>NC_054865.1:6328203-7556328 GCF_018320785.1 Cheilinus undulatus
ACAGCGCTCACTGCTCTGACTACTGATGGTAATAGCAGACAGTTTGTTATAGATTAGTCACAGAAGTGACAAAACTTAAGGTTTTGGTTTACACCCAACACAGAAGTGGCAGCCTGATATGCTTCAGGCCACTTTAATTACATTCTCAATGCGTACATCGCAGTCAGTGTTTTAACAGATAATTTAATGCATTTTAAAATTTTACTTTACACATATAAAGACTGGGGCTGTTAACATTAACACGTTAATGCTTGTGATTAATCTTGAAAACTTAACGCGTTAAAAAAATAATGATGCAATTTAATCATATGACTAAGTTTGACCACAACTTTCTCCTGTAGTCATCCAGCACGGATGTTTAGGTGCCTGGGGGGTGAAGAGGTGAGAGGTCAGACACAGCCAGCAGTGATGAGTGAGGAGACAGACTCAGGTCTGCTTAATGGCAATTTTCTTTTTAAAAAAGCTTTTTAAATGTTACTTAAGATTAAACCAAAATTGTGAGTACATGATGCAGTGAAGAACTGTCTTTACACCAAATCACAATGAGTCTTAAGTACCACCTTCAGGCAAAGCACATCATTGCTGATGTTAGCAAAGGTGCTAACAACAACACAGGATCAAGCCTTGGTCATACCACTCTCTTCAGCTGCTTCAGGACAGTTTTTTTCTTCAGCTGCTCAGATAAAAGTGCTCCAAAACTTTGAGTAAGTCCTGTTTTTTAGCAATGTTAATCCAGTGTAGAAATCCATGGTGGAATCGGCAAACTTGAAGTTAAATCGTGAACTTTACGAGCTGAAGATGGAAAAAATGATGTGTTCAGGTAACCTCAGTAAATTAGACAACTGTATTCTATATGTTATGATGTGTTTAAATGTCACATAAAAATGGGAACATGTAGTTTTTGATGAGAAACTTTAATGAATACAGTGTGAATATGTTTATATTTGAGAGATATACAATAGATATGACAGACTGAATCTTAGCTTTTTAACTCAAGTCACTTCCAGCATGAATGATGGTCAGAGTTTAAAGGAGGACACAGGAAATGGCAAGGTTTGACACTCCGCATGTTCTAGTGGAGATTTGTCTCTGAATCAGAGATTTTCATGTAGCCTGCTGCAGTTTTTTTAATTCCCTTTAAAAGCAGTTAATTAACAGTCAGTGTTTTATTATTAGTTTTATCAAAGAAAATCCCCAAATCATTTGTATCTGCCAACAATTGTAGTGCCTTAAGGAAGGAAATTATTATCTGCAGAGCACTGGTGTCCGCAGGTAAGACCAGGAAAAATCAGACATCAGAATCAGCCAAGAATTTAACCAAAACATCTCATCTCTGATGTCTCAGCGGCTGTCTGTAAGAGCAAAGTCTGACACATTTCTCTGTATTGTTCTGTTCAGCGCTGGGAGAAGTGCTTCATTAAAGGAGAACTTATTTTGATCAGGTCTATTAGGGAATTTCGTTGGCTCACAAAACCTAACTTGCCAACAACAAAATTGTGACTTATGAAAATTCTGAGTGGCTAGTAACTTTGCAGATCCATTAGTCCCGGTGGCTGGTAAGCAAAAAAGTTCATGTCCAGTCCTGCTGACATACCTTGAATGCTCTTTCTTCAAATCTCTGCTTGTGTTTTGACAGATTACACACATACCAGGTTAATATCACAGATTTTTAATGTCCATCAGTCCAGCTCTACCTGTTTAAACCTATTTTAGTTTCCTTGACCAAAACTGAACTTACTTTTTTGCACTAGTTTTTTCAGGTAGTCTCAGTCTGGTCTTTCTCATGAAAAAATATAGTTTACTAACATCTTTAGTGAAGATATAAACTCTGCTAAATAGTACAGTTGCGTTAGATATTACCATGACTGAAAGTTGGAAACATTTAGTAATGTTTAAAATGTAATGCTGATGTTTGTGAGCAGCTTCTAATCAATAACCATCAATATTTGCTACAATTAAAAGTTATGTCAGGTTTTAGTTAAACTCATGAACATGACTTAATGAGCTAAATCAAACCTGAGGTGATAAATTCAAACATTTAAAATTCTATTAAATCTTTGGTTGCCTCTACAACCTGCTTCTGTTCTTGAAACACTTCCCCACTGCCTCAGTGATCTTCATCATCCTCTCCCTCTGTATGAGGCATCCATCTGTCATGTAACACATCAGTCAGTTCCTGATAACCTGTTAAACGTTGCTGTTTCATGCTGTCACTGTAGAGGTCAAGAAAGGTGAGATATTTAGACGGGTAGAGGCATTTAACAGCATCGTGTGCACTTCATATGCACTCACAAGCCACTTTATTAGGTATACCTGTTCAGAAGCTTATTAAGATTAATATCTAATCAGCTGATCACATGGCAGCAACCAATGCATTTAGGAATGTAGACATGGTTGAGATGATGCCCTGAAGTTCAAACTGAGCATCAGTGAGTAGGGAAGGTGGTTAAAGCGACTTTGAACATGCCATGGTTGTTGGCATCGCCAAATTCTCATCGTAAGCTGGCAAAATTATTCCAGTATATATTGTCCAATTTTGGTAAAACTGTCTGGCAGGAGTGGTGTCCTGTTTGGTCTTCTGCTGCTGTAGCCCATCTGCTCTAAAGTTTGAAGTGTTGTGCATTCAGAGATACTCTTCTGCATACCCTGGTATTAATGGGTGTTTTTAGAGTTATTGTTGTCTTTCTATGAGCTCCAACCAGTCTGGTCATTCTCCTCTGACTTTTGACCATTAACAAGGTCCAGAAATATGCTGCTTATGGATATTTTCTTTCTCCCCTATTCCCTGTAAACCCTAGAGCCTTGGTTCCCAACCTGGGGTCCGGGACCCCCCAGGGGGGGCGCCAGAGATCTTAGGGGGGGCGCGAGGCTTTGTCTGCTCTGAGGCTGCCAAAAATAGGTTTGCAAATATTGACTAAAAGCATGATAAAGCGGTTATAAAGTAGTTCATACAAAGTTCTTTTGTTAAGAAAAGTATGCATGGACCTTTTTTAGGGTTTTATCAGTGGAACAGTTAAAATCTATGTTGATTTTTGGTAGCAATGTGTCACTTTTTCTTCTCTCTTGGGTCCTAGGGGGGCTCCGCTTTTCTGAGGAGCATGTGGGGGGGGCAACACGGAAAAATGGTTGGGAAACACGGCCCTAGAGAATGTTGTACAAATGTACATATACTCAGACCAGCTTAACTGGTACCAACATCCAAAGCAAAGTCACTTAAATTCCCTTTTCTCCCCATTCTGATGCCTAGCTATAACTTGGGCACATTGTCTCGACCATGTCTACATGCCGAATTCGTTGGTTGCTGCCATGTGATTGGCAGATTAGATATTTGCATTAATGAGCAGTTAAACAGGTGTATCTTACAGTGGTGGGTGAGGGTGAAACTGCTTGCTTCACCAGCCTTTACGTTGTGGTGTTTACCACAACGTTTTATTTATTGATGAACTTAATGAGAGCACATGCAGAGGAACTCCCTTTAAACTGATCCACTTTGAGTTAAAGTATTTTTTTTATTAACTCTTATTTTAGTTAAGTCATGAAGTTTATGAGAATTTGTGTGTTTTGTGATGTCAGAGTGGCGGAGTCGACGGAGGAAGTGACCAAACTGAGGCCGGTGCGTCTGATCAGGGAGGACGGGATAATTCGACCATATGACCTGACGGAGTCGCAGGGCTTTGACCTTTTTCAGGTAAAATCACAATGACTCTGTTTCACACCACTCTTCACAACAACAAAAGAACTTTGCAACTCCATTATAACACTATTTAGACAATTTTTCTTCCAATTTTTATGTCTGCCCTAGTGTGCACTCCTATGTTATAGGGCCACAGGTTGCTGTTAGAATTTTGTAAAATTCAACATCTTTACAGCTCAGGTCTGGAACATTTGACAGCATCAAAATTAATTTTGATAAAGCTGCAGAAATGTTAGAAAAGATGGGCAGGGTCTACTCAAGCTTTCACAAGACATCCTACAACCATGAATAATGTCCAAGGTTCTTTATAAGGGTCAAATACAAGGTTAGAGTAGTTGCTTTTTCATTATTTTTTATTTTTAGTTTGTTTTTATTTCTGTTTCCAATTTTAATTGAATTTTATTTTGCAAAAATGCTTCATTTTTGTTTAGTTTTTTCAGTTTTTATTGCTAGTTTTAGTTATTTCAGTTAAATGTGATACTTGTCAGGGGGCAAGACCCAAAAAGACAAGAAAAATTAAGATCACACAATTTAAAAAGAACATTAGAATAAGGTACTCGTCACCCCTCATTTTATCTCTCAAATTTGATGTTGCGAAACTTACCATTGTGTGAAGTCTTCACCAATCAAAGAGAGACCACATGGCTAGCTGCTTGATTTTATACAGCTGTGGCAACAGGTCTGATTGAACCCCCTCATTTCGGTCATTAGCAGGTGTGGCCAAATACTTTAGTCCATATAGTGTAGATGTTACTGCTTTAAGGCTGTTTTTCTCCTCCTTGACTGAATGAAGTGAATGAACCATCTAAATTGTATGTGTTATAGTTGGGGTAAAGTCTTTGTATCAGTAGACGATGGTGGGGTGCAGCTGTTGGGACCAGTATGCCAGGTATATAGTGTACAGCAGTGGTCTCCAATCTTATTATACCAACGGCTACATACAGTATTAATTTCGTCGACTAAGACTATGACTTAAACTATTCGTCGACAGCCTTTTTTTCTATGACAAAAACTAGACTAACAAAAATAGATCTGTGATGACTAAAACTGACAAAAACTAAGTTTAGTTTTTGTCAAGATGACTAAAACTAGACCAAAATGTAATGAAGTTTTTGTTGAACATTCAAAATCTGTGATATTTCTCCACTGTGGGTAAATCTGTTAAAATACAATGCATCTGTATCTATTAAGCTGTAGAAAGCAGGGACCCCAGGTTTAGCAGAGTGCAGAGAAAACACTACTATGATTTGGCAAGAAAATAAATGCTTGGACTAAAACTAAACTAAAATATTTTGAGATTTCGCCGACTAAAACTTAAAAGGATAGAAATGACTAAAATATGACTAAAACTAAAATGCATTTCTTTTAAAGACTAAAAATAAAATTAAAAATAGCTGCCAAAATTAACACTGGCTACATACAGGTGAAAATAAGAATGACTACGACCTCAACTTCTTGTATTTAAGTTAGTAAAACCCGTCTAGTGTAGGTTTACACCTTCAGTGTGTGCTGTTTTTTATCAACTGTTTTTTTATCACAACAACAAAACCTTGGTTCCTGCAGAATATCCCTTCGAATAACTGAGTGTTCTTCTTTGTGGGTTCTGCTTTTTCTGCCTCTAACTTCTTTCCTTTTCCTGTTTTCCTTCTTCTTCTTGTGTTTGTCTTACATGCAGCCGGATGAGGAATAATCAGGGTTTGCTTGGGTCTACTTTATCCTTCAAGTGCTTTAAGGACCATAAACTATATTAATCCTTTATATGACCAGTCTAAAGTTTATTCAATCATAATCTATATAAATATGAAATGTAATTTCCACCTTATTGTATAAATATTGTTAGTAATATCTAAATATATGAATATTGTTATATACACACCTATAAATATTGTGCTAATTCAGGTTTTTATGCATGCCAAAAAACGAATCTCTTCCTCTCATACCTCAGACATTTTTACATTCTGCTCAGTTTTATTACTTTTTTCTACAAGGAAAAATAATCTGCTTTTTATTTCTGAAACATCTTACTAATATAAATTTTTTTTTTGCTTGTTTACCATTTCTAAATAACAGCTTGTATTATAGTTTTGTTTACAGACATTTATAATTTACTTACATGAATCAAACATTGGAGATTATTTTATTATCGAACTGTTTTTCCTCCCATAGATCTTAGCACTATTTTTGTAAAAGACTGTAGCATCACTTTCCATTCCCGACTTGTAGATGATGTTTAATATTTGTGTCTCTGTGATGATTTATATGTACATGTAAATCTGAACTGATTATATTCATCGCTGTTGTCGCATGACTTCTAATCCTCATGTTGTTGTGCTGTGTGTAACTTTGTGTGTTTGTGTTTTCTCCTCAGTTGTAACAGTGTGTGGCTTCTGTAACTTTCAAACCTGATCTTTAATAAAACTACATTCCTCATTCTCACTTTTTCCTACTCAGTTCTGCAGAATATTTCTACTTTTAAGTACAACAGACCTCTTTCTTCTACAGATGAGGAAGAAATTATTACCCCTCACCCATCCATCATTTTATTTTGCACACAGAAACAAAATTATTTCACAAAAAAACTAAAACTACCAGGGTTAAAATTGATATCCCCTTTAAAACTGATATTTTTGTTGAGCCATAACACTTTTTGCAGTGATGTGCTTCAACTTTGTAATGCTCAAAGCTTGTAAAATCAAGTTAAAATTGAGGGTTATCTTCTAGTTCACAAACAGTAAAAAAAATCTTCAGTACGAATTTTAGCTGCACTGGAGAAAGCATCATGGCAAAAACAAATCGGTTTAGACTTCATAAAAAAAAATTGTTGATCCTCATAAAGCATGAGAAGGATGTAGAAAGTTGTAACAATGTCTCCACGTGTCAAAAACTGGAGTGAGAATGATCATCAAGAAATTCAAAGTGAGCCACACAGTCCAGAACAAGCCCAGCAAAGGTAGAAAGAGAAAGATTTTGAAGACTCTGGAAAGACATGATGCACAGTGGTGGAAGTATTGCACTGTGGGGATGCTTCTGGAACTGGGAATCTCGTCAAGGTGGAAGGAATCATGGAGAGAGAAGGCTATGTGAAGATTTTGAGAGAAAGCCTGAAGCAGTCAGGAGCAAAACTGGGTCCTGGTCTTCGCTTTGTCTTCAAACTCAACAATGACCCAACACATACGTCACTCCTGGTGAAGGACTGGTCTTAATAGTTTAAGTGAAACAGATGTGGGATTCACGATAGTTACTGAACTTTTCTCACCTGTTCTTCAGCTAATGAATGCCAGGTGCTCATAGGCTGGATCCTCCTAATTGACAAAGAGAAACACCCCTTTTAAGCCCATATACAGAAATGAGACTGCAGTGTAGTGTGCAATCACGGAAGGCACACAGGAGAAGCAAGATGTCAAATTTAGATTAACTGTAAAAACATTCACAATACTTTGAAATACTTTGATAATTCTTAAGTGGATGTCGTGCTGCTTCATATGACACTAAAGAGGAAGAGTTATTTAATTTGGCACCACGTGTAGTTAAGGATGTAACGGTATCAAAAGCTCACAGTCCAGTAATAAAAAGTCAAAACAACATATAAGAACTTGGGGGGGGGGGGGGGGGAGCACTGCATTTATCAAATAACAGTTGCACTTTAAGTATTACAACATGGCAAAATCAGTGCCGTAGGTGTGCATTAGGCTTAAAATTATAATCTTATACTTTTGCTCCAGTGTGTTTACAAACCTTCTAAAACCCTCATTGTCCACCACTGAAAACAGCTGTAGGTCTTTGGAGATATATTCACTAATACATCTTGTGATCTGTTAAGCTCTAACGCTGTCTGGTGAAGTGGGATTGTGAACACTTTCTTAAGAGCCTTTTGCCTGGCTGGATTCTCCTCCTTGCAATTTCACGCATTTTTTTGGGATGGTGATTTACCAAGTGGCACCTTGTGTTACTCATACTCCCCATCACTGTAGGCTGGCACTGTCTGCACATTGTTTTTATATGTCCATCACCTTTTCTCATTTCTTAACACCAAGAAACCAAAATGCCTCCACACGTCAGATTTGGAAGTCTCCACAATTTCAAAATCTTCCCTGTAGACTTACTCTCCCACGCCACTCATAGTATCATCATTTTCACGCTTTTAGATCAAGCTGAGTGGAGTGCAAAGGATAATGGGTACACAAGGGCTGATGGGAACTGTAGTTCCTACTTTCCTTTACTTTGCTTCACTAAATTACACTGTTTTAATAAGCTGAATATAATGTCAAAGTTACATGTAAAAATGTGTTTGAACATGTTTTGTTCCTGTTCCAGCGCTCAGAGATCAAACAGCTGGAGGGTGAGGTTTTCAGAGACCACTGTCTGTATCCTGGACACCGAAAGACCAACATCATCGTCACCAACAGGTAACAACCCTCACAAACACCAGCATATTGCTCTGTATTATCTTAGATTGTCTTAGAAAGTATTGTTATTTATGTTATCTATTGTAATTTATTTTATCTATTTGTTGTGTTTACACCATTATTATTTGCTTAGCTTGGGCTACAATGGGTTTTTAGTGTTCATAAATGTTTGTTGTGTAATTTACTGTCAGATGTGTGGTCTGTTGTTTGGCACTGTCATGCATTTGTATATATTCTTCGTTTTGCTGTATTTGTTGTTTGCACGTTATAATGTGATTGATGTTTTATTTATTGTCTGTTTGTTTTTCTAGAGTTCTTTCTTTTCTTCATCTACAGTGTTACCAAATGCTTAAATATGTTGTTTTCTTTGATTATTAAAATGTGCTCATGTTATTGTGCAGGAGGGTCATGTGTGTGAAGGAAATCGACTTTGTGGGTCATTTCAACAAAGAGTGGGAGTGTCTGTATGATAACTTCTACCGTCCTCCAGCTGTGATGGGAACTGAGCTAAAGATCTACTGCAAGGTAACAGAACAAGTCTGTCTGTTTCTCCTTGTCCACCTAATCTGATTTTGTTGTGTCCCATCTATCTCAGTTGTTATCCACCCGACTCTCTCTGTCTCTTAAACGCTTGGTTAGATCGTCTCACCTTTGGTTAGTGTCCATCTGTGCCCAGCCTTATTATCTCAGTCTAAGACTGGGGATGGATGGCTAGGGAAGTCTCCTGGAAACACTTGCATCATGCATGCCCAAACCAATTTTTGAAGTGATCAACAAGAACGGTGGAGCTACTCATTACTGAGTCCTTTTTTGAAACTTTTATTTCTGTTTTGAGGGTATTTTGGGGGTTTTTGAGCTGTGATCTTAAACTTTTGATCAGCTGATGTACTGCCTATTTCAGTTTAATTGTTTTCAATAAATTGGTTACTCAATTTTTTTTTTTTTTTGCCTCACTCCCACTTCTTCTTTTTGCATTTTGAAGCTCTACTTAGAACCTTCTTAAGATCCAACAGTGCAAAATGCGAATTCTTACAATTTTTCAACTGGTCTTAAAATTTTGAGTGGGAGTGTATATCCACTGCATGGATATAGTTCACATTCATCTAAAAACCTCATGTACAAAGTGTTTGGAAAGGACAGGGATTTTCAAAGAAAGGCTCAGAAGTGGATGAGATGGATGAGTGTTCTCTTACTTTATCCCTGTCCTACCATCCCACTGTCCATCTGACTCATTTTCTATCAATCCGCCTGCCCCACTCTCTGTCTGTCTGTTTCAGGAGCAGCAGAAGTTGAAGCTGCCAAAGAAAGACAATCAGGAGCCGGTGAGGAGCGTCCAGCTCAAAGACACAGTCATCGCTCAGGTAAACACAACTCCATGTTCTTTTACTTGTCTTTTATAGATATCTCTACCCTTCCACCTTTCCCTCACTTTGTTACCATGACTACCAACAGAAGCTGCAGGCGACCATATCAGATGCTCAGGTGGCTCAGCAGCAGCACCGCATGGCGAGACAGAAGTCACAACGCTTCCTGAAACAGAACAGCAAGCACTGAAGTCACTTCCTGTTTGATGCTGAGTTATAGAAATCTCACATAAAACATCTCACACTGTACCTTTAACAACAATTTTAAAAATCTAAATCACTTGCAGGAACTGCCATATCTATGTTTACTGAGTTGTCTGTCTAAAGGGTTACCTGAAATTCCCATAGTGCCTGTGTTTGCAGCCTTCTACTTCCTGATTTCAGGTTAATTTAGTACTGGGACAGTCTCTCTGTATTTGGTGTTTTATTTTGAAATCTACCAGATGCAGTGCATGTTCCCATATCAATTGGCTGTTCAACTTGATGGCAGGGGTTCTGCAGATAGTCTTGCTGCATGTCATATAAGCAGAGCAGAGTGGAGATTCTGGCACGCTCCACAGAGACCACAGCACATGCTGGAAACCCAAAGATTGTCTAGAAAGAGCTCCAAAGTGTGCGGCGTGGGCAGCTGCAGACAGACTCCGTGGAAATTGCAGGTTACACTGTGAATAGAAAATGGCACTTTTACCACTTTTGTTGCACTTCTGTGTATGATTTGCCATCTTTTTCTCATTTTTATTTCACTTTTAATCTCTTTTCTTTACATTTTTTACTTTATTGTTCATTACTTTTGAACTTAACTAATTTTTGTCATCAAATTCTGAAGTCAATGATGTTTTGAAAATCTAACTACCACCCACACCATTTTTTTAACAACTTTATGTATATTTTATACCTGAAAGTCAAATACTGCTTTATTTTTCAAGGCTCAAGATGTGCATATCAGTTTATTTGTTACAGGAAAAGGTCAGTAAAACTTAGCAGGGAAGGTGTTCCTCTGCTAATTTTCTTAGTATTTTCTACAGCCTACACTGCAAAACTTAAATCTAAAGTGTATTTGTCTAATTTGATGTTAAAAATATCTCATTATACAAGAGAATTTGGTGTGCTTTATAATTTGAAATTATTTGACCCATTTATATCAGTTAATCGGGATGCACTAGTACCACTGTTAACCTCTTGTTTCGAGCTGAGGTACTAAATAAAAACAGCACCACATAAGACATATTTACCTAATAGAAACCGACGTTTCATATTCATTCATAAGTTTCTTATTATGAGGGAGAAATGCACCTAAAGGTGCACTGGTAGTGGTTCCAGAATTCTCATCTGCTCTTGGATCCAAGGATGCTCAGGCTCCATGGCGGTGGTTCCCAAACTTTTTCTCCCAGGCCCTCCCTACCCCTTACTGTACAAATTAAATTTAAAAAACATGAACTCACAACAAACATATCTTTGCCCCTGATTTTTGCCAATAAATTGCATTTTTTATTTGCCACAAGACAGAAGCATTGAAAAAATTTTGCATAAATAACAGCAACCATGTTCTTAAACAGTCTTGAAAAACTGACTCTCTGAAAATGAACAATTCCCTAAAAATTAAACTTTGTGAGCATTTTGTAAGATTTATACTTCTAGTCATACAATAATTTCATTGATTTCTGTTGGATTGTTTTGTGCGACAGAGCTTCTCGGGTCCTGGGTGCAGTTGTGAGACTTCCTCTCTCAGTTCTATTTTTTATCTACAGTTTTGATCTGGACTTTATCTTGATTGAGGCAACAGCAGAAAACCCTATCTCACACTGGCAGGATGTTGCGAAAGGGAAGAGCCACTCTCCTGCCCAGTAGTGGGTACACCTTTTCTACTCCAATCCAAAATGCAGACACAGTGACCCACCTTGGCAACCACTGCGCTATGGTGTCACTCCCAGCGGGAATGCAGAAGTGCACTTTTTAAGTGCATTTAATTTCTGATTGAAAATCAAAATCTGTTATCTTATTGGTAAATACATTTAATGAGGTACCATTTTTATGAACAGTCATCAATTAAAACAACAAGTAGTATTCAGAGGGAAGCAACACTGAGTACTGCTGGTCTTAACTCACCAGGAATGATGAATGTGGGGGGTTTCCATTTTCCAGAGGGGAGTTTTGGCAATTGACCTTACAACCAATGGCAGCCTGCGTAACAAGAGAGCCCGACATAGGACTGGTCACTTTTAAAACAAAGATATTAAAATGCTAAATTTAACATACGTATCTTAAATAATACCTTTAAAGTTCTTAGTAAGAGAGAAAGATGTTTTAATGCTATCAGATTTTCCTTAACCTTCCTCTTGACAGTGAAGTGGTGCATAGTGTGCAGCCTGCTTTACTGTAGTCCTCATTGTACTTTAGTAACAATATTGATAAACTGCAGACATGGCTACAACTTTGCATACCTGCTTTAATAAGAGAGACAAACATCATGGTGTAAAGCTATTTTGGTTTCTGTAATGTTCTGAATACGAATACTTGGGCCTGGTTTTAGCACTACTACCCAAAATTGCTATCTACACCAGTGCATCCTCATCAGTCAGTATATTTTCGTATATTTAACTAGAAATGAGACAAATACATGTGCTTAGATTTGAGTTTTTGCGGTGTACGAAAACAGAACTTGGTAGGTGGATGTTTGCCTCCCTGATGAAATTTCTTTCTCCCATTGTATAAAGATGGACGACACATCTCTAGCTCCTCCTGGTGTAATTAAACTCAGTCGGATGGGCGATGACATATTGGACATTTGGAGCCAGAGTCTGTGCAGGACAGATCAGTTGTTAAAGCAGTATTGATGTTCAAAAACACATTTATTTTGCTGATAAAGTATCAAAGCTTCCTGACGTTGCCACAGTCCAGATTCTTGTCGGTTTAAATCAGTCGTTACGTCATCCAAAGTTCAGTGACTCATGTGAGTGTTCTTTCCTCTCGCTGTCGCTGTGGAGCCACATTACTCCCCTATAACATAAAATCTTAATCTGTAATCTGTTCACATTAGAAAGGCTTTGATTTTGAAATACTGCAGCCAGTGAGCACAGGGACCTTTAAATGACTTAGCTTCACTTCTGTGAAGCTGTTACGCCGTCCATCTTTTTATACAGTCTTCAGTGTCTCCTTATTATGAAAGTCCACATTGTCACATCGGTATTTCCTTTTGAGCTCTCTGCTTTTTTATTTTTTATTGTAACATCTATTTTCAAAGAAATATGATACAATGTTGCTGAAAGTAAAACACAAGCCGATGTACGAATGTTAAAACTGACAGCTGGAGGATTTGAAATGATGTTTAAAGGAGTTTAGGGCTATTTTTTTAAAAATCAAACTCAGTTACAGTTGTATTAATTCAATTATGCAAGTTATTTCTTCCAGTCAGTGTGAGGGTTTTCTTTTTTAATATTTTGTTTTTTATTGGACTTGAGTCTCTTCAGATGGACTGTCGTGGGTATTTCAGTCCCTGCTGTTTGCCTGCAGGTTGCACTGCCGAATGTTTAAAGATGAAGCCATAAAAACAACTTGTTGCACTAAAGAAGCTATTGCAATAATCAGTGTGTTGTTGATGATGATGAATTTGTGCTGCCACTCTTCTTCAGAGAAATAAACAGTGTGAATCATGATAATCACAGAAGAGAAAAGTGAAATGATTGTCCTTAGATCAACAAATCTAAGATTTTTCTCTATTAACCTACCGAAGATTTAGAGCTGTTATTAAAAACTAATGGAGGTGCCTTGTTTACATGTGAACCTTAAATCTTTTTGTTGTTGAGTTTGTTTCTTTATAATCTTTGCTGTAACCAAATAATTGTCTCCTTTTTGTTTGCTGCAGAAAAATAAGATCTGAATACAAATCTGTGAAGAACTCTTGATGACTGCTGTGCTTTTGTGGGGGGCTTATCTATCTAAGGCTTTTTTCTTATTGCCTGTTAAGTGATGATAGTTTTTAAATGCCATACATATGACTTTTTTTTATAAACCTAAAACATCTTTCCAACTTTGCAGATTCCACAGTCCCAATTCATCAAAGAAAAGTTAGAGCGCTGTGTTAAATGTAAATTAAAATAGAATGCAATGATTTTCCAATCTCATAAACCCACATTTTATTCACAATAAAACATAAACAACATATCAGATGATACAGACATTTTTCCATTTCATAGAACAGTATTAGCTCACTTAAAATTGGTGGCTTCAACACAAGAAAAAAAGGTAGGGACAGGGTGACAAAAGGCTGGAAAAGTAAGTGTTACTAATGAAAAACAGCAGGAGGAGCATTTTTAAAATAGTTTAATCAGCAACAGCATGACTGGGCATAAAAGGAGCATTTTGGAGAGGCAGAGTCTCTCAGAAGTAAAGATGGACAAAGGGTCACCAATCTGTAAAATAAATACGAAATTAACTATTGAATTAAAAAAAAAATAGTAATAATTACAATACAATATTATTATTATAACAATAATAATGATAATAATGATACTATTAAAAATAATAATGATAATAATAAAATATGGAGTAATGAGTCATAGGCAGAGACATGTCTGAGAACAGTGTATATACAGAGATTTGACATTAAATTTAATACTTTAAGACTTTTTCCCCCCCAATATCCTCTCGATATATTTTAAGACCCCTTTGCATCTTTAAATCCTAACTAGTTATATTGGTGGCACAGGTATGTGCATGTTTTGTGCAGATTGTGAGATAAAATGAGACAAAACAGTCAAGAAAATGAAGATAGTATTTGTTATTGTTCCAGTTTTAAATTTGGCAGCTATCAGATTGAAATGCTGTTTTTTAGTTTTAGTTACATTTTAGTAATTTCTACCCTTAATAGTTGTAGTCCAGTCAACATAAAGCCCATGAATTGTCTCTAGTTTTAGTGAAATCATTTTTTGTCCTTGACCAAGGCTGTTGCCAAATCAAACGAGTACAAAAAATGAAAACAGCTTCAAAATTCAAGAGCCATAGTGGCTTGCATTTAGGACCTTTTAATACTTTTTAAAACCCTGCAGACACAACCTGGAGAAGTGCTGCTATTCCTTTGCATCAAAATGAGCCAGTTCAGTTAGTTTTGATAAGGATCATCTCCCTAGAGGTCTTCTGGTAGCATCAAACTACCACCTGGTGGTTCTAAGCCTCCATGATGTAAACAACTGAGGGACATTGAAGGGACATTGGTGAGTCAAGAGGAGGGACTTGGCTGGCTTTTGTGGTCGTGATTAGTAATCCTATTTCATTTAGAAGGTACAAGATGGTACAAGGTCACTGTGACTTCACATTATGTAAAGGCACCTTGCCATTTGACCTCCAAACTCTAACCATTTCATCCTGAAGTCTAAGTGTAAATCTATGTCAAATTTCACAAAAATCACTCAATGCATTCATGAAATATTGTGCTCACAAAGTATAGTTACCCTACAGTAACCTTTGGACCTTTGCTGTCCAAAATGTATTCAGCTCATCTTTGAGTCGGGGAGAACTTTGATGCAAAGTTTGGACAAAATCCCTTAAAGCATTCTTGAGATAACATGTTCCCAAGAGTGTCACAGGCTATCATATCAAGGTGCATCTTATTCATACCTGGCAATAACGATCCGTCTATTTGGTTTTAAATCATCCTGCAAACTCAGAACAAAGAGTTTCTTTCCTCTTTCTTTTGATTTAAAATGACAATTGTTTATTTGGAGATTTTCTCCGCTTCATTCAGACCAGCAGGGGGCATCAGTGACACACTGGCCTGAATCTAGACTCCAGTTCAGAGGTTAATATTCTGTCCAGTTTTCAGCACCATAAAAACCCTACTGGTTTCACTGGTAACACTATGAGGGCCCGTTGCTTTGAACTCCTTCATCATGGCAACAGTAGAAAAAAAAAGCATGCTGATGATTACCAGATGTTGGATGTTTTGCTGACATATTAATAAATTCAAAACAGACCCAGCTGTTTTTTCATTGGTCAGTTTCAGGCTGGAGTATGATGTGATTGGTTGCTCCCAGTGCACCCTGGGTAATTCTCCGGCTGTAACGTGACCTCGGGTCTGCTGCTGTTGGGGGAAACATCTGGAACAGGAACAGAAACAGCTGATTTCTGGCTCCATGCAACAGAATGAACTGATGTTTATCACATGTCTGAGCTCTGAGCTGATTGGTTCAGATGTTTGATTTACAACATCCAGTTTTTATAAAACGCTGAGCTTTATGTCTAATTGGAGGGATTTGATTAGATTCTACTGCATTTCTCTCTGAAGTTTTATTTGGGTACAGGTAGATGTAAGAATAATAAAAATATTACAAGAAAAATAAAAGTGGAACTAATGAGGGAGATGTCTTTGATTGTCAGCCTTAATCAGATACCATGTCTGAACACAACAGAGAAGTCATTTTTACCTTTGGATCAGTTTTAAAGGGGATGTAGGCTTGACGGGAATGACGCTGCTCTAAAAACAGTCAAACCAAAAAGGTTTTTCCTTTTAGCACACTTACTGTCTATACATACATTTCAGTGAAGAAATATTTCCCATCGTCCTCAATTCTTATTTTTATGCACACTTGTCATATTTAAATGTTTCAGATCATGAAACAAATGTCAATATTTGACGTCCAGTCCCCTCCAAAAGTATTGGACCAGTGGGCCCAATCCCTTTATTTTTGCTGTAGACTGAAAACATTTGAGTTTGACAAAGAAAGATGAATATGAGACAAGACATCAACATTTCAGCTTTTATTTCCAGGTGTTTACATCTGGAACTGATACACAGCTTTATTTGTAACTGAACACCACATTTTTAGGTGAGCAAAAGTATTGGAACAGAGAGACATTGAGCAGATTATTATTTATTTATTTATTTAAAAGGGACAGTGCACATTAATATACAGATGTACGGAGTACATATTGTAAATGCACCAGAGTTAGCAAAAATGCTAATTTGCATCTGTTGTCCCTTGGCAGGTCACAAGATAAAACAAACATTAATTCATGAGGCTTAAAATACATGAATACAGTACAATCACTCAATCCATTAAAGTGAATAAGACTGAATATTTAGTTGGAAATCCTTCTCTTGCATTAACAGCATCAATCCTGTGACCCACTGACATCACCAAACTTTTACATTCTTCTTTTTTATGCTTTTCCAGGCTTTCACTGCAGGCTCTTTCAGGTGTTGTTTGTTTTGGGGGTTCCTCCTTTCAGTCTCCTCTTTAGCAGATTAAATGCATGCTAGATAGGGCTCAAATCTGGAGATTGACCTGGCCAGTCTAAAACCTTCCACATCTTGCCCCTGATGAACTCCTTTGTTGTTTTGGCAGTGTGTTTTGGGTCATTATCTTGCTGCATGATAAAGGATCTCCCAATCAGTTTACTTGCATCTTTCTTTAAATTGGCAGACAAAATGTTTCTGTAGACTTCTGAGTTCGTTTCTGCTGCCATCATGTGTTACATCATCAGTGAAAAAGAGGCGTCCCAGAGCCCAAGCTATGACATTACTGCCACTGTGTTTCACAGATAAGCTTGTATGTTTGGGATCATGAGCAGATCCTTTCTTTCTCCAAACTTTAGCCTTTCCATCACTTTAGTAAAGGTTTTTCTTTGTCTCATCAGTCCATAAAATTCCCAGAATGTTTGAGGGTGGTCTCTGTACTCTGTGGCAAATTCCAGCCTGGCCCTCCTGTTCTTCTTGCTAATGAGTTGTTTGCATCTTCTGGTGCAGCCTCTGTACTTTTGTTCATGAAGTCTTCTGTGAACAGTAGATGGTGATACCTTCCCTCCTGTCCTCTGGAGGTTGTTGCTGATGTCACTAACAGTAGATGTTGATACCTTCACTCCTGTCCTCTGGAGGTTGTGGCTGATGTCACTAACAGTAGATGTTGATACCTTCACTCCTGTCCTCTGGAGGTTGTCGCTGATGTCACTAACAGTAGATGGTGATACCTTCACTCTTGTCCTCTGGAGGTTGTCGCTGATGTCACTAACAGTAGATGTTGATACCTTCACTCCTGTCCTCTGGAGGTTGTGGCTGATGTCACTAACAGTAGATGTTGATACCTTCACTCCTGTCCTCTGGAGGTTGTCGCTGATGTCACTAACAGTAGATGGTGATACCTTCACTCCTGTCCTCTGGAGGTTGTGGCTGATGTCACTAACAGTAGATGTTGATACCTTCACTCCTGTCCTCTGGAGGTTGTTGCTGATGTCACTAACAGTAGATGTTGATACCTTCACTCCTGTCCTCTGGAGGTTGTTGTTGATGTCACTAACAGTAGATGTTGATACCTTCACTCCTGTCCTCTGGAGGTTGTCGCTGATGTTACTAACAGTTTTTTTAGGGTCTTTCTTTACAGGTCTCACAATGTTTCTGTCATCAACAGCTGTTTTATTTTTGTCTACCCATTCACATCTGTTACTGAGTACACCAGTGGTTTCTTTCTTCTTCAGGACATTCCTAATGGTTGTACTGTCTATGGCCATTGTTGTGAAATGGCTCTGATTGATTTCACATCTTCTCTCAGATCCACAATCGCTATAGGTTTTTCACCCATAGACAGCTCTCTGATTTTTATATTGTTTACACCTCTAACTATAAATGCAGTCTGCACAGTCAAAACCCAAATCTGAAACTGAGCATAGACATTCAGCACTATTTATTGTGTGAATAATATATGTAATAGGACACACCTGGGCAACAAAACACACCTGTCAGTCACATATTCCAATATTTGCTTACATGAAAAATGGATGGGTTCAAACAAATAATATCTTCTAACACCTGGAAATAAAAAGCTGAAATGTTGATCTATTGTCTCATATTCATCTTTTTGTGTCAAACCCAAATGTTTTTAGTCTACAGCAAAAATAAAGGAATTGGGCCCACCATTCCAATACTTTAGAGCAGACTGTAGATACCCCAAATAAAAATGAAATGCAATTTTTAAAAAATTGTTTCATTTATTATGGGGAACAATAAGCCATCTTAACCTTCCTGTGTGCCCAATGTGAGAAAGGAATTTCTTTATCTTCTTGAATCATGATTTAACTCTGAATAATCACATTTTTTGGAAAGCTGAGTTCAACTTCACCAGCCACACCCAGACCTGATTACTGCCAGACCTGTTGAATGAAGAAATCTCTTAAATAGAACCTGTCTGACAAAGTGAAGTAGGCTACAAGGTCTCAAAAAGTAACACATCATGGCGCAATCTAAAGATACTAAAGAACAGATAAAAAAAAAAAAATCATCTTTCAGTCTGGAATGGTCTATGAAGCCATTCCCAAGGCTTTGGAACTCCAGCCAACCACAGTGAAAACCATTATCCACAATTTGAGAAAACTTAGCACATTGGTGAACCTTCCCAGGAGTAGTCAGCCAACCAAAATGACTCCAAGAGTGCATCAACGACTGATCCAGGAGGTCACAAAAGAATCCAGAACATCCAAAGAACTGCAGGCCTCACTGGCCTCAGTTAAGGTCAGAGTTCATGACTCAACCATTAGAAAGACACTGGGCAACAATGGCATCCATGGGAGAGTTTTAGGGCCAAAACCACTGCTGACCAAAAAACACAAAGGCTCGTCTCACATTTGACAAAAACATCCTGATGATCTCCAAGACTTTTGGAGAAATATTCTGTGGACTGAAAAGAAACAAGGTGAACTTTTTGGAAGGTGTGTGTCCCATTACATATGGAGTAAAACTGACAGCATTTCATAAAAAGAACATCATGCCAACAGTCAAACATGGCGGTGGCAGTGTGATGGTCTGGGGCTGCTTTGCTGCTTCAGGACCTGGACCACTTGCTGTGATTGATGGAACTATGAATTCTGCTGTCTACCAGAAAATCCTGAAGGAAAATGGTTAGCAATCAGTTCATGACCTCAAGCTCAATGAACTTGGGTTATGCAGCAGGACAGTGATCCCAAACACACCAGCAAGTCCACCTCTGAAAGGCTTAAAAAAATAAAATAAAGGTTTTGGAGCAGCCTAGTCAATGTCTGATCTGATTGAGATGCTATGGCATGACTGTAAACAGGCCGTTCTTGCTTGAAAAAACCTTCCATGTGGCTGAATTAAACAATTCTGCAAAGAAGAGTGTGCAAAAAGTCCTCCACAGCATTGTTCCAAGGCAGGAACAACCAGTTAATGGGGTTAAGGGGAAAATTACTTTTCTACACTGGGCCAGGTTGGTTTGGATGGCTATTTTACCTTATAGGTGAAATCATCATTGAAAAATTGCATTTTGTATTTGAGAGAGCTAAATAAAAAAAAGTCAATTTAAAATTTTAGTCTTATTTTATTTATTTGTATTCTTGGGTGTTTGTTTATATCTGCACCAGGTTCCCCATGTACACTCGCAGTGACATTCTCTCTACTTTTCTCTACACACACAAACACAATCACTTGTGCTGAAAGGTTTAGTAAAGCTACAGCACACAGATATCAATACAGACGTTCCAGTTTTACACAGCGGTATAAACCAGTCAGTAAATACATGGTTCTATGAATATCCACCAGGTGGAGCCCAAGGTGCTTTTTCGTCCACCAATCATTGAGCTTGGCTCAGGTACTGCTCTGCTCTCTGCTCTTCTACTTCATGAACCCAGGAGGGCTGTAAATTTGAAACCAAATTTGAAGAAACCACAAGCAGCGCTGGACCAGGAGGAAAATTTGTCTTTGGCACCTTTTGGCTTGAACAAATACGACACAACTGTATATAGCAGTGATCATCAACTGGAGGCCTGGGGCTCATATCATGCCCCTCAAAGCTCCTTATCCAGCCCCTAAAAGATGATTACATTAAAAAAATTGTGGACAAAAATAAATGTATTGGTTTTCAGGGCATCTTTTGTTTTTTAATCCCTACAGCTGCCAGTGCCAACTGCAGAACATCCGGGCGGTCATAAATTCCCTGTGTCCTCTCCGCGTGGACTGGAAATCCCCAAAAGGACTATAATTATTTGTTTGTTCTTAACAATACCTTATGCACCATATGCATCTCAAGTATGAAAAACGCAGCATGTTGATATATTTTTCTTTAATCTTATCCTCCCAACAACTGAGAACGGACATATGCTGCCTGACTCTGAAATCTGCCAAGCACCCACTACAGGCCGTTTCGGTTATCACAGCTTCCCCATACGAGAGGCTGTAACTACTCAAATATTTAGATTTTAATACTGTGCATGCTCATTCATCTTGTTTGATTATGCAGAAGATGATTTGATGTTGCCATGCCATCACTATGTATAATGTTTATATTATCTTTGCTTACCTCATATAATGATAGTTATTAATGTGACTTTCCCATGATTAAAAGTTAAGCATACCTAAGAAAATGAGAGCTAATCCAGGATGTGTGTGTCTCAATCTTATTTCCTTGGTGCTATAAATGTTTCTTTCTTTTATAGTATAGTATGATTTTTATCTGATGAAGGGTGAAGCTGAAACACGATACTTTCTCCTAGCCCAGGAATAACAGCAACCCTGCCTCTGGCTTTAAAGACGGGGTATTATACTTTTCTGTTTTTTAAAACATAAATATAAAGTCACAATGTTGGGTGTCCATACTCCACGTATGCAAATTTTCAAACCACAAGATAAACATATAAGGCAGTAATCTTGGAATGTGCGTGTAAACTGATGAAAACGGTTCATTGAAAATCTCTCTGAGATTCTCCCGAGATGAGATTTCGATGGAGCAAACTGATGAGGTCATCGCAATAGGCTCTCCTGACTGGTTCGTGGTTCATCCGTGCTGTCAGCAAAGAGGAACAGACCGCCCCCACAATAGTGGGGCAGCAAAACTAGAAATTCCAAAACAATTGTTCACTTTGTGATACAAGCATGAAATTTGGTACAGTTATAGCCAAAGGCATTCGAGATGTGGATATAGAGGCATCAAGAATTTTCAACATGGTGCCCATGGCAGCCATGGCTGCCAATGGTAACCGTTTTCTTATCAATTTTCTCATCAGGAATTGATATTTACTGATATTAAGGACCTAATTAGTTTAATTTGTCTACCATACCATTGGAAAGGGTGGAGGTTAGGTAAAAAACTGCTCTCTTTCAAAACTGCTGGCAGACATTGTTCCCCATCTGTGTGAAGAGCTGAAGAACACGATCATGATATGCTCAACCCCAGGAGTGCCTTTCTCTCTACATGTTTCCTTTTGCACATGTGGGCTTGCAGCATCAGTCCTATATATAAAGGAACTGGTGTCTCCTGTGAAGTCCTATGTCTTACAAAAACTGCTGTGCCTGGTGCCCATGGGTGCTTTACACTGCTGAATTTAAGCAACTGAGCGATTGCAAGTGCAGCTGGCGATGTTTGTTCTGCCATCTGGTCCTTGATGCTGGGTCCCTCTAAGATCATATTCACCAGGGTAAGCAACAACGGTGGCACAGAGTCCTCTTGGCATCTTCCAGGGAAACCATTAAATGATTTGGTGTCGCCAAATATCTGACGGCAGACAATTTGTGCAGCACATGGGATGTGCACAGCATCTTTGTCACTGTCCTGCTCATAGCCTTTGGCAAGAGCAGCACCAACATCTTCTTTAAAAACCATCAGGACATCTCTTACCTTCTTGAATGATTGCATATCAGGGAATTCAGTAGGAATTCTCTTTCTCAGTCGAGTAGAGTTAATTCCGGTATCAACCTTTACTCCAAGCTGTTCCATTTATGACTTGTAGAGCTGTGCAAGTTCAGCTGTCTCCTCATCTTGCCTGGTCTCTTCTACGTAAAGTACCAGCTCAGCAAACACAATGTAGGAGACTGATGCTGCATTTCCCTGGCCATCATCATCAAGACCTTCTAGGTTGGCCTTTCTGGCACGATTATAGAGACCTACTAGGCACTTGATGTGATACTTTGCTTCAATGGCCATCATATCCCCAGCACTAAGTTGCCGCAGTAGTTCTGTGTCTTGAAGTAAGGTTGCACAAGTGCCACACATTGGTCCAACTGAAATGGTGTAGCTTCACGAAGGCCATCATGGCCAGCAGGTTCTCTGCGGAAAAAGCGGGTGTCTTGTCTCATTTCAGAAGTACTTGATAACTTGGACCTTGTGCACTTGTACTCTATCTGTGGGTCATGACTTACACTGCCTATTCCCAGTGTTCACTTTTGTGCTTTTTGCAGCATAGTTGTATTATAGTTCAGCCTGCATTTTTTATGATATTGAGCTTTGTTCGCAACCATGGCTGCTTCAACCTTGGCCCTCGTCCAGTCTTTCAAGTGGGAGTGTTGAAGGGAGCTGGCCAAGTTCATTAAACTGAATCAGTTGCTCTGCAAGTGAACTGTATCCACTTCCTTTGTCTGTTCGCCTGGACTGCAAAGGACATGTCAATGCCTCTGTCTTGTCTTCTTGGCATTTGATACAGAGCTTCCAGTCAGTCTTAGCTATCCAAGAAGCTGATGGTCTTTGACCATCAAGATGCACAAGTTTGAAGTTCTTGAACAATTTTATCGACATTGTCTAACAGTAAAGGCCGAGGGGTTATCCTTTTACCACCAGAAACATACATTCAGGTATGGGAAACAACTAGGTTCAGATGTAAAAATTGACCTACACCTAGCCCGATCGTTCATCCAGTGCCATTTAATTCCTGCGCGATCTGTACACCATCCGAGTAACTACATGAAGTCATGTAAAGCCCCATTACCCTTGGCTCGGCTCTACCGCGCTGGCACATCCTGTCAATTCAGGTGCAGCTATCTAACTGCATCTAAATATGCACAATGTCAACTAGATGTGGGACTAACATTAGATAGCATTTAGGAAACTAAACTACGCTACCAATAAACTATCACTAAAAGGAGTAGATTGATACTGACTACAGAAATAGTGATGTTAATGGCTAATGTATTTAGCTGACACTGGACCCCTCACAGCAGTGGTGTCACCTGTGTGCCCTGGCTGTGCTTCGACATCCACTCTATTACATTGTCTGTAACACATGACTACTGTCAAAATAATTATTCTTCATTTTTTTATTCTTCATCATCCTTTATTATCATCCTTGATAAGAAAATTGATGAGAAAACAGTTATCATTGGTGGCCATTTTGAAAAATGGCTTCCATGGGCACCATGTTGAAAATTCGGGATGCCTCCATTTCCAGTTTTCTTTGGAATGCCTTTGGCTATAACTGTACATCATGCTTGTATCACAAAGTGAACAATTGTTGTGGTTATCTCCACCACTACAAGGCCTTTTAGCCATTTAGCCATTTAGAAACACAGTAATTAAACACTTACCAAACAGATACGTCCTGCTTTATCCTTCGCTGCTGCTGGTTTTCTTCCCCCTCTCTCTCCAGACTATCAGGATCAGACTCCGGGTCTAACACGTACGGACGTATATCAAAATTCACCATATTTTACTTAGTCGGACCGGTTCATTCAAAATTTTCAACTACTAGCATAACAACATTAGCCACATCAGAGGGGGCAAAAAATTGAGTCCTGCCGCCAGCCAGCCCCCGGAAAATTGGCCAGTCAGAGGAAAGCAGGTCTGTGGAACGGGGGTGTTAAAGAGACAGCAGCAAAAACAAAGCATTTCAGACGGAGGTTAAAATAAGGCTTTTTTAGGACACCAGTGTGAGAAACATGAGGAGTTAATGTAAACCATGTGAAGCTACTATCTGGGTATCAGAGAGATGGTGTAAAGCCTTGAAAAAAGGCATAATACCCCCACTTTAAAGGAGCGTCCCACTATCATACTCTTAATTTTCTCCTGTCTTCTCTTCTCCACTCTCTTAAGCTTCCTTCACCTTCACTTACTCTCCCTAATCTTACTCTTACACTGGCTGTGTTTGTGCCACGTCGCTCTTTGTCTTAGTTACTCTTCATTTTTATTCCGTGGGCCGCCAGCTTTTCTTTGGGCTTT
Source organism: Cheilinus undulatus (assembly GCF_018320785.1). NCBI lineage: Eukaryota > Metazoa > Chordata > Actinopteri > Labriformes > Labridae > Cheilinus > Cheilinus undulatus. Next base: position 6,352,589 of record NC_054865.1, read on the forward strand.
TTCCTAAGTTTTTCCCTCTTAAGTTTTGGCCTTTGAGATTTTCTTAAGCCACTTATAATTCCAGCCGCTTTCCTAGTGCGACACTATACTGTGGACCTTCTTCCTGTAGCCACAGCTTGTTTGATTTTTAGCATTTGAGCCCTGACGTCACAGTCAAGGCAGTCTACCTATTTTCCTCTAGTAACTACATTAAAAGTGGTGTTAACTGACCAGAGTTATTATTATTATTATTTTTAGTTAATTGGGCAAAATAATAACCGTCCATTTTTGGGATCTGACAAGCCAACTGGACCTGAGAAGGAGATATCGCCTGTAAGTTCAACTGTCATCTGCGAGACCCATTTAAGCACCACCAAGTCTCCAGTGTTGTAGGTTTTCCAGTAAAACCATCCACCGGAGCTTATGACTGACACGCGTTTCAAAAAGTGTGTCCTCCAGAAAAATTCGCCTTCTCAGATTTATTGAACAACAAATACAAAAAAATAAAATACACAGAGGAATCCCACTGCTTGCGTTTTCTGTCCAACACGGCCTCAAATATGTACGAAAAACCTCCCAACAGTCTGAACATGGTCAGAAAAACTGTGAGCTCCTCTCAGCTCTCATGCCGTCCGACACAGTCACCTAGCACAACCAAGCTCATCAGATCTTCTTGAAGCCACAGGCTCTTATTTTTTTCCTTATCACTTACCTGTACATTAACTTGAAATAACCAAGTACTATGACTGTGTTAATAATAATGATGCAAATATTAATTAAATTATACTCAAGTAAGACTCAGTCTTCTCTATGGTAGGCGATCTCTGATCCAGAGTTCTCTGGGGGGTGGTGGGTTTGCTCGGTCCCATTAAACTAACCTAATTGAATTGGTTTATTTACCAAAATTTACATCCCACAACACCATAACACTTTCTCTCGGATCATAATCAAATTCATCCTTCATCAGACCGTATTAATATTACTTTTATTGCTATAGTTATCCATCTCCTGCTCCCTTTGTCCCAATTATAATTCAGTTAGTTACATGGTTTATACACTGTAATCTTGTGGTTTGCAATAAATCTGTAAAACTTAATCATTTCTCTGCTTTATTTTGGGAAGTAACCTAGTCGCTGTATGGAGAAGTCACACTTGAGTTATGAGACTGATTCATAATTAATTTTATTAATTAATAATTTAAAATTGGTGATTACTTCTAAAATTACAATTTTTGAGACTGACTATCAATCGGTGGTGCCCTTACACAAGGTTTATTCAACATTTATCAGTGATATTTCATATCGCTACAACAGTAACATAGAAATAGTGAAACACAGATTAAAACAGCACACATTTCCAGATATGTCAAAAATTAAACGTGAACGTACTCAAATGTTGAACTTCAGGAAAATCACCCTTTATTCTAAAATCTGGATGATTAAAAGTAAAGTTGAAAACTCTGTTATTTTGCAGAGGCATTATCAGACTGTGTATGAGACTGACAGCAGAGATGGGTTCATTTCTCACTACTGCATGCATGCAGCTGAAGAAAGTCATCCCAGCTTAAGCTGCAAAGACTTTAAACACATGAAAATGTGAAACCATTACATCCTATTCCTGGGTGATTCTGATAAATTTATGTGGTATAGGCTGACTCATACAGGAAGGATGGGAGTTAACCTTTGTTAAAACCATATTCTCTTGTAATTGTACATGTTTATTTTCTTTTTTAAAAAGTTCCTTGAAATAAAATGCAGAAGTAAAACTTATGAAAGTGACTTAAATTCAAAGGTGCATCTCCATCAGAGAGACTAACATAGGACAGAAGTCTTCAGTCAGTTTCTTTGTCTGTCTCCACCAGGATAAACTCAGCATGAATATCCAGGCGGTTGCCTTCTTTGTCTTCTTATCAGGTAAGGACTCGTTAACAGAGTACATCTTTAAAATAATCAATAATAAAAATAATAATTGTTATTATCACTGCAGTAATGTTTCAAATGCCAGTTGTTGAGACACACTTTCTGTTTGTTCATAAAGTTGAACATGAAACACTTACTCATGTGCAATATTTTAAGCACAATTAGTGTATTATTTTTGTAGGAATCTCACAGAACTGGGAACATTTGCTAGGAAGAATGGGTAAAAATCCCTCATCCATCCCTTTATACCCATGATTTTGACTATTTAATCCCATATATTGACCTTTAAACTCATGATTTTGACTATTAAATCCCGTATATTGACCTTTACACTCATGATTTTGACCATTGAATCCATATATTGACCTTTAAACTTGTGATTTTGACTATTCAATCCCATATATTGATCTTTAAACTTATGATTTTGACTTTTTAATTCCATATATTGACCTTTACACTCATGATTTTGACTATTCAATCCCATATATTGGCTTTAAACTCATGCTTTTGACTATTTAATCCCAAATATTGACCTTTAACCTCATGATTTTGACTATTTAATCCCATATACTTACCTTTACACTCGTGATCTTGACCATTTAATCCCATATATTGGCTTCAAACTCATGATTTTGACTATTTAATCCCATATATTGGCTTTAAACTCATGATTTTGACTATTTAATCCCATAAATTGACCTTTAAACTCGTGATTTTGAATATTAAATCCCATATATTAAGCTTTACACTTTGGATTTTGACTATTTAATCCCATATATTGGCTTTAAACTCATGATTTTGACTAATAAATCCCATATATTGGCTTTAAACTCATGATTTTGACTATTCAATCCCATATATTGGCTTTAAACTCATGTTTTTTACTATTTAATCCCATATATTGACCTTTAAACTCATGATTTTGACTATTAAATCCCATATATTGACCTTTACACTTGTGATCTTGACCATTTAATCCCATATATTGACCTTTAAACTCGTGATCTTGACCATTTAATCCCATATATTGACCTTTACACTCGTGGTTTTGACTATTAAATCCCATATATTGACCTTTACACTCTTGATTTTGACTTTTTAATCCCATATATTGACCTTTAAACTCATGATTTTGACTATTTAATCCATATATTGAACTTTACACTTGGGATTTTGACTATTTAATCCCATATATTGACCTTTACACTTGTGATTTTGACTATTTAATCCTATATTTTGACCTTTAAACTTGTGATTTTGACTAATAAATCCCATATATTGACCTTTAAACTTGTGATTTTGACTTTTTAATCCCATATATTGACCTTTCCACTCGTGATTTTGACTATTTAATCCCATATATTGACCTTTCAACTTGTGATTTTGACTATTTAATCCATATATTGAACTTTACACTTGTGATTTTGACTATTTAATCCCATATATTTACCTTTCAACTCATGATTTTGACTATTAAATCCCATATATTGACCTTTACACTCATGATATTTACTTTAAATCCCGTATTCCCTAATTCAGTATCTGGCCCCTGCTGTGACTGACTTTTACAACTCTGGACCAAATAGTACGGCCCTCAGGATGTGTCATTAAAGCAAATCCGGCCCTGGAGTCAATATGAGTTTGACACCCTTTTGGAAAACATTTCATCTTCCACTTGCTTAACTGTTAACATTAATAGAAATTTTGACCAGGGGTGCCTAAACTTTTTCATGCCACTGTATAACCTATGCGGCATACCCTGCATTACATCACTCAGTGATGTGTTGTTTAGCAGACAGCTGAAGGGATCAGGGAAGAAGATAATGGTTGGTTCATTAGTGTATGGGTTAATGATACTGAAGTATAATATGAGGTAAACCTGCAGTCTACACCAGGGGTTCTCAACCTTTTCTGCCAGCGACTCCAAAATAAAGGTGCCAGAGACCGGGGACCCCCACTTAATCCCCACTGGGATAAATGGGAAAGCCTTCTGGGGCCTAGCCAAACTGGGGAGCTCAGCAAAATCATGGTTAAGCTGTGATATCCGAATTTTTTATTTAACCTGAATGATAACCACTATTATCAAAGAAAAAAAAACTTTTTTTATTCATTTGTGTAGTAAATATCCTTCATAAAAATGCAAATCCCTTTTGTTAAAACCAGAATAAAAATGGGTTAAAAGTAATAATAACTAAAGTGGGTCAATAATGGCAAAAAATTGGTGGAAAAAGTGGCAAAACTAGGTTTTAAAAGTAGTAGAAATGGGTTAGAAGTGGCAAAAATTAAGTAAAAGTGCCAACAAAAATACCAAAGAATTGGTTAAAGTGGCAAAATGGACATAAATAGTGGTAAAGGGGGATTAACTAGTGGCTGCAGTGGCTTTTAAGTGATAAAAATGGGCGGAAATTTGGTGAAATGGGATGAAAAATTTATATAAACTGGCAAATAGGGTTAACTAAGGCAGAAAAATAGAATTTGAGGGGAAAAAAATGGTTGAACTGGCAAAAAAAATGCATATCAAATGATGAAATGTGGTTAAAATGTATTAAAATGAGCAAAAATAGGCCTCAAAAGTGGTTAACAGTGCCAAAGGAAAGTGGCAAGAATTGGTTTAGAAGTGGCAAGAACAGGCAGAAAAAACGTGGTGGAAAGGGTTTAAAATGGACAAAAATGGGTTTTAAGAGGCAAAACTTTGTTGAAAAATTTATGAAAACTGGTTAAATTTGTGTAAAATTGGTATGAAGTAGCAATAGTGTCATTTAAATGTGTATCTTTATTCTTTAAGGCATCTGGAGACCCCCTCTCAGTATCTCGCGATCCCAAAGGGGTTCCCGACCCCAACGTTGAGAACCCCTGGTCTACACTAAAGAAAGTTCTAGCAGTCAGCATTGATGTAGATTTGTTCTGATTCTCCCACAGCTCTGTTTGCTGGAAACATTCATCCCGTCACTGCCAGACTCAACATCTACACCGGAGCTACGGGCGGGAATGGGACCTTTACTTGTCATTACCCGGGGCATTTTAACAGGATTTTCCTCTGTAAGGACGACTGCAAAGGAGAGAATATTCTTGTTGAAACAGATGCTGATTTGGCTGCGAATGGCAGATACAGTGTCCAATACAGAAAAGAAAAGGGTGTCAAATCGGCGAGCACTTTGATCATCACCATCACAGACCTCAAGAAGTCTGACTCAGGGCGCTACAGTAGTGGGTTCGGATGGGCCAACGACTTGCAATTTCGCTGTGATGTTCAGGTCAGAGTCACTGATGGTGAGTTTGAAGACAATTAAAAACATTATCTATGCATCCCTGTGTCTCTTCAAAATCCCAACACAGGGTCAGCAGACAGGAAAGTCTTCTGAGATCTTTTTTTGTGAGGCATGGTTGACATCAGCAGAGCGTGCTTCTTGAGTGTTTTTAGTAGTCACAGCTCTACACCTGGCTCAAATTCTCAAAAAACTCCTGACTCCAATTAGCTTTTTTAAGAGTCATTAGCCTAAAGGTCCACTTTTTTCCAGCAGCACCGTGAATGTTTAATGGCTATATTCAATAAAGACTTGAAATATTATAATTATTTGTGTGCTATTAGGTTAAGCACACTGTGTTCTTCTATATTTGTGACTGAGATGCAGATCAGGTCAGATCACATTTGATGGCCAGTTAAAGCAGAAAACCAAATCATTCAAAGGGTTCACCAACTTTTTCTTGCACATGTAAATGTGACAGGCCTTAGTTTGCTCAGCTGAGCAGTTTGCTTGTGGTTAGCATGGATTTCCCCTTTGCAAGTGTGCTGTAGATCAGATATATACCATTGCCGAAAAAGGTCACAACACATGCAAACACCACAGCACTTGCTTATTCAAAAAACACCTGCAAACTCAGAAAACACCTGAAATGATTTTACAATACATGCGCTGCAAATGCCAGAACACCTGCAAACTCAGAAAACACATGCAAACTCAGAAAACAACCACAAACTCAGAAAACACATGCAAACTCAGAAAACAACCGCAAACTCAGAAAAAAACCACAAACTCAGAAAACACCTGCAATGATTTTACAACACATGTGCTGCAAATGCCAAAATTAATGCAAACTCGCAAGACACCCGCAAACTCAATAAACACATACAAACTCAGAAAACACATGCAAACTGAGAAAACACCCACAAATTCAGAAAACACCTGCATCGATTTTACATTATGTGGCCTGCAAATGCCAAAACACCTGCAAACTCAGAAAACACCCACAAATTCAGAAAACACATGCACACTCAGAAAACACCCGCAAACTCAGAAAATACATGCAAACTCAGAAAACACCTGCAAACTCAGGAAACACCCGCAAACTCAGAAAACACCTGCGAACTCAGAAAACACATACAAACTCAGAAAACACCTGCGAACTCAGAAAACACATGCACACTCAGAAAACACATGCACACTCAGAAAACACCTGCAAACTCAGAAAACACATGCACACTCAGAAAACAACCACATACTCAGAAAACAACCACACACTCAGAAAACACATACAAACTCAGAAAACACCTGCAAACTGAGAAAACACCCACAAATTCAGAAAACACATGCAAACTCAGAAAACACATGCACACTCAGAAAACAACCACATACTCAGAAAACAACCACACACTCAGAAAACACCCGCAAACTCATGTGTTTTCTGAATTTGTGGGTGTTTTCTGAGTTTGTGGGTGTTTTCTGAGTTTGCGGGTGTTTTCTGAGTTTGCATGTGTTTCCTGAATTTGTAGGTGTTTTTTCAGTTTGCATGTGTTCAATAAACACATACAAACTCAGAAAACACATGCAAACTGAGAAAACACCCACAAATTCAGAAAACACATGCAAACTCAGGAAACACCCGCAAACTGAGAAAACACCCACAAATTCAGAAAACACATGCACACTCAGAAAACACCCGCAAACTCAGAAAATACATGCAAACTCAGAAAACACCTGCAAACTCAGGAAACACCCGCAAACTCAGAAAACACCTGCAAACTCAGAAAACACCTGCAAACTCAGAAAACACATGCACACTCAGAAAACAACCACATACTCAGAAAACACATGCACACTCAGAAAACAACCACATACTCAGAAAATACATGCAAACTCAGAAAACACCTGCAAACTCAGGAAACACCCGCAAACTCAGAAAACACCTGCAAACTCAGAAAACACCTGCAAACTCAGAAAACACATGCACACTCAGAAAACACCTGCAAACTCAGAAAACACATGCACACTCAGAAAACAACCACATACTCAGAAAACAACCACACACTCAGAAAACACATACAAACTCAGAAAACACCCGCAAACTGAGAAAACACCCACAAATTCAGAAAACACATGCAAACTCAGAAAACACATGCACACTCAGAAAACAACCACATACTCAGAAAACACCCGCAAACTCATGTGTTTTCTGAATTTGTGGGTGTTTTCTGAGTTTGCGGGTGTTTTCTGAGTTTGCGTGTGTTTTCTGAGTTTGCGGGTGTTTTCTGAGTTTGCGGGTGTTTTCTGAGCTTGTGTGTGTTTTCTGAATTTGCGGGTGTTTTCTGAGTGTGCATGTGTTTTCTGAATTTGTGGGTGTTTTCTGAGTTTGCGGGTGTTTTCTGAGTGTGCATGTGTTTTCTGAGTTTGCGGGTGTTTTCTGAGTGTGCATGTGTTTTCTGAGTGTGCATGTGTTTTCTGAGTTTGCATGTGTTTTCTGAATTTGCGGGTGTTTTCTGAGTGTGCATGTGTTTTCTGAGTTTGCATGTGTTTTCTGAGTTTGCGTGTGTTTTCTGAGTTTGCGGGTGTTTTCTGAGTTTGCATGTGTTTTCTGAGTTTGCGTGTGTTTTCTGAGTTTACAGGTGTTTTCTGAGTTTGCGTGTGTTTTCTGAGTTTACAGGTGTTTTCTGAGTTTGCGGGTGTTTTCTGAGTTTGCGTGTGTTTTCTGAGTTTGCGGGTGTTTTCTGAGTTTGCATGTGTTTTCTGAGTTTGCATGTGTTTTCTGAGTTTGCATGTGTTTTCTGAATTTGCGGGTGTTTTCTGAGTTTGCATGTGTTTTCTGAGTTTGCGGGTGTTTTCTGAGTTTGCATGTGTTTTCTGAGTTTGCGTGTGTTTTCTGAGTTTACAGGTGTTTTCTGAGTTTGCGGGTGTTTTCTGAGTTTGCATGTGTTTTCTGAGTTTGCATGTGTTTTCTCAGTTTGCGGGTGTTTTCTGAGTGTGCATGTGTTTTCTGAGTGTGCATGTGTTTTCTGAATTTGCGGGTGTTTTCTGAGTGTGCATGTGTTTTCTCAGTTTGCGGGTGTTTTCTGAGTTTGCATTTGTTTTCTGAGTTTGCGGGTGTTTTCTGAGTGTGCATGTGTTTTCTGAGTTTGCAGGTGTTTTCTGAGTTTGCATGTGTTTTCTGAGTTTGCGGGTGTTTTCTTAGTTTGCATGTGTTTTCTGAATTTGCGGGTGTTTTCTGAGCGTGCATGTGTTTTCTGAGTTTGCGGGTGTTTTCTGAGTTTGCATGTGTTTTCTGAGTTTGCGTGTGTTTTCTGAGTTTTCGGGTGTTTTCTGAGTTTGCATGTGTTTTCTGAGTTTGCGGGTGTTTTCTGAGTTTACAGGTGTTTTCTGAGTTTGCGGGTGTTTTCTGAGTTTGCATGTGTTTTCTGAGTTTGTGTGTGTTTTCTGAGTTTGCGGGTGTTTTCTGAGTTTGCATGTGTTTTCTGAGTTTGCAATTGTTTTCTGAGTTTGCGGGTGTTTTCTGAGTGTGCATGTGTTTTCTGAGTTTGCATGTGTTTTCTGAGTTTGCGGGTGTTTTCTGAGTTTGCATGTGTTTTCTGAGTGTGCATGTGTTTTCTGAGTTTGCATGTGTTTTCTGAATTTGCGGGTGTTTTCTGAGTGTGCATGTGTTTTCTGAGTTTGCGGGTGTTTTCTGAGTTTGCATGTGTTTTCTCAGTTTGCGGGTGTTTTCTGAGTTTGCATGTGTTTTCTGAGTTTGCGGGTGTTTTCTGAGTTTGCAGGTGTTATCTGAGTTTGCAGGTGTTTTGGCATTTGCAGGCCACATAATGTAAAATCGATGCAGGTGTTTTCTGAGTTTGCATGTGTTTTCTGAATATACAAGTGTTGTGGTGTTTGCGTGTGTAGTGACCCTTCTCGGCCACCGTAGTATAATCATTATTGCCATTTTTACAGTAAAAGCTGTTCATGAAGCCACACTATTCTTTAGTGGATCCACCCCTTAGTGCTCTAGTATTAGCTGTGATAAATGACTCAGAGGATTATGTTATACCTGAATCTTAGAGGAGCTAATCACAGCTACTGTTCATCTTTTGTCTTCTCCTCAGCGCCGTTTCATGGAAAATCTAGGTTTGCTTATACGTATGTTGAAGGAGAAACCAACACACATGGATGCCGCAGAGATCGCCTCCCTGGAGGGTGGAAGTTCCTATGCAGGGGCAACTGTGTTAAAGAAGAAGACATTCTTGTTGAAACCAATGGCAACGCCGCTCAGAGAGGCAGATTCAGCCTTGAGTATAGCACACGTTCCCTATTTGGACTGGAGATGACCATCTCAAACATGACCAGGTCTGACACTGGATGGTACAGGTGTGGTTATGGCAGAGCGCTGACCTCAGATTCATACAACACCTTCCCTCTCATCGTCATTGCTGGTGAGTGTTGTGTGATTGTCGGACATTTCTGATGCGATGTTTACAAACCTTAATTCCCAAAAAGTTGGGATGTGTGGTGAAATGTGAGAAAAAACAGCAAGGTGACTTGCAAATCCTTTTATTGAAAAGATGTCAATGATCCTGCACGCCACATCTCCTGGAAAGGGACAGAGATTATTAATTAGGGCCCGAGCACCAACCTCAGTCAGTGTGGACCCTATTGTATCTGTATGCTTTTTTTTTTTTGTTGTTGTTGTTAATTTGGGGGCTTTAACAAGGTCAAAAACTTTCCAAACTTTACTGGAAATTTCCCCCCGGTAGAAATTTTCATATTTAGGTGGAATCATGAGAGTCCGTCAGGCAAACGTTAGATCGGGAACTGGGTACAAACTATGTGCATGAAACCTGGTACACATATGTATCATGATAAGACAAAAAAAAGCCTCTTGGGGCCATCCTCTAAAATGTACAGAAAGCTCACTACAACCAGCTAAAGGTAAAAATTTGGCGTTTTTGGGTGATTAACAATTTTTTATTTTTTAGTGAACTAGTCTGAGAAATTTAATTCGATTGACTCCAGATTTTTTTTGCTCATACTAGACAACTTGGAGATCTAAAGTTAAGCGAACTGGGAGTTTTCATTGTAGGGAGTGGCCGTGACCAAAGCCTGAACCTTTTTTTTTTTTTTTTTTAAACATTTTTTGCAGTGAAAGTACACACATTAATTCTCAACACATTCAATTCAAAATCATTTATTTTGTCAATGCACACCCCTCTGAATTGAACCTTTCTGAATTCTCCCTTTGAATATTCAGCCCCTGCACACCATCCAGCCTAGACTTAGGATTCTTGGTCAGCATATGGGTCATCATAAGACCTACAAAAGAGCCTCCTGGACCCATGCCCATATCCCAACAAGAAGTCCACAAGTTCATCTCTATTTCTAAATAAAGCATTTTTGTTGGGGCCAAAAGACTTTAACCTATCACACTGAACTCACTCAAATGCAAACCCCCCCCCACACACACAAACCCACACCCACTGCCAACAGGAAATTACACAAATGGGTCATGTCTTTATTCTTCTTTTTGTACTCAACCTTTTGAGCTCTGAAAGGAAGGCCTCAGTAATTGGCCAATATGACAGATATGTTTCTTACTTAAGATGGCAAGCATTTTAATCCCTCCAATTTGACAGGAAGTATGTACAACTCTCATACCAAACATCGAATTGCCTTCAAATTTTACATGTAGGCTCAAGGTCTGCCCTCTACATATTCAAAGGTTAATTTAGTCATTTTGATGTAGCACCCTCACTGGCAACAGGAAGAGACAGGGTTGGGCCACTTCTTCTTTGGTAAGCAATTCATTATAAGGCCATTTCACAGGAAGTCACTGTTACTCCTATGAAACTTCTCACTTGCAGCAAATCTCACATGATAGGGTAATATTCTGTAATCTCACAGCAGAAAATAGGCAACAATAACGGCCCCGCTCTATGGAGAACACTCACAGTTTGCACAACTTTAACTCTCAAGGTTGTCTAGTTTGAGTAAAAAAATTCTGGAGTCAATCAGATAAAATCCCTTGGACAAGTTCGTTCAAATGTGCAAAGTGTCCGTCAATAGAAAAGGCCAAAAAATGCCAAATTTTGACTTTTCTGCATCTGTACTGTGTTTCTTGTACATTTTAGAGGGTGGTCATGATGTAATTATTTTGTCATCTCATCATGATACATATGAGTACTGATTTTCATGCATGTAGGTCCTACCCAGGGCCCTGTCTCACTCTTGGCGCCCCCCAGAGGCGACTGTGTGATGAACTTGCACCATTCCACCACCAGATGGCTATTTCCACAGGGGACAATTTTAGGGAAAGTTTGTTTAGTTTTGGGGTATGTTAACGCCCCCAAAACAGGCCTCAACTTGACAGAAAAAACAGAAACAATACGGTCCTCTCCGACCCTAGGTTAGTGCTTGGGCACTAATTAGGTGAAATGTCAGGAATGTGAAATGAATTTGTGTTTTGATTTAATATTTTCAATTTTGCATCTCACAATTAGTACTTGAACTGCTGATTTTGACTTTTTCATGTTTTGAGTGTTAAGATTTACAATTTTAAATTTTAAGCCACATTTGACCTTCAAAACTCATGGTTTCAAATTTGATCTCATATTTTGACCTTTAAGACTCACAATTTAAAATTAAGACAGACACTTTGACCTTTAAAAAATCATGATTTAGAATTTTATCTCATATTTTAGCATTTAAAACTGACGATTTTAAATTTCATCTTATATTTTGACCATTAAAACTCGTGATTTTAAATTCTATCTTATATTTTGACCTTTACAACTCATGGTTTCAAATTTTATCTCATATTTTGACTTTTAAAACTCATGATTTCAAATTTTATCTTATATTTTGACCATTAAAACTCGTGATTTTAAATTTTGACCTTGATGACTCACAATTTACAACTTAGACTGACAGTTTAACCTTTTAAAAATCATGATTTAGAATTTAATCTCATATTTTAACCTATAAAACTCTTGATTTTAAATTTTATTTCATATTTTGACCTTAAAACTCATGATTTCAATTTTGAGCTCATATATTTATGTTTTGAACTAATACGTTTGATTTTTTTTTTATTTTTGACTCTAAACTTTGATTTTTTATTTTGAATTTTTTTTTGTTTCAGAATCATTTTTCTTCAGTGCCATGTTGTTTTACCCATAATTCATTACTGGTGAAAATGAGGTTGACAGCTTATGGTTAAATGTTGACCCTGTTAGGCTCTCAGGTCAGACCTAAATCCAGAACCCAGCCCTTCTGTGACTGAGTTTGACACCCCTGTAATAAAGGCAGAGGTGTGTAGCTGTTTTCAATATTATTAATTTAATGATTATTCATAAACCCTGTTTCAGATCCCAGTCCCACTGAGAGTCCCCCACTGACGACTGAACAGACTTCTGATGACTACTGGTTCATTTTTCAGGATACACCACTTACAGGTGAATCTGAAAAAGTTACAACATCAAAAACTGACCATGATATTACTGGTTTTTTTTTTCTTTTGGGAAAACTGCAACAGTATATGTGGTGTCTAATAAACCTGTGATTGTTTGGCACATCGTGACAAAATTAAACAACAACCGACCAGTCAATCATGTAAATATAAACTTTCATGTATTTTCTCTCCATTGTCTCTCCAGGTCACCTCGATTTCAAATTTTATCTTATATTTTGACCATTAAAACTCGTGATTTTAAATTTTGACCTTGATGACTCACAATTTACAACTTAGACTGACAGTTTGACCTTTTAAAAATCATGATTTAGAATTTAATCTCATATTTTACCCTATAAAACTCTTGATTTTAAATTTGATTTCATATTTTGACCTTAAAACTCATGATTTCAATTTTGAGCTCATATATTTATGTTTTGAACTAATACGTTTGATTTTTTTTAATTTTTGACTCTAAACTTTGATTTTTTATTTTTTTCAGTTTCAGAATCATTTTTCTTCAGTGCCATGTTGTTTTACCCATAATTCATTACTGGTGAAAATGAGGTTGACAGCTTATGGTTAAATGTTGACCCTGTTAGGCTCTCAGGTCAGACCTAAATCCTGAACCCAGCCCTTCTGTGACTGAGTTTGACACCCCTGTAATAAAGGCAGAGGTGAGTAGCTGTGTTAATTATTATTAATTCAATGATTATTCATAAACCCTGTTTCAGATCCCAGTTCCTCTGAGAGTCCCCCACTGACGACTGAGAAGACTTCTGCTGGTGATTTTAAATTTTATCTCATATTTTGACTTTGAGACTCTCAATTTAGAATTAAAACTGATATTTTAACCTTTTTGAACTCATAATTTAAAATGTTACATCATCATGTGAACTTTTAAATTCAAAACTGAATATTATCTCTTTAAATATTTTAAGTTTTTATTACTTTTCAACTCCTTAACCCTTTGATGCGCGACATGGGTCAAAAGTGACCCGGATGAGTTTCTTTTATCTATATCTTTGGAAAACATTAATTTCATCATTCAGTCCTCCAGGTATTCCTCAATTAACTTGTTTTTAATCATAAAAAACCTTATTTGATTTTCCACTGTCTTACTTTTTGAGTGAAACCACTTTTTTTCATGACTACCCCTCTAACGCGCAACATGGGTCAAAAATGACCCATATCTATTTCCTGTGTTATTTCATGTAAATGGCAGAGAGTTTCTATAATATTTCTTTCAAAAAAATTTTTTATCAGTAACTATTCCAATTATGCAGTGAATATCTTGTTTTTGAAATGTACAAATCATCATTTTTATTTTCCCTTCCTTACTTTATGAACAATCTACGGTGGCCCTGAAGGCCAATACGAAATAAATATTTCAAAAGCGCAAAATATATTTCAGAAAACACAAAAACATTTCACAAAACACAAAAACATTTCACAATACACAAAAACATTTCACAATACACAAAAACATTTCACAAAACACAAAAACATTTCACACTACACAAAAACATTTCTCAAAATTACACAAAAACATTACACAAAACACAAAAACATTTCACAAAACACAAAAACATTTCACAATACACAAAAACATTTCACAATACACAAAAACATTTCACAATACACAAAAACATTCACAATACACAAAAACATTTCACAAAAACACAAAAACATTTCACAATACACAAAAACATTTCACAATACACAAAAACATTTCACAAAACACAAAAACATTCCGCCTTTGCCGAAGGAGCTGACTATCGACTATCAGGCGTAGATTTCGCCTCAGTGAATAAAAATGACAATAAAAGAATGTATAAAGCAGAAGATTAGTTTTGATCATCTGTTTTATTCATCATTATCGTGTTTTTGTCGGTAATATCTTTTAAAATAAGATCTTTTAAGTAAACGTTTTGATACTGCAGCTTGATGCACACTCATTACGCTGAACTGAGAACGCATCTTTTTCCTCCTGCGTCCTGTCATTGTATTTTGGCGGCGTGTTGGTCATCAAATTTGGGTCCACACTGCTGTACATGAGTAATCGACATATTTTCTTCAGAACTTTTATCGTCTTCTATTAGCGCTTTTTAGCGTCAAGCTGCTGACATGCACTATCCACTTCCCACTTCCGCCTTGAGGTATTTCAAAATAAAGGTCCTGCATAGCCATATCACTGAATATTAACTTGTCTATTGACCAGTCTGAACAAGATTTATGTACAGAGAGATCAATTTCAGACCATTTATTTCAACACATCGTCCACTTCAACTACATCCCACTCAAAACAAGTGTTTCACAGTGTAAAGAACTGTAAAAAACAAAGGAACATTTAATTGCAATCAAATATGTCCTCTCTCTTTGTGAAAAGTATTTTTGCGATCGGTGAAATGTTTTTGTGTATTGTGAAATGTTTTTGTGTTTTGTGAAATGTATTTTGCGATCGGTGAAATGTTTTTGTGTATTGTGAAATGTTTTTGTGTATTGTGAAATGTTTTTGTGTATTGTGAAATGTTTTTGTGTTTTTGTGAAATGTTTTTGTGTATTGTGAAATGTTTTTGTGTTTTGTGAAATGTTTTTGTGTATTGTGAAATGTTTTTGTGTATTGTGAAATGTTTTTGTGTATTGTGAAATGTTTTTGTGTTTTTGTGAAATGTTTTTGTGTATTGTGAAATGTTTTTGTGTATTGTGAAATGTTTTTGTGTTTTTGTGAAATGTTTTTGTGTATTGTGAAATGTTTTTGTGTATTGTGAAATGTTTTTGTGTTTTGTGAAATGTTTTTGTGTATTGTGAAATGTTTTTGTGTATTGTGAAATGTTTTTGTGTATTGTGAAATGTATTTTGCGATCGGTGAAATGTTTTTGTGTATTGTGAAATGTTTTTGTGTTTTGTGAAATGTTTTTGTGTATTATGAAATGTTTTTGTGTTTTTGTGAAATGTTTTTGTGCATTGTGAAATGTTTTTGTGTTTTTGGGAAATGTTTTTGTGTTTTGTGAAATGTTTTTGTGTTTTTGTGAAATGTTTTTGTGTATTGTGAAATGTTTTTGTGTTTTTGTGAAATGTTTTTGTGTATTGTGAAATGTTTTTGTGTTTTGTGAAATGTATTTAGCGATCGGTGAAAAGTTTTTGTGTATTGTGAAATGTTTTTGTGTTTTTGTGAAATGTTTTTGTGTTTTGTGAAATGTTTTTGTGTTTTGTGAAATGTTTTTGTGTTTTTGTGAAATGTTTTTGTGTATTGTGAAATGTTTTTGTGTTTTGTGAAATGTTTTTGTGTTTTTGTGAAATGTTTTTGTGTATTGTGAAATGTTTTTGTGTATTGTGAAATGTTTTTGTGTTTTGTGAAATGTTTTTGTGTTTTTGTGAAATGTTTTTGTGTATTGTGAAATGTTTTTGTGTATTGTGAAATGTTTTTGTGTTTTGTGAAATGTTTTTGTGTATTGTGAAATGTTTTTGTGTTTTTGTGAAATGTTTTTGTGTATTGTGAAATGTTTTTGTGTATTGTGAAATGTTTTTGTGTTTTTGTGAAATGTTTTTGTGTATTGTGAAATGTTTTTGTGTTTTGTGAAATGTTTTTGTGTATTGTGAAATGTTTTTGTGTTTTGTGAAATGTTTTTGTGTTTTTGTGAAATGTTTTTGTGTATTGTGAAATGTTTTTGTGTATTTTGAAATGTTTTTGTGTTTTGTGAAATGTTTTTGTGTTTTGTGAAATGTATTTTGCGATCGGTGAAATGTTTTTGTGTTTTGTGAAATGTTTTTGTGTATTGTGAAATGTTTTTGTGTTTTTGTGAAATGTTTTTGTGTATTGTGAAATGTTTTTGTGTTTTGTGAAATGTTTTTGTGTATTGTGAAATGTTTTTGTGTATTGTGAAATGTTTTTGTGTTTTGTGAAATGTATTTTGCGATCGGTGAAATGTTTTTGTGTTTTGTGAAATGTTTTTGTGTATTGTGAAATGTTTTTGTGTATTGTGAAATGTTTTTGTGTATTGTGAAATGTTTTTGTGTTTTGTGAAATGTTTTTGTGTATTGTGAAATGTTTTTGTGTTTTGTGAAATGTATTTTGCGATCGGTGAAATGTTTTTGTGTATTGTGAAATGTTTTTGTGTATTGTTAAATGTTTTTGTGTTTTTGTGAAATGTTTTTGTGCATTGTGAAATGTTTTTGTGTTTTTGGGAAATGTTTTTGTGTTTTGTGAAATGTTTTTGTGTTTTTGTGAAATGTTTTTGTGTATTGTGAAATGTTTTTGTGTTTTTGTGAAATGTTTTTGTGTATTGTGAAATGTTTTTGTGTTTTGTGAAATGTATTTAGCGATCGGTGAAAAGTTTTTGTGTATTGTGAAATGTTTTTGTGTTTTTGTGAAATGTTTTTGTGTATTGTGAAATGTTTTTGTGTTTTGTGAAATGTTTTTGTGTTTTGTGAAATGTTTTTGTGTTTTGTGAAATGTTTTTGTGTATTGTGAAATGTTTTTGTGTTTTGTGAAATGTATTTTGCGATCGGTCAAATGTTCTTGTGTTTTGTGAAATGTTTTTGTATATTGTGAAATGTTTTTGTGTATTGTGAAATGTTTTTGTGTAGTGTGAAATGTTTTTGTGTTTTGTGAAATGTTTTTGTGTATTGTGAAATGTTTTTGTGTTTTGTGAAATGTATTTTGCGATCGGTGAAATGTTTTTGTGTATTGTGAAATGTTTTTGTGTATTGTTAAATGTTTTTGTGTTTTCTGAAATATATTTTGCGCTTTTGAAATATTTATTTCCTGTTGGCCTTCAGGGCCACCGTAACAATCAGACCTTTTGTATTCCTACATCAAGTTTACACACACGGGTCAGAAATGAACTGCACACATAAAAGTACATTGTGGGATACTGTAATGTGTTTCAGACACTTCACAGCTCAACACAGCCGCCCTTGCACATCTGGTAGATGTAAGATTTTGTTTTTTGTTGTTGTTTACAATTATTACAACCTTACCTCTGAAAAAATAAAAAGACAGTTCTAAAAAATTACTGTAAATAATGTGATAATTTTAGGTTACCTTAGGAGGAAGAATACATTCCTTGTCAGAGAGTGACGGTTAAAACAATTGTTGACAGAGATAATCCATGTTATTTATGCTTTATTTCATTTTTTTATTTAGTTGATAACCTTTGTAGTTAGCATTGCTAGGCTGCTTAGAAAAGTGGCTAGCTAAGATATTTTAGCCAAACAGTGAGCTAATCCGTTTTAGTTAGCTCATCCTAATTTAGTTTCTAACATTTGCAGTTAGCTATCTACTTAGCTAATTTTATTGCTAGACAGTTTAGAAAATTACTGTAGTTAGCTAAGCTATTTTAGCTGATCAGTGCGCTAATCTATCTTAGTCAGTGATTAGCTAAACTATTTCGGTCAAAGAGTTAATCTATCATACTCAAGCATCAAGCTAAGCTATCTTAGACAAGTCATCAAATAAAACTATATAGCAGCGTTTTCGCTAGACTCCCCCGGTCAGAATGACCGGCAGTCCTCAAGAATTCCGGCCATTTAGAACAACTACCGGACATTTGCTTTAACATTATTTTGCTGCATTAACAACAGCAAAACACATAAATCTGACATTCTGTGATACATTGATACATACAAGTCTGCGCTAAATTGGATTTAGGACATTTTATTTCCAGACCTGACCCAAAACGGAGACAGTAGAAACCAAGCCGACAGTAAACCTGAGTACGGTAATTATTACCCTGTTATTACAGACACATGATTAGACCCTTGAACCGACTGCACAAAGTCTTTCTCTTATTTTTCTTTGTGTAGGTGGTTTAAAGTATCAAAATCGAGACTGTGCACTTTTCCTTACACACGCAGTCAGTTAGACAATATACGCCCACGTTAAACTCATAAACAACAACAGTTAGCTTCACATTAGGAGCTGGGCAAAGAGCTTGTAATACCATATATGAAGAGGCGCATGGAGGGCACGCTGAAACTCCATAAGCATGTCATCGAGGCAATGGGAAGATGTGGGTTAAAAAAAGACAACACAGCCACCACTGCACAAAAAGACTGTGATCTTTTGTGAGGCATGCAAAAATTAGGATGGTAGTTTGCGCTTTACTGAAGTGCTGTGTTTAAATGAACACAGAACACAATTCAGCAGTTTTCTGTTATAGAACTAAAGTACAGTTCAGTTCAGTTCAGTCGCTGCTTTATCTGTTTTCTGTGTATTTGTGACAAAAGTACAAATAAACAAGTTGCAAATATTGATTACAAAAGTGTTTGGCCCCACTTACTGCTAAAGAAATAATACAAGATCAAATCATTCAATTATAAATCACACATGGAAGGATGGGTCATTTTTGACCCATGTGTGTAAACTTGACATTGTAATATAAAAACTGTTTTTTTTTTTCATAACATAAAGAGGAAAAAAAATAAAATAATGATATTTGGTAATCACAAAAAGCATATTGAAAGAATATTTGTAGCAATTTTTCTATAAAATTAATTTATTTCAAAAGATGGAACAAAGATAAACTCAGCCAGCATTAAATAGACAGGGAAATGAATGCGGGTCATTTTTGACCCATGTTGCGCATTAGAGGGGGGGTACTTATGTTGCGCATCAAAGGGTTAATTTGAATTTCAAGTTATATTTTGACCATTAAACCTCAGGATTTTGACCCTTTATCTCATATATTTGCCTTTTAAAACACTGTTTCAAATCTTGAATTCTGTGTTGACCTTTTGCACTAATAAGTTATTTTTTTCTCAATTTTTTAGTCTTCAAACTAATCATTTTGACTTTGTGAAATCTCAAAGCCATTTATCATCAGTGCCACGTTGTTTTACCCATAATTTATTACTGGTGAAAATGAGGTTGACAGTTTATGGTTAAATGCTGTCCCTGTTAGGCTCTCAGGTCAGACCTAAATCCAGAACCCAGCCCTGCTGTGACTGAGTCTGACACCCCTGTAATAAAGGCAGAGGTGTGTAGCTGTTTTCATTATTATTAATTTAATGATTATTCATAAATCCTGTTTCAGATCCCAGTTCCACTGAGAGTCCCCCACTGACGACTGAGAAGACTTCTGCTGGTGATTTTAAATTTTATCTCATATTTTGACCTTAAAACTCCTGATTTCAATTTGGAGAACATATTTTGACCTTTTGAACGAATAAGTTAATTTTTTTAAATCATAGCCTTTACACTATGATTCCCTTTCTTTCTTTTTGTTTGTTTGTTTCAGAATCATTTATCATCAGTGCCACGTTTTTTGCAAAATTTGTCACTGGTAAAGTTGAGGTTGACAGTTTATGGTTAAATGATGACCCTGTTAGGCTCTCAGGTCAGACCTAAATCCAGAACCCAGCCCTGCTGTGACTGAGTCTGACACCCCTGTAATAAATGCAGAGGTGTATAGCTGTTTTCATTATTATTGATTTAATGATTATTCATAAATCCTGTTTCAGATCCCAGTTCCACTGAGAGTCCCCCACTGACGACTGAGAAGACTTCTGCTGGTGATTTTAAATTTTATCTCATATTTTGACCTTAAAACTCCTGATTTCAATTTGGAGAACATATTTTGACCTTTTGAACGAATAAGTTAATTTTTTTAAATCATAGCCTTTACACTATGATTCCCTTTCTTTTTGTTTGTTTGTTTGTTTCAGAATCATTTATCATCAGTGCCACGTTTTTTTGCAAAATTTGTCACTGGTAAAGTTGAGGTTGACAGTTTATGGTTAAATGATGACCCTGTTAGGCTCTCAGGTCAGACCTAAATCCAGAACCCAGCCCTGCTGTGACTGAGTCTGACACCCCTGTAATAAAGGCAGAGGTGTGTAGCTGTTTTCATTATTATTAATTTAATGATTATTCATAAATCCTGTTTCAGATCCCAGTTCCACTGAGAGTCCCCCACTGACGACTGAGAAGACTTCTGCTGGTGATTTTAAATTTTATCTCATATTTTGACCTTAAAACTCCTGATTTCAATTTGGAGAACATATTTTGACCTTTTGAACGAATAAGTTAATTTTTTTAAATCATAGCCTTTACACTATGATTCCCTTTCTTTCTTTTTGTTTGTTTGTTTCAGAATCATTTATCATCAGTGCCACGTTTTTTGCAAAATTTGTCACTGGTAAAGTTGAGGTTGACAGTTTATGGTTAAATGATGACCCTGTTAGGCTCTCAGGTCAGACCTAAATCCAGAACCCAGCCCTGCTGTGACTGAGTCTGACACCCCTGTAATAAATGCAGAGGTGTATAGCTGTTTTCATTATTATTGATTTAATGATTATTCATAAATCCTGTTTCAGATCCCAGTTCCACTGAGAGTCCCCCACTGACGACTGAGAAGACTTCTGCTGGTGATTTTAAATTTTATCTCATATTTTGACCTTAAAACTCCTGATTTCAATTTGGAGAACATATTTTGACCTTTTGAACGAATAAGTTAATTTTTTTAAATCATAGCCTTTACACTATGATTCCCTTTCTTTTTGTTTGTTTGTTTGTTTCAGAATCATTTATCATCAGTGCCACGTTTTTTTGCAAAATTTGTCACTGGTAAAGTTGAGGTTGACAGTTTATGGTTAAATGATGACCCTGTTAGGCTCTCAGGTCAGACCTAAATCCAGAACCCAGCCCTGCTGTGACTGAGTCTGACACCCCTGTAATAAAGGCAGAGGTGTGTAGCTGTTTTCATTATTATTAATTTAATGATTATTCATAAATCCTGTTTCAGATCCCAGTTCCACTGAGAGTCCCCCACTGACGACTGAGAAGACTTCTGCTGGTGATTTTAAATTTTATCTCATATTTTGACCTTAAAACTCCTGATTTTAATTTGGAGAACATATTTTGACCTTTTGAACGAATAAGTTAATTTTTTTAAATCATAGCCTTTACACTATGATTCCCTTTCTTTTTGTTTGTTTGTTTGTTTCAGAATCATTTATCATCAGTGCCACGTTTTTTGCAAAATTTGTCACTGGTAAAGTTGAGGTTGACAGTTTATGGTTAAATGATGACCCTGTTAGGCTCTCAGGTCAGACCTAAATCCAGAACCCAGCCCTGCTGTGACTGAGTCTGACACCCCTGTAATAAATGCAGAGGTGTATAGCTGTTTTCATTATTATTGATTTAATGATTATTCATAAATCCTGTTTCAGATCCCAGTTCCACTGAGAGTCCCCCACTGACGACTGAGAAGACTTCTGATGGCTCCTGGTTCATTTTTCTGAATACACCACTTACAGGTGAATCTGAAAAAGTTACAAAATCAAAAACTGACCATGATATTACTGTTTTTTTTCTTTTGGGAAAACTGCAACAGTATATGTGGTGTCTAATAAACCTGTGATTGTTTGGCACATCATGACAAAATTAAACAACAACCGACCAGTCAATCATGTAAATATAAACTTTCATGTATTTTCTCTCCATTGTCTCTCCAGGTCACCTCGTTCCTCTGGTCATCTGTGTGTGTGTGGCTGGTGTGTTAATGCTGATCATCCTCATCCTCTACATCCGCAAGAAAACCAGGAGCAACAGTTTGATTTGATTTGATATGATTAGTATGACCCATTTTATACAGACGTAAACTCAGTCTCATGACATAAATAAAGCGGGTAAAATAATTATTGAAAAGTGTCACCATTTTTTAAGTTTTCTGCTTGTCACATGATAGCATTAAAACAAAGCCACATTCTGCAATCACTCAGTGTAAAACGCCTCATTTTTAAGCTTTCTTTCAGTTTGTGTTGGATGTGAATAGGTCAAGTAAAACAGGAAATGTGATCATTTGAATTTGATATAAAGGGGCCAGCATGGGCTAGCTACCCATGTCGGCAGGATTCGGTCACAACGTAATGGCTTGGATCCACCCAACCATGGCTACGAAAACTTCAAGAGGAAGGATACCCCCTGAGTCTGCGAGAACAGGGGCGCAAGATGACTCACTGATGGACCACATGGTAAGAAACGTTGAAATGGAAACGACTATGACACCGATGATCAGCATGGCTATTGAGGGAGAAACAGCACTGGCAGGACCCAAGTTGCAGAGCTGCATCTGCGGCTGGAAAAAGATAACATCGGAGAAGGGTCTCAAGATCCACCAAGGCAGGAAAAAGTGCCTGAAAGAGCTTACCAAGGGAACTCGCATTGACCACTTCCTTAGAGGTAGGGTAAATCAGTCGATTGAAGCCCAATGGTAGGAAACTCAGCATAGTCCACAGGGTATCAGAACCCCAGACGAAGCTCAGCCAGGCACAGCTCCACCAATGGACATGAGCCCAGACCCCATCCAGCCACGGTCAGCAGTCAAGAGGAAGATGGATGGACAAAAGCCTTAAATTCTGTGGCTCAAATCCTGCCAGGAAAAGGAGTGGAGAAACATCAACACAGACCTTGTCCATCTCCTACAAACTCTGAAAGGGGGCATCGAGAAGATGCGGGGAATCATCTACAGTTACAGCGCAGAGAGATTTGGAGTGAAAAGCAAGAACCTCTGTTCTCAGAAGAAACCATCAGCTCATCTCAAGTCCAGGAGGCAGCGAAGGAATTGAGCAACTTGTGAAAGAAAGAAGGTGCCTGAGGAAACAGTGGAAGAGGGCCACAGAAGTGGAAAGGAAAGGAATTGAGGTGCTTCAGGTCGACATCAAGCAGCATCTGGCAAAGCTGCGAAGGGCAGAACGCCTGAGAAAACAACATAAGAAGAAAGAGTGAACAAGGACCGCCTTCTACAGAGATCCCTACAAGTTCACCAAAGACCTAACCTGACATGCCAGGTGGATTTGTTTCACACATCTATCTGGGAAAGCTTCAATAGGAAACGTTTGAGAAAAGGCAGAGGATTTGAAAAAAACTCTGAGTGTGATTGGATGAACGTTCTGTCTGTCACATCTCCACGGGCAGTAGTCGAGCTGTAAAAAAAAAAAAACGGGGGATGGTCAGGGCTGTAGCCAGGGTTTATGACCATTTTTCTCACATTTTTGTGAGCTTTCAATGATCATATTGCTTGTTGCAATAATAAAGATAATATTTTTAATGTCTATCTGACTTTTTTAAGACTTATTTTCATCATAACATTAAGCCCACATTTTTTTAGCTCTGTTTTAATTGGGGTTTTTCCCTCAGAATTAATCTAGCATAAACCAGTGATCTTGCCCCCCTCATCCCCCCTGCACCCCTCCCCTTCCCTCGCACAGCAGCTCATCCTTTTTGTATCTCTCTCACTATGTTTCTGACTTTTGACAAGAGAGGTTGCAGAATAACAGGTGTATATACAGGCCACACGTGATTAGAGTTTCTGTGCTGCTCAGGAGAGAGAGAGAGAGAGAGAGAGAGAGAAAGGGAGAGCAAGCGCACTCAGTGCGCACCTGCCACGGCCTAAATCCACCCACATTTGGCTAGTTGGCAGGTGTAAATGTCAAGCCCTGTCAAAGCCTCCTAAATGTTGAAATGGTGGTAATATTTCCAGTGTTAAAATAGTAATATTTCAACATTCATTGATAAAAATGGCTCAAGGGATGGAAGGGGGGGATGACCGTTTTAGAAGGGGGATGACTTTGACCATTTTTATTTCAGGGGGGATGCCATCCCCCCTCATCCCCCCTCAACTCGAGTACTGTCCACGGGCCAATCAGAGCAACAAAACACGTGACGTAGTTGCTATTAAGCAGCACGTGTGCAGCTAGTGAGGAATAACGCGAAACATGGCGACTATAACTGCACGAGCTCTTGCTGCTGCTCGTTTACATCACGACTCTGCTGCACCTGAAAGTACTGCCCCTTGTTGCTGATTGGTCCTGTCACTTTCTAACCCGGGCCAAATGGTTCGGATGGGAGCTTTGCAAGATGGATTCGCCAGTGAAAAACAAAGAAACGGGCGTATCCATCTGCTTTGCAAGGTTACCAAAGACCTCTTTGTCAAGGAGAAAACCGGGATCCTTAAAGTACCTGTGAGGGGAATTAGAGGAGCACCTGAGAAAGACCTTCTCTGACAACCAGAGGCATGCCCTAGCCACCATCCCAGATGACATGCCACCAATCCAGCCACCTGAGCACCAGCTGGACAAAAGAGCCCCTACATGGAGTGAAGTTGAGACCACAATAAAACGGGCAAGAATGGCATCAGCCCCTGGGCCCAACATCGTTCCGTTTAGGCTCTATAAGAACACACCAGGTGTCTTGAAGTACCTCTGGAAGCTGATGAAAGTGGCATGGGAAAAAGGCATCATACCTAAGGCATAGCAAAGGGCAGGTGGGATCATGATTCCTAAAGAGAAGAACTCTGCAACCATCTACCAGTTCCACCAGATCAGTTTACTGAACGTGGAAGGAAAGATTTTCTTAAGTGTTGTGGCCCAAAGACTCAGCATTTCTGCAGAAGAACAACTTTGTCGACACCTTCAGGTCAATACCTCATGGGATGCTGTGGCCAGCCTTCAACTTTTTCCAAGTCCCAGAGGGCATCACAAGGCTTGTCAAAGCCTATTTCTAGGATCTCAAGCTCTGCATTACAACCCAGGATAGTAAAACTGCCTGGCAGCACTTGGAGATTGGCATAATGGCGAGCTGCACCATTTCCCCACTGGCCTTCACCATGGCGATGGAGTTAATAATTCGAGCTTCTTGGTGGGTGGTTGGAGGGAACACCTGAAGAGTGGACTGCGCCTTCCTCCGATCAGGGCGTTTAAGGATCACATGACAACTATTACATCAACTAAGGCATGCACCAGGCGCCTGCTGGACAAACTCCAGGCTAAAACAGATGGGCACGAATGGAGTTTAAACCCAGCAAATCCTGCGGTATCGCTATCGTCAAGGGCCAGCTCGCCAACAAGAGGTTCCATATTAACAATGAGCCGATAGCAACGATACTGGAAGAGCCCATCAAAAGCCTTGGTTGTTGGTACAAAGACGCCGAACAGGTGAAACAACTCAGGCAGGATACCATCCGCGGCCTCAAGCAAATAAACAACACTGCTCTCCCAGGGAAGCTGAAGCTCTGGTGCTTACAGTTTGGCTCACCTCATGTGGCCAATTTCCATCTATGAGGTCACCTTATCCCATGCCAAGCGGCTGGAAAGATTGGTGAATGCGGAAGTAAGGAAGTGGCTTGGACTACCCAGATGCCTCACCGGCATAGGACTGTACGGCAACAGAGCTCTCTCTCTCCCAATCTCAAGCCTGGTGGAGGAATACAAATGCTCCAAAGCAAGGATTGAAATGACCCTCACAGAATCCCGGGATCCCTTCATCAGAGGTGCTGCCCCCACCTTGGCAACAGGGAGGAAGTGGAGGCCTGGCACAGCAGTGGCACAAGTAAAGTCTGCCCTGAGACTCTGAGACATAGTGGGCCAAGTCCAAATTGGCAGAGGGGGCCTAGGCCTGGGAGCAACAACATCCACATGGCAGAGGGCTACTCCAGTAGAACGCTGGCGCCTTGTGATAGAGGAGGTGTGCCACCAGGAGGAGGCAGATAGGTGTGCTAGGGCTGTGTCTCAAGCCAAGCAAGGCCGCTGGATGAAGTGGGATGCCGTGGAGTGGAGAAAAATCACCTGGAGTGAGCTGTGGAACATGGAGTCCAGTATCCTGAGCTTTACCATCAGAGCCAAATACGACGTCCTGCCCTCTCCAACCAACTTACATCTCTGGTTTGAGGAGGATCCAGCCTGTCTCCAGTGTGCTGCCCCAGCAACTCTCAAACACATCCTGGTGGGTTGCAAGACCAGCCTTACCCAAGGCAGATACCCCTGGCGCCACAACCAGTGTGGATGCTATACTTTCTCCTCTTCAGCTGTGTAGACACTCGTTATCCATCCAGGTTTATCTCTCTGTCATTGGTCGTTTCTGAGTTTATCCTTTCTATCATACTC
This sequence comes from Cheilinus undulatus, assembly GCF_018320785.1. Classification (NCBI taxonomy): domain Eukaryota; kingdom Metazoa; phylum Chordata; class Actinopteri; order Labriformes; family Labridae; genus Cheilinus; species Cheilinus undulatus. Next base: position 6,379,057 of record NC_054865.1, read on the forward strand.
TGCATGCTGTTGACTCACTGTGGCCTGAACTGACTTACCAGAACAGCGAGGATTCTGACAGGAAACCTGCAGGAAATAGATGGGATTAAAGACGGGGCTATTAGAGGATGGACGCTCTTACGATCAGAAATTAACTTCTTGGTCTGTTAGAGGGAAAAAAGTTGCAAAGAAACGGTCAGGGTTTAAACATGACCATCCAGCAGGTGTTCATCTGGGTCTTCTTCCTCTGTTAGTACATTCAGATATTAATACATATATAAATATAAATGAAAACCAGTAAATTAAGTCTTTTGTCTGCATCTTTCTGGGTGCTGTTGGAGACATTCTCCTCTTTCTTCATCGCTCTGTCACATTTAAATGTTTTTATGGCTGATGTCTGGTTTCAGCTCTAGCTGGGTTTCCCTTCCCATAGTAATCAATCCAGAACTTTGATCCCTAACCCTCCCTGGATGCCACCAGTCTCTCTCTCTTTTAACACTGTTTAAAGCAGCACTGTAGTTTTTCCACCTTAATACAATATTTCGAGAGTCATTGTGATGGTACATCACCTTACAACAGGTTGAATGACACTTCTGTCATGGTCTGGGGGGGTCTGTATCGCCTTCACTGGCACAATGTAACTTCGAGGTGGATGGTAGGAACCCTTCCACACTAAAAAACTACAAATTTCTACTGCTTTGACTGCTTTACGGCAGACGTCACTTCCCCCTCATTCCCGATTCGTTGAAAAGAGGGAAGTTGAGGCGAAAGCTAAATGTAGAGTTGTTATCATGGCAGAAGCAGCGAAATACCCAAAGAAAAGAAAAGTTTTATCAGAGGAGACAAAAAAAAGAAACCGGGAGAGTAACAAGATAAATGCCCAGACAAGAATGAACATCTTTACGGCCGTACGCGCTGGCGCTCATGGGTAATTGAGTCTTCCTTCTGGTAAAGCACTACCGCTTTTGTCCACCGGCGCCGCAAAACAAAAAAAAAAGTGAAAGTTACATAGTGCTGTTTTAACTCCCCTGCTGATTTGGCTCTGGGCCCCTGACAAACCCAGAGAGACTGGGCCCTGCCTAGTTGTGATGAGTTGATAGCAATGGTTACCTGGCTAACAGCTCCCTCATTTTTGAGCTGAAAATGGTGTAGCATTGCTATTGGGTACTGATGTTAAAATCATGTGCTCCAGACTATCAGGATCAGACTCCGGGTCTAACACGTACAGCGTATATCAAAATTCACCATATTTTACTCAGTTGGACCGGTTCATTCAAAATTTTCAACTACTAGCATAACAACATTAGCCACATCAGAGGGGGCAAAACATTGAGTCCTGCCACCGGCCAGCCCCCGGAAAATCAGCCAATCGGAGGAAAGTAGGTCTGTGGAACGGGGGGTGTTAAAGAGACAGCAGCGAAAACAAAGCGTTTCAGATGGAGGTTAAAATAAAGCTTTTTCAGGACACCAGTGTGAGAAACATGAGGAGTTGATGTAAACCATGTGAAGCTACTTCGTGGGTATCAGAGAGATGGTGTAAAGCCTTGAAAAAAGGCATAATACCCCCACTTTAAAGGAGCGTCCCGCTATCATACTCTTAATTTTCTCCTGTCTTCTCTTCTCCACTCTCTTAAGCTTCCTTCACCTCACATACTCTCCCTAATCTTACTCTTACACTGGCTGTGTTCGTGTGATGTCGCTCTTTGTCTTAGTTACTCTTCATTTTTACTCCATGGGCCGCCAGCTTTTCTTTGGGCTTTTTCCTAAGTTTTTCCCTCTTAAGTTTTGGCCTTTGAGATTTTCTTAAGCCGCTTATAATTCCAGCCGCTTAGCAGTGTGTATTTAAAGTATTTTGGGAGAAATTGGCTCCATTATTACTAGAAGCCTATACAGAATCCTTTGATCGTGGCTCCCTTCCACAAACTTTATCTCAGGCCTGTATATCTTTATTATTAAAAAAGGGAAAAGATCCGTTACTCTGCAGCTCATACCGGCCAATAAGCCTACTTAATGTAGATTTTAAAATATTATCTAAATAGCTAGCACGATGGCTGGAAGCCACACTCCCTTCCATCATTTCAATGGATCAAACAGGCTTTATTCAAGGCAGGCATTCCTTCTTTAACCTGAGGCGAGTGTTCAATATAATGTATAACAATGACTCTTCCACTTCCAGAGAGGCTTTGATTTCGTTGGATGCCGAAAAGGCATTCGACAGGGTGGAATGGAGTTATTTGTGTTCTATTTTGGAGAAGTTTTGTTTTGGTGCTAAATTTATAACCTGGGTAAAATTGCTCTACTCTTCACCACAAGCTACAGTAAAAACCAATGGCTTAAATTCAACCCCTTTTTCACTTCAAAGATCCACAAGGCAGGGATGTCCACTCAGCCCCCTCTTGTTCGCTATAGCTATAGAGCCTTTGTCTATCGCCATTCGATGCCACCCTAAATTCACAGGAATTACCAGAAATGGAGTGGAATCCAAACTCACTTTCTATGCAGATGACCTCCTTCTATTCACTTCAAATATATCTCAGTCTATTCCAGTAGCGCTTTCTATTCTTGACTCTTTTAGTAAAATCTCAGGTTATAAAGTAAATCTTAGCAAGAGCGAGCTGTTTCTTATCAATGGACTTTCTGATTGTTACCCCTCCAAAATGTACCATTTAAATTAGCCAGGACACGCTTTGATTACCTAGGCATTCATGTAATAGATACATATGACAAACTATTCAAGAGAAATTTCACTTCGCTAATGACTCAAATTAAATGCGATTTTGATCTATGGTCCCTTTTACAATTATCTGTAGCTGCCAGAATCAATATAATAAAAATGAATGTTTAACCTCGTTTTATGTATTTGTTTCAATACATTCTGATTCTCATTCCCCGCTCCTTTTGTCGTAAACTTGACGGTATTATTTTAGATTTTATTTGGAAGAAGAAAAAACCCATGTTAAGATTACAGTCACTTCAAAGAGCTAAAGAGTTGGGGGGGATGGCATGACCAAATATGCTATTTTATTACTGGGCGGTGATTATAAGAAATCTAAATTTTTGGATTCAATACGGAAACCTTGAGGATCCTCCTATGTGGTTAACTATAGAGGCTAATTCCACACATCCGGTCACATTACAGTCTCTATTACACTCACAGCTCTCCTCCTCTGTCTCCAAGTATACAAAGAATACTATTGTGGCATCATCATTGAAAATATGGGCTCAGTTCTGTCGTTATTTTGGTTTCCAATCTCTACTAAATCTCCCTTGATTGGCAATCACCTATTTACTCCATCCTTGATAGATAATGCTTTCTCAACATGGGCTCAATTGGGGGTGAGGTGCGTCAGGGACTTATTTATAGATGGGGTATATGCCTCTTTTCAACAATTAGTAACCAAATTTTCTTAGCCAAAAAGCCAGTTTTTTAGATATCTTCAAGTACGAAGCTTTGTCTCAAAGACATATGCATGTTTTCCTGCTTTGCCTCTAGACGCTGATATTGACAGCTTTGTGAATGCTCTCTCATCTCTTAAAGGGGCTGTGTCCTCTATATACTCTAACATTCATAAACTTAGATCAGAATCCTTGGAAGCTTATAGGACAACCTGGGAAGCTAGTTTAGGAATGGAGATTTCAGAAAATATTTGGAATAAGGCTCTACGCAGAGTGCACAAATCCTCTATTTGTGCCAAACATTGTTTTATTCAATGTAAAATTCTACACCGTGCTCATTATACTAAAGAACGTTTGGCAAAAATGTTCAAGGATGTATCACCATCTTGTGATCACTGTCATCGAACCCCAGCTAATTATATTCATATGTTTTGGCAGTGCCCACATCTGTCTAAATACTGGCAAGAAATTTTCTCCACTTTATCTACAATTATAGGTGTACTGATCCCACCAAATCCATTTACAGCTATTTTTGGGGTTCTGCTGCCCCCACTCAGCCTCTCTTCCTCACAAGAAGACACTTTGGCCTTTGCCACTCTTCTTGCCCGACGGTTAATTTTATTAAGGTGGAAGTCTATTCTACCTCCCTCTGATACACAGTGGCTAAAGGACGTTTTAAATTTTGTAAGACTTGAAAAAATTAGGCTGTCAATTTGTGGACGATCAGGAAAGTTTGATAATATTTGGAACCTATTTTTTGCCCTAATTAATGGCACACAATTTGTATTTACACCAAACTGAGCTAAAGACTGGACACATTGACTTTATACTCTGAGGTCACTTTATACAGTGACTTATTTTGTGTATTTACATTTTTTTTTTTTTTTTTTTTGCCTAAACACTGTCTATGTATGCTCTGTTTGTCTCGATGTTGATTTATGTGCAGAGGGAGTGTGCCAAGAAGGGGAGGGTGGGGTGGGATTATTTTATTTTGTTTCCTTCTTTGCAGATTCTATTCAATTGTTTTATTGTACATAAATGTTTTGTACTCTGCAATAAGCCAATAAAAAGAGCAAAAAATAAATAAATAAATAATTCCAGCCGCTTTCCTAGTGCGACACTATACCGTTGACCTTCTTCCTGTAGCCACAGCTTGTTTGATTTTTAGCATTTGAGCCCTGACGTCACAGTCGAGGCAGTCTACCTATTTTCCTCTAGTAACTACGTTAAAAGTGGTGTTAACTGACCAGAGACACCATTATTATTATTATTATTTTTAGTTAATTGGGCAAAATAATAACCGTCCATTTTTGGGATCTGACAAGCCAACTGGACCTGAGAAGGAGATATCGCCTGTAAGTTCAACTGTCATCTGAGAGACCCATTTAAGCACCACCAAGTCTCCAGTGTTGTAGGTTTTCCAGTAAAACCATCCACCGGAGCTTATGACTGACACGTGTTTCAAAAAGTGCGTCTCCCACAAAAATTCGCCTTCTCAGATTTATTGAACAACAAATACAAAAAAATAAAATACACAGCGGAATCCAACTGCTTGCGTTTTCTGTCCAACACGGCCTCAAATATGTACGAAAAACCTCCCAACAGTCTGAACATGGTCAGAAAAACTGTGAGCTCCTCTCAGCTCTCATGCCGTCTGCACACAGTCACCTAGCACAACCAAGCTCATCAGATCTTCTTGAAGCTACAGGCTCTTATTTTTTTCCTTATCACTTACCTGTACATTAACTTGAAATAACCAAGTACTATGACTGTGTTAATAATAATGATGCAAATATTAATTAAATTATACTCAAGTAAGACTCAGTCTTCTCTATGGTAGGCGATCTCTGATCCAGAGTTCTCTGGGGGGTGGTGGGTTTGCTCGGTCCCATTAAACTAACCTAATTGAATTGGTTTATTTACCAAAATTTACATCCCACAACACCATAACACTTTCTCTCGGATCATAATCAAATTCATCCTTCATCAGACCGTATTAATATTACTTTTATTGCTATAGTTATCCATCTCCTGCTCCCTTTGTCCCAATTATAATTCAGTTAGTTACATGGTTTATACACTGTAATCTTGTGGTTTGCAATAAATCTGTAAAACTTAATCATTTCTCTGCTTTATTTTGGGAAGTAACCTAGTCGCTGTATGGAGAAGTCACACTTGAGTTATGAGACTGATTCATAATTAATTTTATTAATTAATAATTTAAAATTGGTGATTACTTCTAAAATTACAATTTTTGAGACTGACTATCAATCGGTGGTGCCCTTACACAAGGTTTATTCAACATTTATCAGTGATATTTCATATCGCTACAACAGTAACATAGAAATAGTGAAACACAGATTAAAACAGCACACATTTCCAGATATGTCAAAAATTAAACGTGAACGTACTCAAATGTTGAACTTCAGGAAAATCACCCTTTTATTCTAAAATCTGGATGATTAAAAGTAAAGTTGAAAACTCTGTTATTTTGCAGAGGCATTATCAGACTGTGTATGAGACTGACAGCAGAGATGGGTTCATTTCTCACTACTGCATGCATGCAGCTGAAGAAAGTCATCCCAGCTTAAGCTGCAAAGACTTTAAACACATGAAAATGTGAAACCATTACATCCTATTCCTGGGTGATTCTGATAAATTTATGTGGTATAGGCTGACTCATACAGGAAGGATGGGAGTTAACCTTTGTTAAAACCATATTCTCTTGTAATTGTACATGTTTATTTTCTTTTTTAAAAAGTTCCTTGAAATAAAATGCAGAAGTAAAACTTATGAAAGTGACTTAAATTCAAAGGTGCATCTCCATCAGAGAGACTAACATAGGACAGAAGTCTTCAGTCAGTTTCTTTGTCTGTCTCCACCAGGATAAACTCAGCATGAATATCCAGGCGGTTGCCTTCTTTGTCTTCTTATCAGGTAAGGACTCGTTAACAGAGTACATCTTTAAAATAATCAATAATAAAAATAATAATTGTTATTATCACTGCAGTAATGTTTCAAATGCCAGTTGTTGAGACACACTTTCTGTTTGTTCATAAAGTTGAACATGAAACACTTACTCATGTGCAATATTTTAAGCACAATTAGTGTATTATTTTTGTAGGAATCTCACAGAACTGGGAACATTTGCTAGGAAGAATGGGTAAAAATCCCTCATCCATCCCTTAATACCCATGATTTTGACTATTCAATCCAATATATTGGCTTTAAACTCATGCTTTTGACTATTTAATCCCATATATTGGCTTTAAACTCATGATTTTGACTATTTAATCCCAAATATTGACCTTTAACCTCATGATTTTGACCATTTAATCCCATATATTGACCTTTACACTTGTGATTTTGACTATTTAATCCCATATATTGGCTTTAAACTTGTGATTTTGACTATTTAATCCCATATATTTACCTTTCAACTCGTGATTTTGACTATTAAATCCCATATATTGACCTTTACACTCATGATATTTACTTTAAATCCCGTATTCCCTAATTCAGTATCTGGCCCCTGCTGTGACTGACTTTTACAACTCTGGACCAAATAGTACGGCCCTCAGGATGTGTCATTAAAGCAAATCCGGCCCTGGAGTCAATATGAGTTTGACACCCTTTTGGAAAACATTTCATCTTCCACTTGCTTAACTGTTAACATTAATAGAAATTTTGACCAGGGGTGCCTAAACTTTTTCATGCCACTGTATAACCTATGCGGCATACCCTGCATTACATCACTCAGTGATGTGTTGTTTAGCAGACAGCTGAAGGGATCAGGGAAGAAGATAATGGTTGGTTCATTAGTGTATGGGTTAATGATACTGAAGTATAATATGAGGTAAACCTGCAGTCTACACCAGGGGTTCTCAACCTTTTCTGCCAGCGACTCCAAAATAAAGGTGCCAGAGACCGGGGACCCCCACTTAATCCCCACTGGGATAAATGGGAAAGCCTTCTGGGGCCTAGCCAAACTGGGGAGCTCAGCAAAATCATGGTTAAGCTGTGATATCCGAATTTTTTATTTAACCTGAATGAAAACTCTTATCAAAGAAAAAAAAACCTTTTTTTATTCATTTGTGTAGTAAATATCCTTCTTAAAAATGCAAACCCCTTTTGTTAAAACCAGAATAAAAATGGGTTAAAAGTAATAATAACTAAAGTGGGTCAATAATGGCAAAAATTGGTGGAAAAAGTGGCGAAACTAGGTTTTAAAAGTAGTAGAAATGGGTTAGAAGTGGCAAAAATTAGGTAAAAGTGCCAACAAAAATACCAAAGAATTGGTTAAAGTGGCAAAATGGACATAAATAGTGGTAAAAGGGGATTAACTAGTGGCTGCAATGGCTTTTAAGTGATAAAAATGGGCGGAAATTTGGTGAAATGGGATGAAAAATGTATATAAACTGGCAAATAGGGTTAATTAAGGCAGACAAATAGACAGAATTTGGGGAAAAAATTGTTTAACTGGCAAAAAAATGCATATCAAATGATGAAATGTGGTTAAAATGTATTAAAATGAGCAAAAATAGGCCTCAAAAGTGGTTAACAGTGCCAAAGGAAAGTGGCAAGAATTAGTTTAGAAGTGGCAAGAACAGGCAGAAAAAACGTGGTGGAAAGGGTTTAAAATGGACAAAAATGGGTTTTAAGAGGCAAAACTTTGTTGAAAAATTTATGAAAACTGGTTAAAATTGTGTAAAATTGGTATGAAGTAGCAATAGTGTCATTTAAATGTGTATCTTTATTCTTTAAGGCATCTGGAGACCCCCTCTCAGTGTCATGCGACCCCAAAGGGGTTCCCGACCCCAACGTTGAGAACCCCTGGTCTACACTAAAGAAAGTTCTAGCAGTCAGCATTGATGTAGGTTTGTTCTGATTCTCCCACAGCTCTGTGTGCTGGAAACATTCATCCCATCACTGCCAGACTCAACATCTACACCGGAGCTACGGGCGGGAATGGGACCTTTACTTGTCATTACCCGGGGCATTTTAACAGGATTTTCCTCTGTAAGGACGACTGCAAAGGAGAGAATATTCTTGTTGAAACAGATGCTGATTTGGCTGTGAATGGCAGATACAGTGTCCAATACAGAAAAGAAAAGGGTGTCAAATCGGTGAGCGCTTTGATCATAACCATCACAGACCTCAAGAAGTCCGACTCAGGGCGCTACAGTAGTGGGTTCGGATGGGCCGACTACCCGCGATTTCACTGTGATGTTCAGGTCAGAGTCACTGATGGTGAGTTTGAAGACAATTAAAAACATTATCTATGCATCCCTGTGTCTCTTCAAAATCCCAACACAGGGTCAGCAGACAGGAAAGTCTTCTGAGATCTTTTTTTGTGAGGCATGGTTGACATCAGCAGAGCGTGCTTCTTGAGTGTTTTTGTTAGTCACAGCTCTACACCTGGCTCAAATTCTCAAAAAACTCCTGACTCCAGTTAGCTTTTTTAAGAGTCATTAGCCTAAAGGTCCACTTTTTTCCAGCAGCACCGTGAATGTTTAATGGCTATATTCAATAAAGACTTGAAATATTATAATTATTAATATTATTACCCACAAACTCCGAAAACCCATGCAAACTCAGAAAACACCTGCAAACTCAGAAAACACCTGTAAACTCAGAAAACCCATGCAAACTCAGAAAACACCGCAAACTCAGAAAACACCTGTAAACTAAGAAAACACCCACAAACTCAGAAAACAACCACAAATTCAGAAAACCTATGCAAACTCAAAAAACACCTGTAAACTCAGAAAACAACCATAAACTCAGACAACACCTGCACTGATTTTACAACACATGCACTGCAAATGCCAAAACAAATGCAAACTCAGAAAACACCCGCAAACTCAGAAAAGATATGCAAACTCAGAAAATACATGCAAAGGCAGAAAACACCCACAAACTGAGAAAACACCTGCAAACTCTTGCATGTTAAGCAATCTTGAAACGTTGTTAGCTTGAAGCTAGCTCGCTACATCACTGGGTGGGTCTGTCACTGATATTGGTCCCCTGGAAACATTTCTGTTTTCTGAGTTTGCATGTGTTTTCTGAGTTTGCATGTGTTCTCTGAGTTTGCGGGTGTTTTCTGAGTTTGCATGTGTTCTCTGAGTTTGCGGGTGTTTTCTGAGTTTGCATGTGTTTTCTGAGTTTGCATGTGTATTCTGAGTTTGCATGTGTTTTCTGAGTTTGCATGTGTTTTCTGAGTTTGCATGTGTATTCTGAGTTTGCATGTGTTTTCTGAGTTTGCATGCTTTTTTTGAGTTTGCGGGTGTTTTCTGAGTTTTCAGGTGTTTTGGCATTTGCAGCGCACATAATGTAAAATCGATGCAGGTGTTTTCTGAGTTTGCATGTGTTTTCTGAATATACAAGTGTTGTGGCGTTTGCGTGTGTAGTGACCCTTCTCGGCCACCGTAGATATAATCATTATTGCCATTTTTACAGTAAAAGCTGTTCATGAAGCCACACTATTCTTTAGTGGATCCACCCCTTAGTGCTCTAGTATTAGCTGTGCTAAATGACTCAGAGGATCATGTTACACCTAAATCTTAGAGGAGCTAATCACAGCTACTGTTCATCTTTTGTCTTCTCCTCAGCGCCAGTTCATGGAAAATCTGGGTTTGCTTATACGTATGTTGAAGGAGAAACCAACACACATGGATGCCGCAGTGATCCCCTCCCTGGAGGGTGGAAGTTCCTATGCAGGGGCAACTGTGTTAAAGAAGAAGACATTCTTGTTGAAACCAATGGCAACGCCGCTCAGAGAGGCAGATTCAGCCTTGAGTATAGCACACGTTCCCTATTTGGACTGGAGATGACCATCTCAAACATGACCAGGTCTGACACTGGATGGTACAGGTGTGGTTATGGCAGAGCGCTGACCTCAGATTCATACAACACCTTCCCTCTCATCGTCATTGCTGGTGAGTGTTGTGTGATTGTCGGACATTTCTGATGCGATGTTTACAAACCTTAATTCCCAAAAAGTTGGGATGTGTGGTGAAATGTGAGAAAAAACAGCAAGGTGACTTGCAAATCCTTTTATTGAAAAGATGTCACTGATCCTGCACGCCACATCTCCTGGAAAGGGACAGAGATTATTAATTAGGGCCCGAGCACCAACCTCAGTCAGTGTGGACCCTATTGTATCTGTATGCTTTTTTTGTTGTTGTTGTTGTTGTTGTTAATTTGGGGGCTTTAACAAGGTCAAAAACTTTCCAAACTTTACTGAAAATTTTCCCCCAGTAGAAATTTTCATATTTAGGTGGAATCATGAAAGTCTGTCAGGCAAACGTTAGATCGGGAACCGGGTACAAACTATGTGCATGAAACCTGGTACACATATGTATCATGATAAGACGAAAAAAAAAGTCTCTTGGGGCCATCCTCTAAAATGTACAGAAAGCTCACTACAACCAGCTAAAGGTAAAAATTTGGCGTTTTTGGATGATTAACAATTTTTTATTTTTTAGTGAACTAGTCTGAGAGATTTAATTCGATTGACTCCAGATTTTTTTTGCTCATACTAGACAACTTGGAGATCTAAAGTTAAGCGAACTGGGAGTTTTCATTGTAGGGAGTGGCCGTGACCAAAGCCTGAACCTTTTTTTTTTTTTTTTTTTTACATTTTTTGCAGTGAAAGTACACACATTAATTCTCAACACATTCAATTCAAAATCATTACTTTGTCAATGCACACCCCTCTGAATTGAACCTTTCTGAATTCCCCCTTTGAATATTCAGCCCCTGCACACCATCCAGCCTAGACTTATGATTCTTGGTCTGCATATGGACCTACAAAAGAGCCTCCTGGACCCATGTCCAAATCCCAACAAGAAGTCCACAAGTTCATCTCTATTTCTAAATAAAGCATTTTTGTTGGGGCCAAAAGACTTTAACCTATTATAACTTTAGTAAACAATATTCTATGATCTTCTGCTCTTTAATGCAAGACAACAGTATCACACTGAACTCACTCAAATGCAAACATCCCCCCCACACCCACACCCACTGCCAACAGGAAATTACACAAATGGGTCATGTCTTCATTCTTCTTTTTGTACTCAACCTTTTGAGCTCTGAAAGGAAGGCCTCATAATTGGCCAATATGACAGATATGTTTCTTACTTAAGATGGCAAGCATTTTAATCTCTCCAATTTGACAGGAAGTATGTACAACTCTCATACCAAACATCGAATTGCCTTCAAATTTTACATGTAGGCTCAAGGTCTGCCCTCTACATATTCAAGGGTTAATTTAGTCATTTTGATGTAGCACCCTCACTGGCAACAGGAAGAGACAGGGTTGGGCAATTTCTTCTTTGGTAAGCAATTCATTATAAGGCCATTTCACAGGAAGTCACTGTTACTCCTATGAAACTTCTCACTTGCAGCAAATCTCACATGATAGGGCAATATTGTGTAATCTCACAGCAGAAAATAGGCAACGATAACGACCCCGCTCTATGGAGAACACTCACAGTTTGCACAACTTTAGCTCTCAAGGTTGTCTAGTTTGAGTAAAAAAATTCTGGAGTCAATCAGATAAAATCCCTTGGACAAGTTCGTTCAAATGTGCAAAGTGTCCGTCAATAGAAAAGGCCAAAAAAGGCCAAATTTTGACTTTTCTGCATCTGTACTGTGGTTCTTGTACGTTTTAGAGGGTGGTCATGATGTAATTATTTTGTCATCTCATCATGATACATATGAGTACTGATTTTCATGCATGTAGGTCCTACCCAGGGCCCTGTCTCACTCTTGGCGCCCCCCAGAGACGACTGTGTGATGAACTTGCACCATTCCACCACCAGATGGCTATTTCCACAGGGGGACAATTTTAGGGAAAGTTTGTTGAGTTTTGGGGTATGTTAACGCCCCCAAAACAGGCCTCAACTTGACAGAAAAAACAGAAACAATACGGTCCTCGCCGACCCTAGGTCAGTGCTTGGGCACTAATTAGGTGAAATGTCAGGAATGTGAAATGAATTTGTGTTTTGATTTAATATTTTCAATTTTGCATCTCACAATTAGTACTTGAACTGCTGATTTTGACTTTTTAATGTTTTGAATGTTAAGATTTACAATTTTAAATTTTCAGCCACATTTGACCTTCAAAAATCATGGTTTCAAATTTTATCTAACATTTTGACCTTTAAGACTCACAATTTAAAACTAAGACACACTTTGACCTTTAAAAATTCATGATTTAGAATTTTATCTTATATTTTAGCATTTAAAACTGACGATTTCAAATTTTATCTTATATTTTGACCATTAAAACTCGTGATTTTAAATTTTGACCTTTATGACTCACAATTTAAAACTTAGACTGACAGTTTGACCTTTTAAAAATCATGATTTAGAATTTAATCTCATATTTTAACCTATAAAACTCTTGATTTTAAATTTTATTTCATATTTTGACCTTAAAACTCATGATTTCAATTTTGAGCTCATATATTTATGTTTTGAACTAATACGTTTGATTTTTTTTTATTTTTGAATTTAAAGTTTAATTTTTTTCTTTTTTTTTTTAGTTTCAGAATCATTTATCATAAGTGCCACGTTTTTTGCAAAATTTGTCACTGGTAAAGTTGAGGTTGACAGTTTATGGTTAAATGATGACCCTGTTAGGCTCTCAGGTCAGACCTAAATCCAGAACCCAGCCCTGCTGTGACTGAGTCTGACACCCCTGTAATAAAGGCAGAGGTGTGTAGCTGTTTTCATTATTATAATTGATTTAATGATTATTCATAAATCCTGTTTCAGATCCCAGTTCCACTGAGAGTCCCCCACTGACGACTGAGAAGACTTCTACTGGTGATTTTAAATTTTATCTCATATTTTGACCTTAAAACCCATAATTTTAATTTGGAGCACATATTTTGACCTTTTGAACGAATACGTTCATTTTTTAAAAATCTTAGCCTTTAAACTATGATTCCCTTTTGTTTGTTTGTTTGTTTGTTTGTTTGTTTGTTTGTTTCAGAATCATTTATCTTCAGTGCCACATTTTTTGCAAAACTTGTCACTGGTGAAGTTGAGGTTGACAGTTTATGGTTAAATGCTGTCCCTGTTAGGCTCTCAGGTCAGACCTAAATCCAGAACCCAGCCCTGCTGTGACTGAGTCTGACACCCCTGTAATAAAGGCAGAGGTGTGTAGCTGTGTTAATTATTATTAATTTAATGATTATTCATAAACCCTGTTTCAGATCCCAGTTCCACTGAGAGTCCCCCACTGACGACTGAGAAGACTTCTGCTGGTGATTTTAAATTTTATCTCATATTTTGACTTTGAGACTCACAATTTAGAATTCATACTGATATTTTAACCTTTTTGAACTCATAATTTAAAATGTTACATCATCATGTGAACTTTTAAATTCAAAACTGAATATTATCTCTTTAAATATTTTAAGTTTTTATTACTTTTCAACTCCTTAATTTGAATTTCAAGTTATATTTTGACCATTTAACCTCAGGATTTTGACCCTTTATCTCATATATTTTCAATTTAAAACACTGTTTCAAATCTTGAATTCTGTGTTGACCTTTTGCATTAATAAGATGTTATTTTTTCTCAGTTTTTTAGTCTTCAAACTTATCATTTTGTCTTTGTAAAATCTCGTTACGTTAATTTTTTAAAAATCTTAGCCTTTAAACTATGATTCCCCTGTCTTTTGTTTGTTTGTTTGTTTGTTTCAGAATCATTTATCATCAGTGCCACGTTTTTTGCAAAAATTGTCACTGGTAAAGTTGAGGTTGAGAGTTTACGGTTAAATGATGACCCTGTTAGGCCCTCAGGTCAGACCTAAATCCAGAACCCAGCCCTGCTGTGACTGAGTCTGACACCCCTGTAATAAAGGCAGAGGTGTGTAGCTGTGTTAATTATTATTAATTTAATGATTATTCATAAACCCTGTTTCAGATCCCAGTTCCACTGAGAGTCCCCCACTGACGACTGAGACAACTTCTGACAGCTCCTGGCTCATTTTTCAGAATACACTACCTACAGGTGAATCTGAAAAAGTTATAACATCAAAAACTGACCATGATATTACTGTTTTTTTTCTTTTGGGAAAACTGCAACAGTATATGTGGTGTCTAATAAACCTGTGATTGTTTGGCTCATCATGACAAAATTAAACAACAACCGACCAGTCAATCATGTAAATATAAACTTTCATGTATTTTCTCTCCATTGTCTCTCCAGGTCACCTCGTTCCTCTGGTCATCTGTGTGTGTGTGGCTGGTGTGTTAATGCTGATCATCCTCATCCTCTACATCCGCAAGAAAACCAGGAGCAACAGTTTGATTTGATTTGATTTGATTAGTATGACCCATTTTATACAGACGTAAACTCAGTCTCATGACATAAATAAAGCGAGTAAAATAATTATTGAAAAGTGTCACCATTTTTTAAAAGTTTTCTTTTTGTCACATGATAGCATGAAAACAAAGCCACATTCTGCAATCACTCAGTGTAAAACGCCTCATTTTTAAGCTTTCTTTCAGTTTGTGTTGGATGTCAATAGGTCAAGTAAAACAGGAAATGTGATCATTTGAATTTGATATAAAGGGGCCAGCATGGGCTAGCTACCCATGTCGGCAGGATTCGGTCACAACGTAATGGCTTGGATCCACCCAACCATGGCTACGAAAACTTCAAGAGGAAGAATACCCCCTGAGTCTGCGAGAACGGGGGCGCAAGATGACTCACTGATGGACCACATGGTAAGAAACGTTGAAATGGAAACGACTATGACACCGATGATCAGCATGGCTATTGAGGGAGAAACAGCACTGGCAGGACCCAAGTTGCAGAGCTGCATCTGCGGCTGGAAAAAGATAACATCGGAGAAGGATCTTCTGTGGCTCAAATCCTGCCAGGAAAGGAGTGGAGAAACATCAACACAGACCTTGTCCATCTCCTACAAACTCTGAAAGGGGGCGTCGAGAAGATGGGGGAAATCATCTACAGTTACGGCGCAGAGAGATTTGGAGTGAAAAGCAAGAACCTCTGTTCTCAGAAGAAACCATCAGCTCATCTCAAGTCCAGGAGGCAGTGAAGGAATTGAGCAACTTGTGAAAGAAAGAAGGTGCCTGAGGAAACGGTGGAAGAGGGCCACAGAAGTGGAAAGGAAAGGAATTGAGGTGCTTCAGGTCGACATCAAGCAGCATCTGGCAACGCTGCGAAGAGCAGAACGCCTGAGAAAACAACATAAGAAGAAAGAGTGAACAAGGACCGCCTTCTACAGAGATCCCTACAAGTTCACCAAAGACCTAACCTGACATGCCAGGTGGATTTGTTTCACACATCCATCTGGGAAAGCTTCAATAGGAAACGTTTGAGAAAAGGCAGAGGATTTGAAAAAAAAACTCTGAGTGTGATTGGATGAACGTTCTGTCTGTCACATCTCCACGGGCAGTAGTCGAGCTGTAAAAAAAAAAAACAGGGGGGATGGTCAGGGCTGTAGCCAGGGTTTATGACCATTTTTCTCACATTTTTGTGAGCTTTCAATGATCATATTGCTTGTTGCAATAATAAAGATAACATTTTTAATGTCTATCTGACTTTTTTAAGACTTATTTTCATCATAACATTAAGCCCACATTTTTTTAGCTCTGTTTTATTGGGGTTTTTCCCTCAGAATTAAACTAGCATAAACCAGTGATCTTGCCCCCCTCATCCCCCCTGCACCCCTCCCCTTCCCTCGCACAGCAGCTCATCCTTTTTTGTATCTCTCTCACTATGTTTCTGTGTCATTATCAGTAGGCTTTATTTTATTATATCACCTTAGAATATTCCTACGTTTTCTTTATTTGTTTTCACCCGTGATCTGATTTTAAAACAGCTGATCAGCACAAGGAATTTCCACGACATCGATCAGAACCAGCGCGGGAGCTTTATGGAGTTTTACCATAAATTCACAAACTAAAGGATCTACTATAGCCTCTACTATAGCAGAAGCTGACTTTTGACAAGAGAGGTTGCAGAATAACAGGTGTATATACAGGCCACACGTGATTAGAGTTTCTGTGCTGCTCAGGAGAGAGAGAGAGAGAGAGAGAGAAAGGGAGAGCGAACGCACTCAGCGCGCACCTGCCACGGCCTAAATCCACCCACATTTGGCTAGTTGGCGGGTGTAAATGTCAAGCCCTCTCAAAGCCTCCTAAATGTTGAAATGGTGGTAATATTTCCAGTGTTAAAATAGTAATATTTCAACATTCATTGATAAAAATAGCTCAAGGGATGGAAAGGGGGGATGACCGTTTTAGAAGGGGGATGATTTTGACCATTTTTATTTCAGGGGGGAAGCCATCCCCCCTCATCCCCCCTCATCTCGAGTACTGTCCACGGGCCAATCAGAGCAACATTTTTCATTTTGGAGCTGAAAATGGTGTAGCACTGCTATTGGGTACTGATGTTAAAATCACGTGTTGCACCTTTAACCCCTTTTCACACCCAATCACATCACTATTATTAGCCACTTTTCATCATCATTTTGAAATAATTTATGCCCATTTTTGCCACTTTACACCAATTTTGATACATTTTAACCCCTTTTCCTCACTTTTCTCTACCATTTTTTGCCACTTATAACCCATGTCTGCCACTTTTTAATCCCATTATACCTTTTCAGTCCATTTTGTCCACTGTAAAGCCGTTTCTGCCATTTTTAACCCATTACAGCCACCTTAAACCCCTTTCTGCAACTTTTCTCTGTTTCGAAACCAATTTTTTGACACTTCCTGCCTTTTATTACCTCTGACGATCCATTATTACCACTATTGACCCCATTTCACCACTTTTTACACCAAACATGTTGTCAAATATAACCGCATTTCACTGTTTTCTGTCCCCATTTTGCTACTTTTAACCCATTTTAGCCACTTTACTGATTTTCTCTCTGTTGAGACCCTGTAAAGGGGAAATAGATCGGTATTTAGGTTTGTTGTATAACA
The DNA here is from genome assembly GCF_018320785.1 of Cheilinus undulatus. Lineage (NCBI taxonomy): Eukaryota > Metazoa > Chordata > Actinopteri > Labriformes > Labridae > Cheilinus > Cheilinus undulatus. The sequence goes on from NC_054865.1 coordinate 6,396,412, forward strand.
GGCCACTGTGTTATGAACCCCCAGGTCACATTTCAATCAAATAAATCATCTTTAAGTTTATAAAATTCAGCTTCGCAATCTGCTTCAGGATGGTGTGGGCGTGTCTGTTGAATGAGCTAAAGTCATGCCCACTCAGGAGAAATATGATCCTTCAAATTTAAACAAAAATGTTATAATCAGAACTGAGGAAAGCACTCACACCATTAGCCTGCCCCTTGACCTTTTTGTTGACCTTCGAAAAAGAGACAAAGTCCGTTTTCTGGCTCAAATCTCTGTTATGATGCTTTAAATCAGTTTTACTCAACCCTGCTCAAGCAAAGAGCCAAATTACTGAAAAATACCTTTGCAAGAGCCACAATGTAAGCGGTGAAATGTGGCAAAAAGGGGTGAAAGAGGATGAAAAGGGAAAAAGTAGGCATAAAATGGCAAAACCTTGATGAAAAGTTACATTAATGGGGCGAAAAAGTTGCAAATAAGGCAGGAAATGGCAAAAAACTAGGTTAGAGGTGACAAAAAAATACAGGTACCTTTTGTCATTTAATACCACCTTCTTCCTAGTTTTTGCCTATTTAACCACTTGCAGCCACTTTCATCCCATTGTTGCCCTTTTTCACCATTTCTTCTCCCAATTTTCACCTATTTAAGCTACCTTTTGTCATTAAATACCACTTTTGTCCCAGTTTTTGCCCATTTTAGCCACTTCTTGTTGCCACTTTTATCCCAATTTGTGTCCCTTTTCACCATTTTTGTTGCTGTTTTTTTTTTTTTACCAATTTAAGCTACCTGTTGCAATTAAATACCACCTGCCTCTTCTTTTTTTGCCCGTTTTCACCACTTTTATCCCATTTTTGCCCTTTTCATCACTTTTCACCCATTTCAGCTGCCTTTTGCCACTAAATACCACTTGTTTCCTATTTTTTTGCCCATTTTTGCCACTCTTCACTGCTTTTTGCCCATTTGAGTCACTTTTCACTCATTTTTTGCCACATTTGGACCATTTAATGTAACCTATAACTCATTTTTTGTCACTTCTCACCCATTTTGTTACTTTCTGACCCCTTTTCCACTTTTCATCCCCATTCTCACCCCCTTTCACACATTTTTGTTGCTTTTTGACCATTTTTGCCACCTTTAACTTATTGTTATTGTACTTCAAGCTGCTTTTGCTTCACCGCTCAATCTCACACACCTTCAGCCTTTATACTCAAGAGGCTACTCTGTCAATAAGGCAGTGTTCAATTTTTTGTTAAGCAAACTCTATATTTTGAGCAATGATTTCACATTCTTCGCAATTCAGGTATTGTACTCTTCAGCTTTTATGCTTTTTTCAGCTATTTTTTCCACTATTTTCAGCTATTTCATGCTATTTTAAGCTATTTCTATGCTTTTTCGGCCATCAAATCCAATTTTCAGCTCCTTTGAGACTATTTTCGGCTACTTCTATGCTATTTTCAGCTATTTTAGGCTACTTTCAGTTATTCTTGTCCTTTTTTTAGCTTCTGAATTTCCTTTTCAGATTGTTTTATGGCATTTTATGTTTTTTAAAGCTATTTTTAGGCTATTTTAGCTTTTTGAAGGTTACTTTCAGCTTATTTTATTCTTTTTTAGCTATCGAATGCCTTTTTCAGCTACTTTTATGCCATTTATGCTATTTTTATGCTATTTTCAGCTATTTGTTACTTACTTTTGATCAAAGAAGTCTTCACTATACCTTTCTTTGAAAAGATTTATTTTTGGGCCTTTTATGCCTTTATTAGATAGAGGAGGAAAGTGGATAGACCCGGAAACAGGGACAACGTAGTGGGAGTGGGGAGCATGCGGATTCAAACCCAGGCTGCCTGCGTACATGGGGCGCGCCTTTAACCACTCAACCATCTGCGCGCCCCAATCTTACTATTTCTGCCGACTCTGCCAAACCTTTCCATGCAGTATCAGACCATGCCTGCTGCAGAGCCTTTGTGTTTGTTTTAGTCAGCAGTGGTTTTGGATAGCATTTTTTGTCCAGTTTCTTTCTTTTTGTTGAATCATGAACTCTGACCTTAACTGAGTCAAGGGAGGCCTGCATGCCTTTAGATGATGTTCTGGGTTCTTCTATGACCTGCTGGATGAGTTGTCAATTTACTCTTGGAGTCATTTTGGAAGGTCAGCAACTCCTGGCAAGTTTCACTATTGTTCAGTTCTTTCCATTTGTGGATAATGTCTCTCACTGTGGTTTGCTGGAGTCCCAAAGCCTAAGAAATGTCACCCTTTCCAGACTGATAGATGTCAATGACTTTGTTTCTCATCTGTTCTTGAATTTCTAGGGGTGATGCAATGATGTGTTGGTTTTGTGTTGCCTTTTTAAAGCGATTTCTTGATTCAGCAGGCCTGGCAGTAATCAGGTCTGGGTGTGCCTAGTGAAACTGAACCCAGCTTTCCTATCAAAATGACTTAACAAGGGGGGAAATGACTTTTTCACACTGGGCCAGGAAGTCTGGATGGCTTTTTTGTTTTTACCTTGACTGAAATCATCATTTAAAAACTGCATGTTGAAGTAGTCTTCCACACATATTACACTGAGGATGTTCCAGTTTGTGATCCACATGTTGTCTTCTCCTCCACAGTAGTGGAATATTAACAGTAGTGTGTGAGGACAGCAGTTTGCTCTTCATCCTGTCGTGTCACCAGAGTTTAGCGTTGTCCAGTTTCTGGTGATGATGGAGGTCCAGCTTCCTCTCTGATTAATAATTTTCATTTCAGGACATCAGTCTGCTGATAAACCACCTCCTTATCCTGTCTCCACGGAAACATTTCCAATGATTTATGGTTTCCTTGACAACAGTTTGATGACTCCCTGTTCCTGAACAGCTGAGACGGGAAGCGAAGACTCATCACATCCCTGCAGGTCAGTGCCATATGTGTGAGCCATGTTTCAGGGACATGGGCTCTGATGAGTGAAGGCCAGTTTTATCAAATATGTTAAAAATAAAGACAAACAACAAACATATCTACTGCTAAGAAGATTTACAGACAGGAGAGGAATATGAGATCAGAGAAGGACAGGAAGGTAGCAGAAGAGATAAAGAGAGAAAATAGTGCAGTGAGAGAAAATTAGTGTTAAGAGCAAAAAGAAAAAAAAAGCAGCATCCACTAATCTGGGCTTAAGTGCAATACACATAAAAGCCCACTTGGAGTTTCCAACAAAAAGTCATTGTGAAAGCTAAGTAGACTTTCATGTGATTTGCACTGAGGAGAGTCGTCCTTCTAGTCACAAAGCTCAGATCAGTGGAGGGCTGCAGGGATGGTTTACATACTGGAACTTTAATCCAGGATCTCTGGAGCTCAGTCAGTGGGTTCTTGGTCCCTCTCTTACTAAGGCCCTTCTCCACCTGTTTGCTCAGGTTGGCTGGGCGACCAGCTCTTAGAAGAGTCCTAGATGTGCCAAACCTCTTCCATTTGAGAATTATGGAGGCCGCTGTGCTCTTGGGAACCTTCAGTGCAGAAAAACTTTTTTGTAGCCTTCCCCAGACCTGTGCCTTGCAACAATCCTGTCTCTGAGCTCTGCAGGCTGTTCCTCTGACCTCATGGCTTGGTTTTTGCTCTTCTATAAAAGCCTTCTATGGAGAAATTGAATGATGTCCAATCAATTTAATGTGTTTTTGTTAAGGGTGTGGATACTTAAGTCAGTGTGATATTTCATTTTCTAAATTTTCCAATAAATTTGCAAAAAAAAATATCCTACACCAGTGTTTCCCAACCATTTTTCCATGTAGCCCCCCTATATGTACCTAAGAAAAGCGGAGCCCCCCTCCCTAGGACCCTAGAGTGAAGAAAAAGGGACACACTGCCATCAAAAATCAACATAGATTTTGGTTGTTTCATTGATAAAGCCCTACAAAAAGGCCTGCGCATGCGTTTCTTATCAAAAGACCTTTGAATAAACTACTTTATAACTGCTTTATCATGGTTTTGGTCAATATTTACAAATCCGATTTTTGGCAGCCTCAGATCAGACAAAGCCTTGCACCCTGCCCATGATCTTTGGCGCCTCCCCTGGGGGTCCCATACCCCAGGTTGGGAACCAATGTTCTACAATGACTGAAAAATAAGACCCCTGCTCTAACCATGCTTAAAAAAGGAGTGCTAAAAGAATAAGGAGTTATTTTTATCCTGACTTCAAACAGATTTCACTCAGAGACAAGTCCAGTCTGAGAAAGGCCTGAAGTGATTGTGGAAAATCCCCTCCTCTGCTGAGTCTCCTCTACCTGCCTCTCTGCTTCCTGAAAGGGCGGAGCTTCAAAGATGACAAAGGCTCACCTGTGGCAAACCAACAAAGGAGTCAGGTAGCTACCTCATCATAAGTTTGAACCACAATAAAGGTAAACAACATCAAGGACTGAAACTTTCATCTAAAACTCCTTACCTATGGGTCTTTATTCTCCAGCTGGTACTGATCTCTGAACTAAACTTATTCTTCAGTGATTTAAGAGATCTGTATAAAATATGAAAACCTGTTGGTACAGGAGGGAATAATTATGACCTGTATGAGAACATTAAACAGCACACACCTGGAGAATAAAACACACCTGTAATCTACCTGCATCCGATGAGCATGTCCTCATGGTGTAATGACCGAGAGGAAAGTGCAAACTCAAATCAACAATTAAAGAACAGGAGGGGGCATTCAGCCGTATAATTACCTGCTGTGTGTTTATAAAAATAAATATATATTCCAGCACAGATGTGTGAATGCATGAATAGAAGTTCAATGCATGAATAATGTCTTTCAAACTTTACTTGAAACTCAGGAAACCTCTTTAAACCACTTCAAGGAGTCCTGAAATCTCCTCACTGACCCTCGGGGATCGTCCATCCTTCCAGCGCTCCTGGAACTTGTTCAAGGATCCTGGAGTCCAGCGGGCGGATCTGTCAGTGTTTCAGCAATGAAAACAACTTTACCAGATGAAACCCGTCTGGAAAAGTCAGAGTGTCTATTTTAAGAGGCAGCTGAGCAGCAGACTGAAGCTTTGATAGTTTTTGTCAAAATAAATCCAAAATAAATCAAACAAAGAGTCTAAGTCTGAAAAGTCCACTCTGACCTCCGAGAGTGGATAAAACTAATCCCTGATCAAAGCCTGTCTGTGCTCATGTTCTCGTTTCCTCTTCAGCACATTTCAGCATCACTTGTGATCATGTTTACTAGATATCTGCCTTTAGTTCTTTCTCAATGATCCTAGAAACCCCTCTAGTGATTCTTCAACAGGTCCTGGAGCTGTCCTCAAACCTGCAGAAACTCAGTGACCTCTTACTCACCCTGAAAGGCCTCAGGGGGAGGGTTAGGATTAAAAAACTTTTCAATGACCCCTGGAAACCACCCAGGAACTTTAGAGCCCATTGAAAGGTTGTCCAGGAGTCCTGGACGCAGATTTTCAAGCAAAAACGTTGTTTTTTTTCCAGAATATATCCTGTTTAATACTTAAACTACTTACATTAAGTAGTGAGTGCCTGTTTTGACTGTGGCTCAGTAGGTATTCTGTCGTCTTTCAGCTATAAGGTTTCGGGTTTGATCTAGGCTCCTGCAGTCACATGTTGATGTGTCCTTGGCATTTAACCCACTGCTGTGTCAGTGACCTGTGAATGACAGTCAATCAATCTTTGTTTGTATAGTGCCAATTCATAACAGAAGTTATCTCAAGACACTTTACAGAGAGGGCAGGTCTTGTGCAGGAATTTGTATGAATATAATCAATTCAGTCTCACAATAATGCATATTCAAAATACATTGTATTTACAGAAATGATGGAACACAAATCAAAACAGAAGCAGCATGAACGCATACTCAAAACTCTTTTGATTTATTTAACAGGCAAAGCACAAATGTATTCAAAATGCTTTGCATCAACAGAAAACACAAACACAAATAGTTTCACAACAGAAAGCTACCAAGCTCAGTTGAGTGATATAAATGAAATATTCCTTTCATACACTCTTAATGCCATGTAATCTGCCTCTCTCCTTGCTCTTAACCCGTCTAAAAGCAAGCAACGGACAGGAAAATAGGAACAATGAGACAGGGGAAACCTGCATCATGCTGTATTCCTCCTGTGCAACAGTCATACAAGAAAGGGCTACGCAATTAATCGCAAATTAGATTAAACTGCAATATGGCCTGCTGCAATTTACAAACTGCAGAAGCTGCAATATTGCTTTAACTTGATATGTGTCAAAATACCAGTTTAATACATTGATTGTTTTTTTGTAGAAGAGAGTTTATACACATTATGCAAACAATCAAGTGCTATTTTTTAAAGATGTTTTACAAAAATCCTCCTTTTCTGATTTTATGTTTATTTTCTTAATCAAAACAAGTGACATAAAAATGATAAGCCCCTACAATAAAGCAACTGATAACAAATTTGCAATATCAGCAACAATAACTGCAATCATATATTTCATTGTTCTGCCCCAGTTTATTCTATCTAATACTGATGGAGCTTAACGCTGATTCACCAGCTAATACTGATAATCACCTCCCAGCTCCCACAGCCAATCACAGCTCTTTTTCTCAACACAGCAGTGTATCTAAATATTCATACTTCTCACTAACCTTGCTTGCAGTCATGCTAATGCACCACACTGCTGCTGGCAAAGCTTTACCTCCTCCACCCCAGCCTCCTCTTTTATAGCTTAAAGCTTGTTGCCCTCATACTCATATTCAGATTCATGCTGCTATGGATTAGTTACTTCTGAAATGATTTCTTGGTTTTCAGTATACATTGTCTTAAAGGTTTCTATCCATATGGGGGGTTCTAGCTATGTGCTCTGTGGAAGGGAGCATCTCTGTATATCCATTTTTTAATGAAATGGTTTAATGTATGATTAGTGTTCTTCACTGGTTGTAGGGTATGGTATAGAGTAATTTATTGCTTGAATTTGTTGAAAAATAAATGAGATGAGGAAGCTAATAATAATCACATACTAAATTGCAATTGCAATATTTTTGAAAAAATCGCAGTAAGATTATTTTTGCAAATTGTTCAGTCCTAGCACAAGAGGAATGCAGTATATTACCATAGGAATCAGGGTAATCAGGCTGATTCTGTTGCTGATGCTTGCTTGGGCCACATCTAGTTAAAACTAAGTGGGACAAGTACATTTATTTCTAACAAATTATCCTCTTTCAAGACCATTATAATGCAGTCAGAAAAAATGGCATATAGAAGAATAAAGTACTTTTAGATTTAATACAATATGATCCCAAATGGTGAGACTTGCCTCACTGGTCCTAAGGCTGGACACACACTACAGGAGTTTAAGCCCGATTTGCGGCAAGATTTGTGGAGGGTATCCCTGATGGAGCCTTGTTGCAAAGGATGATTTGTCTGAATAATCCTCATGTGTGCTGTCAACAGGATTATTTACTACTCCAAATTGCACCGTAGCCTACCAGACCTCAAACTGTAAATATCAAAAATGTTTGATAAAGGTAAATCTCTTGAGATCATAAAGTCTTACGCTTACAAGAAACCTTCACTAGAAAAGTTGAAACAGTTGTGACCATAAGAAAAAAACCTTTGAAATTCTGAGTTGAAAAAGTCTTCAACTTTAACAGAAACTCAAAAATTTCAAGTTCCAGTGTCAAAAATCTACAACAGTGTAAATTAAAAAAGCCACAAGAAACTAAACTCAAAATAGTGGTTCAATTTTTTACTTTATAATCTTAAGAACTCCAAGTTTTGGTACATGTATATTAATGATTTTAAAGTAAAAAATGTTTAGTTTTTTTTTTTAATCCAAGACTTTTTACACTTGAAATTTTTCATTTCACTGTTGTAAATAACAGATCCCTTTCATTGCTTTATATTTTTTCAGTTATGCTGTTGTAATATTTTATAGTTTATACATAGATTTTTTTTTTTTTTTTTTTAGCAAGGACATGTGTATGATGGCCTGTTATGTTTGGATTTTGGGCCTGGGGGTAGTAGCTTCTTTATATGGCAGGAACCACTGCCCCAGGCCATACTTACTTGCCACATCCACCCCTCATGCCACCCTAAAGTTTTTGTTTTTGACTTTGTTATTGTTTTCAACTGATTATTTTCCCATGCTCCTGTTATTATGTAAGGAAATCTAGAGCAAGACTTGGGTTGTGTTGATTATCCTTCCTGCCTGATGTTTAAATGTGATTTTCACAATTTTTTATACTTCGATGATTATGAGTTATTGTAAATGACCTCTCGCAGCCCACCCACAGTAACTCTGCTTGGCCATCGACTGATGCTTGAGGAAATCCCTGACCGCACTGGTCAAACTGGGATGTGTGGTCACTCTATATACACATTTAAGATGAAGCAAATAAATGATACAAATTCAAAACAATCCACCTGCAGTGAGAGGAACACAAACCAATGATAAACGCACAACTAATACATTTCCCATATTATGCATTCTGATATTTACAACTCAAATAAGCAGAAGGATGAGAACACCATCAAACAAAGAGACACCAGGGCAGTTCAGCTCAGTGGACAGAGCAGGAGTATACGGAGGCTACGGACCTCGATGCACTGGTTGCAGGTTTGAATCCTAATCCCGCTCTGTTTGGCTTATGTCTTCTCCCACTCTCTCCCTGTATTTCCTGTCTATCCTCAGCTGTCCTACCCATTAAGCCTGAAAAAGCTACTGCAAACACCTTCAGTGTCCAGAAACATGAGCTCTAATGTCTCAGGAAACACTCCAAGTGTAAAGCTGCCTTTAAGATTCAGTCAGTGTGCATTTATGTGTAGCTAAATGATCCAGAGTCTGGTTTTCACCATATTTCATCTACAGTAAGATGAGATGATGATTCTTTGAATGAACCAGCGGACAGTGAAGTGTTCACTGACCTGCTGAAGCCACAGCATGTTTACAGCAGAGCTGCGTTCACTGTAATCAAACGTTAGTGACAGAGAGCTTCTTGTTTACTTTATCCTTCCTTTAACTCAAACAAGTGCAGCTCTTTGACCTCTTCCTCCTCCTCTTCTTCATCTTAAACGCTTCAGGTTTACGTTTGACTCACAGTTTCCCTCAGACGCTCAGACTCCAGCAGCTTCTCACTTCAGAGAGCAGTGATGTGGAGGCTGTGACTCTCTCTGAGGTCAGTTTGTTATTTTACAGCTCTGAGGGTGCACTCACAGACTGGAAGTAGACGCTGATTTATTGTAAATTAGCCATGACTTAGTGGTAGAGTCGGATACTTTCAAGTAGATGATCAGGGGTTTGATCCCCGGCTCCTGCAGTCACATGTCGAAGCATCCCTGGGTAAGACACTGAACCCAAGTTTGTTCCCACCGCTGTGTCAGTGGTGTGCAAATGTGCATGAACAGTATTAACTAAGACACATAAACACTTTTGCCATCAGTGTGGGAATGTGGGGTGAATGGGTAGTGTAATGGCAGTAATTACAGAGACATCACTAGTGTAATAAATGAGTCGTCTTAGTTGTTGATTCATTCCTTAAACATTTCATGTAATGACTTCATGACCTCAGTCTCTAGTTCTACATGTTCTTCAATACAGCATCTTTTCCTTTTCGTAAATTTCGTCCTATTTAGAATCAAATCCTCAAAAAACAAGATATATGCTGAATGGCTCGATCAGACTATATTATGTTGTTTGTCTTTTGCAATATCACCATGTCTGACTACGCTATGAAAAACTTGTCCTTTCTTGGCCAAGAAACTGGAAACACTACCAGAGTGATCCCAACCAGTCATGGTATGCTGTCAGCGACTATTGTGGACTTAACCGTATAAATACAGACAGAGGTGTCAAGTAACGAAGTACAAATACTTTGTCACCTTACTTAAGTAGAAATTTTGGGTATCTATACTTTACTGGAGTAATTATTTTTCAGCCGACTTTTTACCTCTGCTCCTTACATTTTCATGCAATCATCTGTACTTTCTACTCTTTACATTTTAAAAATAACCTCGTTACACCTATTTCATTTCAGCTTGTTTTCATACAAATAAACACAAATAAAAAACCCTTAAACCTATCAAGATAAACCGCGCCATCTGGATGGGGTGAAGTTGATTGTGGTTGGATGAGAAGTATAAACATAACACCATTCTGACACCCTATCGGTTTGTACACGATCCATTGCACCTGCTCACATGACACAAATCTCGTCACACTCCAGCAAGGAAATAGCAGACGTATGTAGTCTAGTACGAAGATGTCTGTGGCAGAGACTCAAGAGAACTCGAGTGAAGTGTCCCAACCAAGCACCAGCGAGGAGGTTGGTAGCCAGGAAGACCAATACTTATAGGCAACTAGTCAACATATCTTCTGCTCCATGAAACACGTTAATGCTCAATAGCACACATATGTGGTTCTTGAATGTACTTTCATTGTACCAAAATGTGTCAATTTTCAATGGGCATAAATGCGGCTGAAACAGGTGCACCCCAAATTGTTCAACATTAACATTTTAAAATAACATTTCAGTCATTATGGCCTTTAGAAACATGTTTTTTTTGGTAGTCTTTTGGGTAGTGCACTATGGTAGAATGGAATAAATGGAATGGTAGAATGGAATTGTATGATGGAATGGAATGGAATTGTATAATGGAATGGAATGGTAGAATGGCATGGAAAGTATAATGGAATGGAATGGTAGAATAGAATGTAATGGTAGAATGGAATTGTATGATGGAATGGAATGGAATTGTATAATGGAATGGAATGGTAGAATGGCATGGAAAGTATAATGGAATGGAATGGTAGAATAGAATGGAATGGTAGAATGGAATTGTATAATGGAATGGAATGGTGACATGGAATGGTAGAATGGAATTGGCCCCTGTGGTGTGGCCTAAGCTTTTGTCCTTAATGGCATTTTTTCCCCCCTTACATTACTTTTACTTTTATACTTTAAGTAGTTTTGAAACCAGTACTTTTACACTTTTACTTGAGTAAAAAGCTGGAGTTGATACTTCAACTTCTACCAAAGTCTTTTTAAACCCTAGTATCTATATTTCTACCTGAGTAATGAATGTGAATACTTTTGAAACCTCTGAATACAGACTGGCTACCCTTTAAACAGAAGTTGAAATGCAAATGTGATAACATGTCTAGAATAATAGTCCAGTTAGTTAGCTGTACTGACTTTGCTGGATGTAAACAGAGTGGGGAAAGACTGGGTGTTAGATCTGTTTGATGTTGTTGTTTAGGAAGTGAAACAATTGAGTCTCCGCTAAGCGCCTCCCTGGAACGGTCACTCTCCAATCCTAGTTTAGCAACTGAAACTATGCATGGGAGGCCTGGCAAGCTTTTAGCAGACGCTAGTGTACCAAAGCAGTGAGCTTACGGGACCTTTAAATCTTTGCAGTGGGGTGTTGAATGTTCCGCTTTCACAAAGCCAAAAAAAAAAAAACAGAAGCAAGACGTGAGATATAAATAACAGTGTGGAAGACTGAAACCACATGAACAGAGGCAGAGCCTATGATTAGTTAGTATGTAAATTAAAAACTAACTCATCATTAGATTAAAATGTAATAATCTCTTAAATTACTCTGCTGAACAAGAGCAGTCTTGTTTCACTGTTTGTCCCAATGGGCCACATATTTCTGTCTGAGTTCTGACCATAAAAACAGAGCTTGACAATAAACCTGAGCTGTGTTACAGCCTGCCTGTTAACACGGATTACACATGATCAGAGCGTGAAAATTACTGTTTACTATTTAAATCACTATTTTATCTTCTGTATGTTGGTTATTTAAACTAACATCATGAAAAACATGATCAGCTGTTTCCTACATACAGTTGAAACCAGAAGTTTACATACACTATATAAAAAGGCACATAACCTTTTTTTTTCTCACCGTCTAACATTAAATCAGATTAAACTTTTCCTGTTTTTGGTCAATTAGGATTACCAAAATTATTTCTATTTGCTAAATGCCAGAATAATGAGAGAGATCATTTTTTTAGACAATTTTTTATTATTTTCTTGAGAGTCAGAAGTTTACATACATTTCATTAGTATTTGGTAGTATTGCCTTTAAACTGTATGACTTGGGTCAAACGTTTTGATATGCTTCCACAAGCTTCTCACAATACTTTGCAGGGATTTTGGCCCATTCCTCCTGGCAGAACTGGTGTAACTGAGCCAAGTTTGTAGGCCGCCCTGCTCGCACATGCATTTTTAGCTCTGCCCATAGATTTTCAATGGGATTGAGATCAGGGCTTTGTGATGGCCACTCCAAAACATTGACTTTGTTATCCTTAAGCCACTTTGTAACCAGTTTGGCAGTATGCTTAGGGTCATTGTCCATTTGGAAAACCCATTTGCACCCAAGCTTTAACTTCCTGGCTGATGTCTTGAGATGTTGCTTCAGTATTTCCACATAATGTTCTTTCCTCATGATGCCATCTATTTTGTGAAGTGCACCAATCCCTCCTGCAGCAAAACAACCCCACAACATGATGCTGCCACCCCCATGTTTCACAGTTGGGATGGCGTTCTCAGGCTTGCAAGCTTCCCCCTTTTTTCTCCAAATGAAACGATGGCCATTATGGCCAAAAAGTTCAATTTTAGTTTTGTCAGACCACAGAACATGTCCCCAAAAATTAAGGTCTTTGTCCCTGTGTGCATTTACAAACTGTAATCTGGCTTTTTATGTTTCTTTTGGAGTAATGGCTTCTTCCTGGGAGAGTTGCCTTTCAGCCCATGTCGGTACAGGACTCGTTTGACTGTTGATAATGACACACTCTTACCAGCTTCAGCCAGCATCTTCACAAGGTCTTTTGCTTTTGTTCTTGGGTTGAGATGCACTTTTCGGACTAAAGCACGTTCATCTCTGGGACACAGAACCCGTCTCCTTCCTGAGCGGTATGATGGCTGGACATTCCCATGGTGTTTATACTTGCATATAATTGTTTGAACAGATGAACGTGGCACCTTCAGGCATCTGGAAATTGCACCCGAGGATGAACCAGACTTGTGCAAGTCCACAGTTCTCTTCCTGATATCTTGGCTGGTTTCTTTTGATTTTCCCATGATGTTACACAAAGAAGCAGTGTGTTTCAGGTGTGCCTTAAAATAAATCCACAGGTGTGCCTCTAATTAACTCAAATGTTGTCAATAAACCTATCAGAGGCTTCCAAAGACATGACATCATCATCTGGGCTTTCCCAAATTGTTTAAAGGCATAGCAATCTTAGTGTATGTAAACTTCTGACTTTGAAGAAAGAAAAAATTGCCTGCAGGAGGGACTGGTGCACTTCACAAAATAGATGGCATCATGAGGAAAGAACATTATGTGGAAATACTGAAGCAACATCTCAAGACATCAGCCAGGAAGTTAAAGCTTGGGTGCAAATGGGTTTTCCAAATGGACAATGACCCTAAGCATACTGCCAAACTGGTTACAAAGTGGCTTAAGGATAACAAAGTCAATGTTTTGGAGTGGCCATCACAACGCCCTGATCTCAATCCCATTGAAAATCTATGGGCAGAGCTGAAAATGCATGTGCGAGCAGGGCGGCCTACAAACTTGGCTCAGTTACACCAGTTCTGCCAGGAGGAATGGGCCAAAATCCCTGCAAAGTATTGCGAGAAGCTTGTGGAAGCATATCCAAAACGTTTGACCCAAGTCATACAGTTTAAAGGCCATGCTACCAAATACTAATGAAATCTATGTAAACTTCTGACTCTCAAGAACATAATAAAAAATTTTCTAATAAATGATCTCTCTGATTATTCTGGCATTTAGCAAATAGAAATAATTTTGGTAATCCTAATTGACCAAAAACAGGAAAAGTTTAATCTGATTTAATGTTAGACGGTGAGAAAAAAAAAGTTTGTGTGCCTTTTTATATAGTGTATGTAAACTTCTGGTTTCAACTGTACATACAGTCTGTTACAACACACACACTGTTGCATTAAACACCAGCACTTAGCTTCATGTTAGCCCGTTAGCAACTACCATACAACAGCCAAATAAGCAAAAACACCAACAAACTATTACAAGAAACAGCTAACCAGTGATCAGTTCTCATCAGACACCACATTTAAACTCAGTATTTCAATAAAAATGGGGTCTTAACGTCTTTTTCTTCATCAGCTGAAGAACTCAGCTGCAGCCTAATGTTCAGCTAAAACTATAAAATCCAACCACGGCGGTTTATGTGGCAAAGAGAAAGATAAACTTCCACTAAGATTACTTTGGTGTTCTCTAGTCCAGTGGTGCTCAACTGGTGGGTCAGGACCCAAAAGTGGGTCATGGAGCAATCTTCAGTGGGTCACGAATGTGTGTCTGGAAAAAAAAATGGTGGCAAAAGTCTATGAAGATAATGCAACCATAGCGTTTATTTTATTGTGTTAATGGGTAAATTTAAAGGTTTTATCAATATTTCACTGTATTTCTCTCCTTTTCTTGCAATAAAAGAGCTGCTTTCATCATGTTACCAAAGTATACTCTCAAGACCTCTAGAAAATTGACTAAAATTTACACATTATCATGGGGAAAGGTGGGGTGTAAAACGAGAGTTTTGTCTTGTCTCTTGTTCCTGTCATAAATTCTGTTCCATCCAAGATCTGAAGTTCACATTAACTAAAACTTCCATTGTTGATTTTTTATTATTATTTTTTGTTATGGATTGTGATTTGTCATCAAATATATTGGTGGGTCCTGAGGCTAGACCAGTTGAGAACCACTGCTCTAGTCCATGGATCAGCTGAAACAGAAGTTCAACTCAATGCTGTTGCTTCCTGTATATATTACTAACCTGTCTGCAGTCCTCCAGGTTTCAGCTTCCTTACATCCTCCATCCATGATTAGATCAAAATCCAGTAGTTTTACTTTACCGAAGATATTTAGCATGACATGTTCATTTAATATTTGCTTCCTTCATAAGCCATGTGCTAGCTTATGTGTTAGTTATTAGGCATTTAGCCTAATGCCAACTTATCTGCTTACACTTTGTCAACAATTAATACTGTGCATGTAGCTTTTGCAAGCGTGTTGAGGACACTTCTGTCTCCTCTGATATTTTTGAACACTTTTCGTTACAAATTTGATAGTACTATTTCCTTCAGAATACCCCCTGCTTACACAGTGGAAAACTAGTTATTCAGCACGGTGGATGTGAAAGCTCGACATGCATAGCAACAGTAACCAAGAGGGGCAGGGCTTAGCAAGGGGTCAAATGCTAACCTTTTGGTTAGTGTGAGGATACATGTCATTCATGTTAGGTCAGGGTGTCAAACTCAAAGTGGGATCGTCAGCATCCTTGACCAATTTGATTATATCACACTATGTACAGTGTATTATGTCATTCCCAATGGGAGGCAGTAATGTGGTTGTCTCAACTTCTGGCTAAATTTGATATCCAAACCAACCTTGCCATATGTGAAAACCCCTAAACCTAATAACTGGCTGTTCCACCCTTGGCTGCAATAAATAAAAGCAAGCATTTGCAGTAAATAGTAATGAGTGTTTCTCATCGCTGTGGAGGAATTTTGGCCCACTCTTCTTTGCAGAATTGTTTAAGTCAGCCACGTTGGGGTTTTGAACATGAACATGAATGGCCTGTTTAAGGTCATGCCACAGCATCTCATTCGGATTAAAGTCCAGACTTTGACTTCATTTTGTTATTTTAATCTATTCAGAGGTGGACTTGCTGGTGACATTCTCCTTCAGGACTTTCTGGTAGGTGTCAAAGTGTCCCTGGCTAAGAAACCGATACCCAGTTTGCTTCTGTGACAGTGTCGTGTGAATGTGCATGAATACCTCATACACTTTAACACTAAACAGCAGCCTTTGCCATCAGTTTGTGAATAAAATGTGAATGGGTAAAGTGACCTGTGGTGTAAAAAGCACTTCAAGCTGTCAGAAAACCGTGAATCACAAATCGATCTCCTTCAGTATTTTCTGTTAGAGAGCAGACTTTATTTTTCCATGAATCACAGCAAGTGGTCCAGGTCCTGAAGCAGCAAAGCAGCCCCAGACCATCACACTGCCATCACCACGTCTGACGGTTGGTATGAGGGTCTTTCCAATGAAATGCTGTTATTTTACTCCAGATGTAACAGGATGCACACCTTACAAGATGTTCAACCTTTGTTTCATTACTCAACTAAATCTTTTCCCAGAAATCTCAGGGATCATCAGGATGTTCTTTTTGGTCAGCAGTGGTTCCGCCTTGGAACTCTTCCATGGATGCCATTTTTGCCCTGTCTCTTTCTTATTGTTGAATCATGAACACTGACCTTAACTGGGTCAAATGAGGCCTGCGATAATGTTCTGTTTCGATAATGTTCTGGGCTCTTCTGTGATCATTACTGTTCCAAGTTCTCTCCATTTGTGGATAATGGCTCTCACTGTAGTTGGCTAGAGTCCCAAAGCCTTGGAGCTGTCTTTGTAACATTTTCCAGACTGATAGATGTCAATGACCTTTTTTCATATCCATCCTTGAATTTCTTTGGATGCTTCAATGATGTGTTGTATAGTTAAATCATGATTTATCAAGGGGAGGAAAATGTTTTTTCACTAAGGCCATGTGGGTTTTGATGGCTTTTTGCCCTTAATAAATAAAATCATCATTTAAAAATTTTGTTTTGTTTTTACCTTTGTCTTGAATTAAAATTTGATTGATGATCTGAAACATTTAAGTATGACAAGTATGCCAAAAAATAAATAATCAGTAGTCGGGCAAATTCTATTTCACAGCACCATAAGTTTAATCTGTTTCCTGAAAATGCCAGTTTATAAGCCATGTGTCTTAAATAGAAGAATTTATGTAAAAAGCTCATGTAACAAAACATTTGTGATGACACTGAACAAAACCACTCAGTCAACACAGCACAAAATGTGTCACAGAAACCTAGATATTCAGTTGGTGATGCAGAAAATCTGACCCTCTTTCAAGTCTACTGCACCTCATTCTTCCCTGCCTGCTTCAGTTAATAGGAACAATCTGAATGTCACACAGCAGATCAATGACGTGCTGAAAGCAAACCACAGTTACAAACAGATTTGGAGTTATAGTGAAAGAGTGGTAAATGTAAAAAAAGATTTTTATGGGTGGTGATTCATGAACTTGTGCAAAAAACCTGTCTCTGAATATTTCACCACATCGTGAGAATCTGTATTTCCTGTTTGAACTTTTTCTGGGAAGCAGGATCAGAGTTTGATCATTTCCAGTAAATTTCTATTTTGAATTTCTAGGTATTAAAGTCTGATTCTTTTTTGTTTGTTCAGGACGTGCTGATTTCCTTTGTCTCTGATAAAAAAGACCAGAAATACTGACTTTATATCGCTGGGTGTTTCTCCTCTTCTCTATCTCTTCCGTTGTTTCAAGGCTGTCTGCACTCTTTGTCCAGTCAAACTGGTTTCATTTGGCTTTTAACTGGTCTTAAACCAGTATAACAGAGGTATTTCATCCCTGCAGATTGCCTGAGTGCAGCTTTCTGTTTAATGTGGCCCCTGTTGTTTGTGCAACAGTTTTTATTGCTGTATAAACCTGAGTTTAACAGGCAACTGTTTGAACAGCAGCAGTGAGTCACAGTGTTTGTTCTCTGCTGGAAGTTAAACTCATTAAATTTGACTTGTGGGAGGTATAAAAAAAAAAAATGAATCACATCCTGACACACGCTCAGCATCAGAAACAAACCTGGAAAGCATTTTCACTCTTTCTGTCAAAGCCGCAGAGCATCAGCTTCACCGGAGGCCACAGGCCGACCACCACGTTTAAACAGTTGGGCAGGAATAATGTGCAAATTGTTTACGTACATACCAAACTTTCGGGTCCACTGACTCACTCTTGCCTCTCGTTGAAAGGGAGTTGTCTTTTTCTCTGTGATTCAGCTGGGCCACGCCTGTCTGAAAGCCTGGATTATCCTCAGCTGAAGACCGTCAGACACCTGCTTTATCATCAGAGCTGGAGATCAACCTTCAGACTCAGTGCTGCTTCCCCCTTTTTCCTACTGAGCTGTTGTGTTCTTTTTTTGGTGCTGATGTTTTAGTTGGCATTGTTGCTTCTGTAGCAATTCTTAGCTCTGCTTTCAGCTCGGTGCACTCTCAATTACCTGCAGATGCCAGATCAAGCTGATAGTTTCCAGTCCAAAAGATGTCCTAAAATAACCAGAGGGCACAGAAACACTGCACTAAATGGTAATATTTGGTCTGTAATGTTATTTTAACTATCAAACAAGCCACCGTGCAAAACACTGACGGCCACAGCTCACTTAAAATAACTCCTTTAGAGACAAACAGCAGAAGCCAACCAGCATGGAATACCGCATGCTGGATGGCATCTATACAAATGTAAGTCAATGAATAGCTGCAGCAAAATATACGGTGAAGCTCTTTAAAAAGCAGCTACTGAGCTCAACTTCCTGTCAGCTAAGCTAGCTAGCATTCTGATTGACAGATAGGTAGCGTAGCGTAAAGACCTCCTGGAGGCTACAGTGATGTCCCACACCCGTGCTCTAATTTTCAAAATAAAAGATCACATCTGGTCGTACTGTATGTTTAATTCTGTTTTTGTTTTTTCAAAGTAAAAGATCACGTCTTGTTGCATGTTAATATCTGTGTATATTTATATTTCATGTTAAATGGGGAGAAATACTTCTAACTTTCAAAGTAAAATATCACGTCTGGCTGCATTGTATGATTATTTTCATCATGTAGGCTATTTTAATATTTTTATATCAGTTTAAATTAAGAGGAAATACTTATAATTTTCAAAGAAAAAACAGCGTCGGAGGAGCTGTTGAACTTCTTGTCTTTTATGATATTTTATATGTTGATTTTTAAAAATTAAATTAAGAGGAATATGGGACAATATCCTTGTTATATATTAACTTATGAATATTGTTTTCATTGTAAATTGTCTATTGTTAACATACTGCTGATTTTGTTCTTTATCTCTATAATATATGAGAATATTACAGGTTCTTGAAGACAACTCCAACCCTTTCCAAGCTTCCCTCTTCTGGACCTAGGTATAACGTATTAGCCTGTAAAAAAACCAAGCGATATTAAGAACACCATATTTCCATTTTGATTCATCTACGATGTTTTAGCTATTGGAGGTATTGTTACTTTATCTTGCTTTTGCATTTACTAACCACATTTTCACTAATCCAAGTCAAATTCTTACTTTTACCTTACTTTTATTTTCTAAGTCGCGAGTATTGTCCTTTATTTATGGTTACCCCTTTCAGCTTTAAACACTATGGTCACTTTATCACGTCTTGTCTTGTTGATTGTGTGTGGAAGGAGGCTGACTCGCTCACTGACTTGATTTTAATTCAGAGAGTAAAGCGCTGTCAACATGGGTGCTATTTTCACAACGCACCTCTGGCAGTCGAGCTCTGAGCAGACTCATACAAAGTTCATAAAATACATAAAAAAAGACTCTGCAAAGCCTTACCATAAAGTGCTGTGCATTGAAACCACATTTTACAACAGTGAACATCAAATGAACTTTTTATGAACACAGTAACAAATGCACAGCAAGATATACATACCTGAATGAATTCAGATAGAGCAAAGCGCTGTCAACATGGGTTCTATCTTCACAACACGCCTAACACGAGAAAAAGAAATGCTCAAAACGTGTCTCATAGAAGATGTAATGGCCGCGACAGCCCACAAGCACACATAACAAACACGTGTTAAGCTAACCTTCTCTAACCCTGATTTACAGACTAAATACACAAGAAAAGTCATTCATTCCATCTCCTGTACAGATACTCATAACAACAAAACTGGTTTTAGCAGTTAAATCAAATTTAGAAATTTTATTTTTGCACTTTATGAACAAGCTAGAGCGAGTACATACCTCTGAGCTCTGAATAGGCTGACGAGAGGGCGGAAATGATGCAATATACACTCTTACTGCCACCAGAGGGCGCTGTAATATCACCAATAGTAAAGTAAAGACTTAAAAATACATGGATAAAACAGAGGGTTTTGGTGAAATGAACTCTCAATACATTAAAAAACTATCCTATATAGCAAAAAAATAAAAAAACAATATTTTTTATGCATTTTTATTTTCCCTATCTGTTACATATGCACATCGCACTGATCAACCATCTTAAAATTTCTTATCTACCACATATAAATCTGCCCACGTCCTTGCATGTTTATGCTCTGATCATGTCTAGTCTGACATGTCATGTCTGGTCTTGCAACTATACTATCACTGCATATTTTATTTAATTTTATTTAACCAGGAAAACCTCATTGAGATCAAAAATCTCATTTACAAGACATATGGACTTGTATATACAGTACTATAAAAATACTTACAAAAGCCTGTGCATATTTAAATCTTAATATTTTATATTTTTACAGTTTTTGTATTTAATGCTTACTTCTTGTAACCTAAAATGCCAGATCTGGAAAACCTCCCATAGACCGTAGATGGTGTTTGGGAAAGGGCAGAGCCTTTGAAAAAAAAAAAAATGGAAGGGTGATTAGATGAACGTTCTGTCTGTCACATCTTTACGGGCCAATCAGAGCAACAAAATACGTGAAGATTAGACTCTTGCCAGATAGAGTGGTGCAGTTGTGATGTAATTTTGTAGGCAAACCCGGAACTCTGCGTACCATAGGTTCCCTCGGCGTCGAGCCCATGGGATTTTCAACGGGTTTTTGAGTTATTGCTGAAAATAAGATCTGTGTCCAGTTAAAGTTTATGAAACTTGAATGTTTGTTCACAAAGATAATCTTCGTAAATTGATACTATAAGCATCATAACTGGTTCGTCAATCTAACTGACGAAAGTCAAAAGCTAACATCATGCTATATTGAACTACAACATGGTCGACTGAATTTAATGTCATCACCCTTGGATATAAGTGAACGCCAGGCTCAGCCATGCTTCGGATGATGGCGTATAATCTTCCTGACAAACACTGTAGTCCTTGTTAGCTTTCTTTTAGCAACCGCCTTATTAAGACGTGAACAGATACACAATTCAAAGATGGGGTACGTTTCAGATGTATTTTACGTTGTAGGATAAAACATTAAACTCTCTTGAGCTTGAGTTCAGCACAGACCTTATTTCAGGCATTTAACTGAAAACTTTTTCAAAAATCCCAGAGACTTTCAGACTAGGGAACTGGAAGTGCTAAAATGCTAACGGAGAGAGCCAATCTAACGGAGTCAAATTCCTTGTTGCGTAAGCATACTTGGCCAATAAAGCTGATTTTAATTCTTTAGCTCCATCAGAATAATAGTGCAGCTCCAGGCAGAGTAACGGTGCAGGTAGCTTTGTTCACATGAAGACACAAAAAAGTGCAAACTGCTTGGAGCAGGACAATATTTGTCACATGTTTGCTTCTGGATATCATTAGTGCTGTATGCTTTTGAGTTACACCTTGTAAAGCGGGAGCAAGTGATGCACAATTTAAACCTTTTAGAGGCAGCCCTTTCTTTAGGATTCAGACCCTGAGAGAACATTAAGGTTGAACTGTGAGAACACGCTATGAGAAAACTGACACCACTGACAGAACATTAACAGAGACTGATTGATAAAATAAAATGTGAGCTCTCAGTGAGATGCTGATTTTTCTCTATCTGCGGTTACAGTGTTCGATTAGGGTTGTCAGTGTTCCCACACTGATCTTAATGTTCTCTCTCGATTTTCCTCGTAGAAGTGCGTCACTAAAGCCACATTGTCTCAGCGTATTGTTCTCTCTGTGGTGTTTAAGTGTTTTTACAGTGTTGCCTCAGTTTTCTTACAATAGCTCAAAGTATTCTCGCAATTCTCTGAGCTTTCTAAAAGTGTAGATGTAACGCTTTCTGTTGGGCGTGTTTGGGATCTTCCAGCTAACCAGTAAACATATTGTTAAAGTCGACACACTTGGCTCAGCGTCCTGAATGGATTTATAATGTGGTGAAAACACAGTCAGGCTGTGTGTGAGGGAAGGGGAGGGGAGAGAGAGTGGGACGTAGGACAAGGAGGGGGTGGGTGGTGGTAATGACTTCCAGCTGCCTGAGGCCGAGCAGAGGAGGATGTTTGATTTCTACACAGTCAGAAACAAACGTTGTGACCTGCTGAAGTTAACTTGTTAAACATTTGACGTCCCAACCAAAGTTAGAGTCCTTCACCAAACTCAAACAAACAATATTTAGATAAAGAGGTCTGATGATGGGGTTAGAAGGGTTTGGTGGCCTGGTGGTGAGGTCCTTGAGGTTTTGTTGATCTGGTGAATAAGTAGAGTGAGGTTTGGTGGTCTGTAAATGAGGTCAGTGGGGTTTGGTGGTCTTTATATGAGGCCAGTGAGGTTTTGGAGCTGAGTTAGGAAATCAGCCTGGTTTGGTGGCTTGGAATCAAGGTGTAAAGATGTTTGAGGGCCTGATGATGAGGTTTGATGAAGTCAGTGAGTCATCCTAGGGGGGTCAAGGAGGTGTAGTTGTCTCTTCAGAAGGGGTGTAAAGGTTTGGTTGTCTTATATAAAAGTGATTCAAGTTTGATAAGAAGGTTTGGTGCTTACATGGTTGACTACTCATAAAGTCCATAAAGTTATCTGTACACTGTGTGATTCTCAGCTTATCCAGACACGAATTTTTGAGACTCATGACTAGTTTTGAGGACAGGCTAACTTCCCATCAGAACGTGCATTGTTTCCTTGATAGCAATGACTTTTGGGCCACATGTTGCTTTTATCCACAAACACCTTTGACTTAAATCAGTGATACTCAACATATGGCTCTCAAGCCACAATGGCTATGTTGTGATTTTTTGTGGCTCTTCTATGACTTCATTTGAAATATTTTTGGCCCAGAAAACCTAAAAAAAAGGGAAACTTTAACCTCAGAAACTATCCAATGCAAGCTACACTCTTGTGCAGCTATAGCTTTAATTGTCAACCTTTATTTTTTTGTCTGTATTTATAAATCCAAGAAATAAATCCATCTGGCGTGTTAAGTTAGCTTCCACCAGCTCCGCTGCTCTGCATCTCTCCTCCAGCAGATATGTTGGACTTCTATTTCTGCCAGACGCCGAAGCCCCGTGCATGAATTCAGCACGGAGCAGATAGAATGGGGCAAGTGAACCAAATGAGATTCCCTTAGGGGGGTGGCTGGGCTCAGCCTTAGAGGAGCTTGGACATCCAAAGGGTTGTTGAAGTAGAGCCGCTGCTCCTTTATGTCAAAGGGAGCCAGCTGAGGTGGTTTGGGCATCTGATCAGGATGCCTCCTGGTCACCTCCACTGGAAGGAGACCCTGGGCTAGACTAAGAGGGATCATCTCATCTGGCCTGGGAATGCCTCGGAATCCCCCAGGAGGAGCTGGAAAATGTTGCACAGGAGAGAGATGTCTGCGCTGACTTGCTTAACCTGCTGCCACTGCGACCTGACCCCAGGTAAGAAAAAGAAAGTGGATGGATGGATAGAAGGATGGCATGTGAAAAAATACAACTGTCAGTTTAAGGGTTATTAAGATGTGGAGCATGGAGTAAAGTTTGATATTTATTGAATTAAATGTTTTAAACAATCAGGCTTCACTGTGTGTGTTGTCAGTTTTCCCCCGACTCTTACACGTGTGCTCCATTATCACATGCTTTGCATGGGAGATGGCTTAGACCAGTCTCAGGGCCTATTCACTGTTTTCACAGCATTTATGAATGAGATTTTTTTGTTTTGTTTTAAGGAATTCACTGAGGTGTGCTGGTCTTGTGGTTAAGTCAGACGAGAGCTTCTTACATTGAGTAAGTGCCATGATGACTGTGACGATGTGACAGTGAGAACAAAATGATGATGACAAGGGGTGTGACGAGACACTAAGCTCACGAGACAAGACGGAGATGAGACTAAGCCATGGGGGGGATGGGTTCATGAAAACCAGATGAGACAAGATTTTTCACTTAAAACTGTGATTGCAAAATATATGCCTGGAAAATTACACTTTTATTCAATTCAAGTCCCCATATGCAAAGCACTGCAGATGCATTTTTAAAAGTTTTAAGAAGTTATCCAAGCTGAAAGCTGGACAGACTGTTTCACTTAACCATTTCATGGGACATGTATCACATCCATCCGTCCAAAGCCCTATGAAAGTGTATGGGAAGGGGATAATTAAAGGGCGATTAGACAACTGTTCTGTTTCATTGATAACAGACTAACCAGGGTGACAAAGCATATGAGGTTGCATGCACCTTCAGAGTGAAGTCACCACAGTAGCTGCTATGGTTGAAAACTATTAATTTGAGACAGTTGATGAAAGAAAGTCATGTCTAAACTGACTGGGAGGAGAGCAAAACTATCTTAAAGATCCTTTAATGTGATTCTGGGCTCTTTTCTCAACAAAAACATTCTTTTCTCAACCAGTTCTGATAAAACTGCTACTATTCTACAGAAAGATCCAATCGCCATGTCCAGAGCACATGGACATGGACGCCATGATGAGTACGATTTAGGCATGGTTGGAGAACCCGGTGATGTTTGAGAAATCTCATGGCGTTAATAACACCCTGTACACCGAGATCATCCCAAAGTCGACACTAAGGAGGAGGAGACTCACATCCTTAATGTGGAAGGCTTTCTGCTTTACACTTACGAACCTTTGATCGACGTGCTGAACCAACGTTGCTTTATTTACATCCCGTCTTGCCCATGTATTTGAAACACAAGAACGTCATAATTCAAAATAAATTATGGCATTACTTTAATAATTTCTTTTAGAATATCACAGACCCCCAGGGGTCCCTGGACCCCAGTTTGAGAACCACTGCTGTAGATGATAGTTATGATGATTGTGATTTTATCATGTTGATAATATCCTATGTGATATTTAGATTTGTGACAGTGGGGATGAAGCTGAAGATTATGTCCTGATAAGAAGTATTGTGTTGTAATGGAAATGAATTTGATGATAGTGTTGATGATGGTGATAATGCTGATTAAATTGATGGTGCTCCAGTGATGATTATTATGACTGTAATTATGGTAATTTCTGTGATGAAGGTGAAGGTGTTGTACTGATTATAATGTTGTTTGGACTGAAGATAGCATGGATGGTGATGATGGTGATGTTTAAAGAGACTGATAATGGTGTTTATATGGCAGTGATAGTGATAGTGATCTTCTTGCTCTGGACCCTCGTCCTTCTGCACTTCAGTGATTCTGAACCTGAGCAGCAGCAGCAGCTCTCTCTCTCTCTCTGTGGAAAGAAAAGATCCTGATGGAAGTAAAATAAACAAAGAGAGAGCAGGGAGGATGGGGGAGGTTACTGAGTTGAGTGGAAAAAGCAGAGTGAGGGTTAACTCGGCCCCCAGGTATGTTCTCCACCCCCAACGACTGTAAACTCCGTTTAGATTAGTTACCCTGCTGCAGACTCAGACTAAATATGAAGCTGTTTCTGCTTAAAGTGATGAGCTTTAACTGGACTGATAAATTCACATAAACCTACAGCTGACTGGGAACTCCATAAACACCTCCGACTGGTGACCAGATACAGCAGAGACCTCCTGGTCTAAGTTTGCAGAACCACTCAGATGGAAGCAGCAGAGTGTCTGGCCTACATGTGGACTTTGTTGGAGACGGCTGACTGTTCTTTTACACTGTTGACCACCTGTCACTGCTGTTTATGATCAGTTTGGAGATGCAAGGGTTCAAAACCCTTCAAACAAACTAGTCTACTTATGACTTCACAGGGCAATGACTAGGTGAACCCCAAGACAAGGCAAGGCAAGTTTATTTATAAGGCACCATTCCCATACAGAACAGCTCTAGAAGCTTTAAGAGCTTTAACAGAGATATGACATTAGGCTAACCTGAGACATTAAAATGAAAATTAAACAAAGGGAAAGAAAGACAGAATAATTAAGACTTTACCACATTTTTTTTGATGGACCTGGACTGTTAAAAATATATAAAAGGATAAAATATGTTTTTGAACTTTGCTTGAGTCATGCTGCTTTAAAGATTGCTCAGTTCTGGATGTGAAAGGGGCGCTTGAGGCTAATTTCAAAATCATTTATATGATAGAAGACAGGTTCTCAGTAAGGGGAGAAACCCAGGCTAGATTACTGCCGGTTACATCAGGCAGACCCCAGGGATCTGTTCTGGGCCCTGTTCCATTTCTGTCATTGAATGATTGCTAAATTCATCTTTACTGAGCATAGAGGTTAGATTCTCTGCTTGGGTCTGAGACTGATCCAATGTGGCCCCATGGCCTGGACCTGGGTCAGGCCAGGATTTCCACTCCTCCCTTTAGGCCCAGGCCGGGTTAGGCTCAAGGGGACTCAAGGACATCTTTTTAACCATAGCAGCAAAGCTATATCAAACCGAATTTTTGAGTTTAGTCAAGTTTCTGAACTTTTTCTCCAATTGGTTTATTTACTCTACAATTTATCACTGTTTCCTTTAAGGGGGAAAAGCTGTTAAAAAGCAAGTCTGCTCCACTCTGTGAGCAGACTTGGATTGACTGCATATGGGATGAATGAGGCATGGGGAGCACAGTGCTCATTTACATACAGGAAGAGGAAAAGAAGCAAATTACAGTATTAAACACAGAGCACAGTACTGAACTTTTGTCGATACAATACAATACGCTAATGCCAAAATATTCAAACCTCCTTGTTGTAAGAGAAAACCAGTCGCTCCAGTGCAAACAGGCTGAGGCAAGTGGGGCTAGGAAAGGAGCTGGGGAGGAGACAGCCTGGCAGTTTTACAGTATGTCTAGGGTTTCATTTAAGGCAGGGGTGTCCAAACTTTTTCTGCTTCGGGCCACATACAGAAATATATAAGAATGGGGGCGACCATTTTCACATTCCTCGCCTTGAGGATATTTAAGTAGGATCAATCCAGTGTAAGTTAATACATGTAAAGAAATTGAATACACCTCAATGGCTTTTTAATAGCTGACAATGCCTTTGGTGCTGCCATTTGCTGCAAAAATCTATCAGGACATTATTAATCAAGATATGCTCTCGTCAAAATGTCTACAGAATCAACATGGTCGCACAGCCAAGTGCTGAAACTAAAAAGTACAATACAGTTGAGCACAAGCTTCATCATCTCCCATTTATTATTTTATTTCTAGATATGGGCTACGGGTCACATTTGGCCCCCAGACCATAGTTGGGACACCCCTGATTTAAGGTGTTCAAGGCTCATGGTGGGCCCCCTTGAGTGTAAGGCGCACAATGCAAATACAAATAGGTGATGGTGAATTGGCACATTTAAGGCCCCGTCCACACGGAGATGAATCAAGGAGTATACGCAAACTTTTTGTGTCGTATTGGCGTTTCATCCACATGGAAACTGTGTTTTGGGAGGCCTTAAATGCTACTTTTTGAAACCAGGTCCCAGACTGAACAAATCTGTAAACGCTTACCATTTCATCTCCGGGCCAACTGCATCTTTCTTGAAACGATGACATCATACATAGCGTAGCTCACTTACCCTGCATGTGCACATCGGATTGGCGGATTGCGGGAGTGTGTGCTGCAGAAGTTATTGAGCTTATTATGGCTTTTACAGCAAAATCTGATGTTCCTCTACCACCACGGTGAACAGTGTACACCAGATGTTCTTAAATCCACTGCAGAGAAGTCAAGTCAAATTTATCTATATAGCACATTCAAAAACAGCACTAGCTGACCAAAGTGCTTTACAGAGAGAGGCAAGGTACAAATAACCACATATACAAGAGAACAACCAGAAGGGCAACTAGGAGAAAGCTTGTGGCAGTTTTCTGTGATCTTCTTCTTTTTTTTGGTGCATTTCCATGGCAGCAATACAGCACCACTTACAGGCTTGGCATATGTACTACAGCGTTTTCAGTCGTTTTCAGTGGTTCCATGCTAATGCAGACATTTCCTGAAACGATCCCGTCTTTCCAGAAAACATTTTCAAAATGAAACGGAAATGTATCGTCTTTGTCTCTGTCTGGACAGGGTCTAGGTATACAGGTGGAGACTGCAGAAAGAACGAGGGGAGAGACACATCAGTGGAGTCAAATAAGCAGGAGAGATCTCAAGTTACCTGGTGTATGTGAGGAAACTGTTCACACAGAAAGCTGCAGTTGTCGAGAGTGGGATTTATCAATGCTTCTTCAGGACATTCCTGATGGAGGAAAGGAGCTCACTGCTTAACTTGCTGAGTGAGGAGGATGACGAATGCACGTCTCCTGAGCCAGAGCAAAGATCTAGGCATTTGGGGATGCCTTCGTTGCTGCCATTGAATCTGTGTCTCTGCATGGTGAGAGTGTGGAAGTTGTAGAGCAGTTCACCTACCTTGGTGGCATAATCCATCAATCTGCTGACTGTAAGGCTGAGCGCAACCATAGACTTGCTCAGTATCTGAGCATATGGGTGGGTCTTTTGAGCCTTGGTCCTCCTGGTCTTGCTGTACTCCTGTGAGGCCTAGATTAATGATGGCCAGAGGCGCCTGGCCTGTACTCCTTTATGACAACTTTTCTTCTGCGCATTTTCGAGTATCATTGACAACACTGTGTCTAATGCTGGTACGCTCAGGAATGCGGGGATGGGTAGGGTCAGCTGCTGGAAGCAGTACCTGTGCTTGTACAGGCATCTGGCACACTTTCCTGGGCCTGATCCAGCTCACTGCATACTGGGTGCCCAGGTGAGCTGGTCCAGACGCTGGGGGCAACCATGTGCATGGTGGAGGGGTCAGCTGGGAGGATAACTGGATGGGTTGGGCAGGGGTCTGGTACAATCATGGACAATGACCATCAGGTGGGCAGTGAAGTACAGGACTAAGGTCGACAAAAGTAAAGTGCTGAACAGGCATATGCTCCCATGCCTGACCTGCTATCAGCTCACAGATTCCTGCAGCCGTCATCACACTCCATCCAGGGTTTCCTGCATTACTGGACACCGGCGTTTTAGCAACCTTCCTTAACTTTCTAAAGAAAACTTGGACAAACTAACCCTGATCAGAGGAGCTCATCCAATGACATGATATATTTACTTTATGATAACATTGTGCCAGCAGTTGAAGTGGAAGACTGAGCTGAAATAACTAGTTTTATTTCAGTTTTAATGTTGTTTCCTCTTACAGAGCCCACAGACTTCACAGCTGATCAGATATGCTGAGGCAGAAGAGCATGTAGCCCATAGCTGAAGCTCGCATTACAAAATAGTGCCAAATACAGGGGCTTTCTGAGTAAAAAAAACAAAAAAGACATAACGCTTTCTCCTATAACCAGGCCAACTTTTTTTTCCCTTTTTTAAAATCTTTTTTTTAACCAATTTTTACCTGAAACTCTGTTTAAGCTTAGCGCCTGCTACGCTTCAGGCTATGGCCTGGCTTCCTCCAGCATGCTATTGCTAATTACCTTACACAATGCAACTTCAAGAATATTAAAATATCTCTTTCATCAAATACTTAAATAGATCATCTGTTCTAACACTGTGTGGGGCTGTGCACGCTCGCATGTTTGTTGATAATGAATGTGGCGGACAAAACATTCGTCTAATCACCCTTAGGAATTCTCGTCAAAGAAACAAAAACCAAAAACCATCTCCTAGATCAGTGGTTCTCAACCTTGGGGTCGGGACCCCCTAGGGGCTGCGAGACACTGAGAGGGAGTCACAAGATGCCTTAAAAAGAAACTAAGAATATTTTCAAAATTACACTGTTGCCTCTTTACCCCAATTTTACCTAATGTCAACCCCTTTTCATCACTTTTTAACACCAATGTTAGAACATTTTTGTCACTTACAACCCATTTCTGTCGAATTTAAACCCTTTCTGTCACATTTTCTGCCTGTTTTTGCCACTTCTAAACCAATTCTTGCCACTTCCTGCCTATTGTTGCCTCTGTTGACCCATTATTGCCTCCATCAATAACTTTTTACAACCCTTTTTTTGCCTATTTTAACCAAAGTTAACCCATTTTTGTGAGTTTATATCAAATTTTCATCCCATTCCACCTAATTTCCTCCAATTTTTTGCTCTTAAAAGCCATTTGAGCCACTTTATAACCCCCTCGTACCACTTTTTATGCCCGTTTTTGCCACTTTAACCCAAATATATTCTTTAAAAATCTAATTTTCCCAACTTTCTACATTTTTTTGCAATAATTATCCAATTTTAACAATTTTTAGCCCACATTAATCATGTTTTTAACAGAAGTTTTTTTCATTTAAAGAAGGCGAATCACTACACAAATGAATAAATAAATACATTTGTTTCTTTGATAAGAGTGGTTATTATTCAGGTCAAGTATAAAATATGGTTTTCACAGCTTAACTTCACAACGGACCATAGTTCTGCTAACCTCCATGGGCCCCCAGTTTGGCTGGGTCCAAGAGATCTCCCCCTTTATGAACAGCCTTGTCTGCGCTATTCTTGAAAATGCATGGCTGTGTTCATCCACCTCCAGGTACAGTGGGGTCCCTGGTCTCTGGCACCTTTATTTTGGGGGTCATGGGCTGAAAAGGTTGAGAAGCACTGGCCTAGATAGATGTGAAATATACAGTATCCCTTGCTATGGAGTCAGTCAATCTGATGAGTCAGGTTATGTCCATTGCTGATACTTGAATAAAGTTTGATTTTAAAAATAAGGTGTGTGCTCTGGCCTGGTTTAGAGGATTGCTACCCATGGGAAAATGCAACTATGTATGATATTATCACCTGAATTGGAACACAGCAAACAAGCTATAAGAGTGAAAACATTAAGATGTTTCATCTCAGTACAGTTTGATGACTTTTTCTTCATCTAAGTATTTACATTCAACACCATTTCCTCCTTCTACTCCCTCATGACTCCAGTGGAAATATTTGACTCTTTAAATCCAGTTTATTTAACTGCTGCAGCCACCTCCATTCAGAGTATTCATATAAAGCAAACACTGAGCATAGAAATAAGGATGCAGATTCTACAGTGCACTAATAAACACTAATATTAATCACATATAGGAGCCACTTTTTAAATACTTTTGGTACTATGCTTTTTGCATATAGTGAACTTTAGTTATATTTTAAATCCAGGAGTTTTTATTTGGTGAAAGGATTTAAATTCCTCCTCCTGGATGTCTGTCTTCACTGCAGCTGAGGATGTTCATGTTTAACTCCACCGTTATCCTGCCCCCCCTCTCTATCCCCTCCTGCTGAAATACGTCTGTCAGTCAGGCAGCAATGTTTCCACCTCCGCTGTTGAAATTCCATTAATATGTGGTGGTCGTGTTTCTGGTGAAGCCGAGCCTGGAATTCCTGACCCACTTTCCACTGGTTCACATTCCCAAACATTCCTGAAAACCATGATTGATATCAGTCAGAGTTCAAACCGAACCAGAGGAGTGCGGGCTGGAATGGCTCTGCACGCTGAAGGTGTTTCACTAAATCCCAACATCTGTTCTGATTCACAATCTGTTCCCATGTAGAACATAAAGTCTGCTCTGAAAACACTAAAAGAGACCGGAGAGGGGTTTGCAGGTTTCAGGTATCACTGCTCGGCCTGCCTGAAAAATTCAAACCAGGCTGCTAGAAAGGAAGGCTGCAGGTGAGGAGCTCTCTATCACAGGAGAGCTATGCTGCTGAAAAGTGAGGGTTTAACGGGTGCAGGTAAAAATCAGGCTGCAGCTAAATGAAAGTCTGTCAAAGGGGAACCACACTTCCAAAAAGAAAACAGTTACAGGTAATGAAATGGACCAGAGGATAGGAACCAGACTGCTAGAAATGGTTGGGAGTGCTTGTCCAGGGAACCAGCACCAGACCACCAGGACTGCTTAAGTTCAGTTTTGTCCACTTTGAATGTAATTTGTAATCCAGAAGAAATTCATGAACAGATGAGAAACAAATTCATTGACACCTTTCAGTCTGGAAAGGGTTACAAAGCCATTTCTAAGCCTCAGGACTCCAGCCAAACACAATGAGAGCCATTATCCACTAATGAAGAAAAGTTTTAACAGTGGTGAACCTTCCCAGGAGTGACCTGCCAAACAAAATGACTCCATGAGTGCATCGACGACTCATCCAGGAGGTCACAAAAGAACCCAGAACAACATCTAACGGCCCGCAGGCCTCACTGGCCTCAGGTAAGGTCAGTGTTCATGATGCAACATGAGAAAGAGAATGGGTAAAAATGGCATCCATGGGAGAGTTCCAAGGCCAAAACCACTGCAGACCAAGACAGCATTTCATCAAAACAACATACTAACAGTCAAACATGATGGTAGGTAAATAGTCTGGGGCTGAGGACCATGGATTCTGCTCTCTTCCAGAACCTTCTCAAGGAGAATATCAGGCCATCTAATTGCAATGCTGTAGAATGACCTTTAACAGGCTGTTCATGCTGGAAAACCCTTTTGTGTGGCTGAATTACAACAATTCTGAAAAGAAGAGTGGACCAAAATTAATCAGCAGCATAGTGAAAGATTGCAAGTTATCACAAATGCTTGCTTGTTGCCACCAATGGTGGAACACCCAGTTATAGGTTGAGAGGGCAATGGCTTTTTCACATAGAGGTTTGGATGTTTTTTTTTTTCCTTAATAAATGAAATAATCATTTAAAAACTGCATTTTGTATTCAATCAGGTTATCTTTGGCTATTAAAACTTAGTTTGATAATCTGCAATATGTAAGTGTGACAAATATGCAAAAAAATATCAAATCATGAAGGGGGCAAACACTTTTTGGCAACACTGTATTGTCTGTTTACTCTGGTGTCAATAATGGACCGTTTTTCCCCTTTATTCTATAATATCATAAGCTTTGTCCGCATTTCAAGGACATTCACAAGCTTACCAAAAAAGATAGACCTCACAAAGCTGATGGGCTGATCAGATTCAGTCTCTGTCATGGGTCACATCCGTCTCACAAAACTCCTATCTGAAATGACTGCACCCAGTTTAAAAATTACCTGACCCACCAGCATTGCTGCATTTGTCATGTAGAGTTTAGTGTGGACTCCTCACCACAGCTTCATCAGGACACATGAAATCTGACTGCAGGAGTGGAACTGGGCCAGCAAATATAAACCAGACTGGTGGAAAGTAACCTGGATATTGTGAAGGAACAATGCAGGTGAAAAGCAGCTGGGTGGCAAGAAACAAATTCAGCTGAATGTGAGAAAAAAAGCCACCAATGTGGCTAAAACAAACCAGACAGCAGGTAAAATACTAAGTTCCAAAAATGATGTGAGCTGCAGGTAAAGGACAAGGCTGGGAAAATTGAACTGCATCCAAATCTTTGGAAACTAGCAGCCAGGTTCTTTGTTAAAAAGGTGCAGCCTGTTGGAAGGGAACCCAGATGGTAACTCACTGCAGGAGTCAAACTGGACCAGAGGAAAGCAGGCTGCTAATGAAGAACCGGGCTTTTTGGAGGTACATGGTCTGCATTGCTTGCCTGGCAAAGAGCTGGGCTGCAGGAAAGACTCTGGGCTTTTTTAAAGAACCGAGGTTCCCACTGAGGGAACCTGGCTACAGGAGAGAAACCAGGCTGCTTGAAGAGAAATACTTTGATGAAAAAACCCTGGGCTTCCTGAATGAGCTTGGCTGCTAGAATGGAAACAAGCTGCAGGAAAAGACCTGGGTTCCTGGAAAGGAAAAAGGTTTCTAGAAAAGAAGTATGGAGCCGAGAAGACCCTGATCTGCCCTAGTACTTGGCAGGAAGACACAGCAGAGAACTCAACTGAAGAGAGGGATGATGATACCTGAAAGGCCTGAACTGTTGAAAAGGAACCAGCCTGCAGGAGACAATGTATATAATGGTTTAAAGAAGGCAACTTTGAATTTGGCAACTAGAAAGAACCAGGGCTCCAAGAAAGGAACCAGGCTGAAGGAACTGCCTTTGGCTAAAGGAAAGGAAGAAACAACCCTAGCTGCCCTCATAAACTGGGCTGCAAGTTATTAATCTCTGTTAACTACATAACTTTTATGTATATTTCGGCATAGTTGGAGCTTTTTTAACTGTAACCCCAATTCCATAAAAGTTGGGGTGCAATGAATGCAATGATTATCAAATCTCATAAATCCATATTGTATTCACAATAGAACAGACAACACATCTGATGTTAGAGACATTTTGCCATTTTCATACCAAAATATGGCACATCTAATAAAAGGTAGGGACAGGTGCATGTTTACCATTGTAAATCCTATCTTCTTTTAACAACAGTCTGTAAAAATCTGGGAAGTGAGGAGACCAGATGCTGGATTTTGAAGAGGAATGTTGTCCCACTCTTTTCTGTTGTAGGATTCTAGCAGCTTAACAGTCCTGAGTCTTATTAACCAGATTTTTCCTTCTGTGATGCTCCAAATGTTTTGTGTTGTTAAAAGGTTAAAAGCCTTTTTGCCCCATCCCTACTTTTATTGAAATGTGTTGCTGAGATTGAATTCAAAATGAGCTAATATTTTCATGAAATGGTAAAATGTCTCAGTTTCAACATCTGATATGTTGTTTAGGTTCTATTGTCAATGAATATGGGATTATGACATAGGAAAATCACTGCATTCTGTTTTTATTTATATTTTACACAGCGCCCCACCTTTTTTGGAGTTTGGGTTGTAGTAGTGTGATGCTTTCACAAATTTTGCTGATGGTAAATGGACTTAAGCTTGCTTTTGCTTTTCTAGTCATCTGACTAGTAATAACGCTTTTACACCACAGGTCACGCTTACCCATTCACTCCTCATTCATACACTGATGCTGGAGTATGAGACTTGGCCATCAGCATGAGCTAATCCCATTTAAACGCATCCATAACTATTTACATACCACTGATGAGACACTGGGAGCAAACCTGGATTAAGGTGTCTTGTCCAAGGACACACTGCAGTGATCCTCTTTACAGCCCTGTCTTTGATGATCTGAAGGCTTCTTAAAAATGTATTCCTGACCCAACACAAACTGTATCACTGCTGCTGAAGAGATGCCTCTCATTTCTGACGAGTCCGTCCCCTCCAGGGAACTGAATAGCAAAATATCTGTTTCTCCATTATTGAGAGCACAGATGGGGGTCAGATCCAGGCTAAACATGATCAGACGTTTAACTCAGTTTAACTGCATCTTAAATTCTTCTTTGTGGGCCCCTGACCCCACTGATGGAAGTCATCACAAACAAAACAACAGGAGGAGACCCTCTGGATGACTTCTATGGTTTTACAACAGCACTTAAAAACAGATTAGAGGAGGCTTCATTTACACCTGCAGGGAGGGTCAGCTGCTGATAACAGATAACAGAGCAAATAAAGTTTGGATGGAAAAAAAATATGTTGAATTGTGTGGAAAACAATTTTAACTTTCTGTAAAAGGAGGATCAATTAAATAAAGAGGAGCAATTTTCAGGATACATTGTGCTCAGATTTCTGTCTGCAGGGTTTTCTGTTTATGATAGTGGACTGGTTAACTGTTTACACCTGAGCTCTGGCTGCCAGGTGATCACCTGCAGGCTGGACAGGTGACAGAGCAGGGGCGGGGCTTTGGCCTCTGGTCTGTCTGACAGCCTTAGGGTCAACAACCTGCATCCTGCTGCAGAGAATTCCACTAAGACCTTCCATAAAGATGATTTAATGTTCAACTGGGCCATAACAATTCCAGGAATGATAGAAGAATATTATATAGATATATCTGCACAGTCCTGTGATGTTAAACATGATGAATATTTCACTGTTTCTGCAGAGAGGAGACATAGCTCCTCCAGACTGACATGTTCATTGAACATCACTGGAGCTCATTAACAGAGCTGATTGTTTTTCTTCTGGAAGATAACAGGCACTTAGGTTTCTGTTTTCACAGTCTGCTTGAGTTACTTTGAGCTGCAGCGCTCAATTACAAGTGTAAAAGCATCAACAGCATCTGTGGGATTCAGAATAATATACAAGTAACAGAACTAATCACCATCATTTATTCAGTGTAATAACCCATCAGCACGTTTGTTTTTAAACCTGAGTGGAAATGTAATGTCTATTATTACTTTTCTCTTTATTACCAACCCTTTTGACTTTTCAGGATACCATAGAGTCATCGTTCCATGTTTTCTCACATCTGATGG
Source organism: Cheilinus undulatus (assembly GCF_018320785.1). Taxonomy (NCBI): domain Eukaryota; kingdom Metazoa; phylum Chordata; class Actinopteri; order Labriformes; family Labridae; genus Cheilinus; species Cheilinus undulatus. Next base: position 6,432,360 of record NC_054865.1, read on the forward strand.
TCAGTCATAGGGCTGTAAAGCTTACAGTGAATGTTTGTAATAGTGAATCAGTTATCTGGGTTTGGATTCACAGCTTTGCTAATCAATAATCAGCTTATCTTTTACTTTTGGTGTAGTTTTTCTTTGGTATAATTGCATTGGTTCAGTTCAAACCAGATCAAGTTGCAGGACAACCTTATCCTGATTTTTAGAAGAAGAGGAAACAGAAGAATATAACAACCCCTGTGAGTCATTACAAAGACCAAAACTAAGGAATGACACCACAGTTCTTTTTTTTTAATAACACCATGATAAATGGACCACAAAAAATATGGACCTACAGTGCCTAAAGAAGTTTTTGCCCCCATCAGATTCCTGATTTTCTTGCATATTTATCACACTTCAATGTTTTGCAATTACTTTTTCACATAGGGCCAGAAAGGTTTGGATTTTTTTCCCCTTAGTAAAATCATCATTTAAAAATTGCATTTTGTATTTACTTGGTTGTCTGTGTGAAATATAAAAATTGGTTTGACGATCTGAAACATTTAAGTGTGATAAATTTGCAAAAAAATAAGGAATCAGAAAGGGGGCAAATACTTTTTGATGGCACTGTACATGTTCAGTTTTTGTGTTTCAGCCTAAAGGCTTATACAGATGCATCTAACTTAAAGAAATCAATGTGATACATTTTGTTTGTGTTATAAATAAAACCTGCAAAATCAATCCAAGTTTTGTTAAACTAAATTGTAGATGAGGCAAAATTCCTCAAAACATTATTATGCTCATTATTACGCTCATTTTAAGCCATATTCACCCGACAAGACTAGATCTTAGTGTTCCATTTTCTACACTTCCTTTTCAGGCTCGCAGGGGGCTTCAACCACCCCCAGCTGCCATGGGGCGAGAGGCGGGGTACATCCTGGACTGGTCACCAGTTAATCACAGGGCTGACATGCAGAGACAAACAACCAAGCTCACTCTCACTCACACCTACAGCCAAATTAGAGTCATCAGTTAACATAACAGCCATGTCTGTGGGAGGGGTACCTGGAGGGACGCACGCATGGAGAGAGCATGCAAACTCCACACAGAAAGGTCCTGGCTGGGATTCAGACCAGGAACCTTCTTGCTGTCATGCAACAGTAGATGCAATAGTAGACTATGTGCAAAGTTTGAAGAAAATTCCTAAAGCATCCTTGAGGGATAGTGTTAAGTAATAGACGCTCATTTGCCCTGTGACACTAACTTTGACCTATGACCACCTAAATCTACTCAGTTCATCCTTGTGTTTGAATGAGCATTTTCTGCAAAGTTTGAAGAAAATCTATTTAATTATTCTTAAGTTTTTATGTTCTCAAGAATTGCCAGAGTGTATGCACGGACAAAAAACACAATTCCTCCAGTCTTTACAGAAAATTCATCTGCCATTTTATCAAGTGAATATTGCTCATTTAGTTTATTTATTTATTTATTTATTTTTCAAGATTTATTTTTGGGCTTTTTCATGCCTTTATTTGACAGAAGAAGAACAGTTGATAGATTCAGAAACAGGGAAGAGAGTGGGGAGAGACATGCCGTGAAGGGCCACAGGCCGGACTCGAACCTGGGCCGCCCGTGTACATGGGAAGCTCCTTAAGCCACCCGACCATCCGTGCTCCCCTCTTTGGATATTTTCATTGACTTTCATTTTCTTTCAAAATAAAGGTGTTTTTTTATCCAAACAGGAAGCAATGTACTCTTCACTTGACTTACGAAAGATTACAAAGTAAAAGCATTATTTGTTGACCTTAAATAGGTTACTATCAGAGAGAAGGAAACTAAATATTAACTTCTGAAAAGTGTAAATGCTGTCACTTTGACCGGGGTAGGGGTCATTTTGTACATGCACTCCTGCATATTTGTTAATGCATTACAGTGTTGAACAGTGTATTTGAAAGAATAAGCGCTTTATAGCTGCTTCCTAGCTGTAATTTAAGGTCTCAGACCACAGCGGTGCATCCCTGCAGCACTCATTTCAGCCAATAATCTCACATAGTTTGTTTAAGCATTTATTATGCAACATAATGGGTCAGGCTCCGACTTAATCACACTTCCCAGGTTTATATACAGAATTTGAGGAGTGATTAGATAACAGCTTAAACCCCTAGTCAGAGCCAACAGGTGGATGCTGGGGTGGAGGTGGGTTGAAGGTGAGAGCACAGTGTTGATCTAGGCGCAGTGATTGCTGCAGAGGAAGATACCAGGAATCTTGCAGCTTAAATAGCCCACTAATTTAGGAGGACGTCACGTTAGTAATGTGATTTGATTAAGATGCATGTCAGGTGTGAATGATTGCACTCGAGATTATTGTCAGAAGTAACTCGTGAGCTTCGTTTCATTTAAAAAATAAATCTAAGAGTCAACATCATAGAGCACATCTCTTTGCATCCATTTGAGCCCTTAATCAATACACTGGTGAGAATTGCTTCACTTATTTAGTCATAAAGTTTACCATTAAATAAGTGAATTTTAAGCATGCAATTTAAAATTCTTAATTGCAATTAACTTTTGAAATGCAGAATCTAATAATGTTTTTTTAAAGCAATTGTTTGACCGCCATTAAATAAAAGACAAAAACATAAAAAGTCTTCCATCATACAATTTAAAAGGGAACAGACAGATACATGCAGAAACACATGAGGGTCAAAATAAGTGAAATCAGATAGAAATATCAGGTATGCATGATCACTGTTTATCAATTTAAATTCTTAAATCTGCTTTTACAAAAAGAAAAAAGTAGCTTGAGCAGGCTGATCCAGGTCTGTCGATGTTTTGAGGATAGACTTAAAGCTGATTTGATGAGGTGTAGATGTGTTTGTTCTGATGGTTATTAATAGTCTTAATTCTTGGTATTTCCTAACACAGACAGTAGTGTGGAGTGTTGTTTCCCTCAGCGTGTTCTGACAGGCATGCTCAGTGTTTCCATGAACAGACCAAACAAAGACAACAGAGCAGACATTTTCCATCTTTATCAGAAAAGTCTTTGATTAATGACTGACAGCGTGCTGCCTTCAGGCTCCTCTGTAAACAATAACCTCAGGAATGTTAACAGTTTTTCACTTTATTCCTGTGAAGACGGCCGAGAGGGCCGTAAAAGCTTGTGGCCTGAACTGTGCCCTTCAGCCGGACTCTGCAGCGGAATCTGAGATCTGCTCAAGTCTAACAGCAACAATCACCAGCATCCCCTCTGCATTACATTAGCATCAGAGTTAATAATGTTAATAACAGAATGATCAGCATGTTGTCGTACATTATGTCAATCCTGTGTTTCCATTCTCTCTGGTGTGTTTCTGCAAAGTTTTCTTAGTTTTAAGTCTGTAATATTTGGTTTTGTTTGTCATCTTTCTCTCCCCATGTTTTCATGTGTTTCTCTAAAATTACACACTTGCTGAGTTTTCTGTTTTATTTTGGAGTTCTTGTTCCTTTTGTCTCACGTCTAGTTGTACTTTCTTGTGTTTCTCTCCACTGTGATTGTGCACTTAGTCTCTCCTGTGTCAGATTTGTCCAGTCAGTATTTAGTCTCTGTACTCCTGCCCCTTTTTGTGTGAATTTTCAAAATTCACATTTCACATTTTCCTTCATAACTCACAGATTACTTGGAATGCACACAGCATTTTTAAATACAAGAAACATCTATTCTTGCATGAGTTAATAAAGCTATTGCTGTATTTTAACTCATAAAGGCATGACTGTTTTGTTCAGTTCAATCAAAGTAGTCAGGGTGTTATAATTGCCCCCGTAATGTAACAGTGTTTGGGGCAATTGTAACATTGACCAGAAACATCATATTTACCCTCTATATTTCTGATTAGGGTTTAATCTAAAGCAGTGATAGTTCTCTCAGTGGTGTGTGGCTCTTTTGTGATGATTTGTGGCTCTTCTATGTCTTTATTTGAAATATTTTTTGCCCAGGAAACCTTAAAAAAGCTCAACTTTGACCTCAAAAATTATCCATTGCAGGCTTCATTAATCAGTTTGTTTTGCATTCGTGTGCAGCTGGCTTTAATTGCCAACCTTTATATTTTTTGCCCATACATTTCCATTGCCCTTATTTGTAATTTTGTTCCCCTTTTTTCTTTTTCTTTCTTTCTTTCTTTTTTTTTTGTTTTTTTTTTTTTGTTTGTTTTTTTGTTTTTTTGTTTTTTTTGTTTTTTTGCTGCATCAATTTTTTTTTGGGGGGGGGGTTAAACTAATTTTGCCACGTCTTTTAGCCACCTTTGGCCCATTTTTGCAACTTTTATCAAATTTTTGGCTCTTTTCTCTTTTTTCCAGTTTTGCTATTTGCAATTCCCCGCACTTTTGTTTGCCCTTTTTGCCATTTTTGTGACTTTTGTTGCTTTTTGCCCATTTTAGTCACATTTCACTCATTTTCTTGCCATGATTTTACTGCATTTTGGCCATTTTTGCCATATTTTTGCCACTTTTCTCCCCATTTTAACCTAGTTTTTGCAATTTATGCCTATTTTCCCCCTTTACACCCATTTTTGCCACTTCTTTGCCACTTTTTGACCATTTTTGCCACTTCACCTCTTAGATTGTGGCTCTTGCAAGGGTATTTTTTTTAACAGTTTGGCTCTTTGGTGTAGCAGGGTTGAGTAACACTGCTCCAAAGTATTCTGAATTTCTGCTACAGTACCACATAAAATTAATAAGGATTTTTCCTCAGTTCAAGTGGGCTGTAATATGAAATCAAAGCAAAATATGTATCTATTTATGGACACACCACAGCTCATTGCATTAATAAGTCACAGAAATAATTATTTTCTACTCAGTACATATATTATTTGGATACATCCAAATAATTTCAGATTCACCAGTCAAGAACTCTCTGTAGCTAAAGTTTAATAAACTGTGCAAAATAGACACATTAACATCGCTACATAAACAAGATTGATTATAATGCCTTTTTTTCTTTTGTTTAATATATCTGTTCTTAAAAAGAAAAATTAAGTTGGCATGTTCTTACATGAGGCAGTATGGCTTGTAGTGGGTTATGGCTATTGCAACACAACTGTAAAAGTATCACAACTGCCCCTGACTGAACAGCCATAATAAAGTCTTTCATATTAGCTACTAGCACTTATGCTAGCATAGGTTGTTTATGTTGATTTTTTTTTTATTTTAACCAAAAGGTCAGGGATAAAATTAAAAAGAGTTTGAATTTACTAACATCTAAACTTAAGACTGCAGAAGAAAAACATTTGTCAAACCAAAAAGTAAGTTTCATATCTCGAAATCCGTTTTCTGTGGGCAGCTTCTGTTGTGTTGAAGTATTCCTGCTGTTTTTCATCCTATTGAACTTTAAAATTCAGAACCTATGACTAAAACTAAACATTGAATATTTTTCTAACAGTTATTTTTCAAGCATCATAAAGGTTTTTCTGATTTCTTTGCAGAGTTAAGAGTTAAGCAGCCTGGTCATGCATCGGTCTTATTTCAGTTTTACTGTGACAGGACATAGAGTGACCTGAAACAAGATTCCCTGATGAACTGGAGCTATAAAAATCAAGACTGATTGATCCTTTGTTCAGCCATCTGACTGATCTCAGATCAGATGAACTCTGCTGATAACGGGTCAGGCAGATTTTATAGTCTGTGACCTCTGGAGCTCAATAAATCAGTCACACTGATGTATTTTTCTCTTTCAGGTTTCATTTCAGGATCTACTGGTGGTTAGAATTTAGTACCGTTCATGAAATATAATTGGCTAACATGTGTTATTAGTTTATTTTTAATGTAGTGTTTTTTTTTAAATAGAAATATAAGTTATACTTTTAATTTTGGCAAAGTCTCTTAACAAAAATTTACCCTATTCAAAATAATCCCATGCATACTAAGATGTATAAACCAAACATCCTGTTCTGTACGACCATCCCTGTGGTGGACAGACCAGTGAGAATGAAAACCATCACCTACACCTCTGAGTCTAGGAGTAAAATGAATAATCATCGATATTTCACAAATCTATATTATTGATTATGTACACACAAAGACATGTCACCAGTCAATTTTCTGTCTTTTATTGTATGTATCCTCCAGAATACAATCAACACCTGACTGTTAAAGCTGAAAATCCAATTCAGCATTTCTCAACAAATACATATGTAAGCTTACTAAAAATATATATAAATAAAAAAAAATATCCCCAAGCAGTAAGCATCATGCTCAGGGACTTTTCATGGAACACTGCCATGTGGAATTTAATATGAAGGGTCTGTTTCTGTTTGAATGTTGTTATAAACCAATGTTGGGTCAGTTCAGGTATAGGAGCATATGTCACTTCGGTTCTTTGCTGTGTCAACCTTGCTTCTGTCCTTCTCTGGACTTCTGATGGCCCTTATCCTGGCCTGTGCCAGGCCCGTGCCCCCTCCCAGCTAACTCCTCCACAACACACATGGTCCAACCCAGGCACCCAGTATGCAGCAGCTGACCCTTCCTATCCCGAGTATCCTGAGCATGTCAGCATTAAAGTCACGGTCTTGCCAATGATACCCAACAATGCGCTGGAGAGAAGTTGCCACAAAGGAGTCCAGCCAGTGCATCAGGCCATCAGTCAGACCCCAGGCCTCACAAGAGTACAGTAAGCCCAGGAGGACCAAGGACCAAAAGACTCTGATTTTTGTCTGCATGCTCAGATACCAGGAGTACCACACTGCCTTGCCCAGCAAACCCATCACCCATGTATGATTCCATGTCTGCAGTTTATCTCAACAAATAGTCAACAAATTTATGGATTGAACCGCTACACAACTTTTACACTTTCACCATTCACAGACACAGATTCAATTGAAGCATCCAAGGCATCCCCAAATCCCAGGATATTTGTTTTGCCCAGGAGTGCATTCCTGACGCTTTAGCCTGCTCAGCAAGTTAAGAGCCCCACAAGGACATCTACAGTCTCCACAAGGATCACAGCATCATCTGCAAAGTCCAGATCAGTGATCTAATCGTCACCAAGTGACTCCACAGTTCTGTGCCCCTGTTCCCTGCACCATTACCCAGTCTATACAGGTACTTCAGAGTGTAGGGGCTAAGATGCACCCTTGCCTCACCCCAGAATCAACTGAGAAGAAGTCAGAGATGGAGCCACCACTCTTCACAGCACTCTGGACCAGATTATAGGGCAGACATCAGCTGGACGAGCTGTGGAGCTCCAGAATCCTCCAGTTTGAGTTGAACGCCTTCCAGAAGTCAGCATAGGCTGCAAGCAACTCGCTTATGAATTTCCAAAAATGCTTAGTGAGGACCCAAAGTGCTAGAATGTGTTTGGGTCTAGTCCTGGAGACTTGACTCAAACATGTTCAGTGTTTCTCATGGTGATGAGTGCCCCCTCCTAATGAGGGCATATCTATGGCAGCAGTTTTTGGGCTGTGTTGCAGGCTGCTTAGAGCTCTCTTTTCATGGCACATTTGCCTTTGTTAGCACTTGTACCTGTGACTTCTGATGTCTTATTATACATTATTAGATAAAAGTGATGAGGACTGACAGTGTTGAAATTCAGTTGCGCTTTAATATTCTTGTGTTTTAGAGCCATACGTTACACCACCACAGCTGGGCAACCCCTGTTAAAAGTCTGGCTACACCACTTCCTCCTAATGCCCCCACAGCCTGTCAAACGTCTGCATCCTCCAGGAAACAGAGACCATAAAAGGATTAAAACTACATTAAACTCTCCCTCTAAAATGAGTATTTAACAGGGCAAATATAGGACACAAACGTGTCAGCGCAGTGGAGATGAATGTTTATGTGACTATAAAGTGCTGCCTTCTCTTTGTCTCTGTGCGTCTCACCTGAGGCTGCGGCTCAGGAATGCGTCTCTGTGTTTAATACAAAAGCCCCATTTAAAAACAGCCCCATAAAACTGCAAACAGTGGTTAGTCTGAGTGATGGAGTCTGGGTGGTCTAAACCTCCACCCAGGCAGGGTGGGGCCCTTCAGGGGGGGTCAACACATGATTTATGAGATCTGATACAGATTTTTCCATTGTGCAGGCGTGTTTTTAACGCCACACTCTGTTGTTCTTTTTGGAATAGAAACATCAACAGGTTTTATCAGAGTTTAGTCAGGAGTTGACACGTCTGCAGCTCTCTGTGTTTAGAAAGTCCTCTGAACAAAGTCAGAGCTTTGTTTATTGTTTTAGATTAAACACAAAAGGTTTACAGTGATGATTCATTATTATTTATCTGATTGCACATAAATCAGCCAGTACTGTTTCATCACTTTGAAGGCAATCTCAGAAATGCTGAAGCACATCAGCACTGGTTGCACCATCTCTGCATCAACTCACTCATGCCTGATTGGAGCAGGATTTCTAATTCAGGATAGAGTTAATGCTTTACTAACACATTTAGGGCCTGTGTCCACAGCTGGGGCTTTTTTTTTTTTTTACCAGCAGCGCTCACACCTGAGTTTCAGAGCATTCCTCACCGAGGGAATTTCCTCCGCTGAGGGATGTGAGTGCTGAAAATGCTGTGGCATGTACTACAGGCGGGTAAATAAACAAAGACTGGATCTTATAACCCTAACATCAATGCTGGCCTTACACTAGAGCAGGGGTTCTCAATGTTGGGGTCGGGACCCAATTTGGGGTCACGAGATGCTGAGAGGGGGTCCTTAGGTGCCTTAAAAAACTAAGAACATTTTTGAACTACACTGTTGCCACTTTACACCAATTTTGCCAATTTTAACATATTTTTGCAACTTAAAATCAATGTTTTGTCAATTTTAAACCCTTTTTTTCTGCCTGTTTTTGCCACTTCTGAACCAAATCTTTCAACTCTCTGCCTATTATTGACTCTGCTGACACATTATTCCCACTATTAACCCCTTTTACCAAATTTAAGCCACATTTCACAATTTGATATGCCCATTTTAGCCAGTTTCTGACTATTTCTGCCCCAGCTAACCCTTTTTTTGCCAGTTTATATCCATTTTCATACCATTTCACCAGATTTCCACCTATTTTTGATGCTTTCAGGCCATTTCAGCCACTTTTGAATCCCCTTTTAATACTTTATATGCCCATATTTTGCCATTTCTGGTCATTTTTACCACTTTTATCTAATTTTTGGCATTTCTAACCCATTTCTGCTACTTTAAAAGTCTAATTTCACCACCTTTTCCACAATTTTTTGCCATTATTAACCCATTTTAGATATTTTAACGTATTTTAAGTTTGGTTTTTGACAAAGGGATTTACATTTTTAAGAGGGCTACATAAGACACAAATGATTTAAAATCGGTTTCTTTGATAAGAGTGGTTTCTATTCAGGTTAAATATAAAATACCACAGTCTAACTTTACAATGGACCATGATTTGCTGGCCCCCAGTTTGGCTGGGCCCCAGAAAGCTCTCCCATTCTTCCCCCTTAATAGACAGCCTTGTTGCCACATGACTATTCTTGAATGTGCATGGCTGTGTTCAAACACCTTCAGGTACAGTGGGGGTCCCCAGTCATTGGCACCTTTATTTTGGGGGTCGCGGGGTGAAAAGGTTGACCCCTGCACTAGAGGACTGTGCTAATACTTTTAAAAGACTTGTCAGCAAGTCGCTGAGTTTTTAATCCCAGACTAAGATTTTGCAAAGACTGGAGTTCCCTAGAATACGATTCCTTATGAGAATAAACTGAAGTAACTTTGCAAGTTACTGCAACTGAAGAACTACCCCAGACACACTTCAGAATAAAAGTACCATATGAAAACTTGAGTTGTCTCACCACAGAAACAAACTGATTGGGCTTTTACTTTGAAAGACCGGGTACAGGTTTACCAAACCGATCATGTCAGCCTGGAATGAACTGACAGAGAAGATACACAGCAGAGATCTGCCTGCAGCTCTGAGCAGAAAAATCCTCAATCTCTGTAGTTATGAGCAGACATTCAGCTGCTTCAGGCTTAACAATGCTCATGTTCATGTTAACCCCTAATTGGGCACACGTTATAATACGTGAAGATTCAAATTTTCAATCTTAGAGTGTTATTGTAATGCATTAAAATGATGATGATTTACTTTTATGAGTAAAGAGAAGTTAGACAAGCTTTGATGCACTGCTGATTGGTCTAAGGGCGTGATGTCACTCTCTGTGAAGGAGTACGCTGATTTGCTGAGAGAAGTCACTGGGCTGCGTTGCTATGAGGGCAGGGCAATTAATCGTAAATTAGATTAAATTGCTGCTACAATTTTCAAATCAAAGAAAGTGCGATATTTTTATTTTACACAAAATTTGTGCCTAATACCAGTTTTAATGCTTTTTTTTGCAGCAGAGTGGTTATGCATTACATGCCATGCAATCATTTAAATGCCATTTCTAAGAATAGTCTACAAAAAATCCACTTTCCTTATTTTTGTAGGTTTTCTCTCATTGAAAATGAGAATGACATCAAAATCACCACTCCCTTACTAGAATTTATGTCCGATTTGCAAAACAAGTCAAAATCATCACAATTAGATATAAAATAAGATTAATTTTCTTTTTAGCCCTTGTTTGATCTAATATTATGTTGGTTATACTGCAGAATGATTCGTTGCTTGTATTTGTTGGAAAATACCTAAGATGAGGAACTTCAGAAATAATTGCATATCAAATCACAATATAAAAAAATCAAAATTAGATTATTTTCCCAAATCATTCAGTTACTTACCTGATAAAGGGTGTTTTAATGCGCTTACACACAACTCTGGCTCCCATTGGTTGTTGATGATGCTCACGTCATTGAAAACACATTTTGCATGAGACCAGACAAAGGCAATATCAAACATGTTTGATGAGAAATGTATGGAGATGGTGAAGCCAGAACTACCAGAAACTGGTTTGTGACTGTGTTGTTACTGTGTTTGACTGGCCAGCTGACTGGTCTGACCTTAACAGCGTTAACCCTCTGGTATCCCTACAAATTGCTGCCTCATTTTCCTCCTTGTGTGCAAAAGATGCACAGTGGGGTTATTACTGTAAATGAAAAAGTTACATTAGTTTATTTTTAATTGTTTAATTTTTTCCTTGTTTCATTAACTTGTGCCTTTAACAAAAACACCAAATAATCAATAATTGTCATATCTTTTAACCTTTTAATTGCCATGTTTGCAATGGAAACAACATTTTTTGATGAAAAAAAACACAAATTGATTTTTTTAAGATACTACACTGAAAGTGAATAACTTATTCATGGATGATTGCAGCCTGGCATATGTCATTGATTAGTAGCAATATTAGTTAACATGCATAATAAGTTTTTTTGTGAGGTCAATTACTTTAAAATACGTTTTTCAACCTTCTGTGCAAAAAAATGCACACCTTTAAATCATGTTATAAATATCATACATTTTAAAATTGTTTTACTGTTATTGAATTATATTTTTCTCATTTAAGGTCAGCCCTAATCATAAATGTCAAATACTCATTCATTTTAATTTTTTTAACCCTTTAAATTCCATGTTTCATTGATGATGTCACTGCATTTTTAGATGCAAAATACATAAAAAAAACGATTTTTTTTTGCAAGCAAAGGGCAGTACAACACTGAAATCTGGTGGAAAAAAACATGTATTTCCTGCCCTCGCCCATATATGTTAAATGCGATGTCACAGTGTGAATAAATGGTCCAGGTGCAAATGTAAAGCCCCAACTCTTAAATGAAGCCCAGAAACCAGAAAATGCATGATTCATGCCTTAATGGCGTATGGATCAAAAGAAGTGGTTTGAATGGGTTTCAATGCGCATTTTTTTGCACACCAGGATATTAACGCTATAAAAAGGTTTACTTTATTTATGTCAGGCTGATTGTTGTGGCTGGGACAGAATTTTGAAAATTGTGCAAAAATGAACAAAAAATAAAATACATGATAATATTAATTATGAAAGAGGACAATTAAAAAAAAATCAACTAAGTGTACATTTTTGGCACAAGGGGTACCAGAGAGTTAAATAAACAGATGTGCAGACAAAACTGGACATTTCTACTGTTTTTCCTACCTTTTTTCGAAATACTTGTTTGAAATAAAAAGGAGCATAATGCATTGAAACAACATTTATTTGTGAAATTCGATTGGTGCCATCCTTTTAGATGATATTGATGGCATTCTGGGAGATATCCTGTAACACTGGGTTTAGAGAAAGCCTCTGGAAAATCAAAGTTTGAAGGGCCATGCAGCCTCAGCACTTCAACCCCATTTAAACAAGATTTGGGACACCTTATTACAGGGGTTCTCAAACTTTTCAGCCCAGGACCCCCAAAATAAAGGTTCTAGAGACTGAGGAGCCCCACTGGTGGTTGAAGCATATCTGAATTCAAAATCAAGAATAGTCATGTGCAGACTTGAATTTCAAGGATTTTTAAATATCACTTTGATTTCAGCATCAATCTCACCAAATGACCATGTTTTTATTATACAGCTTAGTACATGCACATTCATTGTTTATAAGAATTGGTAAAATATACAATTTTACATCATCTTAAGATATTCTTTGTTTTTGGAAGGTATCTGGTGACCCCCTTTCAGTGTCTTATAACCCCCAAGGGGTCCCGACCCCCATGTTGAGAACCACTGGTTTATAACATCAGGGCAGGGCTAATTCATAAGAGGACTGGGCCTTTGCATGATCACCTACAGATAGACTGATATTTTTACTGTTATTTTTCAGTTTGGTAACAGGTTGGGTCTTCATCCAGATTTTAATGCTCGGTGACACAAATCAAACACACCCACAGAGTGTTTGCCATGTCGTTATCATCACAGGGACGGCTGTTTCTACTGTTATCTGCTCGGTGGGAGTGGGAGTCTGTGTGCTTCTGTGTGAGAGTCACAGGTCGTGGGTGGAGGTTTATTTTAGGGAGCAGCAGATATGAAACATCCTTTAACTTCAGGAAGCCTGCAGGATGTTTGCTCCTCTGTGTCCCATCAAAAAGGCATTTCAAGGTTGTAGAAGTTCATTAATGTCTTTGAAGTTGGGTTGAATATCATGTTTCTTTAAATTCAGGACAAGTTTAGATGATATTAGTGTGTAAAAACAGTCTCTCTGGTGGTTCTCTGTCAGTATGGATGAATTTTGACATGAGAACACCTTTAAAGTATGACTCTGTCTCTTTCATGCTGATATGAAATAAATTCTCATCAAAGCTCATAGTTATAGAAACACATGTACATCAGCGTCAGCAGAAATGAACTGAAGTTCTCACTGATCATCCTTTATAAGAAAAGTCTAACTTAGAAACTGAAGTGTGATTAACTTTAGTTCTCAATCTGTCCTTTTCATTATAGATAACTTATTCAGTACAGACTCTAAATAACAAACACTGGAGATGAAAAATACCAAACCAGCTATGAGAGGTTCATTATTAGACAGAGATAGACATTAAAGTCCACTTCATTTCATCACAACAGTTTTTCCCTCTGGTGATTTAGGCTCCCTCAGACCTGAAAACTGGAAACGTTCATGTTGTCAGTAACATTTTTACCCACATAAGACAAAATAATCACTTTGAACTTGTATCTAAAAAGAGCGTGACAAAAGAGCAGTGAAAACTCCTCCAATCAAGAAATAGTGAACTACTACCTAAATTCAAAAAAAGCTGGGACAACATGTAAAATGTAAATAAAAACAGAATGCAGTGATTGTCAAATCTCATAAACCCATATTTTATTCTTTTTTTTTTATTGGTAATAAAGTGAAAATAAACACACAGGACAGTAACAAAGGAAACACAAACAAACAAACAAACAAACAAAATCTATTGATTAAGAAAAATTAAAAACAGACATTATTATGGCCTTGGTGTTGTATAGTCTGTGATGTGGTAGGTTGTCTTGGCTTAAACAGTATATATTATTCCAGTCTTGTGGGTTAAAGGGAAAGAAGAGGGCAATAAAAGAAGTTTAGTTGTCCTAAAAATAAGGTACATTGAAATAAAATAAAATAAAATAAAATAAATGGGGCTAGACTGACAATTGAATCAGAAATTGAAATATAATAATAGTACCAACACAAAAGTAATTTTTATTATTAAAACAACAGTGATATTAGACATATAATAATAACAGTAGATTAAATACTAAATTGAACAATACTCATAAGGTGAGTCATAATAATGGTAATTATATATACATGCATATGTTTACACCTTCATGCATGCACCTACATACACATATAAAAATGTATACACACACACACATACGTGCATAACAGCATTGGTAATTACCATAATCATTTCTGATGTTTCTGCAATGGTTAATACACCAATATGTAGAAGCTCTTTAACCCAAATGATATTTTTAATGCTAAAATATAATTATAGAAAGGCTGGGAAGTTTCTATGGCCTTTGACCTCCAAAATTTTGATAACTTTTCCCCCAAGTCAAGTGTAGTTTTGTGCCAGATTTGTCAGAAATCCCTCAATGCAATCAGGAAATATTGTGCTCACAAGATTTGAGATCACAGTGATCTGAACCTTGAACCTCTGAAATGATTTCAGTCAACCTTCAGTCTGAGTGAACATGTGTGCAAAGTTTGAAGAAAATCTCTCAAAGCGCTCTTGGGATATCACTTTAATAAACAAGAGAAGAACATGAAGCCCAGTGACATTAACCTTTGACCTCTGAGCCTCAAAGTTTAATAAGTTCACTTTTGAATTGAACCAGACGTTTGTGCGAAGTCTGAAGAAAATCCCTTGAAGCCCTGGCTATCACCACTGCAGAGGCATGAAAGGATCAGGCTCTGGAAAATAAATGACACATATGAGAAATATCCTCACAGTAGCAAGCCAACCAACTAACAAAGCTCACATCATATTTTGGTGTATGACACTTTGTCACCTGCAGGTCAGCCCAAAGAAATGTCAGCACCCCTGAAAGGCCTATTGGATGTTGACCTTGCAGCATGTGAATCAATAACAGTGATTGTGCTTCAGATCAGCAGTGGGGGTGTTAGCCTTTTTTAACTGGCTTATGTTAGCTTTTAGACATAAATGGGAAAAAAAATGTTCCCAATTAAGTGTTGTCATTAAATCAGCAGGCCAGCTTTTTCCAGGGATTCTCCTTTTGTTGGCATCTTGTGATCTATTTGAAGGTCCTAGTATTGCAAAAAACACTCTTTTTGCTCCTCTAACAGGTGATGATTTCTGAGGTTTTTGCTGACCACCATAGGCCCCGCCCCCTCCATAAGGCTGACCCTCCCTTCTCCCTCTTTATAAGAGACCTTGGTTACTTTTGAAAATATTCTTCCACATATTTTGTTCAATCTCTCTGACTGCTTTGAGGGAAGGCCCTCATAATCAGGATGCTACTGTTGGGGAAAAAGGCCACATCTTCCAGCTGGCCTTTTAGGCACAGACTGTGTATTTTTCGGCTATTCTGACCTGTTTGAGTCATGCAGCTGGTTTGTGGTGTGCAGTTTGTGGGGACACAGCCTTAATAAGCTGCTCCTTACGTGGATAAATTTCTGATATTTCGGTGGTATGACTGCACGCTCACACAGGGAGAGCAGAACCATGAGTAGATTCTCAAATGTCAGGGCATTTCTTCAGAGCAAACTTTAGTACAGTGTCTGAAATCATCATAACTGCAGCAGGACGGCCCCTCTGATGTGCCATCCACATCGAAAATAAAAGAACGAGCAGAAAGCATCTGCGGTTGTCCAGCTCGCTGTAATTACAGTACGTGCCATCAGAAGATGAATTGAATATCGAATCCAAGCAAAACGTTTTATTGATTCACTGACAGAGAAAAGTCCGCTTAAAATTCAAAATCTGTGTACTGCTGAAATGTTTTTGTTTGTTTCTAAACAGGGCTCGTTTGTTGCAAATTTCAGGGCCTATTTTAACCCTGGTAGTAACTAATGAACTAATAATAGGATGTGCATGCTTGTTTTTGCACTCAGATAGTTTGTGATTTTTCTTTTTGCTGCTCATTTTAATTCAAGAGTTGACTTTCTGGGTGAATTTAACTGTTTGGTCTCGAAACTCTTTTTTTCAATGAAGGCTGCATTCAGAAGAATATCAGGCTGATGAGGCCACTTTGATATAGCCTACCTTTGGTCTGTTAAAGTTAGTAAACCAGGCTGATGTAGTTAAAGATGTGCTTGAATATACATCTTTTTGCAAACTGCAAGGCACATCATTATTTCAATTGTCAATTTTATTTTAAATTATCCTTCAAATCTAGTCATGGTCTATGGTCTATGGCTACAGTTTCTTCTTGTCAAAATGTTTGTTTACTCAAAACTAACCCCAATAATTAATATTAGTATTAAGTGTGTAAATAAGGTGCATAGAATCATCAGGACTCCTGAACCTCCTTCTGTGTTTAAGTCCTACAAAAGGCCCCACCATGTCTGTATTCCAAGCAAATGACACCATCGTAAATCAATAAAGAAACATAAAATCCATGAAACTGGGGATTTTATCATTTTTATTATAATTATTACTATCCATCCATTTTCTACAACCCCTGAGTTGCGGTGGCTGGAGCCTATCCCAGCTGTAATTGGGCGTGTGGCAGGGAACAGCCTGGACAGGTCACCAGTCAGTTGTAGGGCTGGCATACAAGAACAAACATCCAGGCACTCTGAAGCCCGGTTTAGACTGAGAGCGTGTTTTGCTGCTTGCATATGCTGCGCGTGTCTGCTCCGGCTCCTGCCAGTGCGGCTTTCACACGGGCCGCGAGTTTGCTGTGTGTCAGCTGCATCTCCCTGCTCTCAAAGCGCTGTCCTTCTTCACAAGTTTTACCTGAATAAAGCCCCCTACAAGCGACTTGATTCAGTGGATACAGGTAGTGTGTCGGAAACTATTTAAAATAAAAGCATAGGAGTTTCTCTACAGAAATTCTAAAACAGGCTTTTAATTTGCAAAGCACAAACCAGAAAAACACTTACTGTGTTTAACTTTCCTGTGACATATTCTCCCAGCATGGAGACGGAAAGCTTCACTACTAGGAGATCTTAAGAGAACAACTTTATCAAACAAGCATTTAAGCTTGTGGCTTTCCTCGGGGTTAAGAAACACATTGTAAACATTTTTCTAAGTGCATATGTGCTACAAGGATGTGATATGGCTCTCCATTTATTATTTTCTTCTCTAATATGGTCCATAGCCGCATGAGGTGCATGGAAAACATAGGCAAGACTTCGAATCTCTAAGCCAGGGTGTCAAACTTGATCACAGAAGGGGCCGGATTCTGAATTACGGTCTAACCTGTGGGCCTAACAGGGTCCACATTAAACCAAACGGTCCACCTAATTTTCGCCGGTAATACATTATGGGGAAAAAATAAGCACTGATGATAAATGATTTTGAGATTTAACAAGTCAAAATAGTAAGCTAAAAGGCTCAAAATCTGAGATTAACAGTCAAACTCAGTGCAAAAGATCAAAATGCAAATTTAGATGTTAAGATAATGCTTTTAAAAGGCAAATACATAAAATGAAAGTCACAATCATGTTTTAAAGGACAAAATATGTCTTGAAATTTAAAATTGTAAACCTAAAAGGTCAAAATATTAGATTAAAAAGTCAATTATAAATAGAAAAAGCCTAAATATTAGCTAAAGGTCCAAATAATAAATGTTAAACGTCAAAATATGGGATAAAAAGTCAAAATAATAAATGTAAAAGGTCAAAACATAAGATAAAAGTCCAAATAATAGATATGTCATAATTGTGGAATGCAAAATTGAAAATATGAAATGAAAACATAAATGAATTTCCCGCATTTCCTTTTATCCAATTATTTTTACTTTTCATTTTTTTACATTTTTATGACTTGAGGATATTTCACATCATCAAGGTAAGGGTTAACATTTTATACTGAAGGAAATCTGCAGACCTCATATTTTAGGGCCAGTTATAATAAGAATATGATATTATCTTGCGGGCTGGGTGTAACTGTACCATGGGCCGGATTTGGCCCCTGGGCCTTGAGTTTGACACCCCTGCTCTAAACTCTCCTGCCTGAGCCGCGCGTATCAGGCACGCGAGACACGGCGCACATGCAGGCAGTCTGAAAGCCCTGACTTGTTAACATGCAATCAAACTGAAAATCCAAGTGTGTCGCATTCAAGACGCGTGTGTCACGCTTCCAGTCTGAAACAGGCTTAACACTCACACCTACGGGCAATTTAGATTTAGCAATTAACCAAGCAAGCATGTCTTTGGTGGTGGGAGGAAGCTGGGGTAGGAGACATGCATCAGACAACATGCAAACTCTGCACAGAAAGGCCCTGAGCAGGATTATTATTATTATTATTATTATTTTTTTTTTTATTATTATTATTATTAGTAGTAGTAGTAGTAGTAAAAGTATTATTATTATACCGTTATTATTATCATTATCATAATAAAATAAGTACTTGTTGTAGAAGAGCTGCAGGACATCTGCAGTGTGCATAGCCTATATAGTTTATTTATATAAGTTACACTTTGTTTGGAGACATTTTATCCCCACAGATGTGGGCATCTTGGGTTAAATTTTGATTGAAATGATTAAAATGCACCTGCTTGCTCATATCTGAGTCTGTCCAGGATTAGCTCTTTAGTTCTAAGGCGTTATGACCATATTTGGGAAAAAATGCTTAAAATATTTCACTTCACAAGCTGTTTGCTTCAAGTAAAATGAACAAGGGCCTTTCATGCTTTTTGCCTGGGCCCTCAAAACCCCTAAAACCGCCCCTGGTCTTTAAGGAGTTGCTTCTGGTCTGGTGATGTTGGTACTGGTCTGGATTTTCAGCTCTGCTGGTTTCCAGGTGAGGCTGCGGAGGCTGCACGTGTCTGGTTTCTCCTCCGGGAGGGGCGGGGTCAGTTCGGGGGGGCGGTGATGTAGAGGAGGAGCAGCTGGTCTCGGTTCAGTCTGTCGCAACGTTTTCTTCTCCTGCTCTTTGTTTCTCAAGGAAAAAGTTCTGATGGACGGACTCTGAACGGTTCAAACCTGGTTGAAAACCGACCAAACCTGATCGAAAGTCAGCACTAGGTGGACTCGGAGCGTGACCTGGACCTGGAGTGGGACCAAAACCTGGAGCGGGACTCGGTGAGGGAGAGAGGAGAGTGGATTCTGCTCTCTGGCTGTTTGGATCAGAATCGCATCATGGGCTGGTAGGACGGACTTTGGTGGAAACTTTCACTTTTTGTCTCCATGGAGATGAGTTTTTCCCGCCACCTGAGGAGCTGATCACACTCTGATCAGGTATCGATACCTTGTATTGATCGTGTATTGATCGGCGGGATGGCTTCCCTCCTCCTGCTGCTGCTCGCGTTTTGGACCTACGGACATGCCGAGAGCGCGTTCCCGCAGAGGAACTCCTACAGCCTTTACGCAGGCGCGCACACCAACACGCACGGAGCTCGCGCCGCCAGCAGGCACAGGTAGGTTGACACGTGCACGGAAAGCCTGATGATGATGTTGAGGGTGATGGTGAAGTAGGAGGAGCTGACGTCAGAGTTTGATGACCTCAGTAAGAGTTTTAGTGTGTGTGAGAAGCTGCGTGAGTGGGACCAACAGATGTTTTATTGTGAAAGTGTGCGCAGGAAGTGTCAGTGGGCTGCTGGTTTGGATCCTGGTCTGGTTCTGCGGGTTGGATGTTTCAGATTACCAGCTGTTCTCGTGACGTCACTGTGATGCCACAGGATGGATACCAGTGTTAGGTTCTTGTGGCTCTCAGCTGCTCCTGATGCTGTTGGCTTTAAAGTCAGCACAGGTGGGAGGAAAAGTACCAATAGTCAGATATTCTCTGGGGTACCTGTACTGAGCATTTTTAATTCTGACAAGTTTTAACTTCCACTTTCTATCTGCAGACCTCTGTTCTCAGCCTGATATTTTTAAAACAGGTAGATCTACGTCATGATCGCTGCAGTTCATCTAAGGTGAACTATCTTCTCTGCCTCACGGCCTTCATCACATCCACACAGATTCCACCATGAGCAGATGGATGATAAAACACAGAAACGACAGATTCTTGGCGCCTCCATCAGTGCATACCACACAAATCACACACTGCATGACAAAAATACAGCATAAAAGATGTCAGCACAAGCCAAAACAGAACAAAAGGATAAACTGGAACTTTAAATGCTGATGTTTGTTGACAGTCGAGTTGCTATGATACAAAATTTTTACGTTGATATAAAACCCATAAAAAATCATTGGTATAAATACCTGTTTTGGTACCAAGGAAACATAAAACGACGTCCTATTCACCCAAACTTCGTTGATTCAGTGCGGGGGTGTCAAACTCAATCAGAGCAGGGGCTAGATTCTGGATTTAGGTCTAACCTGAGAGCCTAACAGGGACCACATTCAACTATAAACTGTCAACTTCATTTTCACCTGTAACAAATGATAAAAAGCACTGATAATAAATCATTTTGAAATGTTAAAAAAGTCAAAACGAAAAGTTTCAATCTCATGAAAATAATTTTAAAACGTGATAAAAGGTCGACACACAAAATTGAAATGGAAAAATTGTGTTTTTAAGCTGAATTCATGAGTTTGTGAAATAAAATTCGAAATCATGTGTTTAAAAGTCAAAATATTAGTTAAAATTTTAAATTTTGAGTCTAAAGGGTAAAAATATGGGATAATAGCCAAAGTTAAGGGTTGAAATGGTAAAAATAAGAGAAAAAAACTGAAAGAATGAATTATAAAGGTCAAAATAGGACTTAAAATTCAAAACTGTCAATCTTAAAGGTTGATATATGATATAAAAAGTAAAAATCAAGATTTGAAAAGGCCAAAGTTTGGAATAAAAAGTCAAAATCATAAGTTTGAGTCATAACTTTGAGAAACATAAAATGAAAACACAAATTTTCTTTTCCAACATTCCTGTTTTTATCTCTCTTCACTCTTTGCTTTTTCAGATCTTAAGGACTTTAACAAGGATATTTCAAACCATCAAGGTATTTATTGGAGAAAATCTGCAGACCTCATACTGGACAGCCAGTTATTATAGAAATATGCCATTATCTTGTGGCCAGATATTACTGTACAGTGAGCCAGATTTGGCCCCTGGGCCTTGAGTTTGACACCCCTGATTTAGTGACTTCTGACTCCCCACCTGTAAATCAGATTCAATGAGACACAACAAAGTCAGACTCTTCTAATAGCATGTATTAACAAATTATACTGTTTTATTTGCAGACATCCAATAAGCTGATTGTTCTAAACTAATTTCAACCAATATTAATAATCATTCAGATAAGGTAGTTCACTCTAACATTTAAGTCAATAAAGCACAGTTTAAAGTTTGAAGATGACTGACACCTAACTAAAACTCCCTGAACTTTAACATACATGAGGTCAATGTTTAAAGCCAGTATAGGCTGATGTAGACTGAAATGTACTCTTGATAAAGGCTGATGAATAGAGATGCACCATATAAGATTTTTACAGATATATAATATGCTGTTATGTGCATTACTAATTTTTGCATGTTCTGATATGGATAGATTTAGATGTACGCTAGTTCTACAACTTAAGTCCTTTTGAAGACATAATTTAAAGTCTGAAGATGAACAAACTTCAACCTTCAGTCCTTAGAATACACTTTAAAGTGTGATGAATGATGATAAATAAAGAAAAAACTTAAGCTGATGTAGTTCAGTTGGGCCACACTGAAACTCCATTGCTGATATAGTCAAACTATATCAGCTGTAAATATCAATCTTCATTGTTAGGGATGCACAATATTTTTAGCATGGCATTGATATTCGCAGGTATGAACATGTAGTCTGATATTTACTGCTGATATAGCCCTATTTTGGCTAATATTTACAGCTGATTAAAGCTGGTGTAGTCTGATATTAACATCCGATAAAGGCTGATATTTACAGTTTATATAGACTGATGTAGTCTGATATTAACATCTGATAATGGCTGATATTTACAGTTTATATAGACTGATGTAGTCAGATATTAACATCTGATAATGGCTGATATTTACAGTTTATATAGACTGATGTAGTCTGATATTAACATCTGATAAAGGCTGATATTTACAGTTTATATAGACTGATGTAGTCTGATATTAACATCTGATAAAGGCTGATATTTACAGTTTATATAGACTGATGTAGTCTGATATTAACATCTGATAAAGGCTGATATTTACAGTTTATATAGACTGATGTAGTCTGATATTAACATCTGATAATGCCTGATATTTATAGCTGTTATAGGCAGATGAAGGCTAATATTTACAGCTTATATAGGCTGATGTAGTCTGATATTAACAGCTGATAAAGGCTGTTGAAGGCTGTTATTTACAGCTGGCTGATGGGGGCTGATTTTAACAGCTGATTTAGGCTGATGAAGGCTGATAATAACAACTGATAAAGGCTGATGGGGCAGATCTTTTACAGTTTTAAAAGGCCAATGAAGGCTGATACATACAGCTGGTTAAAGAGGTTTAAGGCTGATATTTACAGGTGTTAAAGGTCGATGAAAGCTGATACATACAACTGATAAAAGCCAATGTAGTTACATATTTACAGCTGATAATGGCAGATTAAGGCTGATATTTACAGCTAATATATTAACCTATTCTGGCTGATGTTTAAGGGTTATTTATGAATTGTAAATATTAGCAGAATTTTCTTCATATCTTCCAGTGCTGATGATTTATTTTCTAAGCTAATATGTGCCGAATATCTTACCAATATCCCTAATCCTAGTAATGGATGAGATTTTACCCAAATTACTATCAAACAAATAATATTTACAATAGGGTAGGATACAAAACACTTTATTATCCCCTTGGGGAAATTTGTCTTGGCCTCCATCTGCTGCACACATACAGCTGCCACCTAAATGATGAAAGAGAGCTGTAAAAGAAACAATCCACACAGAGTAGCACTCAGCGATAATGAAGGATGAACCAATGAAAAACCACAAACAACATGAATGTCATGCATCCATTTTGCACAAAATATGCATATTTTGCCTGAGTTATCATTATTAATCCATGATAAACATATGCAGTAGGAGTGGAACTGTTCAAAGAGGTAAATGTTCAGTTTGTTCCTCAGTATTGGAGTTAAAGTTTAGAATGAATTCAGTACAACAAGAAAAGCAACAAAGTACATGAATGACTGAATGAAGGGAAGTAAAATCAGTTGGCCATATTCTCATGGCAGCCATGTTTGTAGAACTTCATGCTCAAGCTGCAACACTCAAATGTTATCATGTTATACAGTTATATTCCAGAGGGATGCATCAGTTTAACATTGGTGTTGGCTAGGCCTGGTCATTCCTGAAATTCATATAACAGTATTTTTCTTGCCTTTTATGGCAACACTTCAATGCTGTGATATTACAAATTTAAAAGTGACAAAACATTTAAATGCTTGTGTCTGTGTTACAACCCCCTTCCTTCCCCTATTACCCTTTGAAGGCGTTCTGAACTCATGTCTGAGCATAAGGGCACAGAAATATGAGTTGAAAAGCCTCTGTATACATCTTGTACCTGCTCCTGTAGTTTTAAGTTTTGTTTCCTTCCTGAGAAATGAAACTTAAAACTACAGGTGCAGCCCTACTCCTTAGTAAGATGCTGGTATAACACCCAGCTCTACATCAAAGTCTGCCTTTCAGTAAATTGCAGTTATATTGCCCAGCCCTACCTCACAGTCTACTTTTTGGTTAGATACATGCTTTCTCAACAAGGACTAGCCTCTCTGCAGCTCAGTCTGTTTCTCTTCTCATCCAGGATTTGAGATACAGTGGTGGTGTGCCACATGCACGGCAATCAGTTGCAGGTAAAGCTGGTAAAGCTGCCTTTGTGCGCTTTGCTTAAAAGGTGCATATTATGCAAAAACCCATTATCACTTCTTTAGGCTTTTCCAACAAAGATATGTGCACCTAGCCTGTCCATAATACCAGACAAATATATTTCCTCCCACCCTCTCTTTTCCACCTTTCAGAAAATGTGTGCTGAAACAAGCCGTTCTCAGGTTTTCCCCTTATGATGTCATGTGGGGAGTTAGCAATGCCCCCATGTTCATTTGGCCCTCCCCGTTTGGAAAAAACCTCCGCCCTCCTCTCCTGATCTTCCTCTCAGCTGGCAGCTGAGGGGAAGGTCAGGAGAGCCACATCCATTTCCTTAGGGGGGGCGTGGTCTGGGGTGGAGTCAGACAGCTCAGTAACATTTTAAACTACAGACACATCGTTCTGAGCTCGGCTGAAACAGAGGGCTTTTTAGACATGCAAATATCCGATACTGGAGTGTTTTTTCAGAAACAAACTTCACAGGCATGTTTTGGGGACGTCTGAGACCAATATAAACCTCCATGGATTAAAAGATGTTTTGGGGCTCTTGCCAAGAGGATCACGCCAGCAGTAGTCCGTGTGATATGGTTCAAGTGTGTTTTTGTTGCAAGAGGTTTTTCTTGATGTTTGAAACGAATTGTTCCACTGGGTTGAGACGTCCTGCTGCCGTCTTTATGGCTGCATTCCCGACTCTATCTGCACAGCCTGCTGGTGCAAGTAGACAACAAGAGACTGTTTAAAGTGTCCAGTTATTTCTCGGCTAACTTCAACCATACCAGAGACTATGCATGATGCAAACTCAGCTATTCTGGACAGACAGCTGTAGGGTGCATGCAGCAAACACTTGTCAAAAACCTGTCTGTCATTGCTTTTGTCATGTTTGAGCTTTTTCTCTTACAGCAGCTTGCACTTCAGATTTGTCTGTTTTCCACATTTGAAAACATCAGCAGCTGTCATCGGTGGGTCTTTCATTTATTGCTGAGGGGCCAATTAGTGTTAACAAGGCTACCATTGGCCAATGCTCCACTGATAAATTGGTCAAATATGAGAAAAAATCTTGGCATTGTGAGAATATTGTGCATGAAGAAGTATCAGCCATCAACTGAATAGTTTTTTTTAAATATCAGTATTTGCACTGACAAATTTTTTTTAAATTCCAGGTCATTTGTTTGATATACATATAGATTCTGACAACTTCTTCCAATGCATTATTTAATGATTAAATAGGGACTAATAAAAACAGTCAGTACTGAAATCCAGAGAGATGGGACAACATTTGATATTAAAGAACATGTTTAATAACCTATTAGCTACCATCAGACCAGATTCAGGGTCTGGTTCAAGTTGTTTTTGATCGATTTATTTGCAGCCAGTCAGATTATGACAGCCAAATTAGGATGCACAAATTACAAAACAGATTTAGCATGAAACAACACATCAGAGGAAAGCAATCCTATTTGAAACCGATTAAAACACGATAAATCTCTCCAAGAACAAAAGAAAAGCTGATGGTTTCACCAATCAGGGCAAATAAGAGAGAAACACATCAACCAATAAGATCAATTAGAAAATCACAGATAGATTTGGGAATTATGCCAGGGTAAAAATTGGAAAATGGTCCATTGTTTAATTCTGGAAATCTTTACTTATGAAAAATGCATGATGGGTAATGATTTGGAGTTAAGATCTGAATCGAATGGGATTCATTTTGAGTACTTGGCAGAGTACTGAGATTGGAAAATAAAAAAAGTGAAGCTGCAGGTCAAAAATACACTCAAGACCTCGGCTTTTATCATCCAGCAGTTTAAATATAACCCTCATACTCTGATTAGAGACTCTGAGAACCTAATGAGCCTCATATCTGCAGAGAAATTCCTGTAGTGTGAGGTATAAGAAATAAAGACGTGAAGTGTTAAGTATAAAAACCATCTTATCTGAGCTGAACAATGAGGACACTATAACCCTGCTCACATTAGTACATAAAACTAACACTACTGTCATGTTTTTTTCATGTTTTCCACGTGTTTTTCCATCATTTGAGCTTCCACTGTGACTCCTCTAATGACCTCATCTTCCCCTGCAGTAGTTTTAACCGCTCCGGTCACGTTTTGTTTGGAGGATTTTCTGGAAATTCAGTTAAAAGTCGGGTTCCTTTCTGATGAAACGTGACGACGGATCGTCACAGCGCTGCTGTGAATCGGATGGATCAGTTCCCACGCACACATGTTGACAGCTGGGTTTGAAATAGTTGCTGGTGTGTGAGTGTGGTTTGGTGGCAGGAGGCCGTGATGATAAGGGTGTGTTGTGTTTCGGTTTGTGTGTTTGTGGAGATAATGTTAGATCTAAGACTGTGATGTTTAGGGGTCTGTTGTTTTCCAGATCAGTGATTTAGTTTGTCATAGTAAGGCTTTATTTTGAAAAACATTTTTGCCCAGCATCTCTCCTAGACTGTATTTGAAAAATAGAGAACAAATAGAAGTCTTATGTTGTTGAATTAGATTTTTGCAGTTTTCAAAGTTGGAAAGTTGGAACATTTTTTTGTCGCTTGATGGAGTATTGATGTCTTTTCTTTAATAGAATAGATTTTGAGTGTAGCTAAGCTGTTTTATAAATAAAGTAGTGCATTAGCATGATTTCACTCATAACAAAGAGGAAGAGATGCTGAGAAATTTATTTTAAACTGGCATTTTGACACACATTTTAGATTAAAGACATATTGCAACTTCTGCTTTTAGAAAATATTGAAATTACTAATGTGAACAAACCTGTATCAATGCAAAATAACTGCATCCGTTACACAGCTGAGGCTGCCTTAGAGGCTGCTTACTGATTTATTTGATCATTTAAAATTCAAGTGTAAATGTCAAATCAGTGATTAATTGTGTTTAATACTTGTGATCTCAGTATCAAACAAAATAATCTTTTTTTGCCATAATTGAGCAGCCCAGCTTTAGAGTAGATACTGGTGCACCTCAAAAAATTAGAGTATCATGAAAAAGTTCAGTTTTTGTTAAGATTTACTTCAAAAAGTCAAACTTCCAAATATTCTAGATTCATCTTATGCCGAGTGAAATATTTCATGACTTTTTCTAGTATTAATCTTAATAATGATGGCTTGTAGCTCATGATAATAAAAAATCCGCTCTCTCAAAACATTAGAATATTTTGGAAAAGTCCGATTGGGTGCCATTTGCTTGTTGTAACTCCCCAAAATTAAACTTAATTTTTTGCATTCTTCAAAACTGAATCTAATAACACACATATGCAACAATTTAAAATGTGTGTTGGTCCATCTCAGGCAACTTTATTTAGTTTTTTCCTCTCAAGAAAGTGTTTATTTTAAAGAAATGGTTGGTTACATGTTCAGATAGTTGATATTTGTGACTAAAAGGCAAGCTATATTTTTCTAAAAGATCCAAAGCCATTTTTTCTTGCCAGTTATTTCTCCCACTCTGGTTGAGCAGACATAACCACAATCATTGGGAAGACTGCTGACTCGACATTTCTGTAGAAGACGGTAACTTACACCTTCTATGAGGGTAAGCCCTGGAAGGTCACTGCTGAAAGGGCAGGCTTTCCTCAGAGGGTGTATAAAAGCATTTTCACTGAAAGTTAACTGGGAGGGAAAAGTGTGGTAAGAAAAGGAGCACAACAGGGATGAGCTCAGCCTTCAGAGGACTGTCACACAAACCAGATTGAAGAACTTAAGGGAGCTTTACTAGGAGTGGACTGAGGCTGGAGTCAGTGGACCAAGAGTCACCAATCACAGTTATGTCTAGGTAATGGGATAAAGAGTTGTGTGTCTGGTGAGGAGCCTCTCCTGAACCACAGACAATGTTATAAGTGTGTCACCTGGGCTTATAGGAGTAAAAGAACTAGACCGTTGTGGTCTCAGTGGTCCAAAGTCCTGTTTGCAGATGAAACTAAACTTTAAATTCATTTGTAAATCAATGATTTTTGTTTCCAACAGGACTTGGCACCTGCCCACAGTGAAGCCAAACCTACCAGAAACTGGTTTACTGACTGTGATATTACTGGTTTTGATTGACCAGCCAACTGGTCTGACCTGAATCCCGTGGAGAATCTTTGAGTAAAATTCAAGAAGATGAGAGACACCAGACTCAACAACACAGACAAGCTGAAGTCTGCTATCAGAGCAACCTGGGCTTCATAATACCCCAGTGGTTATTTCTGCGCTCAAATAGGCTGAATGCAGAAATAAGCACAGTTTTCCAGATGGGTGACATTTTTGGATCATAAATCCTTTTATTGGACTGATGTTTTGAGATATTCTAGTATATTGAGATAGTGGATTTTAGCTCTATGTGAGCTGTAAGCTGTAATCATCAACATTTAAACATAAAGTCCTTGAAATATTTCCTATTTATGAGATGAATCTAAAATATATGGAAGTTTAACTTTTTTAAATTAAATCTTTCTCATGGTTTTCTAATTGTTTGAGATGCATCTGTATATTGAATTAACAGCATCAGAAGGGGGAGGAGGAAAGGGCAGTGAAGTGTCCTTCATGGAGTCCAGAGAAAGAAAGGCTAGGGTGAAAAATCGTCTCAGGTCTGGCTTTTTAAAGGCTTTGAAGAAATTTCTCCATCACTCTCATCTCTCTTTCTGCATTTCCCACCATCTCTTTTCAACCTCAGCGCAGCTTCAGCAGATAGCTGTTCAACATAAGTCTGGTTCTGCTCAAGGTTTCTGCTTTTAATGGGAACCTTTCATTGCTATGTGCTGAGCTCATGGTGGATTAATGCTGAGTCTATTTTTATTAATAGTATAACAGAGCGTCTGCTCTGGATCTCCCTCTTTGTAAAGTGTCAGGAGATAACTTTGGTCATGACTTGGTGCTATGACAGTAAAGACTGATTGAAGGTAAATTAAATGAGATGCATAGGTGTTCTTTTCCCATAGACAGTATATGGGTCTCATGAAATATTTAATAGGCAGGAGTAAAAGAATTAAACCCTGTATTGAGGTTTGTTTGTCAGAGTTAAAGGCAGTAGCACTCTTCCACCACGGCTGAGGTTTAACACCAAACAGAAGGCTAATAATGACAAGAACCTAATCTGTGGTAGAGAGATAAAGATACATGTGTTTAAGTCCTGTAATAGTTATCAGCTTCATTCAGAGGCTGAACACACACTCACACACTGGCAGTGAAACAGCGCTGATGTCATTGACAGAAAACCGAAACAAACGCCCGCCTGACTCATTTCCTGTAGAGAGAGTGACATCAATCACGCTGTCTCTCTCTCTCTGTGTACTTTTCTCCAAGGACCCCGGTGTACGGTTGGATTTTCTCTGCAGTTTTAAGATTAAAATCGAAGAAAAAAACACAATGTTTTGATATTTTCTACGGAATTGTTTCCACACAGAATCCTGCTCTTTGGCTCTTTCAGTACTGATACTCTATGACTTCATCCACAGGTCTGAGGACTGCCACAATGAAGCCCTAAGTCTGTCATTTAAGCGGTGGCCATCTTTGTGCACTGTTGGCAGAAATTAGCATATTTGGACGATAGGTTGGAGGCACATTGCTCTGTCCCATGGACACGTCTACGTGTCACTGGGATGTCCCACAAACTCTACTCTTGAAGGCCTTGTCCACATTCACAGTTATTTTTGGCCTTTTGTGCACAAGAAAACAGCATTTTAGGTCAGTGAAAATAAACTTTTTGGAAAATTCCTTCCAGAGAAGCGCTGAGCAGTATGGCCTTAAAATAAAAACTCAGTTTTCTTTTCAAACCAAACAGGATTCATAATTTTAACTGTTTTTTGGACACTTTTCTTCCTTCAGAAAAATGTAATGAAAAAGAAATAACAATAAAAAAAATGCATTAGTTTATCAAAAATATTCAACAAATATCGATTCTGAATCCAGAATGTGTTCACACTGGCATGATGAACCAGATTTATGCTTACAGCATCCCAGTGGGATTAAAAAAAGGAGATTAACCCCTTCAGAGTATGGAGAAAATGTTGGAAACACTGTATCAGTCTGCTGTTGATCATTCAGTTTGTGAGGAAATGTCTTTGTATGGAAGCCTGAAAAGGACACGCCTTTGCCAGTGACAGGCTGTTCTGCTGTCAAATCACGCTTTGTGGAACAGTGCATGTGCAACCACTTAGGAACTGAAGGAAAGAGGCTGAATGACTGAAAATGGAGAGAACGAGACACAGAGAGGCTGTGACGTGTCCCTCAATGTCTCTGCAGACAAGAACTGATTGAACAGTGACTTAAAAGAAGCTAATTCCAAAAGCGCAAGGACATATTCTTGTAAATATGTAAATATTTTAAAGACTTTTTGCAACAGAATGATTTTTTTACACCTCTTGGTCCCAGAGAGAGGGGAGAACAAGTTTGTAGAAAAATCATTACATTTATTGTGTTTAATACATAAAAAAATCTTTGAGTTTTAATTTCCACTTAGTTTTCTTTTTACCCACGCCGATGAAATCGGCAGGGGTTATGTAAAGGGTTCCGTATCTTTGTTTGTTTCTTTGTTTGTATGTGTACAAGATAACTCGAGAACGGAAAGTTGGATCTTCACCAAACTTTCAGGGAATATTGGGATGGTGACAGGGAAGAATTGAATAGATTTTGGTGATGATCCGCGCACCCGTTTCTTGGACTTTGACATTTTGAGCACAGTAGTAATCAGTGGAAGCTTAAGTTCCTCGGTGGCTCTGCTTAGGCATGGGTCTGCCGCCTCAGGCGGCCATTCTTGTCTCCTTTTGTCTTTATAGTCCCATAACTTTTTAAGTTCCAGTGACATTTCTGCAGCACACATATTCTCAAAGTCCAGGACGTCCAGAAGAGAAGGGTGTTTACAGCTTGACTGTGCACCACACCGTTGATGTTTTATAAGCTTAATAAGGCAAAAAGTTCAGATGAGACAAATAATAGCCCAGAGTCTCAGAGGGTTAAAAAAAAGTTTTATAGTGGATGTCTATGTTTGAATTTATCCCCTCTAAATGGTCAGAATTATACTGCTTACCAATAAAAATCTTTTTGGTCCCAGTATTGGCACCACCCCTGATTTTCTCATCGGTGCATCACTACAGTAAGCTTGTTTTTAGCGTGCACTACTTAGTTTCATGGAAGAGGAAGCTGCACGTGGATAAGCCTTGCTGATGACGTGCAGCATATCGAGACAATCCAGACAGAGCAGGATGCAGAGCACATGTTCCAGATCCAAATCTTGGTCCATAGGGGGAAACTGGACCTGGTTTAGGTCATGTGCCATGTGTGTTAGACAGCACTGCAAAACACAATCATAAAACCACATACTAGCCCAAATGATAACACATCAAAAATGTAATGCAAATAAATAACACCCTTAGTCATATGCCACTAATTGCCCATACCCACATTAGCTTTGGAACCTTTCTGTACATTTTCCTGAACTTTTGAGGCTATTTTTGTCCATCTATCATCCCAAGAATTGATCAATGAGACAACCTGCTTCGAGCTCTTCTCCCCCCTGCCTGTGTGTCTCTAGTGAGACAAAGTAACACTCACAAGCTTTGTATTCCTCTGTTTGTTTTGTTCATCCATCTATCCTGTTCAGTATAAACACACTTCTCACTGTTTCAAATCCTGAAGTGCCGTTCAGAGGCACATTCATCCTGATTGTTTCAATACGACGTTATAAATAAGCTTCCTCGTGCATGTGCTGTGAAAACTGATTCACTGAGACAAAGAAAACAATGATGAGTAGGGAGAAAGAGAGACTGAAGGAGGGGCAAGGGAAGCACCCTTGTGCAGGGATGAAGTGACCCTTAATAACCTGAAGAGCAGGGTAAAATAAAGATAACAAGGTGGAGGCCATAGGTATAACCAGCTTTATGCAGTACATCTACCTGTAAGGCAGTCCTATATGTATGTGTTCACTCTAGGGCCACTGATTGCCTTCATTGATTTGATTCAATTCACTATTTGATCCAATCTGATTTGATATCATTTCATAAAGGGATATTTTAGTCATATCAGGGTTTGCCTTAAAAGTTGATCTCAAACTCGTAGTATTTACATGACCATTTTACTTCCATGTGGCAATACTGCATTTGGCTTTTCTTTGGTCCAGCTTGCCTCTGTCTTTATAATTTTTAAATCCAAAAATGCAGCCTGATATCCTCATTTATGCTTACTAATAAAAGGACAAAACTCACAACAGTGACCAAAAAGACACGCATTCTTTTATCTATTCTACTGTACATTGTATGTTGCTATGAATGTTGTAATTTACTAGCTTTATAGAAAATCTACATGAGATGTGAGTTTATTAATCATCTGTTTTTAAATTATTGGAGTTCCTCTTCTTTGAGCGCTTCATTATTTCACTGCTGTTAACAGTGACAGTCCATGCTAATTAACATGGCTATGAAACAGCTGAAAATGGGAAGTGAAATAAAGCACAGTAAATAAAGGGCCTTCAGCCATGGAAGAAAGTATTGGCGCCCCTGGAATTTTTCCAGAAAATAAACCATTTCTTCCAGAAATTGTTCCAGTTACAAATGTTTTTGGTATACACGTTTATTTCGTCT
Source organism: Cheilinus undulatus (assembly GCF_018320785.1). Classification (NCBI taxonomy): domain Eukaryota; kingdom Metazoa; phylum Chordata; class Actinopteri; order Labriformes; family Labridae; genus Cheilinus; species Cheilinus undulatus. The sequence continues at coordinate 6,464,675 of NC_054865.1, forward strand.
ATGTGCATTGGAACAAAACCAAAAAAAAAAAAAAAAAAACGGAAGAAAAAAGCCAAAATTGGCATAATTTTACACAAAACTCAAAAAATGGGCCGGACAAAATTGTTGGCACCCTCAACTTAATATTTGGTTGCACACTCTTGGGAAAAAATAACTGAAAACAATCACTTCCTATAACCATCAACAAGCTTCTTACACCTCTCAACTGGAATTTTGGACCACTCTTCTTTTACAAACTGCTCCAGGTCTCTCAGATTTGAAGGGTGCCTCTTGCAACAGCAATTTTGAGATCTCTCCATAGGTGTTTAATGGGATTTAGATCCGGACTCATTGCTGGCCACTCCAAAACTCTCCAGCTCTTTGTCTCCAACCATTTCTTGGTGCTTTTTGAGGTATGTTTGGAGTCATTGTCCTGCTGGAACACCCATGACCTCTGACGCAGACCCAGCTCTCTGACACTAGGCCCTACATTGCGGCCCAAAATCTTTTGATAGTCTCCAGATTTCATGATTCCTTGCACACAGTCAAGGCGCCCAGTGCCAGAGGCAGCAAAACAAGCCCAAAACATCTTTGAACCTCCACCAGTTTTGACTGTAGGTACTGTGTTCTTTTCTTTGTAGGCCTCATTCTGTTTTCTGTAAACAGTGGAATAACCTGCTTTTCCAAAAAGCTCTACCTTAGTCTCATCTGTCCACAAAATGTTCTCCCAGACGGATTGAGGCTTACTCAGGTACATTTTTGCAAACTCCAGTCTGGCATTTTTATGTCTCTTTGTCAGCAGTGGGGTTCTCTTCGGTCTCCTGCCATAGTGCTTCATCTCATTCAGATGATGACGTACGGTCCGAGCTGAAACTTTTGCACCCTGAGTCTGCAGGACAGCCTGAATTTGTGTGGAAGTTGACTGAAGATGTTTATCCACCATTCCAGCTATCCTGTGTTGCATTCTTTTGTCAGTTTTTCTCTTCTGTCCACGTCCAGGGAGATTAGCCACAGTTCCATGGATTATAAACTTCTTGATTATATTACAGTGGACAAAGGAATTTCCAGATCTCTGGAGATGGTCTTGTAACCTTGAGATTGTTCATATTTTTCCACAATTTTGCTTCTTAAGTCCTCAGACAGTTCTGGGCTCTTCTTTCTCTTCTCCATGCCTGGTGTGACACACACAGGCACACAACACAAAGGTTGAGTCAACTTTGAGACATTTTAACTGGCTTCAGGTGGGATTTCTAGATTGCCAGAACCTGTTACTGCCCCATGAAATGATTTACCTAAAGTGTTAAAGGGTGCCAACAATTTTGTTGGGCTCATTTTTTGAGTTTTGTGTAAAATTATGTCAATTTTGGCTTTTTTCTTCTGCTTTTTTGTGTTGTTCCAATGCACATAAAGGAAATAAACACGTGTATACCAAAAACATTTGTAATTGCAACAATTTCTGGGAGAAATGGTTTATTTTCTGGAAAAATTCCAGGGGTGCCAATACTTTTGTCCATGACTGTATATGTAAAGTTCTGATTATAGGTTTCTTTCAACGCAGTCCGAGAAAATTAGCAAGCAGTTGCATTAACTGTTTTCCACTCAAGTTAAAAAACTGCATAATACAGCGAACGTTTTCGACCAACTGAGGATGAGAAAGTCTAACAGCTGCCAGCAAGACTGGAAGCAAAGATTCTTGACAATTCTGAGTTTCTTCATGCACAAGAAATTTAAGAGTTGGACATGAGTCATAAAAAAAAAATAGTGCTGCAGCAATATGTACATACATCATGACACCATGCTTATAGCAACAACAGCAGCCAAGTTGTAAATAGTTTTCCTAAAAAATTTGTAATGTCTAATGACTTTAATTGTGCATGACTTTAGGGGCTGCACAAAGATGCACAGCAAAGGGGAGTGAGAACGCTCCTGGTTCGTACCTCAGTCAGGGCCTTTCTGTACAGAGTTTGCATGCTCCCCCTGTGCATGTGTGACTCCAAATTGGCTGTAGTTGCAAGTGGGAGTGTGCCTGGTTGTTTGTCTCTATATGTGATTGACTAGCATCCACTCCAGGATGTACCCCGCCTCTGGCCCAGTGACAGCTGGCATAGGCTCCAGCCCCCCATGATCCCAAATGAGATAAGCTCTGAAGAAGATGGGTGGATGGATGGATGGATTTAGGGTCTGCAGAACCCTCTACTCTCTGACCGTGTATATTTTTAACACGTCCATGCTGGTTTTGGATCTCATAATAACATGACATGGTTATTATGAGATCTGTTCTTTGTAATTAAAAGATAAAATATTATAATTATGGAATCTGTACCTCATATTTAAAAGGACAGATCTTGTAATTCTGAGCATTATGTATTTGGTGAAAGCTGTGTGCTTCTGTATGACACCACCAGAATCCAGTGAAGGAGTTTTTTCTAACAGCTTACCAGTTGTCACTGGTAAGAGATGGTCGAGGATACTTATTTGCTGTCACTGAGTGATTTTAATTCAGTCCTACCTCTTCATTCTGCAGCTCAAAGCTGACAGATGCTTCTTATACAGAGGATAAATTGACTTGAGATCAGACCAGCACAAGTAAAGATGAACATTTGTTGTCATAAATACACCAAAGTATTTAGGGTTGATGTTACTGATATAGACAGGCCTCACACTGATCGAAGCTTTGCTGTAGTTTGGGTTGAACCTCTCTGTATGTGATGTCACTCATGCCTCCAACATTAAATCATGTGTTTTATTTTCAGGACACTGTTGCTTTGTGTACTGAAGTCTGTCTTCTTAAGACTGAGTCATAGACGTGTTGGTATGTGTGTTTTCCTCCACGAGATTCCTGAATCACCATATGTTTTATATTAGAGTGGATGCACTCACAAGTCATCCTCTACTCTCTACTTGCTTTTATTATATCATCCATCAGTCGGTGATTTTTTTTTTTTTTTTCATTCTGTGGAATTAATTTGACCATTCTGTGTCCCATGAAAGCTCCACGTGGACAACCATCCATTTCCAAAGATCTCTGCAAGAAATGTTCCCAAAATTCGGTGTTAATTTTGGCAGCTATTTTTAGTTTTAGTCTTAGTTTCAGTCTTTAAAATGAAATGCATTTTAGTTTTGGTCACATTTTAGTCGTTTTTATCCTTTTTAGATTAGGCTACAACAACTCAGAACATTTTAGTCTAGTTTTAGGCCATAAAAAGTCCTCACATTTAGTCTTTACTTGTAGTCCAAGCATTTATTTTCTTGCCTAAATCTGGTATGAAACCGTGGTAGTGTGTTTTCTGCACTCTGCCAAACCTGGGGTCCCTGCTTTCTACAGCTGGGTGGCAGAATAGCTACAGATGCATTGTTTCTTGACAGATTTACCCCCAGTGGAGAAATATCATGGATTTATAATGTCTGACACAAACTACATTACATTTTAGTCTTGTTCCAGTCATCTTGATGAAAACTAAACTTACTTTCTGTCAGTTTTTGTCATTACAAATCTATTTTTGTTAGTCTTAGTCTAGTTTTTGTCATGGAAAAAAGGCTGTTGACAAACATTTTTAGTCATAGTTTTAGTCAACGAAATCAACACTGCTTGAATTTCAATACAAAAATAGTGATTGACTCTACAGCAACACAAAATGACCTCCTGGACACCCAGCTCTGATTAATGTTTTTTTTTTTTTTTCATTTACAGCCTGTGCATTATAACGGGTCACTGAACACAAAGACCAAAATTAGACATAATATTCGTCTAACGAAAGGCGAAATAATTGAAAAGTTTTTAAAACACCAAAAAAGCAAAATCACAAGTTTCCTCTGAATTTGCATCAATAATCCTGAAGTGCATGCAGTGATTCTTCTCTCTGTCTTTTTCTTCTAATGCTTTTATTTAGACATTTCTTTTATTAACATTTTATGGACGTAAGAATTTGTTGAGTAATTTGAAGCTCATGGTTAACAAGATTAGGTTAAAACCTAGTATACAGCTGACCGTAACTATAATGGATGCCTGTTGGCTGAAGTGTGTGTTCTGGCAGAGGGATTATTGTTTGGGTTGTGTAATTGCGCTGTGTCTGTGGGTTGAGAATGGAATGATCCCACAAGATAGACTGTTTCATTTATCCACTGCATGAATATATTTCACATTTATCTGGGAGCGCTCCCATAGAAAGTGTTTGGGAAGGGCAAGACTTTTCTCCAAAGGTAATTGAAGGAACGTTCTGTCCGTCACAGTAATTTTGGGCCAATCACAGTGACAAATGACGTTGTGTGCATGTGCTTCTCTTTAGCTGACAGTCTACTGCTGCCGTAGATTGTTAGTAGTGGAGCTTCTCGGTGAATTAATTTATGCCAAGGCCGCTCAAGGGATGTGCAAAAACGTCTTCTCTGCCAAGACAAGCTCTCGGTGTGGCTCTTTGCTCTTGTTTTAGAAATGTGGTCTAGTTTTGATTAAACTGCTGCTTTCCAACAGCTACATCCAAGCTAACAGCTACTGCGGCAGCTACCACTGGTTACACTGGCAGACCCAACCTGTAACGAGAGCAAACCCATTCTGAAGCAGGTCAGCAGAAGATCTAAAACACCTTTCCTGTCATGGAAAGCTTTCAGCGTTGCTCTCTGCCATTGTTTTAATAAAGAGACATCACCCAGTTCTGACAAAAGTGCTGCTGTGGCTAAGTCCGAGCTAATCATGCTACTAGCAGCAATTGTCTACACCCATTCACACAACAAGTAACCCTTTACCCCCCTTAACTCTCACAAACTCATGCTGAAGCAGGTCAGCAGAAGAGTGATAACATCTTTAACATCAGGAAAAACTTTGTGTTGTTTTTATTCCTTGTTACAATCAGAAACGTGCTACAGTTCTTGTAAAACTGACGCCATGCTAAAGCTACATCAGAGGTAATCAGTGCAGTGGAGGCAGCTGTTTAAAATGGCATTGAGTACAATTAAACCCCCACCCACTGCGCAACTCTGTATGTATGGCTCTGAAAGTAGAGTCAGTCAGTCAGTCACTTACAGACCTTTGTAGGGCTGACCTCAGCAGCCAGCCAAAAAGGTAGATTAGCATGTAAAATGAAATATTTCGCCTTCTTTCCTGTTCTCTATCCATCTGTAACGGACACTGATTTGCTTAATGAAACCTATTTGCTGACAGAGTAAAACAGATGTGTAGTGTTTTTGATAAAGGAGAAACCAAGAATTTCCACATCAGCAGCAATCAAACTAAAACCAGCTCCCTGGTGCAGGTTTGTGTGGAGGTGTTGATGTGTTTCTATATTCTTTGGAGTGTTATTTCTTCTACTATTTCTCCTCATCAGAAAATACTATTTCTCCTCATTGCTTTGATTATAACCACTGTCTGTCTTTGGAATGTGCACTGCTGCTCTCTCTCTGCTCATGTTTGCTTTGGGGTTGAAACTAAGACAGTAGATCTTTAGTTCTTTCATTACATTGGTTCTTATTAGTACTACTATACATTTAAAAGGGGATATTGTGTCATTTATTGCATGTGGCATTGAAGAATAATCAAAGTGTAGAAAACTTGGACAACCTTTATATCTGCTATTTCATAATTTTCCTTAAGTAACAACACTATGTCCCATCACAGATAGACAAAACAGCTGAACTTTTGACTAGCATTGTTTCCAGGAGTAACATCATAAAGATATCGAAATCCTGAGAAAACAAAATCTACTTGTTATTGCAGGAAATTGTAGTACAATAAAACGCACGGATGCATGTCCTCTTAGGGCGCCCATAAATAGACCTTTTGCATGTGATATCACACAATCTGTCCCATTCAGTCCCGCCCCTGCCTGGGCAGCAAAAGGGAAATGTCACTGACAAGATGTCAGCTCTAAATAAATACTCCTGTCCACCGATACCCTGTAGTATACTATGTAGTGCACACTTTGTACACCAAAAGTTTAGAAAGCTTGAAATGTCAGTATTAGACACCTGCAAATCAAAAAAATGTGAAACAGTGTTTTCCACAGCATTATCTCATTTGTGATGGAAGTCTACTTAATGGGCCAATGCTAACGCGAGCTAATGAAGTGTTACTAAACTAAACAAGATGTTGAAAATAGAAAGAGTATGCATGAATACTTTTTTGGAGTCTAATGAGTATATTCTGAATATTTTATGAATATTTTGAGTCCCTGACATTTGTGTTGTATAGGTTTGTTCTGATTCTGATACCAATATCAGAAATATGTCCAGTACTGCTTAAAATGCAGATGTTGGTGTTGGCGAGTGCACTAGTACGCAGTGATCCGATACCATTTGGTTTAACTCTATATTTTGCTTTGTGTAGCCATGCTAACTGTTAGTACTCTAAATGGGAAAACAATTTGCTGCTTGGACAGCACCTCATGCACGGACTACCATTTTAGAGCAGCAAAGAATGGTGGCTGTGTAACAGCTGTTCTCTGGATGTGACCGTTAAAATTCCTTTCAGACCGACGCTGTCGTACACAACAAGAAGTGACACAGTTTATCAAGCTTGCCTTTGTGCCCTCCCATTGACACTACTGATGCCTTTGAATACCTTGCAGCAGCATTTTCAGCATTTCAGACTTTTGCCGACTTTAATGATTAGACCCACACTAGTAAACCCGATATTTAACACATTTTTATCCATTTTAATCGAATTACGATCATTTATTAATGCTAGCTTGGATGCTAACGTGAATGCTAACCGCCATATTTTGTACTCTTTGTGAGGGTCTGTTAGCCAGTTGCAGGCTGTTCTATAATCACGTCAAGCTGCCCAGATAAGGCACGATATAGAGAGATAGAGAGAGCCTGTGATGCCGCCCCCTGTATCACTGTTATTTCAATATTTAGGAGTAAAACTCATTAGTCAGCAGAAAAATAACTTTAGGGTCACAGAGATGTTGTACATTATGATTCTATTAGTTGAGTCATATATACAGTACTGTGCAGAAGTTTTAGGCATGTAGAGCATTAACGGTTCTTCACAGGTCCCGATGGTCCACAACCCCGGGCTGAAGAGAGGAGAGAGGGCGGCCAGAGTCAGTGTCGACACATTTGCCATGTACGTGTGTCGCTCAGCAGCCAAGGCCGAGCTCAACAGCATTTCTTTCGTCCGGGCCTTTACACCCCGGGTAATACGCCCAGCAACCACCAACAGTTTTCAGGTGCTTAGAGCGACAACCAGGGGGTTGTGGCAACCTGCCCTAACAGTACCCTAGGCTATGTTTACACGCCACATCTACCCATAACTCCACCCTAAAGCTGTGGTTGTTTTGTTTTCATCAGATTATTTTCCCATGCCCTTGGTAATGTACAAAGACATCCAGAGCATGACCTGGGTTGTGTCAATTCTCCTTCCCACCCGATGGGGTCTTTAAGGTGGGCGTACTCACCATTACACGCCTTACTTCAGCCTCAAATTTCGGCCCAAACATGCCTACAACTTCTGCACAGTACTGTAGGTCTAAAATAATTTGCTGGTCTGCACAGTCAGTCCAGAAAGTTCACACTGGTATTGAATCAGGACTTGGTATCGGTCGATATCTGACATCTTGGAATCGAATCGTATCAGGAAGGAAAAATGGTATCGGAACATACCTTGTGTTGTACATGGTTCCTTTAAAAATGAGTAGACCCTCAGATTCATCTAAGGTAATTATTGACTAAAATTCACAGCATCCTAATGTCAACAGCAGTGACGGCTGCTGTAGAAAATTACCCCATTAAATTCATGTGTCTGCAAAAGCTGCTTTGTAAAGTTCCACTTTAGTCCAAATGTGACAAAGTTCATCAGTTCATTCATTTACTGCTTTACTAAAATCAAAATATCATTTTACAGACTGTAACACAAGATTTAAAACCATCCTCTCAAGGAAGATAAGTCAACAAATGTGAGTAGTTTTTTAAACACATGGAGAGATAAGTCTTGTCAAACTGTTTGTTAGTAGACTCCACAGTGAGATGTTGTAATCTCAGGGCGTCTGCCTTGAGCAGCACACATTTATCCCCCCTGTGGAGTCCAGAGACAGCTGCCGGAGGTGTTAGTGATGACTTCTGCTAGGGCGGATAAAATAATGGTGGTGATGAAACATCAAAGACTTGGCAGCGATGGCAGGTGTTGTGGCGAACATAAACGAGAATGATCTGGAGACAGAAAAAGCCCTATCTAGAGAGACAGCGGCAGTATGATAGGCTGACAATGAGGGTGTGTAGCAAAGCCTGTTGGATAAATGTGAGCAGCTGATGAAAACAGCTGATGTCTGCAGGAAAATATGAGAGCACGAGAGGACTGAATGCAGAGTGGTTTGAGAAATAAACAACAGGCCCAGAATGCAAAATAGAGACGCAACTTCTAACTTCAGCAGAGAATACCAGGGATGTAGTTATACTGAGGATGCTCTGGCTGATCAGAAGCCGATCATTATTGTTTTTTTTTTTAAGTACATGATCAAGATTAATGCTTCTAAAACCAAAACCGATCACATTTGGTTTATACTCAGACATATGCATCTAAGAGAAGCCCTGTTTGAGTGGTTTTGGGTATGTGATAAAGTTAATATCAGCCAGCATGTATACTGCACATCAGCGTTGAGAATCATAGTAGACTGAAATGCAGCAGTCATCTTGATAATACTCCCTCACCTCGTCTGCTGCTGCTTCTTCCATGGGTCAGTCATTCTCCTCTCAAAGCAGCTGAGGTCAAATCTCCAAACTTTGTAGCAAGTCCTCTGAGTGAAACTGTTAATACAGTGTTGCCAAAAGCTAGTTAGTTCATCAAAATAAAAGTCTTAAAATATATTAAAATTGACTTTTTAAATGTAAGGCCTTAAAAAGTCTAAAAAAGTTGTATTTTCATTAGTGAGCTGTCTTAAAATTTTGGACGACAAATTTAACTATTGATGTGTCTTTTTTAAATATTTGTGTTTCACCAACATGTATTTGATTTAAATCATTCTTTTTTTAGAGCATATGTTTGTTGTGCAATGTTATAATGAATATCACTATACTGTATATTGATAGAAAAGAGGTATTTGATGTGCCAGAAATAATCAAATTTGGGTGTTATGACCAAAACACCTCTTTTTCCTGCTCTAAAAATGCATTAAACCAGATAATTCAGTCCAGGTTACCGAGGATAATCACATGCCTTTTATTTTTGACCATCTGCTGTACAAAATCTGGAGTGAATTTTTGTCAGCTAAGGTCTTAAGAAGTCTTAAATTTGTTTTGTAGCCCTTAGGGGTCCGTGATCACGCCGGCGTGATTTCATCATGCCCTACTTTTGTCACATGACAGCATGAAAACAAAGCCACATTTCACATTGCAATCACTTTGTGTTGAAAGCATGACCTTTAACCTTTCAGTTTTTATTTGATGTCAATAGGCCAAGTAAGGCAGGAAATATTATCATTTTAATTAGTGGGGATGCTGAGCATCCATACTATTGATATTCCCGTCAGCCATTTTGTTTATTATTCTTCTTCTGTGCCGGCTATCTCCTCCATCATAGTTTGTCATATCTACACCGTTTAAACTTAAAAAAAATTCAGTTTCTTCGTCTTTCGACTGCTATGACTTTTCTCATTTCTAACTTTTATAATTTTTTTTTAAATATAGCTATTTTCATGCTATTTTCAGCTATTGAATGCACTTTTCAGCTACTTTTTGGCCCAAATCAGCAATTTTTATGCTGTTTTCAGATATTTTTTAGTTTACTTTCAGCTATTTTTTTTAAATCATTTTTGAGCTATTGAATGACCATTTCAGCCGCTTTAATTGCCATTTTATGCTATTTTATGCTATTTTTATGCTATTTTCAGCTATTTTTGTGCTTTTGGATATTTTCAGCAGTTCTTCCACAATTCAGCTCTGAGCATCCCCATGCAATTTCAGCTGAAACTGCAATTTTGATCTAGTTTGATATAAAATGAATGTTACACATAGGGGACAGTGGACCATGCTGAACAGGACAGGCACTGGTATTTCTTCATAATTTCAGTATAATGAAAATTGATTTTTAAAAAGGAAACATATTGTTTTAAATAACAATTTTTAAAAATCAATTTTTGTAGGGTGTTGTGTTTTTTGAGGCCCTATATCTAATACAGTTAATTAAAGTAAAAAAATATAGTTTTTATTTTATAGAGTTGGGGTAGTGCCGAAGAACAATATACCAAACATGAGCATGGTAAACGTTTTCTGAGTGGTTTATTTTGTCAGAAGAAAATTAATAAAATGGCAAAATAGCCAGTGGACTTCTAAGGATTAAAAGAGTGCAGGAACCCTGTTTAAAAATGCCTCCATAATCTGGTTTAAGCTTCTGGTGGACCAAAGCCCCACCAAAGCATTTTAGCAGGATAATGAGTACATTCCAAGTTTTCTCAACATCTTAACTTATTTTCCTCCATTCCAGGATAATAAAGCTGCTCTTCCTCCATATGAGGTAAATTCCTTAAGATCTCTGCAAAATTTACACATCATTATGTAAAATGTGGTAAAATGTGTTTATTTTGTCCTGTCTGTTTTTTCAGTCTTATATTTTTGTTCCACCCAAGATCCAAACTGTCTCATTTTTTCATTGTGCAGATGTGAGTATTTGAAATGTGGGTGGTCAGTAAGGAGACTGTGGTGGGTTCTGAGGCTAGATGAGAACCACTGCTTTAAAACATACCATTACTAAACTGACAAAGAGAGGAGTGATGTGATGGCTCTAGCACAGGGGTGTCAAACTCAATCACAGCAGGGGCCGGATTCTGGATTCAGGACTAACCTGAGGGCCTAACAGGGTCACCTTTTTAACCATAAACCGCCTTGTTTCATGAATAATAGAATATGAAAACAAAACCCTTAGCACTGATGATGAACGATTTTGACATTTAAAAGGTTTAAAAGATCAGTTTAAAGTCTCGCAATCTTAGAAAAGTTAATTTATTAGTTCAAAAAGGTCAAAACATGAAATTGAAATAGTAAAATAATGTTTTTTTAATGGCAAATATATTAGAAAGAAATCAAAATCACAAGTTTAAAAGGTCAAAATATGGAATAAAATTTGTAATCATGAAATTAAAAGTCAAAATATGATTCAAATTTTTTAATTGTTAGTCTAAAAGGTCAAACTATTGGATTATGAAGTCGAAGTCTGGAGTTGAAAATATGAGATAAAATACAAAATAATTGGTTAAAAAGGTCAAAATATGACTTAAAAATTAGAATAATGAATTTTAAAGCTTAAAATATTATATGAGAAGTCAAAATTATGAGTTGAAGCTCAAAGTATGAAATTAAAAGTCAAAATCCTAAGTTTGAGTCCTAATTGTGAGATGCTAAATTGAAAATGTGAAACTAAAACACAAATTAATTTCTTTTCCCACATTGCTGAGTTCTCATCTAAATATTTTTACAGATTTTGTGACTTAACAAGGATATCTTAAATCATCAAGGATAAGTTCACGTTTTTATACTTGAGGAAATCTGCAGACCTCATACTGATGGGCCAGTTCGAGCAGAAATATGAAATTATCTTGCGGGCCGGATTTAACTGTTCCACAGGCCAGATTTGGCCCCCGGGCCTTGAGTTTGACAGCTGTGCTCTAGCAGGTCATTGTTGTTAGGGGGTTTACTCTAGAGTCTGTTTGATAGTGCCTGGATTTTCATTATGAAAGAATAGACTGTGGTTGTTGGTGAATGAGTGTGTTAGTGTGTGCTGCGTTGGTCATCAAACTCTATAAAAGCAAAGCTGTAAATCAGTCCTTAAGTGTGTGTTAAGATTTAAAACTGTTTAGTGTGTGCCAGGCTTTCAATCTCCATGTTTCTGTGTTTAAACCACGATTATGATGTTAATACTGAGAGATGAACCACTGTTACATCATTACTGTAGATATGAAATTTATTCAGAACCTTTTTCCTGCTGTTACTGTCTAGTAGATTGATCCGACTCCCTCGTATGAGCATGTATCTGTTGTTGAACGCTCTTTTTTTAACTTAAGCAGCATCATTATCTGGACGTTTAACATCTGTTTGGCTCCTAAACAGCACAGCTTACATTCCTGCTCGCTTTTCTACAGCCCGGAAAAAATAAATCTTCATTATTGAATTAAAACACAGAGACAAGGCCTGTTTGCTCCAACATGGCCGACACTGAAACACATTCACACACTCCGCGTTATAACAGCGTGACATCAGCGGCATGCGCTGAATGGCAATTCATGTGATTTAAGTCACAGTATGACAAACTCTATCACAGAGTGGACGTATTTAATGGGTCTCTGTGTGCAATAGTGTCAGATGATCTACATGATGTTTCCATTAATAGGCTGAATTCATAAACTGGAGTATTAAGTTCATAAAGCAGAAAATGCAGCTGCTGCCTCCAGCTCTCTGGCTGTATTCCTGTTTATTCCCTAGAAGTCAAAATTTCAATGTTGAAGTGACTCCAATCAAGAAAAATGTCAGAGAACATTATTTACACCTTATTACTACCCTCTAAATTTGTGTTTTATTTCCTCCACATCTGTGTCTTTTTACACTGACTGAGCGTTGTTGTAAGGAGAAAAAGAAAAATATGTCTGACAGTGTCGTCAGGTATCGGAGGGTTACTCTTTAGCTCAGGCTTGTCCAGCTCTGATCCAGTACCTGGGGTTTGAGTACCTGCCAATACCAATCTGTAGCCCCTTCATGAAGTGATTGCAAATTGCAAGTTTTGCAAATTTATTAGAATAAAAGAAAAAACATCAAAAATATCACATTGTCATGAATATTCAGACCCTAAGCAACACCACTTGTAATGTAGCTCAGGCTCCTCCCATTCCTCTGGATCTTTGCTGAGAAGTTTCGATACTAGGGTTGGAGTCCACCTGTGGTAAATTAAGTTGATTAGATATGAGTTAGAACGGCACAGAAGGCCTCAGCTGACAATGCACATTAGAGCAAAAACCAAGCCATGAGGTCAAAGGACCTGCTGCAGAGCTCAGATTGTTCACAGGCACAGATCTGGGGAAGACTAATACAAATCTGCTACACAGTGGCCTTCGTAATTCTCATAAGGAAGAAGGTGGTACAACCGCTTCCAAGCACTGGTCACCCCTGGAAACTGAGCAAACAGGGGGAAGAACCTTAGTAAGAGAGATGACTAAAATTCTGATGGGCCACTCTGATCAAGGTGTAGCAACACCTCAGCAAAGTTCGGGATGCTTCAGACTGCAACATAAGAAAAGTAAAAAAAGTGTAGGGGTCTGAATACGTTCTGAATGTCCTATTGATTCTTCATAAAGGACGAGGCTGTGGATCATGTATGTGCTGCACCAAACTCCCCTAATTTAGCAAATTAACTTTCAAGAAATGAACACTTGTAAACTTAAGTTGAGCTTCACTGTGAGTGCAAAGCAAAACTGTCATTTTCATGTTGCTAACATTGTTCCTTAAAGGTCATAGATGGTAGACAACTGACAAAGCCTTTTTATGGTGTTGGAGTAGCTGGAGTGCGATCTCTTCCAAATTTTAGCTGGTAACACTGCACTGTGTGCTAACGTCATCTGCAGGTAACAAAGGTGAAATAATGAATGAAATGTGCTAGATATATAAACGTAGCACAAAAGTAATGAAAATTGTGTTTGGTAGATAATGTCTTTATTGTAACAATGCACTTGGCAATAAATCTTATACCGTTGGAAAGCCTGTTTATTACCCTTTTAAATGGTGCCACGTATGTAAGGAACATGCATTTGTTGGATGAGCAGCAGAGCTGAGGATGTGGTGTGCCTCCTGAGTTTATAAGGTTAAATTTACTCAAAGTACAGATATCTGTTGAGTTGTTTTGTTCACAGTGCAAATGAGAAATGCAAACATCTGTTCCATTTAGTTGAATTTGTCTGATCATGTTGGGTTCCTTTTAAGGCGGCTCTGTGGGTGAACAACTAACACACTGTATGATTTCATGAGTTCCTATGGGCATTTCACAAAAGTTGAGAAATCCAAGGGATTTTTCATTAGTAAACAAAGAACTAAATCATAATTAAGACAAAAAAGTGACGGTGAGCCAGATATCCCTGATTTGCAGCAGCAGTCCTCACTTCAAAAACCTCTGTCTTCTGAAACCAGCTCTGGGTTTTGATTACTGAGGCCCGGTGCGACTTATTGAGCAATCAGTGGCTTCACCTGAGGCCTTGATGACGAAGCTGGATTTTATCGAGTTAACTTCAGGATTAACCCTTGATTTTCTGTATGACAAAGCTGGATTTTATCGAGTTAACTTCAGGATTAACCCTGGATTTTCTGTACGACGACACTGGTTCACTTCTTACCAGGATAAATCACCACAGTAACTTATGCTAAATGGCTAACCTGCTCCCGAGCAGGTTATGTTCTGGATACGAGATCAGAGAGTATAAAAGCACTGCCTTCTGACCAATCAGTTCTCTTGGAAAATGGCCTGCCCATTATTAGAAGACTAGATGTTGGTGCATGGATCGTGAGAAGAGCGCTTAGGAGAGAAAGAATATTTAGGGATAGATGATAGATAAATTCCGGTGATTTCATCCATACAACAGAGACAGTGAGGAGAAATAAAGCCTTGGTGTATGTTTTTATATTTGATCTTTACTTGTTCCCAAGTCCTTTTTGCTTCACAAGGGTTGCATCTGACATAATGGGGTAATAATAATGGTCACGCATGGCATAACTGCAGAAACATGGATTAATGGAACACACAACTTCTCGTGCCGTCATGGTGAGGAATTAATATTACAACTCAAAATTCGCTGAGGAAGCTCTGCCCCAAACAGCTGTACTGTAATAAAGTGAAACCGTGTGATCAGAGTACTGTCTTTTTATATTGTCCGATGAATTAATATTGTATAATCCGACGAATTTACACATTAACAGAGTCGGCAATTTTCTGCCAGCATTCCTTCCTGGCTTTTGCTGCGTTGAAAGGTTTGCTCCTGGCCTTGATGATGGCTTTTAATTCCTCATATTTTGTAAGAATGATTGTCTGTTCCCCCATTGAGAAATATGCTGCTCTGCAGGGTTTCTCCATGTTTGCGATTGGTCAGACGCTGCAAACACCACCCCTTTTATGTGAGCACGCACTGATCCAGATTGGAAAACCCTGGGTGCAGTTGTGGAGGTGATAACCAGCGTACAGATGATCTGGATTGCGAATGTCTTCATAAGTCAATCCAGCTAACGGGGAGATATCCCGGGCGTGTTAATCCGGCTTCACACTTGCAGTTGTCAGCATAACAAGAATGAGATACATCCACACTGGTCAGCTGTTGTTTTAGCTTGCTCCATGGTATGCACATGCAGACCAGAGAACTGAAGATGGTACATAAACTGGACTATAACACAGGATGGCATGAAACTGAACTTTGCAGTGAGATCATGTACTTGAAAAAAAAAAAAAAACCTCTACTCTGTCTAATGTTTTTTATACTCAAAGATCTATTTTAGCTCACCAATACATACATTTCTCATGTTTTTCACCAGTCATTTAATTATTATACCTTGTGAATAAATATAAATGTATTTATACAGAATATATTTTAAACTGATAAGATACTAGAGAAAGTTAAATGATTTAAGTGTCTGATACCATTTATAAGTCGTGTTCAACCATCTTTGGAAAGTTTTCTTGTCTTTGATTATTATCATAAACTTTGTGAAGTGCACAAAAACATCGGCAAAAATGCGCAAAACTTTAGTACCAAGCACGTACATGAAACACTGTTAATACTTCCTTGCAATCTAGACAGTTCACAAGAATCTGCTCCTACTTTAAGTGGTAATTCCTTTCCTACTTACCTGTCTTATGGAAAAAGAACTTTCTGTTGTAATTTTGTACTGTTTGACACCCCTGAACAAAAAATAGACTGAAACTTTATGGTTTAATAATATTGGGGCAAAAAAAGTCTTAGGAACGTGACAGACTTTTGTGGGAGGACCACTGAAACACATTTGACACTCAGAGATGAGCTGTGTGGAAAAAAAGAGAATATAAACCGCTCCAAAACATCTGCACATGCTCAGTTTTGACCTTATTTGACCCAAACAGATGTTTTCTGTTAAACATTTGTATCTGCTGCTGACCAACAGAATAACAATGTGGAGTAGAAGAGAGTCATGAAGAAATGTATCTAAACCTCAGTGAGTTTGGCTGATAGTAAATCATCCAGCATAAAGTCCTGCTGTTAACAGGCACAGTGAGACTTTATATCATAATCGTTTTTGAAGAAAAGTCATGTGAAAGGAGCAGAGTAAGACCTCCATATGATGGTCAGAAAAGGTCACGGCTAAAATAGACAGAGTGAGACCCCCTTTGATATGAGATGGTTTGCAAAGGTCATGTAAGGACTGAGTCTATGTGGTAAATGTTTGTGTCATGGACTGTATATTAAGATGGATGGAGCAACAGCTGCCTGAGAGTGAAGACAAAATAGCAAGAGCTCCCCCTGCTGGCTGGCTGAAGTAGAAGTATTTATTAACTTCTTACACATGCATATAACTCATGATATACGCGTAATAATTTATTACAATGTTAGAATGGGATTTTTTCCTCAGATCCATATTTGGTCATGGTGGTTAGTTAAGGTTTGGGATGAATCTGTTACCAGTTAAATTATGCTAAATTCCCACAATAATCCAAAGGACAAAGTGAGTCTGCTAAAATTTCAAATACCATGAAAACTGTTTGCATTCACTACAGTTTTTCACCATTTCTAGGACACATTTATTGAGTCTTCTCCATTTTCCTTAAGAAATATTTAAAGAACAAAATTGTCGGTACACCTGGGCAAGTGGATATGAGAAAAGTTGACAATCAAAACAAAAACCATCCAACACAATTCCAAGATTTGCTGTTGCTTCACAGTTTTGCATCACTCAGACCTTCATAAGATGATTCATTTTTAGAATAAACACGATGAAGGTCTGAGTACTGAAATGTTGGAGAGCAACTGGAATTGCAACAGCTGAGAGCAGCGTGTGAAACTTTGTTTTCTTTATTTTTTTCATAGGAATATTCACAACTCAGTCATAGTTTACATATTGCATAGAGTAAGTGTGATTTTTCACACACCTTCCTCATTATCATTCCATGGGTAAGAACTTTGTCTTTCCCAGTTATCCCAGTATCATCTGAAATTGCTCTTCTTGGTCATCCCTGTCTTCTTTCCCCTCTTTCTCCTCTCATAGTCGTCTATCTCTCGCTCTTCCTCCTCAGACTCTCAGATTGTCTCATCTTTATTCTAGCAAAGTGTTATAACCTAAAATTCATATCTAAATATTTCCAGGCTTTAGTGAGATACACAATACTGTATGAATTACAGTGTTTTCTTATTCTCTCTAAATTTCTGTATTTTAATTAGAGCTGAACGATTTCGGAAAATAATGTAATTGCTAATTTTTCCTTTAATATTGTGATTGTGATTTGATATGCAACTATTCCTTAACTCTCTTTTATTCCTAAACAAGGGCTGAATTTTTTTTTTAAAAATGAATTCTGATGATTTGGATTAGTATTGCAGATTGGATATAATTGTTGCATTAAAAGAGTTTTGTTTTTTACAAAAAGTAAGGTAGAATTTTTTTATAGACTTGAATTATTGCATATGTCATGCATAGCATCTCTGCTGCAAAAAAAAGTTTAAACCTGCTATTTTGACACAAATTTCAGGTCGAAGAAATCTTGCAACTTCTGTGATTTTCAAATTTCATCAGGCCATATTGCTTTTTAATCTAATTTTCAATTAACTGCCCAACCCTATTTTCAGTTCAGCCCTCTTTTGCATAAATAACACCAGTACGATAGTTTTCCAGGCCCTTCTACCCCTCTCTACAGTCTGTTAATGTGAATGGAAAGTTATAAAATGTTTTCTCTGTTATGTTCAAGGGGGTGGGAAAATAATCCAAATTTGGATTAAATCAAAATATGGCCTACTGCAGTTTTCAGATTGCAAAGATGCAATATTTCCTTAACCTAAAATGTGAGGCAGACTTATGCAAACTTTTTAAGTGTCAGTTATGTAGTTTAAAACAAATCCTACTTAGTTTTTAAATGTTTGTCTTTAAAAAATGTAAAATCATCATCCCCTTCAATAACAGCTCTTATCAGTTTTGCAATGAATCAATATATTGCAATTATATTTTTTCCCCCCAGAATTTTCAGCCTTTAATCTACCAAATACTGTTTCTATTTATATAAACTTATTGTTTCTTTATTGTTTTTGAAATACGCAATATGGGAGGGTGGGGGGTATTGCGGTTAGGTCATTTTCCCAAATTGTTCAGCCCTTATGTTTACTACTGTTGATTGTAAAAAAAACCTTTGTCATTAGGGATGAAACAACGTTACACAAAACTCAGTCTCCCAAAAGCAGTCTGTTCCACCCATTCAGATTCAGAGCGTTGATAATTTAGTCTCGTTATCTGCTGATCAACAATTGAAAAGTGTCTGACAAGTTCTTTGACATGTGAGCGTCTTTCAGACTTCAGACTTGACTCTGCTGTTTTGGACCCGTCGTTGTGGAAAGGTGGGTCACATTTGTCAGCTGCTTGGCCGCCTTTTCTCTTACTGACATGTCCAACTGTGTTTTTTGTGTGTTTGTGTTTAACAGGAATTGGTGTGCGTTCGTGGTGACAAAGACGGTGAGCTGTGTGGTTGAGGATGGAGTGGAAACGTACGTGAAGCCTGATTATCATCCCTGCAACTGGGGGAGTGGACAGTGCAGCAGGGTGGTGGTGTGAGTATACGTACACACAAACATATTTTACTCCCTTTACCGGCAGATGTGTGAAGTAAACAGTGAGCAGTAGCGGAAGGATACAAAATGGCGAAAGCTGCATCGTAAGTTAGTGCCTGACACAGAGGGGGTTTTTAGGAGAAATAAAGTGCTGTGTACGTTTTCGACACAGCAAACAGGCAAGCCAACATATTTTCTTTGCCCATTTTATCGTAAAAGTCATTCATTTACACGGACAACATGTTCCCATCTACAGCCGCTATGCGCCGGCTCTTTCCAAGCTCATAATAACAACAGGATCAAATTAGACGGAAATCACTGGAGGCTAATGCTACCACTATAGCCAAGCACCTCATACGACCCAACTTCAAAAATCCTGAAATATCCCTTTAAATGGGTTTTCATGGACATGAGTGTCCCAGCTATGAGCCTTATCCTGGTTTTGATCATATCCAGGAGTTAAACAGTATATGATAGAGATAAATCAAGAAATGAATGGTAAATCAACTCTTACCATTACAACATTAGCTGTGCATCTCTAAACTTTTTATGTTCATTTTCTGTAAACCTAATACTCTGTTCCTTGTGTCTCTGCAGTTATCGGACATACATGAGGCCGCGTTATAAAGTCGCCTATAAAATGGTCACGGATATGGAGTGGAAGTGTTGCCATGGCTACAGTGGAGAAGACTGCAACGATGGTCCAGTTGGAGGAGGGGGAACACAGATATCCACCACCAGACCTCAGCCTAGGCCAGGACAGGGAAGTGGAGGACAAGGGGGAGGAGGATATGGAGTTGGAGGAGGACAGACAGGAGGCGGGGGATATGGAGGAGGAGGAGGACTTGGAGGAGTTGGAGGAGGACAGACAGGAGGGGGATATGGAGGAGGAGGACAGTCAGGAGGCGGGAGCTACGGAGGAGGAGGGCAAGGAGGAGGCAGCTCAGGATCTGGACAAAGCGGTGAGCAGGATCTCTTTACATTCATTCTACTATTTGAGCATAAATCCTTACAAAGATCCAATCCTTTATGTCGTTTGTCATGAGATAAATTGAAGTGTAGATTAGAGCATCAAAAGTCCAAAACGCTGGAGTTCCTGAAGTGTCCACCGGAGGCTGGCTGCCTCATGAGGTTCTGTGATAAAATGACAACTTTAACAGCAGTCAGCCAGTTGGTAGGGGGAATTCAGTCAGTTAGAAATAGTGTCAGTCATTAAGAGCGGTATGTTGCTGTTTTTCTGATTACAGACAACAAAAACATGTTAAGGCCAAGTATGAACTAAATTAACACCAGAAGTTCTGGAGGCCTTAAAAAATTTCGTTTTATATTATAGAAGATTTCTGTGAAAATTCTCAGAAATTTAAAAAACCCAGAATATCTTCAAATATTCCCTGAACAGTTCCGTTAAACTTCCTGAAAAGCCCAAAGATTAAAATATTTCTTTCCAAAAGTGTTCATGAAAATTCAGAAAAATCTCAGGTCAGGTCCACCCAAAATTTCAAAGCAGTTTCTACCAAAATTTCTAATTAAATTTCCCGTATTTGCAAATAAGTTCGCCAAAAAAATCTTTGGTAATTTATGAACAATTTCCTAACAAATTCCCTCAAATTTCCACAATAGACCCAGGAAATTGTCAGGGGTAATTCCCTGCAAAATTTTTTGTTAAATTCCCAAAAAAAGAAATTGTAAAATTTTACTGAGATAATAGAAAATGTCCAAAAAAAAATCCCTTAAAATTATCATGAAATCCAATAAAAAATTGAAAGGAAAATGCCCCCTAAAATAAAAAAAAAAACTAATTCTACCCCAAATGTCTAGTCATATTCTCAAAAAACTTCACATACATTATCTGAAATTCCATTAAAATTTTGGGAAATTTTCCAAATAAATTAAATACAATTGCCATGGAATGACCAGAAAAAATTTCAAGAGAAATTCCCTCCTAAATTAAAATTTTCAGTCATGATTCTCCATGAAAAGAATTCCTCAAAAGTTCCTGAAAAATTAAGGAACATTCCCATAAAATACCCAGGATAATTTGAAAGTTAACCCCCTAAAACGTTTAATCAAACCCTTCAGAATACACAAACATATTCCCCAAACATTCTAAACAAACAACATAAACTTCTATGGGATTTCCAGACAATTATCTCAAAAATTCTGAGAGCAAAATGTTCTATGGTGTTGTATATGTAAGTTTCTCTTATGTACATGCAGGGATTCAATAGTTTAAGACAGAAAGACAAAGTTATTATTGACCTTTGCTGACCCCTGCTGGTGACCAGCATGAATTTCTGCCTTTGCTTTGCCTTGTTCAAACTTCTCTGTTCTAAACTCTTCAGCATCATTGTCTTCCAGGTCGAGCTGAGAGTGAGAGGGTGAGGCAGCTGGAAGAGAAGATCCAGCATCTGACTAGAAACCTCAATGACCTCCAGACCACAATGAACACCATGAAGGAGAACTTCCAACAAGAGGTCAACAAGCCTGGCTTCAGTGGAGGAGGAGTAGGAGGAGGCTCCTCAGGAGGGAGAAACCCTGCAGATGCTGCTCAGCCAGAGATTAAAGAGACAATTAACAGCATCCAGAACAAACTGGACCAACTGGACAACCGCACACAGGTCAGATACTGCTCAGTTTATCAGAAAGATAAAGCTCAGAACCAATAGAGTGTTAAATTACATAAAAAATGTAATTTTATAAAAATAACCATGCTAATCAAAATGAACCAGACTGATGAAAAGAGATTAAAGGGTAGGTAAAAAAATACTGTAATTGACTAGTATTAACTATAGATTTATCTATGTTTTTCTCTTGTTTGACATTTTTGTCTTCTGGTAAAACCCAAGGTAATTTTACAAAGCACCACTAAATTTTTCAGGCTTGTTGGAGATAAGAAAGGTTCATCCACAAAGCTGCTCAGATCAGACTGTTCTTTATCCCGTTGGTCTTTATGAACAATGTTAAAGGGATGAAACTGACACTTCTGTTTCATTAGGCTCATGATAAAACCCTGGTCAGCATCAACAACCACCTAGTGAACGGGAAAGGGAACGACCTGGACGGAGGCGCGTCTGGAGGGGGGCTGAACGGAGGGAGGCTGAACACGCTGAAGGAGGAGATCCTGAGGGAGTTGGAGAGGAGGGTGTCCCTGTCCTGCTCCTCCTGCCAGGTATCACATCCACCTGTAGTGGCAGAGGTTGAAACGCTGACATCAAAGAGTCCCATTCTTGTCTGATGAAGTTTTGAGCTGCTCAGCAGTTCTGGGTGTTCTTTGCTAGATTTTTCCAATGCATGAAGCTCCA
The DNA here is from genome assembly GCF_018320785.1 of Cheilinus undulatus. Lineage (NCBI taxonomy): Eukaryota > Metazoa > Chordata > Actinopteri > Labriformes > Labridae > Cheilinus > Cheilinus undulatus. Next base: position 6,486,690 of record NC_054865.1, read on the forward strand.
AATGTTTTTCTTTTGGTGAAAGATCTGGACTGCAGGCAGACCAGTTCTTCACTGGACTTTCTGTTGTGAAGCCAGGCTTTTGTGATGGATGTGGTATGTGGTTTAGCATTGTCTTGCTGAAATAGTCAAGGCCTTCCCTGAAAGAGACGTTGTCTGGATGGAAGTATATGTTGCTCTAAAATCTCTATGTACTTTTTAGCATTGATAGTGCCTTTCTGGATGTGTAAGCTGCCCATGCCACAGGCACTATTGCAGCCCGATACCATCAGAAATGCAGGCTTCTGAGCTGTTAAATGGTCCTTCTCTTCTTTGGTCTGCAGAACAAAGTTCTTGGTTTTGGAAAAAAAAATTAAATTTTTAGTTATCTGACCACAGAATGGTTTTCCATTTTGCCTCAGTCCATTTTAAAAAAGCTTCGACCCAGGGAAGATGGTAGTGTTCCTAGATCGTGTTTATATGTGGCTTCTTGTTTGCATGATACAGCTTTAGCTTGCATTTGGGGAAGGCAGGCAGGTACTTCCGAAAGTGTTCCTAAGCCCATGCAGTAATGTCAAGTCCAGAATCATGCCTGTTTTTAATGCAAAGCCACGTCAGAGCCTCAAGATCACTAGAATCAAATAGTGACCTTCAGCCTAGCCCCTAGCTCACAGAGATTTTTCCAGATCTTTTTTATGATATGGTGGACTATAGATGATGGAATATTAGAAGTCTTTGCAATTTTATATTGAAAAAAATTTTCCTGAGAATTGTTCCACAATTTTAGACGCAGTTTTTTGCAGGCTGGTGAACCTCTACCCATCTTTCCTTCTGAGAGACTCTTCCTGTCTAAAATGCTCCTTTTATACCAAATTATATTAGTAACCTGTTTCTAGTTAATTGTTGGCAAAATGCTTCTCCTTCCGTTTTTTATTAGTGCTTCTTACTTTTCCAGCCTTGTTGTTGCCTTGGCCGTACTTTTTTTTCATGAAATGGTAAAAAGTCAGAGTTTCAACATCTTCTATGTTCTTTAAGTTCTGTAAAAGTTCTACAAAATGGGGGTTTATGAGATTTTGTAAATCATTGCATTGTTTGTTTGTTTGTTTTTTCATTTTTCACAACGTCCCAACTATTTTTAAATGGGTTATATATGTAATATCACTCAGTAGAGTATCTTATTTTATGACAGCCAAGTAGTAAATTTTGCATGCCCCATTGTAGATATTTCTTTTCTTACAAGCAGTGGACTTTTCTTGACTTTATCTGGACTTTTATAAGTGTAATAAGATATTTTTGACTTTGTTTTCCAGGCTGGTGTGGAGGACCTACGGAGACAGCAGCAGGCTGACAGAGAGAGCATTCGAGCTCTGCAGAAGCAGATAAACGCCATGGATGTACGGTATCAGCAGGGCCTGGACAGGCTTCAGCGGGAAGTTCTGCGTTCACAGGGATGTTGCGACACCGTCAATGACCTCCAAAGACGCGTCACAGATGCTGAGCGCAAAATTAGCTCCGCTTCTGAAAACTTTGATGTCCTGAACAACCGCCTAGACAAGGAGCTCAGTGGGGCAGACGGCAGCAGGAACAATGAAAATGGCGGCTTTGGCGGAGGAGGTTTCGGGGGTGGTGGTGGAGTTGGGGGAGATGGTAGGGATGCTGTGGTGACAAAGGATGGACTGGACAATCGGCTGAGGGAACTGGAGCGGCGGATCAACAACACAGTCCAGCAGACTGAGCAGAGCTGCTCATTGATAGAGAATGACCTGAAGGATTACTTCCACAGAGAGCTAGGAGACCTAAGGACGGTGTTCCTCGACCGCTTTGATGACCAGGCCTACAGGATCGCAGATGTGGAGCTGGACGTGGGGCTGGTGAAGGACAGGGTGAGTGACCAGGACAAGAGGCTGTCCAAACTGGAGAACAGCACCACGCTCCTGAGCCGCAGGTTTGACGAGTGTGGCTGTGGAAGCTTAGAGGAGGGAGGAGGAAGAGGTGGTGGACATACAGGAGGAGGAGGTGACAGGGGAACCAGTGGAGGAGGGAGGTGGGGAGGTGGAGGAGGAGAAGGAGGGACGACAAGTGGAGGAAGAGGTGACGGAGGAAGAGGTGGCATGGGGGGAGGAAGTCATGGAGGTAGAGGAGGAACTACTGGAGGAGGATTGCCTGGAACAGGAGGAGAGAGAGATGACACAACGGAGAAATCTCTGGAGTGGAGAGTGGTCGCCAACGAGGATCAGATCCGGCACTTTAACACTCGACTCAAAGACCTGTCAGTGTCCGGAGACTCTCTGCTTGACAAGGTGAGACTTTTATTTAACTCCAGATTTTGAAAACAGAATCACTGTAATTATGGAAAGATGTTTAAAAAATAATTTAACCCTCAGACCACTTTTTTACATGAAGATGCATGCTCATGTGTATTAAGCTGCACTGTTGATCAGTTAGGGTCCAGATCTTGTCATTTGAGCTCAAAGTATTTAAGAACTAAATTTCGTCTTCAAAAATTTTTTTTGAAAAAAATCTACTGGCTGATCTGTTGCTGAATGACTATCTGATGTCTCTACAAAACTCAACGGTAACCACCCAACTTAGATCATAGCAGTCCACAGCTCCTGCTCCATTAATCAGAGATGTCGAAGTGGCACTTGGTATATTTTTAATTTCAGGCAACCACACCACATTACCCACAAGCCTTGTGTCTCTTAAAGAAGGTCAATAATATTTTCTAATGTCTTCTAAGGAACCATTTTTCTTCGTTTTCCATTTTATTGAAGATCAAATATTTAATTTGTCCAGTTGCAGTGACAAATTGAACACAAGTTTTGCACCTAAAAGCGAGTTCAGCCAATCGGAGACATCCCTGTGACACTCGAGAATTGTGGGTAATGTAATGCTGTTGACTGCAATTGTGAATAAACATTTTTCCCAGAATGAAGTGTGTAGTATACAAATTTGTTTCCTCTACATCAGTGGTTCTAAACTGGTGGGTTGGGACCCAAAAGTGGGCCAAGAAGTTCTTTCCAGTGGGTCATGAATGTGTGCCAGGAAAAAATAACTGGATAAATTCTCTAAGGCAGATGGCCTAACCTCCAATTTCCATATACAGCGACCGTGCTGTGATCCGCCGGCGAATCATCACATTGCGCTTTCTCTAATCTATCAGAGCAATTCCACAGCCGGTGCTCCAGACTGGCAGCGGTGCGTGCCTGAAGCGTCATTTTGCCCTGCTTCGTACAAGATACGCTGCATGTCTATTTTTAGCGCCAGCCATTACCAAACAGCATCAATACTTGTCGATTAGAAAACTTCAAAGATGAAGTCACAAACGTAGAATATCGGGTTCTTTCGAAATACAACACAATGCACGGACTCCTGATTGCAAATCATCACTATATCAACATTATGTCTCATCCTGCAGTGAGAGCAAAGGGTCACCGAGAGGTCAGTGGGTCACAGAGCTACAACGGTGTCATTGACGAGGAAAGGTTAATTTCTGGGGACTTTAGCCAAAGAATTCTACATTAAACCACAGATCCTTTAAGCAAACATTAACCTTTTAACTTCCTAATGTACTCACTCAATGGCAGAAGCAATAATATCATGGACTTATACCGGAAAGGATAAATGGATGGATATGGAGTTTTTTTTTGTGGGTCTTGATGCACAGACAGTTTAGAACCACATGCTCTACATCAGGAGTCATCACCTACATTTGTAAAAGTGCCAGCTTTTTGTCTTAATAGATGCTTGGGGGGGGGGTTAGGGTTAGGGGGTACAATGCAAGAAAAAAGTTTAGATAGCGAATAACTGAGTTTTTTTTAAATGATGTGTCTTCAACACAGAACCAGGATGTCTGAACTGAGGTGGCATGAGTGTCACTGCTCTGACCTCCATCACAGGATCTACTCTCACTACCTATTTAAGTCACCAGTAAGCAAATAGTTTGCATTCAGTCCCTTTATCATGTTGTTGTCTTGTTAATAGTTGTCATCATAAATTAAGACAGAGACAGTTATGTTAGGCTTTATGATTTCTATTCTGCTGTGATTACTGAAATTATATGATAATAGGTATGTGCACACTGGTAGTCTCTGAATCTTTTTTTTTCAGGACAGAATGAAGAGGTTCAAAAGAAATAATAGTGATGCAAAAAGCTTGTTATGCTAATTTTGAAGTTTTATCCTAACAATGCAGTGTGTAATGAGAAATAGGGCTAAACGATTTGGGAAATCAATCTAATTGTGATTTTTTTCTCCAATTATGTGATGGCGATTTAATGTGCAATTATTTTATATTTATTTATATTTTAAATTCCACATCTTATGTATTTTCAATAAATACAAGCAGAAAATCCCTCTATATTTTAACCACTGCAACATTCAATAAATTAAAGTAGGGCTGGGTGATTTCTTTAAAAAAATCTTTAATCGCATTTATTTTGACTTATATTGCAAATTCAATGTGAATTGTTGTATTGAAAGGAATGATCATTTTCACTATTCTAACAAAATGTGACACAGATGTTTGCATGATGGGTGGAACATATCTCTGCTGCACACAGTTTTTATTAACTGGCATTTTTAATACATTTTTTTATTTCAAAGAAATATTGCACCTTTTGCGATTTGAAAATTGCAGTAGGACATACTGCAATTGAATCTAAATTTTGATTAATTGCCCATCCCTAATGAGGAACCTGTCCCAGATTAGACTTATCTTGAGTGTTTAGTTTATTTTTAAGCTACCCCAATTGATTGGTGAGTCTATGGGTGCAACTTAGTTTTTCTGTAGTTGACTACAGGCCCAGTTAACTGATGATAGCACAGTGTGCTGACTCATACAGGAACATGATATTGTGCCAGTCACTGGGAAAGAAAACTTTTATAAGTCAGTGTGTTTTCATTGGGGGATTTGGGGATTGAATGTCAGGGAGTGACTCCAGTTATTCCCAGCTACCTTCAACTTCATTCTTTGTTATTATTTGAGTGCCCCCTGGTGGCAGAACTTACATACCATGCACTTAAATGCAAATACAAGGGAAAAATGCTTGTGATAATGCAATTTGATTTTATCATTATGAATAATGACATCATCAATCATCTCCTAGGTGGTGGACTTAAGCCATGATGTGCGTAAAATTAAAGCTCTGACTGGTGATCATGGTGAGCACTTCAACAGAATCGTGACTGAGGTGGAGATGCTGGGCCATGACTGTGAGCTGTGCCAGAAGGTGGACGAAGAGCTGCGAAAGTTGAAAAATCAATCCCAGGATGCACTGGGACGCATGCAGAACCACATCAACAGACTCAACATTCGACTGGATTCAGGGAGAGAAGGCTGCTCTCAAACCTGCTCACACCTGGAGGATGAAGTCCGCCTGATGAGAGACGATGTCAGGAGGTGCACCAGCAGATGTAGAACCAGCCCTGACACACCCACAGGTCAGAGAGACTTGCCAAGTTATCACTGACTAAACCTTAGTTTGAAATCAACCTTTCTATTTTCAAAACTGCACAAATACACATATGAACATAGCAGCAGAAGCACAACAATACTGTGCTCAAGCAAAAGTACAGCAACTTTAATTAAATATTACTTTTGTAGCAAGTAACTTATTTTGACTCTACTATTTCTGAACAGAAGTTAACTGCTCAACTATAAAAGCTATGTAAAACAATAACTCTTTCTAGGTGGTGGTTCTGGCAGCACTGGTGGTACTGGTGGACTTGGGCCTGGGTTGGATGCTGAGAAGCCTTTAGATGGCCACAGCGTGATTGGAGGCTCCATCAACAACAACCAGCTGAAGACTCTGCAGGGTGAACTGTCCGAAGTCATCCTCACCTTCAGCTCCATCAATGACACCCTTAAAGGACTCGAACACACGGTGCAGAAACACGGCAGCGTCATCACCGACCTTGGTGCGTCCATCTAAACAATATCCACTCTCTGCATCCATTTTCACATTTTCCTGAGTTAAAGTCATTAATTCATTCTTTGAATCCTGACAGGGAACACCAAGGATAAGATCATCTCTGAGCTCGATAAGATCCAGGAGGAGGTGACGGACCATGTCGAGGACAGCCGTGAGCGTCTGGAGGGGATGGACCGGGACATCCGGCGGTTCGAGAATACTCTGCTAGTGGAGATGGGAGACTGTAGGCGGTCTGGAGACGGGCTGGAGAAGAGGCTGTCAAAGCTGGAGGGAGTGTGTGGGAGACTGGACAGTGTCTCTGACTCCATCCTCAAAATTAAAGAAGGTATGCTTTTTTTTATATCGATCCTTTTTTCTTATTTATGATCTCTTTGAAACCCCTCAGTGTATCAATGGAAGTTTCATATTCAAACACAAACCAGACATGATGCTAGAGCTGAAACACTTGGGCAACATTAAGTACAATGAAAGCAGAGGCCATCTAAAGTACTATTCGCACAGTAGTAGTATTACCTGTGGATAATTCATGAGTTTCCCCCTGACGTCAGTGTTTGGTGAGGTGCATTTGCACGGAATAAGCAAAGTCAACTGTACTCAAATTTACAGACATTTCTTCAGATAAACATAAGGGTGCTTCATGGCTGCAGCAAATAAAGTATGCACAATGACATTTTTTCTACAGTTCAGCAATGTTGTGCACATCACGTTCTGAGGGGGAAGTTTCCTGCATGTGTCCTTTACGTACGGTCACTCAGAAGTTCCCAAACTTTTCCTGTCGGACCCCGCTTTTGCAGATGAAAATACTCTCAGGCCCCCCTGCCCCTCATATCGACATATAAATATATGTAAACGTACAACTGACAGTCACAGTATTTCTAACAAATTCCTTTTGTCTTAAGAATTTACTACCACATTAAACCTCATTAAACCTTGTAGTAATAACAACAGTCTTTGTGGCAATAGCGACGATCTTCAATTATTCCCTTAAACAGAGTTTTAAAGATCTGACTCTCTAAAGATAAACAATCTCTTTTAAAGGAACCCTGCATGTTCAGACAGGTTCATCTTGATGGATAGATACTTCTACCTCTCATATGTATATTGAACTAAAAAACTCACCAGATATCCTAGATATCTGCATTTTTAAGTTTGAGCTTATGAACTCACCAGGAAGCCGCCATGTTTTGGTCCGCATTGGTACTGTGACTCCAATAGTGCTCCTCCTCGCCATTCCTATGCAGTAACCATTTTTCCAGACTTGCTGTATGTTTTTCTGCTTGCAGCTGTTGCTGCCATAATAGCTTCATACCAGGCACGAGTTTGCTACGGGTTGGCTTTGTCTCCCTGCTGTCAAAACTCTGTCATTCCTAAGTTTTACCTCAACAAACTTCCTTACAAGTGACTGGATTCAGTGCATAGTGGAAGTGTGCCTGTAGCTTTTCAAAATAAAAGCATTATGTACATACGAAGGGAGTTTCTCCAAAGGAATGCTAAAGTGGGCTTTTACTTTGAAAAGTACAAACCTTTACCTGCAACATTTTGAACCATGTTGAAACAGAAAGCTTCATAAATAGTAGGTTTGGGGAACAATTTTTTTAAACAGACGCATTTTAGCTTGTGGCCTTCATCTGATTCTTCAAGAAATGGATTTTAAACATATTCCACCGATGTAGATACAAATATTTTTTTACAACACGGTAAATATTGCTCTGCTTTTATAATTTTTCTGTCTAGTTTGAGCGATAACCGCTTGTGGTGCAATTAAAAATAGAAGAGACTTCAAATCTTAAAATTCTCTGTGCGTGAGACATGCAGTGTCTCTAACACTGGCTGCCAGTCTGAAACAGCAGTTACTGCATAGGAACCCTATGGAGCGCTGCAGTACTTTGACGTCACACCACCAGTGTGGGCCAAAACATGGCGGCCTCCTGGTAAATTTATAAACTCAAATTACTCAAAATACAGATATCTTGTGGATTTTTTAGTTCAATATGTACCTATGAGAGATACAAATATCTATCCAACAAGATGAACTTGTCTGATCATGCAGGGTTCCTTTTAAGATTTATACCCCCAATCCTACATAATTTTTGTGACCATCATGGGCTACAGATCTTTTTGAGTCCTCTTCCGCTCCAATCCAAAATGTGGACAACATCTTGGACTTAAACTGCCACTGCATTGCTGATTCTGAGGTGGTGTTACGTATCCCTGGTGCCCCATAAACTAAACTAGACATCACGAAGAATAAACACTACTAGGGGTATTAAGAATTAGTGGGATTTAACCTTACAAGGCTTTATTTTCATATAAATCCTCATCTCAAATTAGCCGTCTCCTCCCAAAACATTGTGGCTATGTCACACTGCTACTCTCTGCTAAAATGTCAAGATTTGGACCTTAGCTGATTAATAATACCAATAAATCCCCATGTATGTAAGTTTTAGGGATGTGCAATATTGGATTTTTGCAGATATCTGATATGCCGACATTTACAGATTCATTTTAGCCAATACTGATGTTGAAACTGATATCTAAATATGCTTTTCAGACAAGAAATTTCAGTCCTTTTGGACACACATTAAGGTTTAAGGATGGCCAAGGAAACAGTCCTTAAAAAACACTTTAAAGTTTAAAGAATGAGGATGAATAAAGAACAAGACCTCAACTGACATAGGTCTGTTGGTTCAGCCTAAAACTCCACTAATTTATTAGTGTATATCAACAAAATGTACTGTTGATATATGCTGAAATACACAGACAAAATATCAGATGTACATTTTGATATCAGCCGTTACTGATATTTGCTTTTTAAAGATAATATCTGCCGATACCTATACCAGACCGATAGTATTGTGAATCCCTAGTAAGTTTTTCATCTAAAAAGTGGTGTGAGGGTTTAGTTGGACCACAATTAGGGAGGCTGTTTGTCAGTTGATTGGATAATGATGCTTTGTTAGGAGTGAAATTAGCACAGCTTAAGTTGTCTGCTTGAGCCAGCCAGTCTGTTGAGTGTTACTAGAGAAATGTTAAGTCTGCACAGCAGCTGGAGGATTGATAAGATCTGACAGTAAACAGATGAAAATGATCAGTAGATCCTGACTCTGTGGCTTGTGGTGTACTTCTTGTTCAAAGTAAAAGTGATCCAGCTGATTGTCTTTAAATTTACGAGCACAGCTGATATGCGTTGAGTCTCATGTTTTATTGTTTTCTATTCTTTTATTTCTCATGACCTGCAGGACTGAACCGACATGTTTCCAGTTTGTGGACATGTGTTTCTGGTCTGAATGACACTGTCATCCATCATGGAGGAATCATGGACATAATTCAAAAGAACCAGGACGACGTCTACACCAGGATGAAGACAATGAACTCCAGCCTGAACCAAGTCCTGAAAGACTTGCAGGGCTTCTCTGAGCATGACTTGACTGGTGAGCTCTTTGTCTTTGCTCTTTTTTATTTTTTATTTTTTGTCCAAGGTCTCTCAGTGACAGTTTCATACAGATGTCTGAAGAGTCTGGGATATCCCATTTTTCTCTAAAGCCTTAACAAGGTTCACTTCTGTTTGTGTTCTACATTTGTCTCAGCTGCTTCGGTCGAACATCCTTGGTCATACTTGGTCAAAAAGGTTAAATTCTTTTTTAACCCTCAGATGATCTTGTTGACCCGGAACAAAGATGTGTCAGTGTAAATAAAAGTTTTAGTGATTTTGTGAAATAAGCCTTTTTTGTGTAGTCGATCAGCTTCTCAGATGTTAAAATAATTACTTACGTGCATCTTAAGTCTCTTAAATGTTGTGTTCTTAGTTGTGCAGTCAAAATGTTTGGTTAATTTCGATTAATTAATCACAGGATGAAAAATACAATTTGAAATGTATGCTGATTAATCACACTTTGATGCTGTCACACAACTAGCTAAAGTAGCTTTGTGTCAGACCTGAAAAGACCAATCAGCATCATTCAAGGAGAACAAGGCAGTAGCCTACAGGCGGGCTTATGTTGTAGTTAAGCCACTCATTCTGGGTCCAAAGCCATGGTATGGTCACAGGAGATTTTTTTTGGGGGGTGCCAAATGTCTTCAGAATTTTGTTGCTATGGTATTTAACGATCGCCTAGTCATGGGATTCTAAATGCGTGAATAAAGGGAGTATACTCGCCTAATTTTTCTAAATTCATGCAAATAATTTGCTTCACTTGCCCATTAAATGGCTCATATGTGAGTGCCCACAAGACACAAGAAAGGAGGGGCTGCCTTCTCCAGCAACCGGCATTTCAGTCAGCTGTCAACAAACATGGCTGAGCTTGACGACACTGAGAGGATTGCTGGTTTGTATCTGCTGTGACAAAGTGACTGACTAAAGTTGTCACAACTTAACAGGCAATATGACCTCCTCACCAACTTTCCTCCAATACACCTCCTTCTTATTGCTGTGCTGGTAGAACAGGCAGGTTGTGTCGTGTAGCTCGGGGTAGCCACAGACAGACACCACAAGTTTCTCCTCCATTTTGCGGTTGAATGAACCTCCCCGCCTCAGGCTTTGGGTATCCTCTCCACTGTAGCAATCAGCTTGATTATTGCTGTAGGAAAGCAGTAGTTAGATCTGACCATGACCACATTTCTTTATCAAAACAAAAGCAATGAGCCACACAGAAAGCTCCTCATGGCAGAGGAGATGTTTTTGCACAACTCTTGATGGACTTCAGCGTTCAGTTTAGCCACAAACAAGTTTCACTGTCCATAAACTATGGCAGTCAGAGACAAAACTGCAAGTAAAAGCCACAAGTGTGGGACATAGGGATGCAACTGTAGAGGCTTGAGATGCACATTTTGTGTAGGGGACTTTTTTCCAAGCACCAATGATGCAACAGAAAAAAAGACTGTCCTCTTTTCTAAAATAATATTTTTCAAGTAATTGAATGAAGCTTGAACTGAAAGGCTGAGAACAATGGATTTAATAAAAACAATAATAAAGACAGTACACTGACACAGCTGAGAGAAACTGTAGAAGCTGTTACCTATTTAACAGTCAGACTGAATTCAAAGTCAGATGTTGTGTTGATGATATATCGTTTGTTTTGTAGGCACCACGCTGCTCAACAGAGGTTTGAATTAGCTTTTATGTTAACTCACTAACTGTAGTCAAAGTGTTGGTTTGATGTTTTAACAACCAATGGATTGAAGTCCCAAAAACACTCCCAAGTTTGTCTCATCCACATGTTGAATGTTGACTAATCCCAAAACATAGAGTCTGTCATTTTGCAAGATGAATATATATAGAAGTGGAGCTCAAAAAGAGCTCAAAGTCTCCATATCCAGCTGCTGTCTGTCAACAAATAACATTAACCCTTAGGGGAGGTTGTGCACATTTTACGTGCTTTTCATTCTTCATTTCTTGATCATTTCGGCTGTCTTCATGAGTATGGCATGAATTTTGGCAAGATCGGGTATTTTTATTTGATCTTGTTATTTCAGCTCACACAGTAAGTCTAAAATACACTGTTTAAAGTTAGAGTTACACTCAAGCTGTTAGGTGCAAAAAAATAATCCATTGAAACCCATTCAATCTGGGATTTTTGATCTTACTTCTATTAAAGCATCATACATGCATTTTATTATATCTGGGTGTCCATCTGAAAAAAATGTGCTAAACATGCAAAAAATAATAATGCATTAAAATCTATGTTGTTGGTAATAACTGTCATGCCCCAGGCTGTAATATTTCAACACAAAAATTTACTTTGCATGTATTGAAAATGTTGAAAATGTTTATATATGTTTATTATATATAAACATCAAAACACATGCTGGCATCATGACAAAATAACTGGCATTAAAATGGTTAAAATCTTTAAGAATTCATGAATATTTGATACCAGTAATTAGTTCAGCTGTATTTGGAGAAAATAGCTAAAAGAAATTAGAACAAGGTATTAATGTATAGTATTTTTATAGCTACCATATGACCATAAAAACCCATTTTTTGCACAAGCAGCTCGAGTGTGACTGATATTAAAACTATCCCTAAGGGTTAACACAACCACCATAGAATAAATCAAACGTACTGACAAAAACACCCTCTCTAACTACAGCTGCCAACTAACTACCAACTGACTTCTACCACTCACACCAAATCCACATGAGTACTGAAATCAACGTCATCAGTACCACACCACCTTCAAAATAATGAACATTACCACTAGGGACCTCACAAACAATGACACACAACCAGCATCAACACAAAAACCACTAACATTACCATAAACATGACTGAAACCAAGGCTAACATCAATACAATGCACACCAACACTACCCATATCAGTGTCAAAAAAGAACATTTATAGCACGAGGTTTACAGTAGGGCTGGAACTGATTCATACTGTGGTTGAATTGTTCTTATGTTTTATTAACTGAGCTACACCAGAACAGAGGAGCAAACAAAGTTCCTCTCTTTTTCCTCTCCGTCTATGGCACATACATGCACTCATTTCATCTTTCATCCCTCCCCTCCTCCTGATTTAATATGAGTAATGATAATCAGCTATTGTTTTATAGGATGTGGAATGTGAAGTAATTTTTGGCGTGCTTTTAAACAGATGAAGATGGGCCTTTATTGTTATTTTTTTCTGGGCTGTGCTTCAATGGCGAGCGTGGTTCAACTGCAGTTTACCTTCAGAGGAAACTTATAAAAAGTTACAGACTCAGCACCTACAATTATCACCATGCACTAATAAACTTTATCTTCATTCCACACAAAAAGGATAAAGATATGTTTAAAATTAAAAAAAAAACCTTGATGGTTTAAATTGTTTTTGGCGTTGTTGCTGCCAGATTATTAATAAAATTCATAATTTCTCTGATCTGATCTACACCCAGTAAGCAGAATTGAAGTGTTTTTAAACTTATTTTGTCTTGAATCACATTATAGCCACTGGTGCATGTTTAACAGTTCAGCTTCAACTGTTTGACTAGGGAAGACCATCCTGCGGTGCCATCCCTGTGCCAGCCATGGCCATGCCATGTCATGCAAAAATATCTGCAGTATATATGTGCATTCTCTTTCTTAGCCAGATTAGCTCAACATCGTTATCAGGAGTCATTTAATCACTTTTAAAGTATTTTCACACACAGACAGTGGTGCTGCTGGTAGAAATGGACACATACTCAAATACATTTATTAAAAAATACACTCGTTATGCAGCACCGTCTTCATGATGGTAATTAAAGAAATACCATGGCTATATTTCAATACCCTGGGGTAACTGCATGCAGTTTTTGCATGATTGATAAACATGCACTCTAGTTTAGCTTCAGCACACGTGCATTCTGGGCTCTTTCCCTGTTAATTTTCCCTCATTATTAGAAATGTATGAATAAAAACTAAACATCAGTTTTCTGTTGACAGACCTTATGAGATGCCTTTACTGAACAGTCCTTAATTCAAAACAAGAGGTAAACAGTGGAGATGGGCCAAATTGGCAGCAGTGGTGTGTAATCCTCATATTATGTTATTGTTTCAGTTGAGAGCCCCAGTTGAGAGGTGGAATTTCACATACTGTGGATTAAAAATAATGTGAAACTCTTTGTTATCCATATCTAAGTGGTCAGTTAATGACAGTGCACAGTAACAAACATGTCTGTCAAATGACCTGAGATGAAGAAATTATTTTTCAGAAGTAGCCATTTATATCTTGGGAACAATTGGAAACAAGTTTGGGGTTACAGTATATAAAAAAGACAACATGAAATAGTATCATCAGCCTAGCACAACAAAATAATCCAACTGATATCACCACCAATAAAACCAACACTACAATGAAACTGGCATCACAACCACCATCAACACAACACTAATCCAACCACCAGTGTAACTTACAGCAATGATATGTCTATGGTGTTATTTCTTGTTTTAAGTCTTTTGTTTTGTTCTACATGTTGCTGGCATCTTCTATGTCTTGTCATCTTCAGTCAGTCTCTATTTGTCTTTTTTGAGCATTTATGTGATCTAAGTTGATATTGAAGTTGATTTTCTTCCTAATTGTTGATCCTTTCATGTTATTTTGCTATGAAAAGAGATTTAACACTAACACAAATCCACACAAAAATTTTATGATGCTATCAGACAGAAAAAAAAGGATGTGTAACAACCATGTTTTGTGTGGATCTGTGTAGCTTTTTAACTTTTTAAACCGGAGCTGCTTCACTTTCCTTTACACCTTTGAGCCATTTACACACTGCCACAACTTACCTAGTTCTGATCCACAAGCACCTATCAGTATGATGTTTTTTGTGAATTATTATCATTTTTATCTCCACACAGGCCTGCCAGGACCTCCAGGACCCCCTGGAGAAAGAGGCTTCAGTGGGCTGCCAGGTCCAAGAGGGCCTTTTGGACCTCCAGGACGACAAGGTGAACCTGGAGCACGAGGTCTACCTGGTACGGCAGATAATTCATAAACTGTGATTCTTAAGGGACTGGTGGAGGAAGTAGGGCAGGGGATAGGAATGTTAATTCATTTCACACCTATTTAATCTTTATAGAGCTTTAATTGGCCAGCTGTCTGCATTAATGTTTACCAATTTTCAGCAACTTGCATACGTTGTCGACTTCTCTTTTTGATGTTAAATTCCTTCCTTTTCTAACTTCTGCTCTCATTTTTACAGGTCCCAGAGGTGAAACAGGTATGTTACAGAATATTAAAAAAAAGACATTTCACACAGGAAAAAAGGATTAAAAGGCAATGGCATTTAAGTTGTTACTGTCACATACATAAAGTAATGCAACAGGTAATGCAGTTACAAGACAACTTCTGATGCAAGTGTGGCTGCACTCCAGGTTAGATCCAATTAGATCCAAAGCAAATCAGAGACAGTTTTCTCTGTCAAACATAGCAATTTATTTAGATTTATTTTAAAATGAGCATCAAGTCAAGAGTACTTATAAAATAAAGCATTTATTTTAACAGTCTTTTTAAAATGTGCGCAAGGTTAAAAAAAACTCTACTTAATTGTTTTGACTTAAATAAAGATTTAGGAAATAAATGTGAATTTGCACACTAAGGGCTTTAAATGTTTGCTGGTGCCTGGGGTTGGCTGTAGACTACCTACTACACACTCTGGTGCCAAAACCCTGCACTTAAACACACGCTGCAACCAAAAAGAAAGAAAATGCGCTCTGGGAGGGAAAGCAAAAGTACAAAACAACCACTCACACAATTAAGGGGAGGTGAGGTGCAGGAGGTGATGCCGGTACCCCCCACAGCCCCTCGGCCTGTGATACTCACCAACAAAGGAGAGCAAAAGAAAAACAGAGTTAACAAGGATGTCTTCATAAGGGCAGAAAACAATCATATTATCAATAACAACAAAACTCTGAAGAACTATTATTCACTCTTGATTACATTCGTATTAATTAGTGTGAGTTAGAATAATATAAATCACTTGAAGTACTACTGCTCACAGCCATAGATGTCTAATCTTTGCTTATAAGAGTGTCTTTATTTTATAACAGTATTTTTTAACATTCCTATGGCACAAGAAGATATTTTCCCCTTAATTCAGGGATCTGGTTTGCTCCTCTGTTTCTCCACTTGTTTCCACTGTTGCTTATAAATCTTCTGGAATAACAACATAGTTTTTATTGTTTAATTGAAGAAAAATTAGAGAAATGAAAGGACTGAACATGCAAGAGGGTTTCTCTCAATGCTGCTGTCTTCTTT
This sequence comes from Cheilinus undulatus, assembly GCF_018320785.1. Classification (NCBI taxonomy): domain Eukaryota; kingdom Metazoa; phylum Chordata; class Actinopteri; order Labriformes; family Labridae; genus Cheilinus; species Cheilinus undulatus. The sequence continues at coordinate 6,502,314 of NC_054865.1, forward strand.
ACACGTTGGATTCTTGAATGTGAGTGTGTATGTTTGTGTGTTTTCAGGTTTGCCTGGTGCTGATGCTCACATACCCAGACTGTCCTTCTCTGCTGCTCTGACTGTTCCCATGGAGAGATCAGGGACCATCGTCTTTGATAAAATCTTTGTTAATGAAGGAGACTTCTACGACCCAAAAACAGGTATGCATAAGGGAAGGTGCTGTCTCCTCTCTCCAGTTTCTATAGAGACTACTGTATATGCAGGCTGAAGACAGCTGGTGACCACATAGTCTGTATCGTCTCTATATACTGTAGTTCTCCTGTTTTGTGCCTATTCTTGGTTGGGATCTTTTCAGAGTCCTTACAGTATTTCATACTTAGATTATTCTTGATCTTCTTCACATTGAGCTGATGAATGTTTGCTCTGCCACATGGCTTAATCCAGAGGAGACGCTTTGCTGTGTTTATTTGAAGTTACGAGACTGGAATGAAGTATACCTCATTCTCTATCTTCTCAGATAACCTTGTAGCAGCAATGCCTCTACCCCATGCATTGTTGTTGTGACAATTTTCTAAGCTGTAAAGGGATGTATACCTATGGAACACATATTCAACATTTATAAAGCTCCTCTATGGAGGTCTAAAAGCTGGATGTTGGAATCCAGTCAGTAGCTAAAAGCAGTGTGACTGGCTCATGGTTTAGAGCAGGGCTCAGCAAGAAGTAAATTTCATTGACTGTAGGATATTTATTGCCATTCTGATCTTGGAAACATGAAGAACAAAATGCTGAATTCAGGTCTCAGTAGCATTTAGGAAAGTACAGCAGCTTGAAAAAGTGCAGTGTGTGACCATGGTCACCAGTCCATAGATCTGAGGCTCTGACAGCTCATCAGTCTGCCAGCATCCAAGATGAAACTGTTCTTCAGTCTATTGGTCCTTGCCCAGATGCTGCACAGCTTCCTGCCTGAAGAAGGGGGGGCAAACAGTTTTTCTGCAGGGTTTGGAAGTCCGAATGTCAACAGTGGGAGGTGAGCTGCATCCATTGGCCCTTTATGCAGACTTTACCACTGCAGTGCCTGTTTCTCTGCCACTGTGCAGCTAAACTGCAAAACACAGTTAGTAAACCTTACTTTAAAAAATCATGCAAATCAGTGACCTTTAAAAAACTAAGTAAAAACATTTTGACCTCAGTAAAGTAAACAAGATATTTTGGATTGCATTTACAAAGAGTTTTAATGTTGTGCACTTGAGTTTAAGCAACTTAAGATACTTTAACACTTGGTAAATTAAGTAAGATGTACTAATGACTAAGAGTACAGTTTATATCCATTTAATACCAGTAGGCAATTTCAAGTAAAATCAGCTACTTGTGGCAGGTATTCAGACATTTAAAATTCTGTCAGTTCAATTTCAATTGTTTATTTATGTAAGATTGACTTTTTAAGTTAAACTACATGATGAAAACTTTCCTAAACTTAAAAATTCTTTTTGAATCCAACCCAAAACAATGTTTAAGTACTTTTCATTGAGTTACATGTTTTTCGAACACTGCAATTTTCCCTTACATTTTTCATATACTTAATTCTTGAACATTTATGCCACTGAAGGTAGGACAATTTAAGTAACAACAAGTGATAGTAACTGAAAGGTGCACACTGGACCAGGAAGTCCTGTTCCATCATGTTCAGTAGAGCATCCATTGTGTATTGTGGTTGCTCCCCACAGTCAGGACTTCCCTTAGTCAGTGACTTCACTCATGGAGCAATAGTGTCTAATGCCAAAAGGCATTCTGGAGAAACATTCATAAAAAATAGTTTATTGTAATTTCATAGAAAATGTACAACGAAATGTCGTCTGGCAGTCTCCTCTGTAGCAGCAAACACAGTCGTCCAAGTGGTGGTTAGAAATCTGGAGCCCCACATCGGCCATCCTGCTGGCGAGGGAGCAGGCACCCGTGAGAAAGATGCTCGGTATGGCAGGTTTGTGTGCCTGATAATGAACAGACAGGGTATAGGGTGCAGGGAGTCCAACAGAATCCTGGAGGCCAGCTTGTGGAGACGACTCTGGTAGATGTGTTTAAGGGTTTGGAGGGGAGAGCCAACAACCTCCCTCTAGTCTTACCGGAGTCAGGAGTCCATTCCGCTCTGTGCTGCTCTATATGGTGCTGCCTAGTAGTTCCACGGCTAGGTCCAGAACGTTTTCATGCAGCCAGGCCTCTGTTGTTATCAAGACACAGTCGTCCAAGCCATGGTTAGAAATCCACACCCTTATGTGGTCCATCTTGTTTGCAAGGGAGCAGGCATTTGTGAGAAAGATGGTTGGTACGGCAGGTATGTGTGGGGCTGTTCTTAGCCTCGCAGGCTAGGGTAAGAGCTCATGTGAAGGAGCCTGTTCCCTCTCTCTAAGGTGTCCTGGACTATACATCTTCTTTGTTGTCACAGATCTCAACACATGTTGTCAGCTTAATTGTGAAATAACACTACAATTTAAGCAATAAGCTACACTACAATTTAAACAATGAGCAATAAGAAGCAATCATGTTCAATTAATGTTACCATAAAAATAACACTTTCACCAGTTTTTACTACATGATCAACCTTTCCAGTCTGAGAGATTAAGCGCTTCCTTGTTGCTGATCCCAATTCACTCTGTCCCCTCCAGGTATTTTCACCGCCCCTGTGGACGGACATTACTTCTTTAGTGCCATCCTGACGGGTCACAGGAACGAGAAGATTGAGGCAGTTCTGTCCAAGTCTAACTACGGCATGGCTCGGGTGGACTCTGGAGGTTATCAGCCTGAAGGACTGGAGAACAACCCTGTGGCTGAGGCTAAAACCACTCCAGGATCTCTGGCTGTTTTTAACATCATTCTGCCTCTGCAGACCAGGGACACAGTCTGCATCGACCTGGTGATGGGCAAACTGGCCCACTCTGTGGAGCCCCTGACCATCTTCAGTGGCATGCTGCTGTATGAAGACATGTGAAGTGTTAATGCAGACAAACAACACCATTCAAGTTTCATGACAAACCCACAGGAGGTTGCAGCCTGATGTATGATGCCACTTCCTCATTCAGGAGTGTTTTTACGCTGATGACAGAATATTTTAAATGAACGTTCACGACTGAACAGAAATCACATGTTCTTAACAGAAAATAGATTTTGTTTTTTTAACTTTAAGGAGTGTTTGCCACTTCACATTTGGACTACAGAATGAGTTGAATAATGGCTGACTTATTTAACTGGTCAGCTGATGTGATAAGGTCACATGATCTGACGTCAGAGCAGCACTTTGAGGACAGAATGACGTCACTGATCCTGAGGAGAAGTTTCTTACTGCTGCTTGAAGCTTTTGAACATTTTTATGGAACTAAACACTCTTGTGTTGAACGGTTTCGGTATTAACAGTGTCAACAGCTATTAGCGTCCCCTACAGGCTACACAGATTACTGTCTTGGCCCAAATATAAGACAAAGACTTCATCAAGAAACACTTCAAAAACGTCAGATCATCTGGGTGCCTTGTAAGGTTAGGTTGGGCTCAAGATACGCAAGCAGCTGGTCGAGTCTGGCCTGTGGCTCTTTCACTGCATGTCATTCCCCACTCTCTCATCCCTCTTTCCAGCTCTATCCACCACCTTTTACAACATTTTACCAAATACACATGGAATGTGGCACAGCCGAGTCATGAAACTTTTTTAAACCAGGTGTTATGTTGGCACATAAAGAAAGATATGAGAGCTCAATATATCCATATAGAAATCTCCATTAGTTTGTTTAAAATTTTCATTAAAAATTGTTCTACAAACAAGATTCACCTTTTAAAACTCTAGTTTCTAAACATTAGTCTTGAAAAGCTAGGATTGTCTTAAAATCAGGGTTCAGTCAGGGCCTCTTAAGTTGATCTGAAGTTCTAAACATTTCTCTTTATTTGCAGTGTTTCTAATTTTGCACTGATTGCTGTTATTTATTTTCGGTGGAGTGGCTGTTCTGGGATACCTTTGCCCTTCGACACACCTGGAAAGCATCAAGCAGGAACAGCCCACGTTCCTCTCTTCCTTTGCCTAAAAGGAAAGCCTAAGGCAGGGAAAGAAGCAGCAAAAAAGCCCAGACTAGAGCAGGCATCAGTGACAACAAAATGACATTGATTAAGTCAAACACATAAGGAGAAGCTGGGATGGAGGAGGGTTGTATAAAGCTTTTTTTTTTTTCTTTTTTTTTTTGCAGAGGAAGCAGCAAAGATTAGGCTGGTAAGAGCATCTTAAACGAGAGTGATTAGCCAGTGGTAAGCTTACAGGAAAATCTGGCTGTCAGCTGATGAGGGCTTGCATGACATCAGCTGATCTCAATTATACAGCAGGACTTTTCTCCGTGGCCTTCCTGAAATAATGCTATATGCTCAATTTGTCTTATATATGGGCCAGAACAGTATTACCACTTTAATATGAACCAAAAGTGTCCTGATTTTTTACTATTTAGAAGCTGGGTCTTAATGCAGGCGTAGCATCCTTCAAAGGAGTCCTCATAACCTGTGTAGGCTGCTTCGGCTTGTATGAAATAAGACTGTCTGGTCCTTAAAGGATGAACAGTTTGCATCCAGCCTTTACCCTTTCACCTCTTAGCATCACTTCAGTCGCCCAGCAACCTCTACAGCTGCACTTGAGCTAGCTTAGATAACTAACAGCATGTAATTTAACCTGTTATTTAAAGATATTTTGAAGTTTGAATCCTTTTTTTACCAGCAGTATTGGTGGCTTTTGGGTGGAATTCACACCAAAGACTTAAATATAGAAGAATTATGAGAGTCCACCAGCCAGTTTGAATGGGTGATCCATGAATTTCAAGATATGGCGGCCTTCTTAGGATGCATCAGATGGATACTTCATTGGCCTGGGAGAGAAGGACTCATGAATCAAACAGTGCAGCCTTCTGTACACTGCTTTGACATAATCAGCCTTGAAATGCATTTTCTAAAGGATACAACCCCTGAATTGGATATAGCTGCAGTCTCAGGAGCTAAAGGAACATTTTTTGTCCAGAGGTTGGAGGCTGCAGGAAAGATCGTGGCCTCGTCAAAGGCCCATCTCAAACAGAAATGAGATGTGGACATTAGTTGATTTTCTTCCTTAGAGATGGTAAGAGATTGGTCTGTTACTGGCTTTTGGACTGGTAGATGCTCTGACTATATTTGACCATCTGACTGTTAGATGTATTGAACATTTACTGGTCATCTGACTGGTAGATGTGATTGTGGATCAAGATGTTGGATGGATGGTTGGACGCTCATCTTAAGCCCTGCTCCTAGCAGGTCAGACGTCATGGCAACAAACGAGGATGCGACTTTAAAATGGTGAAAAACAAACGAAGCTTTTTGCTCTAAAGCTTTATAGAAGCAGAATGTGTTTTCTGTTTAACGACTGAGATGAGTTCACATTGTGAATGTTTTATTATGAGATGCACCTTTATTGTTATATCTGTGTTTTTATGTCAGTTTTACCATATACATAAAATTTCTATAGGACAAGGATGGAAATACTTCATATTTTCTTGCTATCAATAAATCCTTTTAAATACAGTGTTGGAAAAAAATCATATGTTTCCTAAGTAATTGTTACCACAGTGTTAACACATTACATTACAGGCATTATCCTACTTTCTTAATGTTAACAATAAAACATACTGACTGATTTTTCAGACAATGTATTCTATGTATTTAAGTAAAATAACACCAATGAAGTTCTGTGTCAGAGAAATAAAATGTACACTATAAGGGTTATATTTACTTTATACATTATCATTATTTATCCAGGGTTGTAGACTGAACAATAGAAATATTATCATGAAGAAGGATAACACACATTCAGAGACTTACCAGTGAGGTAAGAGTTACCTTATGTCTGACAATTAGAAATATACTATTAGTTAACCACTGAACAAATATATAAATTACTTCTACTGTATGTAATAAAGGAACAAAAAGGCTCCAAACTGCCGCTTTAAACCCGTGTCATACTGGGAGCAGCAAGCGCATCTCGACCGCAACCCGCCTGGATTTTCAGTTTGATTGCATGTTAAGTCTGCTATGGGTGCAGCTCATGATTACATGTACGAGCAAATGACCACCAGAGGGCAGCAGAGATACACCGACGATTTAACAGAATGTTTCCTGTGTCCATGAAGGCATCTGTCAAACACTGGACATGTCACTGAGGGTGTTAAACAGCATAAATACAGACAGCCCAGTCAGACATCTGTACTCTGCAAAAACTCCACATGCATTTTTCTTATTCTAGTCAATAAGTTCCCATTACAGTTAACTAGAGCCATATTCATTTGACAAGTCCAATCAAAGCTGTTACAAGAAAAATGAAGGCGCATACTGCTTTTATGAGTAACACTTGCTCTTGCAGCCGGCCATATTAACCAAGGTCTTTTAAAATGAGATTATTGAAAGCAATAATATAATTTCCTGCACTGAAACTTCAGTCCGTCAATCAGCTGTGCGTGTATGCAGGATGCATGGCTATATGAACTAATACATGAGAAATTCACAGCTCTGGGAGCTAAATGTGACTATGGAAAACTAATGATACTCAGCAGATATCTTAGTTTTAAAAAGCCTAAGTATTAAAGCCTTTTTTGTGGTAAAATGTGCCCTGAAATATTGCTACATTGCTGCTATGGTGATGACAAAAGTGTTTGTGATGATCAGAATTCATACAGCCTGATGTTACTACATTATTAATATGATGAAGGTGCAGGGTAAAACAGTTCATGTGTAATACTGTCCTTGCAGAGACAGATTTGTTGTACAGCAACTTCAGGGAGAAGTCACTTTAAATTGACTGTGAGTATTGTGGAAATGATGCATCATCTCCTTCAACTGCTGCGGTGCGATCTGATGCAGCACGTCGCAAGAAGTTGCTAGTTTGGACCTGCCTTGTGACCTGTAATCCACACGCACAGGGCTGAGCAGCGTGAGACAAGAGGGCAGAGATCATTGAGGAACTGGAACTTCATATGGGAGTAGTATGTCAACAGTGCTGTTTATTTTGTTGATTCCTTGGTTTTATTGCTTCTGCCATGGGTGAGTATATTATGAAGTTAAATGTAAATGGTTCCTACAAAGGATGTGTGGTTTTATGTGTTTTTTTCCCAACGTAAAAGTACTTGTCAATGGCACTGCAGTAGTTCTATGATTCACTTACCTCCTGATGACCTTTTGCTTGTGCTGCTGATATAATGATGATTTACAGTCAGGAGTTTGTGCATTGTGTTGTATTTTGAAGTTGACAGAAGCTTTGCTCATTTTTCCCACTGTTTGGTTTGTTTAGCTTTACATGGTTTGGCAGTGCAGGGGCAGTGTGAATGCTCTGATTGACTAGAGAGGAATCAATCTGTTAACCTGACTGTTCCATATATCTAATGCATGGATATTTTTCACATTCAGCTGGGAAAGCTCCCATAGAAAGTGGTTGGGAAGGGCGGGACCTTTAAAAAATTCTCAGAAGATGACTGGAGGGACTTTCTGTCTGTCACATTCATGACTCAGATCAGTGTGACAAGGCAAAATAAGGTTTTATGCATGCGATTCTCGTGAACTGACAGGCTACCGCTGCCATAGTTGTGAAGCTTCTCTGAATAAAATTGATGTTAAGGCCAGTCGGGAGAAGAGCCAAAACATCCAATGCCATGCAAGCTTTTGGTGTAATCTCAGTACTTGTTTTAAAAAGAATTGTGGTCCAGTTCCAGTTAAACTGCTGCTTTCTTACAGCTGCATCTGAGCTAACAGCTATTGCAGCAGCAGCCATTGGATACACTGGCAAACCTCACCCATGCCGAAGCAGACCAGGTGAAGAGTGGAAACATCATTTTAGTCATAAAAAGCTTTCAGTGTGGCTCTTTGCTCTTGTCTGAATAAAGAAATGTCCAGTTCTGACAAAACCACTGCTGTGGCTAAGTCTGAGCTAATCCCTCTCCTAGCCGCCACTGTATACAGTACAACTAACTACCACCCTGTAACTACCACAAACTCAAGCCCAAGCAGGTTGACTAAAGAGTAAATTCAACTTTTACATAATATTTCATACAGAAACATGGCCCAGTTCTGAACTACTCACTGCACCGGAGGCAGCCATTGCAAATGGCTAGTATAACTAAACCCCGCCCATCGCTATGCTTCATTCTCCTTAAATGGTGCTGATTGGTCTGAACAGTGCTTGGTTCAGCACAAACGTATACTGGAGCTTTTCATGATGGAATTGTCTGATAACAGTCTGGCAAATCCGCTTTGCAAGGTTAGCAATTTGCTCTGCAGTGGGTTTCAGTATGTATGTGTGAATTAGGTTTTATAAACTTTTTTAAAACTTTTGGTCTGAATTGGGCTGAAGGGTACTCGACTTTAACCTCGCAAAACAGATGGATATGCCCGTTTCCTTGTTTCTCACTGGCGAATCCATCTTGCGGAGCTCCCATCTGAACCATTTGGGCCTCAGTTAGAAAGTGACAGGACCGATCAGCAACGAGGGGCAGTACCTTCAGGCGCAGCAGAGTCGTGACGTAAGCAAGCAGCGACAAGAGGCTTTTGGAATTATGGCAGAAGAGATTAGCGTGGATGCTGCTAAAGTGCCAGTTTCATCAGAACTTGACAATATTTATTTGTTATAGGAAGAACAATGAAACAGCAGTGAGTTGTTGTCCTCTGTAGCTGCACATGCACACCTCGGTCAGGGATACGTCACATCTTTTGTTGCTCTGATTGGCCCGTAAAGATGTGACAGACAGACCGTTCATCCAATCACCCTCTGAGTTTTTCAAAGCCTCTGGCCTTTCCCAAATACTTAGTATTGAAGGTTTTCCAGATGGATGTGTGAAAGATGGATGTCTGGAATTTTAAAACCCCTTCAAGTTTTTGGATGATGTATGATGTGATAGTCTGACTTAAAATTTGAATAACATTGTTTTGTGAAACACACCCATCTGGCGTGTCAGGTTAACTTGACTTCCTGTTTGGAAGAAAACATGGAACTTTGGTTGATAGAAGATTACGACATTAATTTAACCAAAAAAGGAACTTGTTATGGATTGAAAAAGAAACAAGTTACCAATAAAAAGTTAAATGTTGATAACAGAATGTGCAGATGACTTCTGACTTGTCCACTGAGCTGTCTTTGAATGTTTTAAAGTGAAATGATATTAAGGAGCAGCGGTGGATTCACTGTATAACACTGTGGCTGCAAAGAAACACTGGCATGGATTAAGCAAAGTGTGACTAAAGGGACAATAAAGAATTAGGTTGATTTTGATTTGAAAAAAAAGTAAAGCTCTAGTTAGGGATTTGGTTTAATCATGACTAATCCAATAATCTGGACAAGCTAAAAAAAAAAAATCAATAAATGTTCTAAATAGCAAAAAATCTTTGATAAATTTTGTAGCTTTGGGTTTAACTAGAAATTGAATGAAAAATGTTTAACTATGAGGCAATGTAATGTTTTAGTTTTTGCATATATGGCTCTTTTCAGCTCATTTGGAATTTCAAAAGCCCATTAAAGTTTTTGGATGATGTATGATGTGATCATTTGACTTGAAATTTGAATAACTTTTTTTTTTTTTTTTTTTTTTTAACAAATCCAGTTTAATGGCTGTGGACTTCAATGTGCAGATCTCTTGGGGCCCCAGCAGAGGGTGCTGGTGTTACACAAAGCACCAGTCCCAGTGAAAACTCATTTGAATGCATTTTAACAGTGTTTAACAATCAAAACAGTCAAATAAAGGTAAATGATGGCACATATAATCAAATACAGTGCACTGGCAGATGTGTTGGTATTCTCTGTAGGTGCTCAGACCTCAAAGCACCCATGGCGTCTGTGCCCATGTCAGCTCTTTTCTGTGCAGGTTTTGGCTCCAGATTATGTCACCAGCTCTTAATGTCTGCACCCATCATGGATAAACCAGCTCTGACAAACAACAAATTTAAAAAGCAAATAAAACACTGAGAATCTGACTGAATGACAGAGTCGAGCATGTTTTCCTCTCACAGTTTAAAGTCTTTGAGACGTGGCCCCTCCAACTGTTTGAATCAGTGCATCTCACTTCAAGCTTCTTCTGGGTTTGTGGGGTAAAATCTCAAACTAAACAAGAACTTTGTACTTGTTCTGGGCCTCACTGAGTCTTCTGAGAGTCATATTAAAGTCATCGCTCACGGCTCAAACATCAGACTTTGTTTTGTTTGAAGTTCATCTTTAAATCTATGATGATAAAACGTTAAAAAATAAATTAAATATCCCATTTTCATAACAAAGTTTGAGCTGCTCTTCTCCCCTGTCGATGGATCAGTGTTTGTTGGATCAAAGTCAGTATTTGATGTCAAAATATTGGTTATTAATTACTCCCCAGTAGGCCAGCATAGACACATATTTGTGATGTGAGTTTGTGTTTGTGTAATCTCACATTAATTCATGTTTGATAATTAAATCCAGTGGATAAAAAGATTCCTCTGCTGCTGCTGCTTCAGGTTGTTTTTCCTTTAATCGTTCGTATGTTTTGTATTGTTTGTTTGCTGCTAATTTTTTAATTAAAGATGCTAATTTTACCTCCAGCTACCACAGCTGATTTGCATTTCTGCTGCAGCAAAGAAAGAAAAAAAAAAACAGCTTTACAGATTCTGCTGTTTGGACTGAGAGAGGAGGAGGAGGAGGAAAGTCCAAGTCCATCAGATCAAATTGAAAGATTAGAAAAAAGATTTAAAGAAAAACTATAGGGATTTTATAAAAGGTACATTTAAATTATGTGGTCATTAATCTCCTAAAACAAGAATTACAGTGTTATTTTATCCTCATTACTACTGTGAGACCCCCCCATCTATCAGAACGGAAATGCAAGTTAAAACCTTCAAAATAAAATCTGATTTTACTTCCGCTTAGCGTTAGGAGTGTTAGGGTAAGGATAAAGGTAAGGGGGTCGCTCGGACAAGTTCAGCCTTTATGATCCTTCTTGCTAAGATATAAGGTAAAATGTTTTTAAAACTTTTTCATTTGAGAAATTTCAAAATATTTCAGGGTTCAACTTTTTTTATGCAAGTCCTAGAGCTCTGACAGTTTGACAGCCAGGGAGATCATGTGTGAGTTTCAGGTCCCAGCTCTAAAAATGCCTAAACAAGGGCCCAAAATGTACTCCCTCAAAAGCAGTCTCACTTTGGCTGAAGGATGAAGGGAACTTGCTTTTGACATTTTGCAAAGGTGAAATGAGGGCCAAAAAGATCACCAAAAAGTTGTGAAAGGGCCACAGATATGAAAATTTAAGCACGTACAGCACCTGACCTAACCTTGCAAAGGAGATGGATTCGCCAGTTTCCGTGTTTCTTACCGCCATCTGAACAGTTTGGGCCTGGTTATAAAGTGACAGGACCAATCAGCATCGAGGGGAAGTACTTTCAGGCACAGCAGAGTCGTGACGTAAGCAAGCAGTGATAAGAGGCCGGGGCAGTTATGGTGGAAGACATTGGCGTGGATGCTGCTAAAGTGACAGTTTTATCAGAACTTGATGAAATTTTTTCGTTACAGGAAGAAAAAAGAAGAGCAGTGAGTTGTTTTCTTTTCAAAAACAACAAAAGTTGTGTACCGACATATCTACAGTCGCCATGGTTCGCCTTATGCAGTTCTATTGAGTTTACTCCTCAGTGGGGGTGCACCTCAGTAAGAGCTACGATGTCATGTGTTTTGTTGCTCTGATTGGCCCGTAAAGATGTGACAGAACGTTCATCCCATCACCCTCAGAGGTTTTTTTTTTTTTTTCAAAGGCTCTGCCCTTCCCCAAATGTTGTCTATGGCAGGTTTACCAGATGAATGTGTGAAACAAATCCATCTGGAGTGTCAAGTTACACCTGACCCACGAAGCGATATGATTAACATAATATTAAAGGGTGTTTAAGTACTATAGGCTGGGCCCTGGGTACTTTGGTTTATATGGCTTACCATGCTAACCTGTGTAACACGAGTGAAAATAATTTACTTTTAACTTTTAACTCTTGTTAATGTTGTTTAATTAATCTAAATCAATGGCGGTGCCTCCACTTATTGAGGAAAATAAAGTATCACTCTTAAATCCCACTAACCACAATGTCCCTTTTTAACTTAAGACACACACTGATAAAATATGGCAAAATACTCAGACTTAACTTTAAATTCAAGTACTGAAATTAGTAATATTAAAGGTTTAGACAATAGAAAAAATAAAAAAACATCAAATATGCTTCAAAATGCTCAAAAATATTTCCTTTTTCATAATAAAACACTTTTAATGACTGACAGGTTAAGAAAATTCTGACTTTAGGGTATCCTTTAAATTATAAGATTAAAATTTTAGAAATTGTCCTTTAAACCCAAAATAAAAATGTTGCAGGCCTGATTCATCGCTTATGAGCGGTCTGACCAAAAACAGTCACTTCCCTGCTACAGCAAGGAAAAGAAAAGAAAAGCTTGTGCACTGGTTAGTTTTTACTCACAAATCCTTCAGTTGTGTCTGTGGCTGGGTCAGAAGGTGAGGAGAGGGTAATGGGTGACACAGCGGAGTCCCGACATGATGATGGCTGGTTGGGAGACTTCTACATTTCCTGTGGGTCCAAAGAGAGCTTCCTGGCCCACTGTGTGCATTAAAATGTCTATCAGCCTATCTTAATTACCTCTGCCAAGGAGGTTATGTGATCGGGTGGGTTTGTTCATTTGTTAGCAACACAACTCAAAAACTTGTAGACGGATTTTCATGAAATTTTCAGGAAATGTCAGAAGTGGCATAAGGAAGAACTGATTCGATTTTTGGAGTGATCCGGATCACCGTCTGGATCTAGGAATTTTTTTAAGGATTCTGTACTATTGGGAGATAGGGCTGATGGTGGAGGTCTGCGCTGTTACCAGTTTACACCAGGAGATGGCTGACATGACTAACTTCAATCCAGCAGCATTTTTGGTGTGTTTCTACTAAAAGTTTTGGAGTTTATAGAGTTTGGAAGACGCACGCCTGGTTGAGGAGACAAGTCAGAGCATAACAGAGAGAAAGACAGCGAATTGTAGCAAGAATACTCAATGCTGGGAGGAATAGGGGAATATTCACCCTCTGCCATTACTTCCAGTCGTCCAGTGAGACCATGGGTGAGACTCTCAGTGCATCTGTTGCCTCTACCTTTCTGATACATGACAACCAATACAAATGGAAAAAAATGGCAGCTGAACGCCTTCCATGTCCAGTGTACACACTTTTTAAAATTTCAGTCAACTTTATTAATACCTTGACAAAGATTTTGCAATTAGCTAAAAGCTAACTGTTACACACTGTTTTTAAGACCAAAATAAAATGCTTTGTTTTTCAACATGACATTTTCTCTTTTGTAGACATATTTATCTTTCTTATTTCTTTTAAGCATTTTAAATCTCTTAAAAGGAATATGTTAAAATGTCTTCAAAGGGATTTTGACACCTTTATTTGTCTGACATATATTTTCAACTAGGCTTCACAAACTATTAAAGGCCTCGGACAAAGTTAACTTAAAAAAAAAACCTGACCCACAAAACCATGTTTTAAAAAGCTGAGAAAACATGCTGCTTACAAGAATAAGACTTGTCCTCCATGAAAAAAAACCTCTAGCATAGCTGACATGCTACAGCAAAAGCTAACCAAGCTTTGTTAAAAACATAGCATTATGCAGCTGATGTAGCAAAATCTGAAGCTTTGTTAGCTACTGTCAGCTACACGTGTAACGTGTAACTAACATAACTAAAGCTAAGGGAGCTATGCCTACATTAGTTGCTGCGTTTCCTTTAGCTAGATCAATTTTAGAAGTAGAAAAAGAGTGTTAAAGGATTCTACCACAGGCACATCTAAAGAAGAAACTTTAGCACACAAGTCACTTTTCAGAATTTACTCAGGTACAGAGGACTAACGTTTCAACGTAACCACGTCTTCATCAGAGTCAAAGAGTAGCGGTACGGTCGGAAAAATGTAAATACCCTCGTCATTACACAGTGTCAACCCTGACTCCAGATTCTTCTTTGGATTGTCCTATGAGACGTTATTAGTCTTGTCTGTAAGCACCTACCTCTACCTGTGGAGGGGCCAAAGACTCCTACTCCATTTAAGAGGTGCTTATGCAAATGGTAGCACACTTTATCTACATTAGCTTCAGCTGAAGCTAATGTAGCTATATTTCCGGTAAAATTAACTATGTAGCTCGCAAAGCTGTGTAAGCTTTAGCTAAAGCTAACAAAGCCAAAGCAAAACGTCATTCACGTAACTACTTCTCAAACAGGCCGGTACGTAATTAATCCCAGATAAGACATCTGATATTTCTTTTGTTTCATTTATGTAATGTTGTGGTCGGGGGGGGTTAGTTGTCTGCAAGGGGGTGTGCAGGCTGTCACTCTCCTATACAGCACTACACACAGGTATAAATGCTCCATATAATATAGCAAGTCATGGTCAAAACAGGCTACAAATTAACTTTCACCTAAATGTACGCTAAACAGAAAAAAAAATAAGAACAATTTTATTTTAGCCCTAGAAAGCCTCTGTGTTTAGTACTATTTAAGAGCAAACAAATAGGTCACATGTTTCTTTCTTTAATCAGCTGTTTGGGCCTTCAGTAGAGACAACAAACTAAAAGTGTGATTTTATGGTTCAGAGACTGTGTGCCACAGTCAACACAGCAGCAGGAACAATGACTGAAAGTTTGACAAAGCAAGATGATAAACTGAGCCCCTAAAACACACTTGATACACCGTATTGTACTCTCTTTAAGGTCTCAAACATGAATGTAAAAATAGCTGGGATATATCAGCACCCACACTCTTCTACTGTAAGGCCATGCTGTTGTGATGGATGCATTATAAAGTTTAGCTTTGTTGATGCTGAAAGACACATTGTCTGGATTGATGGGAGGAAATGTTGCTCTAAAGCCTCTATCTACTTCTCAGCATTGACAGCACCTTTTCAGGTGTGCAAGCTGCCCACGCTGTCGGCGCTAATGCACCCTGATAACATCAGAGATGCAGGCTTTTGAACTGTGACCAGACATCAAGCTGGATGGTCCCCCTCCTTTTTATTTCGCAGCACCTAGTGTTAATGTCAGTCCCAAAAAGAAAATCACATTTTGATTAATCTGACCACAGAACAGTTTAACATTTTGCCTTTGGCCCAGAGAAGACGGCGGCATTTCTGGATCATGTTCACACATGGCTTCTTCTTTGCATGATACAGCTTTCACTTGCATTTGTGGACGGCACGGTGAACTGTGTTGACAGACAATGATTTCTGTTTTTAATGCAGTGGCCCCTGTGGGCCCCAAGATCATGGACTACAATACTGACCTTCTGCCTTGTCCCTTGCACACAGAGATTTCGACAAGTTCTCTGCATCTTTTGATGATCAACTGTAGATGGTAGAATATCCAAAGTGTAGTTTTCATTTACATGGATTTTTCTGAAAGTGTTCCACAATTTTTTACAGATTGGTGGACCTTTGCCCATCTTTACTTCTGACTCTGCCTCTCTAAAGTGCTTCTTTAGCACCCAGTCATGTCACTGACCTGTTGCCAATTAGCCTATTAAGTTGCAAATTGTCCCTCCAGCTGTTTTTCATTAGGACTATTTACTTTTCAAGCCTTTTGTTGCTTCCCATTTTTTTTAGATGTCGCTGTCATCAAATTTAAGGTTAGCTAACATGTTGCATGAAAAAGTAAAATTTCTCAGTTTCAACATCTGATATGTCGTTTATGTTCTATTGTGAATGATAAAGTAAGGGTTTATAAGATTTGCAAATCATTGCATTCTGTTTATTTACATTTCACACAGTGCCCCAACTTTTTTGGAATTAGAGTTGTAAGGAGCTTCCATAAAGGGACGAATTATTCCTTTTGGGGTTATTTCTTTCACCAAACATGAAACTTTGTGTCTGTTTGCCAGCAGACTAGGAACCACATAAAACTCTACCATATGACAGGTTTTCTTTGTCTTAAAAAAAATACAAACACACATAAATAGATTAATGAAGTCGGCAGCAGCTCCTTTGTCATCTCTCCACACTGAGAGTTGATCTGCTGACCTGCACGAGTGTTATTTGTTTAAAGCAGAGCTAATCCTCAATTGTCACGCTCCCATAATCCCATCGCTGGCCTTCCTTTTCAATCCCATCATCCCCCTCTCTCTCTCACACTCCCCAGACCTTCAGACAGCGAGAAGAAATCACCACGACGGCCACTCCAACATGAACCAAATGTCAGCGTCTCCTTCCTCACCGAGCCGCAGACGGACATGATAATTAAACCGGCCGCTCGTTTGCCGATCAGCACCCATCAGACGCCATCTTTCCCTCCTCTGACCGCCACAATGGGACGGCAAATACAACATCTGAAGGACTCTGAAGGTGAAGCCAGGGGAGGAGAATCTATTAAATACAATAATAAAAGGATCTGAGCTGAAGATTAATCCACCTGAAAATCTGAAGTGTTTCTGAAGTCCAAAAGTCACAGGAACATTTCAGAAATATTTCTTTTAAAAAGTATATTTGCTGATGACAGGAGATTTTTCACCTTTGGAGATTTTGGCAGCGCTGTGATCATGTTGCTGGTTAATCGACCTTCAAGCTGCAAAGGCGAGCGGTTTACGAAGAAGGGGAGGCAGAACTGATCAGAAACACTATTCACATTTGTGTTTATGCCTGCTAAATGTCAGAGTTGTTCTGAAATCCCTGCATGTTCTTTGACGGGAGACTTTGAAAACAATTATTAATTATTGGTGTGTTGTTTTTCAGTTTGGTACCAGTCTCTTTTTATCAAGTGGTTAAGGTCAAAATATTCAGTGATTTTATAATTTTTTTATGAGTCAGTACTAATGTCTGTAAGTTTAACTGTAAGTAAAACTGTTCAACTGTTGTTTTTGGTTTGTCCTGCCTTGCTGGTGTGCCGCCACCCATGAGTCAACTCCATGAGGGGCTGCATAACGCGAACCGTGGCGACTGTAAGCATGTCAGTACACAACTTGGCATTTTTGTAAAGAAAACAACTCAATGCTTTTATTTGTTCCTTCTTTAACGAAGAAATGTTGTCAAGTTCTGATAAAATTGGCACTTTAGCAGCATCCATGCAAATGTCTTCCGACATAATTCAAATCGGCCTCTTGTCCCTGCGTTCTTACATCACGACTCTTTTGCTCCCGAAACTACTGCCTCTCAATGCTAACTGGTCCTGCCACCTTCTAACTGGGCCCAGTCTGCTCAGATGGGAGCTTTGCAAGATGGATTCACAAGTAGGAAACATGGAAATGGGCGAATCCATCTGCTTTGCAAGGTTAGCCTTGCTTATTTTGATCAATAAAAAAACAGGAAGGTCAATGAGTGTGGATAATTCAGAGCTTGGAATATACTGTTATATTGTTATTGTTATTCTCTTGGGTGCATCTTTGGGTATCATTGGCAAGACTGTGTTTCTGACCGTGGGAAGGGTCAACTGCTTTTAAGGGAACAGCAGTTAGGCTTTTACAGGCACCTGGCACATTTTCCCTGATCCAGCTCCCAGCATACTGGGTCCCCAGAAGGTATATATATAAATATATATATATATATATAATTTAGCATTAAGAGTAAGGGCATGGCCATTTCTACCATTCAGAAGAGTGTCATTCTGTGGGATGCTGTATGAACATGGGCTCATGTTTAGTCTTTTATTATGGTGTGTATTGTAGTCTCAGAAAATTATCTAGCAACCCTCGAGGAGAGATGATGGGTGCTGGGTGTCTCCCACCCGTCACTCTGACCCCAAGTTACCCCCCTCATGTGTCACCCGTTCCATCCCGCCTCAGGTTTGGTTTTAATGGTAATGGCCTGAAACAGCTGATCAGGACAGTCACTGTCTGTTTCTCTGAGGGAGCAGAGCGCCAAAGGTTTAGCCTTTCCTCCCTTTCAGGTCAACAGAGGAACAGTTTTTTCTTTAGTCTCACATATAGATCGCCACAGAGCTATGGTGATTAAAAGCTGACATATCTATGCTTTCAAACAGGCAACAGATGACATCAAAGCTGTCACTCATGGACAAAACAGACAAAATCTAAAACTCCTACCTAAAGTCTTAGATATTCTAGGAGGAAGCCATTATTTTAGAAACTGATAGGGTACAACCATAACTAATGCATAATGCAGACAAACAGATTTCACAAGACTCTCAGTTAACCATTTAGTGGCTTTTCATCTCAAATCACAGCTTCAAGACATGAATTATGATGAGCACACCAGGCCGCCACATGCACAGTCCCGCTCAGTAAAATGAACAATTAAGAAGCGGGCCGCTAATTAAACGCAGACATCAAGCGCCTTTCTCTCCCCGCCCTGAAGGAGGTTTTTCCACTGGGCCTTTGATCAAAGCGACGCCCAAGGATGGAGCCCAGCGCCGGCACATTTCCCCTGGCTAAACGCAGATTAATGCTCCGCTCGCAGGATCCCCGCTTCTAAAACTGAAAGCTGTGCTTCGCAGAAAACTCCAAAACTGACACAGGCAGAAAACACAACAAATATTTCCTGCGAAACAGGATCCATGAAAGTGGAGACGTGTTGAATCATCATTACACATGAAAAAGGAGCGGCGACCAAAAACATTTGTTTGTGAGTCAAAACAAAGACACAATTTCACACAGGATGCTTGTTCTCTGTGACTTTGCAGCCTTTCATTCTGCTCTCCAAAGCCAAATGCAAATGAAGGCAAGCGCTGGAACTTTAAAATTTTTATTTATGCCCGCCTACTGAGATGCACATGTTTAATCTCCCCGTTTCTTTTTCTTCTGCTCTTGTTCTTGGGGAATATGCAAAGTTTATCAGGCCTGCATCCTGACTTTCATGTCAGGCCTTGGCTTCTTGACTGAGACGCTGACAGACGCTCAGAGAGATTGAAGAGTCAGGTAGCGGCGGAGTTAGCCTGCAGGGTTGAATCAGCGTGGTGATGCCCGTGTCTGCTAATGCACCCTGACGTGCTCCTGATGCCAGCCCTTCATTATAAATATTTTTAAAGGCGTTACGACCTTCTGCGCCCCCGCCCGGGACCTAAGCGCTGCTTGTATGAGCCTTTGATTTCTGCTCCTCCGTGGGTTTCAGGCTCGTCATTACGACAGCACCGCTTGACAGCTCTTCATCATATGCCTCTTGTCGTCTTTTGTGGTAAGTTTTGCAACAATTAGCATAAATATTTCATCTCTTTCTGCCCTGCTGCTGCTGAAACAGGATCCGGCTGAAAGGCTGACGCATCCCAGAGATGTCACCAAGCGCTGCCGGAAAACGACAAACCTTTGTAAAGTGTACTTTTCTCCCCATTAACATACAAAGATGAAGCAAACAGCCAAACACATGTACCCTTTGTGGGATCTTTTATTGAACATGTTTGGGAGCAAAGAGAAGGGTTTGATTACAAGTTGAAAAGCTGCGATAAAACGTGGCCTATGAGATTGCAAATCTCCCAGCTGCTTTTACACGATGAACTTGTACACATTATTTATTTCACACCAACTTATTTACATTCTAGATGGAAAGCAATCCGCTGGAAATATACCGTGGGACTCGCCGCTCCCCGCCGCGCTGAGTGCATCACTGCTGACACTCAGAGTTCTGACAAGTGGGAGAAAGTCAAGAAACTTTCAGGTAAGTAGTGCAGAAAACTCACAGAGGAGCTTTGTCTTTTAAACAAAGTTTTATTTCAGTCAAATCTTCTGCTCGGCTCATAACGAAGGTGCTGCAACATTATAAGGGCACATAACACTGTGCCAATTAATCTCTGTGTCTGCGCGTGCCTGCAGCCATCCAGCAGCAAAATTAAATATATACTTACATCTGATTTCAAAGGAGTTGTAAACCCTCTCTGGCTCTGTGGAAGACTTTACTTAAGCTTGAGGAAGAGCATCATTAAAATTAAAGTGAACGAAGGGAAGGGAAAAATTTCACCACTCCTGCCGCCGGCGACTGTTCAGCACTTCAAAACAAACTGCAGGGGCAGACTGAATCCCAGTCAAACGCTTGTCGTTCACTATTTGATGTTGTTTGCAGGCGCTGAGTTGATTAGCTCCCCCAATTAAAGATTCATATCACAGACGCATTTTATAATAAAAAATATAAGAGCAAATATACAGTGGCAGCATGTTCACTGGTATATTTTCATATCAATATGTAGGTTAAATCACCAGTGGGACACTGACGGATGTTTCAGACTAAGAGCGTCGCAGCCGCATCTCAGCAACATCAAGGTTTGATTTTCATTTTGGCTTCCATGTTAACAAGTCAGAGCCAGAGTCCAGTTTTAAAGCATATGTCTAAATTTGAGATGGATTTTCAGTGACTGTACTGTACATTTCATGTCCGGTATTTGCACTTTGTTCAGTTTTGGATACATTTAGCCAAGGACAATTGTTTCCTCAGTTATACATAACTGTAAACTCATGTTTAGAGGGAAGTAAACTCAGTTGTATTGCATTAGATGGTCTGCAAAGAAGCACTAGGCGCCGTTCTCAAACAAGACTTTCTGTTATGTTTGCAGTTACCAAGGCTTTGAATGAAGAGCACCTTTTCTTCTGGAACCACATTGCCATTCTTCAGTGTGCGTAACAAATGCAGATTTAAAAGCTCATTGCTCTCGTTGGGACATGAATATCAGCACAGGAATCACACACAAAATATCATACTCCTACAAGTGGTAGCATGGCCCGTCCAGGTGTAGCTGCCAACATAATCCCCTACCACGGTTGACAAACTCATCCATAATCTCCCTTTTTCCTGCATGCTTGGCATGCATGTTATATCTTCTGATGTGCTCTCCATCCAGCAATGTTTGATGGTTTTTCATGTGCTTCATTGCATGAACAAGGCTTGTTATTGGACAGATCATAATAAGCAAGCAAGAAACATTTCACAAGTTGTAAATAATGAACTTCCTTAAACGTGCTGCTGCTGAGAATGGTCAAAGATCACACAGACCGGTGCAGAGACAGAGGAGGAGAGGTATGAACTGAGACAGATGTGTGTGTGTGGATAACAAAAAATCACTGGAGGATAATATGAACACTATTGCCAAATACCTCACACAACCAACTCCAAAAATACAGAAATATTTCTTTTAAGCCTTCTTGTATTATGGAAAACAAATTTATATGTGTGTTTTCAGTCTCTTGGAGGGATTAATGTTTTCCAAGTAAGCCTTTAAAGAGCCACAGCTGGTCACAATAGAGTTAAGAAGTAACTCAAGAGTATCACTGGCTCGCCTATTTTTTCCATAAACCATGTGCATCACTTGGCCAAAATAGACAGGTATTTAAAAGAGGGCAATACATTTTCCTACAAGGGACTTGTAGGGATTCATTGTATAGCTGAGCCAGGAAAGTTGTGGAATTCTTTACAAACAATTGGAGGAACGTTCTGTCTGTCACATTCATGACGCCAATAAGCGTGACAGGACTAAGGTTCTGCTCATACGCTTTTCCTTAGCAGACAGGCTACCACAGCTAATGTGAATATTGGAGTTCCCCCTTGAATAAATGTATGCCAAAGCCAGTCGGGAGACGTGCAAACACATCTTCTCTGCCAAGACAACCTTTTGGTTTTACTCTTAGTTCTTGTTTCAAAGGAAAATATAATCCACTTCCGATTAAACTGCAGCTTTCTTACAGCTACATCTGAGCTAATAGCTACCGAAGCCATTGGATACACCGGAAGACCCCACCTGTAACAAACCCATGCCGAAGTTTTAAGCATTGTTTTACTCTTTATTTCAGACAGAAACGTGGTCCAGTTCTGATAAAACTTATGCTATGTTGTAGCAGCCATTGCGATCAGCTAGTACAACTAAACCCCACCCATAAGTACCGCCTCGTTCTCCTCAAATGACGCCAATTGGTCCAAACAGCTGTTCGGCATAAATGGTGTAGATTGGTGCTTTTCAAGATGGATATGCCTGATAACAGGTTAACTATTGACCCCTTTTCACCACTTTTCCAACCTTTTCTTGCCAAGTTTTCACTTTCTGTTATGCTCATTTTTGCCTGTTGAATCCATTCCTTCCACTTTCCACCAACTGCCCTGCCTCAGTTTTTGTTTTTGTGTTTTTTTTTTTTTTTTTTTACAATTTTTGCTAGTTTAAACTAATTATTCCTAACCCTACACGCCAGATGGATTTGTTTTCACACATCCACCTGGAAAACCTCCCATAGACAGTGTTTGGGAAAGGGCTGAATCTTTGAAAAAACACTCTGTGATTGGAGGAAAATTCTGTCTGTCACATCTTTACGGGCCAATCAGAGCAACAAAACATGTGACGTCGTAGCCGCTCCAGAAGAGTAAACTCCATAGAGAACTGCATAATGCGAACCATGGCGACTTTTGTCGTTTTAGAAAACAACTCAATGCTGTTCTTTGTTCTTCTTTTAACAGAAATGTCGTCAAGTTCTGATAAAACTGGCGCTTTAGCACAGAGGTTGCGCTGGACTTTTTGTTGTCCGTCATTTTGACAGAAAGGGTCATAAAAATTCTGTCATGCCAATTTACAATCCGTCATTATAATTTTCTCTTTAATATCTGTAATATGATATAATTCAATATGACTTTATTAGTAGTGTTTAATTAATGAAGCACCGTTTATAAACTTATATTAAATAAACAATCTTTGAGGTCCTGCATTTTAATGGCACTGAGAGAAAGATGAACACAGCAGCTGCGTTTACTCCTTGTCATTTTTACGCAGTGACGGTGGAGCAACAATTCCTGTCTTTAATCAAGCAACTGTGAACTGCACCATTTAAGATATCACGTACAGTTTTGAGGATATTTTTAATATCAAGTTGTTGTAGTTTGACAGCCATAGCTGATAAAAAGTTGTTAGAAGGCTGCACTGTGGAGCTGTGCGCATTTGTCTGCTCCAAGGGAGTCGTAATTTAAAATAGCGTCACGCACTCAGACCTTGCACACTGAGTCAGGTGCATTTGTATTTGCCATGACTGCGGAAATTTGTAGATTGTGGCAAATTGTGCGAGCCTGTGGCTCTGTCACTCCTTTAAAATCCAGCTGGATCCATCCTGACACAGAGCTTCATACAGCACTTGCTCATGCGTCATAGCGCAGAGACAAGTTGGAGGGATGGAGAACAACTTTTTAATTCTGTCTCTGTTATGACCTGTGAGTAGGCTACAAACATATACCTTCATCTGTTATATTTCAATGACTGATAACATGGAAACTACGGTGTTAAAGTGAGGTTTCAGAGAGAGAGAGAGAGAGAGAGAGAGAGAGAGAGGGGAGGGTCAGGTGGTTGTGAGCGAGCAAGAGAGCATAAAGCAACAGGCTTTATGAATCATCATTCACCCATCTCAATATTTCCAGAGTTGATATTCAGATGAAAAATGAGCAAACTTTGGTGTTTAAAGTGAGGTTTCGGTGGTGAGCAAGCGAGGTGGAAGTAGCGGGAACTGTTTTGAGTCATCGGTCACCTTGGACTGATACGAAATTTCGCATAAAATCGAACCTGTTACAGAAAAAAAAGGGAAATGAATGACAATTTCTGCAGACATGATTAGAACATGAAACAGGCTCATTGTGCAAAGGCCTCTGCATGCCGACCTGTGTACTGAAACACTTGCAGGCCTCAGCAGCCTCCTAGTGCGCTGTCAGCGTGGAGACCGACGTGCTTTCATTAATCTACGATGTTGAGGTCAGTGAGAGAGCCCACTGGCTACAAGATTTTTAATAGATTAAATAACCTCCTTGATAGTCCATGTGTGCAAAATGGAAAAGGTCTATGCATCTGTGTGTGTGTGTTCGCTGAAATGCAAGCTCATTTCACCAGCCTCTTGTTGCTGCTTGCTTGTGTCACGACCCCTCCATGCTCAAAAGTACTGCCCCTCGATGCTGATTGGTCCCGTCACTTTCTAACTGGGCCCAAACGGTTCAGATGGGAGCTTTTCAAGATGGATTTGCCAGTGAAAAACATGGAAACAGGCATATCCATCTGCTTTGCAAGGTTAAATTTTTTCCAATTTCCCATTTAAACAATTTTCCCCCTTTTTCCATCTCACCACCTTTTCTGCCAATTTCTGCCTCTTTCAAGCAGATATAAACCCCTTTTACCACTTTTTATGCCTGTTTTTTTTTGCCACTTTCATTCAATTTTTGCCACTTTTAACCAGTTTTACAACGTTTAAAGTTATTATTCAGGTAAAAATATTAAACATTGATATCACAGCTTAACTTTACAATGGACCATGATCTTGTTGACTGCATAGGCCCCCAGTCTGGCCAGGCCCCAAAAAACTCTCCCATTTATCCGCACTCATGGGCAGCCTTGCCTGCACAAGATTACTCTTCAATGTGCATGGCTGTGCAGTGTCAATTTCGTCAACTAAAACTATGACTAAATATGTTCATCGACAGCCTTTTTTTTCTATGATACAAATTAGACTAAAACTAACAAAAATAGATGTGATTGAAAAGATTGAAAAAGTTTTCCGTGAAGACGGGATCATTTCAAGAAATACCCGGGTAAGCACAGAACCACTGAAAATGCTTTAATGCATATGCCAAGCCTGTACATGGCGCTGTATTGCTGCCACAGAATTGCACCAAAAAAGAAAAGAAGATCAGAGAAAACTAACACAAACTTTCTTCTAGTTGCCCTTCTGGTTGTTATGGCTTTTACAGATTTTGCTGTAAAAGCCATAACAAGCTCAGTAGCTTCTGCAGCACGTACACAACCCTGTAACCGCCATTATTGTTTTGGCTGGACCTGCACAGGCATTTTAAGAGAGCTATACTATGTGTTACATAATTGTTTCAAGAAATATGCAGTTGGCCGTCCACACGGAGACGAACCAGTAGTCGTTTGTGGATTTATGAACTCTGGGACCCGTTTTCAAAAGATATCGTTTACGGTCACCCAGAATGCTTTTTCTGTGTGGATTAAACACCAATACAACAAAAAACATTTGCGCATACTCCTGAATTCGTCTCCGTGTGGACGTGGCCTTGTGCAAGAAAATAAATGCTTGGACTAAAAGTAAAGACTCAAATGTGAAGACTTTTTATGGACTAAAACTAGACTAAAATGTTTTGAGTTTTCGTTGACTAAAACTAGACTAAAACTAAAAGGATAGAAATGACTTAAATGTTACTAAAACTAAAATGCATTTCATTTAAAGACTCAAACTAAGACTAAAATTAAAAATAGCTGCCAAAATTAACACTGTGGCTATGTACAACCACCTTCAGGTATGGATGCGGTCCCTTATGTCCGGCACCTTTATTTTTGGGCTTGTGAACCTCTGCCTTATACAACCCCACTTTCAAAGCCTGAACTATCCCTTCATATTCTTGCTAAAACCACATATTTCTTACACACAGTGTATAGGGTTATTACAGAAGCATCACCAGACTGACACCAGAGGACACAAACAGCAGTTTGAATGACAACAATCAAGCACCCTGGAAGAATCCAATAAATTTACCTTCACTTGCTAAATGACTTTGTTTGGAGTCACTTTACAGAGATAAGGAGTGAGGATAACATTTATATAGAGTAGTCATTCACTTATAGAAGGCCACACATGATCAATAAACATAAATTTAAGGTTTATTTAAAAAGAAATATTTTTCTCTTGTACTCCAGTCTTTGTGGTTTTATCAATCTTCTCTGGTCTGTCCCCTCATCTTTTTTATCCTGTCCTGCTGAGAGACTCCATCTCATCCCAGCACTGCTCAGGCTGAGCCAGGCCCCAATGAGTTATTATTACATCCTGAGAATATGCAAATTGAAGCAGCTCGACGGTGTGTGTTTTTGATGGAAGAATACAAATCACTGCAGACATGACACTTTTTTAATTTTCCTGATGAATGTAATGCTTCAGAAAGAGGAAGGATTGATGACGGGGCGTAATGAACTCTTTAGCACAGAAAGACGGGGAGGCTTTTCATTACACTGTCCTGAGTGAAGACACTCGACCACAAATCTGTCTCACCCAGCTCATCCCTGAACCTCAGAGCGGAGCGGCGCTGAGCCAGGCCAGGCCGCCGGCTAACACAGAGTCAACACAGTTTACAGTGTTAACATGAGTTTAAGTAATCTGAGCAGTGGTGGAAAACGTAAATGTTGTCAGATGACAATGGAGTAGAGACATATAAGCATGAGAATATACTTGAAGTGCTCATACAGTGTAGCCCATTTATAGAATTATCATCACCACATAATGGCATTCATTATTGATTCATTAATGATATATTGATCACTCTATCTTACAACATTATGTGTTATTGGGTCCATTGTCATCTGAGTTCTTGTAAGGGGACTTTATTGATGGTCTTGAGATGTTGAGGTTGATTGGCCTGTTGCTCTCCCCAAACTCTGACTTCACGCAAGGGGAGAAATCACATTCCCACATATTAATGCAAAGCTTTTTTGTAAAAAATGTGTGTGTATACCTGTTTTATTTTTGTTTTATCATTGAAACAAACTGATGTTTTAATGTGGGGGGCTCAGCTTTTCTTAGAAACAAGTAGGGGGTTCTCCAAGAAAAACCGCTGGGAACGATTGCCACCTCTAATCTGGTGTGAAATATGAGCGTGTTGTAGACACGCAAGACCACACTATCCAAGACCAAGACTTGCCCAAGACCAGAGTGCACCGAGACCAAAACAAGCCCCAAGCCTTTGGGGGTCGAGGCCAAGTGAAGACCGAGACAAGACCATAAAAATCCACTTTAAAAAACCATGGCAAGGTTGAGCAGTTGAAGAGCATTTTCTCTTTAATTTAATTGTTAAATTTGACAGATAAAAACAAGGTGTCTGCAACTCTTTCAAAGCACAACATGCACAGATCTCAAATCTTCAAATTTTTCAACTAACTTCTTGAGAAAAATAAATCCTTGTATGTAATTATAAGCCACTGACAAGTCTGGAATCTGAAATTAAAATGTTTATCTAGATTTCTCAGGTGAATGAGGGCTAAAGTAAGTTTTCAGAGGTATTTCTGACTAGAAATAAGATGGACTGATGTCCGAGTTTTTGCAGGTGAAGCTATTTGTTTTTTTAGCAAGTGTGTCTCCTTATTAATGCATCAATTAAGCCGAAGAGTAGCAGATCAGTGCTGGTCTTGACTGGTCTTGATGGAAAATCCCAAGTCGGGCCAGTCCGAGATGAGACAAGACTGAGTAAACATGCTCTCGAGTCCAAGACAAGAGCAAGGCATTCAAAATAGGGTCAAGACCGGTCTCAAGACTAAGACTGTTCTCGAGTATTACATCACTAACCTCCAATTTCCATATACAGCGTGCGCAGTGGAACGTCAGTAAATCGTACTGCAGAGCACATCGCTCCCTCTCCAGTCTATCAGAGCATTTCCATAGCCGGCACTCCAGACTGGCAGTGGCACGTACCCAGAGCACTGCTCCGCTTCACATCAGATATGCTGCAGGTCTATTTTCAGCGCCAGCCGCTGCCAAACCTTGTAAATTCACTGTCGTTCAGAAAGCACCAACCATGGAAGTCACAAGGGTAGAACATCCAGTACTTTCAAAATAAAACGCAATGCATGGACTCCCGATTGTAAATCATTACTATATAAACATTACATCTCATCCAACCTTTTAACTTCCTAATGTACTCACTCAATGGCGGAAGCGATAATATTATGGGCTTATACCGGCTGTTGACATACTATTCCTGCGTGAACTCGCAGTTCTCCCGTGAACTCTTCCTGCTGATAAGGTCTGCGTGCCGCAGCGCTGGGCTCTAGACCCACTTCCAGTGGGCGAGGTCGTTCACCTTCGGTTCGACCAAACCTGCAGTGCTTCGGTGTGCGGCGCACTCGTTCTATGTGGAAGTTGCAGGAGCCCTACTGTGTGAGGAAGAATGGCAGACCATCTTCCACCATCAGCATTGCCTGGCACTAGCATAATTCAGTCCATAATTGTATCTTGTTTGTTGTTTTGTTCTTCTATGAGTGAAAGACTGCTAGAATCTCCGAGAGCGCTTGTGACACCCTTTGAACTTGCTCACAGTCACACAGACAGTAGTGACATCAGTTTAACGGTCAGGATCACGCTTGTAGCGTGGCCAGGCTGTTGACTAAGAGGGGACAGGATTTTTCATTGCACAGTCTGACATGGTGCCATTGTTAATTATTGAAAGACGTGTAGTCTGAGCTGACCTTAAGGTCAAGTTGCTAAACAGGAGTGTTAATTTTGAAAGCTATTTTTAACTTCAG
Organism: Cheilinus undulatus; assembly: GCF_018320785.1. Classification (NCBI taxonomy): domain Eukaryota; kingdom Metazoa; phylum Chordata; class Actinopteri; order Labriformes; family Labridae; genus Cheilinus; species Cheilinus undulatus. Next base: position 6,530,547 of record NC_054865.1, read on the forward strand.
TCTTACTTTGAGTTTTCAAATGAAATGCATTTTAGTTTCAGAAACATTTTAGTCATTTCTATCCTTTTAGTTTTAGTCTAGTTTTAGTTGACAAAAACTTAAAAAAAAAAAAAAAAAATTTCAGTCTACTTGAAGTCCATAAAAAGTCCTCACATTGCCGAATCTGGGATCCCTGCTTTCTACAGCTGAGGGACAAAAGAGATACAGCTGCATTGTTTTTCCACAGATTTACCCACAACGGAGAAATATCACAAATTTTGAATGTCTGACGAAAACTACAATACATTTTAGTCTAGTTTTAGTTATCTTGATGAAAACTAAACTTAGTTTTTGTCAGTTTTAGTCATCAAAGATCTATTTTTTGTTAGTCTAGTTTTTGTCATGGAAAAAAAAGGCTGTTGATGAACATTTTAGTCATAGTTTTAGTTGACAAAATTAACACTGCTAAACAGTGAACTAACATTTAATTTTCATTGATCAATTTCATATATTGAGAGAGACAAACAGTTTTGAAAGCATTGATGTATTCCAGCTTGTGCTTCTGGCAGATTGAAGCCACGCGTAAAGCGTTTTAGTACCAATGCAGCCATGGAGGTTGGAAGGTTTACTGTATAGCAACTACACCTTATGGTCCTGCCCAAAGAATTGGCTGGGCCCCTGAAAAACCCAGAGAACAGGCCCTCCCCAGTTGTGCATTACATGTTGATCAGTAGCATTGGCGCTAGCTTCCAGGCTAACAATTCCCTCATTTTCCAGCTTAAGAGTGTGTCAAACTATTACTAGGTACTGGACCTCCACTTCTTACCGGAAGTCGGATGAGTGCCACCACATCTAGTCTTCTCATACCGGAAGTCAGTTGAACAGACCATCTTCTTCCTTGTTTTCTCCTGTGTCGCCGCCATATTAACAGAGGAAAGTCTGCCACATAAGGAAATACAATAGACAAAAAATGTGTGACTTTTCAGACTAACACAGCACAGCGATTACATAACATTAATTTGAATAAATTGATTTATGATCGAAATTCAATTTTCACTTTGCAAAGGCATAATATGTGACGGGAGATTGGCTGGCTGGCCGGATGTCGCCACCATGCTGCCAGAGGCAAGCCTACTACGTCATTCAATACAGTAGACAAGGTTTGTGCAAGATTTCAGAATGAAAAAACAGAGAATAAAATAGAATAAAAGACACCTCAGTACAATGAAGATGGTAGGCAAAGGAACTTGGTGGAGCATGGAGCTCAGTCAGATCGCTGCTTGGACAGAGTCACACTTTAAAAACTCGCAGTACAAAAGCATTAGAATGTCAGTGTTTCACAACCTAGTCATGCTTTTAATTTCAACGTTTATGTAATTATTAGAGGAGAAAGAGGAAAAAATAAGTGCTATTGAAGTAGTTTAAACTTTTACCTATTGTCGTGACAGAGTTTGGAGGGTTTCTGTCTGTTTTCTTGGACCTGAATTGACCTTCCTCCGGCTACCGTGTGTGTGTGTGGTTTAAACAGAGTAATGGCCTCCATTCATTATGAGGCCAGTTGATTTTCATTTACTCTCTCCGCTCCGACAATTAAAGGGAGCAGCTGAGGAGGTGATGGAGGGACCGGGACGCCCAGAGGTCGCCCACCACTTTAAGTGATAAATTAAATACTATCATCAAGACCCAACCCCCACCTTCTCTCAACTCAGTCCCATCATCGAAGCACAAACACATCCAACAACCTACAAAAACCAAAGCTCCAAAGTGGTTTAGTTGAAGCAACTGCAAGCCTGTACATCCTTTGTTCTTAACTGGTGGTTTTGGACCCAAATGTTGGTCATTAAACCATTTGCAGTGGATCATGGATGGGTGCAAGGAAAAAACTGGCCAAAAGTTCATGATGTGCTTTTATTATGAGAGATATATTTCCATCTCATTGTTCCATCTCAAGCCTTAACTGGACCAATTTCCATTAAAGTACTTAATTAGGAATGGAAAATATAACAAATTTGGGTCACCTTAGGTTGTTAAGGAGGTATTGATGGTCCTAATGCTAGACCAGCTCAGAATCTCAACTGTAAACAATGATTAGTGATGAGAAGTCAGCGCGGATGCAGCAATAGAGGCAGCTTTATCACAACTCAAACAAGATAGAGGAGTATATAGTGGTTTGGTAACTTTGCAAAGCAGATGGATTCACCCGTTTCCGTGTTTCTCATTGGCGAATCCATCTTGCAAAGCCCCCATCTGAACCGTTTGGGCCCGGTTAGAAAGTGACAGGACCAATCAGTGACGAAGGGCAGTACTTTTGGGTGCTGCAGAGTCGTGATGTAAGCATACAAGCAGTGACAAGAGGCCGGTGCAATAATGGAGGAAGAGATCAGTGTGGATGTTGCTAAATCGTCAGTTTAATCAGAACTTGACATCATTTCTTTGTTAAAAGAAGAACAAAGAACAGCATTGAGTTGTTTTCTTTTCAAAAAAGAAAATGTCTACAGCCGCCATGGTTTGCGTTATGCAGTTTTCTATGGAGTTTACTGCTTGGTAGCGGCACCCCTCGGTAGTGGCTACGACGCCACATGTTTTGTTGCTCTGATTGGCCAGTGATCAATTAATCTATTTGAATTTTCAGGGGTTTTTTTAACTGTGAGAATTAACAGCAGGCCAAACTGCAACAGACCATAAACTTCAAACTATACGCTTACAGACATGGTCTAAAATTTATATAAACAGAGAAGCAGGGCAACATTTATTTTAAAGGATTAGACAGAGAACGGTGACACAGATATTACTGTCAATTGTGCATCATCATAGTGGTAATATAAGACAGCACTAGTCTGTTATTAGGCACTACAGTGTTTTTTACACTCTTTAACTGGTTAATTAAAGTATATAAGGAACAATGTGTGCATTGTGGAGGAGTCATGTCATTGTACAGAAGCATAAACAATTCACAGACAGGTGTGGTAATGGACAACTAATTATATCACATACAGATAAAGTTCCTCTGAGTACAGTGTAAAGAGAAGAGTCTGTCTGTAGACTTCCTCTATGAGCTGATGTCTCTTAAAAGTGTCCAGTATTGATGTGTGCCGCTCCAATGTTTGATCACATACTCTAAAATAAATGACATTTCAGGAGTGCATCTGCCCCTCTGACTTCTGTGTGTTGCTTAATGATCCCACCACCGCATGTTTGAGTTCAAGTCTACAGTCAATCTTAGAAATATTTTCTTGTTACCCTGATCACTTTACATCAGGGATGTCCATGTTGTCTCCATTGTCTTACCTTGTTTGTTGTCTCCATTGTCTTACCTTGTTTGTTGTCTCCATTGTCTTACCTTGTTTGTTGTCTCCATTGTCTTACCTTGTTTGTTGTTGTCTCTATTGTCTTACCGTGTTTGTTGTTGTCTTTATTGTCTTACCTCTGTTTGTTTGTTGTTGTCTCTATTGTCTTACCTTGTTTGTCATTGTCTCTATTGTCTTACCTTGTTTGTTGTTGTCTCTATTGTCTTACCTTGTTTGTCATTGTCTCTATTGTCTTACCTTGTTTGTTGTTGTCTCTATTGTCTTACCTTGTTTGTTGTTGTCTCTATTGTCTTACCTCTGTTTATTGTTTGTTGTTGTCTCTATTGTCTTACCTTGTTTGTTGTTGTCTCTATTGTCTTACCTTGTTTGTTGTTGTCTCTATTGTCTTACCTTGTTTGTTGTTGTCTCTATTGTCTTACCTTGTTTGTTGTTGTCTCTATTGTCTTACCTCTGTTTATTGTTTGTTGTTGTCTCTATTGTCTTACCTTGTTTGTTGTTGTCTCTATTGTCTTACCTTGTTTGTTGTTGTCTCTATTGTCTTACCTCTGTTTATTGTTTGTTGTTGTCTCTATTGTCTTATCTTGTTTGTTGTTGTCTCTATTGTCTTACCTTGTTTGTTGTTGTCTCTATTGTCTTACCTTGTTTGTTGTTGTCTCTATTGTCTTACCTCTGTTTATTGTTTTTTGTTGTCTCAATTGTCTTACCTTGTATGTTGTTGTCTCTATTGTCTTACCTTGTTTGTTGTTGTGTCTATTGTCTTACCTTTTTTGTTGTTGTCTCTATTGTCTTACCTGTCTTACCTTGTTTGTTGTTGTCTCTATTGTCTTACCTCTGTTTATTGTTTGTTGTTGTCTCTATTGTCTTACCTTGTTTGTTGTTGTCTCTATTGTCTCACCTCTGTTTATTGTTTGTTGTTGTCTCTATTGTCTTACCTTGTTTGTTGTTGTCTCTATTGTCTTACCTTGTTTGTCGTTGTTTCTATTGTCTTACCTCTGTTTATTGTTTGTTGTTGTCTCTATTGTCTTACCTTTGTTGTTGTTTCTATTGTCTTACCTCTGTTTATTGTTTGTTGTTGTCTCTATTGTCTTACCTTGTTTGTCATTGTCTCTATTGTCTTACCTTGTTTGTTGTTGTCTCTATTGTCTTACCTTGTTTGTTGTTGTCTCTATTGTCTTACCTCTGTTTATTGTTTGTTGTTGTCTCTATTGTCTTACCTTGTTTGTTGTTGTCTCTATTGTCTTACCTTGTTTGTTGTTGTCTCTATTGTCTTACCTTGTTTGTTGTTGTCTCTATTGTCTTACCTCTGTTTATTGTTTGTTGTTGTCTCTATTGTCTTACCTTGTTTGTTGTTGTCTCTATTGTCTTACCTTGTTTGTTGTTGTCTCTATTGTCTTACCTTGTTTGTTGTTGTCTCTATTGTCTTACCTCTGTTTATTGTTTGTTGTTGTCTCTATTGTCTTACCTTGTTTGTTGTTGTCTCTATTGTCTTACCTTGTTTGTTGTTGTCTCTATTGTCTTACCTTGTTTGTTGTTGTCTCTATTGTCTTACCTCTGTTTATTGTTTTTTGTTGTCTCAATTGTCTTACCTTGTATGTTGTTGTCTCTATTGTCTTACCTTGTTTGTTGTTGTCTCTATTGTCTTACCTTTTTTGTTGTTGTCTCTATTGTCTTACCTGTCTTACCTTGTTTGTTGTTGTCTCTATTGTCTTACCTGTTTATTGTTTGTTGTTGTCTCTATTGTCTTACCTTGTTTGTTGTTGTCTCTATTGTCTTACCTTGTTTGTCGTTGTCTCTATTGTCTTACCTCTGTTTATTGTTTGTTGTTGTCTCTATTGTCTTACCTTGTTTGTCGTTGTCTCTATTGTCTTACCTCTGTTTATTGTTTGTTGTTGTCTCTATTGTCTTACCTTGTTTGTTGTTGTCTCTATTGTCTTACCTTGTTTGTCGTTGTTTCTATTGTCTTACCTCTGTTTATTGTTTGTTGTTGTCTCTATTGTCTTACCTTTGTTGTTGTTTCTATTGTCTTACCTCTGTTTATTGTTTGTTGTTGTCTCTATTGTCTTACCTTGTTTATTGTTGTCTGTATTGTCTTACCTCTGTTTATTGTTTGTTGTCTTTATTCTCTTACCTTGTCTGTTGTTGTCTCTATTGTCTTATCTTACTTGTTGTTGTCTTACCTCGCTAGCCAATCTTCACTTCTCTTCCTCATCATTCATTCCCTCCTTCACCCCTCTCTCTGTTTCCGCCTTTCTGTCCTTGTAAATCTGCATGTGCGACTCAAACCTGGATTGTGGACTGAGTCCAGCGGAGCCTCGTCCACAACAAAACACATATTAGCATTAGAGAGCAAACTAACATATTAGTGTGCAGCTCATCTGATGGGACGGGCAGCTCGGCACAATTAGTCATCCGGCAGGGGGACAAACACAATTACAGCGAAGCGATAACAGAGTGCAGAGGCAAGAAAAAAAAAAAAAAAAAACTCCTGACCTCTGCATCTCAGCTCCATTTAAATGTTTGATGTCTCATTGAATTAGTATCACAGTGTGAAAGACAAAGCTAATGGAAATGAGCCAGAGACAGGCAATACTGCTGATTGGGCCTGATATAATTAGAATAATATCACGTCCGGCGTTAATAACAAGGAAAGGAAATAAATAATGGCGAGATCAGTTAATAGCTATGGCGCTAAAATGGCTGAGCTTTAAATATGCCGAGGCCAGCGCTTCTTTCTGTTTACTCATGGGCCGCTGATCGTCTGAATATTGATGTGGCGGAGCGATCGCCGGTGAAGGATCCTCCACTCCCAGCTCCTGGGCGGTGAGGCTTTATCATCTTGATTATTCATCTTGATAAATACATAAGGACAGACAAAATTATGGCTGTTTTTCAGGCAGTACTGGTTTGAACTGGGTGTGAATTAGCTCTGCTGATGGATGGGAAAATCAAGTCTGAGAGGCAGAGCGGCTGCCTGCCTGCTCACACTTTACGGGGAATGTTTGCTTGATTTTCTCAGTAAAAAAAATCAATTTACCCCTAAACAGGGATATGGATGCTGTTTTAATTTGTTGTAAACTCAAAAAGTGTTTACCTTCATTTCTCCAGGGAGAATATTGTTTGTCATTTTAAGGAAATGATCATAGAACATATAGACAATTTCCCGTTGGTTAAATCGACTGGAGTTATTGGGAATATACAACATGTTTCCCAGTTTATGATCATGATAGTTAATGTTTGTGTACTTCATAACTGGGAAAAGGTGTAAAAAAGGGGTGTAATTTCACATATTACTCCCTTCATAACATTGTTTTTTCATTCTGGGACAACTAAACACAAAGAAGATCATTTTAATAGGACATTCTTATTATTTGGGGTTAAATTAATTAGGATTAATACTTGTTTATTTTCACACTCACTCTTTCTTCCTCTTTTTGTGCACTTTTTTAACACCACAAACACATATTCATCAGGGTTATCTGGATTTGTGATGCAGTTATGGTTCCAATAAATGAATTTAACAAAATTGCATTAATTGCATGCTACTTTGTATTTTGAAATGCACTTAGGCTATAGCAGGACTGCAGATGGGTGCTCCTCTCTGTCGCATCTTCCTGCACTCAGGGTGATGGGGATCAGGACACCATGGCTGCTTTGGATGTCTCATTTCACTTTAAAAACCTTCACAGACAGCTCAGTGGACAGGTCAAAAATAATCTGCACAATCAAACATTCACTTTGCACTTCCTTTAGCTATTTTGATGTATTTTCTAATTTCAGTGAGGTCTTTCATCTGTTTTGAAGTTATTCAAATTACTTTCCATCAACCAGCAGTTCCTTATATTCTTTCAAAATAAAAGCAGGTTTTTGTCCAAACAGCTAGTAAAACACTGTTGGCCTATGACATTGCAAATTACAAATTAAAAGCATTACAATAATATTGTTTAGCAAAGCTCTTATCTTAATAGTTGACCTTAAGTGGCTTACTGACACAGAGAAAGCAACATGGACTCCAAGAAATGCTGTATTAATATCTGGGGATGCCTGTAAGCCAATGAGTCAATTTGTACATGCGCTCCTGCATATTTCAACATGTGGAACACTTTATTTAACAGAATAACCACTTTAAGCTGTTGCTTGCCCCTACCCTAAGACATTCAAAGGTGGACTTGCTGCTGTGTTTCAGATCATTGCCCTGCTTTAAAACCCAAGTGTTCTTGAGCTTGAACTGACGGTCACCCAATGTCCTTCAGGATTTTTTGGTAGAGACCAGAATTCATGGTTGCATCATGAGCATCAAGTCATCAAGATCCTGAAGCAGATCCAGAACATCACACTCCCAGCACCATGTTTGACTGCTGGTATGATGTTCTTGTCATGAAATGCTGTGTTAGTTTTACTCCAGATGTAACCGGACACAAATACCTTTCCAAATAGTTTAACTTTTTTTGGTCAGTCCAAGGAATATTTTCCCAAAAATTCTGAGGAACATCTGGATGATTTTAGCCAAGTGAGAGACAAGCCCTTGTGTTCTCTATGGTCAGTAGGAGTTTTGGCCTTGGAACTCTTACATGGATGCCATTTTTGCCCAGTTTATTTTTTGGTGTTGAGTCATGAACTCTGACCTTTAACTGAGGCCAGTGAGGCCTGCAGGTCTTTAGATGTTCTGGGTTCTTTTGGGACTTCCTGCATGAGTAATTAATGCTTTCCTGGAGTCATTTTGGTTGGCCAACCACTTCTGGGAAGAATCACCACTGTTCCAAGCTTTCTCCATTTGTAGGTAATGGCTCTCACTGTGGTTTGCTGGAGTCCCAGAGCCTTGGAAATGGCTTTGTAATCCTTTTCAGACTGATTGATGTCAGTGACTTTGTTTCTCATCTGTCTTGAATTCCTTTTGATGGCGCCATGATGTGTTGCTTTTTGAAATCTTGTAGCCTATGTACTTTGTCAGACAGGTTGTATTTAAGGGATTTCTGGATTTGACAGGTCTGACAATAATCAGACCTGGGTGTGGCTAGTAATACTGATCTCAGCTTTCCAAAAGATGTGGTTGATCACTCTTAATTTTTGATTTCTTCACAAAAGGTCAGGTAGGTTTGGACGGCTTTTTTTCCTGTGATAAATAACATTATCATTTAAAAACTGCATTTTTGTATTTACTCAGGTTATCTTTGTCCAATATTACATTTTTGTAAATGACCTGAAACATTTGATAGTGATAATTATTTAAAAAAAACAATCAGGAAGGAAGAAAGCTTCCACAGCATTGTATATGTAAAATGGCTGTTAAAAATGAAGAATTAAACAAAATAATTATTAAATAATCAACCACAAATGTAAAATTGTTCCTTCCATGTCTGTAATTTGCTATGATACCAGTGTTGAAAAGTTTGTGTTGCTATGAGAAGCAGACAGTATGAATCCAGTGAAAGGATCCTCATTAATGTCACATCCTGCAGAGATTCACAGCCAGCGACAACACAGTGACCTGCCAACTTCACCTGAAGGGGAGAAAACAGACAGCTGATTGGCACACAGATGCACTCTGGGTTAAAAAAAAGAGGAAACACAGAGAGGGGACGTGAACATCCATTGCACTTCAAATATTATCTCATGGCATCAGGCTGATGGAGCGTCAGGCGGCGATGTATGGCCCGCTGACGCTCCCATCATCCATCTGCTGAGCGAACAAGGTCTGAGACTCCATTACTCTAAATCTACCTCCTGCTTCCCTGATCTAATACACATTTGAATCAATCAACAGAGCGCATTCTGATCACAGCGTAATGGATTATGAAGAGCGAAGGTTGGCGTGCAGAGAGGCAGAAACTGAGATACAAGCGGCAGAGGTTTCTAGATAATAAACTCCTGTGTGGGATTAATCCAGACCACAGCGGTAGAGAAGAGAGGGGGAGACCGCCTGGTCCATGACTTCCTGTTAATAATATTCCTGTACGCCGTCCAGGCAGGAATCTTGAATTGTTCCGCTCGGTGGTGGCATCGCCTGAATTAACCCTTCCCTCCTCAGAGCGCTGTTAGAGACGACCTGGTGGGATTAAACCAGTGCTGATCACATGAAACATACACTCCACTGCAATGTGTGTGTGGGTGTGTCAGTTCTCCTCTGTACAGCCAGACTTCATGAAAGAGCTGCTGCTGTGTTTTAGATGATAGAGATGAAGGTGTCAGAGAACAGTCAGAGTCTACAGACTTCTTCAAAGCAGTAATCAGACGTTTAAAACATAAATATGACCAAACAGTACCTTACTGTCAGGGCCGTTTCTTGCTATACGTGGACAATGCAAATGTATAGGGCCCCACAAGCCAATAGGGGGCCCCAAAGCTGAATGTCCAGCCTCATCTGAGGAGAAATAAATGACCTGTCTTTATCCCTTATATATGTGAAGATAAAAGTAGGATATCAGGATAAAATAAGCTGCAATGATAAGCTGTTGCTAGTGTTTTTGTGGCATAATTAAGTCAAAATCGTTGAACTCCACTGTCATGCGGTGAGTGAGGTTTGCCAACAGGTAGGATGGGAATTATTGGGTCACTGTATTTTCTGGCAGATCCATTTCCTGTTTGAAACCAGACTCAAAAATCAGGAGAAACTCTCATCATTCCAGATTTTCATTTTTGACAGAAAAAAAGGGAAAAATTAGCCATTTTCTTGTCTTATTTTGATCACAAAAACAGCTTTTTGTCTTCAGCTAGCCTCGGATAAATGCTGGTTTGCTGGCTAGGATTTTTATGCTCACAAATGCAGCTTTAGTGTTACCTTCATGAAGGATGTCTACAATAAAATTAACGTCACATGGGAATGGACTGTCCTATCCCGCCATGGGACAGACAGACTGAAGTGAGTGACATCAGTTGTGTTCTTGCTTTTAAAGAAAACACATTTTTGAAATAATCAATGTGTTTTATTTATTAACATATTTTGTTTTCCTTGATATTTTACTTTAGTGGCTCAACTTAAGATGTTTAATTTTAATAGGAGAGGTTATCACGCATATCATGCATGCCTGCATCATTAGCATTCATGGATCATCTACTGGCTTAGGGATCTCTCCATTTGGCAAACTAGGGGCCCCCAAACAGCATTTTGCATAGGGCCCCCATAAAGCTAGAAACAGCCCTGCTGGTGTGAAAGCTTGCATTGACCCACTACATGCTGGAAAAAAGTCTGAACTGTTTGCACAAAAACAATCTGTTGTGCAAGGCCCTGGAGACAAAATGTATAATAGCTGCTAAAATGTGCTCTGTTGTTTAGAAACTATTGTATATTTATTGTTTACTGATAAGGATGACCTGATAAAGTTACTGCTGTTGACACAGATCAATACTGAACACATTTATTTTGCAAGATCTGGTCAGTCCACTTAGCTTTGTAATGTACCGGGATGTCCTACAACTGGCAGTGGCCTGGTAAAAGGACCACAAAAGTCATCTATATTCAGCCATCAACATGTTTTTCCCCTTTATTCAACAGAGTTGAACAAAAAACTCCAAAGGAGAAATGCAACAAGAATTTTATAGTAAGAACTAGAAAAGCATGCAGAGAGCGCAGACCTCCACCATCAGCCCTACCTTCCAATAGTGAAGAATCCTTTAAAAACATTTCTGGATCCAGACGGTGATCCGGATCACTCTCAAAATCTAATTCGCCGATTTCTTCCTCCTCGGTGGGGCGGAGACACAGTGAGGCAGAGCATTGGCTTCGCTACGTGTGAAAGTCATGACAGAGGGTGAATATTCCTCTATTCCTCCCAGCATTGTGAGTATTCTCGCTACAATTCGCTGTCTTTCTCTCTGTTACGCTCCGACTCGTCTCCTCGACCGGGTGTGCATCTTTCAAGCTCTATAAATTCCAAAACTTTGAATAAGTGGCTCATGTCCGCCATCTCCTGGTGTAAAGTGGTAACAGCGCAGACCACCACCATTAGCCCAATCTCCCAATAGTACAGAATCCTTTAAAAACATTCCTGGCTCCAGACGTTGATCTGGATCAGTCCCAAAATATAATCAGTTCTTCCTTATGCCATTTCTGACATTTCCTGAAAATTTCATGAAAGTCCATTCATGACTTTTTGAGTTATGTTGCCAACAAACGAACAAACCCACCCGATCACATAACCTCCTTGGCGGAGGTAATAAATGGTTTAGAAAATCACACTGTTGAAATTCTGGCTCGTCTGTGAACTATCATGTTTCAGTCAATACTGCAAATCAAATCTCATGCAACAAAGTAAAATTCAGAAAAACAAAGATTCAACATGTCTTATTGTCTTTCATAAATTTTGTCACCTTAATCTAAAACATGACTTTTTTTTAAAGTCCATACATGAAAACAAAAAAATCTCACATCCTCACAAAAAGTTAAAATCAAAATCCACAGTTTAAAGCAGCTGCTATCATGTGAGAGGAAAAGAAGGAAAACAGTTTTAATTTCCAAGAACTACAGGGGAATATGAGATTAAAGAGATAAAACTTTAATGTCTTAACCACTTTGCTAATTAGTGGCCAGGCAGTGAGGAGAGACGATGAATATATTTCAGTCAGAATAAAAAACAGAACTGAAAACAACAGAGTGAATGAACAGCCCCCCGGGGAGCTGAGGGCCGCTTCACTACATGTCGATGGAGATGATGCAAGAAGCTGCACGTTATACTGATCTGCACTGTAAAAAATAGCTTTGACTTTAAACTAGTAGACTGCCTTAAGAGTAATGAGCCGGAGTCTAATTTTAAAACGTAAAAGGAGGTGTGAGGGGATCATTGAGAAATTAGTTTATCCTAACTCTTAGATGCATATGTGGTTAAAAAATGACATGGTAACATTGTTTTCTTGCAATATCTTGCTAAAAGTTTTTAATATTTCATATACCAGCTATTCCTAAAAATGTTATTGCTATAATACCATTTAAATTTTCAATTTACCTTTTATAGATTTTATGAAATTCAATTTTTTTGTATTACCACCCCACTCTTCTTACCTTGCAAAGCAGATGGATACACCCGTTTTCATGTTTCTTACTGGCAGATCCATCTTGCAAAGCTCCCATCTGAACCGTTTGGGCCCGGTTAGAAAGTCACAGGACCAGTCAGCGCCAAGGGGCAGTACTTTTGGGCATGGTGGAGTCGTATGCAAACAGCGAGAAGAGGCACATTTGTGTGGATGCTGCTAAAGCGCCAGTTTTATCAGAACTTGACGACATTTTTCATTACAGGAAGAACAAAGAACAGCAGTGAGTTGTTTTCTTTTCAAAAACAACAAAAGCCGTGTACTGACATGTCTACAGTCACCATGGTTCGTGCTATGCAGTTCTCTATGGAGTTTACTTCTCGTTAGCGGCTACGTCATGTGTTTTGTTGCTCTGATTGGCCCGTAAAGATGTGACAGACAGGACATTCATCCAATCACCCTCCGACTTTTTTTTCAAAGCCTCTGCCCTTTTCCCAAATGCCATCGGTGGGAGGTTTCCCAGGTGGATGTGTGAAACAAATCTATCTGGCATGCCAGGTCAGTGGATAGCATGAAAACTCCAGAAAAGGAGGGTCAGATCAGGGCCCAACGGGCTGAAATATTGTCTTTGGTGATAAAAACAAAGCAGGGCTTGATTTGGTTGTTTGTTTGTTTGTTTGTTTGTTTAAGATAAAAATGCTAACTCTTGCACACTGCCTAAAACAAACCAACACATTAGCAAAGTTTTGAAATCTTGTCAACTTTTTGTTTATCCCTTGACCTACTGACCCGGCGCCGTGTTTTATATGGCCAGAGTTAAATTACTGTAACTCTGTCAAAGTTTGTCCGATCAGAAAAATTCCAACGGTGTTGTAAAGCTGAGAATTGCATGCGCACATATATGGTTCATTACAGAACTCGCAACCATGGGCAAACGTGGGCATTAATAGCAAAACACCAGAAGTATTGTGAGACCGCTACACAGATTCTCAACACTGTTACTCCTCGAATGTTTGCGCATTCAAAAAAAAATTCCAATGCTGACAGAGAGCTGAGAATCTGTGCTTTCCGGCAATATATGATGTGTGGTATATATATTACGGTAATTGGCAGAAGAAAAGTGAGAAAAGGAGAGTGAAGGAAGAGAGTAAAGGGGAGCGAGCGAGAGTGGTGTTTTGTTATCAAAAAGTAGCGTTAGGGGCATTTGTGTGTGTCTGTCGTGTGCAATAACAACGGGTTACTTGAGAATGTTGAGAATGCATTTTTCCACCTTTATTTGCACTAATTGTCTCCTATGTATATAGTTATCTTTTGCACTGTGTTTTGCACACCCAGAGTCCTGGACTCAAAAAAATGACTGGTGATTGTTCTAAACATGTATCGGTTCACATTTCAAATGTTAAATCAAAACTTCATGAGCAATAACAAAATTTCTTCTCATAAAAGCCATGAAAAACCAATCAGTTTTTGTGTTTTAAACTGCTGAAAATTCCATATAATGTGCAATAATCATTAACCAGATGTTGTAAAGTCAAGTTCAAGTACTCCAAGGAAAATGGACCAAAGCTCTCAGACTTAGGGCATTTCCTGACTATTTTACAGCCATAATAACAAAATATGTCCAAATCCCCATTTTTAGACTCAGTAGGTAAAGGGTTAAAATGCAATTCAAAGAGTATGGAGGAGTTTGCATGCATATTTGGGGCATTTTCAGTCCTATATTTACCTGATTTGACTATTGTACATTGTTAACATCAACCTGCCCAGGGTCAAAGGACGGAAATTAGCCACTGGCTGCAAATCCTACATATTTACATGCAAGTGTTTAATAAATTGTACTGACCCTGATATTTTAAGTAAAATAAGTACAAATAAAAATACAAAATAACATAGACTAGTTTAATACACTGTTGCATTGTTTGGTCTGATTTAAATAACAGAGGTCTGCTTCAAATCATGTGGTTGCAACAACCCTACAACTTTGCCTTAAAAATCAGGATTATCTGAGATTACTAGATTAAGACTTCACTAAGATCAGTTGGAAGTGTTGTAACTGTGTTAAATTGGAGATACTTTCGTGATAGAAGGCGAGAGAGGAGTTGACTTGACTGGCTAAGGTGATCAGATTTTTACAGCGCTCTTCTGCTTCCATATAGATGCAGAGCGAGTGTCGAAGCCTCCTGATAACACGAACGCCACGCTCGGCAGTATCACACAGTAGAAGAAGAGGCAGCAGCACATGTTTAATTCATCGACCCTGCACGTCCCTCAAGTTAATTCCACCGCGGGCAGTGTTTATTTCTGCTTTGTACTTTTGTTTAAAGCCAGTTGTTGACAACTCTTGAACATGTCAAACTATCACCGCTAATAATTGCTTAAGGAGCTGGAACTTTCTGCAAATGTTGGTTCCAGCACAAAACACTCCTCCTCCTCGCCTCCTCTCGCTCTGAGTCTCTGCTCCTGAAAGTCTCTTAGATGAATTTTTGATTTTTTCCTCCTCAACGCCCGACTCTCAGCAAAAAGATTCCCTCTGTAATTCAAAGCGATGGCTTCGAGAGAGAGAATAAAAAAGAATAATGTAGCGCTGCTGCTGCTTCTTCTTTCATTCCTTTTTTGTCGTGTTCAGTGGGAAAAAAACTGTCAAGTGCTGCTCTTTTTCTTTCTTTTTTGATTAGTTTGGTTTCTTTTCTCCCTCCCTGGCTTTTTGTTCCTGACCCAGGAATCCTAAAGAGGCTGCTTCTTCTTCTTCTGTGGTGGAGTTGGGAATAATAATGTTATGCTGAGGAAGATGAATCGTTACAAGCGCCGGCCCCGGGGCGGTATACACCTCTCTCTTTGGGTCAATGCCATTTCTCTTCAGATCGCGACGCCGCCACTCAACTGGAGCTGCCAGTTGATTAATCCCAATTAGATGGGCTGTCACTTTTCTGCAGAGAGGGAGGGAGGACGGCGGCGGTTTCCTCTCCTGTACGGCTCTGACAGAGGCAGAGGAAACACAGGAAAGAGGATCTTTCCACGTGTCAATCTGTGATATGTCTGTCTCTCCACGGACAGACAGACAGACGGAGGGATAATGAGAGAAATCAGACTCGACTCCTCTGATAGACACGAGGCTCCGTAG
The DNA here is from genome assembly GCF_018320785.1 of Cheilinus undulatus. Classification (NCBI taxonomy): domain Eukaryota; kingdom Metazoa; phylum Chordata; class Actinopteri; order Labriformes; family Labridae; genus Cheilinus; species Cheilinus undulatus. The sequence continues at coordinate 6,545,916 of NC_054865.1, forward strand.
CATTTAAAACGTCTCTCAGCATGTCAGTCCTCACAGTGGAGGAGACAGGAGACATCCACATCAACACACAGGAAGCAGACTTCACAGAGCACCTGTCTTTATACGCTCACCCTGTGTCAGTGCAGACTTCTGGAGAAAACATTTAGTCACTTTTTTAGATCTGCTTTTAAAAAGACTGAAAAAGAACAGGGAGAGAAACAGTGACAGAAAATGTGATTTTTTGGTCTCAATTCTCAGAAACGTTTACAATCAGAGCAGCAGGATAAACCTGCAAATATAATCAAAGGGTCATTTTAATCTTCTTTATTAAGGCCTAAAAATATTTTAATTCTGGATTCATCTCTTTATTGTTAAATTTCTTCAAATTGTGTACAATGTAGCAAAACCAGTAAGAAGGCCCCAAAGACCACATGAAACTTTTGCAATTCCTTCGCATCAAAATTTAATTTCAGTATCTAAATCATCTAACCTTGCCACGCAGATGGATACGCCCATTTCCGTGTTTCTCACATGGCAAATTCATCTTGCAAAGCTTTCGCCTGAACCGTCTGGACCCGGTTAGAAAGTGACAGGACCAATCAGGGATGAGGGACACTACTTTCAGGCACGGCCGAGTCGTGACGTATGCAAGCAGCAACAAGAAGCCAGTGCAGTTATGGTAGAAGAGCTTATTGTGGGTGCTGCTAAAGTCCCAGTTTTATCAGAATTTGATGACATTTCTTGGTTAAAAGAAGAACAAAGAACAACAGTGGGTTGATTTCTTTTAAAAACGACAAAAGTCGTGTACTGACATGTCTATAGTTGCCAGCGTTCGCGTTATTCCTCAGTAGCTGTGCGCGCACACCTTGGTCTGGCTACGCCACGTGTTTTGTTGCCCTGATTGGCCCATTAAAGATGTGACAGACAGAACATTCATCCTATCACACTCATCACATTTTTTTTCCAAAGCCTCTGCCCTTTCCAAAACGCTTAGTATTTAAGGTTTTCCAGATAGATGTGTGAAACACATCCATCTGGCGTGTCAGGTTATAAATCTTCAGAATTACCCAGAATACTTTAGTGGTCAGTCATTAGCAGCTGTAATCAGAAAAAGGTAATAATTGATAAATGCACTGGTTGCTTTACTTTGTGGAACCAGTCAGCTAATATACTGAGTTTATAACACCATATTTGAGATTAGCTGATCTCACACATCAGCCGACAGCCAGCTGACTTGTTCGAAGCACACATTTGCTAATGAATCTCGTGCTGCCTTATTTAAACTGCTCTTACCTGGCTATGCTCTGCTGCTCTCCACACTGGGAAAAATTAATCTGGGCAAAAGTGAATTCAACTTAATCTGTGATATCAAGTGTCTAGTTTACCTTTACTCAGTTTCATTCTGTGTTTCAAGACTACAAAATACTACATTATCCATGAATAAATGCCCCCTGAGATGCATTTTGGGTATTTTAAATTAGTGATAAATGGCTTTTCTAAAAATTAGGAATAGATGAACTGCTAACTGTAGACATGGCAGTGATGATAGATCAGATTGGTGGGATCAAAATCCAGGGATATGTAGGCAGAATTTTCCCATGATGCCCTGGGGCAGAGTGTTTATATGTGTTTAGATATGTTTAAATGTGATCAGGTGAGTTTAGGTGTTAAGTGTTGTATTGAGATCACTTCTGGGATTCCTTTGTTCATCTTTGTGATGGAATATTGTTTTTGATCATCAACACTTTTGCAGCATGAGTGAAAAGTGTTCTTCCTGAAAGTCAGATACTTCCTTTGCAAGCACTATTTAAAGCATTACTAATGAACAACACCAGTGGGGGGAATCACAAAATACATAATTTAAATAATAGTGTAAAACTGCATTGAAAGTATGAGTCATTTTACAAGCTGAGTTTAACCCTTAGAGCTCACAGCTATTATTTTCAGCATCATGTGTCATCTGAACTTTTTGTCTTAAAAAGCTTGTAAAACATCAACCCTGTGGTGCACAGTCAAGCACTATACATCCTTTTTTTCAGGACAACCTGGGCTTAAAGAATTTATGTATTACAGTAATGTCTCTTGAATTTTAAAAGTTATAAGACTCCAAAGACAAAAGAAAAAAACGAATTGGAATTTGAAACTCAGAGATTTTCATTTATAACACACAGAAAACATTAATGACTAAGCATTTTCTTTGCACAGACTTGTTCTCCCATCTCTTTGGGACACAACGGTGAAAAAAATCAACATTATGTGAGTAACGACTCTCAGAGTATCTACATATACAAAGAAAAAGTCTATGTGCTCTTTTGCAGTTACATTCATTTGTGGCGTTCCTCAAAGCAGTAGAGACGCGACTGGTTGACTGCCCCTCCAACAATGCATTACGGTAAAGAACATGGCGATGCCCTGGGCAAAAAGCTGTAGTAAGCGATCGAAAATAGATGAATAAATGGATAAAAAGAAGCTTATTATCAGATCTAACAATGTGAATTAAATCTGTTAAGAAAACTCACTGAAGATCCGGCTCGCTAGAACAGAGTCCTTTAGGGCCACTGAGACATCGGGGGTAGCAAATGAATGACAGGAAAGTCAGCTTTCTGAGGAAAAGTTTTTATAAACTTGTCACTTCTTGTTATTTATGACAACACCGTCCTCAGAGTCCCCGCAAAGTCAGCAAGGTTCAGGGCTCACTACAAAATGTTCTATAAGAGCTACGAATGCATGGAGAACATAATAAGAAAGGCACATTAGAGCTTTCAGATAAAACATAAATCAATAAAAATAAAGTGCCTACGACTTACGTTCAGACGTTACCAAGTGATTTATAAAAGGATGTGCCTGCGGCACGCATCTGTGCCGCGTGAACTCTAAGGGTTAATTGAAATAACGTGAAAGAAAAAATGACAAAGAAAGATTAAGTCTTGTTGAATCTACTTAAAAAAATGTAAGTAAATTTCACTTTGATTTTTTTTTTTTTGTTCTTGAACTGAAATAGAGTAGTAGTTTTTACAAAGATTGATCTGGCTAATCTACAAAAAGAATGTATGCAAAAAAGTTGCCGAGGGTTTTGTAAGTAAGTTGGACTGATTATTTCTATCAGTGAATAAAAGCTGCTCTTGCAACCCTCCTCCACCCCAGCTCCTCCTTCATTCTGCCTGACTAAATCAGTGTCATTCTGTTATCACTGATGTCTGCTCAGGGGTTTTGCTGCCTCTTACACTGCCTTTGGCTTTCGCCATCGGCACAGGAAGAGCAGGAATGTGTGCTGTTCCTGCTTGATGCTTCCCACATAGGCTCATGGAAGGGCATTGGATCCCAGAGCAGTCACACCACCAGACATAGCAGCATGAGCTTAAATTAATAACTGCTAATGAAGAAATATCTTTAGCCACAAATCATGTGTGTATCCTGACAAAGCTGTCCTGGCTGAACTGATGCTATATGGTACATCTAGGAGGGAAGGCTTATTTTTGCATAGTTTCTGGCATGTTGAACCATACTTCAAGGTTGACACCTCCTTTTTAATGCGCTATTTATCGTTCACACACAATGTGTAACCTAAAACAAGGCAAGAGTCTGAGTCGAGAGACGACATTTATGACAGGTCCATGCCTTCTGCTACACAGCAAAAGTGGGGCACTTCCTGCTCAGCTGCAAACAAACAGTAACAGACTTGGTGGAAGACATACTGGCGCACTAAGAAGGAAAAGAGCGACATATTTACCAGTGGTGTTGAAAATAATCTTCCATGATGCATTCTGATATGGACATAATGGATTCTGCATCGATGCTGAGGCAGCACTTATTCAGTGCAAACAGATACTGCTTATGTATTATGCCCCTGAGGCTGGACGGACTGTGAATACTCAGATTATTGACTCGTTTCCATTTGAAACGGGGATGCTTTCTATGCATTTCTGTGGTCGTCTATTTTAAATGGTGCAGCTTTACCTGGCTTTGTGGTAGCACTAGCTACAGGTGATGCTCCTCAACCAATCGACTCCTGTGTTAGGACTAGGCCAGCACTAGAACATGGGTTTAAGGATGGTAAATGGACTTGAGCTTGAATAGCTCTCTCCTTGTCATCTGACTAATCAAAGCACTTTTACACCAAAGGTCACACCTACCCATTTACACCCTTTCACTCCATATTCACACACTGATGGCAAAGGTTGGTATGGAGAAGTTTGGTCATTTGCTGATTCCATTCAAACACATCCATACCCGTTTAAACACCACCAACAAAGCAGTGGGAGCAAACTGGGATTAAGTCTCTTACCCATGTGACTGCAAGGAGTCTGCAGCGTGCAGTTCTGTTGACAGAAACACAGAGATATAGAACGGGTCAAAGAGAATTTAGAACAGAAGACAGTGAAAAGAACGTTTTGGTCTATGATGGATAGATTCTGATATGTTTGGTACGTTCGTTGTCCCCACAGATCAGGTCAGGTATGGGAGCCAGTTCTGCGCTTAGTCACATCAACCTTGATGATGACCATCATCCAGGCTTGTGTCAGGGCTGTGCCCCATGCCTCAAAGTATCTTCCCAGCTGACCCTTCCACAATGCATGAGGTAGGCCTGAGGTCTGGTCCAGCCCATTGGGTCCTGGGCTTGCTGGCTCAGGCCCAGGGAAGAGTGACAGGTACCAATAGAAGTACAACTGCTGCTCCCATTTCCTGCAGCTGACCCTTCTCATCCCAGCTCCCCTGAGCATGTCAGCATAGACATACAGTCTTGCAAACAATACCCAAATATACACCTCTGGTCATCAGTTAGCATCCAAGGACTGAAAGACGCTTACATGCAGACGGAAATGAGAATCAAGATGTGACACTGCTGAGCTGAGGCCACTACGTGCCCAGTCTGAAACAGCTGTGCAAGCACTGCATTAAAAATGCTTTTTATTGGCCAGTAAAATAAATTGGAATTACCATCTTCTACCATGTTTTGGTTAGTTTGGGGCTTTATGTGCTACTAAGCTGACATGCCAGAAACTCTAATTATCCAGCACTTTTTGAAAATTCTTGGAAGGTGAGTGGAGGGATGTTGTCTGTCACATTCATGATATCACTGGGTAAGAGTTGGACAATACACTGAGGGAAATAAGTAAGTAAATTTTATTTGTATAGCACCTTTCACAGAACAATGTCACGAAGTACTTCACAACAGTTAAAATGAAAACACAGCAAATAAACAACAGCAAAACATCAAAAATATGAAAACTTGCACATTCAAATCAATGTTTTAGATGTTCAAAAGCCAATCTGAAAAGATGTGTCTTAAGCTCCTTTTTGAAGCCTCTGCAGAAGCAGATGAGCACAACTGGAGTGGAAGAGAGTTCCAAAGAGTAGGCACCACATATTCAAAAGCATGGTAACCTTTAGTTTTTAAATGCACTCGAGGGACAACAAGTAAACCCTGGTCAGAAGACCTGAGTGATCGACTGGGGATGTAGGGATGGAGCAGGTCTAAAATGTAATCAAGCGCCTGCCCATGAAGGGCTTTATATACGTAAACAAGGATCTTAAATGAATTCGGAAGTTAATATGGAGCCAGTGTAAGGAAAATAAAATTGGAGTGATGTGAGCTTTCCTAGTGGACTTAGTCAGTAATCTTGCAGCAGCCTTTTGAACCAACTGTAACCAGTTGAGGGAGGATTTATTCAAGTGGGTGAAAAGGGGATTGCAATAGTCAAGCCGGGAGAGGACTGGCAAAAACTCAGACAACTGTGTCTGGGTCATAGAACTGGAAATGTCATGAATGGGGAGCAAATTGTGTGGACACTGTATAGCTTTCACAATACAGTAGGTGGCAATAATGGAACACTTTGGATGCCAACCACCATTGAACCCAGGAGAAGAAGAAGAAGAAGAAGAAGAAAAGGAGAAGAAGTAATTGTCAGGTCTGTTTAGTTATGTTTTGTGAGGTTGAAGCTTCAATTCTTTTGCTTAGTTGACTTCATTTCTGAGTTTGGGCTCTAGTTTTGCATTTTTCCCACTTATTTCCAATTTCAAATGTTAAATTGACAATTATTGTCAACAAATTAATACTTAATTAAAGCAATTTTCTATATTTACACCTTTTTCCTTTTGCTTTGATTGCTTGGTCCCTGACAGGAGGGAAGATGTTTAAAATGAAAACAGACTTGTACAACTGTAAAACCTGTACTTAGAAATGAATGAGTGACATATGGTGTGATGACAGTGTGTGAACAATTTCTTATGATAAAATTGTTTTCAGAATAACTTTAGTGAAAGGTTGTGAACTGAAGTGGGCTAGTCTAAACCATGAAACTCCAGGACTGACAATGAGTCCCACTGCGGCCCTGCATGGACTCACTAAAACTGGTGGCTGAAGGCTGAAAAACTATTCCCAGCCTAGAGTCAGAATTTAAAGTAAACAACATGGACGCACTTCAGGCCACCATGGGTGCGACATGGTGGTAAACCACCTATTTTCCCTGTTCTGATGCTGTTCAACAGATCATCGTGACTATGTCTACATACGTAGTTGTTTTAGCTGCTGTCTTATGATTGGCTGATTAGATATTTGTGTTAATATAAAGTTAATATTGTATATAATAAAATAGGTGTAGGTTCTGAGTCTTCTTCCTAGAATTACATCAGTGATGAAAACGTGCTTGACAGCCAACAACAATTCAGAAGTTCCCATAAACTTTACAAACTCAAATGTTTTGTTCTAAAAACATTATTTACGAAGAAACAGAATCACCAAAAAGCAACCTGTGTAACTGTACTTGGTAAAGTTCTTATTTTAGACTGAGTGAGAATAAGAATGTTTAAGAAGCTGTTGTTTATCTCCTTCAGGTAAATAGTTTCTCAGACAGGTAGAACTTACTGGATTCACCTCCAGCTGCTGTTTCCTTGAAGCACCTTTTAACCCGCCGCCGTCGAACACTGACGTCGATGTTTTGTGACTGAGAGCGACATTGTTGTTCTGTTTATTTGCTCTGTTGTTTCTCACTTTGTCTTCTTGTAATGAACTCACTGAAGAGCCGCAGCATCGCCTGACGGCTCAGAGGTTAGCTTTAATACTCCCTGTTGTTTTTTTTTGTTTTCCGCAGGCTGTAAACAACCCGCTTCCACAGATACACAAGCAGCAAGAGTCTTTATATTACAGCTCATTAAAGATTCATGCAGCTTCTTCTGTGAGTAAAGTGTCAACAGGGTATTTGCCTTGTAAAGACAACCAAATGGCAAATATTGAAAGCTGCAGTCAGACGAATGATTTTATGGGAAACATGCTCAATTTTAGGAGGATTTAAGGGAGTTTGATCCAATTATTATATCAATATATAGATAGATAGATTATGAAAACGATTTCTACCAAATAATGTCATTAAGATAAAACTATTTAATGCAAAATAAGTTACTGCATAAATATTCATTTCCCTTTAAGTCTCTGTTTAGTAGAGTTACCTTAGGCTGCAATCACAGAAGAGTCTGAGTCTGTGTGGATAGGTGTCAGTCAGACTTGCATATCTGGACACAATTTTATTCCCTTGTTCTTCGCAAAACTGCTCAAGCTCCATCAGGTTGCACAGGGACAAACAGCTCTTTTCAATCTAGCCTGAAGCCCGAAGCTGTATGCTTCAGGTCATCGTCTTACTGGAGAATAAATCTTCTCCCAAGCTGCAGTTCTCTTGCAGACTGAATAAGATTGTCCTCCAGGATTTTCCTATATTTTGCTGCTCTTGTTTTACCCTCTACCTTTACAAGCCTTCCAGAGCTGGCTGCTGAGAAGCATCCCCACAGCATGATGCTGCAACAAACATACTCCACAGTGGGGATAGTGTGTTTGTGGTGATGTCTGGGGTCTTGCCAGATGTCCAAAAAGCACTATCGTGGTCTCATCAGACCAAAGAACTTTCCTCCACTTGACCATGGAGTCCCCCACATGCTTATCAGTGAACTCTAGTCTAATTTAATTTGAAATTTCTTCAACAGTGGCTTTCTCTTTGCCACTCTCCCATAAAGTTTTGATTGGTGAAGAACCAACCAAAGTTGCTGTATGCAGAGTCTCTCCCATCTCAGCTGCTGAAAGCTTGTAACACCTTAGAGTACTAGTAGGTGTCTTGCTGGGCTCTCTCATTAGTCTCCTTTTTGAACGGTCACTCAGTTTGTGAGGATGGCCTGATTAAGGCAGATTTACACGTGCCGTATTCCTTCATTTCTGTATGATTGTTTTAACTGAAAATGTGAACAGTTGTGCACATGTACCCTTGATAGATGAAAAAGGCAGTTTTAAGTAATTATCTCTTAATTTTGAGCTTTTTGTTTATGGGTATTGAATAAAAATTAAACTTTGAGATAATTTCTGATTTGTATTATTTAAAGCAATATTTAAGAGGTTTTTGCCAGCCCAGCAGAAACATGCCAATACACAGTGCACATGAGAAGAAGAACATAGATTTAGGTTGTTGTTTGAGCTTGTGTTGTTAAATATTTTGGGAGCTAAAACCTTCATCATGGGACCCTTTATAGCCCCACACACCCTTTCACTAAAAATTCATTAGAACAAATGCATTGAGAAGTTTCCGAGCATTGATTCCTCACAGCGTAGAGTTACCTGTGTGTGTGTGCTTCAGTAGATCGTGTTCTGTAGTCCTGTGGGTGAGATTCAGCCAGAACAACCATTAAGCAGATTTGAGTCCCCCTTAAAGAGCGATGCGGTGCCGACTTCATCACTGAGAACAAACAGCACTTTAGGAAATGAGGTAGCGTCTCTGATGAATCTGCCACCGCGTCCAGACGGCTCATTTTGGCTGGTTTGTCCCAGCGTTATGGCCGCCATCATCAGATTAATAACCTCCACTCTGGACCGGTGCGGCGATTCAGCCACGGGTTAATTAAACATTTACATATAGATGCCCAGCTATCTATTGTAGTGGGAGATAATTTATACCATCAATATGCACTTTAATCAGAAACTCCAGGAGGGCGTATGTTAGCGTGCTCCGTGCTAATTGGCACCATGCTGGCTGCTGTTTTGGAGCTCAGAGACAAACTGAGTTCACACTCTTAACTCTGGCTGTTTCCTCTCTTTTTTCCTTTCCATCCTCCTCATCTGTGCTCTTACACTGATGGGACTCTCTTCATCCCCCTGTGCCCCCCAGATGAACCAAAACATGTTATTTTAAACATTAAATGTCCTTAATTTGTTCATTAAATCCTGATAAATTCTTCATTAACCTGTCATAGCAGTCAGGACTTGGATTAGGGCTTTATTTATGGCTGAATACATGACGCTCCAGTGAGTACAGGACTTTTTCAGGCACTTTGTGCCGGTTTAGAGGGATTATTTTTGAGTTTTCAATCTGAAAGTATACATTCAATGGCCCATGACTTATTTATTAATTAAACATATGTAACTGGTTCAGTGTAATTTATTTTAACTGTTTGCTTGAACTGCCTGAACTCTTAATATAATCCTAAATTAAGAACCAGTGGTAAAAGTCAATATTGTATCTGCATAGCCCTGAATTCATAATGAAGTGAACAGAACGACAACTAGGATCCCCACCTTTAAATATCTGCAGAATAAATGGAAATCCCATCAGCCCCAGTGATCCTCAGTCATTATTGTTTTTTTATTTTTATTTTTTTTTGCTGTTATGTGTATTTAAATGTTTGAGAAAAAGTTAAAAGATATAATAACCTTTAAAAAGTGTTTGTAAACATGCAATCCATATTTCAAAAAAGATCAACTGTTTTCAAACTACAGTATTTTCAGCACAAATAAAAGACATTTAATGGTCAAAACCATTACCTTTATTGTATTTCCAGCAATTGCAGCCATACTAAATTTGACGCCTGCAACATATTTCAAAAAAGTTGGGACAGGGGCATGTTTACCTCTGTGTTACATCACCTCTTCTTTTAACAATATGCTGTTGGCGTTCTTGGAAAGAAGACACTGGCTATTGAAGCATTAAATCTGGAATTCTTCCCCATTCTTTCTTGTTGCCAATCTCAAGTTACTCAACAGTGTGGACTTTCTGTTGTTGTTTTTTAACACTTCATAATGCTCCATGTCCAAATAAAAATGAAGGTTTTGGAGAGGCCTTGTCAAAGTCTGGATTGAAAACTGATTGAGACCATGCTTTTTCAATGGGAGTCAGGCTTGGGCTGCATGCAGGCCTGTCAAGTACCCTCACTCTTTTACTGTGAAGCATGGGCGTAGCACACGGCGGGAAAGGGTACTGATGTACTGATGTACTGATTACCCGGGCCCGGGTAATTAGTGTCATTATTGAATCAAAAGCAATCGTCAACGGGCTGAATTTTATATCAAACAGAGTGAAATAAAATACTGGGGGCCCCTGCTCCTCCCTCAAAAATGTCCAAATGGTGTAGTCCAGCACTGTGAAATAATGCAAGTAAATTTAATTTAACCATAGTAAAAATATTGCTCATAAACCCAGAAATTATGGTTCAAGAGTTAATTTAAAGGCATAGATATTTGTAAAAATGACACATTTGTTGCATGAGTAGCAGGTTAAAGGGGGCCCTGTGTGATATTCTTTCTGGGGGCCCAAAATCCCTAGCTACATCCCTGCTGTGAAGCCATGCTGTTGCAACTCATACAGAATGTATCTTGGCTGTTCCTCATTGACAAAAGGAGGGACATCAAACCTGTACCTCTCAGAATTAAAGGGATATTTTGGTATTTTTGAAGATGGGTTGTATGAGGTACTTAGCCACAAAGTGAAGTAAGCTAAAAGATCTTTAAAGGCAACACATCATGCCGCCATCTAAACAAATTCAACAGCAGATGAGAAACAGTCACGGACATCTATCATGGTTACAAAGCCATTTCCAAGGCTTTGGGTCTCCAGTGAACCTCAGTGAGTGTCATTACCCACAAATGGAGAAAACTTGGAACAGTGGTGAACCTTTCCAGGAGTGGTCAGCCTACCAAAATGACTCCAAAAGCACAGTGATAACTCATCCAGGAGGTTCCAAAAGAACCCAGAACAACATCTACAGACCTGCAGGCCTCATTGGACTCAGTTAAGGTCAATGTAATCTAATGACTGACATGACAAAGGTTAAATTTTCTGAAAGGTGTACGCATCCCATTACATCTGGAGTAAAACCATCATCATGCTAACAGTGAAACATGGTGGTGGTAGTGTGATGGTCTGGGGCTGCTTTGCGGCTTCAGGATCTGGACCACTTGATGTAATTGATTGAAATATGAATTCTGGTCTCTACCAGAAAATCCTGAAGGAGAATGTCCAGGGATCAGTTCATGACCTCAAGCTTAAGCACACTTGAGTTATACAGCAGGAAAACACTCCCAAACAAACCCAGCAAGTCCACCTCTGAATGGCTTCAAAAAACAAAATGAAGGTTTTCAAGTGGCCTGGCCGAGGTCTGGACTTAAATCAAATTTAGATGTGTGGTATGACCTTAAACAGGCCGTTCATGCTGGAAACCCTCCAGTGTGGCTGAATTTGAACACTTCTGCAAAGATGAGTGGGCCAAAATTGTTTGACTATTTGACAACCAACAAAAACACTAAAACCTTACATAAAGCAACAATAAAAGAGACACGAGTACATGACACATGAGACCGTCTCTTTAAACCAGAGAAGTTTTGGATCAATCAGTCTTATTACCTCTTCTGAAAACTGGATCAGATGAGTGTCCTGTCCATCAACATTTTCAAATGGCCCCGCCCACTGTGCTACGATTGGAGAATGAGTGTTAAAAGGTAGCCGTGAATCCCTCCCTATCTCATGTTGGTGTTTATTCATGTGAACAGGTGGAGCTGGAAGCCGATTAGACACATTTGCAGAATTAATGAGTCCCCCTCCCCTCGCTGTTTGAAGCCAGGCGGAGCGGCTCGTTAAGCTCGTTAACGCCTGAGGACGGATGCTGAGTGGATGCTCCCTGGACTCCTCTCCTCCTTCCATCCCTCCTTCATTGTCTCTCTTCTTATTTCTGCTTTCTTTTGATATCTACATCTGAACTTTTCTCCTCTTCCCCTCATCCTGCCCCCCTATTTATTCTATTCTCTAATTTTTGTCCTCATTTTATTTCTCTCTCTTTTTCCCTTACTTTCACCTCTTACCTTTTTCTGTCTTCAACATTTCCTTCCCACCACTGTCTTCATTTTCTTTGTTGAGTTCACCTTTTTCTCCCTTTTCTGCCCCTTGTTTCATTCCCTTTCCCCCCGGCTGGCTACTTATGGGATGATTTTAAAAACTTAGCTGGTTTAAAAAACATGGGAGACCTACAGACAATAAAATCAGTCTAAAATCTTCTTTCACTCATGATATGATTCCTTGCTACCTTTCTATCTTCTCCATCCTCACTTGCACTTCTCCCTCTTCTATGCATTTTAACCTCTTCCTTATTTTAATCTGTGTTTCACTTCCTCTTTCTGCTCAGTTGAACTCCTTTTCCCTGAATTCTTTCCTCTCATTTTGTTCCTACTATTTCTACCTCAGCCGAAAAGATGGGGAAGGGAAAGACGGACAGAAAAGAGCAGAAATGAGAAAGCACATTTCTGAAGGAGTAATGTTTTTCCTGTAAGGCGAAGTCTGAATAGATGTTGGAGTTTAGACTGCAGCCCTGAGTGCAGACTGTCAGGCTCGTGGTTCAAGGCAAACAGGCACCTGTTGTGTCTCACGGCGACAGTGAAGGGTAAACAACAACATCCTGACTACAACAACAACAGGACAAGTCCAAACGGAGTCAAATTATTGATGAAATCAAACACTGCTGAGGCTGTTTGTGCAGGAGGAACATAAACAGACAAAATACACAACAAATATTTATGAAAATACATGGCAGCATCTGATCAAAAAACTACAAGATGTCAGCATTGGATAAAAGACTCCAATTTAACAACTAAGTCGAAACAGGATTTTTTACAAAAATTAAAATAATACTGGAAGCCTTTTCTCTCTAGAAAGGTCAACCAAATATTAATGTGCATTTAAATAACTATCCCATCTCTCAGCTTAATATTAGTTAGCTTAAGCTACAGATGACACTCTTGTTTCTTTTAAGAATAATTTGGTTGGTTTGAAGCCTATTTTAACACACAGTCTCTATTTTGATGGTGTAAAGTGTTTTGTCTAAAGTGCAGTTGGGGCATGTCCATTTACACCTAGCTTATAGACAGTGTACACTCCTAGAACAAACCCGGTGGGTCAGATCATGTGCATTTATTAAACAGCAGGATTGTTTTGTACATAACATCACTCAGACCACTCAGAGCATCATCCTCCATTTCTTTAAAAGTAGAGAGTGTCTGCTGGATGGCTCATTACACAGCAGATTTAGGGGCTGATTCTCTGACATTTTTTGTGCCCTCTTATAGCTCGTCTTCTGCAACAAATCCTCTAAAAAAATTTCACTTATGAGATGCAGGTGCTAAAGTGCCCCAAGATTTTGCTACCCCAGCACACTCAGGGCTGGATCCACTAAGGGTTTGTGTGTATAAAAGTGTGTGCAAACTCATTGCACATGCAAAAAAATGTACAAACTGATTTACTAACAGTACATGCTAAGGGTTGCGTCTTTCAAAGGTGCAAAATAGTGTGGCTGCATCCAGTTAGTACGTTCGCTGCAATGAATATGCAATATGGGGCATTTACATGCAATTGTGAGTGTACTGGGAGGAGAAAATGTAAATATATTATTTTAGCGCACACGAAGCATTTATCAAAGCTGAAAGCAATTTTGCTCATAGAAACTGCGTCTATATTTAACACATCTCAAAGGGAGGTGCAAAGTGTTTGTATGCGTAATGGCGCACACATGGCTGCGGTTATTGTGGCAAGAAGTAGACACTGAAATGATGAAAGAAGATGCAGAGAAAGCATTTTTCACCCTCGTGTGAACACTTTTTGAATGAATGAGGAAACAGTCATTAAAACGTATCGCCTATCCAGCCTTGCCATTTTGGAGCCGTTGGTGGAACTCAGAGCAGATTTGGAGCCAGCCAAGAGGAGGAGTCACGCAATACCTTGTGACAGTGTCACCAAAAAAGTAAATTAAAATGAGTTTAATTTGAACTTATGGTAATAAATGAAATAATGGAAAACGGCAGGTTTTCTTTGTACAGTTCAAAAGAAAATATTCCCTGTGTATTTAACGGTACAAATGTGGGTACCCGCTGTCATTCTGGTATTTTGATGTCATTTTTGTGTATTGATATGTGGTTAAAATAATGTATAAAATAAGACGAGATAATATAAGGAGGATGTGTCGTGGAGGAAGAGGTGGAGAAGGAGAGAACCGGGAAAAGGAGCAGATGGACCTAGAAAATTAGGGCCTGAAAATAAAATAAAATAAAAAGATGGCATATTTTGATTTTTGGGGGTTTTTGCTGTGTGGATTTATCGTGTTTTTCCTTTGTTTCCTTGTGGATTATAGACTATATTGAGTTTGCGTGCATCACTGACTTTAAAAGACTTAAAAGACACTTAAAAGTGCTTGGAGAGGGACAAGGTTGCTTTTTCGTTAGATTGGGACTTTATTTTGAATTCATAAAGACTGTGATCAAATCATTATTTTTGTCGTGGCCTACTTTTGATTTAACTTCACACGCAATGTGTGCCTTCGTTCTGCTGGTGGTGTAATTAAATATGAAACGCTTTGAGTTTATTACGGTCTCTGGAGTGCTTTATTGATTGTGTTCATTCAGAATTGTTGTTCATTGCATTTTGATATGGTCTTTGTTTAACGCTAGCTTGAGAAAAGTTACATGAACCGGATGGCCGGGTTTATTACGTTTCCACGCACTCGGGACTCCTTTAATGAGACCAAACAGGACTTCTTTGCTGTAGCTCATTTAAGTGTATATTGGCTTTATCCACATCACCTCTAATTCTGTACCGTCAAATTTCATTTTGCACGTTTGGCTCTCCAAACTCATCATGCTGCAAACCATGAAACACGCAAAACCCTCATTTAAATAGGTGTGTCTCCCTGTCATTTACGCAGTCACTCTTAGTTAATCACCCGCAAACCACAGTTCAACCCCAAATGCAAAATTCTAGATTGCGCACGCAAATTAAGACACGCAAATTGGGATCTTAGTAGATCTGGCCCTTAGTGTACGCTTTGCCACAAGCAAAGTGGCACACAAGAAAAACAAAGAAAAACTCGATTACAATTGTCAGTTAAAGATCCTGTAAAGTGAAATTCAAAGTTTGTGTTATAACACTAAACATGTTGGGATGTGGTTGCTGTAAACATGTGAAAACACTGAGATCTACATGTGACTGAATTCTGGATTTAGACAGAATGCTTTTCACCTCTTTCCTGGCTTGGTTTAATGTAGGTGGGCCAAATCTGTGGACTCGTGATGTCATGAGCCCAGAGTGGGGAATGACTCCACCCCTCTAACACTACAATATAAAATCACAGAGCAGCTCATCTCAGTACAGTCTGTTGTTAGCTGATGTCACTGCCTTTATATAAGGGTTAATGCCCGATGAGGTGTCCAATTATCAGGGATTAATGGACGGCGTGGAGGCCTGAACCATCTGACGAGCAGCAGAAGACGGCTGCCTTCGCAAAACCGTTGATAATTTCTGAATTGTTTTATGACGGAGGTGTAGTCGGTGTAATCATGTGATGTTGTTTAATCTTAACCAAGGTTTGTGTATTTCATTACAAATGCATGACAACTTTTCTGTGCAGTTGATGTATCGCATATACAGGCGCCCTTTTGTTTTTTTTAATTTTTTAATCATTTCTGCCCCTCAAACATTCTGAGTCTGTCACCTGTGCTTGGTGGATGATAAGGCCTAAACATTTTTAAGGACATAATTTTGACTGGAACACTTTTATCCAAAGATAACAGAACAGCCTGTTTCTAGCTTCTAACCTTGCAAAGCAGATGGATTCTCCCATTTCCATGTTTCTGACTCGGCCTGGTTAGAAAGTGACAGGACCAATCAGCATTCAGGGGCAGTACTTTTGGGCTCAGCAGAGTCATGATGTAAGCAAGCAGCAACAAGATGCAGGTGCAATTATAGTGGAAGACATTAGCGTGGATGCTGCTAAAGCACCAGTTTTATCAGAACTTGACGACATTTCTTTGTTAAAAGAAGAACAAAGAACAGCAGTGAGTTGTTTTCTTTTCAAAAACGACAAAAGTTGTGTACTGACATGTCTACAGTCACCATGAGTCACGTTACGCAGTTCTCTATGGAGTTTACACCTCTGTGGCAGTGCACCTTGGTAGGGTCTAAGTCACTGATTGGCCTATAAAGATGTGACAGACAGAACATTCATCCAATCACCATCTGAGTTTTTTTCTTTTTTTTTTTTTTTTATCTATGGAAGGTTTTCCAGATTCATCTGGTGTGTCAGGTTAGCCTGTTTCACTGCTGTCAGCTAAAGTAATCTGGAGCAATTAAGAAAATATTCTACCTATTATATCATACAAAATTAGTCCATATTTAAAAATACCAAAATTTGAGGAACCTAATAGCAATAAAAACGTTAGCTGAGATTCAGGGCTGTTGTTTTATTAGAATTGAGCCACCAGATCTACAGAAAAAAAGTAAATAGACAATACAAAGTGACAGTAATAACATGGAACTACTCATGTGTGCATGCATTTGTGTTTTGTTCTTATAAAAACCTCCTCTGACACCGAGCATGAATGTGATTGAAAACTCTCCACAGTCTGTCGCCTCCATCACTCCCAGGAGGAGGAGGAGTCACAAATAATCATGACAAACAAAAACCCGTCATCCCTCCGCCTCCTCGTCTGTCCTCCACTGGGACCACAAAACAAACACAAACACTTTTTACAATCACAGTCTTGCAACACTAAAACCTCCAGGCCTGGCTTTAAATCACAGTGACACTTCAGATGGACTAATCAGTCCAACATACACAGGGAACTATTCATTTTATAACAAACAGAAATACATTAAGGCGTTTGATGATTGTGTTTGCATATACAAAGAAACAGTTTGAACTTCTTCAAATAAACTGCTCTGTAAAGGTTAGACCCTCTTTTCTTTAACCAGAAAGAGCCACTACACTGTCCTCTGAATCACTGTCTCTGTGAGCTTGTTTTCACATTTTTTTCATTAGATTTGGTTTTAAGAACTTTGAGAAGTAGCTTTTTGTTTTTTATGTCCTTTTCCTTTTTTTACTCTGTCAGTGTGACAAAATTCAACACTGAATGAATAAAATGATTATTTTTCTCCTATTTCCTAAAATCCACAGGGAATTTCTTTTAAGAAATCATTCATTGTGAAACATAAAAAATCATAAAACATAATGACACTCCTTGAATCACAGTGCCAACCCCTCCTGTATCTTCTGTATTTATTTACATTTTGTCCTCTGAGGGCTTCCATACAGCTCAGTGCTTGGAGTCATAAAAGTCCAGACTGCTTCAGAGGAGTCCAAGTTTTACCTCCAGTCAACAACCTCAATGAGACAAACTGCTTGAGAAGCTGCTTACTCTTAATCTATGGAGCTCAATAGATATTTAATGTAGCATGTTATGGTACTTGGGCTTTTATTACTGGACTTAATTGCTTTTTTGTCCTTTGTTTTCTTTACAGAGCAGTCAGCAGACAGTCAGCAGCCCTGCAGAGCTGCACCAGTCACCAGGAACAACAGAAGGAAACTTCAATGTTTGGTTTGAGTTTAACGTCACTGCTGCACAGGGAAAACAATGAGCCATTCACATTAGAACCAACTGTTAAAGTGGAAAAGGATCTCAAACCTCTACAATTTAACACAAGCTAACATGTATGTGCTCATGGTGAAACTGGATTTCCATCAGTGAAGTTTCAGCACCATGGAAAGTTCTTCAGCGGATGAAAAAATCAAGGACTGTAATGGTGTAATAGAACATTTATTCATCGTATTTCTGCATGTTTCCATAAAGCTTACGGATACGAGCCAAACGGAGCAGTACCACTGGGAACCATGGGGGCAGTGTTGCTGTTACTACCCGATACATAGCTCTGGTGAGACACGAAGAAGAAATAACAATGGTGGAACTTTTTGAGGAAAAGTTGTGCAAGTCGGTTAGAAACGCTGCCTCCGTTTTTGTCTTTTATGCAAGCGGTACATTATCAATACCTCCTGCACTGTCGCCGTGTTTGTTTTTGAGTTTGTTGTTGTCATAAACTTTTGATTCTGCCCCCCATGGATGTATTGCTTAACATCCATGCCAACGGAAAGGACGCATGGAAGTATGTGAACAGTGACGGTAACATCATTTGTAAAGGACGTACACATTTTTGTACATAAAGGAAGTATAAATGGGCCTTAAAGCAGTAAAACTCAACGCATGGCTCTTGAGTCATGTGGCTCTTTTGACACAACTTGTGGCTCTTTTAACCCTGACTTAGAAAAATTAATTTCCCAGAAAACCTAAAAAAGAGTAAATTTTGACCTCAGAGATGATTCACTGAAAGTCACATCAATCTTTCTGTTTTCAACACCTTTACAATAGACTTTAAACGTCAAACTGTCTTTATTTTTCTGTCTGAATATTTCCATCAGATATACTTAAGAGAGAACATGCAAGATAAACGTCACTAGCAGTCCCCAGCAGCTCCACACCTCTGAAGCGCGATCAGCTTTGAGCAGCCTGCGACTGGAAGGTGCTGGTGGATGTTGTCTGGAAGCCTGCCTTTCCTCCAGAGGTCGCAACCACTGACTTCAGACCTGACATGGTACTCTGGTCTCCTTCTCTGAGCAAAGACGTCATTATCAAAGTCACCCTACCCTGGGTGGACTAAGTGGATGAAGCTTGTAAGCAGAAACAGCTAAGCTGTACCAAGCTAGCTGCTGAGGCATGACATCGCAGCTGGATCACTGACGGAAAGTTGGGTGCAGAGAGTTCATGGCAACATCTACCATCAGGCTGCTAAGAGACCTGGGAAACTATCAGAGCAGTGTCAGAGGCAGCTGCGAGGAGAAGCCAGTGGCTTGGATAAAGACAAAAGACTCCTGCTGGGCCCCCGTTCGAGAGGGTGATTTGGGGGGACACAGTGTGGGGACTTGATCACCCCCAGAGGGCCTTCCTCAGTAAAGGGTGTATAGTTGTAATGATGAAACACCCAATGAGATCTGGGGTATACTAGACTCAGAGCCTTATGGTATAATGGTCTGTTGTACATGAGGAAGTGGGCGTCTCATACCTTTAAAACAACAAAAAAAAAGCTAAAAAATGAAAGGAAAGAGTGACAACTTAAGGGATGACAGACGGCAAAGAAAACAGAGGAGCAATGAGAAGACTAAGAAAATTAAAGAAGGATTTAAATACAAAGACGGTCCAGGATGGCAGAACTTTGCTTGTATTTTCTTTTTCATTTACTTTAAATGTATTTCAGCCAGGCAGTGTTTTTCATGATTATTTATTATTTGATGGTTTAAATTTATCCTCACTTGTAATTCTCAGTTTTTCTGTTTATCTTGATGTGTTTGTCTGTATTGAGTCATCTGTCAGATGGCATTTATTTAACAAACGTTTGAAAAAACCCGGTGATGAGTCTGGGATCTTCATTATCTCTGTGATTTAATGTATTCTTTTATTACAGCGGGACACGTCTCCGCTGCTTTCATCCACACTGAAGGCAGAACAAAGAGGAGGGGCGTCAGCGTGCTGTTTGTCACACTCAGCTTTAATTAAGATTAATTGTGTACCTGTGAAGAGTCCTCCGGCGGTGTTTAGCCCGGATGCTGGCGGCTAAACGCTGTCAGCGCGGTGCTGCCCCCCCCGTCAATGTGACGGAGGGCGCGGGATAACAAACACTGTTGGGGGAGCTTATTCTAGTTTGTAAAGTTAAAATATACTGCGAACACAATCTGTACATTCATCCTTTCTTTTTTTTTAAGGACTTTATTGAAGCTGCAGTTAAACCTAACAGTCTGTGCTCATGTGCCTCTGATATTTATTTTAGAATGTGTACAATGAAAAAAGTGTTGCAACGCAACGCAGACACAACAGTAAGGCTAATCTATGCTCTACGTATGGACCAAAATAGATCGATGGGTTTAAACGTTACAACTGTTAGTGGCCTCATGCTTACGTGGATCTGTTATGTTGGAGTGAATATATTGAAAAATGTAACCACTAGAGGTCACTGTTTCTCATCAGTTCACACCAGACATGAGTTAAATCATTCATGTGAGTTCTTTATGTCAACGTCCTGCACAGTCACCTGTATTTTTTTTTTCCCAATTTTAGGGCTTAAAACTTATTTTGTGAGTACACAAAAACCTTCTTCACTGCCTTAATGCATCTGCAGACAACAATTAAGTCTTACATTGGAGCAGCAAGCGATGTTATTGCATTTTAATGCCATTTAGAAGGTAAACAACAATCGTTGGAAGCCACGCCATTTGCTCTGACTGTTACCAGTCAATTTGTCACACCGGTAGCTGCAGACTAGCTTGCTAGCTAACGCAGATTAGCCACCAGAGCGATGCAAAACCAGCCTAACGTCATTCAAATATTAAATTTAAGCCATCCAAATTTCTACATAAACAATGGTGAAAGAAACCGACTTACTTCTGGTGTAAGAGCTCCAGGTAAACTTCTTGTCACGTATGGCCACGGTGGACTACTCTTGAACGGTGTCCACCATTGCCACTCTGTCCTCAGTATGCAAATGAGGTGTATCAAGTCATCCTTGTCCCCTCCCCTTTAGACCCCACGCCAGAACAGTGCCAGTGAAACGAAACCGTAAATCAGGAATCAAACAAAAGAAGAAACGTCATCGAACAAGGAAATGTCATCTGAAAAAAAAAAACCTCTTTGAAAAATGGAGTCTGTCATTGAAAAAAGAAGCGACACATTGAGAATTAGAAAGATTAGAAATGAAAAATGATATTTGAAAAAAACACAAAAAAATGAAATAATATGATTTCTAATAACCATGTTTTGTTTTTTTCAGTGCCAATTCGTGTTTTGATGCCATCAAATCTTTTTCATACAATGAGTGTTTCAATGCCAATTTTTTTGGGTGACAAATTTAATTTTCAATGCCATACAGGAGAGGCTCCATACAGGAGAGGATGGGAGAGATCTCTAAATGGTAAAGTTGGTTTGAGGTAGTAACGTTCTACCTTTTGTATTAAGTATGTGACGTAGGTTTCTTCTTTTCAGAAAAGATTTTATAATAAGCAGACATCTGTTTGAGCTCATTAAAAGCCATAAAATCCAGATTTTTATCAGTTTGGTGCTAATTTCAGAAATAACACCAGCATTGATGTGTTTTTATCATAGTTCAGCCAGAGACTCCAGTGTACAGCTGAAAAAATAAGTGTTCACTACCTCTTTAAGTAAAATAATAAAATTTGAGCAGCGATGCGAATCTCTGATGGTTTTATTTGATTCTTAGGTGATTATTTCAGCATCTACTAAAGTCTGCTGTGCACTAGGCAGCAATAAGTAATTTGACGTTAGAAGCCTAATAAAACACACTGAACATACTGCATTTTTCTAGCCTGTTGGAACCATTTTTATACGCTAACTTCAACCATGTTAATACAGAAGAAAACCTACAATAACATTAATCTGTGGTTAAATTTAAAAATGTAAACCACAATTTTTTTAATTTCATTTTTACGTGCAACACAGAATGACCCTTAAAGTCTTTCTGTGCAACACCCTGCTATCATCCACACTCTGAAAGCATTGCCTGGCACTCCTGATTTGCTCTTCAGCTAATTTGATAAGGGCAGCACCACACACCTTGGAATTATCAACCGCACCAGGTCAGAGGGGATGTGGGCCTTTCGGATATTTTGTGGAGCTTGATGACACATGGTTCACTTGTGGATTGATGATATCGCACTTCTGGTTTGGTATATGAGCTTGACTGCAGTGAGATCCATTATCGGAAGTCTTTATCATTTATGCGTTGCATGATGCTCCAGTTTTTCTCTGCAGCAACTTTGTTTGAGGATTCACAGAGGACCTGGGTCTCTTTGGGCAACATGCCAGAATCCCTCCATCGTAACTGCTTGTTTCATTGAAATTGCTCTTCAGTTGCTTTGGCGATGTCTGATTCAAACTCCCAAGATGTTTCATCATTGTTTGGTGAAGGAGTTTGTCTGTATTTGTCAGATCCATTTTCGGAGTCTTTATCATGATCGCGTTCGCTGATGGGCAACACGCCAGGATCCCTCCATCTCTGACGTAACTGCTTGTTTCGTTGAAATTGCTCTTCGGCTGCTTTGACGATGTCTGGTTTAAACTTCCAAGATGTTTCATCCTTGGCAGTAGTCTGGAGGGTGTACTGATCTTTTGGTTTCTCCATGTAGCTGGATGACTGATGGTTCAGCTGAGGATTGATGATATCCCACTTCCTGTTTGGTAAAGGAGCTTGTCTTCGTTTGTCAGATCCATTGTAGGAGTCTATCATGAATGCATTGCTCCTGTTTTTCTCTGCAGCCACTTTGGTCGTGGATTCACAAGAGTCCTGGGTCTGTCTGGGGAATACGTCAGGATTGGGCATGAAGCAGGTCTGCTGTGGATGTTCATCATTCCAGTCTTTATCGTGAACATGTTGGCCAGCCCTCATCTCTTGCTCTGCAGCCACTTTGTTGATGGATTCACAAGCTGTCCATTTATGTTGCTAGCAGGAGAGCTATCTCTTTGTGTAACAGTGTCCACATTGTTTAAATTGTTCAGATCTAATTTTTGAGACCCCTCTGCACTATCAGGAAACAGATACTCAGCAGAAGTCTTTTCGGGACTGGTGTTCTGATCGCGGCAGTCTTCACATTTGCTGAAAATCTTGATCTCTTCCTCCCATGACGCATAGGGGTTGTATTCTGGCAAGACGAAAATGTTTTCGTGTTGTTCTTCCTCCTTATTTACATCCAAGTGTCTTGGCATAAGCTTTCTACATTGCAAGAAATTGTTTTCTGCCTGACATCTCCTGCATTCGGCCTCCCTTTCTAGAATTAACTGAAGTTTCTGTTGGTATACCTTCTGTTGCCGCTTTATTCTCCATTTTGTGCGAAGATATTCCCTCATTTTTCCCACAACTTCTTCAGAGATTTTATCAATTTGATGCAACAGGTCTATTAGTCTTAGCTCAATGCGGGCTATTTCCTCTATAGTGGTAAATAAGGTTGCCTGATCACCCATCATAACGTCATGAAGGGTCTGACACAGTTTTATGCAGAATTCCAATAAAAGATCCACTGTGTCTGTTACAATGTTTTCATGAATTATCACCTTGCGTTTGAGAATGGCAAGTTCTTCCTGATTTTTCTTTACTCTATCCTTTACTTGGCTTAACTGTTTTCCAACAGCATCTTGTCCTGCCTTGAACTTCATCTTCTGTTCTGCTTCCAGAAGGACGTTCCTCAGAGTGTTTTTAGTTTTCTTTACACACTTAGCCATCAACATGTTTAGCTGGTTTATGTTTACGACCTGATCAAGAACCACCCTGGGATAAAACAATGGTTCCCATTTGTCCTCCTCAAATCCTGCATGGGAAGTACCCTATTCATAGATTTTGTTAGACGTAGCTTGTATAATCTCAGGTGATCACTGCAAGATGATGTCTCTGTATGATTTATATTCTTTCAAGGTTTCTGCACCCTGTGCTAATTCATTGTGCATGTTCCTAATTTGGTCATTTAAGTCTTCAATATTTGTATTTACCCTCTCTTTCGAAATGCATACATTTTCAAATTCTAACTTGGCTTTTGCATGTATTTCACGGATTTCCTTTACTGAGATTTGGTTTAATTTGTTAGAATTGTTAATGTTGGACTCAAGATGTATTACTAATAATAAATAATAAAAAAATATAATAAGGGCGCCATGTTGAAAATTCTTGATGCCTCCATATCCACATCTTTGGGGAATGCCTTTGGCTGTAACTACCAAATTTCATGCTTGTATCACAAAGTGCACAATTGTTATGGAATTTTTTACTTTCACTGCTTCAGATCTCTTTAACAACTTCAACCCTGACCACTAAAATAAACAAATACATGAATAAATTTAAAAAATTCAATGTTTCACCCTTTTTATGCCAGTTATTGTACACTTTGCCTATGACTTGGATTCAGTGAGATAGTGTCCATGCTAAACAGATGAGTCTATCGGAGCAAAAACACGCTAGTTTTACCATCTTTTTCTTGAGCCTCATCCTCTACCAAGTCATATGCTAACAAATGCATTTGTTCATGTTAGGTTTATTGTATGTACAGGCATAAAAAAATCAGAGGATATATGTAGGATATGAATCACGAACACGTGCATTTCCACCTCTAACCAACCGCAAGTAGCATTTAGACTATAAAATCTCCACTTCCAGAATGTCCAGTTGTAAACATAGTGGCACCCAAGCACACACGAAGGAGCACACAAACTTTTCCTTGCACATGTAGCCCACTCTCAGACATCCGTATCTAGTGGCACAAATCCTTTCATTTAATTCTGATGATGTTTAGTGGATGAAATAGTGCTTCAAACAGTCTGAGTCCATGGAAGAAGTCCTACATGCGCGTTGCTGAAGAGGTTAAAATGGTGCGCTGGCAATATTTGCTGGATCACTGTGGAATGGTGAAATTTAGGGCCCTGGTGATCGAGTGACTGCATAGAAAAGGTTGATATATGTTGTTTTGGTGCCATAGACACACAGTCAAGAAACGTGTTTTTAATGGAAGTCTATTGTCGCGATACTGGACAAACAAGGATGGACAGAGCTATTTGACATCAATAGAGTTCTATGGGCAACACATTTTTTATTATTATTTTTTTAATATTAAGAAAAATAACAACTTTGGCCAAATTTGATGCCCCAATCTATAAAAATGTGACTATCAACTCAAAGTAATCATGATAAAAATGATGAATGTCCTCAAAATGGACATAGTAGGATCTGAGGGTTAAAAAAATATAAGAAGTAAACTTCTTCTCAGATTTGCATGAAGAGGCGATTGTTCGTGTTTGGTGCAAACACACATGGTCATTGAGCGACAAAACGCCTTTGCTGAAGCTCTGTCTGCCTCATAGACATAGGAAAAATGGTCCATTCACCCAGCAGTTCTCTTGTAGTTTTCTGTCTCTGTGCCCAAGTTAGTCAACGTCATGTATTAGTTTGTAGTTTCCAACAACTCACTAAATATTCAGCTGTATTTGATCAGAAAACTTTATTTAGTTCTGTTATTTTCAAAGTAATTCTTTGTTGTTTTGAGTTACTCTGGCCTGAGCTGTTGGCTACATTGCTACACAAAGGCCTCATGATTGTGGTGGTGTTGCAACATTTGGTGCTGAAAGGAAAAGAAAAAAAATAAAATAAAATGAACACAGAGTAAGGACAGAAGGCTCATATCCACGTGCATTTAAAATGTGTGATTAAAAAAATTTACTTTTGTGAAATCTCAATAGATTCAGGCCCTGAAAGACTCCAAATGAGACATCTATTAAAAGTCCATGAATCATTAAAACATGTCATGGAATCTTTGCTGCCTTTACTTCAGAGGCACTGAGGATGTAAAGATGCTTTTTAATAAATTAGAATATCGTAAAAAAAAAAATGAAATAAGTGATACCTCCATATATTATAGAATTGAAATATATAATAAGAGTGAAATATTTCAAGACTTTTTTGTTTCAGTTTTGATGATTACAGCTTACAAGCTCAAAAAATTCAAGAAGAAGAGCATAAATCATCATTCCAAAAATGTTGACTGTTAGGAAAATTATGCATTTTTTTGCACTCAGTACTTGGTTGGAGTTCCTTTTGCACAAATTACTGCACCAATGAGATGTGGCATGGAGGCGATCAGTCTGTGGTCCAGTTGGGATGTTAGGGAGCCCAGGTTACTCTGATAGCAGCCTTCAGCTCGCCTGCATTGTTGAGTCTGGTGTCTCTCATCTTCCTCTTAACATTTCCCCAGAGATTCTCCATGGGGTTAGGTCAGACCAGTTGGCTGGCCAATCAAAAACAGCAAGACCAGGGTTAGGAAAGCTGTTTCTCGTAGTTTTGGCTTTACTGTGGGCAGGTGCCAAGTCCAGCCGGAAAAGGAAATCAGTTTCTCCATAAAGCTTCTCAGCAAATTCGTCAAGTTCTCTAAAATCTCCTGGTAGATGGCTGACAGCGTTGACTCTGGACTTGATAAAGCACAGTTGACCAACAAAAGCAGATGACATGGCACCCCAAACCATCACTTACTGTGGAAACTGGAAACACAGGATTCCAAGTAGCTTGGATTCTGGGCCTCTTACATGTTCCCCCAGACTCTGGGACCTTGATTCCAAACTAAATGGAAAATTTAGTTTCATCTTAAAACAGAAATTTGGATTACTGAGCAACAGCCAAGTTTTTTTTCTCATTAGCCTACGTGAGGCACTGATAATGTCTGTGGTTCAGGATTGGCTTGACACTAAGGACACAATACCTGTAGCCCTTTTCCTGGACCTGAGAGCAGCCTGCTCTTTCAGCAGTGACCTTCCCTGGCTTACGCTCCTTGTGGAGGATGACAATTATTGTCCTTTTGAACAATAGTCAGGTCAGCAGTCTGCCCAAAGATTGTGGTTGTGTGAACTGAACCAGAGTGAGAGAATTAAAGCTCAGGAAACTTTTGTGAACTGGACTTTTCCACAATATTCAAACATTTTGATAATAGGGATTTTAAAATTTCATTTCAATTTTCTATCTTAATATGAGATGTGCCAGTACATAACTTTACATAGGTCAAACAAAAATAAGAGCTCCTGATGCAAATATGGACATGTTGGCTTACAAAGGTGACTGGCTCAGTAGGTTGAGCTGGTTGTCTCACAATCAGAAGGTCACAAGCTTCCAGGCTTCTATAGTCTCATGTGGGTATCTCCTTAGATATGACACTTGCTCCCACTGCTGTGTCAGGTGTGTGTGAGTGTGTATGAATGGGAAAAGCTAATACTGATGACCACTCTACATTGCAGCCTTGATCATCAGTGTGTGAATTTCTGCAAAGCAAATCAGCGGCACATTAGAGCCACATAGGGCCAGATCTACTAAAGGTTTGCATGTATAAAAACATGTGCAAACTCATTGTACACGCAAAAAATAGTACAAACTGATTTACTAACAATGCACACTGAGGGTTGTGTTTTTCAAAGGTGCAAAATAGCGCAGCTGCATCCAGTTAGTACGTTCGCTTCAATGAATATGCAATATGGGGCGTTAACACGCAATTGTGCGTGTGCTGGGAGGAGACAATGTAAATATATTATTTTAGCGCACGCAAAGCGCAAACCTGAAAGCAATTTTGCTTATAAAAACTGTGTCTATATTTAACACGTCCCAAAGGGAGGTGCAAACAGTTTGTATGCGTAATGGCGCACACATGGCTGCGGTTATTGTGGCAAGAAGGAAACAAGAAACAATGAAAGAAGATGCAGAGAATGCGTTTTTTACCTTCGTGTTAATATTTTTGGAATGAATGAGGAAACAGTCATCGAAACATATCACCTATCCAGCCTTGCCATTTTGGAGCTGTTGGTGGAGAGCAGATTTGGAGCCAGCCATGAGGAGAAGTCATGCAGTACCTGCAATGACTATGAGGGGCCGTGCAAGACATAATTCATACTGGACCTTTCACATACATACATTCTTCTCTCATACATACATATATTCTTCTCTCACATATATATATATATACTTATACATGCATATATACTCCTCTCACATATATATTCTCCTTGCACATATATACATACTTATCTCACATACATATATTGTTCCCTCACATATATTTAAGAGAAGCATATGTGTATGTGAGAGAAGTATATATATGTGTATGTGCAAGGAGAATATATGTACGTGAGAGAAGTATATATATGTGTGTGTGCAAGGAGAATGTATGTATGTGAGAGTAAAGTATGGTGTAAACGGAAGGCAGTTCATTTTTAAGCGCTCTGATTGGTTGAGAGGTTTACGAGACAGGTCAAGGTCTAAACGAGCATTTAAACAAACATGGCGTCTGAGGAGTGAATACGTGTCTTACAGCATGCATTTGGTATATTGCATCATATTTTATCATCACCTGAAACTGTAACATCCTCATTCTCAACAACTGAACGGCAGAGGACATGCCCATCTGCACACAATGTCACCCACAGCTCAGTGCAAGTAAATGAGCTTCGTTAGCGATGAGGACCGGATTCCGCGACTTGGACACGAGTCGCACTAAAGTAAGCACATCAATGACTGGGAGGACAAAATAGCGTTGCCCACGGTGTAAGATAACCCTTTTCCCAGAATTGAAGCAATTGGCATTTGGTGCTGCGGGAAATGCGAAGGTGGGCAGTCTGGTGATGTCAGCCCTGAAAGGGAATCCCCATGACGCAGGGGACAACCCAAACAAATCCCTGCCCACTACACAGATGCTGGTGCTTCTCCAGGAAGTGAGACCAGACACCAGACTGCCCACCTTCGCATTTCCCGCAGCACCACAAGCCAATTGCTTCAATTCTGGGGAAAGGGGTTTTATCTTACACCATGGGCAACGCTATTTTGAACGTGTGGGGATTAACTGAGCGTACTGTTTGTGATCCTGCATGCTTTCAGTAAAGGGATTTTTTATTTATTTTATCAGCAGTAGGAGAGATAGGCTAGTGATGGATGGGTCAGATCTGTAACCTCGAAGCCCGACTTGATATGAAATAGGCTAGTATTCAACTGAGTTTATGAACAGATCCGGCTTAGTAGCTATATTCTGTATTTTACAATGGATCCCTCCCTGCTGTACACAGGATACAGAGACATCAGCAGGCACCGCGTTTGTGCTCTAGATCAGCACTTTAGGCAGAGCCAGGTGACTCTCAGGTATCCATTTTAGCGGGTGTCTCTGGTAGCCTTACCCATGGGACTGCAGAACGTTTTTCCATTTTAGGACGGCTGACGTGTTTTAATGCCAGAGCCAGTAAACAAAGGATTAGAATAGGATGAACTGTTACAGACTGAAATTAATATTTCTTTAGGTCGGAACTTTTTGATCAGAGATTGAAGCAATTTTTTAGGTAATACATATTCCTGCTTTGACTGATAAAATTCCTGATAAGTGCATAAATGTCACCAGCCAAAAAAACAATACATAAATAAATAAACACTCACTTTGACCACCGTGAGAATCGAACCTGGTACACCTGTTCCAAAAACCTTAATGCTACCCCTCAGCCCCATCATCTACTTATAATGTATATGTCCTAATGTGATTTAGATAAATCAACATTGTTCAGTGCCATGTAGAGTTGTGATATGATTCTGGATAAAGGGCGTCATATACGAACAATAACAGTATAATAAGATAATTTTCCTCCTAGTCACTGACGTGCGCAGTTTAGTGCAACTCGAGTCCAAGTCGCGGACTCCGGTCCTAATCGCTCACAGAGCTCATTTACTTGCACTGAGCTGTGGGTGACGTGTGCAGATGGGCATGTCCTCTGCCATTCAGTTGTTGAGAATGAGGACGTTACAGTTTCAGGTGATGATAAAATATGATGCAATATACCAAATGCTTGCTGTAAGACCCGTATTCACTCCTCAGACGCCATGTTTGTTTAAATGCTCGTTTAGACCTTGTAAACCTCTCAACCAATCAAAGCGCTTAAAAATGAACTGCCTTGGTGCGCCGGTAGTTGAGTGGTTAAGGCACACGCCATATACACAGGCGACCTGGGTTCGTATCCGGCCCGTGGCACTATTTTCTGCATGTCTCTCGCTGCTCTCTTCCCTGTTTCCGACTCTATCCACTGTCCTATCAAATAAAGGCAAAAAGCCAAAAATAATTCTAAAAAAAAAAAAAAAAAAATGAACTGCCTTCCATTTCCACTATACTTTATTCTAACATACATACATTCTCCTTGCACACACGTATATACTTCTCTCAAATACATATATTCTCCTTGCACACACATATACTTCTCTCACATACACATATTCTTCTCTTAAATATATGTATGTGAGGGAACAATATATATGTATGTGAGATAAGTATATATGTATGTGCAAGGAGAATATATATATGTGAGAGGAGGAGTATATATGTATGTATGAGAAGTATATATGTATGTATGAGAAATATATTTGTATGTATGTGAGAGAAGAATATATGTGAAAGGTCCAGTATGAATTAAGTCTTGCACGGCCCCTCATAAATGACAAAACTCCTTGCAAGTTTACATTTTTTGCATCTGGTCTTTCCAGCGTACGGCTATCACAGCTGGGATCCCCCAATCCCGTTTCTCTGATGTTCTGTGTGAAGTTGTAACACTTAACTTTTCTTAAGCTAGCGTTAAACACACAAGGGGGAACTTTTAAGGAAAACAGAAAACCTTTTAAAGTAAAGAATATATCGAAATGAAATAAACAAAAATCTTGAACAAATATAATCAATAAATCTCTCAAGAGAATGTAATGAGTTTAAAGTGCTTCCCTTTTAATTAACACCTCCCCAGAACATAAGCGCACATCATGCGTAAACTCAAATGAAAGTAGGTCACAACAAAATTAAAGATTTTATTTTAGTCTTTATAATTTCATAATAAACTAAATGTCCAAATCTAATGAGAACAGCAACCTGGTCCTTATCCGAGCACTTTTAAGTGGCTTTTAAGTCTTTTTTAAATGTCTGTGATGAACGTAAACTTAAAGGCTAAAGTCTATAATTCACCCCAAAAAATAAAAATATGTGATCAACCGCTAATTAGTGGTATACCAGGTTAAAAAAAATACAAAAACAAGACGATCTAACTCAAATCCAGGATACAATCTAACAGGGAAAACTTTTTCTTCTCCCTGAGGGCTTCTTTGCTGTAGCTCATTTAAGTGTTCATGGCTTCATCCATCAACTCCTCTAATTCTGTAAGGTCAAATGTCATTTTGCGCTTTCGCCTTTCATGCTTCAAACCCTTAAACACGCAAAACCCTAATTTAAATAGGCATGTCTCCAACAAGTTTGCACCTCTTGTCATTTGCTCGTTCATGTTTAGTAAATCACCCGCAAAACGCGGTCCAACCCCAAACGCAAACTAGATTCAGTGAATGCAAATCATTACACGCAAATTGGGTCGCAAATTAGTAGATCTGGTAGATCATACTGGTAAGAAGTATCCCAAACATTAACGAATTTATTTTTTCTCCCTTTGTTGGCTGACATGACACAATACCAGTGAATTCAAGTTACAGAGAATTCCACAAAGAAAATGCTGCAAGTTAAAGCTTTCATGTTATTCAAATCAAGCATCAATATTAAAGCTTTATAAAATATTAATACCAATAAACAGCAATGGATTAAGTACCCGGCTCCATGGGCGTAGCACAGGGGGTAAAAAGGGTGCTGATTACCCGGGCCCACAGTAGGGAGGGGCCTTTGAGAAGCCTGCAATGTAAAGTGTTTGTATTGATCTTTTCTTAGTATTTAGTGTCATTATTGAATCAAAAGTGACTAAATTAATCAGTCAACAGACTGAAACTGTGTCAATAAGAGTAAAAAAAAAATACTGGGGGACCCTGCTCTTCCCTTAAAAATGTCCAAATAGTATAGTCCAGTGCTGTGCAATTTACAATACAAGTAAATTTATTCAGACATAGTAAAAATATTGCTCATAAATCAGGAAATATTGGGCCAAAAATACAATTAAATGCATAGATATTTGTCAAAATGGTGCAAAGTTTGTTTGCTTGCCTAGCAGGTTAGGGTGGTCCTGTGTAATATTCTTTTTGGGGGCCCAAAATCCCTAGCTACGCCCCTGCCTGGCTCTGTTGGAGGTGCCCTTTAACTGCTTTCATGTTGAGGGATTTCTTATTGATTACCATCAATAGCACCCAAATCAAGACATTATTTGGTTCATGTAAGCACATATTTTTATCAGTTGTATATTACATTTAAAAAACCCATGAAACTGAAAGCATACTGTGTGCCAACTAAAAACCCACTGACTCAGCAGAGCCTGTAAATATTTCAGACTTAGATGGCTGAAAGCATGGATTTAGATTAAAGATGGTCTTATCATGAAAAACTGGGGGAAAAGTCGTATTGATAAAAGAAAATACTCTTTAAGATTTATTTTTTTATCTTATAGGAGCGACATATCATATATTCTAACTTTGTCCCTGGAGAACTTTTTTAATACCTTAAAAAAAGGAAATTTCTAGCATTTCTTTCCGGTGAGTGAGCCGTCATCTCAGCTCATTTCCCACTGAGAATAAACGGGCCGGCGGAGGAACATTTCCCATGAGTCCGTCTGTCTGTCACGGATGGAGTGGCGGCTCTAAGCAGACCTGTCCCATCTTAATCTGTTCTGCATGCTAAGCAGCGCGCCGGCCCCCCTCCTCCTCCTCCTCAGATTGTTATAAATGCTGTTTATGGTCTTGCTATGACAACTGTGAAGGGCACGGCGGAGGATTTATCACAGGATTATCTCCTCAACCAATGAATAGACTGAACGGGGTTGTAAATGACCCTGCAGGGTAATAAAAGGAGATGCTGCTCCGCTGGGACAATGGGAGGAGGAGGTGTTATTATTATTATTAATAATAATAATCCAATAGACAGACAGATAGACTCACACTTCTATTCAGACATGTTTGTTTTACATTTAATGCTTTTATTCTTAAAGAGTCAAGAAGAGGATTAAAGAAGACCAACAAAGATCAAAATTTAAATATTCATTGTAGCTTGACAACACCGTCTGGATTACAGTGGAAGAGATGTGTTAAGTTGTTAATCAGATGCATTCCTGCTGTTCACTTAAATGTACAATTTGTAGAATTTTGCCAAAAACAAGTACAAGAATGAATTTCTTTAAGTCCCACAAACCGACGAATATATACTCAGAGATCATTTTGCATAGGCTCCTAAACCCTCGGCTGAACTTTTATAAGACAATAAGCATAAATGCATTGCATAGCTTGAGTCATTTTCCTTAGACATCATCTCAAGATCTGCATTGCATTTATGCTGACAATAAAGCTTAGGGTACTCAGACACAGCTGAGAAGCTTGTCTGTGTTTTCATTTCAACATATGACTGGTTAATAGATCTGAGGTTAGTGCTACAGTGTTTGTATGATGCATGACTGCATTTTAAAAGCAAGATATACAGTATGTATTTGATATGTACTTTTCTTAAAACCCAAATATTTAATTCATGATTATGCTCTTTTTCCCAAAAATAGCTTCTGTATTAATTTATTGTAGGGTACAGTGCACATTAATGAACATGGACATGTAAATGTGTCAGATGGTATCCACAGGGGCGTAGCTGGGGATTTTTGGCCCCCAGAGGGAATATTACACAGGCCCCCCTTAGTTGGCCATCAAAAAAAAAAAAAAAATGTTGCATTGTTTTATGAATACCTTTGAGTTTTAATGTGTTTTTTATCCTAAAATTTCCCTATATTAATTAGCAATATTTTTAATATTGTTAAATTAAATGTACTTAAATTATTTGTTTCATATTATTTAGTGTGTTTATTAGCCTGTTCCCAAAGTATGAGACAATAACCCCCACGTTAGAAAAATGCTACGACTACTGCATAAAGTATTTCTTGACCACTATTTTTATGCACCTTACACTAATGTGCTTTAAAAAATAACAATACACTAGGCTCTTTCATGTTTGAAAAAGATGCCTGCAGTCTGGTTTCATTTATCTCTTTTTGTTTTCTTATGCAAACTTACATTTGGGCATGTTTGATTCAATAATGACACTAATTACAAATGTTAAAAAAAAAAAAAAAGAATGAAACAAACTCTTTATCCCAGGATTCTCAAGGGCCCACCCTCACTGTGGGACCGGGTAATCAGTAACCCTTAGGGCCCCTGTAAGTCCTCTATTGACCTTTGACAGTCCCTGGACTCCACTCTGAGAACTGTTAAAAAAAAAAACCTTAAAATAAACAGAGATAAACCACAGCCTGGAACCTTATCATAATAAACAATACCTAAAATACAAAAGAGGCATGACTCACAAAGGACCACTTTCTTATTGATATTTCTTGTTGCTCTTAATCACATTGAGTCTTTATTCCTCTCACATACTGGAGAAAAGTCTTTGTATGTTGAGTTAATTTCCACACACACATCACTTAGTCAGCTCTGTGCTGCACCTGTACCAGGTGTGTTTGGTATGCTTATGATGCTTCTCTTTTGCTGCAATTGTTGTCATTTTATTGCTAGCACCTTTTGCTAGAAAAACCTTCTTGTGCATCACAGCACACAGCAGCATGCTGTGTTTGGTCATGCTCACTAAAGCGGGGTACACACATAAAGATAATCGGGCTGTTTTTGTCCCAATTTTCCCCCATCCCAAAACAAGGACGGCAAACGCCCGATTATGTTATGTCTTATAAGATTATCCTATAAGATTATTCTGTGGTCTGAGGTGTGTTAAGAGTGAATTTGTACCGATAATTGGCTGCAAAAACGGTCGGGGCCAACAATCCCAAATGTTAAACTTGTTCAATATTTACGACCAAAAATCTTCGTGTGTGGGGCAAGCCACCGACTCCCGAGTCATGACTCCGTGAGTTGTGACGTGGAACGGAATGTAGCCAATCAAGAAGCGAGCTGCCTGACAACAACAATCATATACATTATATACGTACATAATGTCAGTAGCTGGGTTTCCATTACTGTTTTTCGCAAAATAAAAGCGATATTCCTTAAATTTTGATCAAGTACAATTGCGCTTCGAATGTGTTTCCATTGAAGGGAGTTTTGGGCATAGGCCTTGCAATTCTCGTAAAATCTCATCTTGTGTGAATTCGCTGCAGGGAAGCTTGATACTCAAAACCTGTTGCGTGTTGGTACGGTTTTGGTTACATCTACGGCGGTTGCCTTGATAATTCTGAACAAAAGACAAAGGCAACGGATGATAGTTAAGAGGTAAAGTCCATATGTATGGCAAAAGCCACACATAAGGGTAGAAGTATGATGTTAAGAAAAGTCTCGTCTCTTCTTCTGTCTACACGCACTGCGTCACGTGACACCGTATGTCAAGTCCCATGACTTCAAATGCGGAAAAAGTGTTTTCATTGCACTTTTGCGATATATTTGTATATCAAAACGCCTGAAAAACCGCCTCATGAAAATGTAAAAACTTTTTAACAATATTTTAGTTTTTTTTTTAAATTCAGGTGTTTCCATTGCCAGTTTTTTATTGTGCTATTTCAATTTTGTGCATTTCCAAGTGTAATGGAAACCAAGCTTATGACAACAACTCACCTCTAGCTCGCCCAATAGACTATAAAGTCCGTGTTCATGCTGTCTCCAGGATTTTCTCCACAGTCTTCTCTTTTTTTTTTTTGTTCATGATTTTTCCGTTTAAAATAGTCCCAAGAACACCATCCTTCCCTCTTCTTGTATGTCCTCTTCCATGTTGCGTGCTGTGTTTTCGGGTTGTTGCTATGTTTCTTCCTCGTCGTTTTTGTTAGATCATGTGTGATCACGCGAAATTTCTGGCTTGGAGGATGAGATTCTAAATCGGTGGTGGGACAGAATCATGATGTGTGTGGTGTGCCGTGTTTAGATTATCGGAGCACACCACACACAGTACGATTCAAACTGTTCAGTGCCTAAATTTTTATCTTCATGTGTGGGGTATCTAACAGATAAAAAATCTCTTAAGATTTAGAAAATCCTTATGTGTGTACCCCGCTTTAAGCGGCCTGTTGAAAACTCCTGAAGGCACAAAGTATAGAAAGCTTTTGTCAAGTCATCACGACTGGCTTAAGCTAGTCCTTGATTCTTTCTTGTCACTGTAAAGTTGCTGTAATGTGCTTGTCTTGCTTTGTCGAAGGATCTTATCTGGAATCTGGAAAGTGTTGTCTAGCAACTACAGGCAAGTCAATATACTGTATAGGCCATTGAGGTGAGCATGACCAAACACAGCATGCTGCTACAGTGATGCACAAGAAGGCCAAGGGTGCCAGCAATACTGGTGCATTTTTTGTGATATTAAAATAAAACAGAAAATGGCAAAAATTGCAACCAAACACACCTGATGCAGGTGAGCTCAGAGCTGATTAAAAGAAAAAGTTTAGGTGTGGAAAGTGACCCAACATACAAGGACTTTTCTCTAGTATGTGAAAGGACCGAAGATTCACTGAAACTATTAAGAACAGAAGGGAATAAAAGATTTGAGGTTCTGTCCAAGTTCTGTGGCTTACATGTCAATATGAATAAAGGCAACACTTCACTTTCTGATGTAGGGGTCAACCTTCATATTAGAAGTTAAAAATAATACAATCTAGGAAATTTTTCTCTGCATTTTAACACAGTGGGGCTAATTTTGAAGGGTTAAGGTGGGAGTGGTGACTTTTAACTCAGGGCATTCTCTACCTCTGCATCTATCACTTAGATGAGTGATCACACTGCTCCATTATTGCTATAAGACACCTTACTTTGCCAAAGAAGTTCAATGTAAGGGGGCAGTCTGTCTTGAGTATGAGAAGTAGTGGTGAGAGCATTGATCCTTAAGTATTGATATATCGAGACTTACAATGTACTCTTTTGGTACTGATCACTCTAACAAAGTATCAACACCAAATGAGTACTTTAAAATATGTCTTGCTTCTACTTCTTCCTGAGTGCTTTCCTGTCTCTCTCCTCCAGACTGTGGCTGTTTTCGAATTGGTCACTGCATACTCCTGCCAAACGCAGTATGCAGTATGTATTGCACACTGCTTACTGCGTTCGATAGAAGTATGCAGTATGACTGCCAGTCGGACGTTATTGTGTAGTATGCTTGACCAGTTTAGCTGGTTTCCGGTATACAAGAGTACGTCATACCCTGGTCAATTGCAAACGACGCTACAGTGTTTTCCATACATTTACGTACAGAAAAAATCTGGGAATTGTTTTTATTTGATTTTTCAGGATTTCTATAGCCATTGTTTTTAGCTTGGCATGTATAGTGCAGTGAAAGGACATGCTTGATAGCACTTTTCCGGTCGTTACGAGCCTTAACGGCAAAACAAAAACAACAGTGACCTTAATACAACTTATTTTGCTATAGTACATGTTATAAAAGTAAATAAAAGGTAATGGCACTTTTTGTAACTGTCAGCCGCTGCGGTGAAAGTTTCACCACTCTCCGCCATTACGAACTCTGACCCGGCGCTTTGCATTGTGGGCAGCAGTAGGCGAAACAGACTGGACCAATGCATCCTGGAAGTTTTCCCAGATCAGTACGTCATCCGGGTATTTTTGGCATACTGCAACTTTTGCATTTGTTCGCATACTGCATACTGCATACTACATTTTGGGCAAATCAGTACGCACTGCTAGTATAGTAGAATTCGAAAACGGCCTGTGTTGACTTCACTGCTTGCCTGGGTCACATGACTTTGGAGACCAGTCAGACATGTATGCCCTACTGTACCATGTGACTTTGGGGACCAATCATACACAAGTAACA
Organism: Cheilinus undulatus; assembly: GCF_018320785.1. Classification (NCBI taxonomy): domain Eukaryota; kingdom Metazoa; phylum Chordata; class Actinopteri; order Labriformes; family Labridae; genus Cheilinus; species Cheilinus undulatus. The sequence goes on from NC_054865.1 coordinate 6,583,314, forward strand.
AATCTCAGCGGCTCCACTCGTGTATAAACTCGGCCATCTTTTTACTCAGTGTGGCCTACAAGCCAATTTCCAAATAATAACAAAAAAGTACTCTGAGGCTACGTGCCACAGAATATTTGAGGATCAAATTGTAGAAACATAAAAATATTAATATTTTTATTCTCAAATTTATTCTATTTGAATTAAAACATAGAAAAATGGGGCATTTTTCACTGTCTAGATATTTGAATTTTATTTTTAATTGTGCTCCAAGTTTTTATTTTCATCTATTTAACTTTAATCTGCTCGCAAAAACATTTTCATTTAATTGAAGTTTTTTAATTCATTTAAATTCGAATTTAATTTATTAAGTTGAATTTAATGGATGTAAATACATTTTTGAATGACCTGGATATATCATTTTATTTGCCTGGGATGTGTACCTTTTAAAAGACTGATAGTCAAAATTTTATTCTTTCTTCAAAGGTAACAGTATCAGTAAAATTACATTAAAAAGTATTGGTAACTTATTGAATTTTTAAAAATTGGTATCGCCCATCCCTTATGAGAAATGCTTGATGTTTGAGTAAAAAACATTTCAATACCTCAAATGTATTTTTTTCAGAGTTATATAAACTCAGTAAAAGTGTTATTTCAATAATTTTGATGTGCACAGTGGTGGAATAAATGGTTCAGTATTAAAATAGTTTACACTTTACATTTAAAAATGTGTAGAGTTAACACTCAAAAGAGTGAAGACATTAAACATTTTTATAGTGTTAGATTTAACAGTGTTAATTTAGCTCTGGTGCACAACCAAGAACAGCTCAACAGGCCCAGAACTTTGCAAGGAAATTTAGAGAAGGTTCAGTGACATATTACTGACAACTTAACATGAAAAAAAAGTTGAATTGGATTCCTTTAAAACAACTGCTGTTCTTGGTTAGCCACTGGTGGAAACAGATTCTTCCTACTTCACCATAAGGTCTGCCCCTTGTATCAACAGCAGAGCCCGCAGGAATGATTATTGTAGCTTTTATTTACTGTGCAGGTAAACATTCTGAGGAAATGCAGCAACCACCAAAGTTAAGGAGTAAAATATAAAATAATGAGAGAACTGTCAATTTAACTGCAACAATCTGACATTTATTAGACAGGCCAACACTCCTTCGGTCACTCTCCTCCTGTGACGCTCCCACTCATTCTGATCTGTCATCAAAGGACTGAACTGATAAAACTGAATTAATAAGCCAATAATGAGGCTGTAATAAAAGCACTCTTAATAATAATGTGCTACCAAGGGCACAGGAGAAGTAAATAAAAGATGTCCGTCAGTAGTTGATTGGTCTGGTGTCTGGTAAAGTAAATAATGCACTGTCAGATTTATCACTTTATAATCCTCACGTACAGCATGGATCTGGAGACAGTGAAACATTTATCGAAAAGGCTCTAAACTAAAAATGGGTCAGGAAAAACACAGCTGTCTTCTGCCAAATGTCGAAAGTTTTAATGAGCCAAGAAACAGTCCCATGTTTGACTTGTTATCTCGAGCATATGGCGGCGGGAAGGCGTGGCCCCGCAGTCCCCCAATACTAACGTCCCCCAGTCCCGCAGCCCCCCGGGGTGTCAGTTTTGAGAGCTCTGCCACTACAAAGACAGCAGGACTGCCAGTCACATGTGAACCACTCTGTTAAACTGGGATCAAGTCCACGCATGTAAACAAGGGAAGCTGCCAACATGGAGGACGGAGAGAGACTTCAGATCTTTACAATACAACGTTGATGTCAGAGGATGACCATGATTTTTTACCAGCGTCTCAAACAAAGGAGGGCAAAACTTTTCTCCTGACAACAGCATTGGGAAACATCAAGATTTAGTCCTACCGTAAAGAAAACAGCCTACAGTGAGGTTATCATGACAACAATTTTAATACGATGCCAGTAAAAACCACAACTACAACTGTTATGATACTACAGCAACAAAGCTAGATGTCATAGACATACAATTATGGGTATTTTTTGGTTTTTAATTAATGCAATAAGAGCAAACAATCAAGCATATATATATATATATTTTTTTTTTTTACAATTACTTGAAATTTTTTATCAAAATATATCGAAGTGTGCAAAGTTTTGTGACTTTACCTCATAGTTTCCATAACCTATTGCAGGACTTCCTCAGACTCATACATAACCACTTTAGGAAAGCCACTGGACTACTGAGACACTCAAGACAGCTAAACACTGTCAAAAAGCCAAAACATTCTCCAAGACATCCAAGACAGAGTTTCTGCTAGACATATTTGTCACCGACCAAAGTCACCAGCAATCCTCAAGAATTCACAGCTAACGGACATTTGCTTTAGATAGCTATATGTGACCAATAACCTGCATTTAACAGAAATAAAACATACAACATAAACACTGTGATACACAAGATTTGGAGTAGCACTATGTACATCTATGTTTAACACATAAACAACAGCACTTCTGTTTAGCTCTGTTTACGCTAAGTTAGTGTTAAGTTAGCCCGTGTTAGCTGCTACTGTAAATTTGCAGCTCACAACAGCCAAATACCAATACCTCCACTGAAAACACCAACAAATCATCAAAATCAATAACTAGCCAGTGTTAGACACCACATTAAAACTCTGCATTACAATGGAAATTTGAGTCTTTTCTACCAGAAATTGTCCCATATTAGTCCTCATATTCTGATGATCTCAACTGTAACCTCAGCTAAAAGAGTAAAATCCTATCATTGTGGTTTCTTTGGAGTAGTCCCAAAGAAAGACAAAAGTGTCCACTATGTATAGTTTAGACCACTGGTTTTCAAAGTGTGAGGCGGGCCCCCTGGCGGGTGCCCAAGGACCTCAGGGGAGGCACGGAACCATAAACCAGAAGGTGATTTGCCACAGTAACTTCTGCTGTCTGTGGGTCAAAATGGACAGATACACATTTACTACAGAAACTGTACTGTAGAGTCGACTATTAAAGTTTGAATTTTCCTGCGTTAGTCCTGATGATGCTCAGCCACAGCGTTTGATTTGCAAAGATGAACAAACTGAGGACAGCATAAGGCTATGTAAACTCTACGGCATACAGAGATAAAGCACTAAGTCTAGTGACCATAACCAATGGAAGTTTTTGATAGGTAGAAAAGGAATTTTGGATACTGAAGGTAACAGGCATTTAGTGCCATAAAACCAAATCAAATCCAAATAAAACCATGATAATACTTATGAATGGTTCATGCAAAAGTCTCTTGATAAGAAAAGAACTGTGTGGGCCAATTTTCTTTAGATTTGAATAATAAAAACTTATAATTTTGATGTTAATTTTTGACATCTAAGTATCACTTTTTGTTTGTGTCAGTCCTGGGAGTCGTCAGCTCATCTACGATACAAATAAGGGGGGCTTATAGGAACATAGTTTGGGAACCACTGTCCTAGAGGATGTGTTCTCTTCATCATTATACATTGCCTTGTTTTGAGCCTGACTCTTTACTTTGTTCTTGCAAGAGGAGACCCATCTTGCCACAGATTTTTAAGAGTTACTGCAACTCTGTCATACTGTAAAATCTTTTACACTTTTAAAGTGTAGTTTAACTATGTGGACCAATACAGACACTTAGAATATTAAATTAATACTGAGTTTAACTGTCAATTTTGCTATTGTAAGTATTTTACTTTACTAAGGGTTAGGGTTTACAGAAGTGGGGCTTTAGCTAAACAACATGGTTTGAGATCTATTCTCTTGTTGTTATTGCCAATAAGGTAAGAATATATTTTACTGTACAACTCCACAGGAGCTACTCAGAACTTAATGTGAACTTTAAATTAAATGCTTTAAGTTCTACTTGACTGGATTTTCAAACCAGTTCTTTTGCTTCTACTTCAGTAAATATTCACCAGGGTAACTGTATTATTACTTGAGTACAACAGTCGTCTATTTTTCCAGCTCTGGCCTTTCTGTATGACATAATTCTGTGTTGAATACAGTTCCATTTCTTCAGAGGTTTGGTCACAGGTGGATTTACCCACTCAGCAAAGTCCACTACAACTCTCTGCTTGGCCCAGGCCCATCTTTGTCCCAGCTGCTGCATCGATGTTAATGCTGCTCAACTATCTACAGTTCCCGTTGTTGCAGATTTCTTATTTTCTTCATCAATGATTGACTCAAAATTCTTCCATACTGCAAAATTCTCTGCGTAGTTTTCAGTACCTCTGAAGTTCCTCAAAGATAAGCTTTGTGCTAATGTAGATAAACAACCCCAGCACCGAACAGGAAATGGGTTAGAAAAATGACTTTGAGTTAAAATTCAATATTGCCTTGTGTCTTGTTTGAGCTGAAAAGAGTGTCTTAGCTTTGAGAGTACAGCTGTGCTTTTGCAGCTGTTTGGATTTTTTATTTTGTAAGTATGTACTCAGTAAGAGTCCTTTTACAATCCCCTTTAATCTTTTAATGTCTTACATTTTAAATCATATTTTAGCCATTCAAACACTTTTGAAAGGTGCATGCTAAGTCAATTTAGGAAATAAAAACTGAGTCCATTCCTTTAAAGTTGGCACTCAGAACCCACTGTAGCACTGCATGGCTTAATCTCCACATTCTCCACAGACATCATGACAACAGTTAAATACTCAGACACATGCTTCTCATGCAAACACTCTGCAAACAACAGGCTGTGGCTGTTAGCAGTCATATTTGTGCAAATCTAGTAAAGTTATCATAATGTCCAGTAATGCACACTTAAGATGAAACCCAGATCTCAAGGTACATCCTATTTGTATCCATGCAAACAGCCTCTTGGGCACATCCAACAGTATGTTTGATTGAGGCATAATTGCACAGTTGCGGTAATAACATGGTAAAACAAATTCAGCACACCTAGACTCTTTTTAAAATTTATTTTTGGGCTTTTTATGCCTTTATTGACTGAGGAGAACAGTGGACAGAGTAGGGATAAGAGAGCTGGGGAGGGACATGTGGGAGGGTGCCACAGGCTGGATTCAAACCCAGGCGGGCCGCGTACATGGGATGCGCCTTAAACCACTAGGCCATCTGCACCCCAGAACACCTAGACTTGACACCAGTATGCCTCAGCAAACCATTTGGAAACCAGTGACCTAAAGGTGTTTATGGAATTCCATTAGAACATGAAGGCACCCAATTCCTCCACAAAGACCCAGAAAACCTGGCTAGAGACCTGAAGACCCTGCCACAACACCCTTCACCCCACATAATCACTATATCCTTTATTTTTGAAGCTCCAAAATAGTCAGAAATTAACATTTCTGCTGTATAAAAACTGCATATTTTATGTGGGATGTTAGAAGCTAAAGTTTTACATTATTTTTTACAAAGTTTTGTTTCCCATCAGAATCTGCTGTATAAAAGCGTATCTGCTCATTCTCCACAGGAGCATCAACAAGACAGAACAAAACTGAGAGATGTAAATGGAAGATTAAACAGACGGTCTATAATCTAGCCACTGTGGAGAGAAACAATGCAGCTGACTCCCCAGAGACCGCCGCCTAATCCCACCAAACGCTTAAACTCCCCATTAAATATTTAATGAGCACAAAGAGGGAACCAACTGTGTAAAGTGAATTAAGCAGACACTGAAGCAGGCTCACACACCGCTGCAGTGTCCACGCTCCTGAAAAGATGCTGCTGATGATGGGGAGGAGAGGGGTGGGGCGTCCCAGGAGACGACCAGGAGCATTAAGAAGTGGTATATGGTTGGAAACAAAATGAGTCACACAAATATTGATGTAGTTTTTGTCTTTTTACCACTGAAATTGTTTTTAAAGGACAGTCATGAGAATAGTGTCACTATTCTCGGCAGTGGACAAAGTTCCCCCTCCTCTGTGTGGCCAGGGAAGGAAAGCTAAATTTAGTTTGACTTATTCGCCAATGCCACCTACGGGAATTATTTAGAGAGAGAAAAACTTTAATTCAAAACAAGAAAAGGTCACACAGACCAGAAACACTTGAACAGGGACATGGTCCAAAAATAAATATTTTTATTTTACAATATTACTAAAACACGACAGAGCTTAGATAAACCACTAACATGCAAAACCATTACAAGTCCCTAATGGCTTGCTTAGTTAGCCACTAATATAAACACAAGCAGCAGAGCTATACTTGGTTTTAGGGAGGGCTGTGGTCAAATTCTTAGACATAAATTTACTATCATGCAGCAAACTCTGCATTGTTCACCCTTGGGATGAGCTGTTTGCATTGACGCTGGTTAACCCACCAGCCACAACACTGGATATACTGAAGACAGAAGTATGGAGAATGACAAGAGGATGAAGAGGAGGAGAAACACTTGCAGAGCAGAGTGGGGCTAAGACAACAGAAAAAGAGCCTTAAACCATCTTTCTGCTCTCTTGTTATGGGCTACAGGAAACACAATGGACAAAATGAGGCCTCTAGCAAACAAGATGGGAGAGCAAACAGGAGTCAGAGGGAGAATCCTGATCCCTGAGTGCAGTGTTGCGATGTTCCTCACCACAACATGACCATCCCCAGCAGACACTGAACTGTTAGTAACTACCCAGGGAGATCTCACGTGTCATCCTTGTGGCTATTTAAGTTGTTCCATCATACACATCTCTGCTATGGACCTCTATGAAAAGGCAGCCTGAGACCCCAAAGAAGATAATCAGAGGAGGCCTACGGTGCATTCAGCAAGTATTCAAACCCGCTTCACTTTTTTAGTTTATGTTATGCTGCAGCCTGATGCTGTAGTTGAAAAAAAAAAAAACATTTTTATTCTCATGGATCTACTCTCAGTGCCCCACAATGACAGACCTGGGGAGAGCTAGAAAAAATCTCTGCTACACTGAAGAAAACACAGCGGCCTCCATGATTCTCAAATGAAGTTTGGCACAACCAGGACTCTTCCAATACTGGTTGACTGAACAATCTGGGAAGAAGGGCCTGAGAGTGGACCAAGAGCCCAATGGTCACTTTGACAGAGATCCTGTGTGGAGATGGGATAGTCCCAGAAGGACAACCATCACTGCAGCCCTTCACTGATCTGGGCTTCATGGCAGAGAGGCTGAATGGAAGCATCTTCTCAGTGCAAAACACACAAAGGCCCAAATGGCTTTCATTTGATGTTTTTGCAAACTCCAAGTCAGCTTTCATGGGTTTTGCAAGGTTGTCCCTTTGGAACCCTGTCCCATCTCCATACAGGATCTCTGGAGCTCAGCAAGTGTGACCGTTGGATTCTGAGTTATCTCTCTTACTAAGGCCCTCCTTCAGGTTCACACAACAATGAAAAGTTTCTGTAGCACAGTGTGTGGAGTTTAATTGTGGAACAGACTGAGTGTTGACTTCAAACATAATTCTGTTTTTAAGGAGATACAAAGAAATGATTCTCGTGAGGGACCATGATGAGTAATCTTCACCAGATGTTTGCTGGCCATGTGCATTATCATGTTGCATCTTATATCTGTAGATACAGTTGGTATGTATGAACATAAATGCATTTCTTGTATATTTTTATCTGTTATTTTCACAAGTAATCTACTGTAGGAAGTACTGTATGTGGGACAATAGTTTCAAAATTTTTAATCTGAAATTCAGAAAAATCTTGATTTCAGTGAGAAAGTAGTTGATAGAAATTAAGTGGAAATTAAAGAGATATGATTAAATGAGTTAATACTTCTTCCTTTTGCTCATGTACACTGAGACGCCTAAATGTTTGCTTCTCTTGTTCTATGTTTTTTCTTTAAGAGGGTTTATGTTTTTTTACATGCTTGAACAGTCATTTGCTCTGTTTGACACCCAGCTCTAGGAAGAGTCCTGAGAGCAAAACAACTCAGCCCTATTGAGCAGTTGCACCGCATGCTGAAAATAATGTGCATACCTGCTATAAGTTCTATGTTTTAATTTCTGTACTGTGTTTAAGAACAACTGAGGATAAATTTCCCTCCAGGGTTAATGAAGTATTTCTGATTCTGGCTGTGATTCTGAACTATGTCAATGATTGTCTCAACTATGCTAACAGTAATTGAAGTAATTTTTTCAGCATGGCTTCTCTGCTCTTTCTGCACAGATCCTCTGCCACCTTTAACATCCTTAAAGTAAAGAGGTTTTGGTGTGGTGATTATCTTGTTGTCTGCCTCACTCATCCTTTATCCTGTGTTTTATGTTTCTATTTCCATCATTGTCTTGAAGCTAACTACCTTAAACTACATATTCTTTGCAGCATGAGATGGTGCATTGCCATGCATGAAGATAATTTAGCTACGGAAGGTATGGTTCTTCTTTTTGTACAATGGAAGAAAGTGGTCAGTCAGAAACTATATTCTTTGCCGAGGTCATTTTCACACCTTCAGGGACCCTAAAGGGGCCTACCAGCTCTCTCCTCATGATTCCGGCCCAAAACATGACCCCACCCCCTCCTTGCAGACTTGGCAGCCTTGTTGGGACATTGTGGCAATCCACCAACCATCCACTACTCCTTCATCTGGACCATCCAGGGTTGCATGGCACTTATCAGTAAACAAGACTGTTTGAAGCTTGGCTTCAGGGGTGGCTGAATAGTAGGTTTATGCACGACTGCAAGCCTCTGGAGGATCCTACACCTTGAGATTCGTGGGTTTTCAGAGACACCAGCAGCTTCAAATACCTGTTTGCTGCTTTGTAATGGCATTTTAGCAGCTGCTCTCTTAATCTGATGAATTTGACTGGCAGAAACCTTCCTCATTAAGCCTTTATCTGCACGAACCCATCTGTCCTCTGTATCAGCCACAAATTTCTTCACAGTGAATAGAAATCCTGAAAGCTTTTCTGAAAAATCTATTGTTTTTATTCCCTGTCAAAAGCATTGCACTATTAGAGGCTTCTCAGCAGCAGAGAGATCCTTTCCATTCCCCATATTGCTGAAGCCTGTGGCCCCCTTAATAATGTGTAATGTCCTTAAGTAGCTTTCCTTTAATTGGGCTCACCTGGCAAACTAATTATCACAGGTGTCTGAGATTGATTTCAGTGATCCAAAGAGCCCTGAGACACAATACATCCATCAGTTTAATTGAAAAACAAAAAATTGAACTTTTATGACACTAAAATCCAGTTTGCATAATAATTTGGAATGAGGTGTAGATGGTTAGGTTAGGGCTGGATTGTGATATGCCCACTGGTCCAACTCATGTTTAAAAAACACAATCTGCTTCTGATGACTCAAACTCTGTAAAAACTGAATTTTATGAATGATAAAGAATCAGCAGCAGCCCAAATGAAGAGCAACCTCTCTGTCCCGCGGAGGTGGAGCAGAGGCAGGGGCTGACATGTTTTGATGTTACAGCACTTACCTCTGTACGGGCTGCTTTAAATCCTCTGTGGCTTCACATGGTCCATCTTACTTTGAGGCGTTCAGCGGCGACGCGTGCTTCCCCGTGTCACACGCTGCATGCTTTATAGCCGACAGTAAAACATTTTAGTGCCACAGAAATTGGGCTGTTATTAAAATAGCGGGCTCGTATCTGTCATAAGGAGACGTGCGGTTATCTTTTTGTGACGCCGAGACATATTTTATCATAATCTGCCGAGGCCGAGCGGGGCCTTGTACACATCATTGGCTTTTCCTGCTCGGTTAGATTGTGAAGGTCAGAGTTCCTGCAGCCTTTTATGGCTGTTTAACTTTAAAGACTGATTGTGAGGCTACAGCCGAGCCGATTTATTTTCAGCGCCGTCAGTCAGTCGGCCACCAACCGAAGCGCGACAGAGTGTCATGTCTGGGAGAAGAAGGGGAAGTCAAAGGAGAAAAAAAAAACAGATTTTAATAAGATTTCACTGGAATCAGTCAGTCAATCCTCAACAAGCCACCTGCATCATCAGTGATTCAGGCTGTGGTTAACCTCACATCTTCCTCCTTATTCTCTTTTAGTAGCAACTGATCAAGCAGACAAACAACAAGACATGAAGAGTAGAGTACTGATATTTTTTTCATCAAACAATGATAGCTTAACTTTAAGGCAAAGTTTCTTCAGCTCCTGTCCTGTATTTTCACCACCTTGGTCTCTTTCTTGTTGTTGAAACATGATCTCTGATCTTAACTGAGCCAAGTGAGGCCTGCAGGTCTTTAGATGTTGTCCTGGGTTCTTTTGTGACTTCCTGGATGAGTCATCAATGCGCTCTTAATAATAAGTCTCATCCAGTGGCACAAACCACAGGTCATTGGTGGGTAAAGGGGAAATATGGAGTGAAATAAAGAACATTTTTGAGGTGGAAAAAACCTGCAAAATTTTATAGGACATAGGGGTGTAACAGTTTTGAAGTCATGGTTAGTTACGCTTTCGATATGGTAATTAAAGTGAATAAATAACAGAACTTATTGTATTTTAAAATTGTATAAAATTGTATTAAAATAAATAGGCTAAATAAATTTCATTTCTATCATTAATATACTACAATCTCCTTCCAATAGTCTTCAATTAATACAAATATCAATAAATACGTTTTTGAACTACTAGGTTATTTAGATTGATATATTGACATATTTATACCCATTCTTTAAACACTAAAATTTCCCAGTCAACTTGAACGCATCATCATTCAACCAGAAGTTAGCATGTTAATGTATGCTAATTAGCGTCTATCCTGCTGATTTCAAGATGGACTTCAGCACTGGATTACTTTTTAACCAGTTGAACCTGCTGCAAAATTTGGGAGAACTTCTTACAACCCATCTTGGCTGATAAAGAGTTTAGAGCCGTGTGAAATCTGAGGATAATTTTACCTATGACACAGCTGCAGACATGATGGAGTCCTCTCTCCCCCTCCTCCAAGGCTGACAGTTGAAGGTACATTTTGAATAAATTTAATTCACAAAACCAGAGCACCATTGTTATGATAAAAAGATCTTAAATCATTGGAAATTCATAACCGGCTGGTGAGACATTTTGTTGTTCCTCCTTGTTACAGTGACGTTCTTGTTTGAGTGGAGCCTTTTCAAATGCTTTGATCCACTGAACAACATGCTGTCAGCAACACACCTGCTGAATAATGTCAGCGCTACTGTTGTTGTCTTTGAGAACTGTTGTATTTTACCTGGAAACAAAGTGTTCCTAAACAGGAAACTTTTATCTGGGAGTATTCAGGCTGTTGCTGTCATTTGCTGTGGTTGTGTGGTTGCCAGGACAGTGTGACTGTGAGTTGTTCTCTGGTTTTCCGTCTGTGTATGAGCTTTGTTCCACATGTATCCGTTCGGTACACGTCTGCACCGTACCGGGAGGCCTGTACCGAATGGATACAATACGAACACACAACCTTTACACCCCTAGACATCACACATCTTATCTAGAAAACATAAACCCTTTAATTTTCAAATGCATATGCCCATGTCATTAGGCTAAAAAGTGAAGAATAATTTGAAGTGAGCACCAGATCAACCTCAGAAACACAAAGTAACTTGCTTATACTCTCATGTTGAACTCATTGGTATTGTGTGATTTACTGAATGGACTCGTAGTTCTCCTGTGATCTTGTGATCTCTCATCTTCAGCTGGTCAGGGCTTCAGAAATGGATCCAGAGGGCAAAGTCGTGGGCTGTTAGTTGGAGCAAACAACAGCATGCACACAACGGGCTTCAGGAAATGTAACTCAGATTCCAATGCACATGAGTGGATGTATGGTGGATAAAAATATTAACGGTCAAAATGTCCAGCTGAAAATATGTCAATTACCAGATAAGTAAATACTGAGTATTATATACATATATATATATATATATATATATATATATTATTGTGAAGATATGTTGCAAGAATCCTTTATTATAAACTCAAAGTAAACGTACCATACCTACAGTACTTTCTGTGCAGTGATGGGGTTGCTTATCAACTCAGGCAGCAAGTTGGCTACATGGCTAATTAAGATGTGAATATTAATGAGATCGACACAGATGACATCAAACCAAGTCTGTCTCTGACGGAGTTTAGAGCTACTGAAACTATGTGAGGAAATCTTTACCAGAACACTCTTGAAAAACAGATTTTTAATCTCATTGTGTTTTTGCTGGTTAAATAAAGGTTCAATAAAAATCGGCAGTATCAAAGGATTTTGAGTTAGTCATCACTTTAAGAAATTAAGAAACTGAAACAAAGGGAACTTTAGACATCTTAGTGGCATAAACACCAATGCAGAAGCTGGGAGAGAAAGGCCCACGTGGTGCAGAGTTGTAGTGGACTTTGATGAGTGGGTAAATCTACCTGTGACAAGTTCTCTGATAATGTGAATCTGAAATATAAAAACTGCAATTTTCAACAAACATATAATAAGCAAAAAAGACAGCAGTTATTTGATGCCGCTTTTGAGCTGAGTTCATTATCCCCGCCAGAGACAAAAAAGTAAGAAGCCTGAAGACTTATTTTACCTTCATTTAGCTAGCTGTGTAGTAGGATATCTGCAGGTCTTTTGTGATATCGATCATATCCACACCAGGAGGTAAAAACAATTTTTCATCAGGGGCAGGTATCATACTAAATGTATCTAGAAATTTTCTGAAGATTCCTGTATTCACTTCCTGCCCCTCATCTGACTTTTGTGCATCATTGTGATAATGTGACTGCAAACAAGCTACTGTGACATGCATAAAAAAATGTCATTACGGCAGGCCAATGGAATTAACACACAAAAACACTGTCACAAGAATGAATGTTTCAACAACCTACTTAGTTTTTAGTATTCACAGGAATAACTTTAAAGGCTGAGAAGTAAATTTAAAAAACCTGCAGACCTTTGCTGTTTCTGGCATTTAGAAAAGGTCAGCAATAACAGACACAGAAACAGATATGAGAGCTCTGCAGGTCTGACCCTGAACACAGAAAGAGGACATTTTCATTGTGTGATAACACTCGACAGCTTTTACTCTCATGCTTGAAATTTGTTTGGAAGTCCTTGAGGGTTAAAAAGAAAAAAACTGGTGCAGAGAAAAGACCTGTGGCTGCAAACACTCTCACCCTCCAAAAAAGCCAAGAAGAAGAATTACCCAGGCATGGGGGACATGGAGTGTGAGCGTGTGTGGTCCCTTCAGTCGCCAGGCGATGTGGTGGGGAAGCTGTCAGCCGGCTGGACGGCGGCTGAATCCCGGCGAGCGGAGCGGGAGGAGGAGGAGGGGCGAGGCATTCTTCAGCACTGACACTCCCATTGAGTCCCGGGGCAGCCGTGAAATAAAAGCTGCGAGGAGGCTGAAAGACAGAAAAAGACGGCTCCGGTAGTTTATTTTGTGGAAACAAAACGTGAGTCCCACTTGTGGAAGAAAGTGATTGAACCGAGCTTTGTGTCCAGCTGAATGGATGTGAGCAAATACGGCTGGAAGTGCACTGTTAGTTTTACCGATTTCAACTCTGAAAAGTGTGGGGGGAAAAATTCACTGTAGACCATTAGAGAGCCTAGAGGCCGATGAGACAATTTCCCAACAATTAACATTTCCTTACCGACACTAAAGGCCCATTGAAATGCTGGAGACAGTACCTTAACAGTCATTAAACTTCTTTAATGAAAGAGGATCATATTCAGTCCTCTTCCTACATCCACATTCACATAAACATGAGCTATACTCTCTTTGCCTTCAGCTCCCCTCCTGTAGTTAAGCTGAAACCATGCCAGCTAACTTTAACCAAAACTTTAAAGACTTTATTGATCTTTACAAGTGGATCAGATCTGATCGCTAAAACTCTCCAAGATCTAAGATGAGATACACTCTTTAGGATGCAAAATCAAACCCAAAACCCAAACCCTTTTTAAATCATTTTTTGCAGTGATGGGAGGTTTACTGGTATCGGAAGCGTTACTGTTATCATTTCTGACATTATTTAGATTTTTGCAGCCAATTTCACTCTCACAGATCGTTCACCTGAGCCATATAATTCAGAAATGAAAACACATTATTTGCCTGTACAACGTATTTCTAGTTTTAGATTTTTGAAATATTATTCCAAAGCAAAGTCTTGCAGTTACATTCACGAAATAGTCACGCTGCAAACATCGCCAGCATTTTCACAATAAAATACCAATAAAAAACCAGAGACTTTCATACAAGTTTCCTTCAATTTTTCAAAAGTTGATTGAGGTTCACTTAAAACACAAATTTGAAATTTTATCTAAGGAAAAGCCCCTTGAGAAGAATCATCTCATTTTCAAGGGGGTCCCATACAAGAATTATACAAGACAGGAACATTGCAAGTCAACCAGTAAAAAAGAGACATTACAAAACATTCAGAGACACATTACAATACAGACAATATAGAACATTACAGAAAACATTGCAACACAGACATACAGAAAAAGCTCTCCTAACCTAACCATTCCCTCACCCAACATACAGGCTAAACAGCAGCTAATAAATAAAACAGAGAAAACGGTCTGAGGGCGAATCTGGGATTCAGTTATACTGCACATAGATACATTGCAGAAGTATTTACACGAATGGTGATTCACTTTAACCACATTAGCTTTAGCTTAAACTAGCTACATTAGCTACATAATTTATGTTACTAATTAAGCCATAAAGTTTGCTTTAGCAACGTAAGCTTGAGCAAATATATCTAAAGCTAATGCATCAATGTAGTTAAGATAGATATGTAGCTTCTTTCCTAGCTTAGCTTTAGCTATATGGCTACATTATCTATGTAACTGTTATCTATAGCTAAGTTAGCTTTACCAACGTATGCTTTTGCCAATGTAGCTACCACTAACTTAGCTACACAGATAATGTAGATGCACAGCTTTTGTAGCTGCTCTCAGCAAAAAGTAGCTGCGTTAGCTACGTAGCTCAGCAATCTGCATAGTTTATGCAGCTAACGGAGCCTTGTGAGCTGTGCCTGCTGCACAGGAATTCAGTGTTTTGTTATCAGGTTTGGCAGGTCAGGTTTTTGACGTTAAACTTTTCGTAACCCTTACCGTACCATTTTAGAAGCAGCTACAATTTATGGACAATAGTATTTGGCCACATGGCTGACTGTGGTAGGGGAGATTGGGGTTTCAAATCCCAGTCAGAGCTAGAGTGTTCATTGTGGGCCCTTGGGCAAGGTCCCCAACGCCAGGAACACCTGTCCCAGATGCAGTCACTTTAGAGAAAAGCATCTGCTAAATGACATTATAACTTTATAACATGATTGAAGTGTTTTAATCAGACCTGTTGTCATGTGTATAAAATCAGACACCTAGCCACGCAGTCTCCAAACATTTCTAATACCAAATGGGTCACTCTGAAGAGCTCAGTGACTTCAAGCGTGGTACTGTGATAGATGCCACCTTTGCAATAGTGAGATGGGTGAGTCTGGGTTTGGTGGATATGGGAGAACATTGCCATCCTGACTGCATTGTATCAACTGTGATTTTTGGTGGAGGAGGGATAATTTGGCAGTGTTTCAGGGTTTGGACTAGGCCTCTTATATCCAGTGAAGGCCAATCTTAATGCTTCAGTATACCAAGACATTTTGGACAATGCAGTGCTTCCAAATTTGTGGCAGTTATAGGAAGGCCCTTTTCTGTTCCAACATGACTGTGCCCCAGCGCACAAAGCAAGAACTATACAGACATGGTTTGATGAGTTCTATGTCGAAGAACTGGAATCCTGGCCTCAATCCCAAGGAGCACCTTTGGAATGAACTAGAACAGAGACTGTGAGGCAGGACTTCTCATCCATACCATTGTCCCTCCTCCAACAAACTTCAGAGTTGGCAGAATGCAGTCAGACAGGAAACGTTCTCCCAGCATCCTCCAAACCCAGACTCAACAATCTGACTGATAAACAGAGAATGTTGATTTATCACTCAATGAAATGTTGAAAACCAAGATGGTCAGTGCAAAAACATTCCTCCATTTAAGATTGAATCTAAACTCTGAGGCCCCGTCCACACAGAAACGAAAACAATATATTGACATTTTGTTTTGAAAAAGTTTTCTGTAAAGACTGGATTGTTTCAGGAAATGTCCGCACAAGCACAGAACCACTGAAATGGCTGAAAATGCTCTAGTGCATATGCCAAGCCTGTATGTGGCGCTGTATTGCTGCCATGGAAACGCACCAAAAGAGAGAAGAAGATCACAGAAAACTGACACAAACTTTCTTCTAGTTGCCCTTCTGGTTGTTCTCCGTGTTGGATTTAAGAACATATGGTGTGTGCATTTCTTAGTGGTGGTAAAGGAGTATCAGATTTTGCTGTAAAAGCCGTAACAAGCTCAGTAGCTTCTGCAGCACGAACACAACCCTATAAACCGCCATTGTTGGTTTGGCCGGACTTGCGCAGTTGTCTTAAGAGAGCTACGCTATGTGTGACGTAATCGTTTCAAGAAATATACGGTTGGCCATCCACACGGAGATGAAACAGTAGTCATTTATGGATTTTCGCACTCTGGGACCTGTTTTCAAAAAGTATTGTTTACAGTCACCCAAAACGTCATTTCCGTGTAGATAAAACATCGATACAACGAAAAATTTGCGTATACTCCTGAATTCGTCCCCGTGTGGACAGGGCCTGAATAGTACAGGGAAATGATTGCAGGATGTATGTTTAGAGTAGTTTGGTACAAACTGACAGCAAGACAGAAACGTTCAAATTTTGTGGTTCTTGACCAGATTCCTAAAGTGTTTTTTTCAAGCCCATGAACTCTGATTTTTTATCAAAAGGAGCTATATGGTAGGTGTTTGGGTAGATTGTCACCTTTGTCTCTTGTTCCTCCATGTTGCATATAAATACAAAGACAAATCCTGATGAAAAACAGAACATTTCATACAAGCTTCCTTCCATTTTTTACGAGTTGACTGACTTTATACTGGAAACACAAATGTCAGCTTAATCCTAGATGACTCTTTTGGTTTTATGTGTTATGTGAACCTGTCTGCTAAAAGTGCACAGACCAAACAGACCCTAAGGTGTAATAAGCCTGGGGTCATCATTCATCCATCAGTGTCAACAATATGTAACAGAGCAGGTTAGAGATGTTCAAGTGTTTAAACCTCTTTTTTCTCTCACATGTACAAAGACAGTGTCATTAAAGAGCTACAAACACCATTCGAATGCAAACTGAGACAATTTAAAGAGTCTCACAAGTGCATTAAAAAGAATCAGTTGTGAATTAGCACTTAAGTGAAACACAATAGCTTCTGTTTTCTCCCCCCTGCTCTGCCTTTCACCCCTCAGGAGCAGAAACCACCAGAGGAGTCCTTTCACTTGTTCTTTTCTCCCTCCCCTCATCGTGTCATTCAGGCTCAGCAGAGTGAAAGGAGGCTGAATTGGGCCTAATCTTCTCCTTGTACGTGTGAATGGGAATGTGTGCGGCCTCGGATCGTCCTCTCAGCCTGATAAAAAGGCTGCAGGTGCAGGACAGTGGGTCATAAAAGGAAGACAAAAACATAGTAAAGAAAGAAAGAGAGGAAAGAGGCCCAGACTTTGATGGTGCGTGCTTATTCCTGGATACCGATCTGTGGCCACTGGACCAAATTTACAACCGCCCAAACCCACCGTCACCACCCACCATCACCACACACAGACCCTGAACCTGCAAGGCTCTGAGCACCAGGTGGGCGGTTCATTGACTTAACGTCTGCCAGAGTACTAGACTAGATATCGTCTCAGGATTTAGAGAAGGAATCTTAATAAAATCTTAATTTTTGTAAATACTGGGCACATTAATGCTTGGTTGTGTGAAACAAAGCTGTTTTATTTGCCTTTGGGTTCAGACTGAGCCAGTGCCGAAGTTTGGTTGCATTTTTAGTTGGACTCATCCCTCTTCTATACATCTGTATGATGTAATGCATGCTCCAAGTATTTTTGTACTTATTCTTAGAGGGTTAGCTGAGTAACTCAAAAATTTCCTTTGTGAAAGAAATAGGTCTGTAAAATGTTGGTTTACAGTAAGACAGGAAACTCTGGATGGGGAGTGATGCAGGCTGCAGGGGTCAAAAAGCCGCTATCCTTGATTAGAAATGTCCTGAAGAAATGTTGATAAATCCACTCCTGACAGCAGCAGCTCCCATCTTCATGGGCTCACAGTTTCCACACTTACACCTCCAGATAACGCAGGATCTCTCCTGCTAACCATTCTCCAATTAAGTTTTTTTCCTCCCCCTTTTTCCCGCTCTTTCTTCAACTGTATCAGTTATTCCTTGGTGTACTTTGTGTGATCATCGCGCTTTATTTCCAGCTAGAATTTGAAATATTACACTCATGCACAAAGTACCAGATTTTTGATAATTATAATGAAAAAGGTCTTGAAAACCAAGATTATTTGATGACAAATTAGATTCTAATAAACGTCATATAAGTAAGTTAGTGTTGATCTGTTTGATCCTAAAGTGACATGGCTGACGTGCCTAGGCTGCTAACATCTTTACCTGAGGGTGTGTCCGTGTTGTTAAAATCATCCAGGCTTCAGAACACTTAAAACAAGATCATTTTATTAATCTTCCAAGACGATGGTGTAAACAATGTCCATAACATAGAAAACAACAGCATAACCCTCCATCTCAAAGTGAAATTCAACCTGCGCTTTTGTTGTCAAAAACCGTTTGCCCTTGCAGTATGACACACCTTACCTTGACGTATGATCTGTAGTATTTATAACTGAACTGCAGTCATGCAGTGACACCCCTGGTAAAACAGAAAACATCACTTGAAATACCACAAACTTTGGCTCTTAAGGCCTTAGCAAATTGAGTCTGTTGTTTTCAGATACATTTTCCAAAAAAAGTCCCATACTTGAACCTTTCACACTGAATCTGTTACATTTTATTTGTATTCACTGCGAAATCTTGTAGAGTGTTGCTAATTATTTCAATGAAAATAAGCAGTGAGGATGAGCCGGTGGTTCTGTCACTCTAAAATCAGACTTGATCCATCCATCCTGACGGAGAGATTCATACGGCACCAGCTCTAGCATCACAGCTGTGCAAAGGAGAGATGGAGAGCAACTTTTCATCCAGTCTTTTGGCCCTTTTCCCCTACACAGTTCCAGCCCTACTCTACTCGACTCGGCTCTACTTGGTTTGGGTACCTTTTCCTCCAGCCCTACACTGTAAAAAATGTCCGTAGAAAATACGGCAAAAGACTGTCAAATAGCAACAGTAAAAGACCGTAAAACAAATAAACATATATTACTGTATAAAATACACAGAATTGCTGTAAATCAAGCAACGGTATGAAACATAAATTTTTACAATTAAAGTACGTAATAATTACAAAATTGTACCGTTTAAACGAAAGAAGATTGTGAAAATAAAGGAAAAATACTGTAATCTTCAAGACGGGCAATTACTCTAAATATTACAGTAGTATTTTTTTAAAATTACAGACTTTTCTCTCATGTACATTTAAATTCACAGTAAAAATCTGTGAAAAAAATTGCAATCACATACCGTAATTTTAGCAGGGACAAGAGGTTAAAAATACTGCATGATCAGGAAAGTTCTGTAGAAAATACAGTAAAAACCTGTCAACCTGCAAAACCTGTGAACAAGCACCAATTTGTTGTTATGTTCACATTTGTTTCTCAGTGCTACACCACATGATGCTGCCTTGTGAAATAAACGGACAGTTACAGTTAATATGAAAACCTTATTGAAACCAAGAATGGTACCAAAAATCATTTTGTTTGTTCTTAATTTGATGGATGAAAGTGGTCAATTATTTTAGTTTAACTGATTTATTGGAAAAGAATGATGTTAATTGCTCTCACAAAGAATGCCATTGCATTTGTAAAGCCATTCCACTTCCTTTAATGCATCTAACACAAAATACATTGATGTACTTTAATGTTTCAGTCAATCTTTCAGAACTGGAATTGGATGACACATATTACCGATAGGAAATATAACAAGGTAATTGGAAAGAACTACTTTATATATACATAAAGAGAGAGAGAGAGATACATACTGTATATATAATATGTATATAATACAGTTGAATATATAGTATATACATTATATAAATACAATAGTTATTTTTACTGGTTAAACAACTTAAACATGAATGCAAATAGAATGACAAGAAACCCTCCATAATCAGTTTTAAAAATGAATGGGAACTGTACATATAGTCTATCAAATTGATTTCTAAGGGGAAAAAAAAATCTTAAAAAAAAAAACAATATGAAACCATGGTTTAGTTTCTGAAATTTTAATTTACTTCTCATACCTTATGTAATTTAATCTAAACTTCTCTTTACCTGTATGTGGGGTTATTTGTGTCTAGTAAATACGTTTTGTTTCATGTGCCAATGCTGTATTAACTATTGGAATCTGTTCAATAAAGTTGTATCAATATAAAAAATAAATATATAAAAATAATTTTGAAAAACTGTTTCCCGTCGCCATTCAACCCTGTCTACACAGGAACGTTTTCTATTCTGTCTGTACTAGAACAGCGATTTGGGTGTTTAAAAATGGAACAATTTGGAAACGAGCTACAGAGTGAACAGTTTTCAGTCACCTCCCTCCACGTACACTAACAGTGCTGCTTTCTCGAAATGCGTTTGCGCACTGTGGTTGCAGTCAATTGCCATGCGCGAATACGGTTTCGCGCAGGCGCGGGGAAAGAAGGACCTTATACGCATGCGTGTGTGGTTCGTTGGAAAATCAAACCGCCGACGGCTGCCTGGTAAACTACAGCGTTTTCGTGTCTTCTGTGGTCTCGTGTGCGCGGAAATATTTCATAAAGTTGCTGTCTGCTCGTAGAACGAGCTGCAAACGAAGATGGAATACAAAGCAGGACATCGGCGTGTATTAATTCGACGTCACCCGGAGCATCAGCCTACGAGCTATTGGTAAGGTATGTAGAACTTCTTTTGTCGTAGTGTCAAATATTTCTTGAGTTCTTTTCATTCAGTAACACCACGTGTTTATAGGTAGAAGTTAAATGGGTCAGGAGGCATTTTGTTTCAGTTCTAGACCAGCCAACATTGCTGTTTGATTTGTATTTTTTGCTGTCATTTTAGCGTGGAGAACGTTTAACACTTGCTGTGTTGGGGACCATAAGTGAACCCCAAGCTCAGAGCGAACTACGCCCACTTCAGACTTTTGAAAAATGCAAAAAAAATGGGCGGTTGGATACTGGGAACACTGGGAAGAGGGAAAGAAAAAGGACGGAGTTTTCCAGATGAGGTGGGAGTGACCGTGAGGACCGTGATGTCCCCTAGCCAAAAAGTGAGAGTCCCGCCGCAGCACTGATGCTTCAGAGCGACCTAAGGTGAAGGATTTTTTCCCCTTCAGAGTCACATTCATATCTGTGTTAAGAGTCATATTCATATCTATGTTCAGAGTCATATCCATATCTGTGTTCAGAGTCACATTCATATCTGTGTTCAGAGTTCCCTGAGGTAGGCTTTCCAGCTTATTCCTACCCCTCCATGAATATGGGCGCAACTTCCGCTCCGTTCTATCTAAATGGGACTTTGCATAGAAACCAGATGCTAAACGTGACTATTAAAGCAATTTTAATACCAAACTACATAAACTTAGACTGCTTCACCTCAGACGGGATAATATTATTATTATTTCTCTAGCCTCTACTGGAGAGTTCAAATTGATGACATTACTTTAGATAACCTACAAGGGCATATTTAGCTAACTTTAGTAGCTTTATATCGGTATAAAAAGATACATTTCTAGTTTGTGGAGTTGCTGAAATTCTCATTTTACAAACTAATCCCTCTTAAATATGGGAATTATATTTATAAAATTATCCATGACTCAAGTTGCCAGCTCTTCAGTTTGGTAAATGTCAAGTTTTGTATTAAGAATTAATGATAAATTAATACTAAAAGAATCACATCCCCGATGCATTTAGACAGTGGACAGCATGTTGTGAGAGACATATTTAACTTTGTCATAATATTAGTACCATGAACATAGCAGCAGGTACTGAGCATTACAGAAAATATGATTAAAACATTTCAGCTCATTGATTTAACAAAATGAAGCAGTATTTATTACAGCAAATATTTATTTATTTCAGAACAACCACTGTTGACACTAAATCACTTTAGTAAGCCTTTGGAAGAATCATGTTTTGCTATTATTGTTACTGTACTGGAAGTTCCACTTCCATTCATAGCTACAGTAGACCCCCAGGAATAATGTGGTATCCACCTTATTTACTTATCTACAGCTTATAATACAAACAGTGTGAACATGTGATAACAAAAATATAAATATTTACAAATTCCAGAAGAATTCCTATTGAAACAACTGTCGTTCTTTGTTAGCGTCTATAGTTAGCTGCTGTACTAGAATACATGTATTTAATGTAGCCTACTTCCGTTTTGGCACCGGAAGTTTCGCCCATATTCACATTTGCAGTAGCGGCCCCAGGAATAAGGGGATAGTGTGGTGGTGGACTGTGGTGGTCCTGGGCACTACCTGTTGGCTCCAGCACCTCCTAAATGCACAATGGGGATATGTGCACATCAGTGTCATGGCACTAAAGATTTAATAGCTCACTTGATTTTTGCAGGATGCCACAAAGCTCAAGATTCAGAGAGGACAGTTGGAGGGCTGCTCAGAGGACATAAAGGGTATGGTGTTTCCCCTTCTCTCCTGTTTCGACAAAAAAGAAGACAACCTCTTTTGCCTTGTTGAAACATTCTTGCCAGATGGGGTACCAGTGGAAAGCCTGCCCCATGTATTGTTTTTGTAGTAAGTGGATCTCAGAAACACTTTAAAGACTCATTTGGATGGTAATGGATGATTTGCTTGTAATTCTTTTCTACTTTTATCATCCTCCCAGGAGCCTCTTGCTAGGCTTCAAGGCAGCTCATGCTATGCATTGACCAGCATTGGGATCCACTCAGGAGTTCCTACAGAGGTAATAATTTTTCCTCTTTAGAGGTAGTTATATGGTATAGTGTAATGCTGGCAAAATGTTTTATTTCCTTCCAGCCATGTGCATCATGTGATACAATATCAGTTATTTTTATAACCGTGTTATTGTCACCTGTAACAACTGCTATCCTGAGGAAGACGGTTCAGGACAATAAGAGCCAAAACTAACAGACTGAAAAACAGCACATATCCCAGAGCAGTTGCAATAATAAACTAGAAAAACACTCAGAGAGCGCAGACCTCCGCCATTAGCCCTATCTCCCAATAGTGAAGAGTCCTTTAAAAATTCCTAGATCCAGACGATGATCTGGATCAGTCCCAAAATCAAATCAGTTCTTCCTTTTGCCATTTCTGACATTCCTGGAAATTTCATCAGAATCTATCCATAACTTTTTGGGTTATGTTGCCAACAAACAAACCCTGCCGATCACATAACCTCCTTGGCAGAGGTAATAATAATTGCACTGAATGGAACTGTGCAAAATTTCGTTGTACTTGTGTACAATGACAATAAAGATTCTGGTTCAGATTTTTAGGTTTGATAGTATCCAAATTTTCAAATTTAAAAAACAAAAAAAAATAGATGTGCAGCATTTTTTTCTAAACCAAAACTGTTGTGAGCAGAAAAAGCGCAAGGGCAAGCAAGATGACATACAGAGCTGTGGGATCAACACACACTCTAAGTGGAGAGGGTAGCACCAGTCACAGCTTAGTGTTGATTTTAGAAGAACATATAAACACAGCAACACCCGTCTGATAACTGCTTGACAGCTGGATCACTCTACATGTATGTCTGCATTTTGTGTCTGCTGTAGCTTCTGCCACAAAACACAAGGGATGTGAGAAGACATTCAGCTCACGGGACAAGAAGAGATTGGGTCCCCTCCTTTTTTGAGTGAATTCAAAAATTGGATAGTACTTTGCAATCAGTGCATACATAAGTGTTCAAAACTTCTAAGTTGACATGATTTGGTGCTTTACCTTGTCTTTCTATTTTTCCTTACTCTTTTTTAAGGTCCTGTTTCTTCTGCTAGTGGTGACTAGGACTCCATTACTTTATACTGTCTCCGGTATTCCACTCTTCTAAAAAGACGCCAGTTATCAAGGAAAAATAATGGTAAGCCTTGCACAGCATTTGTACATACCTCAATAAATTCTTTAGATTAATCTTTCTTTAAGCAACATGAAGCCATTTTATGTTTATTTTATGTAGTTTACACCAAGCACTGCATTAATCTGGTCATGTAGAAATACCCAGAATACTGCCATGCCACTGCTTTGTCCAGCTTGTTCTCAGTGTTCTGATGATCACACCATATGGGGCCAATACAGTTTTCTGTGTGAGTCATATGTTTTCATTATGATTGATTTAAAATTCAGCGCCCATCATCTTTGTTACAGCAAAATCCTTTTGTACCCCAAAGCATTTAGGTAAGTGTACCCATTAGGCCCACCAAAATCTAAGTTCACGTATTTTTCATAGATACTAAGATGGTTTATAAACATGATCATTTGTTAGAATGAAGGATTAATCCCTCATTTGAAGGTATATTTATTTACTTATGCATATTTTAGAGAACAAATTAAAGAAATGTTATGAATAAAGTCAAAAGTCTGGCATGGGCTTAATTGGTACCTAAGTACCATTTAAGCCCACGTGTGTTCCAAATAAGCCCACAACCACGTTTATTGACAGAAATTTAAAAATCATTACATTTTTCAAGTAGTAAACATATATTAATTCAGTAACATGTTATACATGTTAAACACAATTTATTTTTGAACTTGGATTTAATGTTTGGCTTGTAACAATGGACCACCACAAACATGACTAAGTAGGCCTAAACCTAATTTTCATTGGCTTCAGTATTTAACATTTCATTGAACATTTTATTTAATATTGACAAAATTTGATTCAATATTGACAAAATAAAGAAAATGTGTTTGTTTTTAAAAGTATTAAATGACATTACAGTGAGTCAACAATATCTTATTGAACTTGGATTTAATGTTTGGCTGTAACAATGATGATTTTAGGACAGTTGCTGTAATTCCTCTTTTTTTGTTGGCATTTTTCTCACTATAAACAATTTATTATGAAAAATTAACTGACATAACAATTCTTCTGGTCAGTGTGTGATCTGTGATGTACTCGTGTTAATGAAGTTAGTATAACAACATCCAACATGATTACAGCGAAAAGCTATCAAACCTCAAAATTTCATTTTTTTCTATTGAAACACATAAGATGGGCTTAAATGGAACACACTGGGCTTAAATGGTACTACAGTGACTACCAGGAAATGAAGATAATATGTTCTCACCAAAATTAAACAAATGTTTAAAGAAATGCCTGTAGCCTAAATATGCTGCAAAACTTGCCATCACAGTTATTCCTCTTCTGCCAAACTTTCTGAATTATCAAGGAATTCTTGTTCAAAGTTTTATGTAAGATTTATGTAAAATGAATCAGAAAACACTTAGTTTGTGTACTTATCATTTTTAATCATTAAGCAGTGTATCTATCAGTAGGGCTACATGTATTGACTAGTGATTAGCTTGCTAGCTAGCATGACTCATCTTTTCACATAAAACTAAATAGTAAGAAATTACAAAAAACTACCTGTTTATACACAAAAAAACAAATCAATAATCTCTCAAATTACATAATATGAATGTACTTAACAAGTCAGTGGCTGAAAATGGTTGAAAAGAGGTTCTTTCTGAGGGTCCCAAAACACCAAAGTTTTGAGGCGACTTTATCTGAGCCTTCTTGAGACTGCACAAATGTAGGCGGGCCTTTTCAATATCTACAAATGTGATTGGTGTCAAACAAAAACTGAAATATAATTAACAAATTGTGTGATTGGACAAAATAATGTATACCATAAGCCACGCCCCTCTTTTTTTTTTTTAAATTGACTTCAAAGTCGCAAGTGGGCTTAAATGGTGCCTGGGCTTAATGGGTAGGCTTACCCTAATACAATACAATAATAACTTTATTCATCCTCAAGGGAAATTATATAGAAATTATATATAAAATTATATATTATATTTACATGTAAAAGCAAATTCTATATTTATTTGGGTGGTCTTACAAGTAAATATATAAATAAAGAGCATAGTTTGCAAATATTTATCTTGTGGTTCAACTACCTAAAATCACAATATAACCCTTATGAATGGTTCATACCAAGGTCTTTTGCTAACACTTGTGGTTTGGGCTATTGTGTGTAGCTTTAAACCAGTGTTAATTTAAATCTAAAACTATGACTAAAAATGTTCATCGACAGCTTTGTTTTCCATGACAAAAACTAGACGAACAAAAATAGATCTGTGATGACTAAAACTGACAAAAACTAAGTTTAGTTTTTGACTAGAATGTAATGTAGTTTTCGTTGGACATTCAAAATCCATGATATCTCTCCACTGTGGGTAATTCTGTCAAAAAACAATGCAGCTGTAGCTCTTCTGTCTCTCAGCTATAGAAAGCAGGGACCCCAGGTTTGGCAGGGTGCAGAGAACATTCCACTATGACTTGGTACCAGATTTAAGCAAGACAATAAATGCTTGGACTAAAAGTAAAACCTAAAATGTGAGGACTTTTTATGGACTAAAACTAAATGGACAGAAATGACTAAAATGTGACTGAAACTAAAATTCATTTCACTTAAAGACTAAAACTAAGACTAAAATTAAAAATATATGCCAAAATTAAAACTTCTTTAAACAATGAAATCAATTCAAATTTATGTTTAGTTTTTACAGCAATAGCTATGTCACTTTTTTTTGTGGTTCCGTATCTTCTTGGATATGTGAAGGAGGGGGGAGCTCAGTGGATACAAGCCTGGGCACCACAGCTCTAAACTATAAAGGAAAAGCAAATTGCAATTAATATGTCATAACTGTCTCATTATAATCAATAACGGAAAAAGTAATTGGCTGTTGTTAGGTGATTGCTGACTTAATAGCTGGCACTTGTGGGTACATTTGCGTTTCTTCACCATATTCTATTATAGAAATGATCTGTATGTACTGTACACACTGTTTATTTTATTCTGTTGTGCTGATTGTAAGCATGGCTTATTAGAGCCTAGTTTTCTCAAATTTACATCTGTGTAGGCATTAAACTGAAGCACTGAATCACTCTAACTTTGTTTTGTATATGTACTTCCTGCAGAGAGGATGGAGCCAGTCCAAAGTAGAACACCTGATGAACTGTGCTCGAGTCTTCAAGAAGATGAAGTTTCTTGGCCATGTGAAGCTTCCCAAGTGGAAGGCCTTCTTCAGTCAAGACTGGACTCATTACTCTTGAATCATTTAGGGGCAAGTGACTTTGTTTCATCTTCATGCATTACACCAAGGACTACCTGTCATACATATGGACACAAGCTTTTT
The DNA here is from genome assembly GCF_018320785.1 of Cheilinus undulatus. Taxonomy (NCBI): domain Eukaryota; kingdom Metazoa; phylum Chordata; class Actinopteri; order Labriformes; family Labridae; genus Cheilinus; species Cheilinus undulatus. The sequence continues at coordinate 6,610,536 of NC_054865.1, forward strand.
TTCCAAGATCTAAACTGCTTTGTGAGTATACAGACAAGTTATCAGATGTGTTGAAAGGTTTTTTATTGCAAACATATAACTGCAGAGTTTCTTATTGTTTATCAGAGAGCTTGAATCTTTTGTTAAAAGTAGGAGTATTAGGGCACTACTGCAAAAATCTAGCAAATTAACTGAAATTTCACATGTTTGTACTGTATTTTTTACAGTAAATTTCTGGCAACCACAGCTGCTGGTAATTTACCGTAAAATTTAAAGTAAGGCAGTATTAAGCTATTACTGTAAAATCTGCAAACATCAGCTGTAATTTCTCATGTTTTGTCCTGTATTTTTTACAGTAAATTTCTGGTAACCACAGCTGCCAGTAATTTACTGTAAAATTTAAAGTTGGGAAGTATTTTGCTACTACCGTAAAATCTGCAAATATCAGCTGTAATTTCTCATGTTTTGTACTGTATTTTTTACGGTAAATTTCTGGTAACCACAGCTGCCAGTAATTTACTGTAAAATTTAAGTAGTTATAATAAAATACCGTTTAACTTTATACGGGTCTACTGTTTTTATTACTGAGATAGATTGTATTTAGGTTTACAGGATTTCTGGTGTTTTTACAGTAATTTACCGTAAACAGGTTTGTTTCATTATCGTTATTTTTACAGCCAATCCCTGTAGAAAATGTTGTAATAGAGCTGTAACTTCTACATCAAATTACAGTAAGTTGTACAGCAAATTACCGTAAATATGGTTACAGTATAACTGTTATTTTTACAGCAAATCCTTGTATAAACGGTTACAATATTGTATTTTTTTAACAGAAATTTACAGTTAAAAAAAAAACAGGTTTGAACTGTAATATTTACAGTTGTAGAATGAAAACACCGTTTTTTCTCATACATTCTCACCGTAATTTTTACAGTAAATCTCTGGTAACCACAGCTGCCAGCGTTTTACCGTAAATTTAACGGAATTTTTTTTACAGTGTAGTACCTGTTGTTCCCCGTGTCGGGGGTCGTGCTCATGACTTTTCGGTGACGACATTCTCTGACCAATCAGTGGCCGGCAGTCGGTCGATGTCACCTTTTAGTATCGGCTCAGCTCGCTTGGAACCAGAGCAGAGCAGGTACTAAAACATAGTATCTGGTACGAGGTACTGTGCCTGTGGAAATGCAACACAAACCGAGTAGAGTCGAGTCAAGTCAAGTTGAGTAGGGCTAAGATGGACCGGTGGAACAGGGCCATAAGTTTGGTGGCTGTGAGGAAAAAGTTGTAGTCTTATCTGTTATATTTCCATAGATGATATTCACATCACACATGAGCAAATCACAGTGTTTAAAGTGAGGTTTCAGTGCAGGCTTTGGCTGTCTGTTATGTGCTCTTGCATTGCAAATGATGACAAAACAGAGTTTTTCTGGGTTTAAAATCAAATGCTTCACAATTGTTTGATAGTGCATACGTTTGAGCCAACATTGTTTTGTGGCCCATTTTTACAAAAACACTAGCTAAATTCAGAGGAGAATCTGTACCCATCTGTTACACTGTATAGCCTAGCTTCATGGCCAGTACAACCATTGAGTCCTTCTTAAAGGGGTAATGCTAACTGAAATCACTTTGAGGCTAATGCCATGACTACTGCTAGGAACCTCATACAGCTCAACTTAAAAAATACAGAAATATCTCTTTAAGCACCTGCATATTCCAGGGCAAACATTTTTTATCTTACCGACTTTAAGATGATGAATTTTAATAACATTTTTTATTTCAAAGATTTCAACCTTAAATTTATGCCAAAGCATTCTAATTTGAATTTCTCACCATTAAAGTGACATTTTTAATATAGTGTCAGTAATCTCTCATTGACTTAGATGGTTGTACCATCTGACATTTTGGGGGTTTTAGATAATGGCTAGTAGGTGTCGTAGTATCAGTTGATATATGTAATGAACTGATTATTTTTTTCAAGAAAAAATAATACATTCAGACACAAAAACATGAATTTTATTGACCCATATATTGGTAAGAGGAAAAGTGAAAGTCTCTGATGGATCTTCAAAAACATTTTTTCAGCCTTATTCCTCTGACACCTTTGGCCTGATTAAGAGAAACTCCATCAGACAGCCTCTGACTGATCTCTCACCTGCGAGTTAACTTCGACTTGTTGACCTGCACTTCTCTCAGGGTGTTAACATCACTGCTGCAGAAACAAACATCAAAGCTGACGTGAGCAGAGATCATAAGTCAAAGTCAACAAAAATGTCCCTGATTGCTGCTGTCATGAACAGACTGACTGATGGGTCTCACCGACACCTGATTGGACCACAGTTCCATCAGTGTTCTGTTTCAAGGTGTCGAATCAGAAGATGAACTTTCTTCAGACTCAAGTTGACTTAAAAGAGCTTCACAAGAACTGGAAAGTTAAGTGCCAGCAGCTAAAGAGATGATATTAATCACTGCCAGTGAGAAGATCAGAAACTCTGAGACACTGAGTCTGGATCACTCTTCTCCTGAATACCAACAATCATCAGATTAGACTGTCTGCTTTTGGTTTGAAAAAAAAATCCTTCTTCTCAGTTTCTGATATTTTATCCTGCTGGCACTGACTTGTTTGGCCTTTGGTAATCTGCACATTGGGTGGACCCACTGATGAATGTCTGAATCTTTAGGTCGCTTTTAGTTTGTTTGCTGCCTCTCATAGCCTCTTCAGGGTACATTAAGTCCTGAATGTTATCAGCTGTAAGTGGGAGGAAAAACAATCTGTAAAACCAGACAAACTGTTATCCACAGCTCCAGGTCTGTATCATTCAGCTGTCTTGTTTCTTGACCACACAAAGAAAATGAAAACGACTAAATGGGATCGAGGTTTTCCCCTCATCCAGTCCCTGCGTTAGGCTAAACTCTGTCTCTGAGTCTCTGCTGAGCCTCGTCTCAGAGTTTCCCTTCGGCGCTGTCAGGCAGATCACCAAGAACACAATCTGTCGCCGTGCAGACCGGCTGCCAGCGTCTGAATAAATCATCCGTCTCAGCTAGAGGTGAATCTGTTTGATTTCATGTGTGACCCAAATAACAAGGCTTTCCCCTGTGAGCCTGCATGCATGCATGCATGTGTGGGTCTTTGCGCTGCTTTCAACGTGTCTGTTGTGCTTTTTACACTTTATCTACAAGTTTTTTTCTAACTTTTTTTCCCTGTTGTAGAATGTGATAATAAATGAATAGCGAAATAGAAAAGCTCAAATATTTGCTTTCAATGTTTGGTTTAAATTTTGTAAAATTTGTGAGAACAGAATTCTTTTTGTTTCTGGAAACGATTTCCAAACAAAATTCTTCATTAACAGGAAAAAAAAATAAAAAAAACTATGAAAGACATATGGGTGTGACTCCTCTCCCCAATTCTCTAGCCTTTAAGAAAAAGGAGTGTCTTGTTTTTGTTGATTTTTTCTTAAATTTATTTCAAATGTTTGCAGCCAAATTGAGCTGTTAGGTAACATTACTTAAATAGTTTCAGCTACGAACCAACTCCAGAGCCTTTAACTGATAACTGGAACTGTCTAGCTAACCTTAACCCATTACTGTGAGGAGATAAGCTTCAATGTGAGCCGTATCGTTTTAATGTGCTATATGAGTCCAAAAGCCAGTTTACTCAATTTTAGTTGTTGCCCTCCGGGACACCAAGGGTTAAAGCAGCCAAAGAGACCAGCGTTTAACACGACAGCATGAAATTTACCTGCTGAAATGAACTACAAACTTCCTAAAATTTATCTTAGGTGACAAAAGTAGTACAACCACAGAGCCGTCAGGGATTTAGAAGGTTTGAAAATACCCTACCTTCACAGTCACAGGGTTTAAGCCTCTTAATTTAGTAGATACATAGCTCCCCCTTTTAGATAATACTACTACTACTACTACTACTACTACTACTAATAATAATAATAATAATAATAAACCAAAGAGACAAGTTTGCATGTTATGACTTCATTTTAATGAAAAAAAAAAAAAACTCAGCTCGTTTTATAGATGACCCCAGGGAAAAGCACTACACTACCCACAATCCTAAAGTGTCACTCATCTCTGATCTGCCGAACCTACTGTTTTCACCACAGAGGACTAGAATGGGGGAATTTACCCTCAAACCCCAGTTGCTAAAAAGTGAGTGGCCTTTGTTGAGCTCTGTGGCGAACATACATCAACCTCCTACAGATCAACCAATAGAAGAACGTCATTTCAGAAGCCTGATTCATTTCTACTGTGTTCTACTGTTTCGCCACCTTCAAGGGTTATTCCCCCTACACTGTCACAACGACAATTCATGGGATGTGTACAATAATTAAGGTTGAAGCAAAAAGTAACATCCGAAGTAACTAGTTACTTTTCTAAGTAACTAGTTACTTTTACAATGCAGTAACTCAGCTATTTAATTACTTTTGCTTGCAGTAACTCGTAACTTTTTCAGTAACTTGCCCATGATTTGAGAAGAATGAGGCATCTCAGTCAGATTAGAGTCCAGACCTTGACCACTGGTTTCCCCTGATGAAGACCTACATGGTCTAAGCATGTTGGCTTTTGAATGATTTGGCCAACATAATAAATGCTTTTTTTAAGTATTTTCTTCCTAGTTTTTTTTTTCCTTAATTTTTCATGATTGGAGTGCCTGGTTTCCTCTTTCTATATACTGGACATTATTCCCCCCGTTCTCCAATAGGTCATTTCCACCGAGCGGTCTGGTTCAGTTTGGTACGAAACAGCACCGAACTGAACTGTTTCCAAAAAACGACCCGTACTGTCCCAATTTTTGGCGCCCCTCTGTAGGGGTACCAACAGAGCCGGCCCAAGGCATAAGTGACTTAAGCAGCTGCTTAGGGCCACGTCACAACCAGGGGCCCCCCAAGAGCAAGGAAGTGAATGTTCACAAGCAGTTCAGTAGCAAACTATAGTGAGATCAGCCAGGATATGAAGGGGAATGAGGTGCTGGGAGTAAAAGTCAGGAAGAAACAGTGCCCCACCTCAGATTGAATTGTATATGTTGATGTTTTACATCGGGGATTTGAAAAACACTGTTTTAGGTGGTTTCTCAAGTCTGTTCATTAAAATGAATGTAACCTAATGTTCTTGAACGCACCACACAACAGTCAAACAGCGTTTCTGCACCTTAGAAGTACAGGCATGCTAAACACTTACTAGAGTCCCGATAAACTTGTGGTTTTCTTAAGTTTGGGGGTTCCCCAGTCAAACTTTGCTTTGGGCCCCAAGTAAGCTTGGGTCAATCAAATCTTACCTATCATTCTCAAAAAGGAGGAGCTACACACACAACAATAGGGGGTTGCACTGACGTCACGTCAGTCTGCAACACAGCTGCTTGGCTCTGGGCTGCAAAACATGGAAGTCTGCCCTGTGAGGAGCAGGCAAAAACAGGAGAACAACAGACTAATATCTGCTTAAATCAGGGATATTTGGACTCGACAGAGATCCAAACGGTTTCCTAGTCTGTGGATATTGATATCTCGCCACAAATCAGGTTTCCTGACATTTATCTGGGCCAGGTTTTAAGAACACAAAGCAGAGATTGAGGGCTTACATCAGCCTGGTCTATCCACAATGGCTGTGTAACTAAATTAATGCTGAAGTTTTGTGAATATGAAGGCTTAGATCAGTTGATTTCTTGTACTGTAACTAGTTATTCATCTGCCTCTTACTTTAGGTAACTTCTGAAAACACTGCTCTGTGGTTGTTGAACATGTTTAATAAAACTTGCACCCTATTTTAAAACGAGATCATTGCACCTAGGATTTCTGACTCTAGTCTGATTTCAACACCAGCTAAACTTTTACTTTATTTTTAATGTGGTGAATTCTCACAGTACAGCTCTAAACTTTAATATTTTGTTGAATAAACTGTTCTAGACTAGATATGTTCACATACTAACGTACCGTTACGACTCAAAACGTTTCTATAAACGTATTCCATCAGCTGTGGAAATGAACTGACAGCAGTTAACATGGTTAAGATGTAGTTGTTTTTTAAAAAGCACTTTGAGCTGAAATAAAGGTGTTTACAGCTTATTCCCTACAGAATTCTATCCCTCGTCCTTTCTACAACTCTGCAGCTAGACAAGCAGACTCGCGCTGCATGTGACTTCACATGCATGCCTTTACAGGCTGCCCAGCAAGTGAGGGCACGGGTGTCTGTGGAAACGCAAACTATTTGGGGGTTTAGCGCACCAAACTATACCAAACCGTACTGAATCAAACCGGACCCCCTGATGAAAACACGGCTCAAGAGCACCCAAGTTGGTTTTACAATTCTCCCACTTAAGTGAAACTGAGCAACCCATCATCCCCCTTTGTCTCTTGGCTAAGGAAAACTTTACACAACAATTTCACCAAAGAAAACTAACTCTGAATGTGTTGTTCTGTATAACTTTTCTCCTCAGTGCTACACAAACAAACATGGCTCTATGTTCTGCTGCTTCTTCTTAGATTTGAGTTTTCCGTCCACCAGCGGCACATCCGTATTGACCCTCATTGTTTAACAGTTTGTTTATTATGATGCTTATTAGCCGTGTTGGACGCAGGCTGCTGGCACAGCGGCAGGTTCCTCCCCCACATGTCTGACAATTAGTCGTGGGAGGAGGGGGGAGAAGCTGCTGAGCACAGCACTGCCTGGGAACAGGAGCGGGGAGGGATGGGGGATTTTTATTGCCAATGAATTAGTGTCGTTTTCTTTTCACACGCCCACTAACTAACCCCCCTCCACACCTCACCCCCTCAGCTCTAAGTGGTTTGTGGCAGGCTGCTCCACCCTCCCATAACGCACCTGTGCATGATGAGGAGGAGGAAGAAGAGGGAGGGAGTCGCTCCCTGCAGCCGTCAGGTGGGTTCAACACCATAAACTGTCCTGGTGAACTACTGAACTCACAGACTGTAAAAATTCAGTTCAACCTGTAATAACAGAGGAAAAGTAGGATGGATTTTATGACAACAAATGTTTTAATAAAGTCTCAGCCCCAAAAGAACTATATGATCAAGAGAGGTTAGGGTGGACGATAGCAAAGATATTTATGATCAGAGCCCAGAGAGGAAGTCAGAGGCTAGGACATGTTTATCAAAGCTTACTGACCAGTTTCCAAGGAGTAAAGCATTATCAGCTGTATCCTTAGTGGAATACAGTCCCAATACATAAAGTTTTTGCTCTGCTTATCAGAGACCACACCAATTCACCAATTCAATTCTTTCAAATGACAGAACTAATCACAAGGAGAGACTGAAAAAGGTGGGATATCGCTGGGTTCATGTTCACAGCACAAAGCATCGTAAGCCTCCTGGGTATTTTACAGCATGCATGGACAGCTCCAAAGTCTGGATACTCTCTTTTTTTGATGTTTAATTGTTTTTTTTTTTTGACAGAAGCAGATCTACAGCTGGAGCAGGAACCACACCATCGCTGTACCCACTAAAACATATATGATAGACCTTAGATTGGATCTATAAAATTACAGCCCTGACTTACTTGAACCTATGCATGTTCTCATGGGGAGAGAGTGGGGAAAGACTTGCACCAAACAAAGGCTGAGATCGGGACTTGAAGCTGCAACCACTGATGGCTGCAGCCCCTGTATGAAGGTACCTGCTCCACCAACTGAGCTAAACTTGTGCCAAACCCAATAATATTTTAATAAATTGGCTGTTATTATTGAATTTTAAATCTGGCATGGGGCTCAAGCATTAGATCTGACCCCCAAATTCCACATACTCCGTCTGCTCAATGAACCACTCGCACACTGAAAAGCAAATTGCTCCCTTCCTTGTCAGTGTAACCAATAATTCATGCTCCAGACTGTCTCCAGCATGTCTCAGACATGCCACTCCACTTTGTCCTGTTTAAGATACACACCAGGTCTGATTTTAGAGCTGGTCCATATAAAAAATGGACCAATCCATGCAGAGCACAAAAACACAATGCACAGACTCCTGATAGTTAATCGTCACTTTATCAACATGATGTCTCATCCTGTGACACAAGTTACAGGTCGGTCACTAAAGTGCCACATGAAACCCCACACCCTCTGTAGAAAAACGTTAACCTTCCTACCATCCTGAGGTACTCACCAAATGTATAAGCACAAATTTTTGGAATAATATCAAAATAAATGGCAAGTCCACCCCAAAAACATGAAATTATCTGTCGCCTACAAACTTCTTATGGAAACTCGAATCTCCAAATGATCAGGGCTGTACTGAGCTCCAGCAATGCTTTCATTGAGCAAGATTGCTTGCCATCAGTCAGAGCTCAGCGCTGCACATCAGGAGCACAGCATAGTCTGAGTATGTGGAATTTAGGGATAACCTCAGTGAAAAATTATATGCAATGATAAACAATGGCCCTTTGTAATGATCTAGTTTCTGCATTAATTGGTCATCAACAGTGTTAATTTTTTCAACTAAAACTATGATTAAAACTATGACTGAAACTATTTGTCGACAGCCTTTTTTTCCATGACAAAAACTAGACTAAGACTAGCTAAGATAGATCGTGATGACTAAAACTGACAAAAAGTAAGTTTAGTTTTCGTCAAAATGACTAAAACTAGACTAAAATGTTATATAGTTTTTGTTGGACATTCAAAATCCATGGTATTTCTCTACTGGTGGTAAATCTGTCCAAAATCAATGCAGCTGTATCTCTTCTGTTTCTGTTCTGCAGAAAGCAGGGACCCTCGGTTTAGCAGAATGCGTAGAACACTGTGCCATGATTTGGTACCTGATTTAGGCAAGAAAATAAATGCTTGGACTAAAAGTAAAGACTAAAACATGAGGACTTTTTATGGACTAAAACTAGACTAAAATGTCTTGAGTTTTCGTCAACTAAAACTAGACTAAAACTTAAAATGGTAGAAATTACTAAAATGGGACTAAAACTAAAAGACATTTCATCTATAGACTAAGACTTACGGAAGAGTATAAGGGCCACTGAAAAAAAAAATTTGAGACGAATTTTTTTTTTCACTTGTAAGAAAAAAGTCAGAATTCTGACTTTAATCTCAGAATTGTGACTTTTTTCTCAGAATTCTGACTTTAATCTCAGAATTGTGACTTTTTCCTCAGAATTCTGACTTTAATCTCAGAATTCTGACTTTTTTCTCAGAATTCTGACTTTAATCTCAGAATTCTGACTTTTTTTCTCACAAGTGAAAAAAAAATTTTCGTCTCAATTTTTTTTTTTCAGTGGCCACAATACTCTTCCGTCAAGACTAAAACTAAAAATAACTGTCAAAATTAACACTGATCATCAAATATGATCTGATCTGATCTGCATCTATGTCACAAGTTGTGCCTAATACCACACAATTAATTCTAATTTTTAAAGTTTTTATTACATTAAACATTCACAGTACTGCAGGATAAAGGAAGTGAACCCTGAATAACCTCAACCAAGCATCTCCGGTAGCAGCTGATCAGACCTGCACAACGTTCAGGAGGAATTTTGGACCATTCTTCCTCACAGAACTGCTTCAGCTCACCCACATTCATCGGTTCTCTTGAGGTCTTTCCACAGCATCTCTGTTGGATTCAGGTCTAGGCTCTGACTTGGGCAGAAAACTAATTTAGATAATTTCACAGGGTTCACATACTTTTCCTTGCCACAGTACCATCTCGTCCTGAAATGTGAACTTTCAGAACTTCCAGTTGTTTGTTTTAACTGGTTTCATTACAGATTCTTGGTCTTATTCAACCGTTTTATAGAGGCAGGTAGGTACTTTGTTGTCATATTTCTGCACGAAAACATTTTTTTATGTTCGGTAAGGGAACATTTCTGCTTGAATTTGAAGATAGTGATAGCAGTGTTCACTGGTTTGAAATAAGCTGTAATTTCCACATAGTTGTTACTTTCTGTTGTGATCCAAGCCAATCCTTTAAAGTCAAACATGGAGAACTTGAAGCAGAAGGATATTAATTTAGCATAATCAGTATAATGTTGCAGAAATATCAGCCTATTTTGGCTGTAAATCAGTCTCTGTAATAATATCTCTAAACCTTAACATGTTCTCTTCTCTGACCTCTTGCTCAAACAAACTACTGTGTAGTTGATCATGGTTGCATTTAAGTAAACGTATTAGTTGCTGCCATTAAAATAGCTCTGCTTTCCCATCAGCTGTGAGTGTTAAATGTGCCTGCAGGTCTTCATGCAGCAGGTTGCAGTGGTTGTTTGGCTCCTCTTGTATTTGGAGAATGTGTCAGGTGATAACAGACCCTGTCAGCTTTAATGACCTCTGTGTACTTTTGCCTGCAGCTTTGTTTTTATTCTGCGTGCAACGACTTTAATTTACGGCCCATTCAGGAATCTTATCTGCAGCGGCCGACCGTAAAGTAACACCTAACAAGGACACTTCAAAGCTGCCGTGAGAGGCAGAGGTGCCAAAAACCAGCCCAGCGCTTTAAGGGAAAAGATGTGCAGATTGATGAGGTGTCGTAGATTATTGTCAGGAGGAAAAAAAAAACATTTACTAAGAGAAAAGGATTGAACTAGATGTTCCTCCAGATGGGGGAAAGGCCACTTCAGCCCTGAGGGGGTTTGGAGCACTTTTCACAGGAAAAGTAGCTTCCACATTGGGACAGTGAGGGGTCACTCAACACCCCAGGACACTGCAGGACCATCAGCAGATCAACAGGTAACTCAGAGATTAGAGAGGAAAGATAGTGGGCATCATCAGCCACTAATCTGGAAAGAAACAAGTAGATCAGGAAACATGAGGGTCCTTCTCTAGGAGACAAAAGGGAGGTGGTTTCTCAAGTGATGCATTTAACATATATGGTTAAAACTGAATCATGTAAGTCTATAGGTCTGATAAAGTTTATTGAGGAGCAGGATTTAAAAAAAAAAACTTAACAGGTTTGAATTTCTCATTGAAAGCCAAATCGGACTCAGCTTTCTTACATGAATAGATCAACCAGGGCGGCTTTAAATATTATTTTATCTAACTCAGGAATCATTTTTGACCCAAAGCTATCCTCTCAGTTCAACTTAAAAGGCCATCCATTTATTTATTGATTTATGCTGAATTTTGATGTATGCTAATGGCCTGGTCATCCTGTGACTACAGTGCTGACTTACAGCTTCTTCTCAGAATCTGCACTAGTTATGGTGTCCTTTTGGACAAAGGATGTGTGGTTTCCTGTAAAATTAAGTGGTTTTCCACCCCAAATGTTAACCTCTATTGGTCGATGGCAGCACAGTAGCTCTGTGACCCCCTGACCTCCTGTTGACCTGTTGCTCATGCCCCAGGATGAGACCTTATTTCCATATAGCAATGATTCACTATCAGAGTCAGAGCATTGTGTTGTATTGTGAAGTTTTCTGGATTCTCTGCACGTTTTTCCAGCTCTTCAGATAGATCTGCTGTACATGAGTTGGCACGTTTGGTAACATACTGTGTGCTGCATGTGACTTGGAATGGCGTGGTGCACACTGGGAAACAGGGCCCCTCTGAAGGTCGCTGTATAATTCAGACTCTGGTAATAATGATGATAGGGCCTGGAGAAGGCCTCAGTTTCAGTCCTGGAGGTTCATGGGTTATTGACAATATCAGTGCTTGTGTGCTGGATCAGTAACAGTGGTTACTGGTTCTGATGGTCAAGTTATTTGTTTATGCCAATTTAACCCCGTTCATCACTGTTTTGCCATTTTGCCAAATTTGTTTCCAAATTAATCCCACTTTTGCAACTTTTAGACAATTTTTGCTACTTCTAAATCTTTTAACTACTTGAGCTGCCCATTTTGCACCTTTTTGCCACTTTTTACTAAATTTTGCCATTTTCCAAGCACTTTTTATCATTTTTACTGCCAATTCTTCCCACTTTTAATACATTTTTGAAAATTTCAACCCCTTTTTTGCCACTCTTTAATCACACATTTTTACCACCAATATTTGCCACTTTGAGCAAATCTTTGCCACTTTTAATACATTTTTTGTCAATTCCAACCCTTCCTTAACCCCTATTTGCTGTTTTATCCCTTTTTTGGTCCCTTTTAACTAGGGCTGTCAAAATTAATGCGTTATTGCGGATTAATCCATCGTCATGATTAATCAGATTAAAAATTTTAATGCAATTAACCCATCTACTGTGTAGAATGACCCCTGAGTGATCCCTGAAACGTCTCTGGCAACACAATTTCGGCAGTTTGTCCAAGTATGGTTCTTGTTGAGCATGCGCAAATGGGCTGTTGATCCAGTAGTGACCAACCAACTCGATATGGAAGATGCTAAACAGCACGTTCGTCCTCTTGATGGTAAATTTCAGTACAAAAAAAAAAAAAACTTATGCACTTTACTAAGCTTATGCAGCGCTGTTGTTGTTGTTTTTTTATGCACTTTTTGATATGCTTTTGTCATGTTGCCAAATTTAAAAGGGAGACTATGAATAAAAGTGAATATTTTTCATCAAATTGATCTGTATTGTTTCAGAATTTGACATTACCAGCTGCTTACTGGGTGCCAAACTTGTCTGGCCCGGCTACATTTCTTGATTTAAAAATTTGACCCAGTTGAATTTGTAGTTGAATAGCCCTGGTATATATTCCCTTCTTTTTTGAGTCTGTTTGCTTATGTAAAATGAAACACGATTAATATAGATTAAAAATGAATGATACTTAATCATGATTAATCCAAATTAATCCACAGCAACCCTGTGATTAATCTGATTAAAAATTTTAATCATTTGACAGCACTACTTTTTAACCCATTTTTGCCGTCGTCTGGAACTTGGCTGACTGCCCTCGGTCTGCACTTGGTTTATCCATTTATTATCCATTCTCCCAGCTAGCAGCTTAGCCAGCCACCATAATGTTTGTTAGTATCCCAGAATGCATGGTGACAGGTTGTGACAACCAGTGGAAGGCTCTTTCGTCATGTCATGCCTTGCCAAACAGCACATGTGCACACACTTAGAAACTGGAGAAGAGAGGCTGAATGACTGATAATAGAGAAAGAGACACAGAGAGGCCATGATGTGTCCCTCAGAGTCACTGCGGACAGGAATAGCTTTGAATAACTCAAATTCCCTAAAGGAGTGTATAATATATGAAAATCTTTGTGTTTTTATTTCTTTTCAGTTGTTCCTTTTGTCTTTATTGTCTCATCACTTTTTCAAAATCCAAGTGACATTACTGCAGCACACATTCTTAAAGGCCAGCTTGTTCTGAAAAATAGACTTTAAGAGTTTGACGGTGCACCACAGGGTTGATGTTTTACAAGCTTTAAGGACAAAAATTACAGGCAAGACACATTGGTTAAAAAATAGTATAGAGCCCAGAGGGTTAATGATAACAACATAGAAAATTAGAAAGACAAAATTATAATATTTAAATATTTATCATTTAAAGGCTGAAAAATAATTGTCTGCTGCCTGGGGAGCACACGTGGACTTGACAAAGTCAAGGTTCAGGACAGAGTAGCTAAAGAGATGTATTGTTTCACTTCTTCTAGTGTGTTGATTAAAACATTTCTTATTTATTTCTGATTTTTGGTCTTCTGTCTCTTTAACCTCCTGCAGAGCTTCTCCTCCTCATGTCTTATTTAAAGAAATACAAAAGTCATTTTCTTTCACAGCATTTCATCATCTAATAAATTCATTCATCAGTGCAAATAATCCATGTTGGTGCAACGCTGGTGAGGGTGGAACACTGTGCACCGGCGTGTTATCATCATGGCCACCATCATCATCATTTTCCTCCTTTTCTCCTCCTCCTCCTCCTCCTCCTCGGTCTGATCTCTCCTCGCTGAATCTGTTTGTTAATTAGTGTTTTGTTAGAGATTCCCTGACACCTCGCTGTCACGCCTCGACCTGAAGTCACTAATTAACGAACACAAACTGCAGCTCAGGCCTGATGATTAATTACATCTTCAACTCTGCTGTCTCACGTCCAGCTGATATTTAACTGGAAACGTTGTTTGTGGTATTTTACACCTGAAGATGATCCAGTCCAGATTTATTTGACTGAAACTACAAAAACAACATCAGTGTGTGTTGATGCCAACCATGCTAAAAGCTTTGTGTCTCCATGCAGAAACATTAGCATTGAAGAAAGTCACTTTGGAGCATTAAGGCAGCTTTGCTCTGTTTTTGTTCCATCAAACAACAATATCAAACAGATGTGTGATGGAAAAGGTGCTCTCAAGGGTGTTTTTTCTGTTGACTGCAGTTGTGTGCAGGTCCATTTATTATTTCTTCTCATAACATTTAACCAACAGAAGCAGACGGCCAATTATAATCCTTTTTTGTGCAGAAGAGGTGTCAAATGCTGTGCCAAATTTTGCAAAGGCTAAAGCACTCTGAATTAACAGAGGAAGTTTATAGCCAGTGTTGAGGTACTTGCTATCTCTTACAGATTGAGGCTTTGTTGAGCCAGCTTACTTAAAGAAAGCCTGGGTATGTTAAACTTGCTAGCCTATGTGTGGGTATATAGATGTAGAATAAAGGAGCAAACCCCAAACCACATGAACATTTCAGGTGTAAACTAAACAGTCTTGTAAGAAAACAGAACATTCAGCACATTAAAAAAGTCCTTTGAGGAACTCAATGAAAGCATGTCAGCATTAGTCAGTGACAACGCTCATACATCCCCCAGATATCCATCCATCCATCCATTTTCTACACCGCTTATCCAGTTGGGGGTCGTTGGGGTCTGGAGCCAATCCCAGCTGGTCGCCAGTCAATCACAGGGCTGACATATAGAAACAGACGACCAGGCATGCTCACATTTACACCTAGGGCAAATTTAGAGTGATCAGTTAACCTAACAAGAATGTATTGGGTGGTCGGAGGAAGCCAGAGTACCTGGAGAGAACCCACGCATGGACGGGGGAGCATTGAAACTCTGCACAGAAAGGCCCTGACCGTGAAGTGAACCAGGAACCTTATGCTGTGAGGCTACAGTGCTAACCCCTGCAGATGCAGCCCATTCCTGCTGATTTCACAAGCATTAAAACTAAGACAGGAAGCATGACTACCCATATCCTGCCCTTGGCATCATCTACATAAGGTGTGCGTGAGTATTTAAGTAATTGTCAAGTGCCTTCTGCATGTAGGTGTGCATCAAATATTAGCCTAACTGTAGCCCCCTGCAACCCCTAATGTGTTGCAGGGGCTAGAGCCTATCCTAGGCAAGAGGCGGGGTACACCCTGGACTGGTTGTCAGTCAATCCAACGGCTGACATACAGAGGCAGACAACCAGGCACACTCACACCAATTTGGAGTCACCAGTTAACCTAACGAGCATGTCTTTGGTGATGGGAGAAAGCCGGAGCACCCATGCATGCATGGGGAGAGCATGCATACTCTGCACAGAAAGGCCCTGACTGGGAAGTGAACCAGTAACCTTCATGCTGTGAGGCAACAGCGCTAACCCCACTGCTGCCACTGTGTAGACCTAGGTCTAGATCATATTCCTCACAAACTTAATGCTTGTTAGTCCAGCTTCATCTTGTGTCCATATACTGTTATGACAAAAAGCATTTCTAAACATATTCCATCAGCTGACGATCTATACTGACTAGAGTGAACATCATTCAGATGTAGTTATGAAAAAGGCCATAATCGTTCCTAATCATACTGGACCACCTGGTGGAAATGTGGCTTATCCAAGGTTTGGTAATGTCCTGTAGTTGCAGTTCTGTGGATTTTTACCTGAAAATAAATGCTTAAAAAATGTTTTCCTTCTCTCGCTGTGACTGCTTCAGGAGAAACACAGAATGGCCTTGTACTGCTCTTAGCCTGAGGACTTCAAATTGCTGAGGCTGTCCCTGGGTGTGAGACATTTTTTTACTGAAGTCGCCTCAATGGAGAAAAAATCCAGATCAAAGATGGACCTTGAAAATAAATGAAGATTGTCAGTCTCACAGCTGCACCTGAGACTGGAGAAGATCTGTAGGAAAAACAAGCACAAACCAGGCTTTGATTTTTTTTTTTCTCTGGACACGAAGAAGCAACAAACCCGTGAAGATCTTCATCAATTTATTTTATTCATTTTCAGAAAGCCAGGTATAAATAAACAGTTCAAAGTAATGGTTGTTGCATCTTAAAACATTTGGAAGTTTTATGCATTATCACTATAATAACTATTAATCCATTAAAGTAGAAAATATTTGGGATAAATTAAAAGTATATAGGGATTTGAAGTGTATGATAGGAGGGGAGGAGGTGGCTTTCAAATGTTTTCAAAACAGAAGAAATCAGGACGTCATGTTTGGTTTGGGTAAAAAGTCAGCAGGTGAAAGTAAAACAGCTGATTAACAGCTGATAAGTTGTTGATTTCCTCCCCTCAGGCCTCTTCTGGTCACATCAGATTCTGAACAGAGCTTCAGAGCATTCAACATTATTTTCTGCACTTTCTTCAACCTCCACTTGTTGATCTTCCTCCTCTGTCTACTCCTGTATCACCTCCTCTTCCTCGTTCTCCTTCTGTTTAACCTCCTCCTCTGCCAGCTTGTTCTCGAAACCCCTCGGTGTATCTCACAGCTCAACACTTGATTCCTTCTGCTTCAGTAAATATTTGAATGCACGATTGTTCCTTCTTCTTCACTGAGCAGGAATGTCAATAACAGCAGGCGGGAGTTTTCCTGTTTAAATGTCATTTGTTTTACTTGTGTGGTCACAAAGCTCAGGAGGGAGGGAGGCGTTGGGTTGGGGGCGTCCAGAAAGTGACATTTTTACGGTAACAGTCTCCGTCTCTCGGCAACACACTCAAAGACCTATACACACTGACGGCACACAATTGTGTTTGGCACCGGGGAAGTGTTAACTGGCTAATCCCTTACGGCCGCCCAGACGCTGCCTGCTGCTAATTCAGCGCTCTCCACAAACTGGCCAGTGTTTACACACCAGACCTCCGTCACTGTGGACGCATTAAAAAAACGCTCTTCACACAAGCTTTTCTCTCCGCAGAGGGCTGTCTGTCGTCTTTCAGCGTTTAGAGAAACTGTGGTGGAGAGTTGATTAAACTGACAGACAGAAAAGTGATGCTGAGACGAATGTTGAGCTCAGAGAGGCTGCAGCTCAAACAAACAACACGGTCGCTGCATAAAAATCTAAGTGGAGATTCTGTGACTTTAAAGTTAAATTAAAAAAAAAACATGTCTCACTGAATTTAGCTAATGTGAGGCGCAAGCTCAACTTTAGGGTGAAACTGATTTTCACAAAACCATGTGCAATCTTTCTCTTTCATGCACATGACCGGTTTTTATGTGCAATTGTTTTCAACATCTAACCTTCATTAACTGGTGGAATTTTAAGTTTTTATACCCATGACATACCTGAGCTTAAATAGCTTAGCTTTGCTTCCAACACAATCAAAAACTTTAGTGTATTTATTCCCAGATATTTGTACTCTGGATGAGCCCCCATTTTTAACAAACTGGCAAAAAGTAAGCATCAAAGAAGGGAGTCAAGATATGAAAACAATTTCTAAAACGTAACCCCAATTCCAAAACAGTTGGGATGCTGTGTAAAAATGTGAATAAACACAGAATTTAATGAATTGCATATCTTCTAAACCCATTTTTATTCAAAACAGAACATAAACATCAGATTTTGAAACCATGATAGCAGCAGCACATATCAAAGTAACAGGGGCAGCACTACGAGAAGGCTAAAAAAATACATGGTACAAAGAAAAACCACCTGCAGAGCCATTGTGCAAAAAAAAAAAAAGATAATAGGCAACAAGTCTGTAACATTGCTGGATATAGAAGGAGCATTTTAGAGAGGCAGAGTCTCTCAGAAGAAAAAATGAGCAGCAGTTCACCAATCTGCAAAAAAGTGTCCAAAATTTTTTTGAATAATTCCACAAAAAATGTCCCTTTAACAACATTACCAAGACTTTGAATATCCACCATCTGCAGAACATAATATCAAAAGATTCAGAGAATCTAGAGAAACGTCTGTGAAAAGAGACAAAGCTGAAGACCAGTATTGAATGCTCGAGGTCTTCAGGTCCTCAGGCGGCACTGCATTTAAAACAGGAATGATTCTGTTCTTTAAATCAATGCATGTGCTCAGGAACACTTCCACAAATCATTGTCTGTCAACATAGTTGGCCGTGCTATCCACAAATGCAAGTTAAAGCTGGATCATACAAAGGAGAAGCCAAATACTGATCCAGAAATGCTGCAGTCTTCTCTGGGCCAAAGCATTTACTGTATTTTCTGGACTATAAGTCGCACTTTTTTTCATAGTTTGGCTGGTCCTGCGACTTATAGTCAGGTGCGACTTGTATATCAAAATATATATAATTTAACATGTTTTTAAATGTTAACTCATACTGGCTGAGATGCACAAGGAGTAAACATTACCGTCTACACCCACGAGAGGGCGCTCTAGGCTCGTGACAACTGCTGCTCCTGTACCACTGAAAAAAAACTAATGGAAACGGTAATCGAGCAGCAGAAAGAAAGTTTGGAGTGAGTGAGAAACTTGTGAGGGACTGACAAAAAGCAGAGGTTACTCTTACTGTGATGAAGAAAACAAAGAAAGCTAATCGCAGGCCGAAAGCAAGATGGCCAGAGCTGGAGGAACGAGTCCACAGATGGGTGCTTGAACAACGTGCTGCCGGGAGAGGCTTGTCAATGGTGCAGTTACGTCTCCACGCCCTGGTAGTTGCCAAGGAGACGAATATAAATGACTTTGCAGGCAGGCCTTCTTGGTGTTGCTGCTTCATGCAATGCAACTGCCTCTCTATCAGAGCACGGACAACGGTGTGTCAGTTTCTAAATAAATGCGACTTACAGTCCAGTGCAACTTATATCCTATGTTTTTTTCCTCTTCATGATGCATTTTTTGACTGATGCGACTTATACTGCGGAGCGACTTATGGGCCGGAAAATACAGCAGAATGGACTGAGGCAAAATGGAAAACTGTTCTGTGAACACAAGAATCTAAATTTTAAACTATTTTTGGAAATCATGTGTCATGTCCTGCAGACTAAAGAGGAGAGATACCACCCAGCTTGTTATCAGCGCACATTTCAAAATCCTCTATCTCTGATGGTATGGGGTTGCATTAGTACCTAGAGCGTGGGCAGCTTGCACATCTGGAAAGACACTATCAATGCTGAAAATTAGAGAGGTTTCAGAGCAACATATGCTCCCATCCGGTCCATGTCTCTCTTACATATTTCAGCAGGGCAATGCTAAACCACATACCACATCCATCACAACAGCACGGCTTCAGAGAAGAAGTTTCCAGGTGCTGAAGTGGTCTGCCTGTAGTCCAGACTGTTCACCATTAGGAGAATCATACAATAAAAATTTAGCAAAGAAGACCTTGCTGAGGAGCTAGATTCCTACATCAGACAAGAATGGGACAACATTCCTCAGTGAGAGAGGCTGCACGATGGTAAACAAGGCCTTATCCCTACTTTTTTAGATGTACTGCTGCCATCAAATTCAAAATAAGCTAATAGTTTTCCTGGAATGGCAAAATGTGTCAATCCCAACATTGGATATGCTGTCTCTGTTCTATTGTGAATTAAATATTGGTGTATGAGATTTAACAATCATTGCATTGTGTTTGCATTAAAATTTGCATAGTGTCTCAACTTTTTTTAGAATTGGAGCTGAAGTTATTATTACAATTCAAAGTTTAGATGATTTCAATTATGTAACTCAGATGAGAGTAGTGTTGTAGAGTGCAATGAAACCAAACCAGCTGGGAGGGAGAGCGGAGAGAGATGAGGTTCCTACAGCACCACTGTGACCTTATCTCGCTCCTTAAATAGAGAATAATCTCCATTCACTGTCAGAGCAGAAGCTTGACCCACCAATCAGCAACAGGTGTTGGCACAGTGGCTCAAGCGCATAGACAGGAAGAGAGCGCAGCCAATCAGAACAAGATTATGGAATCAATCATGATGCCAAACTGGTAATGCTAATGCAAGAATGGTTAAAGGTGGATTTGCATTTCTGGGAAACTATGAGATGGATTATGATGTTCATTCTGACAGAAAAATGCCTCAAAATGAAGAACCTGCCTGAAGTTGCTGTCATCATGCCACAACTTACACATACAGGCTGCCACGCCCCAAAGCAGATCCTACTTTATCAACTATTTGACTCCGAATGCGACCATAATTCACAACATGACTACCTGCTGCAGTTAAGAGATTTAGTTTTAATGTCAGAGGATTTACTGAGTCACTGTCAGTGAAAGTTTTTACTTGTAGGGGATTTCCAGCCTTTTGAAGGATTTATATGCAAAACCTGTTTCTACACGTAGAAAAACTCTCCAGCAGCTTCATGTATCAGTTAATGGTGTCCTCCAAACATAGGGTCTTGTCTGATCGCCAAAAAGTACCATTTTGGTCTCATCAGACCAAAGAACTTTTTTCTACTTGGCCATGGAGTCTCCTACATGCCTTTTGATGAACTCTAGTCCAGATTTAATGTGAGTTTTCTTATTTTCGTTGTATGCAGAGTCTCTCCCATCTCAGCTGCTGAAGCTTGGAACTCCTTCAGAGTAGTCATAGGTGTCTTGGTGGCCTCTCTCACTAGTCTCCTTCTTGTGCGGTCTCTCAGTTTGTAAAGACAGCCTGATCTAGTCAGATTTACACATGTGCCATATTCCTTTGATTTCTTGATGACGAATTTAAACTAAACTCCAGATGATGTTCACTGCCTTGGCAAAGTTTTTTTTATCCATCCCCTGACTTTTTATTTTAACCTTTTCTCTGAGTTGCTTGTTGTGTTTTTTTGTCTCCATGGTGTAATGGTAGCCAGGAATACTGATTAACCAGAGACTGGACCTTCCAGACACAGGTGTCTTTGTACTAGTCACTAAAGACACATTCACAGCACTCAGGTGATCCCTGTTTAACTGATTCTTAGACAACAAGTAACAATTGGCTGGACCTCTGTTGAATTAAGTCTGTCACTTTAAAGAGGGTGAATATTTATGCAGTTATTTATTTTACATTACATATTTTTATTCTGCTGATATTACTCAGTAGAAATCTGTTTTCACATAAACATAATAGAGGATCTGGTTTGGGTTGGTAGGACAGCTTTGAAAAAGAAATGATCTTTGCAGAGGAACAGTGAGGAAATTCTCCCATGTCAAAGACACTAGTGCTGCCTCTGAGTAGCTGCTTCACCTGCATAGAGAGGGACTGACTAGTGTTGACATGGCAGGCTCTTTATAGCACATCAGTGTTTTTGTGTTTTTGAGAGCACGTGTGTCACAACCTGCTCCGAGGCAGCAGTAATCGCTCTGAAACCATTATTTCTTGATAAGAAACTAAGGAGCTATCAGCTCTGTAGCGTCATTCAGAGGATTTATTTATCACATTTGACAGCTTCTTTATTTCAGACATGTGTCTGATGTGTAAGTAAATTCATGATCTGCCACCACCAGCACTTAAACAATCAACATGCACTATAAAGTCAGCGCTTCATAATGATTTCAGTTAATATGTGCAAATCTCATTTTGACAACTTCAGTGCAGACAAAGGGGGAGGGGGAAGACCCCAGACCCTAGGTTGGAAACCAGTGCTCTAGTTTGTGGTGACAACTGAAGGCAGAGAACAACACAGCTGCTGCTGTGCAACATTTAAGCTGTTTAACTCCCAGGTGAGAGTGGAGCATGCTCAGAAGACCTGGTCTAGTCTGAGAATGCTGTGGAAAAAAAAAACACTTCCATGTTTCTTAGTTTTTGCATACTTGTCACACTTAAATGTTTTAGCTCATCCCACAGTTTTAATACTAGACAAAGATGCAGTTTTTGAATTACTTCATTTATTAGGGAAAAAGCAATCTTAACCTACCTGGCCAAATATAAAAATGTCATTGCCCCCAAACCTAAAAGCTGTTGTTCCAGTCTTGATGGCAAAAACTGCACGTAAGCATTTTCAATGACTGGCAGTGAGTCTTACACATCACTGCGGGGGAATGTTTGCCCAAACAGTCTGTTTAAGGCCGTACCACAGCATCTCAACCAGATTTCAGTCTGGAATTTGACTTTGCCACTCCAAAACCTTCATTTAACTTTTTTAAACCATACAGATGGACCTGCTGGTGTGTTTCGGGTCATTGTCCAGCTGTATGACCCAGGTAAGCTTGAGCTTTAGGTCATGACTCAATGGCTGAACATTCTCCTTCGGGATTTTCTGGTAGACAGCAGACTTCATGGTTCTGTTAAGGCCCTGAAGCAGCAAAGCAGCCCCAGACCAGGTGTAACAAGACGCACACCTTCCAAAATCCTCACGGTGTTCTGGGTTCTTCTCTGACCTCCTGGATGAGTTGTCGATGTGCTATTGGAGTCAATTTGATTGGCTGGCCACTCCTGGGAAGGTTCACCAATGTTTAAAGTTTTCTCCATTTGTGGGTAATGGCTCTCACTGTGGTTTTCTAGGGTCCAAAGCCTTAGAAATGTCTTTGTAACCTTTTCCAGACTGATAGATGTCAGTGACTTTGTTTCTCATCTATTCTTAAACAATCTTCAGACGGCGCTATGATGTGTTGCTCTTTAGATCTTTTAGCTTGTTTCAGGTTC
The DNA here is from genome assembly GCF_018320785.1 of Cheilinus undulatus. NCBI lineage: Eukaryota > Metazoa > Chordata > Actinopteri > Labriformes > Labridae > Cheilinus > Cheilinus undulatus. Next base: position 6,633,062 of record NC_054865.1, read on the forward strand.
TGTGGTTATTCACAGTTAAATTATGATTTAGGGAGAAATTACCTTTTCACACAGGGTCACATAGGGTTTGGATGGTTTTTTCTCTTAATAAATGAAATCATTTAAAAACTGCATTTTGTATTTAACAGAGCCATCTTTGTCTAATTCTAAAATTATTCTCATGAAATATTTAAGTGTGAAGAATATGCAAAAAAATCTGGGTGGAATTTTTCTTTCTTCATTCTTTCCTTACATGCAGTGTCCCTCTTTAATCTGAGAGACTGACACAAAAAAGTACATAAAGACTTCCGCATTTTGTGATTTATGTCATAAATGACATTTATGGGGCGAGTTTTATTGACACAAATATAATTACAATTTTGTTTAGTTTTTATTTCTAATTTTCTCTTGTCTTCATGTTTTAAGATCATCCCCTGGTCACCCCAAAGGGGGGCGAGACCCTGACTTAGAAAGCCTCTGATCTTAAAAGATGGATTCCTGAAGCAGAAGTAAGCGGCCTCTTTGAGCTGGTGAACTCTGACACCTTTATAAGATTATTGCTCCTCTAAAATGGCATTAAAACACCGCCAGCTGTCAGATAAACGGAGTGAAATTTACACTTGATGTCCATAAAACCAAGAAGACAGGACTGTGTCAAATCCAAACCCACCTGTAAACATGTGGATGTGTGCACACGCTGAATAAAAAAGCCTCCTCACCACCGTTTTGTGTATTTTTCCCAGGAAGGTCATTTTAATGGACGTGGATGAGCAGACAGAGCGCAGGGAATAAAAAGCCCACCGTTCATCTTCATGCTTTTTTTGCTTTCAGCCCAAAAAAACGAACAAACACTGAAAACTTTTTTTCAGACAGGAGGAGCATGCAGCAGTACAAATACACAGACAGCAGGTCATTTTACAGCTCTGTAAGAAGACAAAGACTTTACCAACACGGCTGTCAGAATAAAAAACATCTAGATTTCAGTTTTTCAAAAAGTGCATCAGAGACAGTCGATCCTTGCATCGGTGGACAAATATCTCCAGTGGTTTTCTTTTTAAACAGAAGCTCTGACATAAATATATGATTTCAAGTTCATCTTCTTGTCGCTGTGATTGTTCACATGGAGTAGAAATAAAAAGAAATAAAAATATTAAAAAACAGGGGAAATAAGACGGAGTATTTGGTAAGAAACAGAATAAAAGAGGGGAGATTTCATCTGTTATATTGCATTTAAATTTAGATTTTTTTACGGTTGTTTTAAAAGATATTTTTTCTGCATTTCTTACATTTTTTCTTTTTCTTCATAATGAAAGCTTCACCATGCTTCAATTTTTAGAAATGCAAAATAAAATAAAAAAAATCTCCCCCCTTCTCTCTAATTTGCTCCTCTATCTGGGACACACTCTTTCCAGAAAAAGAAAAAATCTCTGATTATTTGGTTCAGTGTTTGTGAATGTTGTGATCTGCTGAGGAAAATCCTACAAGTGTGAAAAATGCACTTCCTCTTCAGTTGAACTTTTTTGTTTTCTGAGCATGAAAAGAAACAGCAGAGAGGCCCGAGAGCCGAAATGTTAAAGAGTCATTAATCTGAGAGTTTTCTTTCACTTTGAGAAGAAAAGACTTCAAACACACAAAAGAGCCCGATCATTCGTCACCTCACGACCGGCAGCAGCGAGTCAGTCTGCTGAGGAGGGACGATAACAAACCAGAGTCTTTAACTCCAAACTCATTCACGCTGGATTTAAGAACCAGCCCACCGTCAGCAGATCCAGCACTCATTTAGTTCAGTCTCTGCAAACTCTGACTGCATTTAATCCTGATAAGTTTGACGTTTTTCAGTCCAGTCTGTACTTCTGTTTAAACCAGCTGTTTCAGAACAAGGTCAGCAAATAATCTTCATCCAGATTTTTTAGTACACTTTTTTTCTTTCAGTGTCAGTGACCTCATTCTTAGACAAATCAAGTCTGTCTTCAAGAAAAATAACAAACATTTTAATTTCAGTCAGGGCTGGACTGGTAATCTGTAATCTGGCATACAGGCCTTTTTCCCCGTGGGCTCACACTGTGGGGTCGGTATGATTCTGTTAACTTTTCTTTTCAATAACTCTAACTTCTCACAAGCTCCTATTACACTATACTAAGACCATTGTTATAGTACAACATTACTGATTAACATGAAGAGGGTCGGTGAAAACAGAGTGAACATGCCATTTCATTTATCTGTGGCGTTTATGTCTCAGCTTTTTAGCAGTCGAAGGAAACCTCAAACCCTACCCAGGGGTAAAGGTCCGGTTATGCCAGGGCCAGATTTTGTTCCCAGTCCAGCTCTGATCCCAGTGAATCCTCAGGTATCCTGTCAATGTTTGGCCTATTACAGACAAAAATGTCCACTCCAAAAACACCCTTAAAACCCTTTTTTACATAAATATTTCACAAACTTTCCTGGGGGTTCAACCTTTTAAAAAACTTCAGTCATGATGAAAACTAAATGTCAGAACATTTTGGGGATTTTAACACTTTAAATGCCAGTTTGGTCACGTGATGTCACTGTTGTTTTAATTTTAAAAAAGTGATTTTTAATTTTTCTATAGAATACAGAGCAATGGGGATTTTTTATTTCAAATATTTTTTATGATATGCCAAAGACAGACAACATTAATGATCTATTAAATACTCTCAGAGTCAGATTTAACACATTAAAGCCTGAAAACACAAACTATAGCCAGAAAATTCTCATTTTTGGAACTGAAATGTTTATTTCACTTTCTACTGAAATCCAAATTTCCATAAAATCAAACAAATATATTTGTTGTATCTCATTTGATACATCAGGTGTTTTTGGTGACTGATAATCCACCTGAGAGCATTTTGATCATTTATCAAATTGTATTCAGATTTTTTTTCAGTAATTTATTGATCATATTGATTAGATAGAGGTATCATAAAAGTATGTATCAAATATGATCCAACAGGCTTTAAGGGGTTAAAACTGTTTTTTTTTTTCTTTCTTTTTAAAAAAAAATAAATATTTCCTGACCTTTTTTGGGGTTAAACCTTTTTAAAAAACTTCATTCATGATGAAAACTAAATGTCAAAACATTTTGGGGGTTTAAGTGATTTATGGTCATATTGATTAGATAGAGGTATCATAAAAGTGTGTATCAAATATGACACAACAGGCTTTAAGGGGTTAAAATTCACCACTTTTAAATAAGAACAAAAACTGCCATAAAAACAATTTTAAAAATATGACTTCTTTTTCCTGTCAAATATTTCAGTCCTGATCAAATATGACTTAGTTTAGCATGAATGTGAGGCGGAGTGGACATTTCTGTTTGTTATGGTCTTGAAGGTTTGTGTTTGGCATTTTTGTGCATTTTAGTCCAATTAGGACAAAACAGAATTTTCAAAACTGTTGGAGAAAAAAAAAAAACCCTCATGCAAATCAAATCATGTCTGATGCAAAAGCACAGGCAACATGATCACAAAAAGAACCAGTACCAAAACATCCATGACACCGGAGGGTCTGAGCTCTGTAACATCTGAACTGATTTTTTTTTTTTCTCTTTTCTTTTCCTTTAAAATCTTTCCAACACATTTTAGCTGAGCTGAGTTTTATTTGTCTGTTCTGTTTTTTTGTCCCAGTGTTAAATGTTGAAGCTCATGTTTGGATGTTTTGGCTTCAGCGCATTTCTTTCAGGCCTTCTGGTTTTAATTCCAGATTGAAATGCAGCCTAGGACGCACAGCCTGCGTGTTCATAAGCGCGTAAAAACAGAACAATTATCATCCAATAATAAAAACCATCATCGCTGAAGTTCGACACCAACCTGCTGTTTCTTTTCATGACTTGTGGTGATTTTTTTTTGTCCCCCTACAAATGAAAAAATTAAAAAAATAACCTAAAAATAACCTTCTCATCACAGAGATGTAGGGGAGAGTTTTAGAGAGAGGCATGAAAGAAGAAAATAAGAGGAGGAAGATTTTTAAAGCGCTTCGACAAAAAAAAATAAAGTGAAAATGAGTTGAAATGTTGGGACAAAGTTGAAATGTTTCTAAAATCCGGAAATGTTTTTCAGTTAGGCCTATTTTTCTTATTTTTCTTCATATTTTTGCTTTTTGTTGAACTCCTAAAAGTCTTCTTCCTCTTATTTAGTCTGTCTCTCGTGCCTGATCCTGATCCTGATCCTGATCCTGATGCTCTCTCTGCTTTGGAGCTTTGATTTTCTCAGTGAAAGTTTGTAGAAAAGGAGCAGCTCCCGTCAGTGCACCGTCACCGCGGGCTGCAGCGCGGAGGCCGTGGAGGAGAGCGCCTCCCCGGGCGCTGCCGGGCTGCTCTGCGGGGACGTGGGGCTCAGAGACTGGGGAGAGTTCGCGAGGAAAGCCGGGATGTGGGTGGGCAGCCCCGGCAGGCCCGCCATGGAGGTGGGGGTGGGTTTGATGGGCACGGGGATGGCGGGCAGAGTCTGTCCGCTGTGACACAGAGATTTAAGCGGCATGCCGTAGGCCGAGTAGTCGCTGGTTGCCATGGAGATGGGCGCCGCGGTGTCCATCATCCCGGAGCCGTACATGTGCGGCCAGGCCGGGCTCAGCTGGTTGTGGAGCGGGTACCCGGCGGTGGAGAAGGCCGCCAGCCCGCCGGGCATCTTGTACTCTCTGGCGATGATGTTCTCGATGGCGAAGGGGTGTTTGAATCCGGACGGCTGGGACACGGAGCTCAGGTTGTATCCGCCCGGCATCTGCGGGAGGTGCGCGGCGGCGTGCAGCGCGCTGAGCCGCAGCTTGGCCTGCTGCTGCAGGTAGTGAGCGGCGTCCTGAGGCTTGCTGGGCGCCAGAGGGTCCGCGGCCTGCATGCTGCCCACCTTAAAGCGCTTCCTGCGCCGGAGAAAACTCCCGTTCTCGAACATGTCTCCACAGCTGGGGTGCAGCGCCCAGAAGCTGCCCTTCCCGGGCTGGTCGGGTCTGCGGGGGATTTTAATGAAGCAGTCGTTGAAGGAGAGGTTGTGGCGCAGAGAGTTCTGCCACCTCTGCGTGTTCTCCCGGTAGTACGGGAACCGGTCCATGATGAACTTATAGATCTCACTGAGAGGGAGCATCTTCTCCGGGCAGCTCTGGATGGCCATGGCCGTCAGGGAGATGTACGAGTACGGAGGCTTCTGGTCGCTGTACGTGTTCCTCCCCGGGCGAGGCATTCTGCTGCTGAACCGGGCTGAACCGGACCGGGGTGAGGTCAGTCTCAGTCCACAGAAAACACTGGCTTGTTCCAAACTTTGTCCAACCGCTTCCAACTCTTTAAAACACCTTTACGCACGGACAGAAACTTGCCTGGAGTTTGGCACGCATGCTCCCGTCTGTGACGCGCTCTGGAGCTCAAACTCCGCCGGGAAGTTGAAGAAAAGTTCGAGAGGCAGCGGCTGGTGTCTCCTCTCCTCTCCTGGCAGCTGCAGCGCGGTGTGCGTCCTCCTCCTGGCCGCTGCTGAGCTGCGCTAAGCTGCTGCCTCCTCCATGTCTCTGTCCCGCTCTGTCTGTCCCGTGCGCAGGCGGTGACAGCAGCAGAAAAGAGCCCTGCAGAGGAGCTTCATTAATGGGCCACTTCTTCACTATCACATGATCACGGGAGGAGGAGAGGGAGGGAGGGGGCTCGTGGGGGAAAGGGGGCACAGTGTGGTTTCATTTACACCTATTTACATGGACGCACTGAGACGACACGAGACACAGTCATGAGGCGGCAGAGAGAGCCGAGCAGAGCCGAGCATGGAGCCGGATGGTGGGGATGTTTGTGACGGAGCAGCGCTGCGCCGTGTGGAGGTATGTTTGGACACAGTTTACGCACGGCGTGTTTGTGCGTGGATCAGTGTGTGGGACTGTTTGGGTGGAGGAGGGGGGGTGTTTGGTGCCCCCCAACAATTTGCATTGACAAATAGATCCGCTGAGAGCTGCTGTTTGAGCGCCTTTAATGCCAGTTTGCTTTGTTTCTGGTTTATGTCGTTTTTAACAGCTGCTGCGCTGCGACGGAACAAACGAGCGTCACGACGAGACAGATTGATTTTATTTGACACAATCTTAATTCTTTAGCACTTTTAGGAATCATTATTTTACGCATTATTTTTCAAATATAGAATTTATTTTAAAGAGCACATTTTTCACCAAAAGAAATGTTAATTTGGTGCAGTTAATCACGCCTTTTTTTTTTTTTAACATACCGTCGTTTACGTTTAAATAGAAATGCTTTTAAACTTAATGGCACTGGATTGAAGAATCTTTGGTTTATTTTTATTTGATTAAAAGACAAAAATCACATTCAGCATCAATAAAAATGTCTCTTTTACTTTGCGCACAAAGATGGAAACCATCCAGGTGCTCCAGTTGTTTCATTGGTCATTATTTATGGCATCTCAGGCCTGTTTATCGTTTCTGTAGCCTATTTATTTATTAACTTTCTGTTAAATTATTTCATCTATTACAAACACATCTTTAATATTTAATTATCTCTTTTAAACTCAAACGATTTTTAAAGTTTCTTTAGTGGAGAGACGCACGCTGTTGGAGCAAACATTATTATTATTTTAGCTGATTTAGTCTTTTTTTAATTTCTTCTGATAAATTTTAGACATTAAATCCAACACATGATGAATCTCTGTAAACTAAAGACATTACCAACTATTTAAGGACGGTCTTCTTGTGCGTAAAGGGGGAATGGCACACACTTTTGCGTAAACATGGATCAAAACCATTGTGTTTTCCTGCTAGTATTGATGTGATATTGACAGAACATTAAATCACTATTTAACCCTTTAAACTCAATCGCAGCAGGAGCCGGATTCTAAACTTGGGTCTAACCTGAGGGCCTATCAGGATATTCAACCATGAAAAGCCAACCTTATTTCACCAGAAATGAATTATGGGGTAGAAAACTTGGCACTGATGGTAAATGATTTTGAAAGGTTAAAAACTCAAATCTGAGATAAAAAGTCAGACTTATGAGTTTTAAAGGTAAAACATGACAAACACTGTTTTTAAAAGGCAAAATATGAGATAAATATTGAAACAATGAATTTTAAAAGTCAAAAATGGAGATTAAATTCAAATCCTGATTTTTAACAGTCAAAATATGAGGTAAACATCAAAATGATGAGTTTCAAATGTCAAAATATGAATTAAAATCAAAAATGATGCATTTTTAAGGTATAAAAAGAGATAAAACTTAAATTTAGGATTTGAAAAAGGTCAAAAGTGAGATAAAAGTCAAAATCTTGATTTTACAAGGTAAAAAAAGTAAATAAAATTTAAAAATCATGAGTTTTTAAGGTAAAAAATGAGATAAAAGTCAAAGTTAGGAGTTTTAAAAGGTCAAAACATTATTAAAATTATTTTTACTGTCTACTTTTTCTAATTTTTATGACTCAACAAGGATGAAATAAATCATCAAGGTTAAGTTTACATTTTTTGAAAATATCATGATTTGGTGGACCGGGTATAACTGCACCATGGGCCGGATTTGGCCCCCGGGCCTTGAGTTTGACACCGTGCTTTAAGGCCTGTTGTGTCATACTTGATACATACTTTTATGATACCTCTATCTAATCAATATGTCAAATAAATTACTAGAAATAATTCTGAATAGGATCTGATAAGTGATCAAAATGCCCTCAGATGGATTATCAGTTACCAAAAACACCTAATTTACCAAATGAGATACAAAAAATATATAAAGTGTAATTTTATGGGAATTTGGATTTTTTTTTATTATTTCAGTGGAAAGTGAAATAAACATTTCAGTCCCACAAATGAGAATTTTCTGGCTATAATTTGTGTTTTCAGGCTTTAAAGGGTTGAGGCTGTAATGTCAACATTTTCAAAGGATATAATTTGCTTTCTAAAAGTGCTTTAAGGCATTTAACTGAACACAATGTTTGCAGGTTAGGTCAGGTTACTTTCAAAGGATGAAATGGACACTCTGGATTTTACAACGTTTTTTGCAGCTAGCAGCAAGCAAAAGGCAAACAGAAAAATCATTCAACATGTTCATGGTTGATTTTGGATCTTCTCATATTTAGGGGTTGGGAGAAAATCAGTGGGCCGTACAGAGGAAGCACAGAGGCTCATGGTCCCATTTTCCTTCTATTAAATTGTTAAAATGACCAAGGATTTTGTTGTCACGTCCTTCTGAGCCCTCTTTGGGTGGATAGAACCACAGAACGACAGCCTGATTACTAAAATAAGAAGAAACCATAAACATGTTTTATGATTTTAGTTGTTTTAGAACATAACTTTCTGATTTTCATGCAAATTTGGAGCCTTTTTTCAGCTTTGATTCATCAGGTGAGAAAATAAAACCTTTTAAGTACAACTGTCCAATTACCCTGAATTTATGGCATTATTATTATTATTATTATTATTATTATTATTATTATTATTATTATTATTCAGCCTTAAACACAATACATTTTAGTGACCTTTCACTTCTATCAGGTATTTATTTTTGTCATCAAAGAAATAATATAAAATAAAAACTGTAGCATAAGAATAAAGACCACCGTGGCTACGTTCCCTCCGCAGTAAAAAGTGACCCAAATCTGTTTTTACTGCTCATATGTGGCTCATATCTATTTTTTTTTCTATGACAGTGCAAACAGCACCAGTCACACTGAATCTCATCTTTTCATGTCAAAAATAAAGCCACTTTCATCGTGGTTCTAAATCAGATCTGTATCTGGTCTTTGTGAATTTGACCTCAGTCTGAACAGACAAACATAAAAATCAGATCTGAGCTAAAGATCAGAATAGAGCATGAAGGCCTGCAGTGTGAGCGTAGCCAGTGAGTCTTTTAATGATGCTGATATTCATAATTACTCCAATAAATGATCTAATGAAGTGGAGAGCTCACCTCATTATAAAACCAGTTCATTTTACATCACAATCAATAATCAAATTAACAAATGCTGAAGAGGGATTATTTTTTCCAGAAATAAAATATAACATGTAAACAACTCTTTATTTTTAGCCCATTGAAGTAAAACTTTCAAATCTTTTTCCCTCTGATGTAAATATTTCTGTTTTAACCCCCCCTCTCTGTGGTGGCGTCCCTGGCGGCAGCACGTGTCCCCGTGTCTCCCCTCAGATGAAATCAAAAGACTGATGATGTTTCAGAGGGACGATTTAAACACGGCCGGCTGAAGGTTTAATATTCCCCCAGGAGCCCGAGGAGGAGCAGGAGGAGGTGAGGGAGGGGGGACGACACCAAACAGCCGCTTTCACACGCCTGACCTTTGACCTCTGAGCTGCCACGGGGAGCGTTCGGGATGCAGAGACACGCTCAGAAAGCACAGAGACGGAGTGAAGAGTGAGAGCATGAAGAGAGACATTAAATGAAGAGTTCATCAAACACAACACCATCAGTGTTCACAGGATCAGTGTCTTCATTCTTCTGTTTATTTAACAAATGTGTTAATATTAATTATTATTAATAAATGTTTTCTATATGTTAAAACTCGTCTTTGTTTGTATCAATAGGCCATTTTTCCATTAAAAATAATTTTGGATTTATACAGAGAGTTTAGTTTTATCCTCAAGTAGGCCGGTTAAACTCTTATATGATTTTATTTTTCATATTGATCACTATATATATATATATATATATATATATATATATATATATATATATTTAAATTCATTCTTTATGTTAATTTAAAATCCAAGAAATAAATGCCAAACCAAATATTTTAAAGCCAAAGGATGATCACTTCTAAGATTTTGCTTTTGTTTAATATTGTAATCTCTGTTTTTTGTAATTTCTGCTTTAATTTTTTTTATAAACCTACCCAGTTTCTACACATTTTTAACCCTCTGCTGAAGGCACTCCTCTTCTTAAAGGCCTTTAGTTTTTTAAACTGTCCATTTTAAACAGACTTTATAAAATCTTTATTTATAATGGCCTGCTAACGTGCATTTAGAACTGACGTTTATTGCTATTCATCACTCTTTCTTTTTAAATATTTGACATTTTTTATCCATGTTCTCTGTTTATTTGACCCTAACCCTCTACCACTGGAAGATGCTGCACTAAAATGTTGACACTAAAGTATAAAATTGTATTGAATTGTTTTGTATTCTGGCCTGTTCTATTCCATTTTTAGGCAAGGGTAGGCCACATAAAGTCATTACCTATGTACATCAAATATGAGGTGCATGTCTAAAACCACTTTTAGGGACTAAGGCATGCATTATTAATGTAAATGAGCTCAAAGAGTGGATAAAATGACATCAAAATAGATTTTCATTATGCAAAAAAGTCCCTGGGGAGGAGCTCTGCAATGTTCAAGCCCCTCAAAACCCCAGAATGTCTTCATATCAATCAAAGTGTAGCTCTACTGGATCCCTACAGACACTGAAACAGTGATTGGTGGATTACTGAGTTAAAGGGCATGATGCAACAAATACAAATGCACGGTTTGTGTCAGAAGAAAAGATTTTGCACCAATAGTGAGTGTTTATTTCTTCTATTTTTATAACATGTGGCCTGGAGGCATGAAGAAATATGACATTGTGGTGAGTTTGAGTTATGGGGCTCTTCTCAGAGCTGATGAGCAGGGGCTGTTGGGTATTCATAGTTAAGATTTGGGTATGTTCTTTAGGTCTCTAGCTTTGTTACCACAAAATATGCTTGAACATATGTAGTTCACATGTATGACTGCTTTGAACTGAATGCTGAAGGGCCTGTTGTCGGTCTTTGTCTGAGGCCTCTAATCACTAAAACCACCCCAGGTTTTGAACCGTGACTGATCCTGTTGATTTGTATTATGTATTGTCCAGCTATTCTTTAGTCATTTTTATTTTATGGTTTATATTTTTCCATCTTACTTGTTTGTATTGTTCTATTCTCTTGTCATTATATTTTCATGTTATGTCTTCTCTCTGTTGATGATTATTCCAATGCTGTTGCCTCTCTCGCCTTTGCAGCACTTTGTGTCTTGTTTCTAAATGTGATTTAATAATAAAATGATTTTGACTTGGCTTCTTTTTCTCAGAATTATTATTTCAGTTATCATAAGAATCATATTATGAAATGATATCGTATGTAAATAACAAAAAAATTCTTAAGAGACCAAAATATTAAGTCATCAAATTTTCTGTCACAGATCTAAAATTTTAATGAAATCAGCCAAAAATCTCGATGGACGTGTGGGTGAGTGTGTTTTGGCAGAGCTCTGATAGATACATTGCCAGCATTACAACCAGTTGAATTCAGACTTGTGTTTGTCATCCTGCCAAAGCTTGAGAATTGGTTACACTAAAAAGGAATTTATTTATGATACAGTAAACATTTACTATGAGTTAGAAAATGAATGATCCCCAGTTCAACTGCATGGAGAGGATTCTGTTCACAGGGTTTTTTTTTATGACAATGATGCAAAAACAACATGGCAGCAGACTGATCCATTCATCCATCCATCCATCCATCCATCCATACAGCATCCATCCATCCTTCCATCCATCCACCCACCCATCCATCCATCCTTACACCAACCATCCATATATATGTCCATCCATCCACCCATCCACAATCCATCCATCCACAATCCATCCATCCATACACCACCCATCCATCCATCCATACACTATTCATCCATCCATCCATCCATACACTGTTCATCCATCCATCCATCCATTCATACACCATCCATCCATCCATCCATCCATTCATACACCATCCATCCATCCATCCATACACTATTCATCCATCCATCCATACACTGTTCATCCATCCATCCATACACCATCCATCCATCCATCCATCCATCCATACACTATTCATCCATGCATCCATCCATCCATACACCATCCATCCATCCATACACTATTCATCCATCCATCCATCCATCCATACACCATCCATCCATCCATACACTATTCATCCATCCATCCATCCATCCATACACCATCCATCCATTCATACACCATCCATCCATCCATCCATACACTATTCATCCATCAATCCATCCATCCATCCATACACCATCCATCCATCCATCCATACACCACCCATCCATCCATCCATACACTATTTATCCATCCATCCATCCATCCATACACCACCCATCCATCCATCCATACACTATTCATCCATCCATCCATCCATCCATCCATACACCATCCATCCATCCATCCACTGCTCTGTACTGCTATTTTGTTCAGGGTCTAGGTGGACTGGAGCCTTTCCCTGCTATCATATGGCGAGAGGCACAATACACCATGTACTATAGTCCATGAACATATAGAGAGCTCCAGGAACACTCACACCTATGGGCAATTTAGAGCCACCACCAGCGTGATTCTGTCTGGTCTGTGAGAGTGGATGGGGTATCTTGAGGGAAACCAGGATAACATTAAGAGAACATGCAAACTCCAAACATGAAGCGCCCTGTCTGACAGGGAAATGCAGGTTGAACTGCTTTTAATTCACTTGAAGATATAGTAGTTATGATGATCATAATAACAACAACAGTAATGATAATAATTATAATGATCAGTTTTATCAGTAATACATGTGACATTTGTCTGTAACTGGATGTAAATGGAAGCTGATTCAGTTATTAGATTCTCTTGAACACGCTGATATCACTTACACAGTAAAATCAGAGTTTTACTTAAATATCCAGCTCTAGCAAATTTGCACACTTACTGTTAGCATTTCTTTTAAACAATGGGATGTAAAGAGAAAAAATCATTTTGTAGCATCCAAGTCAAATACACACCAAAAATGTATATAACAATGAAATGACGATCAAGATCAAGATGGCGAAGATGTAAAACGTTTGTATGAATTTTTAACGTTCCTTGGATGGACGGTCTGTTATTGAAATCAAAGCCTTTTTTTCTGTTCTCTGCTAGTGTTATAGAGACTTAAAACATAAAGATCCTTTAGACTGATTTATGGAGGATGATTCTGTGGTAGCTTGGTGGAAACAGGCGACTGATCTGCAGTGTTTAAGTCTTGAATCGTCTGTAGATCTCCCTCCAGAATAATGACCATGCTGGCGTGTTTCTGTGTGTGGTCCTCCTCCTCTCTAACTCTGAGTGCAGCTGAAGTGTCGGGGGATGATGAGGAGCGTGCTGAAGGACCAATGCTACCGCTGCTACTCTGCATATTAAAACACACACACACACACACACACCCACACTCTCACTCTGCTCTGCTGTAGGCTGTGGGAGGCTGACGAAGAGCTGGTCATATTTGTTTCATCCTCAGGAGACCATCGTGTTTTACAGAACAGTCTAAAGCAGGGGTGTCCAACTCAATTCAGGTCTAACCTGAGGGCCCTTTTAACCATAAACTGTCAACCTCATTTCACCAGTAAAAAGATACGATTTTAAAAAAAAAAAAAAACTTTGCACTGATGGTAAATGATTTTAGGGTTAAAAAAGTAAAAAAAGATGAGTTTAAAGGCTTATAATCTGAGAAAAGTAAATTTATTAGTTCAAAAAGGTCAAAACATGAAATTGAAATGGAAAAATTGTGTTTTTTAAAGGCAAATATATTAGAAAGCCAAAATTATTAGCTTAAAATGTGAAAATATGAAATGAAATTTGTAATCATAAAATTAAAAGTCAAAATATTATTCAAATTTAAAATTGTGCATCTAAAAGGTCAAACTATGGGTCTATGAAGTCAAAGTTTGGAGTTGAAATATGAGATAAAATACAAAATAATTAGTTAAAAAGTTCAAAACATGACTTAAATTTTTAAATTATGTATCTAAAAGCTCAAAATATAATTTAAGAAGTCAAAATTGTGAACTGAAATGCTCAAAGTACAAACTAAAAAGTCAAAACCCCAATTTTGAGTCCTAATTGTGAGATGCAAAATTGGAAATATAAAATTGAAAACAAATCAATTTATCTTCCCCCACTTCTGACTTTTTATCTTATTATTTTTACTCCTTCCTTTTTCAGATTGGATGACTTAACAAGGATATCTTAAATCATCAAGGATAAGTTTACATTTTTATACCTGAGAAAACCAAGTATCTGCCAGTTATAAACAGAAATATCATATGATCTTGTGGGCCGGATTTAACTGTTCCACGGGCCGGATTTGGCTCCTGGGCCTTGAGTTTGACACCCTTGGTCTAAAGTGTTTAAATTGTTTAAATAAAGACAGCTTTTGCAGTGAAAGTTTAGAGTTATAGACAGAAAAGGAAGTACTGAACTCTGCTATCTAACCTTTGGTCAGCTTAGAACAGACAAGGAAGTGGAGCTGACGCAGGCCTTAGTGTTAGAGATAATATTTCCAGGATGAAGGGCGATGCAGATGTGGACAATTCTGCATCCAGAGGCAGAACGTACTCATTGCATGCTGACACCACCTGCAGATTTTCCCCTTGTGGTTGGACCAACTGTAAATGCTCCAAAAATAACCTGTTTCCCTTTCAAACATGGCTGCTGTGATGCTTTTTAGCTGTAGTCTATTTTAAATGGTGCTGCTTTTCTTGTCTTTACTGCAGCACTCCTCACATGTGACTCTAAACAACCAATCAAGTTCTTTATTGAGATCAGGGGAACCCTCAGCAGTCTGAGGAGTGATGTCTGTTGACAGAAACACAGAGATATGAAGCAAGTCAGGAACAATTAGAAGAAACAGCAGGGAAAAGTATTTATAATCAAGAATAGTAGGAGTCTTACATGTTCATGTCCCAACTGACAGCTTTAAACTAGCATGTCTTGTATGTTTCTGTATTGTGATCATTAAATACCATCATGTCAAACGTTGCTGCGAGACAAAACAATTGTGAATGTATTGTGCGAGCACACAGAAAATAAATACAATCAAACACTACCTAACAACATGCCAACAAATTTCCCTTAAAGTTAACATTAGTTTTTAGTGTATATAAAAATCCCTTTAAGACACAGGAGGCTACCTGTCACTAGCGCTGCAAAGCTGATGGATTGGCCAGATTCCATGTCTATCCTCAGGGGGATCCATCATGTAAAACAATAATGTGAAACATTTGTGCCTGGTCTGAGGACAGACAGTGTCAGGTGGGATTTGGTTGTACTGCACGCTGGTAAACAATGGCTGCTGTTGACTGAATGATTAGTTTGGATATAGATACAGGCAGTTTTTATCAGAATTGGACATTTCTTTATAGAAGAGCAAAGAAACTCAATGAAAGCTTTTCTTGATAGAAAATGTGTTTTTAATGCTCTCCCTTCCAGCTTCAGTGTGAGTCCAGTTCGCCAACTGGTTCCACTGTAAACACAGCAGCTACCAGTCAGGCTCATGTTACTGGAGCTGTGTACGCCCACTCTGACGTGTCTTGTCACTCCGATCGACCCATAATGAATGCGACAGACAGGACATACGTCCAATCATCCTTCCCAAACAGACTACGGGCAGTTGCCCAGATTAAAGTGAAATACATGTTGCATACAATGGATAAATGCAGCAGTTTATCCGACATGTCAGATTAATGTGTCACATTTTCTTCTTAAATGTAAAATCCTAGAATTCTTTCTCAAGGAGAGAGAGGAGAAGGCGATAGAGCTGTTTAATTTTGATATGTGACCTAATGTTTTCAAATACTAGTTAACTAAAAATGTTAATCAAGGAAACAAAGACAAGACTAAAATGATAGTGCTGGACTGTTGGACAATAAAAATCCATGATATTTCTCCACTGGCATACAAATTATGTCAGTATTTTCATCAGTATGGTTTAAATCAGTCCAAGTGTATGTTGCCCAGATATGACTGTTTTGCATTCATAATAATTTTAAAATAATAAATAAAGTGGTTGATTACATTAGCTAAAAAGAATGAATAACACTAAACATGGTGAAAAACCGGAGTTAACTTTTGCATTGATTTGCCAGTCAGATGTTTATAAAGCTACTGGGTTTTCATATAAAGAAGTAACTGCAAACTTTGTTTATAAATTCAGGACATACGGTGTATTATTTATTTATCTTATCTACATGAACATGCAAAGAAATCTAAACTGGCACAAGAAATTTGTATTTACCTTACTCTTTGTTTTTACCAATGCAAAAGCAGCCATGAGCAGTTATAAAGAAAGCAGAGGATGAAGCTGTTCTTGTGGAAGTGTGATGCATCGTTGTATTGAGTCAGCTCCAGCTGCTGTGAAATAATGCGAGTAAATTTACTGTTTACTTTAACCATAGTAAAAGTATTGCTCATAAATGGGGAAATTATGGTTCAAAGTGCACAGATATTTGTAAAACATGTGTTGCTTGGCTAGCAGGTTAAGGGGGGCCCTGTGTGATATTCTTTCTGGGGGCTAGAAATACCCAGCTAGGCCCCTGGTTTACAATGTCAGTGAATGTGTGTTAGACCAGTATCATAGGTGCCAGCATCCTGGCAAACATTTCCCTCATTTTGGAGCTGAAAATGTGTGAAGCTATCATTGGATCTAATGTTGAAACAGTTAAATGTGTCAGTATTACACATTTTCACCACTTTCTTTTTCTCTTTTGCTAATTTTAACCATTTGTGCCAATTATTGTCACATTCAACCCATTTTTGACACTTTCAGCCAGTTAGAAATCAATCTTTGCCACTTTTTACTCATTTTGGCCAGTTGTATTTTGACACATTTTGGCTACTCTTAGCCCATTTTTGACCCATTTCTGCCACTTCAAACTTCTTGCCACTAATAAGCCATTTCACCACTGGTCTGCCCTTCCTCAAATCATTTTTGCCACTTTTTGGCCAAACTCAGCCTTTGTGCCACTTTTTAGCCACTTCAAACCACTTTTTGCCATTTTATGCAACCTTAAATCAATTTCTTCCACTTTTTATACATTTTCACCAATTTTGTGCCACTTTAAACCAAGTTTTGCCATTTTGCAAACACCCATGTTTTCCACTTGTCCCCCATTTTTATGATTTCACAATTATTCTGTCTTTTTTCCACTACAGGTGTCACAGTTTGTTCATTTTTTTTTCTGGCATCCTGGCATCTGACTCTACCTTCCCAATGATTTAGTTCAGTGTGCCCATACACATTATTATCATGACCTTTAAAAGGTCATTCTGTTTTAAGAAAAAGGGGTTTACATCTAGGAAATGGCTATATTGTTCGACAGCATTAGTCAATCAAATGAACCACAGGATTGAACCCAGGCTACCCACGTACATGGGGCACCACCTAACCACCAGGCTATCTGTGCCTCTGAAATGGAGCTTTATGCTGAAAGAGTGCACATAAAGACATGAGCTTTCTGTACCAAAATCATTTTTACTCAGTAAAAACTGTCATTTTAGCATGGATGTGTATGTGACTTCTGCTCCTTCTGCTGACAGCCTCTAGTGGACACTCAAGGAACTACACTTTGTTCCACTTCTGCATTTCACAACAACAGAGGTTTCCACTTAGCAATGACTCACTCAGAGCCTGCCTCCAGTGGCCATTTAAGGAACTGCAAGCACACACAGAATCCATATATCACATCCTGATGTTGCAGACAGAATCAGACTCCCTCAGAGGAAAGGTCAAAGGTTAAGAACACACTGGTGTCTTCAGTATAGGGAAGGATTTACCTCCTGCTGCCAACACTCTCCATCATCTCCACCTCTGTTTGACAGATGAAACACAAACCACTCAACATCTTCCATGATTTAATCCGCTTTAAGCTTCCTTTACAGTCTTCATTAGGGACTTATAGAGAGAAAAGCATCACGTTATTCACCACCAGCTCAATTAAAGTTAAATAACAGACTCACCTAATTCTATTTATTCTGTTCATTTCTATTTAACAGACATACATATAGAAACCACAAAAATACAACAATGGAAATGTCTGCTGGCACTTCTGCAAAATCTAAGAAGACACGCAGCGTAAGTTTTGCCCTCCTTTACCAGGATCTCTCCAACACTGAGGCACCAATGCAGCCAGAATTGGGGTTCGACTCCCAGCAGTACCCTGTTTAGCAGATCTGTCTCTGCTTCAGTCTGGTCTCACACTCGAGTGGCTCTCGGTGTTCAGGAGGAGATTACTTCCATTTAACTGCTGATTAAGCAAATTGGAGGCTGATTAGTAAATGAGCGGCGGCCTTCAGGAGAGCTGCTAATTAGGACGCCGATTAGCGTCTGTCAAGAGCAGCGAATGAGGCGCCGGCACTCGTTAAGAGATTATTACTCCACCAGGCTGCCAATACAGCGATGCACTCACAGTGAGAGGAAATCTATAACTTACATGTCTACTTCATCATCTGGAAGCACCTGAGCACTCTTCAGAGGCTATAATCAATATTATTGTCATTACATATGAAGTGACAGTTTATTGGGTGTCTTTACAAATCAGTAAGCAGCTGAATCCAAACCTCAGCAATGATTTATGAGGCTCGATACTGAATTCTCACCCATTGTTTCTTGTCTTTTCTTTTATGATCATATAGGGAGGCAGAGTGGGGGAAGAAATGCAACAAATGACACCAGGATCAGGATTTGATCCTGTGACCATCAGGGACTGTGGTCTTTAAACATGGGTGCCAGCTCTACCGACTATTAGTTAAACCTGCTCCTGAAACTCATTAGTGAGCTGCTAACTGTTCCTCCTAAAAGCCATTATTTTAAAGGGAATCCTTCATGTTAAGACATGCTGACTGGTTAAAGGGATATTTCGGATTTTTTGAAGTTGGGTTGTATGAGGTGCATAGCTGCTATTAGCCTCCAAATGTATCAGTGAGCATTTCCCCTTTAATAAGCAATCACTTTGAGGAGCTAGGCTATGTAGCGCTGTTCATGGGTGTCATTTTCCGTGTAATTCAACAAGTTTAAGGCAAAAAATTAAGTTCAATTGTATGCTCTATCTGGCATTTTGTAGTGTTTCTCACCCAGAAAGCCTCCATGTTTGGTGCTATCTAATGCAAGCTCCCAGTGCCATGCTCTTCTGCCTCAGCGTATCTGATCAGCTGATTGGGTCTGCAGGCTTCAGCAAAGGAATTAATAAGTAACTGAACTAAAACAAAAATGATGAGTGTTTTTGACTCGAGTGATGATTGTGTACCGTTTACTGTAGATGAGAGGATACTTTTAATAACAGGAGTACTCGTATTCATCTACACATAGAGGCCTAGCTGAAAGAAAGAGGGTGATAAACTTTGGTGGATACCGGCTAAAAGGAGAGATCCAAAGTTACCTGGTGGTGTAGGTGTGGAAACTGTGAGCCCATGCACATGAACAGTGAGAGCTTCTGCTGTCACGAATGGGACTTCATAACACTTCTTCAGGGCATTTCTAGTGGAGGATAACGCCCACATGCCTGCAGTCTTTATCTCTCTCCATCCCTGTCTTAGGTGGCTTTCACACCAGAGGCCCGGTGCTGTATCCGAGTGCACTTGAGCCCAAAGTCTGGTTCATTCTGGTCCGTGTGAATGCAAATGAACTGCACCCAGGCACAGGACCCGGGCCCACTTGCGGATGTTGTCTCAGGTTCAATTCAAGTGGACTCTGGCACAGTTCGGATGAGATGTGAACGCAACCACGCCCAAATACGGGGAAGTGCGTTATCAGCTATACGACATCATCGTCATAAAATTAAATATCTGTCCATGGTGTGGCAGGTTGTTCATGTTTTTCCTCAATAAAAGGCGGGAATAATCAGAATCAAATCAACAAAGGGTCTGTTATGACTCACCTTATGGATGAGCACAAGTTGGAGTACGGCTGGGCAATTAATCGAAAATGAGATTAAATCACAGAAAAGCCTGCAGCAACTTTCAAATTGCAGTAGGTGCAATATTTCTTTTACCTCAAATTTGTCTCAAAATACTGGTTTAAAACTTTTTTTTTGCAACAGACACATTATGCGATGAGGAGCTAATGAATGTTCTTTTGCAACATGCAAAAATGGAGTGGCATATCTTTGGGATAGTGTACCAAAAAAATCTTATTTTCTTCATTTTGTAAGTTTTAATATTAAATATAAGAATTATATAAAATATCATTCCCTTTATACAGTTCATATCCAATTTGCAAAATGAGTCAAAATCATCACAATTAGATATATTTTCAAAACTGTTCAGCCGTAGTTTAATCTAACATTGTGTTGGTTATAGTTTAGAATGAATTAAGTTTTGTTTTTGTTGGAAAACACACGAGATGAGGGACTTAAGAGATAATCGCATATTAAATTGCAATTAGATTATTTTCCCAAATTGTTCAGCCCCAAGTTGGAGTCAGTGAGATGAGATGTGAAGGCTTCAAATTTCTTCTGCGGGAGCCAATTTAATCCACTGAGCTGCATGTAGATGTGTAGATATGAAGATGTACAGTGCTGGCATCTTTCAAAGTGATTTTAAATCATCCATGGTAGCAGGATGGACTTTTTCTGCCAGGTCAAAACAAAATAGTGCTCAGGTTATGACCCGAGTGGTTGCCATGGTAGCTTCTTCTTCTTCTTTTCCCTCTTTGGCAGGTTTGTAAACCAGCTACGTGCATACCACTTCCTGCTCAGACTGAGTAAATACGCAAGTGGGCCCAGGCATGAACTGATGTTTCTAGTGTGAAATCGTGCCGCGGCAAATTCACTAAATTAGGCAGAGAAATTATACCTGCAAACTGTGCTATATAGCTTAACTTCTTATTAAAGGGACAATGCACATTGAAACCTCTGGAGGCTAATGGCACTACTATTGCCAAGTACCTCACACAACCCAACTTCAAAAAATCTGAAATGTCCCTTTAATTAAAGATTCATAAACAAGCTAAAGAAAAAGGTTAAAACTTTAAAGCAACTTATTTTTACTCCTGTTACACAGGTTAGCACAGCTAGCCTGATTAATAAAATTACCCTGGGCTCCACTTACAGTACTACAACCCCCTATAGTATAGTTACATGGGTCAAATGCTACACATGGAAAATTACAATTTCGCCAAAATGTCCAAAACTAGTGTGTTTCTTTGTACAGCATATATTTACAAGGAACTTTGCTAACTTTATATTCAACATGTCTGAACATGCAGGGTTTCTTTTTAGACTCAAGCTTTAAAAAACACCAGACTGTTGGCTAATCAACAAGGACAAGGACAGAGACAAGTTTGTGAACTTTCAGCAGCTAAAGACGTGGATATTTGCCTCCGGAAATGGTTGAGGTCTTAAGCACTCAGTGTGTAAATTCCACTGCTAGGATGCTTTCTTTCTCTTCCAGGGAATTTTTCACTCTTAAATAAACTTTTACAGACAAACAATCAATCAGTGAATCAGAAAATAATCAGGACATCTATCATGAGATGCACACCTTTGCAAAATGCTCCATCTCCTACAGTAGCATTCTGATTTCACATGAATGCAAAGAAGTGACTGATTAGTAGAAAAGTTACAAAAAGGGACATTTCCCTCCTTGTAATTTTTGAACTATTACTTTCTTGATTGCATACTTTCACTCCCTCAAACACTGTAAGGCTGATGTAGAGAGGCGTCAGTCGGTCGGCGGTCCAATCACAGCAGCCAGTTTGGGCCATCTTTAAAAGTTAATTTCTGAGGTAATGAGTGCTGAGCTCCCGCTAATACAGCACTGCGCTCTGACTCAGACGGAGGAGGTGGAGGAGGGCCGTTCTGCTTTTTCTCATTACAGACTTGTGAAACATTCTCATTGCTCGTGTATTTAATTGAGCTGCAGAAATGCAACATCAGGAGGACTTGGGGATAAATAAGGAGCGTTCCCATTGGTCCCACTGAGGAGCTATTGATGTTCCATAAATCCCAGTCAGGAGAAATTAAATTGAGTTATACCACGCTGAATTACCTTGCATCTAAATGGCATCCAGGTCCAGGCAAATGGAATAATTAGACCTCGCCAAAATGTTATGGAGTGTTATCCCGAGTGACGCGGAGCCGTAGATATTCATGGATGTGCAGCACTCGATTGGCTGCATTTACTGAGAAGCATATCAGATAACAAGGCCGAGCAGGGAGCACTTCACGAGTTCAGAGAGAAGATGCAGAAAATAACAGCTGCCTCTGCAGGGAGATGAGACAAAACAGACTTATCAGAACATCTCTATAAAGCCCTCAGTCTTACCTTCAGTATCGCCAATAATACAACCTGAGACACATTAAACCCTTTTAATTTGAGCTTTTCTGAATTTAAACAAAAAACATAACACCAGGTTTGGCTTTAGTTGATATCTAACAGATGTTTAAGAGCCTATGAAATATTACAGTGTTGCATCCAAAAGCTCATCTGAGAGTGTCCATCTAGCACGAGTCTGAGGTTTTCAAGCGACCATCACCATCAGGGATCTGGCTGTTTGTTGCAGACTTGTTTCTGTGTTGGAGCGTTACTAAAAACTGAAAGTGGAGGAGTCGATTGATGACATTTTTCGAATAGCAATATGTCGCAGAATACCAACTGTCAGTTACATTTTACCACCGTTGAAATGGCATATTTTAAATGCACTTAATTTCAAAACAATTTTAGTATCTGTATTGACAATGTGAAGCAACTGGCCCTTTGCTAGGCCGCTCACTAAAACAACCACTGTCCAATCCAATGTTAGCAGTCATAGTCATGCACTGGAGGCCTAACAAGTTTTTTGCAGAAGCTTGAAATGCATCAAAATGTGCTAACGGGACCTGCAAATCAGCCAACTTATACTCCAAATGTTTAGAGTGGGGTTTTGAATTTTTGCCCCTCACCACAGACAAAAGACATCCTTCCCTTAAAGAGACATTGTCTGGATGGGAACGTATGTTGCCCTAAAGCCTCTATCTACTTTTCAGCATTCATAGTTCCTTTCCAGATATGTAAGCTGCCCATTCCATCAGCACGAATGCAACCCCATACCATCAAAGATGCAGGCTTTTGACCTGTGTACTGATAAACAGCTGGATGGTACCAATCATCCACCAAGACATGGCTTCCATGGTTTCCAAAAAGAACTGCAAATTTTGATTTATCTGACCACAGAACAGTTTTCCATTTTGCCTCAGTCCAATTTAAATTGGACTGAGGCAAGAAGACAGTGCCATTTCTGAAACATGTTCACATATGGCTTCTTTTTTAATGCTACAGCTTTAACTTGCATTTGTGGAAGGCAGACAAATGTTGGAAGTGTTCCTGAGCCCATGCCATGAATCCCAGAACAGAAAAGTGTCTGTTTTTAATGCAGTGCTGCCTGTGGACCTGAAGATCACAAGCATCCTTGATGTTCTTGTGTTTCTAACACATGGGCCAGACGTAGCCATCAAACAGGCTGGGTGGATCTGGCACCGTAAAGTTCCTAGAGCACCAACTCTTTTTGCATCATTCGTACAGGATGGAAATAAAGTAACATTGGTTCAGCACATCGATCAAAGGTTCAAAGCCTTCCACAATTAGGATGTAAGTCTCCTCTTCCTTAGAGTCAAACTTTGGGACAATGTCAATGTCCAGGGTGTTATTAATGCCATGAGATTTCTCAAATTTCACTGGGTTCTCCAGCCATGCGTACTCCATCGTACTCATCATGTCCAGAGCAGCAGCTTCAATCTGATCATGGGGCTTGAAGAAGTCATCCTGATGTACCACACAACAGCTGGGTAGGTTTTTGATCAGTCTGGATGTCCCTTGCACACAGAGATTTCTCCAGACACTCTGACTCTTTTGATGATTATATGAACTGTAGAACAATGGGACATATTTTACCCTTTTAAGATAAGTCTGTATTGTTCTCAGAGGTCTCCAAAACATGCCTGTGAAGTTTGTTACTGAAAATCACTCCAGTATTTGATTTTTGCATGTCTAAAAACCCCTCTGTTTCAGCCCTGCTCAGAAGGAGCTGTTCCTGTGTCTGACTCTGCCCCTGACCACGGCCCCTCTTGGGAAAGGAATGTGGCTTAATGGATGTGGCTCTCCTGATCCTCCTAAAGGACGGTGGAACTTTATTACAAGAGGGGAGGGACAACCAAAACTGGGGGCAGGGCTAACTCCCCACATGACATCATAAAGGGACAATCTGAGATGGCTTGTTTCAGCACATATTTTCTAAAAGGTGGAGAAAGAAATAGGGGTTTCTGGTACTTGGGGGGATTGTAGGCCAAGGGCACATATTTTTTGTTAAAAAAACATGAAAAAAATGATTTTTGCATAATATTTCCCCTTTAAGGCAAGTTTTACTGTGCTGTAACAAACTGTACAACCGTACATTATTGCTAAAATTACCTAAAAAAAATAAGTTACCGTAGCATGTTTTAAAGCGGTGGTTTTTTATGGATATGGATATGCTGTGCCGGGACATTTTGGCTTGATCTTAGGTATGCCTTGGACAAAATAAGGTTGGAAACCACTGCTGTAGATGGTGGGATAGTCAAAGTCTCTGCAATTTTACATTGAGGAACACTTTTTGAAATTGTTCCTGAACAAGTGCATATCTTAACCTTGTATAGACTCTGCCTGTCTCGTAATTTTTGTTCAGGCCAGTTTCATTAGTTTGTTTTTTTAAAAACATTCTGTTAAACCACAATTCAAAAGCAATGTCTGATTTACATTAGTTAATTTCAGGACATTTTTTGTTCGTATTAATCTGATCAATTTCAAGTTATTTCTGTGACTATTGTGGGTTTTTCTTTCTTTAACGGAAGGATACCAGCTATTTTGTCCACTACTGTTTATAGTGTCTCGGGGTCACGGGGGCTGGCGCTTATCCCAGCTGTCATTAGGTACACTCTGGACTGGTCAACAGCAGGGCTGACAAACAACCAGGCATGCTAACGCTCACATCTACAGCCAATGCAGAGTCACCAGTTCACCTAATGAGCATGTCTTTGGTGGGGGGAGGAAGCCGGAGTACCCAGAGAGAACCCACGCATGCATGCGGAGAACATGCACCCCTGCACCGCCATGCAGCCCCAATTGAGACATCTCTAGTCAAAAATTTTCTCCTCATGTATTTATATAAGGAACTAATACTTAAAGTGCTGACTTGTCCCTGCTATTTGAATAAGTCTTGACATTTAATATCATATTTCACGTTTAGGCTCCATTTCTGTTAATACTTAATACTTGAAGTGTCAGTCTTATCCTAAATGTCTAGACTTTATGTCCTTGATGTAAATTAGTCAAATACTCCCTCTCTCTCTGCCCAGTCCTGCTCTTTCTATACAAATGTAAAACATTTTGTCTTTAAGGGTCTTTTGTTTGAACTTCTCGACTTTCTGAACCTGTTTCACATAAGAAGTGATGAAAGTTGATGAAATATCTGAATGATGTTAAAAGTGGGGAAACGTTAAATCTTCCACTTCACTTTTTCTCTCTTGTAGAATAAAAAATGCATATCATACTTAATGACGAGATCAGTGTGCTTGAGCTGAATATCAAAACTACAATTTGAAGCCACCAGACCAAGCTGTGACTGAACCTCCGCTAACATCCCATCGCCACAGACACCCACCAATTACAGCCTGCTTTTCTTTTCAGGGTCATTATAATTAATGACAGTCTGGAGCGCCGTTATGAGCCTCTCAAGTCCTTCACAGATAAAAGCCGTTTGGCATCTGGGCTCCGCCGACACTGAGGCGGCTGCTTACAGTGAGCCACCACTGCCACCATGGCCGCCGCCTCTGCTGCACGATACGATGAATATTTAATTAATAATTAGTCATGTAATTCCTCCTCAGGAGTTATTATCCCTCAAACTGGTTTGTGAATTTAATTATTAGCAGCCTTTTTGTTTCCACGTCCCCCTCATTACTGTCAGGATTGATGTAACATAAACTTCATTAAAAATTAAAGTGGGATTCTTTAATTACGAGGCCGCCCTCGCCGAAGCCAGAATTAGCCAACTCAGTGATGTGCAAATGAGAGCATTATTTAAGAAACATGCTGGAAGTAGTTATGCTAATTCACCGGGGTTCACAGTGGCAGACCTTTCCACTCGCGGTTGCATATTCATTAAATGCACTATGCAAATTTAATGTAGCAGCCTTAGTAATGCCTTGTTAATTTATTCAGATTTATTGAGTAAGACTTGTAAAAAGTACCAATTTAATTAGCCCATCTCCTCGGATGGCGGCCGGTGATCGCTGAGCTTTTTAAAAAGAAGAAACATCATGTTTTACAATTCACAGCCTTTAAAGGGGGATATTTGCCGCACTTATGGGGACGCTCAGAGAGAAATCACTTAAACTGCTGCTCGCATTCCCATGGGGAGGATGGAGGAGGAAATGAAGCCGTCTGCTCTGAGTGAAGTCCGCAGCTCTAACGGCTCCGGCGACAGCAGAGAGGCTGTTAGCTCCACGTTTGGATCGACCCGGGAGGTGTTGTCTGACGGCAGATCCCAGGACGCCAAACGCCAAAACATCACCAGAGGAGCCGTCAGACCAAAAGATCTCAAAAGACAATAAAGGCTTCAAGTCCCTCACACGTAACAGAGAAAGGTCACAAGGTCAGGAAAAGAGTTGAGGCAGAGTTCAGGGCTTATG
This sequence comes from Cheilinus undulatus, assembly GCF_018320785.1. NCBI lineage: Eukaryota > Metazoa > Chordata > Actinopteri > Labriformes > Labridae > Cheilinus > Cheilinus undulatus. The sequence goes on from NC_054865.1 coordinate 6,659,464, forward strand.
TCACTGGTGAGAACCTTAGCTCTTTAATCTAAATTTGAGAAATGAAGAAAGATGATGCAAAAACAAAGGAAGGAAAGAAAAGGGGGTAAGGAGCTCAGATAGTAGAGCAGATATCCCATATTCAGACACGCCTTTGGATTATTTTTATGCACATCTTGCTGTCTTTTTTAGATGTTTGAGTTAAAGAGAGGCTGACAAAGCATAAAACAAGCACAGTTTAACCCTCATTGAAATACTTGGAACTTAAAAATTTCAGTTGAGGAAATATTATCTGTGAACAACTTTTCAAAAACGACAAACATATTGTACTGACATGTCTACACTCACCATGGTTTGCATTATGCAGCTCTCAAGGAGTTTACTCCTCCGTAGTGGCTACGTCACGTATTTTGTTGCTCTGATTGGCCTGTAAAGATGTGACAGAAAAGATGTTTAACCAGTCCCCCTCTGAATTCTTTTCAAAGGCTCTGCCCTTTCCCAAACGCTGTCTGTGGAAGGTTAGAGTTCTCCCTGTGTGACCTTGTTCCAGCCTTTATTTCTAGTGATTGATTCACAGTGTTTGACCTGCTTGTGTTTTGACTTAGCCTTTAGCCTACTTCTCTGGATTTGTTTGCCTGGTTTATTCTGCCTCTTTGTGTACCAAACTTGGACTGCATTAAACAACCTGCCTTTTTGAACAACCCTAACAAGGCTACATATGAATCCTTGTCTTGAGTCATTCCTTGTTTGAACAATGTACGATTCATTGCCTGTTTGTGGTAAAAAATAAATAAATCCTATGAAATGTGTCCATATAAAAATGCTAATAATAGAAAATAAAGATAGAGTCTAATGAGTACATTAACTTACACATTAAAAACTTATTTAAATACAAAATGTTCTTTTACAAGACATGGTATGGTTGTCTTCAAATTCTGACCTCTTTTACAGGGCTGGCTTCAGGATACTTTATAAATCATGGTGATGCAATCAGGTTGATCTTATAATTCCAACAGAACACCAATTTAGCAATTAGAATTTTTTATGACGGAATATTTCATGACATTCATCCCCACTATAGAGTACTGTTATCCAACATTAACTAGTTATTTGTCAAGAAAATGCCCTTAGTAGCCTCCAATTTTCACATAGCAATCTGCCAGTGAATCGTACTGCGGAGCAAATCGCTCCCTTTCTAGTTCATCAGAGCAGTTCCATAGCTGGCACTCCTGTCTGGCAGTGGCGTGTGCCTGGATCACCACTTCACTATGCTTCGTTCCAGATATGCTGCAGGCCTTTTCTTAAGCGCTGGGCACTACCATTCCGCTTCAATTCCTGTCTATCAGAAAGCTTCGAACAGGAAGTCACAAGCGTAGAATATCCGGTTCAAAATACAACACAATGCACGGACTCCCAATTGCACATCATCACTACATCAACATTACGTCTCATCCTGCAGCAAGACCAAAGGGTCACCAATAGGTCAGTGGGTCAGAGAGCTACAACGGCGCCATTGACGAGGAAAGTTAACTTTTTAGGACATTTAGCCAAAGAATTTTTCATAAAACCACAGATCCTTTAAGCAAACATTAACCCTTTAACTTCCTATTGTACTCCCCCAATGCAGAAGCAATAATATCATAGACTTATGCCAGACAGGATGAAAAATTAAGCCCAAAAGGTAAAATAGTGCGCTGTTGACATACTATTCCTGCGTGAACTCACAATTCTCCTGTGATCTCTGCCTGCTGATCCGCTGTGGCGCAGCACTCTAGACCTGGTTCCAGTGGGCGAGGTTGCTCACCTTCGATCGGAGCAAACCCGGTGCACGGCGCAGTCCTCCTATGTGGAAATTGCGGGTAATGTTGCTAGATTAACTGGACATATATCCTAATATAAACAACATTTTACACTCTTAAATCGATGTTAGGTCCAAATATGGTTCCTCTATTTTTCATGCTAAAATTTCAGTAATTACTAGAAATCCTATGCAAACAAAACCTGTCATGCCATTTAGAACTACTATTCACCTTTAAAATGAAGAGAAGTCTAGCTCGATGAGACTGATATGTGAATGTGGAGTAAATGGGTAGGTGTGACCAGCGGTGTTAAAGCACTATGAGTACAATACCAGCTCTAGTCTATTTACCATTTTTCCTTTTTAATTACTAATTTTACTCCACCTGTTGTCAGACGGGCCTGGTGCATGCTGTTTATGTTAGAGTCATATGCTCTCTAGAGCCAGGCATGCTGCCTCATTGTGCACAAGCTACGGTCTGCTTAAATCTTTCTTTGTGGTGTTCAACTTTATTATTCTTCAATAATCAAGCTGTGAGAGGAAAGAGTATTCAAACAAGTTTTGTTAAGTCAGGGATGAAAATTTCCTGCATCTCCTCACTACAACTATAGACTTCCCATTTTACTGACGACAGTGTCTTTAACCTTTAAAGACCAGAACTTTTGTTTGGAATGTATTTTTAGTTTTTCCCTCGTATTTGGGATAATTTTGACCTGAGTTTCAAGTTTCAAAGTTCAGCCTTGACTTTGAAAACAAGTTCATTTTGAAATTAAGTTAAAAAATGGAGTTCAGTATCAACACGAATTCCCTTAAAGTAAAGAAGAAAAAAAAAAGTACCTAAAATTTCTGTGAAAATTCTTCAATATATTTTCAAAGTTTCTCATAAAAAAATCATAAAATTTCTTTAAATAGTCCCCAAATGTTTCAGTGAAGCTTTTATCATGAAGCCTTAATCTAATTTTATAAAATGTCTCGAAAAATTCAACTTAAATTCCTGAAAATGACAATAAAAATCTTCAAAATGCACTAATAAATTCCATTAAAAATGGTGGAAAAATTTCACTCAACATGCCAAAAAATTGCCATTAATTCCCAGAAATATTCCAATCAAATCCCCAAAAGTAAAAAAAAATTAATTTCCCATATTTCTGTCAGCATACCTAAAAACTTTGAAGAGAATTTTCCCCAAAGAATTCAAATAAAATTCCCCCAAAAATTACAAATACATTTCCCAAATCAACACAGAAATGACTAAAAAATAATAATAAAAAAAATCCCCCAAACATAAAAAAACAAATTTTTATGCACATACTCAAAAAAGCTTTGCAAAAAACTTCCAATGAAACTCTCAAAAATACACAAACATCCCAAATTTTTCATGAATATTCTTGAAAATTTCATATCAAATTTTCCCAGTATGTCAAATGAATTACTTTAACTTGAATTTTCTAAAAAATTCCCAAAAAGAGAAATTTACAGTGTTGTAGGAAAGCCAGAATGTGATGTCCTTGTATGTGCATGCCGGGTCTAAAGAGGACGTGTTTTGACCCAGACAATTTGTTGTCCTATTTACCAGCCAATAGTTTAGTTACTTTTACTTGCTCTATAGTCGGTGTGTTGTTTATGAAGAGTTGAAGCTCCGGCTCATGCGTCAGAGAATGATTTGAACCAAATGTTCATGTCTGCAGCAGCTTTATTCCACCATATCTAGCATGTTCAGGGACTATTTGGGATTTTTCTTTACAGTAACTTTAATAAAAGTAAATTTGACTTTTAGAGCATAGAAGTTTGTTGTCTGAACAACCTCAATCAGCTCTTTTTTTTGCAAATCTGTGTTTTTTGTCTTCTGAATCTTCTGAAATGAACAGATAAAGGGGCACATTCAGTTCCGTGTGGACTCCTTTGTGATAACTGTCTGATCATTGCCCTTAGACACTAAGCTTTTCATACCACAGTTGGAGGATCAGCTCTGCAGCAGGAAAAGCCGATGAGTTAATAAATGTTTTGCCTGCACTGATCCACAGTTCACAGTTTGTTCTCCTTTACATTCACCTGAGCAGGCCTGCGGCTGATCTCAGGAGTATTTACTCGGAGAAACAGAAGCTTCATGTCTGCATCAGCTCGTATATCAACACGTCAGAGTCTCTGCTCATATTTTTCTTTCTGTCTCTCTGCTGCCGGTGTCTGGCCCTCGTTCTCAGCGGTATTAGGTGGAAACAGATTGGTGAGTCAGTGGAATAAACCCACAGATAACCTGCAGGAAATCCCTTCACAGGGAGTTACTGAGTTGTCTCAAAGAAAAATGGAATAACAGTCTTGTTTAAGGTCAAGATTTGCTGTGCAGGGGCTCGGCTCAGACATAAATGCTCGCTAATACCCAGTCGGCTGATTGCTTTGCTCTCCAGACGATGTCAATTTTTGTCCGAGGAGCGGTGGGCACGATTGGTATTAAGGCGGCAGCGTGTCGAGGGCCCTTGTCGGCATGTTCGCTCACAGACGAGTCCTAAAGCCCGGCTCTATTATCAGCTGAGCCTGGAGGAAGGCGGCTGGCAGCTCCAAGAGTAATAGCACATTACATTCTTAATGTTTCTGATACACAAGACGCTCCTTGTACAATTCTCCAATGATCCTCACACAACCGTTTTGTTTTCTTCCTGTTGTTGTTTAGTCTCATTCCTCCGTCCTCCTCCCCCAATGTTTCAGCACGGACTCGCCACGCCGCATTCATCACAGCGAGTGTAGCGTCTAGGGAGGACACGGCCGACAAGGAAGTCATTAGAGAGGATGAATCTGTTGTATTTACACCACTGTTATGCAATAATAAAGACAGAAGACGGTGCGGGACAAAAGGAAATGATGGTCTTTACACAGCACAGTCGTTTGGCTTCAGAGTCAGAGCTGCTTAGAAAGAGACGCTGTGAGGAGAGTCTGATCCATCTGCAAGATGGGAAAACTAAACAACAACACAAACTCAGACATAGAGAAGTATTATTTATTTTTATTATGTTCTATATATGTAAAATTGTGATGCCTCCTTTGTCTCAGGAACCTTTATGTATATGCAGTTGGTCACCTAAACTTTTAAAAATATGAAAAACTGGATGAATGTAAAAAAAAATATGTGTTTGAGGTGTGATTTTTTTCATGCTGAAATCTACAGTTGCAAGAAAAAATATGTGAACCCTTTGGGATTTCTTGCAATAACCTCAACCAAACGTTTCCTGTAGTTGCAGGTCAGAACTGCACAACGGTCAGGAGGAACTTTGGACCATTACTCTTTACAAAACTGTTTCAGTTCAGCAATATTCTTGGGATGTCTGATGTGAATCGCTCTATTGAGATCATGCCACAGAATCTCAATCTGGTTGAGGTCAGGATTCTGACTGGGCCACTCCAGAAGGCGTATTTTCTTCTGTTGAAGCCATTCTGTAGATGATTTACTTCTATGCTTTGGGTCATTGTCCTGTTGCATCACCCATCCTCTGTTGAGCAGTTTTCCTGCAAAATGTCTTGATAAACTTGGGAATTAATTTTTCCGTCAATGACAGCAATCCGTCCAGGCCCTGAGGCAGCAAAGCTGCCCCAAACCATGATGGCCCCTCCACCATATTTTACAGTTGGGATGAGGTTTTGATGTTGGTGTGCTGTGCCTTTTTTTCTCCACACATAGCGTTGTGTGTTCCTTCCAAACAACTCAATTTTGGTTTCATGTGTCCACAGAATATTTTGCCAGTAGTGCTGTGGACCATCCAGGTGCTCTTTTGCAAACTTCAAACGTGCAGCAATGTTTTTTTTTTGGCTTCCTCTGTGGTGTCCTCCCATGAACTCCATTCTTGTTTAATGTTTTACTTATTGGAGATTTGTCAACACGAATGTTAGCATGTGCCAAAGACTTCTGTAAGTCTTTAGCTGACACTCTAGGATTCTTCTTCACCTCATTGAGCATTCTGTGCTGTGCTCTTGCAGTCATCTTTACAGGACGACCACGCCTAGGGAGAGTAGCAACAGTGCTGAACCTTCTCCATTTGTAGACAGTCTGTCTTACTGTGGACACATGAACATCAAGACTTTTAGAGATACTTTTGTAACCCTTTCCAGCTTTATGCAAGTCAACAATTCTTGATCGTAGGTCTTCTGAGAGCTCTTTTGTTCGAGGCATGGTTCACATCAGCAAACTCAAAACTGGTGTTTGTTTTTTATAGGGCAGGGCAGCTTTAACCAACACATCCAATCTCATCACATTTATTGGACTCCAGGTTGGCTGACTCCTGGCTCCAATTAGCTCTTGGAGAAGTCATTAGCTTAGGGGATCACATACTTTTTCCACCCTGCACTGTGAATGTTTACATGTTTTGTTCAATAAAAAACATAAAAACATCATTTTTTTGTGCGGTGCTAGTTTAAGCAGACTGTGTTTGTCTATTGTTGTGACTTAGATGAAGATCAGAACACATTTTATGACCAATTTATGCAGAAATCCAAGAAATCCCAAAGGGCTCACATACGTTTTCTTGCAACTGTAAACTTAGATGAGTGAGAAGGAAATGCTCAAAATTAGAGCTTCTATCTGACCCAAACATCCAGATCTGCTCGACCAGAGCCATGTGTTCTCTCCAGTCAGGCCAACGAACACAATAGAAGTGTGAAAAAGAGAAATATTTGTCTTTATAGTATTTTGTCTTGAAAGTCTATAAATGTTTACTTTGTTAGATAAAGTGCTCTCACTGTATGGGGGGAGAACATTTGTTTGTACCACAATGGTTTAGATTATATTTAGGAAAAACCCTTACTGCAGACTGCCTGGTGCATCTCATTTGATTGACAGATAGCTCGACAGGCAGAAGCTACATTTCTGTCAACCAGAATAATAGCTAGCTAGATGACAGGAAGTTGAGCTTCGTGTGTCTAAAGTTCAGTTGAGACTGCAATCTCAATATGGAAGCCGCCATGGATTGGCTTCCAAATCAGTTTGAGTCCACCTATTGTAAGCAGACAGCTGACATCACACAGGGTTTGTCCTATTCTTTCTACACTTTATGGGCTGGAGCAGTACAGGACCAAGGTTGATGTGGAAAAGTGGCATATGCTTCGATATCTGACCTGACCTGAATTGTAGAAGATTGACTAGAGGGGGTGTAATTTGCTCGTGTGTGGATCACTGTACAGCTGGAGTATGTGAACTTTGAGGTTCAGACTGCCAGCGTGAGCACAGTGTCACAAGCAAGATAAATCGCTCAGTTATACTTCCATTTTGTGCTTTTTAGTTTGGCAGTCTCTGGAGAAACTCACCTTGTTTGTTTGGTATGTGTTTGTATTGATTTTTCAGGTTCAGTTATACAAAGATCAAGTTTTGCCCAGCGATTCCACTCAGTGAAATCAATGGTTTCCTCAGAGATGAGGTCCCACCTCCTCCTCTGTAACTTTGGGATGCAGCAGCAAGCAAAATTCTGTTTGCCCACTCTGATTAGACCAGAGTCAGCCTTCCTGGGGAACCTCAGCCACAATATCAGGGTTGCGAACAGAAGATGATGGTCACTACTAAAGAAATGGGCACTTTTGAAAACCCTGCAGTCCCCGAGCAGCCTCCAGCATCTGTCTACAAGTACATGGTCAATCTCCTTATTCGTGATGCCATCATTGGTATAATGATCTAGCAATCCTCAAACTCCAATTGCTGGCAAGGTCAAGGAGCATTGAGGAGCTGTCATCCTGCTGTCCAGAGCTGTGTAGACCTATCACATGCCTCGTAGGCCTCCCTGTCAGTGCCAGTAGAAGTCACCAAGAACAACCAGGGCATCACCTCTGAGATCTAATAAACCACAAAGTTTAGCCTGGAGTCCTTCCTTTACAGAGTTCATCCCTGTTGGAGCTCAGACTGCGACTGAGGCCAATGAATGGGTCGTTCTGGCATCCAGTAAACACTCATTGACAGGCCTTACCTCCGATATCAATGGGGCCATTCAGCTCACAATCACCAGGTCCACCCTCTGAGTGGGATGTCCATTAGTGTGGCTGGGCCAGTAGTATGTGTATCAACCCGCAGTAGTCTCACCAGTGCCGGGGCACCTCACCTCAGACAGGGCAGCAACAGCAATCCCAAGCCAAGCCAGCTCCCTCAACTTCACAGGTATGCGAGAGTCCTCCTGGAGAGAGGCCATGTCCTAAGGGGACCAGGGAAGACTGCCTCATGTCTGGATGAAGCAGTTGAGAACCAGTCGATGACACCTCATCCCGACAAGTAATATCTACCCCTGTGCAGATCTTCCATTCATAGGTGTGATGTAGTTTAAGGGTGCAAACCCCACCTGAGGCCCCCGAGGCAAGGGATGCCAACCCCCTTTCAGCTGCGTTAGCAACTGCCAACAGTGCAAGGCTGATCTTAACTGCAGACTTGAGCATGGGGCGATGATTTTGCTTAGTAAGACATTGTGGCATTCCAAGTATGTAAGCAGATAAAAGTCAGGCAAGAAAGACATGCAAGGGATGTGACATGCATCCAGTCTAAAGCTGTTACAGTTGGCCTGTAGCCTTCAGCTATCCTCAGGTTAACTGGTGCTAATTTAGTGGTTGAGAAAAAAAAAAGTTAAAAATTAAAAGGGCCATTAAGATATATTTTTCTTCAAAAAGCAATTGGATTTTTTAACGATGCATTGCTCATTTGAATGCAGCACTTTAACATGATAGCTGTTTATACTGGAGCAACATTTAATTGTTCAAGAAAAAGAAAACATTTGGAAAATAGAAGCTAAATATTAACTAAATTGTAGGAAGTGTACCAGTACACCCAGCTCCTCTGTCTACTTGTATACTTTCTGTTAAAGCTGCTGAATTACTTTTCCTCCACAGTTAAAGAACACAAGCTTTTAGTTTGTCCTCCTCCATGCATATATTTGGAGCAGAACTTCATTTCCTTTGCTGCTGACTAAACAAATAAAAGCTGCCTAATAAATAAGGATTCAATTATCAAAAGATTAGTGTGTGATTTTGTTTTGATATTAACTTTGGTTTAAAAGCAGCACAGCTCCGTGTCGCTCCCGTGTTCATGTTGTAATTAAATCAAAATCCTCTTCAAACACATCAGAAACCAAAGCGTCCGAAGTGAGAGAAACTACGAGACTCCGTGTTTGAAAGTGTTTTTCCAGGGCTTAACCAGCACACACTTTCAATTAAATCAAAGAAACTTCAATGAAACTGCAGCAGAAAACAATCTGAGCCTCTAATCCAACAATCAGAGGAGGATCCTCAGGCACCATTTTCTTTGTAACAGACCCTGAATGCAGCACGGATCTCTGGACTTATCACTGTCTGCTTCGCTTGATTAAAAAGTTTGACAAATTTCTATTCAGCTTTTAGTTTCTTTAAAGGGCTCGAAGTCCAACCAGAGAAATATGAAGCAAACTCTTGAATACGTTTGTGTTGTATGATGGACCAGAGACCAGTTATCATATCCTGAGTGAGGCTTAACAAATGCACTTTAACATTAGAAATGGACTGTGTTTAAAAGTTTTCATACAACCTTTAATTGCTGACAATTTGCATGTGCAAAGCAAGATAAATGAAGACTGAGAAGAGCTACATGTGGAAAAGTCAAACAGCTATACGCATACTTGATATATTTGCGAGTGCTTTTTCATCACTTGTGCAAAACATTTTTCTAATTGATTGTGAACTTCTGCAACCATTGATGAAAAGATATGCTCCACACTTGCATAAACAACTTCTAAATTTGTCACGTATATTGATGCTGCTTCCTGTCATCACGAGTCAACACTTTGCTCATCCTTGATCAGATCATCAGACAGCCTGTTGCTAGTGGTGCAGTGGTGTGTGCAGAAGTGGGTAAACTCTACATGTATACACTCTTTGTGGGTATACTCTTTATTTAGAGGTGGGAATACCCTAGCAAGACCAAAAAATAAGTGGGTATACACTGTAAACCCATGTTTACCCAGCACTACACCACTGCCTGAAGCCCATTATGCATTGATCATGTCCATCTAACTTTCCATACATGCTTTTCAGCTTCTGCCCTTAAATCTGCACAATACAGTAATGAGGAGCTTATCTCTTTTCATTTATTAAATAGTCTGTTCAGTGCTGAATTAATGACAAAATAAGAGGAACTTTGTTCTTTAATTTCCAAATGAGACAATAGTGTATAACAGCATTAATCCACAATCTGCTCCTTTCTGTTTCTCTTTATCAAATAGGATATCGCCAGAGTTAAACCCAGTCTAGTCCGCTCATTGGTTAGTGCATCAAATCAAAAAACAGCTGTCTTTTGCCACAACTACCTTTGCAAGTACCAATAACAACCTCTCAGTAGCATAAAGCAGTGAGGAACCTGTCTTCCCCTTCAGGCGGGTGGTCCCATAAGTGTTTGATGAATATGGAAATAAAAGTCCAAAAACTCGTTTTTCAGGCATCTTTACATATTGAAAATTGTTAAATTTAAACGCCATACTTATCCCCCTTAAGGTTGAAAACCACTTAGCACTGTAAATCCCCATGCCAGGGGTTATCACACCTCTGTGTTTGAGTCACTTTACATTCATTGGTCTGTTATGTAAACCAGAACAGTAAAATCACATCAAATGTTGAGCCACAGTGCTCCAGTCTCCATGGTTGGACACATTTTGGATCTGAACCCTGCTAAAATCTCAGAACAAAGAATGCAAGGAGGAAAAAGAAAAAAGATTTTTAGGCAATTCATCTGAACCAAGAGTTACTGCTGCTGGTTAAATATGCTCTAGTTTATGCTGAATTTGTCATGTTTGTTTTCAATCCATAACTATTTGATTTAACTTTACATTTATATGGATTCCCGCTGTTTGATGTGCAAACACGCGGCAGCTTCTGAACAATGAAGCTGTGAAAAATAACAGAGTGAAAATGACACTTTTATCATCATTATTCATTTGAATCATGTGAGCCGATTCTTCCACTTATAAATCTACCAAAGCTGGGAGTGTTTGATGCATTTTTGCAGGTGTAAAGCAAAATAAGTGCGAGTGGATGCAGAATCAAGATGAATGCTGAGCGCAGACAGACGGCGGCTGATGAAAACTCAGCAGGAGGCCACTCCATCTTAACATGGCCGTCCTGTGTCTTATGATATCTTATCATTAGTTTCCCTGACAGTGATGGAGCAGCCACCGTCACCCCCCTCAGCGCCGCGAGCCGTGTATAAAAGTAACCTTCTTTCCATAATAATGGCCATTCGTCACTTCTTTAACTGTCAGAGGACGAGGGCCGCAAACAAAGTGGGATTTAACAAGGTGTGTGTAGAGCCAGGAGAGATGCTGGGGGGGCGGTTAGGCCATTCAAATGGTCCTGTTCTGTTAGTGAGACAATCTGCCAACATTACTGCTCTGATGTGTTCAGGGAGCGTGGGACCAAAGAGAAACGATGGAACCAAATGGGTCCTGTGGTTGTTAAATAAGAAAGGGAGGAAGCGCGAGGGATCCCTGAAGATGAGTCTGTTGTGTTTCTGGAAGTGGACTAAAACTTTCAGAGGTGAAACTTTGACTTTCACAGGAGAGTTTCTCACCTCCACAGGGTCCGTCTGCACAGCGTTTCATCCCGTAGCCAAGGAGGGACCTGATTGTCCCTCCTTGGCTAAAGCTTGTACGTCCACAGAATGCACCGCAATCCATCTGTGGTCCAAGCCAGAAGTAATGTTCTGTTCTTCTTGAGATATGCTGAGTCTGTTTTCAAAATAGACGCATCTAGCACGTGTCAGGTTGTAGTAGTTTGACCCAAACAAGTTGCAAGTAGACTGACCCAAACAGAAAGTTAGACATGGTCAATTATAAGAACAAAAAAGCTGCCCCATAGCGACCACAGTAACTGTCAAAGGACACCTTATATATAAGGCAAATAAACTGTTAGCCATGTTAGCAGTGGCAAGTCAAATCCTTGACACATTACCGGAGAGGAGAAGATTGCCCGGCTAATAACAAAAAAGGGGACTTGATGTATTTAAAGTCTTATGGAAGGAGAAGACTTCTTCAGACTAAAGGTTTTTGTCAAGCCCAGGAAAAGCCACCCCACGGCTACAAACAGCTATGTGAGTGGAACAGACATGAAAAGAGCAGCAGAACTGAGTACCAAGTACAACGTACCAGTACCAGTGACTATTACTACAGACATGTAAACAGATCTTTACTTTCCAAGTTTTGTTCTGTGGAGAAGTTGATGGCGATGACCAAATAAAGCGTGGACCCTCTTGTTCATAATAAGAAGCTCCATGTTGATGACTGTTGTATTCTACAGTTTAGGTGGAACTGCATACAATTACTCTGAACCTTCCAGAGCCAACAGATTGATCAGATGCCATGTCTGTCATCAGGCAGATCTATCTTGCAAAGTATCAAGCTACAATGTTTGCTAGATCTGAGAATCAGGTGTGAAAAGTAACTAATTACTTTTACTCAAATTGCTGTGCCACTACATTTTAAAAAGCATCAAATACTTTCTACAAAATAAATAAATAAATAAATAAAACTAAACTAAACATCAGACGGATGGGATTCTAGCTTTCTGTTAATCACATACAACTGTACAGGAGTTTGGCTTTTATTGGATATAAGGTCATTTGACTGCACAGCTACGCAGTAGCTACTATAGGGTGCATAGACTAGTCAAGTATTCAACTAGTTTTTACTGCTGTGTGATGAAGCTTTTTGCTTGCATTAGGCATTTACAAGGTGGACACTGAGAAGACACTTGGAGGATTTTAATGTGTTCCTGCAAAAAACACACGAGCAGTGCCTCAGGTTTCAGGAGCTACTACAATATGCACACAATATTCACACATCCATCTGGAAAACCTTCCATAGACTGTTTGGAAAGGGCAGAGCCTTTGAAAGAAAACCCCAGAGGGTGATTGGATAAATGTTCTGTCTGTCACATTTTATGGGCCAATCAGTACAACAAAACACGTGACGTCATGGGTGTGTGCCACTACCAAGGAGTAAACTCCATGGAGAACTGCATAATGCCAACCATGACGACTGTAGACATGTCAGTACACGACTTTTGTCATTTTTGACAAGAAAACAACTCAATGCTGTTCTTTGTTCTTCTTTTAACAAAGAACATGATGTATGATGTATGAACATGATGAACACGTGATGTAGCCGCTACCGAGGACTAATAGAGATCTGCACAACGTGAATCATGGCAACTGCAGACATGTTGACAATCACTTTTAAAAGAAAACAACTCACTGCTGTTCTTTGTTCTTCTTTTAACAAAGAAATGTCAAGTTTTGATAAAACTTGCGCTTTAACAGCATCAATGCTAATGTCTTCCGCCATGATTGCACTGGCCATTTGTTGCTGCTTGCTTACGTCACAACTCTGCTGTGCCCGAAAGCACTGCCCCTCATTGCTGATAGGTCCTGTCACTTTCTAACAGGCACCAAACTGTTCAGACAAGAGCTTTGTCATGGATTCACCAGTGAGAAACACAGAAATGGGTGTATCCATCTGCTTTGCAAGGTTAAGTCCAGCTGTGGTAGATTAAATTTGTTGGACATGATTTGGGAAGGCACACATCTCTCACTAAGGCCTCATAACTGCTTTGCTTTCATTCAGAGTTTTTTGCAAACACTTTCATATATTTTGCATGGAGCAGACTTTTCCATATAGCCACTCTGCCATTAGCCCAGATCAGTGGAGGTCTGCAGTGATGGTTGTGATGTTATTGCTCTTCTCCAGACCAACTTTTGCAAGAGTCTAAAACATCAACAGGTTGCACTGATAGTTAACAATAAAAGCTGCCTGTCAAGTTTCCATTATGTAGTATATTCCACAGGGCTCTGCATACCTCCTACATCATATGTTTTATTGCTGTATTGAATGAGACAGAGAGAACATTTTCTAATTGGTTCTGCCCTTCCCAGACACAGACTATAGGCTGTTGCCCAGATTGATGTGAAATTTGTCCCAAGCAGTAGATTCATGAAACAGTGTATCTGGTGGGTCAGGTAAACATTGGTGCCAGACTTTTCATTAGGGTGTCCAAATGTGGCAGGAACTTATGCAGGGGTGGCCTAAAGTATGGAGACGTGTCTGGCTGCAGACCTCGAGCAAACCTCTACACTGGGGCGTTCAGCCGCAGACCTGTACGCTGGGGCGTGACGTATATTACCCAAGCTGAATTTTCTGCTCTAGCCCCTTGCCCATTGGCTTACCATAACCTAACCACTCGGGTTTTAATAGCACAGAGGTCTGCTGCTGCACGCCCCAGTGTAGAGGTTTTGTCGAGGTCTGCAGCCAGACCCTCTTGAAAGTATGTGCACTGAGTTACAGGAATGAGTAATGTTTATCTACCTGGTCTCATTTTACTTAACATGTCCAATTAAACATCCATCCATCAATTACCTACACCACTTATCCTTTTTAATGTTGGGGTGGGGGTCAATCTTAGAAGTCATTGAGAAACAGGCAGGGTACACCCTGGACTGGGCATCAGCCAATCACAGGGCTGACACAAAGCAACTTAAATGGTTACACTCACCTACAGTCAATTTAGAGTCACCAGTTAACCTAACAAGCGTATATTTAGACTGTGGAAGGAGCTGGAGTATCCAGAGAGAACCCATGCACAGAGAGAACATGCAAACCACACAAAAAGGAACCAGGAACATTCTCGCTGTGAGGTGACAGTTCTAACCTGGGCCAGGGGTGGGGTGGCCAATCAGATTCATACACTGTTTGTGAACACCCCTGGATAAACCCTTGTCAGTTTCATTATTATCTCTTATTGCATTCAAAACTGAGTTTTAAAGAGCCCATAGGCAGAACACCACAGAAGCAGAGTGGGACACCTGCAGGTCTGTGTGTAGTGTATGTGATTTTTACATAAATGGCAAGTACTTCCCAGAAATCCCATTCCTTTAAGCAACCAGAGATCATGTTTTTGATGGTAGATGTCACCAAAACTTATCAGCATGAACAATCAAACTGACTCTGTAGGCCTTTATTCCTAAACTGCTGACACAGTTATTGTTTCAAACAGACATCATCCAACTATATACATATATAATCAGAATAATAAAATTGTGTTTTTCATTTCACCGCTTTGTTTATCAGACATCTCCCAGTTCAGGTTTAAACATGAACCTGCAGCTGAGAGGCAATAACGGGAAACAGCCGAGCTCTGTCATTGTTATATGTTTGCTACACACTGAGTCTGAGGCGTTGAATGTGTGAGTGTGAGTGTGACATATGGCAGTTTAATGAAGGCCTCTGTGTGGCTGACATTTCAGTCGATACAGTATTGGCGTTCCAGTTAAGCCGACAAACAAGCAGATTATTGTGTCGCCTCCCATTAGTGGACAAATCATTTACAGCCATCCATCACACACTCATTCGCTCCCTCTCCTTCTCCCTCTCACACAGAGAAAAACTGCACTGTCAGCTCGTCTTCTGCTCGGTTTCACTGCATTCAAACACCTAAATGTACAGATGAGCTTCCATAAAACATTCAGAAATACAGATGACAATGAAATGAACACAAAGTACAGACAGGTGGCGCTGTCTGTGTCCAAATTTATGTTGGACATAAAGTGACTGCATCATTGCAGCCCATCGTCAAATGTCATGTATGACAAAATCAACAATGCATCCAAGATACCCCACAACCACGGTTCTGTAATACTTGCATATCAAACATTTTCTGAAGAGTTAAAAGACAAAAAGTGAGAAAGGTTTAGGGATATATAACCCTCCAAATCCACATAGAGCTTTTCTCCTAGCAAATGTGAGCAGGCCTGCCCTCAGAATTGGCCTGGGCCCCTAAGACACTGAGAGAATGGTCCCTCCTTAGTTGTGATATACTGATGATATCAGTGCAAGCGTGCTGTGCCAGCATCATTGGTGCTAGCGTCCTGGCCAACAGATCCCTCATTCTGGAGCTGAAAAGTGTGTCCAGTTGTTTGGTTCTGATATTGAAAATATCTATTCTTGCTTCTTTGAAACCTGTTTTCACTGCTTTTTCTGCATTTTTATCATGTCTCATTGACCCTTTGAACCAATTTTGCCACTCTTTTGTCACTTTTGATCCATTCTTGGAGCTTTTCGCCATGGCTGACACATGTTTTTGCCCTTTTATGCCCATTGTTGATAGTTTTAAGCCATCTTTGCCAATTCTTTCACATTTTTGCTTTTTTGCCACTCTTTTTGCAATGTCAAACACACTTTTGCAGCTTTTCATCTTCTGGCTGCAACTTTTTATCCCATTTTGACAGCTTTTTTTCCAATTTTTGCCGCTTCTTTTTTTTTTCCATTTTTTGCCATTTCTTTTTTTTTTCCATTTATTACTTTTTTTTTCTACTTTTTTGCCTCTTTTAATGCCGTTTAGTTAGTTCTGTTGCCTTATTTCACAATAATTTAACTGCAATTTCACAGCAGAACTAGTTCATGCAGGAAGTGTATTCGTTTTTTCCTTCCACAATGGGAGTGCACATTACGAAGTAAAAGAGGTTTTTGTTTTTTGCTACGAAGGATGTGTGGCTTCACGTAGAATTCTGTGGTTTTGCACCTGCAAAAGTTAACTTTTCGTGCTCAATAGCACCATGCTAGCTCTGTGACCCACTGAGCAAACAGGTGACCTGATCTGCTTCTGGGAGGTGCCAAAGACAGACTGGAGCACGTACAGAGGAACTATAAAGATGGACTAGAAAGAGAGCGACTTGCTCTGCAGTGCACTTTGCTGGTGGAATATGTGCAAACTGGAGGTAAGATTCTACTTCCACCTACTCCTTACCCTCCTTTTTTTGTCCCATTTTCTGCAGTTTTTCTATTTGATTTGAAATAAAGTTATGCATTCATTTCTTCCATGTAGTTAGACATCCTGACCTGACAACAATCCTGGCCCTTAGCAACAGGATAGAATTAGCTCCCCATCTTAGTATCATCATTAACTAGAGTTTTTATAAAGTTGCTCACATCATTTTTCTCTGAGTAGGATCTTGTTTTTACATACAGCGATGCTCGCACAGCAAAGCTAACTGGGCTAATTTTCTTGATGTCATAGCATTTACACCTCAAGTTCTATCTGAAGGATATCCTGTCCAAATTGTGCTCTGCTTGATACAAAGGGATAAGTCCACAATTGTTAATTTTTTTCTTCTCTTCAGAGCACAACACTGCTAGATCACACTGAGCAGCTCTAACCTAACTATCATTGACTCTCCTTTACCAACGACTAATGATCTGACACAGTCATGAAGACGGTCATGGACTGTCACATTTGTAGTGTTGCCAGTCTGTCAGCCAAGATTGGACAAGATGTTTGTTGCGTAGTCTGTCACTGGGCCATTACAACAGACAAAAAGAGTCTTGTTGGCAGATCTGATCTTAAGGCCTTTAAAGCCACAAAAAAACCTACAAAGATACTCTCTAACCTTTTTTCTCCTGGCCCTGAACACAAACCTAGACAGTGAAAAGAACCACAGTTTCCATCAGGAGAGCATGGAGTCTGCAGCAAACATACAGTGCGAAGTTAACATCCATCTGAATTAGTGAAGATTATCTACAAATTCTGCTGAATTCAGATTTGACTGTACATTCAGAAACATGAGCCTTTTCTGATTATTTGTTATTTTAAACTATGTCAGAGTGCCTCTGTTTCAGATCACATTTAAAGACGTTTGCAGCGCTCAGATCATCTGCAGTCTCCTGTGACTCTCCGACCAATCAGATGCTTCCTGTCCCTCAGATTTGTTCATGTCTCAGTGGGCAGTGGTCTCTCTTCCTCTGTGCTGCTGCAGATAAAGATGGATGGATGTGAGTCCACAGACATGTGCTGCAGCCCACAGTTCAATGAGAGCACTCGCTCAACACGACAGGCATGACTGAGGCCGCAATCATCACACCTGACTGTCCACTGAATCTACCTGAGAGCCATTAAAATAATGAAAGATTTAGATTCAGACAGCTCTGACTGTTGAGATATTCGACCATTTCATGAAAAATATCACCTCATTATAAATTTGATGGCAGCAACACATCTAAAAAAAGTAGGGACTGGCCAACAAAAGGCTGAAAAAGTAAGTGGTATAAATGACAACATCTGGAGCATTTTGCAACTTATTAGGTTAACAGGAAACAGGTTAGTAACATGATCGGGTATAAAAGGAGTATTTTAGAGAGGTAGAGTCTCTTAGAAGAAAAAATTGGCAGAGGTTTCCCAATCTGGGAAAATCTGCATCTAAAACTTGAGGAACAATTCCAGAAAAATGTTCATGAAAGTAAAATTGTGAAGACTTTGAATATACCACCATCTACAGTACATAATATCATCAAAAGATTCAGAGAACCTTGAGAAATCTCCTCAGGATACAAGACCAAAGGTCAGTATTGGATGCTCTTAATCTTCCGGCCCTCAGGTGACAATGCACTGAGGCATAGGCTCAGGAACACTTCCAGAAATCACATTCCGACAACACACTTTGCCGTGACATGCAGAAATTCAAGTTAAAGCTGTATCATGCAAAGAAGAAGCTTTATGCGACAAGATCCAGAAACGCAGCTCTCCTTTTTCAGCTAATTTAATGGACTGAGGCAAAATGGAAAACTGTTCTGTGGTCAAATGAACCCAAATTTTAAACTCTTTTTAAAAAACACAAACACTGTGTCCTGCAGGCTAGAGAACAGAGGGAGCATCCAACTTTGTATCAGGGCACAGTTCAAAAACCTGCATCTCTGATGGTATGGGGTCGCATTAGTCCCTATGATGTGGATAGCTTACACATCTGGAAAGGAACTATCAATGCTGAAAATTACAAAGAGCGTTTGGAGCAACATATGCCCCCATCCAGACAACGAGGTAGGTAACTAGGTGGGTAGAAGCAGAAGAATAAATACATGTAAAGAAGCACCAAAAACTTTGTAGTTAAAGTTAAGTAAAAGGCATGACTGAGTTTCCGTTAGCCAGCATTTGCTGGTCATTGGCCGGTTTCAAGAGCGGATGTCTGGCAGATAAAAATATAACTGGTCAAAACGTCCGGCAGAAAACATGCAAATGACCAGATAAGCAAATACTGAATCCTTGCATATTGTATTTTGTGAAACCTAGACAGTATTTTGCAAGAATCCTGTAATATAAACTCAAACTAGCCTAATCTTACTACACCTACTGTCCTGCGGTGCTGGGGTTGTTTATTTCCTCAGACAGTGAGCACATGGCTAATTAAGCTGCGTATGCATGCAAGATGACGCAAATGACATCAAACCACGCCTAACTCTTAGCGTGCTCAGTGCTGCTGGAGACTATGCAGGGAAAGTTTGACCAGAACATTCTCAGAAAGCAGAATTTTAATCAAAGGGAGGTTTTCCTGGTTAACCAAAGGCTTAATATCATCAGTGGTAGGGAAGGATTTTGAGTTAGTTATCGCTGCAAGTAATGAAAAGGCTGAAACAAAGGGAACTGTATAGCTGAGCGGCTGAAACACAGATGCAGCTGCAGAGAGAGAGGCCGACACCGAGCAGAGTTGTAGTGGACTTTGATAAATTTACCTATGAACAGTTCTCATATAAAGTTGTATTGTAGTCAACACAGGATCACATCGTGCAGAATGGCTTGACCGCTTGAGCTGATAGTGAGGGCTCCGTCTCTCTTCCCCATAGCTGGCTGTTATTGCTTGGGGTGTCCGGGCTAATTAGCAGAAGTAGTCTTGGATAAGCCAATAATTAGAGGAGGACTGGACCGAACTAACTGCTGTGGAACTTTTGTCTTTTCGGGACTAGTCCAAATAAACCAGGATGGTTGGATTTACTGCTTTAGCAGAAGTTACAGTTATATCATCATGAGGACTGATATTAGACAACTGACGGTAAGACTCATTTTTCATTTGAAATGTAGAGTTTTGACGTGGTTTCCAGTTAACAGAGCACTGGGGAGTTATGTTTTGATGCTACGCTGTTGTCGGTGGAGGTTGATATTTAGCTGTTGTAAGCCGCTAAGTTATGAAAGCGGCCAGAGTGCTAACAGGCTAACGGTGCTAATGTGAAGCTAACTGTTGTTGTTTATGAGTTTAACGTGGGTGTATATTGTGTAACTGACTGCGTGTGTAAGGAAAAGCTTGCAGCTTTTATTGTGATACTTTAAACCACTTACACAAAGAAAAATAAGAGAAAGATAAAAATGTGTCCTCTTTCTTTAGCGCAGACTCTCATGTATCAATATATCACAGAATTTCAGATTTATGCATTTTGCTGTTGTTGCAATAGTGGTTCTAAATGGCCAGAATTCTCGAAGACTGCCGGTCATTTTGACCAGGGACAAAAAAGTCTACCAGAAACTGAGGCATCCACTCCACAAAGTTGTCCGTCAGTGCTCTGTACTCCTCTTTTCTCCCATCACTTACACACCTCACCATGAAAACTTCTGCCTGAAAACTTCTGTTGTTAGAAATAGAGGGGATGCTACACAATGGTAAACATGGCCATGACCCTACTTTATGTTGGTGCCATCAAATTCAAAATGGGCTAAAGTTTTCCATGAAATTGTAAAATGTCTCAGTGATATGTTTTGTTAATGTATGCATTCTCATTTTATTTGCGTTCTATACAGTGCCCCAACATTTTTGGAATTGGGGTTAAAAATTAAACGCATGTTGTTTACAAAATGTTCTGTTTTATATTCAATTTTTAAATGTGTCCATTCTTTGTGTAACTAATGTGTGCATTGTTATAGTTCAAACTAAAGGCCTTTTCTAAAGCACAATGAAAAATGTTAACAAAATTTCTACAGTTTAACTTGTTTTCTGTGGACCACACAGTGTCTAGTTGAACTAAAGCCTTAATGGTCATCCTCCACATCTGATTAAAGGCTTATAACAACATTTTTCATTGTTTAAACTTATCGCTCTGTGCCTGATAACTTTTCATGTAAATGGCTCTCAAGTTAAGACTGTGATTTAATTTTGAGCTGAATGATGATTGGACGTGCTCAACACTGACTGAGCAGTGACAGAGGAGATTAATCCCTGGGCCTGCAGGGAGAAAAGCTCAGTGTGCTCTTTCATTAGTCTTTAGGGCCATTTAACTCCAAACTCAGCGAACACGGAGGATTAACACAGGCCCCGCTGCCTCGCCGTGATTGATGCGTCTGATTATGTTCATAAAATACTTTGAGAGGAGGTCGCTCGTGTCGTGTATGAAGAGATGACTTACAGCTCCAGTTATCTTAGGATGAAGATGTGACTGTGCAGCAGAGTCGACGCTATAATGGAGACAAAAGCCGAGTGTAGCATTAAAGAAAGTTAATATGTAATTTGCTGCGGTTTGTTAGGCCACCGCAGCTCAAACAGGGAGGAAGTATGCTCAGTGTGTCCTTTACACCTCTGAGAACATTTACATATTAATCAAACCACATTAATGGAATGCTTTTTAAAAGAAAACACAAAAGCCCTAGTTAAAATAGAAAGACCTGATCCAGTGAAGTTTATCTTTGAGAGCCTTTAATTTTTTATAGCTTTTTTTTTCTTTCCAAAGGAAAAAAAGAGAGACAAATTAATTTTTAAGGACAAACCGGTTGTGCACTGTGCCTTTTGGACAGAGGACTGACTATAGTGTCCATGCTTCAGGGATTGACTCTCCTGACTTTCGTGGGTTGGCTTACAAAACTTTGGAGGGTGGGCTTTATTTTGTTGGGGAGTTGGTTGACAGTTGCAGCCAGTTCAGCCAAATAGCTGAAAACAATAGTGATGGGCATTTCAGCTCTCTTCAGTGATCTGGACCATTTAGTTCAGCTCTGCAAGAAGAGCCGGCTCTTTCAGCTCCCAAATGGTTATTTCTTCAGGTACCAGTTTTGTTCATTTGACCTCCCAGATTTAGCAATATCATGACATATAATTGATATTTGGGCTAGTATTTTAGTCCAACTGTGCTCAAGTTTTTTG
Organism: Cheilinus undulatus; assembly: GCF_018320785.1. NCBI lineage: Eukaryota > Metazoa > Chordata > Actinopteri > Labriformes > Labridae > Cheilinus > Cheilinus undulatus. Next base: position 6,681,156 of record NC_054865.1, read on the forward strand.
AACTGGTGAAAATATTCTATGATTTTTTTAACCCCCCCCCCCAAACAGGCTGCACAGCAGTGCAGGGCTTAGTGCTGTTGCCTCACAGCAAGAGGGTCCACGGTTCGCTTCCCGGTCAGGGCCTTTCTGTGCAGAGTTTGCATGTTCTCCCTGTGCATTTGTGGGTTCTCTCCAGGTACTCTTGCTTCCTCCCACCAGCAAAAACATGCTCATTAGGTTAACTGGTCAAACTAAACTGGCCTAGGTGTGAATGTGAGCATGCCTGGTTGTCTGCCTCTATATGTCAGCGATTGGCTAGTTGCGTTAGGTTCCAGCCCCCCCGCAACCCCCAACAGGATAAGTGGTATAGAAAATGGATGAATGGATGGCACCCCCCCCCCAAAAAAAATAAAAATAAAAATAAAAAAAGACACCTTGCAGGTCAAATGATATCTGCTCACTGGCTGGGCTGTTTGACACACCTGATATAAAACATTGTCACGGTCTAGGCACCATCTCGGTCCACCTGCCTCAGACCAATCTGAAAGTTGAGAACTGTTCGACAACACCTCAGCACCACCAGCCATGTTTAGCCTACTTCTGCTACGTTGGGATTTCCTACTAGTCCAGAAATCTCAAGGGCTTTGCCCCGCCACCTTTGAAAAGCTCATCTAATGGCTGCAGCTTCAGGAGTACTTTCTTGCATGAGTCTTTCAATCTAAGGTGTGTATGTGTGTTGCAATTTAAGGTCATAGGGATGCATACCTCAAGCCCTGAGGCTCTGGAGGCAAGGGATGCCTACCCCCTTTCAGCTGGTCATAACCAAGATGTTTACATTCTGTTAACCTGCCTTACATTGCCATCTGGATGAAAGTCTACATAAATATGGAGTTTAATGTATTTATGTGAGCTATTTAGCCAACATTAGCTAGTTGACATTACTTAATATCATGAGGATCACTGCCAGCTGACAGCCAGTGTTCTGGTGCTGTAACAGCAGCAAAATGACATTTTTATGTCAGGATTAGAAGTCTGTTTGGTGCCACTGTATCCCTCCTGAATGGACAGCGAAGTGTCTAACTACAATAACTCACTGGTTAGTGTATCTGGTTGAACAATATTTTTTTAAGTAAAAAAATACAAACTTGTTAAAACTATAGGTGGCAGCAAAGATCACTGAGTATGTCTGGATCTTTAATTTTTAACTGGTGGGTCAGGACCCAAAAGTGGGTTGCAAAGCCATTTTCAGTAGGTCAGGGATGTGCACCTGGAACCAAAATATGAAGTATAAAAGTCTATGATGTGCTTTTATTTTGAAGGATATGTCTTATTGCTTTATATCATCATATTTTTGTTCCATATCAGGTCCAAGTTACCCCATTTTTCATTAGAAATATTTGGTTATGAACGCAAATGTAAGAAATTTCGGCCGCGGTTTGTCTTCAAGGTGGTGTGTAGCACCACATTATGTAATAATGCCGCATTATGTAATAACGCTGCATTATGTAATAATGTAATACATTTTCAATTCATTATGTCATAACACCGCATTTTGCAAGCCACTAAGTGGTTAGGGTTAGGGCAAGGTAGTAGGGTATACCCTGGAGCCCACCTTAAGTCCTAGGGTTAAAGTTAGGTGTTTAGTCTAGAGCCCTGAAGGGGGGTTAGGTTTAGGCACAAGTCACTAAGCGGTTAGAGTTAGGGCATGGTAGTTGGGTAGGGCATACCTTGGAGCCCACACTAAGTCTTATGGTTAGGGTTATTACATAATGCGGCATTATTACATAATGTGGCGCTACAAGGTGGTCATGGGTCTTGATGTTAAGGGCAGTTGAGAACCATTGGTGTAGAGTACACCGCAAGATCCCTTTCTAGCCCACTAGGGGGTGGTTTCATGAGTGCTTGGCATCACTTTTAAGCCTTGAATCTGCTTACAGTCACTCGACCCATATCCTTTGGTCACTTGTCTTTTTATCAGCAGTCCAAAATGTGGATTTACTTTACCCTATACCACCCTAAATGAAGTATTATGACCATTTGTTGGAGAAAAGCTGTTAAAAAGTGATTCTGCCAGCCTTGCCTGCATCACCGTGTATCCCAGAATTCTTTTCACAGCACATGCAATAGAAAATGAATAGGGTAAATGGTTGGGGTAATGGTTGCTTTTTGTCACAATGTCACGATCTTTCCTCCTAAAAGAACAAAAAAATTCTGAAGGCAGAAAAAAAAAAATTTCTTAAAAAAGTACAAAGTGTTTTTTTCATTCTACAAATATAACAGAAATAGAACCTTAGGTACATAAATTCGCAGCTACTGTAAAACTGTTTTTTAAATTTTAAAAATTAAATATGTGACCATGTTTTGAATATATAATGTTACATATATTCAGTGCTTAACAAATTATTAGACCACCTGTCATATTTGTCTCAGAGGCCATCCAGCATCATGAAGTGCTTTAATGCAGAATCTTTTTAATTTTTAGTGAGCTCTCCACGTTTTACCATTTTGAACAGGAATGAGGAATTTCAAACTGAATTCACCCAAATTTGAGCTGGCTCACTGGCCTTCTCTGAGAAGTCAGAAATTAATCAAGGATAACATTCAACCACTAAAACTCATTTTTCTGTTCAGGAATGCAAGTAAACAACTATGATTAGACATATTAATCAAGAAATATTAATGTGCTTTACTATTTTTTCTTTTTTTTTTTTTTGAAAAATTGGTAAATTTGAAAATTCATGGATAACAATAATAATTATATTTTAGCATTAAAAATATCATTTGGGTTAAAGAGCTTCTACATATTGGTGTATTGATCATTGCAGAAAGATAAAAAATGATTTTGGTAATTACCAATGCTGTTAATTTAGGGCAGCTGTGGCATAAACCTTACTTTGGTTAGGGTTAGGGTGGTGTAATAAATATATTAAGCACTGTATATACAAACATATATATATATATATGTATATAGTAGAGTGTTTAGTAACCTTCAGTCAGATGACCATCAGTGACCCTGTGAGTGAGAGAGAAATGTGTGCGTGTGTGTCCTCCATCGATCATGTTTTATGTTTGAACTCCAACAAGGTCACAGCCGCAAATTCAATTATGTCTCAGCTCTTATTAACTGGCACATTTTAAAAAAGCTGGACTGCTGTTATTAATTTTTCTGACAGTTTTTCCATGGGACAAAGAGGAATACACTCTTACAACCATACGCACAGTCTTTTCTGTGGCTACTGTGGAAAACTGTGAGTAAGCCTGGTTTTTACTTGTGCATTTTATCCACACCTTAACTATAGCTCTAGTAAGCTATGCTAGTTTCTCGAGGTGATGCAGATCAGCTATACGTGCACAAACCTCTGTGGAGAGTTGAGGGCAACAAGGACCTACAGTGTTACAGTATTATTAAAATGTACATCTTGGTGTAATTTCAGTTTTTTAAGATATTCTAACTTAATACCTCTGTCTGTATTGGGTACCTATCATTGGAGATAAGCAGTCAACGTGACCTGTCACAGCCTTGCTAGTAGGATTGGACTTAAATTTAATTTAATTTTGAGAACCTCAGAGCAAACAGATGAGTTTAAGAACATGTCATGAATCCCATGTAGGTTTCGTTTAGAGACTATTTGAAGAACAAATTTGATAAAAAGCTTATGAAGATATTGGGAAAGGAGTACCATTCATTTTAGAGGAGTATAGGGAGTATAAAGTCAGTTGCATAACGTGCAGTTCAAACATTTTATTAAAGACATTTCAGCTCATTATAGAGCAGAAAAACACAAATGGTGGAAATGCCAATCTCCCTCTCTCTGCACGCAGCAACAGAAAGTAGCAGCAACTTGTCTCAAGAAACCGAGAAGCCTCTTGCGAACTTTTTGTCTGCGTGTTAATGGGGCTGAGGCTGGAACAGAGGAGGCTTTGGGTTCATCCTTTTTAGAGGAGCAGATGTCTTCATGAGCAGAGAGTCTGTACCAGTCAGGGGGGCCAGGATCATGTTCACCTGAGTCTTTGACACTAGCTCTGTCTAAAGACACTGAAACAGAGCCACCAGAGACCTCCATAGGAATTTCTCCCCCAGGAAAGAAAGGAACTGATTCATTAACAGAGAATCCATCCCAATAAGGCAAGGCGGGTGAGGAAGCATCTTCACTGAAAGCTTTGACATGAGCTCCATCAGGAGATAAATAAAGAGTGCCATCACCAGAGTAGCCTGAAGGATGTCCTGTATCTGAGGTCCAGGACAGGGAGGACAGTTCTCTAGTCTGGTCCTCAGCCAGAGGAGAATCGAGGTTGTCTTGAGAGCATTTGAGGTCAGGGACTGTATCTGAGCACCAGGAGGATAAACTAGCTCCACCAGGGTATGTGTTGCATTCTGTGTCACATGACCCTTCGGGGGGGCTATCACCAGAAACCTGGTTTTTGTCTCCAAATGAAGACCAGGAGGTCAGATCCTCATCACCGGAACCAGCTGGAAGAACCGAGCATCTGGTGTCTGATTCCTGCTCTAAGTTTTTTCCAGTGACCGTCATGTTTCTGATCAAACAGGAAAAAGAACGAAATAATCAGTAAACCAGTCAATCAATCAATAAACCACCTTTCTTTCAGAGCTGTTCAATATTAAATTGTGATGTTACATCACTTACTGTTGTGTTTCAGGCTGCTGGCTCAGGTTTAGCACTTGGAAAAATGGGTGCTGCAGAGCCTCATGGGGCCAGATTCTCTTAGTCCCATCAAGATGCATCATCTGTTTAAGTAGGTCGACAAATGCCAACCGATCCTGGAACTCGGCAGCTCCTTCTTCAGGAAATATCTAAATTAGGAGACACATTCAGATCAGCTGATTTAGCCCAAACCGCTCAGAAACAGTGACACCAGGTATGTGTAAGTTCTGTTTTAGACACAGTTTATAGATCCACCACAGATCAAAATAATAACAGAAGACAGCTTTGAAGGGAGGGAACCACGGGAGTGAATCCTGTGTGCTCCATTCCAAAACTATGCAGATGAAAACTATCTCAGAATTGACCACAGACAAATAGGAAGAGTCTGGGTGACAGAATACAAGAGAATAATTGTGGTCAATCATTAAGCAGCATAAAACGAATGTATGGTGGCCAAGAAGGAAAAATTATTTGCAACTGCAAAAACAACGTACACTAAGACAAACTTGCAGCTCAGAAAGAATGCAGATTTAAAGCTCATTGCAAACATTCAAAATTACACTACAGCGCTGTGAAAAAGTATTCTCCCCCCTCCTGATACCTTAGGGTTTTTTTGCACATTTGTCACGCTTAAATGTTTCATATCATCAAACAACTTTGATATGCGACAGAGATAACCTATGTAAATACAAAAAAGCAGTTTTTAAATGATGATTTCATTTTTGAGGAATAAAAGCCATCCCAACCTGCCCCGCCCCATGTGAAAAGGCCAATATCCCCTAAATGTAATAATTAGTTGTTCCACTCTTGGCGGCAACTGCTGTAAGCAAACATTTCTGATAACTGGCAATGAGTCTTTCACATTACTGTGGAGGAATTTTGGTTCACTTTTCTTTGCAGAATTGTTTAAATCCAGCCACATTGGGGGGTTCAAGCATAGCCTGATTTAGGTTTAGATTTAGAGAGCAGAATTCATGGTTCCATCAATTATGACAAGTGGTCCTGATCCTGCAGCAGCAAAGTCGCCCCAGACCAGGACACTACCATTTCCATGTTTGATACTCTTTTTATTAAATGTTGTGTTAGTTTTACACCAAATTGTCTGGTCAGTCCACAGATTATTTTCCCAAAGGTCTTGGGGATCATCAAATGTGAGAGGAGCCTTTGTGTTGTTTTGGTCAGTAGTGGTTTTGGCCTTGGATCTCTCCCATTGATGTCATTAATTAATTTGTTGTGATCTTTTAGCCTACTTCACTTTCTCAGCCAGGTTCTATTTAAGGGGTTTCTCTGCAATTGAAGTCAGCTTTCCAGAAAATATGGTTAATTACAATTCATTCATGATTTAATAAAGGGAGGATTACTTTTCACATAGGTCTGGGTAAGTTTGGATGGCTTTTTACCCTAAAAAAATGAAATCATCATAAATAAAAGAAATATCTTTTTGTATATACTCAGGTCATCTTTGACTAATGTTAAAATGTGTTTGATAATCTGAAACATTTAACTTTGACAAATATGCCAAAAAAAAACATGTAATCAGGAAGGGGCAAATACTTTCTCACAGTACTGTAGCTGGTGCTGATTATGAAGAGAGATGGATGTTGGTGAAGGCAGCAGTGAGTACCTACATGAACAAGATCATCCAGAGAACTGGGCAGCTCCCAGTCTGTGACCCTCTCTTTGACATCAGTGCCGTTGATGTCTTTGAATTCTTCAGGTGTCTAAAGGATCAAAATGAACAGAAGAAACATTTTAAAGGAGTTCAAATTAAACAATTTGCTGACTCAGAAAAAAAAGAGGGGAATTTTGACTCTACCAGAAGCCTCCATGAGGAACCATCACCAGCCCCCTCCTGAGTGAAGAAGGTCCTGGTATACATCCCAGAACGAAGCAGCTCATCGTCCGGCATACCTAGCACCTTCACCATGGAGCTCATCTGCACACAAAGTAAACACAATAACGTCATCTAAAGCTCGACATCAGGTCTGCTCTGTGTCTGAGGGAGTTTACGTACCATCTGATATTCACAGTTGTAGGAGAAGAGGTGGTCACCCAGGTAAAGGTATGCCAGGATGCATCCCACCCCCCACATGTCAATAGACTCATTAAAAGGAAGCCCGAGGGCAACTTCTGGAGCCCTGAAGAAGAACGACATAAGTCAGTGGTTAGAAATCTGATGGACAACTTTAAAGACAAAGGCAAAAACAATGGTAAATGATCGGTTGGGTCATGGAGGTTGAGCATACCTGTATCCCCGTGGCTGAATTTTGAGCCCAGGCTTGACATCTCTGGTTTTTTTGGCTACACCAAAATCGATGAGTTTGGCCCTTACATTTTGGTCCTTCCTGTTGGCGACCATCACGTTGTCAGGCTTAATATCAGAATGAATTATGCCCAGACCCCTCAGGGCATCCAAAGCGACCAGGAGCTGCAGGAACAAGAAGACAAACTCTGGGTTTTGTTGTCTACATGCTGCTGTGTCCGCTTTAGGGTTAGTCAACAATGAATAGCGTTGGTGTAGGGCCTCCTCTTATTCATTCTTTTTATAAATCAGTGTTATTGGCCACCTTTTACTAATTTTAAATCAAAAAGATTGTTAAAAAAGCTTGTGCCAAAATCCAAACTACACTGGATCCCAAGTTTTCAACAATACTTATTACAACACAAATAATAATCAGGTTTTTGGACGTAGTTTCTTTGTTGTTCATATGCTAAGCTAATGGTGAATACATTGTTCAAGGAAGTGCCATGTTTTCTTTCCTCAAGAAACACTTAAGCCCAGAATACACCAGCAAAATCAGACTTGTGTCCAAACATTCACCCCCATTATTTTCTATGAACAAACCCACACCAGTCATGGTCTGACACGACTGGACGCAACCGACTGCAGCACTTTAAGGCACTGTACTTTTCCCTGCATGGCTGGCGTAGTGTTTTCTTGTGTGAACAGCTGCTTTTTTACATTCCAGCTCCTGACTAGAAGTTTTTTTTTTTTTTTTTTTTTTTGAGAACACAGAGTAGAGTCTAATGTAAGCTGATGTCACTGCCTTCACTGAAAGTTGACAGCCAGCTTGTTCTTGTTCATTATGAGGTAAATTTCCCAAATCTATCAGCCACAGTGACCTATTGGTCATTAAGAGTCTCATAAAAGAGATTTGTGCCAGAAAACAGTAAATTTAATCTCTAACTTCTGTCTCTCTGCTCTGGGACAGAGCCAGGCAGGTGCTCTCTGTTCACATTGTTTTTTTTTTTTTAATCTGAAAGGATCGTATTTCTCGGGAGTGGGCGTGGCTTCAGCTCATTCCACTGACACGCCCACACCTTTCTAAAGCAGATTTTACTGCCTCATTTTTCATGATTTTGATGCTTGATTTTATCTTAAACTTAGAGATGTTTTTTCAAGACAGCAGTTTGGTCTGATAGTTCATAAGCCTGTCATACAGCAAACCTAAAATAAATATTTTTTTAATCACTTGACAGGGACTTTAAAAATACAGCTTTTTTTCTCTTTGTTTCATGTAAAGTGGTGATTTGGATTTTGGCCTGACAGCAGTGATATGTGATCATGAAGGACCTGACAGAGCCTGTTTTCTACACTAAACCAATCTGGTTCAGTGTTTTTGGAGCTCAGTGTACTGAGTGTACAAATGTCCTAGCGTCAGCTGTTGCTGGCACTCTCAGTTGGCAATAGTTCAACTTTTGGGTTGGAAAAAAGATCATTAAAGCTATCAGTGGACACAGACCCTTACTATGTGGCTCCATATTTCAAACAAACATACCTGGTGTGCGATTGGTCGGATATCATGCACATAAAGTGATGTCCCGAGTTCTTCAATCATGGTGTACAGATTGATGTCCAGCATCTCAAATACCAGACAAGTCTGTCCCATGTAACGGAACCGCTCATAAAACTTCACTAGATAGGTCTTATCTGGGTTCAGAGTGGAGATGGCCTCCAGCATGGCCTCCTGGTGAGAAAAGAGGAGATGTGACAACGGTTTATTATCCTCTATGTCCTCTAATGGAGCAGAGAGTCAACTTTAGCTTTAGAGTCAAAACTGTAGCCTACCTCTTTGTCAACATCCTGGATCAAACCAGGAATATTCTTGAGTATTTTAACAGCCACCATCTCTTTAGTGGACTCTTTCACACACTTGGCCACTTTGCCGAAGCAGCCTTCGCCCATTATCTCCAAAACGGAGTAGGCAGATGTGCAGCTGTACAGAGTCTCAGTTGTTTGAAGGCCAGCTGTGCTGATGTCTGAGGAGAGACGTGGAGAGGGAATGAGGGAAGATAGTACATTTAGGACAGTTAAAGGGATATCTGGGTATTTTTGTTTGGTTAAATGAAGTGCTTGGCAGTAGTAAAGGTATTAGCCTCCAGTGATGTCAGTCAGCATTGCTGCTTTAAATATGGCATGCTTGGAGAAGCTAAGCTATACATAGTAGCAGATGGGTATAGTATCTCTGTGTAATTTAGCGAGTGTACTGTAAAAATGGGACAAAAAAACAATGCTGGCTCTGATGCACTATATCAAAAAATTTTAAAGCATTTATTTTTCACCTTGAAAGCCTCTGTGTTCATCAGTATTTCTCTATGCAAGCTACAGGCTCTTTCGCCTCAGCGTACTTGAACAGGTTATATCTGAACACCTGTTTGGGTCTAAATTAGGCAGACAAACTAGACCTGATTTAGTATAAATTAAACATTCTTTTGGTCAGTTTTTACCTTAAACTCACTAAATTACTTGGAGACACAATACCCATCTGCTACTATGTATATTTTAGCTTCTGAATGCCATATTTAAAGGGGCAAAACTCTCTGAAATCACTGGAGGATAATGCCACTACTAATGTCAAACACCCATCCTAAAAAATATCAAAATATCCCTTTAAGTTAAGCTGCAATTTTGGATAGGAAATAAACTGGACTGCTGTCTTTGTTACAGGCACAGATGGACTTGATTTATTGACAGTATTAGGCCTAACAATTACGCTGTTTAGCTTCTGGGTCAAAGTCCCAACCACTCAAGAAGATTTGTCCAGCTTTGAGAAATTTCATCCTGTCTAGTAATTTCTGCCAGACTAATTATTTTTTATGCATTTTAAACTTTGAAACAGTTTAAGTCTCTCTAATGTAGTGACATTTTTTTTCAAGTCAGTGAAAACAAACAGACAGTGTTCAGTGTATGAGAGCTCTTTTAGAATCAGGTTGTATTTTCTGAGTCTTACCTGCTGACATGTTTGCAGTCGGATGTTTTCTGTTCGCCGTTACAAATGTGAAGAATAAACCTTCAGGCATGAGCGTTTTGAAAATACAGAACAATAATATTTCCAACCAGAATCTTTCCTCTCTCAAATGTGTTTCCTCTCAGTGCTGATGGGGAACTGACAGAATCTACCAAACACCTCTTCCTATGTACTTTGAAAATCATTCCAGAATAGACTGCAATGTAACAGAATGACGGTTCCATTCTTCTTTAGAACTCACTAAAAAACAACATGATGAGAAACTTAATTTGATTTAAAGGATGTCCTAATAATAAACAAGTCTACTTCTAAAAGCATCAGACTCTAGCTGTGCTGAAGTTTTGACTTTAGTTATAACGCAGCCTTCCTTATGTTGAGTACGCCCCAGTCCAAAGTGAAACCTGAAAACCTTCAGAGGCCCACTAAAACCATCATACATCCATTACATAAGATTCAAAGTAACCCTTCAACCTCAGTTTTATGACTTTATATTGGATTTTTGCATTCATATGATCTCAAATGTCCATTTGGGCAGTGGTTTTCAAAGTGTGAGGCGGGCCTCCCCTGGGGGGCACCACAGAGCTTTGGGGGGGGGGCAAAAAAACAGGAAACAAATGGTATGCAATGGCAAAAGGGAGGTTAACTGGGCAAAAAGTTTACAAAAATTGTAAAAAAAAAAAAAAAAGAAAAAAAATGGGATAAAAGTGGCAAAAAGACATCACAAAAATGAGCCCAAAAAAGGGGGAAAAGAGAGATTTAATGATGAAAGGTAGCTTAAATAGGCAGAAAGGTGAAAAAAGGTAAAAATAGGATAAAAGTGGAAAAAATGGGGAAAAGAGGCAAAAAGAAGTTGTAAAATGGCCAAAAAAAAAAAAAAAAATGAAAAAGAGGTATTTAATGGCATTGTGATCAAATAAGAGGGAAAGGCAGAAGTTTAAGGACATTTGCAAACCAAAATACCCAAAATATATTAATGTTAAAATGTTTAAAGATTAGACATAAATGTTTGAAATGCTGTTTTTTTTTTTTTGTTTGTTTGTTTTTTTTGTTTTGTTTTGTTTTGTTTTGTTTTTTCAATCCTTTTTTTGGGTGGGGGTCCATCGAATGAATGATAAACTCACTGAGAACCACACAACGAGACCTAAACACCTAGAACCCAGCAAAGAAGGGCCAAGAACAACTTGAGAGGTGAGGAGATGGGCATGCCTCATCAGTGTTTGATTTACCTGCCATTTGTTTCATTTAGCTAACACTGATTTTAGTTTTGAGTTTCACTATGTTATTAAAGAGCAGTTTTATTCAGTTTTGAAGTGGCCTAAGTCACAATGGGATGTTCAGAAATTGGCCTAAGTCACTTTATCCTCATATGTTACATAATTGAAAGACAGCGTTCTATGTAAGTCAACAGGCATCTATTGCTAAAGCCTTTTTGCCTGAAATGATTCACAAATATCATAACTTGTGAATATAAGTTTTTTGTATTTTCCCAAAAACTAGAAATATGACTTATGCCAGTAGTTTAAAAGGGTGAGGATATCTAAATAAACCTTAAATGAGTAATTCTGTATTTAATTTGTCTTGCTTTTATATAACATTACAGTTTTTGAGATTAAATGTTCTGTTTCCTCTAATAATCACTGGCACAAATTACCCCAATGTATTCTCCCCAAAGGCACAACTTACCCCACACCTGGGGGCAAGTTGTGCCATGAGACCACTTTTTTTTCTGAAAGCTATAGTTCTTGAACAGTTCATTTCAGATCCAAAGTTATTTTTCCCAGGGATGGCTTTTTGCCACTTTATACCCATTTTTGCCACTGTTGTCCTGTTTTTGCCCTTTTCATTAGTTTTAGCCACTTTTATACTGTGTTTTTGAAAATTTTTCGCCCTTCTTTGCCACTTTTCACCCATTTTCCCTACTTTTTACAGCCCATTTGCCTTCTCTAGTCACTTCACATAAATTTTGCTGCTTGTTGACCACCGGTAATTCAATTTTTTGTGACCCCCCCCCCGTTTTTGCCACCTTTTATTGCCACTTTAACCGACTTTTTCCACTTTTCACCACTTAGATTGTGGCTCTTGCAAAGGCATTTTTCAACGACTTGGCTCTTTAGTTGAACAGGGTTGAGTAACACTGGTGTAGAGAGATCGAGGAGGGCTCAAAACGCCGCGTCATCAGCTCTAGACGTGCCCTCAAACGGGTAGCTCAGTTGTGGTGGAAAAGCAAATCCCCTGCTGTGCTGGGCTGCCGTGCCAAGTCAGACCAAATAGAGCCAAGCTGCACCATGTAATGGAAAAGCCCCACTTGCAGTCAGATGAAATCTGATCCCTGGCTAGGCTGTATGACACAGCTGATATAGAACTTCAGTGTTACGCCATCAAGCCCATCAGTTGAGGAAAGAGAGGTAAGATCAGAGTCGAATGTGCTAAACCATCTAAGTGTAGTATTAGATGTGGGCACATAGCTACATGCAGGCTAGCTGCACAGTGCTAACCTTTTCACACTACTAATGTTTGTGTATGTATACAAAACAAAGTTAGTCAGTGTTTTTCCTTGTCTGTATTAACGTGGACCGGTAGTCGGTACTGCTTTCATTTGTACTGTTTTTGTGAAATGGTCATTTGTGGATGGGGCTTGTGTTGCTTTTTGCGACATCAGGAGCCATGCGGCGTTTGAGTTCGTTTTGTATTGGTGTGTTTCTGAGTGGCACTGCGGATTTTGAGTGTTACTTTGTATAATTCATGTCAGATAAATTACCCCTTTGTGCATGGTTATGTTTTGCTGGTGAGGCTATTGTGTATTGTTACCTTTACTGTAACTTAATTGGGCAGTGCCCTTTTGTTTAGCCTTCTTTGTACATTGGTTTACATTAACCATGAATACCTTCAAGGTAGAGGAGTTTTGTGACAGTGATTTTGGACGCAGTGAATTGTGTAAGCTCCAAAAGGAGGATTTGTTTGTTGTCGCAGACCATTTTGAAATTGATGTTGACCCAGAGGCTAAGAAGTTAGCCATTGTTGAGCTTCTTATTAAAGAGCTTCGTTTGCATGATCCTGTGCAAGAGAGAGAGAGAGAGCAGGAACGTCAGTTCAAGTTAACGAGGGAAAAAGCAAAGGCTAATGAAAGTGACAGGATGCTGCAACTTGAATTTGCGAAGGTAAAAGTGAGAGAGCAGGAGCAGAAGCATGAGTTAGGTAAAATAGCTTTAGAACAAGAGAAGCTTAAAGCTAACAGTAACGCTTTACAACGTAAGCACGCCACTCGTTTTGACATTTCGAGCTGTCTGAATCTCATGTCAAAGTTTAATTGAAATGATGGTGGTTTGTTTTTTGATGCCTTTGAGAAAATTGCCATGGAGCTTGATTGGCCTCAGGATAAGTGGACGTTGCTTGTCCAGAGTGTTTTTGGAGGGTAAAGCCCAGGAGGCTTATGCAGCATTGGACGTGAATGACAGCAGAGACTATGAAGCTGTCAGGAAGGTGGTCTTAGCTGACCAAGAGATTGTCCCTGAAGCATACAGGCAGACTTGTGGATCTCTGCGGAGGAAACCTGGTGACTCCTTCCTTGATTTAGCTCGTCAGCAGGAAGTTGTGTTTGACCGGTGGTTGGCAGGCACCAAAACTTATAACTTCCAGGAGTTAAGACAACTTATTTTAGTGAAGCAGTTTAAAACTAGCTTGCCTCAACAGATTGAAATTCATCTGAATGAGCTGGATGTGTGTGAGCTTAGAAAAGCTGCAATGGCTGCGGACTCCTATGAGTGAACACACAGAGATGTGCCGTGGAAGGGTAAGCCCAGTAAACAGGTGCCTTCAGACAGGCCTGCTGAGGCCAACATGGCTAAACCCCCTCCCACTGTGGTTCAGTCTCAAGGACCAGGTAAAAGGTTTGAAAAACCACACCTCCCTAGGAATGACAAAATCTATCATTATTGTAAAAAAACTGGTCATATGAAGTCCAACTGTCTCAGTCTTAAAAAGAAACTGGGTGAGGCAAAAGTTGTCGGATTGATTGGGGCCCAAACTCAGATTATTTCTGGAGAGGTGGGCAGTTTGAACATGGCATCCAGCCAAGTAACAGAAGGGTTTGAAGGCTTTGTTTCTAAAGGTTCTGTTGCATGTACACCTGAGGGTGAAATGGTCCCTGTAAATGTTTTGAGGGACACTGGTGCAAATTGTTCCTTGTTGCTACAAGGTGTTTTGGATCTATCATCTGACACCTATTTAAATGCATGTACCCCAGTGAAAGGGGTTGGGGATGGTTTCGTTAGTGCTCCTTTGCATAAAGTGTTCTTGGAGTCTAATGTTGTGAAGGGTCCAGTGGTTGTGGGTGTCATCCCAGACCTTCCCATCAAAGGGGTGACTTTTGTGTTGGGAAATGACTTAGCTGGTACTCGAGTTTGTGTCACACCTGTTGTGAGTGAGGAACCCTGTGAAGTCCCAGAGTCTGTTGCTCTGGAGCAAGAGCACCCTGAAGTGTTCACCACGTGCGGTAACCCGTTCTCAGTCTGGTGCTGTAGATAATGAAAGCTCCAACCAAGACGAGGAACTGTCTGATGGTTTGGCAGATAACTTTTTTGGCAAAACTCGCTGAGGTGGGCCCTGGTTTTCCCGTGAAGCTCTCATTTCAGAGCAGGGAAAAGATCCCTCTTTAGCTTCTTTGAGGAAAACTGCTGATTCAGCTGAAGACCTGAAGGGAGCAGCTGAAGATTTCTATCCTCAGGATGGAGTTTTGTTGAGAAAATGGCGTCCTCATGACTGCCCAGCAGATGAGTCATGGGCTGTTATGACTCAGATTGTGTTGCCAAAGAGCTTTTGGCAGGAAGTACAACGTTTGGCTCACGAAGTATCTATGATGGGTCATTTAGGCATCTGTAAAACTCATGAAAAGATTGGTAGGTATTTTTATTGGCCTCGGATGCATAAGGACATTGTTTTGTATTGTCGCAGTTGTCATGCTTGTCAAGTGACAGGCAAACCGAATCAGACAATTCCCGTTTTGCCTCTTTGTCCTCTTCCTGTTATGAAGGAACCCTTTTCCAGAGTGTTGACTGATTGTGTTGGGCCTTTGCCAAAAACTAAGAAGGGAATGAATATCTCCTGACTTTATGGGTGCTTCCACCAGATTTCCCGAAGCTGTACTTTTGAGATCTATCAAGACCAAGATTATTGTTGAGGCTTTGCTTCATTTCTTTTCTTGGGTGGGTTTACAGCGAGAAGTCCAGCATGATCGTGGCTCCAACTTTACTTCTGGACTGTGTCAGGAGGTCATGCATGAGTTAGGGGTTAAGCAGATCATGTCCTCTGAATATCACCCACAGTCCCAAGGTGCCATTGAAAGGCATCACCAGACTTTAAAGTCCATGATTAAGACTTACTGTGTAAGTTATTAAGGTGACTGGGATGTCGCAATGCCCTTTTTGTTATTTGCCATTTGCGACTCTGTGAATGAGTTTACAGGTTTCAGCCCTTTTGAGCTTGTCTATGGACATCAGGTTAGAGGACCTTTGAAAATGGTCAAAGAGCAGCTGTTGCGTGCTGAGGGGTCAGCTGAGACTCCAGGTGGAGTGCTGCAGTATGGAGCATCTTTTCAGAACCGGTTACATACAGCTTGTGACTTGGCCCTGAGTAATTTGCAGTCTGCAAAAAGTAAGATGAAAGCTCAGTACAACAAGAAAGCTGTCAGGTGTACCTTTGAGCCTAGAGATCAGGTTCTTGTGTTGTTGCCCATGGGTGAAGAGGAATTGGGAGTGAAGTTCTACGGTCCGTACAAGATCCTCAAAACAGTAGGTGACTGTAACTATGTTGTGGAGACTCCTGATCGTAGACTTAAGTCATGTCTTTGACATGTCAATCTTTTGAAACCTTATTATGCTCGTGACACATCTTCTGGTGTTTGTCTGGTGTCTTGGACAGTTGTTGAAGATGATGACAATGAAGATGAGGTTGGAACAGTTGAGCCAGTCACGGCTAGGCTTAAAAACTCCAGTGCTCTGGCTAGTCTTAGTGAGTCACTTGGTCATCTCACTTCAGACCAGAGAACTGATGTGCTACATCTTGTGGATCAGTTTAAACCTCTGTTCAAAGATTCCCCTTGATTAAAAAATAACACATGATGTGGATACAGGTGAGGCAACTCCGATTAAACAACATCCGTATTGGATAAACCCTCAAAAATGGGCTAAGGTAAAACCTGAATTGTTGTACATGGAAGAAATTGGTTTTATTAAACAGGGTTCAAGTGAGTGGAGTTCTCCTTTAGTACCGGTTCCTAAGCCTGATTTGACTGTTCATCCATGCATTCATTACCGAAAGGTAAATAATGTGACGAAAACAGATGCATATCCTATTCCAAGACTGGAGGACTGCTTCGACAAGATTGGTAGTGGTCAGTTTGTGTCAAAGTTTGATTTGCTTAGAGGTTACTAGCAGGTTCCTTTGACAGAACGGACAAAGGAAGTCTCTGCGTTTGTGACGCCTGAGTGTCTGAACGTCTCACCTCCCCTGCAGCACTGGACAAGGGACAGTTTGCAGGTCATGAGGATCCAATGCCTGTTCCCCCTGACTGAGGCCCTTGGGTCCTCCACCGCAGTGGTGGGAGAGGCCCTGGTACGTGTGGTGTTACAGGATATTTTCAGGAGAAATGAAAATATTCCCCTGGAACAGCTGGCAGGAAAGAGCTGCCATGGCATCTTGAAGGGGTCTGTGTCTATTGAAGAGCTCACGAAAAACCTGGCAACACGAAACTCCTTCCCTGCACCCTGCACCTTTGGCAGAGCCAGAGTTGGTGACACGTAGTGGGGAGGACGTGGCGGAGGCACTTAAAGCAGGCTTGGAGTGCTTAAAGCTGCGCTTCTTCCCTGATGTCAAGTACAGGGACAGTAGGAAAACAAAGCGTGTGTTCTAGAAGGAGGGTTACTTTGTGGAAATCCTAGAGGTTGACAAGTCACCTTCCCTCCAAGCAAAGGCTGCAGCCCTGTCAGGGGATGTGTGCAATGAGCTGGAGAGACATGGCCACACCTATGCATGCAATCTCCAAAGGTACAGGGACTGGGGGATGCCGTGGATGGATCTGTGCCTCAACCAAGCGGCATCTCCTACTCGGATGCTCTGAAGGTACTGACGTTCCTGAGCTCGGTGGGGTTGTTTATGAATGGGGACCACGTCAGTTTCAAGAAACTGAAGACCCTGATTCAAGAACTCCTCTTCCCACAGGCCAGGATGCAGACCATGCAGCTGCAGTACAATTTCAGTCTGCCCAGAATCTTTGGACTGACTGTTTGGAGACTGCATGAGAGCATTCCGTTCAAAGTGGCCCAAAAGGCTCCCAGTCCTCATTCACAAAAGATGAAGACAGAGGAGAAGAACCAGGAACCAGAGCAGGAGGAACAGCAGCCATTTGAGGATGTGCAGGCTGTTGATCCCGAGGAGGAACACAACACACCAGCAATGGCTGAAACAAGATGCCAGTTCTCCAAGAAAAAATGGACTGAGATGGAGGACAGTCTTGTTGATACAGACCCCTCAAAGGCCCTGAAGCAGGCATACGCTGCATACAGGTGGCAAGACAGAAAGGTCTGCTGTTGAGAAGCATGTCAGCCTTCCACGGGAAGAGACTGAGGCTGATGCAACAGAAAAAGAAGACAGGTGGTAAAAGAAAACCTACAAAAAAATGTAAAAACATTACAAGAAAATACAACCCCCTCCCCACACACACACACACACAAAAGTAGCAAAAAAAAAATACATTTGTGCTGTAAATCACCTTACTACAGCGTTTTTCTATGTCCTTCTCGTGTAGATGGAGATTGTTTTCAAAACGTTGCTGTGTAAATGTGAAACTTTTTGGGAACGAAAACGAAGCAAAACTTCGTGTAAACAAGGCCTGAGTCATACTGTAGTTTCCTAACAGCATGCAAGAGATGCAGTACAGTGCAATAGCCGATTTTGTTTTTCACTTACAGCAGGCAGCAGATCAGACAGCACTGTCCTCAGTATCACATTTGAATGAGTTGATCGTACGTTACATTGAAAAAGCTTCATTAAAATCACAGATCAGACAGTTCTCTGCATGTCTGATCCTTATGAACAAACCAAACAGAAGCTTCAAACAGAGACTCAGTATCATGTCAGACACAATGAAGAGTGTTTAACTTCAGATTAGTGCCAGCTAATTAACACTAATGCTGCTAATTAGAGCGACCATGTTTGTTCTGTGAGATCAGAGAGCTGCATGATTGAAGCCGTAATCCAGCTAAATTACACAGCCTATGCTCTGTTTGTCTTCTTCTGAGAAAATGTTGGAGGTTTGTGTCAGTAAACACACTCACAGACTCCACAATGATTTTAAAATAATCAGCAGTGAATCAGTCATTCTCACTCTAAAGAATAAAAAACTCCACCCCAGCGGTGGACTGTTACTCAATACGTGTGACAAAGGTGGAGTCAACTTCCAGACATTCTAACTGGCTTCAGGTGGGATTTCTATATTTCCAGCACCTGTTACTGCCACAGGTGAGTTTAAATGAGCATCACATGTTTGAAATGACATGATTTACCCACAGTTTTAAAAGGGTGCCAAGGGTTGATACAGGAACCCTAGAGTTGGATTTACTACCTTTTACTACCTCTACAATATTTTTTACTACCAACATGCAATACTTGTGCTCGTAGCTGAGCTTATGTTTGCAGTTGCACTGCTCTGTGTCGCTACAAAAAACGAAATAGGGAGCTGCGCCCCCCATGTGCGAATCCCCCTGCTGGTGAACAATGGACTCTAGGTGTGATTTGATCGCCGTAACACCGTTCCAGGTCACATTTATAGGGCCCTTTAAAATCTGTGTTATTTTTTTCCAAATTCTATTTAAATTTTTTTGGAATTCTGTTTTTAACCTTTCCACTAATTTTACCATAAAAAACGTTTCTTGTTTATGTTTGGATAACTCTGATATAAAATAATTATAACCAGTATAACAGTCACGTATTTCCAACATTTTAAGACACATTCACAAATATAATCACATCCTAACTGATGTTGATAATGTAAATGAAAAAATCTTTCTGTTCACTCAAACACAGAGAGAAAGTAACTTAAGAAGAAGGTCACATTAAAGTTAAATAGTTAAAAGTTAACCTGTTAGCTAAACTTTTCTTTGCTCTCTCAGTCTGTAACAGTCCATGCAGTTTGATTCTGCATTGTTCTACTCCTGACTGTAACAGTTCTCACCTCATCTCTCTCCATCCTCGCTGTCTGTCCATCTGCCTCATATCAGACCGCTACATTAACACAGACACGTGTTGGCTCGTTAAGCAACCAAAGGGAACTACAGTATCTACGGGAGGAATTATTAAGCTGTTACTCGAACTTAACATAATTTAGACTGTGGGACTTCATGAAATCTTCAGTAAGTCCGACTTGATTTTGAGCCTCCGAGGGTTGAGCGGTTGAGGTGAGACACACAACTCAGGTGCTGTGGTGAGGTAAAATAACTCGAAGCACGGATGAGTTTTCTTGAAGGTGCATTATGTCCCACGGTACTGCCCTGTATGGGGCTACGTGATGTTTGCCGATGTTTCGTGAAGCCACTTTGACATGCTGTTATTGTTTAAGAGGGGACAGGGTGAGTGTTTTTGGGTGAGGGACAAGTTGTGCCCCGCTTTAGTGTTCCCCTGGAACATATTCCTCACATATATGTTCCTTTTTCTAAAAAAAGAAAAAAACAAAAACACAGCATTTCAGTCAAATTCATTCAATTTTAGCAATTTCTGTGTTAAATTGTAAATTTCATTTTTATTGACCAATTCTGTGATTCCGTTAACACCGAAATCATAGGGCCCTATGATCATGTTTTCATTTCTTCTCATTTCCATTTTATCAAAACAGTCCGATCAGTCAGTAGGCTATTTCAGTGGTAGGTGCGAATTTTGTAGTTCATCAATGTTAAAATGTAGATTTTACTCAACTAACACACTCACGTTCTTAACATCCGCCAAGGGAAAGTGCAGTCAGATTCCCTAATCACCGATGTTCTCCTTTCCTATTATCTTACTCCAACCCTCCTTGATCCTGTGAAGTTAAAGGTGCTTTGTGTAGAATTTGGAATTTTAGCGACATCTAGTGTTCAGATTTTAGAATGAGCCGATATGTTACCGAAAAGTCACGTCACTAAGCAACGAGAGCCTGTGAAGACCAAAAAGGATCATGAGCCGGACATCATTTACAGCAGTGACAAGGTGAGGGTTTATTCATTCATTTTTGTAACCATTATTTTTTTAGATTATAGGTCAGTCTTCTTCTCCACCTGCCTTCCAGGTAGCTTTGAGGACAGGCGGGCAGGTTCGTATTTAAAAATTGTGTTTCGTTTTTTCTGTCCCCAAAACGTTGCTGTAGACAACATGTCAGCCTCCGTGAAGACGACCCACGGTAATGTAAATTTAAAAAGCTTTTTTCTGATTTTGTAAAAAGGAAACGGAAGTTTAAAGGGGATAATTGTGCACTTATTTTAACATACTTCACATAAATATATAAACATTAAATCCCATTTACACCATTTCTGTGTGGCGAAATGCAGCCAAATTCTACACACTGTATCTTTAAAGGAGACGTATTATGCAAAAATCACTTTTTCAGGCTTTTCTGACACAAATATGTGTCCCTGGCCTATCCACAATCCCCTCAAATACCAGAAAAATCCATTCCTTCTCCCCCTCTCTCTCTCCACCTTTCAGAAAATGTGTGCTGAAAAAAGCTGTTCTCAGATTTAGCTTCTGATGACCTCACCAGGAGCGTGAGCACCCACCCCCAGGTTTAGCTGGCCCTCCCCCACTTGGAGGAAAGTTCTGCCCTCCTCTAGCGATCCTCTAAACTACCAGCTGAGATGCTGGATAGCCCAGCGGGTTGTCTTGCTGACTATAGGCCAGGAGGTTGGTGGTTCAAATCCCAGTTTAGTTCTGAACTTTGGATGAAAGTGTCTCTAGTACCAGGAGTACTGCATCCATTTCCTGAAAGGGGTGTGGTCAGGGGCGGAGTCAGACAGCTAATTACCATTTAAAGCCACAGACAGAGAAACGGCTCGTTCTGAGAAGGGCTGAAATAGAGGGGGTTTTTAATGTACAAAATTCTTATACTGGAGTGTTTTTTTCAGCAACAAACTTCACAGGCATGTTTTGGGGACCTCTGAGACCAATTTAAGCTTGTCTTAAAAGGGTATAATATGTCTCCTTTAAGGAAAAGTGAATAGGAAGAGACGTAGGAGGTAATTTTTTTGACTTTTCAAACAGACCCTTACATTTTTCCATTGCGATGAATTTCCGACACTACTCATGCGCACAACAGATCAGGCACCTGAAGCAATTGAGGCTATCACACCGACACAGGTCCTGCTGTCCTGCTCGCACATGTATTTTATTTTAATTTTTTTTTTTTTTTTTTTTTTTTTTTTTTTTTTTTTTTAGTTAAACGAACTCAAAACAAAAATTCTACATCAATGCAAAAGTCATAGTATATTAAAGGGTGGTAAAAAAATTTACTACCAAGTCAAATTGTGTTTGTTACCTTTTACTACCTTTCAGTGGCCTTAATTTGAGCTAATTTAATTTACTACCTTTTACTACCCCGCGGCTACCCTGCAGTAACTTTGTCCAGCCCATTTTTTGAGTTTTGTGTAAAATTATGTCAGTTTTGGCTTTTTCTTGGAAATGAATATGTGTATACCAAAAACATTTGTAGTTGCAACAATTTCTGGGAGAAATGGTGTATTTTCTGGAAAAATTCCAGGGGTGCCAATACTTTCATCCATGACTGTAGATCTACTACAGTAATGTAACTGGCTTTCTGAAATAGTTATAGGACTCTAAAGACAAAATAAAAAATGAAATTGGAATTTGAACTCAGAGATTTTTACTGATAACAACAATAAACAATAGTCACTTGTACTTTTCTTTGCACAGACTTATTCTCCCATCTTTTGGGGACAAAAGAGAAAAAAAAATACTGTGATAAAAGGTTTATATATATATATATACCAAAAAACTCCATGTGCTTTTTTACAGTTAGATTCATTTGTGCCATTCCTTTAAGCAGTAGAGAAGCAACTGGTCGACTGCACCTACGGGGGGGGGGGGTCTGGCTTTTTAGGGGATTGTGGACAGGCCAAGGGCACATGTTTTTGTTACAAAAGCCTGAAAAGTGATTTTTTGCATAATATGTCCCCTTTAAGACCAGTACTGCCACCCTTCCTCCTTCTCAATAGTACTTCTTGTTTCAAACTGATCACTGTTAAAAAAAACTGCACCTCATTGGGCCTATTTAATGATGAAAACACTGAACACAGAAGCCCATCTGGCTCTTGGGTGTTTTTATGATCATATGACTGCAAACAACCTATACAAGGAGAAGGGCGGTAGTCCCATTAAGAGCCTAGTTAAGATATAATCAAAGCTAAACTTAACCATGCATAGACATATGCTCATTGCTACAAAGTGCTTTACAGTGCTGATCTGGAATTTTTTTTTTTTTTTTTTATAATGCAAAATGATTTACATTTTTTTACAGCCCAAACTGTTCTGTGTCATGGATCTATGCTAACTGTTCCCCAGTGCTGATCTAGAAATTATAAGCCCTGAATGTCTCTCTGATCTGGAACCAAAATGCCAGACTGTTCCTTTAATCTTGACTTTGTATCAGTAAATATTTAAAACAAATGTTATGCTTAATCAGAAAATCACCATGACTCTTTCTTCTACATCTCATGATGAGCTGATGCTTTATTCCTCCAACAGCTCTGGATTACATAATCTGGTTTCTACAGAGAGAGCTACAAATCATGTGGCATCAACACTTTCTAAATCTCCGAATTAAATCTGCAAACAAACAATTACTCGAGTCAATGAGAACAATTAATGGCGTTCGGCCTCTGAGGACTGAATCTGCATATTGAATGAGCTCATTAACATAACAGTGAGAGATGGAGCCGAGCTGCACCGTTTCAGCCTGGTATTAATCAGCTGTTTAACCTCCTCACACGGACACGCTGATAAATACGACACAATTAAACCGTCACTCGTTAACTTCATTTTTTAAAGTCTCCCCACAACAATGACGACATCTCACTTCCAAACAATGACCTTTTAAAAACTATCATTTTTTAACTGAAAAGTCTCTGTTGGCCTGTTTTGTACAAATTCTACACTTTAGTGTTTTACACACTGTTTAAATTAAAAAAATTAGCATTGTGAGGTTTATGTCTCTGACTGTCTGGAACCATCTTAAACTCGTTCTTCTGTAACCAAATAGTCAATCAAAAGTTTATCATCACAAAATTAATAATAATAATAATTAATAGTTATTACCTATTAATTTATCAAAGATAAGAATTATCTTTTAATAAGTATTCACTTAGTAATAATATGTTAATTATAAAGCAGTTCCTTATAATATTGTGACAATTCTCTGGTAATTAGGTGGTGTTTTACCCTAACCCTTTTCCCCAAAAATTACTTGAAAATTATTCAGGAAAGACTCACTTTAATTTAGTGGGCCAATAAAGAGAAAGAAAGTACCTGAGAATTATCAAGCAACTTTATATAAAATTATCATTATTATTATTTCTAAGAAATAACATGGTAACATACTACCTAACTACCAGAGAATTTCCACAATATTATGACAAATCATTTGATAACTGATACATTATTAATGGGTAAATACTTGCTTAATATTAACAAGGTATTACTCGGTAAAGTGTAAACTTGTTTTAGGTAAAAACTGCCTTATCCTTGAGAAATTATTAGATAGTAACACCTATTACTATAAAATGACTTGGTAATTGGGCCCGTTAACATCAAGTGCTACTCTTTTATGTATTAAATGATCTGATGAGAACATGTTTAGTTCAAAATGAAATACTAATGTAAAAATTATTACAGATTTTTCTTGCTGATTTACAAGGATGAATCGTAGCCAGAAAGGGATTAACAAAACTCGGGCCAGATTTTGAGCATCGGGGACGACAAACAGTCTCGAAGTGTGACGTAATTAATGACGTGTCCAAGACACCCAATGACCACAATTCAAGTAGACTAGCATGTCAGAATTTTTCTTACATCGTCGTCTGGTTAGACTCCTTGACCTGACGTCAGAGACGTGAATCCTGACATCTACCAACAGGAGTGTTTGCTCCTTATCTTTGCGTCATCATTTAGAAGATTTATAACTTTTTTATCCCTTTTATTTCCTTAAACTATGTGAATTTTATTTTATTCACATTATTACATGCATACTTTAAATTCTATCTGAAGGAGAGCCAGTCCATATTGTCCTCCTCTTGATACATCCATACTTGTTATCCATAATCGAATCTATAATTGTAAATTATTTTCTTTTTTTGAGTAAAAGACCACTACAATCACACAAAGCGCTTCTGTCGTAAAGTGATTGACACTCTTTGACCCGCCCCCTGACAACCTGTGAACTCACACTCAGTGGTGACGTCAACATATAGTGAGCGGCCAGGATCACTCTTGTAGTGTGGCCAGGCTGTCGGCCAAGATGGGACAAGATTTTGGTCAATTAGTCTGACATGGTGCCATCTTAAACAACCAAAAAATCGTGTAGTCTGAGCCGGCCTTAAGGAAGGGACATGATTTTCAAATGTTTGTATAGTCATAACTGTTTGAAAACTGCAGATGTTTGGGCGCAGGTAATCTAGTGGAGTGGTTCTCATTTGGTCCAGCCTCAGGACCCACCAGTCTGTCTCACAACAGATCCCGACCCAAGTTTCCAAAAACATTTAAACAGCACATTTAAATCTACCCAATTTCACAGTAAAAAAGGGTAGAATAAAAGATGCATGTCCAATAAGGAGTTCAGGGCTTTTGCCACCTTTTTTTTTTTTTTTTTTCCAGACACCTAGTCGCGACCCACTAAAAACTGCTCCGCGACCCGCTTTTGGGTCCCTACCCAACAGTTGAGAACCACTGTGAAAAGCAGAGTCCCCCCAGGACCTAAGAGAGAAAAAGTGGCATGCTGCAGTTAAAAAGTCCACATAGATTTAATTTTTTTCACAGATAAAACCCTAAAAAAGCCATATGCTTTCCTTATCATAAGACATTTGGATAAACTAATTAAGAACTGCTCTATCATAGTTTAAGTCAATATTTGCAAATCTAATTCTGGCAGCCTCAGAGCAGACAAAGCCTGCTCCCCAGGTTAGGAACCAATAACAAAGGCCTTGTCCACAAAGAGACGAAAATGATATATTTCCATTTAGTTTTGATAAAGTTTTCCATAAATAAAAGACCATTTTAGGAAATATCCGTGTAACCACGGAACCACTGGAAACGCTGTAGAATATATGCCAATCCTGTTCGTGGTGCTGTATTGCTTTCACGGAAATGCACCAAAAGAGAGAAGATCACAGAAAACTGCCCCAGATTTTCTTTTAGTTGTCCTTCTGGTTGTTTTCCTGTAAAGAAGCATCAGATATTGCTGTAAAAGCCTTAATAAGCTCAATAGCTTCTGCAGCACGACCACAACCCTGTAATGCGCCATTGTTGTTTTGGTTCGATACGTGCATGCCGGGTAAGTGGCCTACGCTATGTGTGACATAATTGTTTCAATAAAAATGCGGTTGGCCATCCACACGAAGACGAAACGGTAAACGTTTACAGATTTATTCACTCTGGGAACTGGTTTCAAAAAACTAGCGTTTAAGGCCTCTCAAAACACCGTTTCCTTGTGGATGAAATGCACATGCGACAAAAAACTTTTGTGTATCCTGAATTCGTCTCTGTGTGGATGGGGCCCTAGTGGCACCAATATGTGCCAGGTTCACGTCCAGTCTGTGGCTCACCGCATGTCCCTCACCACTCTCTCATCCCTGTTTACAGCTCTATCCACTGTCCTATCTCTCTCTAATGAAGACAAAAAGCCCCAAAATAAATCTTAAGAGAAATTTGAAGATTTCACATGGCTTTTATTTATTTACTTTAGATATGCAATTAAAAAAAAACATTGTTTTGTAACCGATGCCTGGCTTTAATCCAGTACTTCTGTGGCACACCTTAAAGCTGCATTACAACATCCATCAAATAGCAAAAGCTAAATGTATTGTCAGTATGCTTGGTTAACATTCAGTTAAATCCCTTTGGCTCACATTCAGCAGGAAAACTATCATTTTTTTATTGACAGCACACTGAAAAAGAAACTGATAGTTTTGGTCCTTTTTGTCCTCAAGTGGCAACAATCATCACAACCATCTGTTTTACTCTTGCTTTTAAATTAACGACCAATGGAGCTCATTTACGTTGATTTTTAACCCTCATCTTTGAGTGAAATGAGAATAGATTCTACATCATTTTGGGTTATTAGGAGCTGGTTTATGATCCCTGGTAAGATGTTCACAGGTCTGACTGATTTAATTCAATCACAAATAACAGGAAAAAAAGGGTAAAAATCATCAGACACAAATATTTTTCAAAAAAGTGTTATTATAAGCAATTTATTATTTAAAAAGTTCATACCAGTTTGAATAATTAGAAAAAATAACAGAAAATACTGAGAGTTATTACTGACTTATTTTTTATTTGTGGGTCTGTGTGCATACGTGCAAATGCTATAAAGTAATGTATATAAAACACCCTGTAAGGACTAAAAATGATGGGTCTTTTCAAACTGTGATGTAGAGTACAATCTGAGTTATTTTTAATTACATCACAGAAATCCGCATTTATTTGGTAGATACTTTGTAAACAGTGGCCAAGGACAGCATACACGTTTAGAGGCTGAGATGGTGAACTTCTTTAACATGTTACTTTCCTGCCAAGAAATTCAGAATATATTAAACAGAAACCAGAGATGAGGAGTGGTTCTTCATCTGCACGACAAAAACAACATGATTAAACTTTCTGCCTCTCTATTCCATTTCAGCAAACACTAAAAAAAAACATAAATGCTATGTTAGCAAAAAAAGCAGTAAAAACCACTCACAGTTAAAAAGATGAACTAGTACTAATGAATGGCGGCTGCTGATTGGCTGTTTTTTCCCTCCTCATGAAGTAATTAAGAGCAGGCTCCTCCTGTTCGGTGAATGATCATCGGTGCCTCCTGCTCTAACACACTGAACATCTAAAATATGAATTCCAGCATCATTTTTAATCATTTCTCTACATGTTGGGCCCACACTCCCTCCCAATAATTGCATTTTCCGTCTTCGTTCATATATTTACCGAGCGCCGCTGTGCTTTATTTTCCCTCAGCGTGGAGACGGAGCAGGGTCAGAGGTCAGCGGAGCGGCTGGCTAAACAGATCTGTTCATTAGCAAACAGCCGTTCACAACACTCAGAGACGACATCCATCACACAGAAACGCTTACAGCAGCAGCAGCAGCAGGCGAGCGGTGTTAGCGGCAGTCTGAGAGGAAACCTTGGGATCACAAACAGCAGCAGATTACCAGAAACATCCGCTTACTCCCTCTGGTGAAGTAAAAACAAAGAAGTACTTCAATCAAAGAAAAGTACCAAAGCGGAAATGAAGCTTACTCATTAAATAATACTTCAGATTTGCAAGGTTAGAAATATATGAGTGTCCAAAAGACCAGGATTATGTTGATTTCCTTTGGGATGCCCCATTCCTATTTGGTGGCCATAGGCCATGGACCCCCTCTGTACCTGAAGGTGGCTACCTTGTTTTTGGAAGGCATCTGGTGACCCCCACCCCCCAATATCTTGCAACCAACTGAGTCTATTTCAGATGACATCACGTCTCAAAAAAGAGCTCCAGATGGGGGGCAGGAAGTGGTTTCATAGAAAAGCACTATCAAAATGCCAAAATGTTGTACTCTTTTCGGCTGTGCCAACCACTCAAATTTTATGGAAAAAATAATCCTGAGCTACTTTTCAGTCCTAAAAGTAGCGATACAAAAAGCTTTTAAACCTCACAGAGAAATGGCAGAAAATGCTGAATAAAAGCCTCTGTCTCAAGTCTGGAGGAATGGTGTCAGAACATGCCCATATATGGTCTGTTTCCTCCAAACGATTTACTTTAGTTCAGTACAGATTGATGTGGTTTTCTCAGTTAATACTGATCTTATTTGAGTTTCCACAGTCGATGTCCATCCAGCCTCGCTCAGTGTGATGGGATTAGAGACCAGTTAGAGACCTGAATCACTGGGCTCCCAAACAAGTCTTTAGTACAGACTGTCTTTTTGAAAGACTGAAATTATAGGTTTCCTTGCAGATATCGTGACACAGCAGCAGCGAACACCCCTTTAATGATTTCTGCATAGAGAATCACTACCAAAATATTACCATATTTTCAGCTGTTTATGACTGCAAAGTGTTCAAAGTGCACAAATATCAACGTTCTTAATTCTTAAGCTGCAGTTTTAAAAATTCACAGTGAAACTGTGGCAGGCAGGAACTATAAAGCCCCTGTCTAAAGCCTGGACAACTGGTCCATGTTGTTTCAGTACAGTTTTTCTATAACTTGACGTGCCAGATGGATGTGTTTCACACATCCATCTGGTAAACCAGCCATAGACAGTGTTTGGGAAAGGGCAGAGCCTGTGATAAAAGAACTTGGAGGTTAATTGGAATAATGTTCTGTCTGTCACATCTTAACGGGCCAATCAGAGCAACAAAACATGACGTAGCCCCTATTGGGCTGCGCCCCTACAGAGGAGTAAACTCCATAGAGAACTGTGTAACGCGAACCATTGCGACTGTAGACATGTCAGTACACAACTTTTGTTGTTTGCATTCAGACCCCTTTGACTTTTCAGTGTTGTCATGTTGAAGCCTGAAGCTACAGTTAAAAAGAAACTTTTTATTCAAATTTATCTACACGCAGTACCCCATCAAATTTTGGCAAATTTATTTAGAATCAAACCCTGAAATATCACATTGGCTAAGCATAGACCATTTGCAAAAACACTTGGAATTTACCTCAGGTTCCTCTCATTTCTCTGGATCTTAACAGAGATGTTTCTACACCTTGACTGGATTCCACCACTGGAAAGGCACACACCTCCCTATGGAAGGCCTCACAACTGGCAATACATATCAGAGCAAAAACAAAGCCATGAGGTCAAAGAACTGTCTGCAGACCTCAGAGACAGGATTATTGACAAGTACAGATCTGAGGAAGGCTACAAAAAAGTTCTGCTGCACTGAAAGTTCCCAGGACCACAGTGGCCTCCATGATTCTGAAATGGAAGAAGTTTGGCACAACTGGGACACTTCTAAGATCTGGGTGCCAAACTGAGCGACTGAGGGAGAAGGGCCTTAGTGAGAGAGGTGGTGGTCAGAACCTAACTCCAGAGAACCTGTGTGGAGACGGGACAAAGTTTCAGAAGGACAACCATCACTGCATCCCTCCACTGATCTAGGCTTTATGACACAGTCGGTAGGCAGAGGCCTCTCCACGGTGCAAAACATGTGAAAGCCTGCGTTTGCAATAAACTACACATGAAAGCCAAGTGTTGTAGGAAAGCCTAGAGAGTCTGCAGAACTGAGTGATATATGGAAAAAAAAAACTTCCACACGAAGCCTGTGGGGGAAAAAGTATGTTGTTTTTTTTTGTCAAGTTCTGTGATCACATCAGGTGTATAGGCCTTTAATAATTTTCTACTGATACCTATAACAAACAGATCAACCTGGTGTTTAAACATAGTGACTTTTCTCCATTCCTGCTGTTTTGTTGCCACTGTTCTCCTTTAAATAGGCTTACCACTTTAATGAGCATACCATCGTTTTCTTTCTTTCAGAAATTTTTCTGGACCCACAGACTTATATTAAACCCTTTGAAAAATCTTGCTGTTTTCTTAAGTTATGGAACTGGGATTCATTTGAATATGTTACACACACACAAAAAAAAATATTACAGCAACATTAACGTGGGGCCCTGCATACAATGATTATGACCTAAATTCAGTCTTGGAATGTGTGTTTCTCCACAAGACCTCTACCGTGTTGGAGAAGCTGCATGAAGAGAACTTTTACAAACCTGGTGGATTTTCAGTTTTGATGCTTTGCTGCCATCTGCTGGAGATGTATTAATGTCACTCCAGCTGAAGTTTTACTGCTTGTATCTGGCCACAGCACGAGTAAAGATTCATACATTCATCAGTCACATGCTCGGTCTTAACGCTTTGTTCAGTGAAAAAACTACATTTGTTATTCTGTTCTTTGCCTCTCTGAGTGTTAAGATGATTTAAAAAACTTAAAATTTAGAGATGTAACTACAGAGAATACTGTATGATGTAAAATTGTAATTATAATATTGTAGATGTTCAAATTAAATGTTAAAAAAAACCCAAAAAAACCAAACAAACAAATAAACAAAAAACATTTTGGAAAAACGTTTCAGTCCCTCCCAGCATCTGTGCTCACCATGGAAAGCATGCGAGTATGTAAGAAGGAAGTTGACACCTCACATAGGCTAATAAAAATAAAAGCAACACTAAATAACATGCAAAGCTTGTGCCACTACAAAATCAAAGAACTGAGAATAAAAAATGAATCAGAAGCAAGATAAATCCAATCGAAGGATTAAAAACAAGCCCTTTCAGCGTTAACAGGGACACTGTTGACTTTTTATTTTTACATTCATACTTAAGGATGATCCTGTGTCCCTGAAGACAAAGAATGGGGAACTGAGAATCAGAGCCAGCACCCAAACACCCAGACTCACATAGGACGCCTTACGAACATTACGATTGTTCTGAGACTACACGGGCCATACCACAGACACACATCTGTCCACACTGATCACAACTAGAATGTAGACAGTGACGAAGATGTTCAGGGAGTTCAGTGTGCTGCTGAGTTTGTACACGAACTTCCCTAAAGGCCAGTGGAATCTAAAAGCCAGGTAGGTCACACTCAGAGGCAGAGATACAGTGAACTGTGTTGACTGTTTTCTTCATCTTGAATCCAGTCACCCAGATAACGGCTCCGTTCCTGAGCACACCGAGAACAAAGGACAGGCAGTAAACAATGACAGACATGATGTACAGAGACTGTCTCAGCTTCACATGCTGATCAATGAACACAGTCTCATTTGTGTCAGATATAGCTGTTGTGTTGTCATATAAAGAGACTGTGATCATCTCCACCTGCAATGACAGTGGAAAGACCTATGAACTTTTGAAACAAAGCATATTAAATGAGAGATCGGTTTTAAGTATGAGTGTCTACCGTGTATGTATGTTGTCTATAAAAGCATCTGGAAAATATGTCCCATAAACTTATTTTTACTAAGAGTTAGTTGATATATCAGCAGAGGAAACTCTTTTCAGCAGCCCTATGCATTTCTACCAGCAATTAACTGAGTACTTTTAAACAGATGACTATACTTTAATCAGCTTATGGCTCTCAAGTGATACCAAAATGCGCTATTGAGGGTTATAAATCCTCTCTTAAGAGTTTGGCAACAGCCAACTTGCTACAAAGAGTTGTGCAGGCCTGAGATTAGAGCACAGCCAGCTGGTTACAGACATTATTTGTCTTGAATAGACAGGTTTTATAGATTTTTTTGGCAGGAAAACTGGTAACAAGAAAAGATAAGTTTGTAGGCAGGCACGGGTAAAAAACAAAGAAAAAAACTATTAAAAAAACACGACACAGCTTTACAGCCACATAGCAGAATAAGCAGATGGATTATCCCAATGGTTCTTAAATTTGGCATTTGGAGATCCCAGTGGGTCTCCAAATGCCCTCAAAAAAACGAAGAACATTTTTGAATTACACTGTTGCTACTTTACACCAATTCTGCCCAATTGTAACCCCTTTTCATCATTTTTGTTCCACTAATTTAAACAAATTTTTGCCTTAACACCTGTTCTTGTCAATTTTAAACCTTTTCTACCACTTTTTTTTGCCTGTTTTTGCCTTCTGAATCAATTCTTGACACATAAGACTAATGATTGACCCATTATTGCCACTATTAACCCATTTTTACCACTTTTTACACCCAATTTTTCCCATTTTAACCATATTTCACTATCTGATATGCCAATTTTCGCTAGTTTAACCCATTTCTGCCACTATCTGCCTACTTCTTCTTTCTTAGCTAATTTATATATATATTGTCAGCCCATTTCACCAAATTTCCACCCATTTTTGCCATTTTAATGCCATAACAGCCACTTTTTAACTCTGTTTTATCACTATGCCCATTTTTGCCACTTTACCCCATTTTTGCCTTTTTTCTTTTTGTTTTTTCTTTTTGTTGTTTCTTTGCCATTTTTATCAAATGTTGCCACTTCTAACCCATTTGTATTACTTTTAAATGAAATTGTTTCCACCATTTTTTTTTTTGCGATTATTAACCCATTTTAGCATTTTAGCCCATTTTAGTTATCTTTTTAACAAAGGGAAAAACATTTTTCAGAGGCTATTTACTGCACAAATTATCAAAAAAAAAATTTTTTTCTTTGATAAGAGTGGTTATTTTTTCAGGTTAAATATAAAATATGGATATCACTGCTTAACTTTTCGATGGGCCATGATTTTTTGTTCTTGCTCTCAAACGTTGGTCACTTTGGTTAAAATTGTCTGCTAAATAACATTGTAACATTTTGCTGGCCTCCATGGGCCCCCAGTTTGGTTGGGTGCCAGAAAGCTCTCCCATTTGTCCCCCGGTTGTGTTTAACCACCTTCAGGTACAGTGGGGGACCCCGGTCTCTGGAACCTTTATTTTGGGGGTTGTGAGCTGAAAAGGTTGAGAACCCCTGGATTAACCAATAGAAGAAGAAAGAAGAACTGGGAACAAACACTTTTTCTCCCCAAATGTCCTGTCTCTCTTCAGCTGTCCAGTCAAATAACGGCAAAAAGCCTCCAAACAAATCTTTAATTTATTTCATCTGTAAAAGAAATCATGTAAAATGGTTCATTCTCTTTGCTGATGACATTGATATTTTTCCTTTCATTGATAAAAGCAATGTTGAACTTGATAAAGTGGTTTTAAACACTATGTCATCTCTCAGTGTGGAGAAAGTACTTAAATGCTCTTTGTACCAAAGCACAGACCTAAAGTGACATGTTGACATTTGACATGTTTCATGAGAATAAGCCACGTGCACTAAAGTCACACTGTACACGTCTTACACTATTAAGCATCTGATGTATACATGAAGTTTTGTAAATGCACTTCTGATTGATTGATGCAAATCTGATAAAAATGATAGCTTGATTAAAAAAACATAGAATTGGATAAATTAAACTGTCTGATTATATGCATTCACTGCAGGATGGTGTACCTTTAACCTGAATGCATCAAGCAGTGATCAAAACATCACACTTAAAAATAGAAGACAATGCAAAATGTAGACAATTCATAGCAACTCTTATATATACAGTTGTATCAATAATCTTACACCAGCTTGTCAGTAAATAGGTCCCGATGTTTTAGCCACACAGATAGCTGGACAAAAAAGATATTCAAAGCTCCTGTGAGGATTTATCTTTGCCTTCTTTATTGATTTTGCCCTGTATGTTTAACATACTGTCATTCTGTGGAGGATCTGTGTAGTGGAAAATGTAATAAAAGAGGCTGTTTCTTCAGCATGCGGTTTCTCCCCTTACCTGACGTCTACCCACAGCTTCCGTTTCAGTTTTTAATCATAACAGGAAATAAATAATCAGTTTGATCTTTGATGGTCTAGTTTGCTTTAGTAGGAAATTTAGAAGCATCGGTATTACTGTTTGCCTTTTTCATAACTAAATCAAACTCCTCACAGGAGCTTTAATCAAGATTACCTGTGCAATAAAGCAAGACGCATTATTGTAAAACTTTATCTTTAACAGCAGATGACGATAAAAACCTTACTTTGGTTATCATAAATGTATATTTTTGTTACTTGTGGTGAAAAGAGTCCAATCATAGATTGTTGTAATACAGGATACTGGTTTGGCTCCACACATTACCTGAGCATTAGGTGAAGTGTGGCCTTGATAGAGATACTTCTGTGGGACAGTGCAGCCCACAGCAAGTTGATACTTCAGAGACAAATCCTCCCTCTTGCTTTTCTTTTTGTCACAACTGAACCAGAAAAGGACCCAGAAGCACGACAGAGTCGCAAAGAGCTGAATCAAAGTCTGTTTAACCCTTTTACTCCGAGTGTGTCGGCGCCGACACATTTGCGCAGGCTGTCTTTGGATTACCATAACTTCACGATAGTTTGTGCTATCAAAAAAATTCCAACGGTTTCTGAAAGCTGAGAAGTTGCACTTTACAGTCGATATGGGTTTATGATAGTTTCACTCCCGCTGTTGAGGGGAGCACGGGAGTATGCCTCTTTCTCTCCCCTCTCCCTCATGCACAGGCCAGCAGAGAGACACACAGCAGAGTGGAGAAATGGAGCAGAGCAAGAGAAAAAAAGTCAAGAAAACAGTGATTTTTTTCATAAAAAATGCCCTCTCTGTCTAGATTTTAGTTTATTTATTATTATTGTACGAGTAAATCAATGCTTATGATGTGTAGTGGCTTTATTTGAACACGTACCAAGTCAGTAAGTTTGTACAACATACGTGTATTTGTGCTTTGTACATGTGTAACGCATGCATTACTTGGCGACTTTTTTGGTGTCGTGTGCAAAGTTGTGTTTGTATATATATGTGGATTTTTGCAGTGTGCCATGCCTTGTTTGCACTTTATCGTGTGTGTGTGAGACCAGCTTTTTATTTTTCTCCACTACTTTCAGTTAGTCTTGTGATGAGGAGCAGGAGGGAGACCTGGGGGAGAGAGAGAGAGAGGCAGAGGCAGAAGCCACACTCAGGGCAGTAGAGGGAGAGGCCATGAGGATGCTGGAGGTTCTGGGGATATTATGAGACAGCAAAGCTGCTCATCACATCATCCTAGGTGGAAGAATGAAGCAGATCCTGACAATGGAGTCCCACAGCCACTGAGGTTCAGCCCAAAACGTACCCCTGGTATCCAACCTCATTCAACATAGGAAACCCACCACCAGATGAAACCTTCTCCAACATTTTGGATGCCTCTGTTTTCAAACTTCTGTGTGAAAACACAAATAAGAATGCAGCCAAACACCTGGAGAAAGGAAAAACAATTCTTCTGGACTGATATTACTCCAGAAGAAATGAAAAAGTTTATAGGCATGTTGATGTACAGTTCCACAAAGACCTCTGAGTGAGAAGGGAGAGTGTTTGCAGCCAGAGAGGACAGAAGAGGAAAAAAACACCTGTATAGTTTGATTTATTAGCCTTTATTTGCACATTGAGAGACAGCACTCCAAATTATTTATTGTAAATATGTTTAATACTGTTCAAATTTATGATTTAAAATTGAAAAATCTGTTGTTCATGTACATTTTCTGTGTTTTTTCTCACTAAAACTCTAAAAATCATATTCTGTTTCTGTGTTTTTCTTCATCTTAAACTGTTGAAACACTCTTTAACATGCAGTAAACTGTAAATGATAGCCAGATATTGAAAGTTCAAAATGTTCTGGAAAAATGGGCAAAATCCCTTCCTCATAGGACATTTTCTGCCATTTTTATGGCTAAAATAAGAAAAATCATCCAGGCGGCCATTTGAGGCTTAGGAGTAAAGGGTTAATGAGCAGAGGTCAATACACAGGAGGCAATCAAAATCAGGCAGAGTTATCCAAAACATAAGGCTGAAAACTAGGTCTAAATTCAGTAAAGTGGTCAGAAATACTACTAGGAAAACAAGACGAAAAAAGGCTGGACTGACTGCAGGGTTTAAGACGAACTGGCCCAGGAGGAAGGGACTGGGGAGTATAATACACTAGGGAGGGGGGGACAATGAGACGCAGGTGGAACACATCGGATGATCCCAGAGACGGGAAACTCACACACGGGGGGGAGGG
Organism: Cheilinus undulatus; assembly: GCF_018320785.1. NCBI lineage: Eukaryota > Metazoa > Chordata > Actinopteri > Labriformes > Labridae > Cheilinus > Cheilinus undulatus. Next base: position 6,716,897 of record NC_054865.1, read on the forward strand.
CAGGAAACAGACCTATACCAAAGAGACAAAAGTTAGGTCACCAAAATAAAACAGGAAACACAAGACAAAACATAGGAAGGAATAAAATATAACTACTATCCTGCTGCTGTGACACTTTTATTCTGATTCTACTTAGAAAAAAATGTCTGCACATGTGGATTAATGTACTTTATATCTGCCTTCATTGTTCTAATATTTTTGGCAAAAGCTGCACAGAATTATTGACTTTTAATGAACACATTCAACCTTTCCATAATGTTTTATCTGACTATGCACATCACTGATGGATCCAACACTTACTGATCAATATTACCATTGATCTCCTACATCATAATGGAGGTACTATAGGAGGCTGAACTCTACTAGTCCTGAGTGGTTGGCCAATTATGAAACTCATTTCAGTTAAACTAAACAGGAAAAATGTTCAATCTCAGGTAATAAATATCTACTGCTCTGATTTCTTCAATTAAAAGCAATAAAAGCTTTAAAAGATGTTGCTTTCTTTCTGGGGAAGTTGGAGTGCTTGTGTTTCATGTCGTGGACGAACCTGATACTTCAGCATCAGATAAAGATTTTTCCTTGCTCCGACTGGTGATCATTGAGTTTGTGCTTGTGTGCAGAGCGGGAAACCTCCTCCTGGAAAGCTGTTTCCAAAACATTTTGGATGGACTTGCGGACTTCATCCTTCAAATCTTGACCCATGAACACATAGAGCAGTGGGTTGAGGCAGCTGTTCAGGAAGGCCAGGCTGGTGACTATGGGGACTCCGATATCGATGACATGATCCAGTGTTTCACTGGTGTGATTAGCCATGTGACTGACCAGCTCAAGTAAAGCCATAATGTGATAAGGAGCCCAGCACAGGAAGAAAGTGGTGATAACTGCAGCGATGATTTTCAAAGGCCGGCTTGACTTGCTGGCCAGGGTGCGGTTCCTCTTGAGACGATAGATTATCACAGCATAACAGGACAGGATGACAGTGAAAGGGACTACAAATCCCAGCAGGAAGCGGGTGATGGTCATGGCTCGATGACGAAACAGTCGCAGCTGATTCACAGAAGGGGTTTCGTAGTCGTCAGAGAAGGCAAAGTTGTTAAAGCAGCTGATGATGTCGTCATTATTATATGAGGGTCCAGTGTCTCTGAAGATGAAGTACGGAGCACTGAGAGTCAGAGCCAGCACCCAAACACCCAGACTCACACGGGACGCCTTACGTACACTCCTGTGGTTCTGAGCCCACACGGGCCGCACCACAGACACACATCTGTCTGCGCTGATCACAGCCAGAATGTAGACACTGGCAAACATATTCAAGAAGCTTATAGAGCTGTTCAACTTGCACATGAACTTCCCAAAAGGCCAATGGAAATCCATGGCTGTGTAGGTCACACTCAGAGGCAGGAAAGCAGTGAAGAGAAAGTCAGCCACAGCCAGGTTGAGGAACCAAACAGTGTTGACTGTTTTCTTCATCTTGAACCCAGTCACCCAGATTACCACTCCGTTACCGAGCACGCCAAGAACAAAGGCCAGGCAGTAAACAATGAGAGACATGATGTTAAGAGACTGTCTCAGCCCAGCATGCTCGTCCTTATACTCTTCATCGTCATCATACATGGAGCCATTTCTTCCACTGGCGTCTGTTGTATTGATGTGGTAGAAAGGGGTAGTTGTCATCAGATCCATCATTGTCTTCAGAACTGCAGTAAGAACAAAAACAAGAGTCAGCCCTTTCAGATTTCACCAGTGCATAATCAGTCTTGGGAAGTCTTAGGAGAAGGTTCAAGCTTGTTATCAATTTAAAAGTAAAATCAAGTTGTGTTTGTATTCCAAAATGCTCCCACAAATGCACAACTATTGCACAAACGAGTAGAAACTCTTCATGTGCTATTTTGGAGGCAGATTAATAGATTTAGCCTAATGCTTGTACAGGTATGCAGGCAGACCTCCGCCATTAGCCCTATCTCCCAATAGTAAAGAATCATTTAAAAAATTCCTGGATCCAGACGGTGATCCAGATCACTCCCAAAATCTAATCGGTTCTTCCTTATGCCATTTCTTACATTTCCTGAAACTTTAATCAAAATCCATCCATAATTTTTTGGGTTATGTTGCTAACAAACAACTTAATTAACTAACTAACTAACAAGCCCTGCTGATCACAGAACCCCCTTGGTTATGGTTACCTGATTAGGCTTGACAGTAAAGTGGAAGCAGCAACAGGAAGCTACTGTTGGATAAATCATCTCACCCTGAACTCAGAATTCTGACTTGGAAACTTGGAGAAACTTCAGTACCCCGAGTTACTATCTTGTAGAAACTGAAATGTGGTCAGTTTGAGTGTGATATCCGCTGAACCTCATCATCCAACTTCCAGGTGAAATGCAACATTAGTGACATATTTCAGTCAGGATCAAGTTTGCAACATTCATGTCTAGTAGTGACCATGATAACCATCGTAATTTAAAACACAAACACCTGACTGTTGTTTGGTTCCTCCTGTGATACTGCAGAAAAATGGTCATGCAAGACATGTAGCACTGTTAGTATACTGTATTACAGTACACTTAGGTCATTTTCACACCTGATAGTCCAGACCAAGGTCCGTGTTTTTGTTACACTGTATACGTTTGGTTCGGTCTGTTTGGCTTTCACACTGTCATTATTGCAACCGGACTAACAGACGTTACATGACGTACCTACATGATATCGTCATCAACTATGAGATTTGCGTGTCTCTGTAGTTTACATTGATTGGTCATTTGGCCGGCAGGCGTCTGACATCCACACGTTGAATAACGCGAGTCTTGAATGTTGTAAACAATGAATGAAATCGTCATTCCTACCATCATATTATTATTGATTTTCTACTACCAAAAGTGACAACTTGAAGAGCTGTACATAAGGCTGGTCTGAGTTCATCTTATGAGTTTTATCATTAGACGACAACTTGATCATCATCGACAGGAAAGGAGAAGAAAGTATGCAATCCTGCGAGCCACTGCAACACTGACTCGGGAGAGAAGGTATGTGTTGTAAACTCTTGAAAAGATGAGCTGTCAATAGTGAGGTATAACTTTATCTACAATTTTATGAAATTTTCCGTGCTTGGACAATCTCCATTTAACATAATAACGGACACTTCTACTCCTCGCGTAACTTAAAGCAGCTACCCTTAGCCCACCCTGTCCAGGCTGCTGGTTAATTTCAGTAGCGTGAGATTGTTGTGTGCTCTTTCGTGGCTCATTTTGTTACGGTGATGGATTTCCTTTGCCGGTAGTCATGTCGTAATTTCCTGTCATTGATACAAAGGTCCGAACTTTTCAAAATATTGCTTTTACACTGGGCACAAACCGGACCATGGTTCTGTTTGGTCTGGACCGAGATCATCTCTGCAATGTGGTAATTTCACAAATTTAGCTATGTAAGCTTTAGCTAAACTTCAGATAAAGCAAGCTACTGCTGGAGTATTTCTAAAGCTGGTCTATACATAATTTAGTCCCAGATACACCTCTGACCTTTTTCTGTTTTTATTTATAAAATGTTGCTTACTCTGTGTTGTTTGCAATGTGGTCATTAAAGACCCTGTAAAGTGAAATCCAAAGTTTTTGTCTTAATACTCTAGAAATGTTGGAATATGGTTGCTGTAAACATGTGAAAACTCTGAGATCTACATGAGACTGAATTCATGATTTAGGCCATTTCATCTCTTTCCTGGCTTGGTTTCATGTGGGCGGGGCCAATATGTGGGCTCACAATGTTATGAGCCCACAGTAGAGAATGACCCCGCTCCTCTAACACTACAGTATTGTGGAAGGAAGCAGTCACCTGGAGCAGGGACTTCTGGTTCATTTTGTGCAAAGGAATTCAGTCCTGTACTCTTGTACCGTTCTATAATGTTCATGTTTCATTGCAAAGTTATAGTTCTGCATGTTTAGTTTATTGGTTCATGTTTTTAGGTGAAAATATTTTTCCAAGTATGACACCATGAGTGAGGGGGTTGATGCTGCAGACTGCCTGTGTCCTGAGTGGGCGTGGTTTCAGCTCATTCAACAGACACCCCCACACCATCCTGGAGCAGATTATTCTGCCTCATTTTTCATGATTTGAAGCTTCATTTTATAAACTTGGAGATGCTTTATGTGACTTATCATACCACAAACCTAAATACAGATTTATTTTCACTTTACAGGGTCTTTAATGTAAGTGTCAGACTGTGTTTACGAATAAAGTTGAATTTGTAAATAAAACCTAAAACTGGAAATACATTGAACTGACAAATTATGACACTTCCTTTCTGAAATAGACGGTGTCTCAGAGATGAACGGTCTGTGAAAGTGGCCTTCAGAGATGTACGGTCTGCAGTCAGTCCCTTCTCAAATCCACTTCAGGCATTCCAAGGAGAAATCTTAGGCCCTGTTTGCTTTTGTCAGCTAGCATTTTTAGTGCTGCCCAGTACCTGAAGCAGTGTCTGACTGCTGAATAGGATATGAAGTGATCACTTGTGAGGTCCAAAGTTTCAGAAAGTTCACAGGGACTGCTTTCCTTCTGCAGCTCGTGTGTTACAGGCTCTATCCTGTTGTGCACAGGGGAGTTACTGCGTTGACTGTGAGATGTTTTGTGATAAGTAGAGGTCAGACATGATGAGTAAAAAACTGGGCCAGTTGGAAATATAATCTAAGAGGAATAATACTGGTAGGCTATTTCAACTAAACCATAAACTAGTTGTCATGGGGTGGAGGATTTCAACCACCATAAAAACCATCAAATTATTATGAAGAATGAAACATATTTTATTGTACTACATCAAATCCCAAAGCAATATAAAACACAGACAGATGTTCTTTGAAAAATTAATAGTACCAGTCGTAAACATTTATACTTAAAACAAACAAACAAAAAACTTGACTCCTGGGTGTTGCCTCGGACTGAAATAGTGTCAAGTATGATAAAAAAAAAAAGTGAACACAAACTGATGACTGTGGATTTGATCAAAGTAAGCACTCAGAAATTGAACAGTCACCACATCTTTTCACTTCTCTATTCTGAAACTAAGTCTATGATATGGAGCCTTTTTAAAACTGTAATACAGATTTAGTTTATTGTTCAATTATTTAATTTTACGGTTAGATTTATGGTTATTTATCACAACCTTAGGATGTATTTAGAGTGAAATTCATTTTTGAATTGTGAAAATAAAAAGTGGCATACCTTTCCCAGGGATTTGTAGTCTTCTGAGCATGAACCAGTATCAGAAATGATCAAGATGACTGATAAATAAATAGGTGGATAGAGATGTGACGTTATGTGGAGGCGGAGCACAAAAGAGACAAGCTTGACCTTTGAGTAATGAATATCTTACATGGATATGTACAAGTCCAAGCGCTGTACTTGGCTGTGTATTACTCTATTAGGAGCTGCACTTAAAAACCTTTTCAGAGTTTCTTTTATTCACTGATGAGTCATTATTCTTGTTTTCTGTCATCACGCTGCAACATTTTTAAGGAAGCAGCAGTAATCAAAGTCTGAGTGTTGGTGAATCTTTGATCCAAAACATGAAACTCCCTCATCAGCAGATAATATCTAAACTGGACACACAACAACTGTTACTTCAGTGTATCCATCCCTGCAAGCAGAAGAAAGGTACACTGATAATTACGCCACCTCTAAAGGGACACAACTAGTGCCTGGCCCCTGCCCCTTTAGGATCTCCAAAGACAATACATCCTTTTTTCTTACATTTTTATTCAACTGAGAATGTCATTTGAAATGTCAAAGCCTCGTTTTCTGCCTCTGTCAGTATCCTGTTGTGGCTCTTGAAGATGTGGTCAGAGAGTTTTGACACCTATCATGCCACTGTAGTTGACACATGCATACAGCCAACTCCTCTGAACCTCTGAATTGAAGAATATGTTTGCACAAGCACAACATTTTCCCACAAAGAGCTGGAAACACCCAGCAGTTCACATCAACCATCACCAGGCTCTCCACCGTTTCATGTCCTTTTAACAATTAAAGTTGAATATTTGATTTGTTTTTAAGTTATAGAGGATAAAGAATTTCTGTTTTTTTTTACCAGTTTATTGAAAAGCTTCACAATTTGTCAAAACAGAAGTCAGTTTATTGTTGTCTTTTTATACACCGCTGTTGGTATCAAGTATCTGAATACACTTTTATCAACTAAAGTAAGTTAACATGTGATTTGTAAAGATACAAATGGATCTGTGGGTTGACAAGTACTGTCAAATGGAAAGTAAATGTGGTTGCATATGGTTTTTGATGCAACCACATTGACATCGTTGGTCACTATTTCACTAAAACAACTCTTAAATCTATCAATAATGTAAGATGTGGTGCAGGTTTAGCTCAGTTTGTAGAGTGGGCATCCACTTACTGAGCCAATAATCCTCAACGCACTGGTCATGTGATCAATTCCCAGTCTCGACCAGGGAATGAGAGACAGTGGGGGCTTAGCCCCAAGGGTTGCAGGTAATGCTTAGCGTATAGCATGTACCATTTTTTTTTCTCCACACCTTGAAATGCTTAATTTGTTTATTTATTTATTATTAGTTGTAGAGCATTAACTAAGACCATCTGGGTCACTCTCTTTTTCTAAGAAGACTGTCCTTTTCTGAGCCTTCAGGAGGTCCTCCTTTTTTCTAACAACAGTCTAAGTGAGTTTGTGAGTTGGTATTTAAAGGTCTATATGCTGGAGAGAGTTCATGGAACAGTTGCTGCAAAACATATCCATTAATGCATTTAGTAAAATATCAATGTGGTATATAATATCTAAAAATATATAGTTTATTCCTCTCTTTCTTCTTTCAGGCTCTTCATGCTTTCCAAAACAAACTAATTTGGTTTATTTCTGCCAGCCAAATACTTCAGCGAGAGCCACATTCCAAAACTAGGGATGTAAGAAGATCCATAGATCAGCTGATCCATGGTTGAAATAAAATGAAACGATGAATTGTTGGATTATTGTGTAGTTAAATGGGATGCAATAGGCCACATAAAAATCTTTATAGTGTAAGAGGAACGGATATGTTACTAATGATGAGCGTATATTTTTGTATTTATGCAAGTTCCACCTGGTCTGATGGCGTGTTAAAAAATAGTTTGAGCTCTGAGATGCTTCTCAAAGAGCTGATGAATTATGGTTGGCTATTTGGGCCTTTGCCCTGGGCCTCAAAATGACTGAAACCGGCCCTGCCTCACACTTGCAGCTGTCTTAGACACATCGTTCCACCCCGCCTTATTCTGTAGCTTTGGTTTCCTGTTTCTGCTCTTTTGATTCTATCTATTATCAGTAATGCATTAAAAGTCAAGTAAAAACCCCCGTTTGGAAGAGTGTAACAAGTCCCTTATCTCAACATGTGATCTGTGTGCGTGTGGGTCACTGATAACCAATGACACGTGTCGCAGTGATCATCATAAAATATGAGTGTGGAGGAGCATGGGCAGGAAGTGACTGGAGAAACTTGTTAAAACAAGGGCAGAAGAAGCCGGACAGCTCACCTCAATCAGTGATCTAAAGATACAGCACCAGCAGACTTCCTCTGCTCTCTCTTACGCACATTCCTCTGTCACGCACACCCGGTGATAATAATAGACGGATTAAAAGGAAATAAAACTTTTCATTTAGCCTTGGCACTAAAGAGCCACAGGAGATGGAGAGCCATGGGTTGAGTATTTCTGCTCTATTCATTAAGAAGAAAGTAGCGTGTTGATGTGGTGCATTCCTTCATTAATTTCATCACAGTTTTTACTGTAATTATTGTTAGGGGGGCTGAGGAACATTTTAGGGTGGCTTCAGCCCCCCCAAAACGGCCTAACAACATCCCTGGTCTCGACACATGTTTGGTGCATGTCTTTCTACACTTTTTCTCCCAAAATGTCCTGTCTCTCTTCAGCTGTCCAGTCAAATAAAGGCAAAAAGACCCAAAGCAAATCTTTAATTTATTTCATCTGTAAAAGAAATCATGTAAAATGGTTCATTCTCTTTGCTGATGACATTGATATTTTTCCTTTCATTGATAAAAGCAATGCTGAACTCAATAAAGTGGTTTTAAACGCTATGTCATCTCTCAGTGTGGAGGAAGTACTTAAATGCTCTGTACCAAAGCACAGACCTAGAATGGCTCCTGGCAGGGCCCACACTTAGGAGGACTTGGAGACATGCTTTACTGGATATGTTCAGATATAAAATAACAACAAATCTAGCCATTCATCTGGGCAAAAATAATGCTGTTCCACTCCTCGAATTCAATATTATTGACTCACTGTTCTCAGAGTGTCCTCGTTATTCTAAAACCAACATGCGGAAGATCAACAGCTTTCACTTCTGCCTCCTTTAAAAGGGCAGAAACTGCTCGCTATCTTAAAGTTACATGACAAATGGAGGGGTTAGGATCAAGCATAAATGTTTCCATATGGTACTATTAATTTTCAAAGAACATCAAAGGAAAAATGTGTGGTTTCAGATAGGATTTATTTACAAAAATATAGAAATGTATGGATGTGTATGAACGGGATGAGCTAATACTAATGGCTAATTCTCCATAGCAACTTCTGCCATCAGTGAATTCATGTGTGTGAATGATTAAGTGTGACCTGTGGTGTAAAAGCGCTTTGAGCAGTCAGAAAAGTTCTATACAAGCTCAAGTCAATTTATGTAATATTTTTTTACACGGCAGTGTAAAAGAATGATCTGATTTGTCAGTTTGGTTACAAGAATGAAAATTCCATGTTATTTTCCGCTGTTTTGACCCCAAAAAATCTCCAGAATTTGGGTCGTAATTCTCCTTGAGGAGTTGATGGTGGGTCCCGTGACCCAACCAATTGAGAACCACTGATCTATACCAAGAGGTCTCCTATTTTCATGTTTATAGTAATTCCTGTGAAAGCACTTTTCTTCTTATCTGTTTATGTATGGAGGTCCTCATGTAAGCTGTCTCAACTTCCATTTCTCACCTACACATATCTTTTATATGCTGTTCTTGTAAATTTGAATTGTATGTGCAAATAAGAACAATTTCTAGAAATAAGTACTGCAATCCATTTAGGGTACCATCCAAGTAATACACATTAAACTACACTATTTTAACTTCAGTACATCATTGATGATATCTGAAAGTTAACTTAATGCAGTTATTTTCAGACCTTTTTCACCCTAGGCACAGCTAGGGTTAAGCCAAAATGTCAGGCACACCATATTAAAATTGATACAAAATAGAAGTCAGAAATGGGAAAATTTGGTTAAAAAGTGGCCAAACAATGGCTTGAAATTGTTAAAAACTTGGTGAAAGTGTCAAAATAGTGACAAAAATTGGTTACATGTGGTCTACAAAGGGTTAAATATTGTAAAAGGGTGGTAAAAGTGGGTTATAAGTGATAAAAAAAGGGCAAAGTTGGGCAAAAAATGGTCAAACAAAGGTAAAAGGGGTCCAAATTTGGTAAAATAGGTGACAAATATGGGTTAAACGTTTCAAATGGTGGCAAAATAGATGACAAGTGGCAGAAAAGTGGCAAAAACAGGGTTAAAGTTGCTAAAAGGTGGTAAAAAGTGACAGAAAAAGTGGCTGAAAAACAGCAAAACTGGGTGAAAAGTGGTAAAAGGAAGCAAAAATTGGTTAAATGTGGCAAAAAGTTCCAAAAATGTGGCCAAAAATGGGTCAAAGTAGTAATAAGAAGTGGTTAAAAAATATAAAGCTAAAAAGCAGCAAAATTGTTTAAGCTGTCGAAAGAAGTGACTAAAAATGGATCGAAAAATTGGTCAACTTGGTTAAAAATTGCGTGAATTAATAATTACACCTCTGTGTCATGTGCTGACTTCCCTTTGCTCTGGCTGGTGTTCATTGTGTTTGTGTCAGTCTGAGAGCCAGAGTCCTCCTGGAAGGCAGTCTCCAGTACTTTCAGGATGGATGTGCGGACTCTATCCCTGAAATCTTGACCCACAAACACATAGAGCAGTGGGTTGAGGCAGCTGTTGAGGAAGGCCAGGCTGGTGGTTACAGGGACCCTGATGGTTATGACATAGTCTAATTTTTGACTCTGATTCTCTGTCAGATGATGAACCAAATCAGTCAGAGCAATGGCGTGATAGGGGGCCCAGCAGAAGAAGAATGTGGTGATGACTGCGGCGATGATCTTAAAGGTGCGTTTCGACTGGCTGGCCAGGGTGCGGTTTCTCTAGAGACGATGGATTATCACAGCATAACAGGACACGATGACAGTGAAAAGGACTACAAATCCCAGCAGGAAGCGATGGTCATGGCTTTAAAACGACAGAGCGTCAGCTCATACACAGACAAAGATTCATAGTCATTAGAAAGCGCAAAGCTGATGATGTCTTTATTCTTAACTGTTTACTTTATTATTGCACATACATATAACACCAAGATGCATACAGTAAGTATCATTTAGTTATTTCTCAGTTTAGATGTCAATAACCAAACACATTTACAATCTACATTTATTTAGCACATTTTATCAGAGTATAATTGGTATTATCATAAATACCAGTATCATTTATTGTTCATTACATTACTTCCCCTTTAATGTCCTAATAATATTTGCATAATGAAATTTAATAAAAACACGTTTTAGTTTTAGAGACCTTATCAATCATGCTTTTCTTCATCAAGTTATTGTATTTTCTTTATGATTCATATTATTTGTATGAGTTTTTCAGCATGCTTGATGTTTATTGGTAAAAATTGACCAGAAATTGTTAAAGCATCATAGCGGTTTACGGTTTTAACCCACTGCAAGTCACAATTTCTGCTCTTTAAATGTTCCCATAACCTCATTTGACAATAAAAAGTAGTTTTTATTAGTCAAATAAATTAAGTTTTGCTTTAAAGGTTAAAGTTTACTTGAAGGAATTTGAGCTAAGCTGAGCGTTACATGAAGTGAATCAGGGGAAATGCACAGAAAATAAACAAGACAAGGCAAAATATGCTCACTGCTAATTAGAGGGACCAAGCCAATTTTATAGTTTACCAACAATATATGTTTTTTAAAGAAAAAATGGCTGACATACTCAATAATTCAATAATCATTCGTGAAGAAGTGTTATTATTTTGAAAGGTAAAACCGGAAACCCGCTCTTTGTTGTTAGCTTCTTTTCGTTAGCTTGTTGTTACTGAACGCTTACGGTTTGGCTGTTGTTGTGGAGGGAAGCGGCTAGCTCTGTTAGCTGTGTTAGCTCTGTGTACGTGTGTTTGAAAGATAGTTTACGTTTGTTTTTTGTCCCTTTATAGTTTCTATCATGGCGTACCAACTCTACAGGAACACTACTCTGGGAAACAGCCTTCAGGAGAGTCTAGACGAGCTCATACAGGTGACACCAACCTCAAACATGATGGCCGTTAGCCCACAGCTAGCACAGGATAGCATGACGCTAACTCTAGTGTCTACGGTCATAGGTGGTTGTTAGCTTCTAGAGCTAGCTTTAGCTCTTTAGCTACGGTTTACCTTAGCACTGATTTCAGCCTGGCAGCGGTAGATAGAGTTTATTTGTGTCCTTGGTGTTAAAATGTTGTAGGTTTCCTTAAATGAGGCCGATTTGCGTTAGCTTGAAATCGGCTAATGAAGGTAAACAAAGTTCTTCATAGCTAGCACTAAGTTTAGTGAGCCTGAAGTGATATTTTAGTCGACTAGACCGTGAAATTGCCATTTCCATCAGCTGTCACCGATGGCACTGAATCATTTTAATGATTTATTCGTCAGCTGGCGGATGTACTAGGGTTATAATGAGGAAATTTTGATATAGATTTGAAAAGTAAAATCAATAAACAAACGTCAAATTACTTCACGTAACTGGATTCAAAAGTTTTGTTTGTTGTAAGATATTCCTTTATTAGTCCCACAGGGGGAAATTCTAAATGATGAAACAGAAAACAGGATAAATTATTCAGTCAGGAAAAGACTATAAAAAATGAAGGAAACATACCCAACATAGGGTAATTTTTTCGGGCATCAAAATTAAGGCCAAACTTATAAATAGTCTCTAAATTACACAGAAAAAGAACATGGGCCCGTTTTGGTATAGCACAAATACAGCAGGGACACTCTTGATGTTAAGGCAGTATACTTACATGTACAGTTAAGAGGAGCTGTATGTATTGTAGCTTAAGTTATCAAGAGCTGGGTGTACACTAACAACATAAAACGTGTCTTGTAAGTGATTACAGCTATCTTTCTCAACCTTAACATGAAAGCTTCAGTCCTGCCTCCTCCATCGGCTGTGCACAGTTTTGCAGCCAATGGAGGAGGAGACGGGAGTCTACAGGCTGAAGTTTCTGTATTAAAACATAAAGAACAAAAGAAGAAGGCTAAATCATTTCTTAGAAGCAGGTATCTTTGAGAAAAAGGGGACATAGAAATATAGTTCTGAAAGGGTTCTTCTTTTTCCAAAACCCATGAGAAAGTTGAAGGATGCAGGAGCTGAATTTGTCCGCTGAACATTAATTATTCTCAGCAGATATCTACATTATAACAAGACTGATCTTGCAAAGCTATTTTGTGTTTATATGAGCCATGAAATTTCTCTGCAGCGCTATGACGGTGATGACAGTGATTATCATAAAGACCTTTAAAAAAAGCTACATGTAATCAATTCCAAAACATAATAGCCTGACTTTGTCTAACAAAACTGGCAGTGATAGCCCTCCAAACAAAAATTATTTTTCCCCTTTTAACATTTATCTGTTGGCACCATTCTAAATCCAGCTGTCTGTTACTTGACAACCTGAATCATAGGTAACACCAGACGGCTCGAGCTGCCATGGCTCGGTTCAGAGTGCTGAGCAGTAGTGTGCATGTGTGTTTTCATTAAGTGTAGTTTTCACAGGGAAAACGCTATTCCCATGTAAACGGCAGTCAAAATACTACAAGAGTTTTGTGTTTTCACCTAAAAGCAGCCAGAAAGTAGCAGTCCAAACTATAGTCTTGTTTCACACAAGATCATATGTTCTAACTGCAAATGGTCATTCCAGTTTTGAATGGGTATAGCAGCACAAAGCCCAAACATTTATCAAATCAGTCAAAGTACAAATTCCAGGAAATCCATGTTTCTAACACTATGCTGCCTCTCCGAGTGTACGCCGTGTTCAGACAATAAACAAAGCACATTCTCTCCTTGCATCACTCACATGACTTAGACAGCAGCATAACTCTTGTTTTGAAGTTTGTTTACCATCCGTCATTCTCCACTGAGTGGCCCTTTGCAATTTAGTTAGCAAGATGTGCATACTGAAAGATTTTACTGTGATTTAATGGCAATCTCAAATCAAAACAGCTGAACAAGACAAATAAATGAGCAACTTTTTGTACTATAATAATGTTATAGTATAATACAATAGTTCTGCCCTACTGAAAAAGGATAGACGCTTTCTAACCCACTCCCTTTTGCCTCACAGATAAGTTGCATACTCCACAACATTACAATCGATGTCACTACCTCCAACACGAACTGTGTTCTACAGGTTTTATAGCTCCGCTGCTCTCTACTGAATTAAACCTTCAGACATAATTATAAAATGATTATGTGAACCAATGCAAATTCATTCAAATCCCTCGTAACCTCATTGTGTTGAAGCTTTCTTTCGTGAAATGTAAATTAAATTCTCTTTGTTTGTGTTCAGACTCAGCAGATCACCCCTCAGCTGGCTCTTCAGGTCCTCCTTCAGTTTGATAAAGCAATCAACACTGCACTCGCCAACAGAGTTCGCAACAGAGTCAACTTCAGAGTGAGTTCATTTTCACTTTTTATGATTTTTTTTTTAGTCCTGTAGCCTACCCTGTACAGCAAAATGAACAAAGATTGTTTTCCCACACAGTTAAAAGCACGATTATTGTCGGTACTGATAAATTATTGTCTGATATTGCATATATTTTACATAATTTTATTATCCCAATAATAAAATACTAATCGATAAAATCCATTGATTATAATGGTGTTTGTTTTCTTTCTCACGACACTACACATTCCTAAATAGTAGGTGATGCTGCTGTATGTGACCCACTGTTAAGCATCAGAGAAGAAGAGGAAGCAGCCTCAGTGCTAAGAAGCTAATAGAGGCTTGTAGGAATTATTCAGTATTTACAGAGAAGATAACACAACAGTGATTGTCAAATTTGCCGTGCAAAGATCCCAAAGAGTCGAAAAAAGTCCTTGAGTTTTAACACATTGCATCTTATAAGTTACTTAAAAGTCATCATCCTGAAGACGTTAAAACGAAGTGGAAGTAACCATTAGCCTTAGCCGTGGGTGTTGGGACCAAACCAACGGCTAATAACAGGCAGAGTGCTGATTCAGCAGGCATTGGAAACTGCAGAAAGTTTGCCAGAGCCAAAAGGAAACCCAAACCCAGACCCCCAAGCATCTCACTTTGTTAAGCATGACAGCCTGTTATCATTTGGCTTTATGTCTTATTTGACATGAGTCAGCTGAATTCTTGTTTAGTTGATTGAAATGTCAGATTTTACCACTTGTCAAGATATGTAAATTCATTTTAAGATAAAAGGGGGAAAACGTATGTCACTTGTTTGTGTATGTTGTACTTTGTTTGGTACACAAATGTTCAACAACAACAAAAAAATATTAGTTTTAAAGTCAGAATTGTTCTTTGTTTTTTGATGTAAATGAGAGTGTTGTCAGTTAGAATTAGTTATAAATATCTTTGTTCACAACATATTAACCCCGCCTTACCCCCAGATGTGCATAAATACATCAAATGAACTTGTTTTTTTAAATCACTAATTGAAAAAAAAAAATCTATTCTTATCAGTTATAGTACATCAGGAGTAGGAAATTATCAGTTATTGATAATGCCATTAAAGTATACATGACTGCTTGGTGCACATTCTGAACAAGGACAGCTTAGAACACTTAAAATGTCAGTATTAGGAAGCTAAAAATCACTCTGAGAAGCACAAAACAGCATTTTCCATAGCAGTGTCTCGTTTGCCAATAAAACACTGAACAGTCTAACAGTTGCACTAGCAGAAGAGTGTGTTGTGGTTTAAAATGTGGCGTTGTTAAAGGAGGCATATATTACCCTTATTTTACCAAGTGTATATTGGTCTCAGAGGTCCCCAAAACAGGCCTGTGAAGTTTGTTGCTGAAAAAACACTCCAGTATTGGATTTTTTCAGGTCTATTTCAGCCCTTCTCAGAACGTGTCTGTGGCTTTAAATGGTAATCAGCTGTCTGACTCCGCCCCTGACCACACCCCTCTCAGGAAATGGATGCAGCACTCCTGATGTTACAGACACTTTTATCCAAAATTGTGGCCCAAACTGGGATTTGAACCATTAGTCTCCCAGACTGTAACCAGCAGGGTAACCCACTGAGCTATCCAGCATCTCAGCTGGTTGTTGAGAGGAAGATCAGGAGAGGAGCGTGGAACTTTCCTCCAAATGGGGGAGGGCCAACCAAACCTGGGGGCAGGTGCTTACGCCCCTGGTGAGGTCACTAGGTGTAAAATATAGAACGGCTTGTTTCAGCACACACTTTCTGAAAGGTGGAGAAAAAGAGGGGGAAGGGGAATGGATTTTTCTGGTATTTGAGGAGATGTGAGTGTTAGAAAAGCCTGAAAAAGTTATTTTTGCATAATATGTCCCCTTTAATCGGTGACTTCAAACTGTATAAGATGTGAAAAACAGAAAATGGTACTCATAAATGCTTCTTTTTGTTGTTGTTTTTTTTTTTTTTGTAAAGAAGACAAGTTTGTGTAACAAGATGTGCTATTTCACTCTCACTAGTTATTACATGAGCTGTGATCGTTAGAGGCCCAGCCGTCCTTTCAATCCTCCTTATTTGTGTTGATTTTTAGCTGATTCAGTATATATCCTCACATCCCCATGACATTTATGGATATTAAATAATCTTCAAAACTGAGGATCACCTAAATGACTTTGTAGATCAACACTGTTACCTCCAGCATATACTGTAGTGTTTTGGATAACAGTCACATAACTGCAAGTGTTCAGCGTTTTCTTCAAATGCAGGATTATTGTCTGTTGAGGAAGAAAAGACGTTAAAAAGTGGCGCCAACCTCTTTGAGCTTGGTCTTTTGTTCCAGTGTTTTCCAGCACAAGTTAAGCAGTAAAATGACAGCTTACAAAGTTCAATGAATGATTTGAAATTTTTAAATGTTCCAGGTCTTATTCAGTTGTGATGATGGCGGCTGCACTTTCGGAGTAACTGCTTATGTCTTTGCATTTACTTGAGAAAAAAATAGAGATTAAAAGTGCGTTCGTATTTTACTGTAAATCTATATACAAATATCATACTGTCATTTATACCCCCCAAAAGTTGAATTCCTGCACCAAATACTATGATCATTAGGGGTGGGAGAAAAAATCAATTCAGCATGGTATCGCGATATTTTGTCTGGTGATATATCGAATTGTCTCGTCTACCAAGTATCAGTTTTTTTCAAAGTAATTGCTTCTATGAACTGAAGTTTATGATAATGGAAAAATAAAACCAATAGTTTGTACAATTGTTTGTCCAGTGAGGTAGAGCAGGAGAAAGTTAGGACAACAAACATGGCAGCACCAGGGGAAGGGCATTAGGAATGCAAGCAGGGCACAAATGAGATGGACATGACACATGGGGTTTGCAAGAAGTGCTACATGAAAATAAAATACTGCAGAAATATGACAAACATAAGGGCAAGGCTAAAGCTAAATTAAGCTAAACAGTTGAAAAATTGGTATATATATTGCAATATATTGTATCACAATCCTCACTGTATCGCAAAATGTTTTAAATCACAGTGCTATCGAATTGTGACCAAAGTATTGTGATCATATCATATCTTGGGGCCCCTAGTGATTCCCACCCCTAATGATTATGTATTTAAAATCAACATGGCATTTATGTTGCTTTTATGTGCTGTTGATGCTTAAGTTTGTGTTATTTTAGCCTCTCAGCTGCTGTTCTTTGTCTGTTCTGCAGGGATCCCTGAACACATACAGATTCTGTGACAATGTGTGGACATTTGTACTCAACGACGTGGAGTTCAGGGAGGTAACGGACCTCGTGAAGGTGGACAAGGTCAAAATTGTTGCCTGTGATGGAAAGAGCGAGTCAACCCAGAACAAGTTGGATAAATGGTGAGCATAGAAGTTTTTTTTATGTTAAACCTTTACTGCATGTTAGGGACAACTTTGCTCCATTTGACTCTAGTAGATTTTTTCACATAAAAATTTTAACTTTCCTTGCCTCAATTATTCATATGAAACACCAAATCTGATTGCCGTATTAAAGTTACACTCAGTTATAACCCCTGAACATGTTTGAACGTATTTGTGGCTAATTGTGTATCATCGCATGTTTTCTCTGTGCTGAACATTAACTATTGTTTTTCTCCCTGCAGACTCTGGCTGCTGCACTGCAGAGCGGCGACTCTCTCTGGCCGTGTATCAGATGGAGTCTCGGGTGGACCTGGACTGTACATATAATTTATTATTACAGCAGTCACAGTGTGTGTGAGGGGGATGCATGTGTGTGTGACTGTGTGAGTGTCAGAGTGGACCAGTTACTGTACCTGCAGCAAATTTTTTTTTTATTATCAGTTTACATGAAGTTTGTGTTGAGTTTGCTGTTGTTATTAAGCTGGAGCGTCTTTAATAAAAACTTTATTTAAAAATCAAAACATTTCTCTACTTTATTATCAAACATACAGTTAGCATGCATACATGCACAGTTAAGTCTAGCCACAGTTATTGCTTAATCAGTCAATTTAATGTTGCTACTGCCCTTGTCCCAGTATTAAAGTGCTGGGAGAAAATTATTTTATTGAAAGAGGAGTTTTCAACTCTGCAAAACTAGGTGTTAATAGGCTGGCTTTCCTTTATATAACATATCCGGAAGTATTCACAATGCTTCACTTTTTCCACATTTTGTTATGTTACAGCCTCATTCCAAAATGGAATAAATTCATTTTTTCCTCAAAATTCTACACACAACACCTCATAAAGACAATGTGAAAAAAGATTTTTTTTTTTTTTAATTCTTGCAAATGTATTAAAAAAAAACAAAGACATCACACGTACTTAAGTATTCACAGCCTTTGCCACGAAGCTCAAAATTGAGCTCAGGTGCATCCTGTTTCCACTGATCATCCTTGGAGTTTGCTATCTTGGCCAGGACACTCTTGAAAAAGAGATTTTTAATGTCAATGAGGTTGTTCTCCTGGTTAAATAGATAATAAATAAATTGAGATGTTTCTACAGCTTAATTGGAGTCCACCTGTGGTAAATTCAGTTGATTGGACATGATTTGGAGAGGCACACACCTGTCTATACAAGGTCCCACAGGTGACAGTGCATGTCAGAGCACAAACCAAGCATGAAGTCAAAGGAACTGTCTCGAGGCACAAATCTGGGGAAGGGTACAGAAAAGTTTCTGCTGCTTTGAAGGTCCCAATGAGCACAGTGGCCTCCATCACCCATAAATGGAAGAAGTTCGGAACCACCAGGACTCTTCCTAGAGCTGGCCACCCGTCTAAACTGAGCAATCGGGGGAGAAGGGCCTTAGTCAGGGATATGACCAAAAACCCGATGGTCACTCTGTCAGAGCTCCAGCGGTCCTCTGTGGAGAGAGGAGAACCTTCCAGAAGGTCAACCATCTCTGTAGCAATCCACCAATCAGGCCTGTATGGTAGAGTGGCCAGACAGAAGCCACTCCTTAGTAAAAGGCACATGACAGCCTGCCTGGAGTTTGCCAAAAGGCACCTGAAGGACTCTCAGACCATGAGAAAGAAGATTCTCTGGTCTGATGAGACAAAGATTGAAGTCTTTGGCGTGAATGCCAGGCATCATGTTTGGAGGAAACCAGGCACCGCTCATCACCTGGCTAGTACCATCCCTACAGTGAAGCATGGTGGTGGCAGCATCATGCTGTGGGGATTTTTTTCAGCGGCAGGAACTGGGAGATTTGTCAGGATTGAGGAAAAGATGAATGCAGCAATGTATAGAGACATCCTGGATGAAAACCTGCTCCAGAGCGCTTTTAACCTCAGACTGGGGCGACGGTTCATCTTTCAGCAGGACAACGACCCTAAGCACACAGTCAAGATATCAAAGGAGTGGCTTCAGGACAACTCTGTGAATGTCCTTGAGTGGCCCAGCCAGAGCCCAGACTTGAATCTGATCGAACATCTCTGGAGAGATCTGAAAATGGCTGTGCACCAACGCTCCCCATCCAACCGGATGGAGCTTGAGAGATGCTGCAAAGAGACTTGAGCAATTACAGCCTCAAGTCCTGAAAAAGACTTGAGGCTTGAAAAAGACCTCAAGTCTTGATAAAGACTTGAGGCTGTAATTGCTGCCAAAGGTGCATCAACAACGTATTGAGCAAAGACTGTGAATACTTATGTACATGTGATATTTTAGTTTTTTATTTTTAATAAATTTGCAAAAATAAAAAAAAATATTTTTTCACATTGTCTTTATGGGTTGTTGTATGTAGAATTTTGAGGAAAAAACAAATTTATTCCATTTTGGAATGAGGCTGTAACATAACAAAATGTGAGAAAAAAATGAAGTGCTGTGAATACTTTCCGAATGCACGGTACATCTTGGTAGGGGTTTGTCTGTAATGCTGTTGGCCACTTTGCATAACAACCTCCTAGTATCACACAAGCAAAAATCTGAGATGTGCATTCTGGTTTTCTTGTCAAATAACTAGTAGTAACATTTCAAAAGTAATTGTCTTGATATGCACATACCTTGATAAGTCAGGTTGGGGATGACATATTAGTTACTTGGAGACCCCAGGCAAAGATCAATGTGAGGCCCCTCCAATATCTTTCACCTCAACTACTTTGATGACTGCCATATGAATGTGACTGAACAGAAGCAGCACAGTGTGCAGTGATCCACTAATGACAAGTTTAACTCCATTCAGTGTAATATCATCTGCATTATAACCTTGGGCTACAATCTGGCATATTTACATTTTTTAAAATGTTCATTAATATGTATTGTTCCCCCTTTAATAAATAAATAAATAAAAATAACCAACATCTGTTAGATCATTAGTGAATACCTGGTGACATCAAGCTGGACAAACTGTATCCACCTTAGACAGAGAATAAAAAAAAACAAATGTAAATCTGACATCTCCTCCAAAGAGATATGAGAATAAAGACTCTCTGTACTTCAAAGATTTTATGCCAAAACTTGTGGCTTTTCTTCATCATTTTCTGAAGTTCATGTACTCTCTGGTTCTCAGGTTTTCATGTTGTACAATATCTTAGTAACTGTATCTGGCCCAAGGTCCCATTAAGAACTTAATGCAGTTAATTTGTATTTCTGCATCCAATCAGCTGTATTACATGAGTTTTTATTATTCTATTAAGAGAAAAATACAGTAGGTTCTATTTTCAGTATTTTTTTGCATCTGAATCATACTGTACTGCAGCAAAGCAGGGATGTCAGGCTCATTTTGGGGATGGATTTGCTCCAATGAGACATCCTGTGGACTGGGCAATTTTTTAGCAACATCAATACGACCAAAGCTGATATCTAGGCTGCTGAAATGTTTATAAAGAGAAATTATCCAATATTAGATGCAGGTACCATTTAATGAGTGCTGCATGTTTGCACACTTAAGGGTTAATTTGCTACTTTAGAAGAGAGAATTTAACCTGCAGGTAATCTAAACAGGTCAGGCAAAAATATGCTGTCCTTGTAACATATTACAATTTTTACAGATTTTAACATTTTTTAGGACCCACTGATGATGAATTTAGAAGACTGGAATATTCATTATAAATATGCATTCAATGTGGCTGTTTCTGGATTTAAAACAGCAACCTGTTGTCCACAGTATTTGATCTGACCCTGAGATTATTTCACTTGATCTTGGATCAGTGCACAGAGTCCAGAGAGGAGTGGGAGAACGAGGCGAAAGAGAGAGAGACAGAGACGAGGATCCTATATATTTATCACTCTGTTGTGCTAGTACTTCTTATATAGATTCAAACCCTCACCTGCTGAGTGAAAACTGGACTTTAAAGCTCATGTCTGAGTGCTACAGTCATTCTTCTGCATGTCCACTCTATCTGAATCCCTCTGACATCCCTGCACACGTCATGAACTGGGGCATCTCCGTGTGTATTTTGGATGCATTTTAGCTGTGCACCAAGATCAAATATGCTGACCTCTCATATCATAGGACAGCCTGTGTCCACATTAGGATTGAATGTTCAGTTATTAAGTCATTTTAAAAATTACGAGAAGAATTTCTACCATTTAATGAGAGCTGGAGTTAAATATGCCACAAGGTTTATATATATATGTATACGGTGCCCTGTTAAAATGTGATCAAGACCATAATTTCACTCCTTAATGACATCAAATAAAATCATAATGTAAATAGAATTAGTAGATATTAGTTTGGCATTACAGATTTATTATAATGTGGGATTAAATCAGGCTGGACATTGAACTGAGTCGCTCACTAAAGCAAGATGTCTGTGTTTGTGGTTGAGGGACAGTTATGCAGGGAAAGTGTTATCCTGAGAGCAGCTGTTTTAATCCCACTCAAGGGAAGAAGTTTGGGTCTACAAGGCAAAAACCTCTGGATTTGACTACTGTCAAGGCCCTTGTGCAAGAAACTAGTCAGAGGTGTGGACAGGAGAAGACTCTGAGAGAGCAGAGGTGATGCTGCAGCTGCGCTCTTTTTAACAATGTTCCTCCCTGCTCTAAATGTTAAGCTATGAATAATTTTCTTTGTCCTGGGGAGTGGCAAAAACACAAGTGAGCTATAACTGTAGAAAAACAAACCTAGGCAAATTCTTGAGGCCCCCCCTTATGGACAAGGCCCCAGGCAGTTGCCTACCTTTGCCTAATGGTAAAACCACCTATGGGCATTGTTGAATAATGGAGAACAATGTTTCCCCGTCGCTCATACTGGGTCTGTCCAGCTTCTTGTAACTCAGATGAAGGTCTTTCTTTTTTTAAGGTCCCTATCCCACAGTCCAAAGCCACACTGACAGAGAAAACAATCAACCAGCATCCAGCACAAACCTATCTCATAAACATGCATGAGAATCAAACTCGCTGTGATTGATGGGCGTCAGGGAGTTTCCACTTTGAGTTGGTCCTGTACGCCACATCTCTGGGGACCACTGCTGCTCCGAGATCCCCTGCAGTTCAGCCTGGGACTGTGACAGACCCAGTTTCTATGTGTGGCCACGAGGAGGCACTACAGAAGTCTTGATGGTGGACAGTCTGTCTCACTATAAGAGGAGGAGTCTACAACTATCACCTCCTCTTTTTTCAGTCTGTATTTAGAAGACTAGCCATTAGCAGCTGCTGTTAGACAGACAGGAATGGAGGACAAGACTAGAAAATACTGACTGAAGGCTAGAGGACAGCAGCAGACGCTCCACACACCCTGTGTGCATGCACACCCACACACGCAGACAACACAGAGACAACATGCAGACAACACGCAGACAACATGCAGAAAACATGCAGACAACACACAGACAACACGCAGACAACACAGAGACAACATGCAGACAACACAGAGACAACATGCAGACAACACAGAGACAACATGCAGACAACACAGAGACAACATGCAGACAACACACAGACAACATGCAGACAACACACAGACAACATGCAGACAACAGAGACAACATGCAGACAACAGAGACAACATACAACACAAAACAACAAAGAATGACACAACAGTACATGAATGGACAAAACATGCAACATTTTTTTTAACATGAAATCACAACACAACACTTCACAACACATTACAGCAAATTTAAACACAAATTTTTGTTTCTATGTTTCTTTTTTGTTTTTTTTTTTTGTTTGTTTTGTTTTTGTTGTGTTTTTCACAACACATCACAACACAACACATTACAGCAAATTAAAACACATACTTTTTTGTTTTTTTATGTTTTTTTTGTTTTGTTTTGTTTTGTTTTTTTTTGGCTTTTTTTGTTTTGTTTTGTTTTTCACAACACATCACACCACGGCACAAGACATCAAATAACACTAAATAACATTAAATAAACCCCAAAAACTTTAAATATTTTCTAACAACATCAAATAACTTCTACAAACATCTAATAACTATTAACGACATCAAATAACTTATAATAAAATCTAATAACTGTTAATGACATCAAATAACTTATAATAACATGTAATAATATAAAAAAAAATACCTAACTACATCTAATATATATACAAACCACATCAAACAGGGTTAACTGTTTGCATTGTGTTTCTTTGGCGCGCCATCCTCTCGCTCTTCAGCAGCTCTTTTGCGTCCACGCCCTTGGTTTCTCATCCTCAACAGTGCCCGAATTTTCTTGGCCCACTTGGGCACTAGAGCAGGTGGGACTAGACTGCGTGGACCCTGCCATGGAACAGGGTGTGTCTCCTCTTCTTTGACCTCTGGCTGGCTCGTCCTCTTCACCCTTTTAAAAACAATCCTGTTAAGCTCACTATGAGGAACACAGGTCCAGAGCTCATCTTCTGACTCAGGAGGGTGCAGTCCTGGAGGAGAGCTAAGGGAGCTAAACAGGCTTGAGGAAGAGGAGGAAGAAAAACTAAGGGATGAGGGAAAAAATTTAGAAGAGGAGGAGGAGGAGGAGGAAGAGAAGGAGAAAGAGGAGAAGCAGGAGGAAGAAGAGGAGGAGAAGGTCACAGAAAGTGTGTCGGGGCACCCTTGGGCTCTTCAGCAGCTGTTTTAGGCCCACACAGCTGGCCAGGCTTGCTTGGCGTCTTCACCCTTTTAAGGATGACCCTGTTGAGCTCAGAGTGTGGAACACAGATCCAGTGCTCTTCTCCTGGCACTAGAGGGCGTAGTCCTGCAGGAGACCTGAGGGAGCTGGAGAAGCTTTGAGATAAGTTAGAAGAAGAATTTATGTTTGAGGAAGAAAAGGAGGTGGAGGAGGAGGAGTCAAAAGAAGAGGAAGATGAGGAGGAGGAAGAAGAGGAGGAGGAGGTCACGGGAGGTTTGTCAGAGGAGAACTTGCGTTCATCCCATCACTGTCGTAGGGTCGGGATGTCCAGGCCGTCGTCTTCCAGGAGTAGTGCTGGTGCTGATGAAGGGCTCCTCGGGAACCGAAAACAGAAACAAACCCAACGTGTGAAAATCTGCTTGTCAACTGACCAACCCACCAGCTGAATATCAGTCAGCTCAGGCAGACATATGAAGTGATATATTAAAATAAAAAAGGCCTCTGTCAGTGTGCAGTCTCTTCTTCAGTGGAGAAAATGTAGAGAGAGGAATTACACAAGTCAGCTGGAAACCTCCCATGAAATGAAAACTGCAGTCAGACTTCAGTTTTATGTCTGACACATTATAATATCCTGATGGCCATATTACAACAATACTCTGATTTTAGTCATTCAAACATGTTCAAGACTTTCATATCCAGATGTTAAAGTGACTCTTTGTCAATTATGGTCTGTCTCTTAGCCCAGATAGTCTTTAAATTGTAATTAAGATTCAATCATTTCCAGCCCATAATAACTGAAAACCAGCCTTTTCCTGACTGATCTGACTCTGACATCATAGTGTCTGAAATAATAACCCTTCTGCTAAGAAAATATTCTTGTCACTGATGGATGTTTGCCGTGGCTCTTTTTAAATAAATCAAGTCATTTGCTGAGCATTGCCATGATAAACAGCTTTCTTTCTTTCTATCAGTAGTAACCCTTCTTTAATAATTATTTGAAGAGCTTTGCAGTTCTCATACATGTCTATAAATGATGCTAGCTCACACACTGAGCTCATTTCACCTTGTCTTACACCATTAATGCATTCAAGCTTTGGGGGGGTATTTTTTTAGGACATTTTGTTGAAAGATGTTGCATTTAAAGGGTGAAATATTGATTATAACATACTGCTGAAGGAGAAATGCAGAAATATCCCTGTATAGCCAAAGAAGCAGTGCATGGTATCAAACACGTGGACCTGAAAGGAGCTTCAGTTTGACTCAATGTAATACTTCTTGTTCAAATGTGGATTATTCTCTCAATATTCTGCTACAACTGTGTAGAGTTTGTCAAATGTCTGTCAAATGTGATGAGTTCAGCATGAAAATGTCATTTTTCAGACTTTATTCTCATTGTCAGTAACATCGTTCAGTGAGGACTTTTGACGCCTCACGAGGCTCAACATCAAATCAGATGTCTTACATTTGTCCAGCAGAAATCCAGTTTGTCCATGGTGCTGGTCGATGATCGTCTGTGGAGGTCGCTGTTGTACAAATCTTGCAGTAGAGAGGTCTGCTGTCGCTCAAATCGCTCGTCAAAACTTTGTGACTTTTCTCAGATAACTCCGAGTTTGTTTACGTTCAAATAATCTAATGGCTGTGATCGTCACTCTGTTCCAGACGCCACAGGTTGCCACAGCGGCCACGTCACCGACGTCACTTACCTGCTCCTCCGTTGTCCGTCACGTGCATTTAAAATCAAATTTTCATCAAAATCACGAAGAACAAATAAACTAACCAGTAGACTGATGCTTAGTTTAGGATCGACATTTTCAAAGCTGTTTTAATGCACCAAGCAGCCTTCAGATAGACTCATCAGCTCATTTTTATTCCATTACAATGAAGTGAAATATAACCATATCTACAGGTGCATCTAAAAAAATTAGAATATCATGAAAAAGTTTAATCATTTTGTCACTCTTTTCTGAAAGTGAAACTCATATATTATATAGACTTGTTACACATAGACTGAAATATTTCAGGCCTTTATTTCTTGAAATGTTGATGATTATGGCTTACAGATAAGAAAACCCAAAATTCAGTGTCTCAAAAAATCAGAATATTACATAAGATTAATTTTTAAAAAAAGGATGTTTTAAACAGAAATGTCAATCTTCTAAAAAGTATGTTGATTTCTATGCCTTCAATACTTGGTTGGGCCTTCTTTTGCATGAATTACTGCATCAATGCGGCATGGCATGGAGGCGATCAGTCTGTTGCACTGCTCAGGTGTAATGGAAGCCCAGGTTTCTTTGATAGCGGCCTTCAGGTCATCTGCATTGTTGGGTCTGGTGTCTCTCATCTTCCTCTTGACAATACTCCATAGATTCTCTATGGGGTTCGGGTCAGAATCAAGCACAGTAACACCATGGTCACTGAACCAGCTTTTGGTACCTTTGGCAGTGTGGGCAGGTGCCAAGTCCTGCTGGAAAAAGAAATCAGCATCTCCATAAAGCTTGTCAGCAGAAGGAAGAATGAAGGTCTCTAAAATGTCCTGGTAGATGGCTGTGTTGACTGTGGACTTCAGAAAACACAGTGGACCAACACCAGCAGTTGCCATGGCAGCCCAAATCATCACTGACTGTGGAAACTTCACACTGGACTTCACGCAACATGGATTCTGTGCCTCTCCACTCTTCCTCCAGACTCTGGGACCTTGAAGAGTGGAGAGGCACAGCATCCACGTTGCTTGAAGTCCAGTGTGAAGTTTCTACAGACAGTGATGATTTAATATCCTTAAGTCATAAAATATGAAAAGAATAAAATAATTAGTTGAAAAGAAATGTGGGAAATTCATTTGTGTTTTCATTTCATATTTTCAATTTTGCATAGCACAATTATAACTTCTATCTATTATTTGGACGTTCATCTTATGTTTTGAGCTTTTAATATTTATTATTTTGACTTTTTATCCCATGTTTTGACCTTTTAATTTTATTATTTGGACTGTTAGCTAATATTTAGGCCTTTTAAATTTTTAAAAGGCTTTTGAATTTTGCTTCAACAGGAAATTTTTAAAAATGGACTCATAAAACTAGCCCAGACAAAAAAGACAGTACCCCCCGAAAAAACAGGAAAGGTAGCCCAGAACAACTTCCAAAGAGATTAGAGGTGAACTCCAAGGTCAAGGTTCATCAGAGTCAGAATGCACCATCCATCACTGGACTTAGTGGAAGATGACCTAGAAAGAGTCTACTGTTGAAAGCAAATCATTAAAAAGACAGACTGGAATTTGCCAGAATGCATACTGACAAGCCACAAAGCTTCTGAGAGAATGTCCTTTGGACAGAAGAGACAAAACTGGAGCTTTTTGGCAAGTCAGATCAGCTTTATGTTCACATATACAAAAATGAAGCATCCAAAGAAGAGAAGACTGTATGTGAAACATGTAGGAGGCTCAGTTATGATATGGGGATGCTTTGCTGCATCTGGCACAGGAAGTCTTGAATCTGTGCAGGGTACAATGAAATCTCCAGACTATCAAGGTATTATGGAGTGAAATCTGCTACCCAGTGTCAGAAAGCTTGGTCCCAGTCACAGGTCATGGGCCCTCCAACAGGATAATAACCCAAAACACAACTAAAAACAGCCAAGAATGGCTAAGAGAAAAACTATTCTGATGTGGCCTTCTTTGAAACCTGATCTAAATCCTATTGAACATCAGCAGAAGGAGCTGAAACACGCACTCTGGAGAAGGTGACCTTCAAACCTGAGACAACTCGAGCAATTTGCTCATGAGGAGTGGGCCAAAATACCTGGGACAGGTGCAGAATTCTCACTGAGTTAAAGAAATTGCTTGATTGCAGTGATTGCCTCAAAAGGTTGTGCAACAAAATATTAAATTAAGGGTACCATCAATGTTGTCCAGGACAGTTTATTAGTTTGTTTTTAATGGTTTTGTTGAAGCACAATCCAAAAGCAATGTCTGATATTCAAGAGTTAATTTTCAGTATATTTCTTTTTATTATTTCTTAAGTCAGTACCAACAATTTTGTCCACGTGTGTACCTGGGGTCTTAATTGAGCTAATGTGTATTAATCCCTTTAGGATGAACAGCCATGCTCCTCCCTCTCCCCTGGCAGCCAAAAGGGAAGTAAATTTTACTCTTTTTCGAATCTCAATTGAATCATTAAATATGCTTATTCAGTTCTCTGGATTGTTTCGGAGATATTTCCACTGAGAGTTTTAGTTAAAAGGTATAATATTGTGTTCAGACTTTCATCTTTGTAAAATTATTCAAATCTTTTTTTATCACTCTTACTTGAAGGGTACACAGCAAAATCGCCAGTGTTAGATTAACACTGAGAGTGTTAAATCCAACACTAGAAAAGTGTGTATATGTGTCCACTCTTTTGAGTGTTAATTTAACACTTTTCAAAGTGTTACTTTTTTTTTTTACACTGAACCAGTGTTACTGCAACACTGTATGGTGTCAAAAATTTACGCTTGTGAACACTGAGTAGTGTTGATAGTACTCAACACTGGTGTCAGTGTTAAAAAATTAACACAAAGGAGTGTATTACAATTAATTTCAGCAGGTGTAAAATACTGTGGATAGCAACTGCCCCTCTTCCATCACACTGATCTGATAATAACAAGAAACGTAAATTCCACGAAATGGGTGTTGGTAATCAGATACATTTGATAATATTGACTGCCACCTCACTTTGTGGGGCATTTGACAGTGGTCAGAGAGTTATGAGGCAGACTCAAAGTGAAAGGCTGTGCTGATATAACAATCTGCCTTCATTCCACAGCTATATGTAATCCAATACCACAGCCAAGACTTGACCAACCTAGAAGACAACTACACTCATGGTGCAAAAGTGTTTATGCATCACAAACTTAGGAACTCAAGATAATTCAAGAAACATGTGCAAGTGAATCCCAGCAGTGACCCCTGTACAACAGGCAATATCTAAACACAGCTAATCATCAAAATATATCTAAAACATCTGAAACCCAGCTTAACACTCTGCACTAAGGCATGATGGGAAAACTCTGCCCCCCAGATTTGAAATTGCAGTAGGTGGGGCTTGGATCAACTGACTCTCTACAGTGTTGGAATAATACTAGTTGATTTAACACTGTCAAATAACTCCAACACTGAAGACCATTTACTCTGAAAGGAGTTAAAATAACACTTTGAGTGTTAAAATCAACACTGAAATGTTTAACACTGAGAATTCAACACTCCAGTTTTTGCTGTGTAAGGTTAAAAAAGTGGTTCTGAAATTAAAAGAGGAATCTGAAAACTTCCCTTATGGTCTGAAAAGTAAAGATACCCATCAGAGGACAAACCAAGCCAGACGAGAAGAGCCAGGATCAAGCTTTTCACTTTAATATAACAACATCAGGATTTCACATCAAGTATAAA
The DNA here is from genome assembly GCF_018320785.1 of Cheilinus undulatus. Classification (NCBI taxonomy): domain Eukaryota; kingdom Metazoa; phylum Chordata; class Actinopteri; order Labriformes; family Labridae; genus Cheilinus; species Cheilinus undulatus. The sequence continues at coordinate 6,746,047 of NC_054865.1, forward strand.
AGAGTGCATTTTAAAAATGAAACGAATACAATGATCGACATTTACTTTCTTTTCCATTAACAAACAGGACAAACAGAGAATATAAATAGAGAAAAATCTTTGTTTACTGCAGAGAAACATCTAAAATCTGAGTGTTTCTAAATGCTCAGGAAGGTTTGTTTGGTATTTGTCTACATCCATCAGGACCGTTTAGGTACTATAAAATATATATCTTTGTGTAAACATAGTCATCTGTATTAGTAAGACCTCTTGATCAATACTGCATCTGTTTCCCACAGAGAGACGGATGGCTTCTGTTTCCAAACATGAGCCGTAGCTCACATGAAGAAAGGCATGATGGGAAGACAAGACATGAGTAGAGTGATGATAGTATTTACATGAATGATTGTAGTTTGGTAGAGTTGCTGCTGGAAGATTTTACATCAGATATGAGAAAGGATGAATGTTGAGCTGATTGGTTGAAGTGTTTTGAACCTTGACACAATAACCAGCTTTAAATTTACAGCGACAGCTGCCATAAAACACTTTAAACATAATAATCACACTTTAGAGCGGAGCTGTGAAAATCTGACAGATGCATGGTTTCAAAAGTGAAGAAGTTCAACTTGCATTCTTTCTAAAGGGCAGAAGGGGGCGATATTATGGTTTCAAATGGAAGAACTTTAAGAAAAAGCAAATTTCTCTATATTGGTCTTCTCAGTAAACATTATCCTTCCAGTTTATGATCTTCACATTTGTTTTTAAGTCTTTACTAGTGCAGCACAATGTTCAAATTGTAAATAACACTCCCCTTTAGAGTAAAATTGACCTTTCAGTACACCATGGCCCAGTTTAAAACTTAAAATTCCCTTGGGCTCACCAGAACCATTGTGCAACCATGACATGAAACTCCAAGTACTGACCTCCACATTTGTACATCATAAACCCGGAATTTCAATGCAGATGCTGTGGTTTAAATTTAATCTGTGGTGCCATATAGCACATCAAGTGGTAGCTTGGACAAGCTACCACTGTTTAATTTTGTTGATCAAGAATCTATTTTTTCCTTTCTAATATTCATCCCTTTACTTTAAAAATACAATATTGGGAATTTCTGCACTGAAATATCTTTATTAATTGAAAAAGTGACCATTCATGTTAAAATCATTTGTAATTGTGGTCTCACAGTATCTCAAATATTTCCTTAAGTTTTCAAAGATTGAGAATTTCTTAATTGTTATGATGGGGGGGGGGGGGGTGCCATTCCATGGTAGCTGCCATCAGTTGCAAGTTTAATTTCCTAAACTCACCTCTGTAACATGGAAATCCCCACACTTGGTTTTTCCAGCAACCTAAGACCAGTTCTGCTCATGCCCACCTCCACAGCCTCTTTCTCAACACTACTTCATGTTTTAAACTGAGGACTCTGTTCAATAAAACGGCACCTCATAAAGCGTAGTTACTAAGAAAAAGCTGACGTTTGGTTTCATTCATGCATCTCTCAGAATAAGAGAGAAAAGCATTTAAAAAAGGCACTTCCATGTTCGTGCTGGAAACAGTTCCAGGATGCTGCTAGAGTGCATGGATTGCATCGGTCGTCTGTTTAGTAGATATGTCTTGTGAGGTGTTGTTTTTACCGAACAGTGTATCAGTTCAAAACAATAAGTAAACAGCAGAGGTGGGTGGAGCTGAGCTCAACAGTGTGGTTCTGGTTGTAAAACTCCCTTTCATTTTCTTCAAAGCAGATTTGATTATTGGCCATATTACTAAGTATCCAAGTTAGATTTACCACGAGCTACCTAGAGTGAAACGATGATATATGCTCCAGTGGAAGACAAACGTCCATAAGATATCAAACACAGTATTCACGATCTCAGCCGAAAATTCTACACTACCCACAATCCTTGAGTGTCGCAGGGACATCTCTGATTGGGGGAGTCTCCAGTTACCATGGAAATTCTAAGGAGCCCTCAAACAAAGACTGTCGATTATTAATAAGGACAACACATGCCGCCGCAGTATGAAGCAGTAAATATGCAAACTACGACATATTTCATTATCATTTTAAATACAAACACCACAATAAAGAAAAGAGAAAAAAGGTGCATATGTGGTTCGAAAGCTCAAAAAGCTACCAATAACAACAAATTAAATAAATTGCAGTGGATTGTGGGATACTTAGTCGATTCCTCCTCATAAAGAAATATTTACACTGATTTATTTCCATATCTAATGTCTCATAGTCATGAGTACCAGGGGCGTAGCTAGGGATTTTGGGCCCCAGCATGGATATTGTACAGGGCCCCCCTTAACTGGCTGGCCAATCAACAAATGTTGCACCATTTTTACAAATATCTAAGCAGTCCTGGACTATACCATTTGGACATTTTTTTTTTTTTAAGATTTATTTTTGGGCCTTTATAAGATAGAGGAGGACAGTGGATAGACTCAGAAACAGGGAAGAGACATGCTGGAAATGGTGCCACAGGCTGGACTTGAACCGGGGCCATCCGTGTACATGGTGCGCGCCTTAACCAACCGACTACCAGCGTGCTCCGCCATTTGGACATTTTTAAGGGAGAAGCAGGGTACCCCCATTATTTTATTTCACTCTATTTGATAAAAATTTCTGTCCGTTGACCAATTCATTTAGTAGCTTTTGATTCCCAAGCCCCCCCCCTTTGGGGGATATGACTGGCAAATTTCATATATAATATTCTGTACATCTAAAAAAAGGTGGTTGGGTCAACTTGTATGTTTATATTAAGTATAATGAGATACTTTTGACAAAAATTAGACAAATACACTTTCTTAAATGTAGGTTTTTGCACCACATGTCAACAAAAACAGTGTGTGCTGACTAATTTCTACATGTTAGATTGCTGATTTTGTAGATAGTTATGAGGAAGGTGAAAATAAAGTGCTAATAAACAAATAAGAGGCCTTAAATGTTCCATCAGTTCTTGTGAAAATGGAGACAATAGCACCTTAAAGCTTGATTTGTTGTGTCAAGGTTCAGACGCTCCAGAGTCATTTCTTTACAAACTGCAGATGAATCAAGTGGCCTTTTTAGCACCAGTAGGTCCAAACTTTAAGTGAGCATAATCATAACAACATCAACAGTAAATATTCAGAAAGCAGCAGCAAAAATCCAAATTATTCTTTCACTTTTCCTGTTTACATCCAGCTGTTGTACAAATTTGAACTCAGTGTTATTTAACAGCTACAGAAGATATAATGAGACTTTGCCATGTAAAGAGCCAGAGCGAAAGCTCAAACTACATTAAGATAATGTAAAAAAAAAAATATTGAAATATGACACTTATGTTAGTTATATGTATAAATCTTAGTTAGGTTACAGGATTTAGAGGCAAAGTTATTAAACTATTCTGCAGCATGTCCAGAGGGATTTCTTTTATATTTACAGGTTCTTATAAACATTTTTAGCTGCCTCATGAGATCAGGGCTGCACTGAATTTGATTCAGGAATGCTGTGAGATATTTTCACCAAATACTTCTGATAATACTCTTTGTGATAGATTTAATACCACACTACCCGCTCCTTGTTAGAGTGATGTTTTACAGCCAGCTTTAGGATGGAAAATAAAGAAGTACCTTAAAGCTGTACTTCTTCTAATGGTCACTGTGGCAGCTCAATGCAGTGTTCTGTTGCAGCAGCTCTGTATCAGCTATGGAGTTAGCTTCAGTACTCTGGAATACCACCGAACGTTTAATAACTGAGATTGTGTTGTTCTTAAGCGTGGTACTGAAAAAGTGTTCATCTTTTTTGATGACTTCTTAAGGTCATCTAAAAATCCATGATACAGTTGGAAAAACTTGAGGCTTGAAAACTTAAGAACATCAGGGATGCTTTGTATACTTTTTACAGTTTACCTATAGCTCAATTTTTTCTCCTCTCAACTCGGCATGAGAACCCAGCAGAAATGACCTGCTACATAAAAATGAAAATTTTTGAGTCGGACAATAAACAAAGCACATTTGGATCCTGGCGTCTCTGGCTGGTTTTACTGAGAATACCTTAGTGAAGTCAGCCGGACGCAACAACAAAAAATTCTCACTTGGCTGCTTCATAATCAGAATAGCTGCACTGACAGGACACGACATCTACAAAATACATTCAAAAGACACATAAAACATAAAAAAGACACTTCTAGATGATGTAAAAAGAGTATAAAAATTAGGGAAAAGTATGTCTGATGTAAGAAAGTATAAAACATCCACCAGGTGAGGCTGATTTCCACAGCCTGCTTCAGTCTTTTTTTGTTCCTCCTCGTCTTTAATCGAGGAAGCGCTGACAGGCTTTCTTCCAGCGACAGGCCGTACACCACTGGTCTCTGTGCTCGATGCCGTAAACTTTGCGACACTTCTTGGCTTCACCACGAATCCTCCTAGCAGACACAGAGAAAATGGTTTTGAGTCTCATGAAGCTGATAAAATACTGTGATGAAGTTCACCAGTTCTCTGGACAGGTAAGACTTGAAGGGATATTTCAGTATTTTTGAAGTTGGGTTGTTTAAGGTACTTGGTGATTGTAATGGCATTAGCATTCAGAGATTTCAGTGTGTGGGAAGCTAGGCTATACAGTGCTGAGGACGGGTACAGATCAGCAAGTTTTAGGTAGAAATGGACCAAAAATAAAAAAATTTTATTGTCCCCCAGAAAACCTCTCTGTTTGGCACTATTTTACGATGCACGCTTCAGCGTATCTGATCAGCTCTTTGGGTCTGCTGCCTCAACAGAGACAACAACACTCTAAACTAAAAAGAGAGCAATTTCAACTTTAGTGACAATAAAGTGACATTTACTGTGAATACGAGGGGATACTGTAATGAGCCAGAGTACATAGAGAAACATCTTCTACAAATGGAGACTCAACAGGAAGAAAGAGAAAGGAGAAACACTTCAGTGGAAACTGTTGAGTAGTAGAGATCCCAAGCTACATAGTGGCGTTGGCGTGCAAACTGCTACTGCTGCCACCAGTGGGACTTCACAACACTCCTTCAGTACATTTCTGATTTAGGATAGTGGCTCACAGATGCCTGCAGTCTGCATCACGCCCTATTCAGAGTTCCCTGCCTTTAAGCCTTCACACACTGAGTCAGGTTTTTTATATCAAATAAAAAAATCATCCTATGTTTCTATAATTATGTTTGCACACTGACGCCAAAACAGGTTTGCATTTTTTGTATCAATCCAAATCACATAGATGGGTGATTGATTCCCTTCTCACTCTCCCTTCTTTCTCCCTCTCTTGCACTGAAAACTCTCCTTTAACACCATGATTCCCCATTATTAATGTGGACGTCAACCACAGTATATAACAGATACAGAATTAGTTTCAGCTGCGTAAAAGAGAGAGATTTAAAGTTGCTTTCCATCTCTTTAACTTGGCACGGCGTTGATGTGCAAGCTAGTGTCGTACGAAGCTCTCTGTCAGGGTGGATGAACCCAGTGTTGTTTTTAAGTGACAGAGACAGAATTATCCTCACTGCTAATTTTCATCACAGTAGGAAACACTTTGCCACATTCTACGAATCTGCAGTGAATACAAATAAAATGCAACATTCATAGTGTGCATGTTTTGAGTGTGTGACACTTTTTCCGGATCATGGATTCAAACTTAAAAGAGGCTTAAAAATGGTTGACTGTTTTACCCAGCTTTCTTCATCTTTCAACTAAATTGGATAAACCAGCGTTGACCAGAAGAGCTGAATATAAATTTGTCATCCAGGAAGGTTTATGGCTGTTGCTTTATTCTTCTAGGGACTGCATGTTGGCACAGGGGTTGGAGCTGTTCCCTCACAGAAAAAGAACGCTTGGTTTGGGTCCTGGTTAGTGCCTTTTGTGCAGAGTTTGCTGCATGTTTTCCGTGTACATGCGTGAGTTCTCTCCCAGTACTCTGGCTTCCTCCCACCACTAAAGACATGCTTGCAAGGTGAATTGAAGACTTTAAATGGTGTATGAGTGTGGCCGGTTGTTTGTCTCTATATATGTCAGCCCTGCAACCACAAATGGGACAAGCTGCATAGAAAATGGGTAGATTTGCTCTTCTCCTGGCTGATAATTAAGCAAGCTACAGTTGGTGTGAAAGGTTTACTTTGTAAAGCTGTAGAGGCTGAAAATTGAGCTTAAATAACTAGCTTTGGTTGTTTTCTCCATCAAAGTCTGCTTGCCTGAAAAGCTGATCCCACCTATCAGTCTGCTGATTGACTTGTGGGGGCAAACACTAAGAACATGAGTGGGTTTAGGTGTTTCTTCACTGATGGCAAAAATATCTTTTATTTCCTTCAAATCTCATGACACAAAAAAGCAGAACTCAACTGTGCTCTTTAACTTTAACTTGATTCTGGATGGATATTGTGAGCACAATAAAGGTATCAGCATTTCTGAAAATTTCTGCTGCATTGGTATAACTCGGTGAAAATGAGTTGGGAAATGTCAGCACAGTGGATATCAGCACAGTCTAATATCACACATCCAAAACATTTAGCAAAGTTACAACAGCAAAGAAGAAACACCAGGCAGAAACATTGAGCAAAACCAGACCTGCAAAGCCTAATTCTGACACTATACTAGACCAATAACCAAAAACTTGTTTAGATTTGAGTTTTTTTGATGCATAACTGCTGGCTAAATCAACCAAAATTTTCTGGACCTCTTAGTCACCAGTCCCAACAACATGTTGAGAAAAAAAGCAGGATAAACACTGACCTCCCAGGGGTGCTGTGCTGCTGCTGCAGCCACTGCTCTCCTACGCTGACTGATCGCACCCGAAACGTCAGACCCTGAGGAGGAGAAGAAGAGGAGTAAGTTTGTTTATTTGACCTTTTCCTTGTTCCCTGTCTCTGCTGTCTTTGTTGGTCTCTGTTTTTATTTTTAATGTGTTTTTCTGTCCTGGTTGTTCCTCTTTATTTCCCTCACTTATGTCCCCTCTGTATCTCTACTCCTAATGTCCTTTGTGTTTGCTCCCTCTGGTGAAAAACATCCTGAAGTTTGCTCCCTCCGCCTGCAGGTGGCGGCGCTGCACTTTGGCAGATTGATGGAAAATGTGACCACAAACAAACCATCCGGGAGGGGATTTTCCTGCTGAATGAAAACCATCAGGGAGGAGCGCATACTCTCCGCCCCCCTTTAGAGTAAAACCAGATTTAACAGGCTTCTCTGTGCTGCTGGAGGAAATAAACAATAGACTGCTGTAAAGGGACGGGACAGAGAGAAAGGAGAAGAAGTGAATCAGAGGAGAGAGTGAGGGCTGAAGCTGGCATTTAAAGGAGATTTAGAAAATGATTTAAACTTAATAAAGTCAGGAAATCCCCCTAACCATACTTCTTCTATCGAAACAAAACAGTAGAGAACTATGAAGACACTGAATGATGTTTGCAGCATTTCCCAGCAGTCTGCAGGTTTTCTGCTGCACACTGTCTGTTTGTTTTAGAGCAACGGTAATCATACCCTGCTCAGGGGCCAGGCTGACTGCAGTTGGAATACTTTTTATGGTGTATTATAAATGAAAAGCAGGTATTTGGAACATACATTTTCATTGGTATGATGCCCTTATCGATATCCCTACAGCATCTAAATTCCTATTGATATCCCTGTTAATACTCTACTACTATGTAGCCGAAGACGAGACAACAGTACAGGTTTTACAGAAATGTTAATTACTGAGTAGGCAATGTTTAGATTTAAACACATTTCAATTCCAGCAGTTCTGTCTATTTCTGGGTTGTTGGGAAAACAAACATAAACATATCCACCCCCTAAAAACTGAATTTATTCAGCTTTCCAGTCATGGCCCATAGATTTTCTTTCTGGTGACGTTATATTTAAACACATCATGATGATGTTTTTTTTATTCCATTACAAGTATATTACTGAGATGATCTTGAACAAGCCATTATGCATCTTGAAATATTAATGGTGATCCTAGATGTTACCTCACATTCCTCAACTCTGGTTTATTGCTTTGTTATTGGGACTTAAGTTACTATCATCTATTTTGTCTGTGTTGCAATGGGTTAGTAGCTTTCTTTAAATGTCAAAGAAGCCTATTAGCTTTTGTCTGCACTTTAAAATGTCAGCAAATATGCATCTTTTTCATCCGAAAGATGCAGAGAAATTTCCATTAAAACTGCATGTGAATTCATGCTTACTTGCAGTGAACTAATCAGTGATGTTACAAAGCCAAAACTTTATTAATGAATATATTCCAGCAAAGTTAGACAGTGCTAAACTGTAAAAATGAAGCAGTGTTAATTTTGTTGACTAAAACTATAGCTTAAAACGTTCCTCAACGCACTTTCTGTGCTAAAAACTAGACAAAGACTAGCCAAAAATAGATGTTGCTGACTAAAACTGACTAAAGGTAAGTTTAGATTTTGTCAAGATGACTAAAAAGACATTAAAATGTAATGTAGTTTTCATCTGACACTCAAAGTCCATGATATTTCTCCACTGTGGGTAAATCTGTCAAAATACAATGCGTCTGTATCTCTTCTGCCTCTCAGCTGTAGAAAGCAGGGATCCCAGGATAGCACGGTGCAGAGAACACACTAAAATGATTTGAAAAACAGATTCAGAAGAGAGAAAAAAAGCTTTGACTAAAAGTTAAGACTAAAATGTAAAGACTCTTTATGGACTAAAACTAGACTAGAGCTATAAAGAGTAGAAATGACTACATGTGACTAAAACTACCTGTATTGCTTCATTAATTTGTCATGATTTGTACGGATAGAAATACAGTGAATAATTTAATTTAATAAACACATTCAAAAGAATGCCATCACTTTCTAAGACAGTGCTTACTACTCGTGGCACACGCCTGCTTTTGTTTAGTTAACTTACCTGCTTTTATTCTTCTGGTTTATACACAGATTCTCACATTTCCTACTATTATAAACTAACTGGATTAAATTTAAATTATTGGTTAAAATACTTGGATCTTTTCTAATTCCTAAAGCAAGCAATAAATCTAATTTTGGGGGTAAAATAAAAAGAATAACATCTGTAGAGCTTTTGGAGATAAATCACTGAAAAATGGGGGGGTTGGGGTTTAAACTCTATTCCATATTTGCTCCTTTATGATGGAGTTTTTTATGGCACTCTTTTGGCTGTATACCCATGATTCACTGTTAAATTTATTATATTTGAATACTCACAGGTCGGACACAAGTGGTGGGCGTGGCCGTCCAGCGACAGGGGGCGGTGTTTGGAACTGCTGTTGACATCACAAGACTCGGGACTGGAGCCTGAAAAAAACACAAATAATCTAATTCAGACATTCAAGCTTAAATAACAAACAAGAGACACACAACTTAATTTACCATGTGCGAAGTCATGCTTTAGTAAAAACAGTTGTGTTTGTCCTCTAGGTCTTATTTAAGGCCAAATAAAATTGCAATTCATCATCTTTGTCTTTTACAACAACACAATGGGAGAAAAGGATGAAATTTCAAATATAAACCAATGTCTGTGATATCAATAAAATAGATAAAAAGTCTCAGGTACAATGATTATAATCCTTTTTTATTTTGCTGTTAAGTTTTTAAAACACAAAGTCTAGAAAAAGAGCTTTTTTAGTTTATTTGCTTTTGACACAAGAATTTAAAACCAACATTTGATTTGACATATCTGAATTTAAAAAAAATAATACAAGATTTTATTTTTCTTTCTTATTGAAAACATGGATGTTTGATATTTAAAAAAAATGTATGTTTTATAAAAATAGTAGGGCTGTCAAGCAATCACAATCAACAGCAATAAATTGCATTCGTTATATATAATTTTCAAATTAAACTATTTTTTAATTCAAAACTGTTTTTGTTTCATTTTAGATTTTTCTATTTCCCTTTAAGTGTATAATTGACTTCCTGTTTGAGTTTAGACCTGCATTACCAGGTTGATTGAAGATTATGACAGAAATTTTACACGGAAAAAGGAACTTGCTATGGACTGAAGGGGAAATAAGGTGTTGGTAGACAGATAAAGGTTTGATAACTGCATGCAGACGACTTCTGCTTCTGAGCTGTGAGTTTTTAAGAACACATTAAGGAGCAGTTGTGGACTTTTTTTTTTACATCATCGTGGCTGCAGGGACACGCTGACTTGGAATAACCAAAGAAGGGGACAATAAAGCATGTGACTAATCATGAAAACCAAAATGAATACTTATTGTGGATCCATTCCAATTAATCTTGACAGCCCTTGTTTTCACCTAAACTGTCTAAAAACAACCCATTTAAAGTGATGAACACAATTATGTGTAGTTTACTGATAAATAACGCCAATCGCTGTCAGTCACGGATAATAAGCCCCACCCTACCTGGTAGGAGTGCTCTGATTGGACCTGCCACAGGCTGCCAGGGGTGGAGGGGGCGGAGCGACTCAGACTGTTGTAGCCTGGAGGAGAAGGTGGAGATGGCGGAGACGGAGGAGGAGGGCTCGGAGGTGAGGAGGAGGAGGATGTTGGTGAGGCAGGAGCGGGGCTGCACAGGAGAGGCTGAGTCTGCTGCTGCTGCTGCTGATCCCATTGGTTGATCTCAGTGTAGTAGAAATCCTCCTCGCTGCGGGAACAACGCTCGTGTTCGCCACCACGACTGTAGGAGGACATGCTGGATTAGAAAAGTCCACTACTTTAAATAACAGGTCACAAAAGTGTCATTGTTCATGGATAATAACTGAGATAAACATGGCAGGCAGTTAAAGGTTCTGATGTTGCCATCTAACTATCTTTGGCTTTCTTGTCAGGATCAGGCCTCCATATAAACCCAAAACTCTCTCTGAAGTGAATCATCATCCCTGTCGTTTAGGCGAGTCTTACCACAGATGTGTTATCCGAATGTGGCGTTTGATTCCCACCACTGAGGTCAGCACCTTCCCACAGTTTGGCCACAGACACTTGTATGCTGACTTCACCGAGTTCTGCAGGAAGAAGAAACAACCTTCAGCACTCGCCGTCTCTGTCGGTGTTTAATTTGACCAATGACCACAGTAAAATCAGCTCACCCTGCGTTTACGAGGTGCTGGCTCATCAAACAGAACCTGCTCCAGCTCCATGTCCAGGCCTTCATCAGAGGGTGTAGCAGGGCTCACAGCGGGCTCTGTTATTGGTGGAGAGGGGGCGGGGCTTCCATTGCAGTGGCCAACGCTCCAGTAGCCGCTGCTGCCGCTGTCTGAGAGCTCGCCGCCTCCACAGTCCATCGGAGGAGCTGGAAGACAGAGAGAGTTTAAAGAAAGTCTGTATAAGATGTTAAAGGTCATATATTATGGAAAATTGACTTTTTCAGGCTTTTCTGACAAAAAATATGTTCCCTTAGCCTGTCCACAATCCCCCCAAGAATCAGAAAAATCCTTTCCCTCCCCCTTTCAGAAAATGTGTGCTGTAACAAGCCATTCTCAGATTTTCCCTCATAATATCATGTGGGGAGTAAGCACCACCCCTAGGTTCGTTTGGCCCTCCCCACTTGGAAGAAAGTTCGGCCGTCCTCTCCTGAGCCTCAGCTGAGAAGTGGATCAGGAGAACCATCCATTAAGCCACATCCATTTCCTGAGAGGGGCGGAGTCATGGGCGGGGGCAGACAGCTCATTAATATTTAAAGCCACAGACACAGAAATGACTCGTTCTGAGCAGGGCTGAAACAGAGGGATTTTTTAGACATGCAAAAATCCAATACTGGAGGGTTTTTTCAGCAAAAAACTTCCCAGGCATGTTTTGGGAACTGCTGAGACAAATATAAACTTGTCTTAAAGGGGCATAATATGTGACTTTTAAAACCTCACTACTCCATGGCACCAGTGTACCGTTACAATTCAAGTAATCCATCATTAGTTATTTTTCATAAAAGTTATCTGTTACTGATTGAAAAATCCCCAAAGGCCACAGACCAAATATCCACATTATATTGGATTTTGGATGAAATGGACAAGGAAAACATGGTGATACATAAGTGTAAAGGCTCCTGTTGAATTGTTTTATTGCTGTGCTACTCACTGTTATTAGGTGCAGTGTTTTGGTGATTCTAATTGCCTCTATCCAGATTGATGCCAGATTGTTGGCATATTAAAGAGCTGTAAAGGTTTCTGTGTCTGTTAGTGGTGTTATCAGGCTTTTGAGTTACAGATTATGGGCTGTAAACTGCGGCATATTATGACAGTAGAGTCAACACATTGAAAAGCAGGTGTGCAGGCGCTTTATGTCGATTTTATAACTGACAAGTGGAGGGAGTGGTGAAAGGGTTTTAATATTTGTAGCCCACATGGTCATCTGAGCTAAAAAACATGGCAGCTGCACAAAGCAAACACATACCAAGGAGGGTTAAGGCAATACATCACTCCAGTGCAGTAAACAGTACACCGCTTATCCCATTCAGGACTTTGTGGGGTTGAAGTCAGACTTAGCTGTCATTGGGTGAGTGGTGGGGTGCACCCTGGACTGATCACCAGAGTCACCAATCAGCCTAACAAGCACGTCTTTAGTCTTTGGGAGGTAGTCAGAGTACCCGGAGAGAACCCATGCATGCATAGGGACATCATTCAAAAACTCTGTACAGAAAGGCCTAACTGGAATTCAGACCAGGAGCCTTCTGGTTTGAAGCAACAGTGCTAACCACTGCACCACTGTGCAGCCCAGTCATTTTAGTACACTGTTTTCCTTTTCATTTTGGTGTTTTTTATGCTTTGCAGTAGCTCATAATTATGTTTGCTGATATTTTGATGTGTGAATTTTGTTGATTTTGATTGTATATTATTGACTTTATGTTGTTTTTTTTTACTATTATCTGTTATCGGTCATTACTTGAGCTGGTTTATGCCATAACTATTGTTTTTTTATTGTTGTTTTTTGGTTTGTTGAGTATTCTTGTTGTTGTTGTACCTGGTGTGTCTTTGAGGGCGGGGCTATGCAGCAGGGGGCTGCAGGACAAACTGCTGAGGACCATTGCTGCCATCAGCTCATCCATGTCCACCTCCTCTGGACTCCTCTGACTGCAGGAGAGGAGAGCAGAGCAGAGGAGGTCAATTTTATGTACAGCAAACAGCACACAGATACACAAACATGTGGCATGAGGTCTGACCTTCTAGGGACGTCGATGCAGGAAGAGACAGATCTGTTGCATGACGGAGACACTGACAGGTCACTCTGCTCCAGCTGATCCACCACACCTGAAGATTCAGCTCCTCCAACACACTGGAAATACACCTGAGAGAGGAAACAAACACAGCTTGTTGTGACAGGCTGAAACAATGCATGGCTGCTCTCCCTGAATGTAAATGCTGATGGTAAATCTCACCTTCATTCCTGGGTGAACTTTAACTCTGCTAATGGGCTGCTGTCCTGCTGCTGTTGCCATGGTGATGCTGGTCTCACCTGTCTCCTGGCCTGCTGGGCAGGTGGAGCTCACCAATGCACCAAGAGGAGAGCGCTTCCCTAAGCGAGTCTTTGGTAGCATGTCTGTCTGTCTGATAGCAGCTGAATGTCCGTTAATGAAGTCTGATTCTGAAACACAAACAGAATGAGTTTACAGCAGAGGTTCTCAACCTTGGGGTCGGGACCCCCTTGGAGGTCATGACACTAAGAGGGGGTCTCCAGTTTCCCTAGAAAAACTGAGAATATTTTTCAAATTCCACTGTTGTCAGTTTGCACAAATTTTGCCAAATTTTAACTAGTTTTCATCATTTTTTCCCACAAATTTTGACACATTTTTGTCATTTAACACTCATTTTTGCCATTTTAAACTCTTTCCGCCACTTTTTTCTGCTTGTTTTTGCCACTTCTAAAACAATTCTTGACACATAAGCCTAATGTTGCATCTGTTGACACATTATTGCCACTATTAACCCAATTTTACAATTGTTATGCCTATTTTTCCCCATTTTATCCACATTTCACTATCTGATATGCCAATTTTTGCCAATTTTGACCAATTTCTGCCAGTATCTGCCTATTTTTTCTTTTTAATTAGCACTATTTTGCCAGTTTATATCGATTTTTCTATATATTTCCACCCATTTTTGCCAACTTAAAGCCTTTTCAGCCACTTTTTGATTCCCTTTTACCACTATTTATGCCCATATTAGCCACTGTACGCATTTTTGCCTTTTTTCGGTTATTTTTTGCCATTCTTACATGATTTTTGCCTATCCTAACCCATTTCTGCTACTTTTAAGATCAAATGTCACCACCTTTTCCACAATTTTTTGCCATTACTAACACATTTTTAAAAATTTTAACCAATTTTATTTTATTTTTATAACAAAATGGATTTACATTTTTAAGAAGGCTATATACTACACAAATGATTTAAAAAAGAAACATGTTTAATTGATAGGAGTGGTTATTTTTTCAGGTTAAATATAAAATATGGATATCACAGCTTCACTTTACAATAGGCCACGATTTTGTTGACTTCCATGGGCCCCCAGTCTGGCAGGGCCCCAGAAAGTTCTCCCCTTTATACCCCCTTATGGGCGGCCTTGTCTCCACATGACTATTCTTGAATGTGCATGGCTGTGTTCAGCCACCTTCAGGTCCAGTGGGGGTCCCCGGTCTCAGGGTTATTGGGGGGGGGCTGAAAAGGTTGAGAACCCCTGGTTTAGAGGAAGGGTTGTTGTTCTGACCAATCATTTTTAGACAGGAAATTAACTTCAGAACAATGAAAATGATCATTTCCTCAGTTGGTTTGTATCCATTCCTTACCTATAGCCCTTATACAATCATATAGTTTTATAGTTTTTTTCTTTTTTTTTTGTCTCTATTTTCAACTTTTTTTTCTTACACGTGACCCTGGAGTCAGTTTATGAAAAAAAAAAAAAAAAATTCAGCTTTCTTATAATAATTGACAAAATTTCCATTACGTATACCAATTGATTTTAATTCTATGATATAGTCACTAATAAAACATGCATATATCTGAATTTTTCACCTCAAAATGTTCCCTCCTTTTCTATCATATATGTCTGCCCTTCTCTTATTCACCTATCGATGTCAAAGAAGAGAAACTAAAATCAGATAGCGCCATCTGCTGGTAGAAGAGACTTTTGCAATGTATATTTAAGTCAAATTAATTTGAATTGGCAAAATATGTTTTGTTTTTTTAGCTGTGTTTTGAAGTATCATAACATGACTAATATACCATTTGGTATCAATCTGCCAAATAGTACACAAATATTGGTATAGTTACGAGGTGTGGGCAAAGAACAGCTAGTTTAACAGAGTTTGTTTTTTTTTTTGTTGTTTTTTTTTTTAGTAAATACTATTTGTGCCCTACAGAAGGGATAATTTCTAAGTAAATCCCTGACTCCAGTTAAGCCCTTCATCCCAGCCAGCATGTCCTTGTGGGCCCCACATGGGTTATATATGGGCTACAGTATGGGTCCCATATGAGTTCCATGGTGGCCCCACCTGTGATTGCCGATGTGCAAGTGTGAGTCAGCTCATAGGAGTCCCATATAGGCCCCATTTAGAGATCCTGCAATCACCCATGTTTACTACGAGTAAGATCTATCTTGAATATCTCCAGACGGGGCATGGATTTATGGATGGATACTGGACCCATAGGGCGCCCACATGGACATTCTGGCTGGTATATTGGCCCCCATAAGTCAACTATGCAGACTGATGGGCAGCAAAAAGCCAGCACTTCACCAGGGTTGTCCAGCTGGACCCCCCTTTGCTAGTGTTTCATTCAGTTAGTCCAACAACACCTTCAGAGGGCTAAACGGTGATCTTCAGCATCCAAGGGTCAAGCAGCCACATTCTAGCTCTGACCACCCACCACGCCACCAAACATCACTGCCACCTTCAACGCACCAGATTATGATGATGCTGTACTACCTTCCCTATCATCATTCATAATCACAACTAAAAAAGACAACTTTTCCTAGTACAGACATTTCACATGAACCAAGAGGGAGCTAGAAAGGCAGAGTTAGGTTTAAGTGCCCTGACCTGGGCTAGCACTTGAGGCTCTACCTCCCCCTACTCTATCAATGTTATAAGGTAGGAGAGAAAAGAAAATGACAGAGTTGAGACCAGAGAAGAGCAGAGGAGTAACATGTAGATGGTAGGTAACTTATTAATTGTATTTATCTTTACTCAGTGGATAACAACAGTTACATAAGTTGGGGGGACCTAACAATTAACCAGCAGTTAACAGGTAGATACTGAATGACGCCACATCAGATTAAAAGGACTGATCACTTTCGGTTGATCATCATACTGGGTAGTTACTCAGTACTGAATCACCACTTAATATCTACCGTTTCTGTTAGTTACTCATTTGTTACCTGGAGGCGATGCCAGTTTACGCCATTGTTGCATTACCGACAGTCATGGTGTGTGTACAGGACGGTGATGACACATTTCATGGGTGGATCCAAACTGGTGGCGAAAGTTGCCAGTGGTTGCTTTCCCAAACTTCACAATGCTGCAGCTCAATGATGTTAAACCTTAAACAAGCTCCATGTAGCTTCTGGGAGTCTTATTTCACAAATAAGCTTTTATGAACTATCACGATGGATTATATTGAATTTTTATTGGTTTTGTGAATAAATTGCTTGATTTGAATTTAATTGAATCAGAGACCAAATCGAGAAAATCGTCAGTGGTCCACAAAAATCCTCGTACAACCATGACATGAGACTTACATATCTAACTTTAATTTATCATGTTTTTGTCTCAAAATCAGGGAATGCAAATGCTTTCCTTTCACATGCATTAACATTGCTTGTAAAGTGTTTACAAATAATAATCCACTGCCATTTATTTTGTTTTAATGAGGCATCTATAAAGACACATTTTCTTAGCTAATATTTATCTCAGTTAAAGTACTTTATGGCCCAGAAAACTCTTCCTAAATAATGTCTCTAAATACTGATACATTCTTTACTGCTTGGACTAAAACCAGTAGCATTTACTCAACTATTTTATATATCAAAAAAATGTGATCTATCTTTTTTTAATTTTCCTTAATTCCTATGGTTTCAAGGTATTGTAAATAACATTTTGGCGTCCCACCTCTGGCCCACACTTTGGGAAGATCTGCTTTAGAGTCAGTTCCCACCATTGACTGCAGAAAATGATGGAGAAAGTGTTGTGAAATCAGCCATCTGGTTACTGGTAGGGACGCACCGGTGCATCATTTCACCATCAGTGTAGCAGATATCAGCCCTCATGACACAGTAATGGGGCATGACCAGATACCAGTCATCAGTGTTTATCTGTTGTGCTGATCAGTTTAATGGAGCCATCTCTTACACCACAGAAGAGGGTTTTAACAGGTGAAAGAAGTAAACATTTAAACAAACTCTGCTCTGTTAATGTGCTCTAACATGGGGGAAAGGTTGGAATTTTTGGGAGGCTTACACCTAAAGAAGTATTGAAAAACACTGATTGCATGTGTGGATGCATCTTAGTCTAATCTGCAGCTGCTGCCATACTGAAAACATTGTCCTAAACTAACTTTAGATCAGCCAAGTCACAGACAAGGAGGTGGATCATCGAGACACATCCTCTAAATATTTATTTAAAGTTAAGCAGCAAAGACGAGTCGTGCTTCTGATCATCCTCAAAGTTATCCCACCTTTCAAAACAGTTGTATTTATGGAGGACTAGGTGTAAATCCTGCATGTGTTGATAATATCTCAGCAGTTACACCACCTTAAATGTTAGTAATAACAAACTCCAGCCTAAACTGCAACCAGACCACATTCAAACCGTGCAACGTCGGGTTCTGCCTGTGCCATCTACTCTAAACCCAGAGCTTCCAGGTTTAACAGTAAGCACAGAAGATCAGTTTCACGATCCAGTAATAAAGAGCCCCAATGCTGGGAAAAGTTCTGCTCTAGATTAAGTGTTCACAGTTGGACTTGTTCTAGGTTAGACAGATCTGAGTGACTCACAGGCTGCAGAGTCATTTACAGTTAGTGTGTGTGTGTGTGTGTTGTTGTGTGTGAGTGTAGGTGTGTGTTAGTCGTTAACTAAACAGAGGATTAAAATGATCCGGGCAGATGGCTTTGCTGTCTTTATTACATTACATTTGCTTACACTGAGGAGTAGGCTATTGCAACACCTTCACTGCTTAACTGTTGCCATGGCAACATGATACCCCCCTTCCCCTCTTAAAGGTTCCCAGTAAATCAGTGACTCACCAGATCTCACCATCACATTGGGACAGCGCATCCATCTTTTAACCAGTAATCCCCGTCGAGGTTATAAAATCATTTTCATTATTCTCTCACAAACTTATTTTTTAAGAACAATTCTTAAAAGTCTTCATTTTTATTTTTTGGAGGTAACTGCAATGCCTTCAAACTGCTTGATTTGTAAGACACAAAGACTAAATGTTACAGATATGCTTTCTGCAACAAATACGGGATAAAAGCATAAAAACAAACAATTCTACAGACTTTATCAATCCCTCTTGACGAATTCAAAGTCCTGCTGTCATTCAGCATTAACCAGACGCACCCGATAGACTGTGTCATAAATCCAATTTATCTCACACTCTTCTGGGAAACCTCCCATAGAAAGCATTTGGGAAGAGCAGGACTTTTACAAAAAAATCTCAGGGTGATTGGATGAAGGCAACTTGAGCTTGGCAGGGAGGTGCATTCATAGTTTATGAACTGTAGAGAAAGTTGGTGGATCAAACTCATACCGAAGCAGGTCAGGAGAAGAGACAGAACATCTGTTTTTGTCATGAGAATGTCAGTGTGGCTCTTTGCTCTTGTTTTGATTAAGAAATGTGGTTCAGTTCTGATAAAACTGCTGCTACACTAAAGCTACATCTGGGCTAAACGCTACACTGGGAGCTGCCATTGCTATCAGCCTCCAGTACAATTAAACCCCGCCTGTAACTAACTACTCATTCCTCTAAAATAACAATAATTGTTCTGGTCCGCTCTCAGACCGGGCAGATTGGAGCTTTGCAAGATGGATGTGCCTGATGATAGACGTGGAGCAATTCGGCTGCTTTGCAAGGTTGAAATTAAGGAGTTTGTCAATATTCCTATTCATAATTATTTTGATTGGTATTTAGATGGCAATTATTTAGCATGACTACTCTCTGAATTTACTACATCTGCATCAGTTGAATTTATCAAACTTTAAAACTCCTGACCTGTTTAACACAAAAACAGGAAAAAAATGTGAGACATGAGATAACAATAAATAAACAAAATGAATTGCTTTCAAGGCCAAAAAAAGTAAAAACAAAACAAAACAAAACACTAAAATATTTGCCATATGGCCAATCAGCTTAACACTGCATATAGTAAAGTAATTATTAATCATGATGATCTTGTTTTCATGATTGTAGGAATAATATTGTGATTGAAATTGAAACTGAATTAATTTTCAGGCATATATAGCCTTAATGCTAAATAGGAGTTTAAAAAACATTAAAATCCTCAAACAATAGAATGGAGATGCTGTTTAGTAATCCCTCTTGGGGAAATTCAATGTTTTGCACTGTTATTGATCACGCTGCACACAGGTATTTAAATATTAGCATGTGCACAAACTGTATGGAAATTCCTTGCTCACGGGCGCCTCAGTAGAGGTATGGACTGGCACCTCTTGAGACTTGGTCAAACCTGTACTTGAATCAACCACCCTCTGGTTCATGAGTCTTTACTGAGGTACTTCTGGGCCCTAGAAATGAGGCTCAAAAAGCCTTTCAAAGGGGTTGTTTTAGCTTGAATTCCAACATCCACGATAACTTAATCAAAGAAATTACTGATCTAAAATTTTGGATCATTCATCACTTGGTGAATCATCTTTCAGCTCCAGTTTGAGTCCTTAACTGTGTGCTGTATCAGAACTGGAAGTAATCAGTTAGTTACAAAATGAATCCATTGCGTAAATGCTTTAAACCTGCTTTCTTTTAATGGCCAGCAGGGGGCATTATGAAGATGTTTGTCAAGACATTTACAAGGCATTAAGGATACATGTTGGAGAATATATTCCCTCTGTGAACATGGTTTTAATGAGTTTATCATCTCAATATCTACTTTTAAATCTGCTCCAGTACACTTTAAGGTTAATTCTTTTCAACAGTGTTTCCAAACATTTTTTCTTCTGAGGCCCTGCTCTTATCTATTTAAGGCTGAGACCACCCATGACCTCCATGACAGAGAAAATGATCAATTAATGCCAAAAAATCAATATAAAATTGAATTGTTCATTGAGTAAACCCAAAATGAAATGTGCTCTAACATGTTAATCTTACCTAGTGACCTCTGTATAAACTGATAATTGTGTTATTGTGATTTTAGTTCATATGTGCGCCCCAGGTTGGGAACCAGTGCTGTATTTGATTGATCCTTTTAAAGCTAGCTCAGTAATAGTGCTGTTAATAGTGTTTGTTCAATACAAGCCAAAGCTATTCTGTCTATACGGCATATTTTAGCACCAAGGAGATTCAAAATGCAGAATAAAAACTAAAAAATATTAAAATGATAGTGAAAAAAACAACACAATTAGGGAATTTTTTAATAAAAAGTTATTAAAACACTAACTCACCAGTTTTAGTCTGTTTTGCTTCCACATCAACAAGACTGCAGCAGCTAAAATGCTAAAATTGGAGCAGATCAAATCAATTGCAGTCACACTCCTGTTGCACAGTCTGAGCTTCCGTTTCAACTGAAAGGACTTTGTTGGATCAATGTTTTTTTTTGCACCAAACAGTAAAACTACTTCATCTTCATGGAGCTTTGTGTAGAGAAACAGAAACAAAAAGGTGCATTGTTGTTTAAATTCTCTCTCTGAATTCAATCTAACTGGGACTGAAAAACCAAACCAGAAAACTAAAGGCCAAAAGTTCACTGAAGCCTGTGGACCGGAGCAGAAACACAAACATGTGTGCCAGCTATTACATATGCAGACATGCACAGCACACTTACATACTGTACAAACACACCCCCTTCTGCCTGCAGCTCTGAACCAATCACATTCCTTCAGTGCCATGTTCACACCCTCCACAACAAGAGTCCTCAATGAACACAAAAACAACAAAAACCCACTCATTCTGGGATCTGAGCTTCTGTGAACTATTTCAATTCAGCCCTGTTTTGTCTGAACCTAAACCAAAGTCAGTTGTTGTCCACTTTCCTCTCTCTCCACATTATGTCACAAGTCTGAAAAACAACAAAACAACCTGAAGGGCAAAAGAGGAAAAAGAAAAAAAAGAGACTTTTACTGCAGTGGTGTCTTAAACTGAGTCATAAACCACTAAAAATGTTAACGACTGCAATGAAAGACCAAGAGAAAGTATACTGAGGTTAAAGTAGGACAGTAGGTGAAGTCATGAAGTCACATTTTTCTTTGTGAACTTCAGCCGCAGATTCAGCAAACACTGAAGAAATCTTTAAAGAGAGAAAACCAGTGAAGAGTGTGCTTTAAGAGCATGAAGATGAAGCAGAGATTTAAAGCATGCATCAGTTGTCACATACCTGCTCAGAGTCAGGCTCCTGCACAAAAACAACAACACTTCAAGGAGGACTGAGTGGGTCCACTGCTGCTCATTCAGGGCTGAGAGTGAGAGCTGCTGCTGCTGCAGGCTGCAGCCAGTCTGAACACAGAGCCAGAGGCTGCACGCAAAACGTGGAGCGGATCAGGCCAGGGTCATGGAGGGGAGTCTTTACTGCGGGGTGAGTCAACACAGAGTCATTTATGAGGGAAGTGGGAATTTTCCACAGAGCACACTGAGTGTTGAAATCAAAAGTTGATGCCTCAGATGGATTTTTACTTTCACATAAATTCACAATGGAAAGGTTACTTCGCACATCTATTACTCAGGACAGGTGCGTCGGAGGGCAGGGTATCCAGCAAACAGTTAAAACGTAAACACCAAACCTTTTTTTGCAAGTTGGGCAGTGTGCGGGTGTTTACCTTTTAACTTTCACATAAATTACAATTAGTATTATAGCTCTTATTGGTATTACACCCATATCATGCTTTTGTTGCATTGTGCTAACAGCTGGTGGGCCTGTATCCACAGCTGTCTTTTTTGTGCTGGCAGCACTCATTAATGCAAAACTAATGTAAGTGTGCATTTCTCTCACAATCATACTTGAGTTTTTATGGGCCCAAAGCTGAATTATGTGGGAGTGAATGATTTAGTATGGTTGTTTTATGGTGCTGTGGTCTCTCTATGTATTTATTTGATTTTTTATTACATGCCATTCTGAATTATTTTGCAGACCCCCAAGCTGTGGCTCCCGGACCCCCAGGGATCCCTAGACCCCAGTTTGAGAACCACTGGTGTAAAGGATGCTAAAAGGTCCTCAGTGTCAGCTGATTTTTGTTGCAACTCTCACAGCGCTTTCCAGTAGTTGAGCTTTGAGAGTACAGGGCCTGTTATCGTCATATTTCCGTTCCTGACCAGTGAAAATCAAGAAGTTATGACACCAGTATTGTCAACAGCAGCGTCAGAAGAGAAACTGACCTAAATCATCTAAATCGCAGTTTCCTAGCCTTTTTCCTTGGACTCCCGCCTATTTGATCCAAAGAAAAGCTGAGCCCTCAACCCACAGAAAAAAGAAAAACAATACATTACTGTCAAAAATCAACACTGATTTTAATTTCATTGATAAAACCCTGCATGTTTTTCCTTCTGAAATAACTTATTTTGAACTACTTGATTACTGTTTTATCATGCTTTTGTTTAATACATGTAAATTTAATTTTGGTAACCTCAGACTAAACAAAGTCCCACACCCACCCTGAAATCTTTGGCACCCCCAGGAGGTCCCAGACCTCAGGTTGGGAATCAATGTTTTAGAGGATAAAATGTCCAGGTCTTTAACTGCTAATGCCAGACACGGAGGCCTTCACATAGTTTTATATGCCTTCAGAGATTCAGTTTAGTGGGCCCTAATGACCTCGTAATCTTATAGTAATTTCTTAAGAATTCAGTGGTAATTTCCTTATAATAAGTTGGCATTTTGGCAAGAAATAATAAGAAGTATTTGTCTTATAAGAATCTATTTCTCATCATGGAATCCCTCACAATAATGTGCCAATTCTCTGATGATTAGATGTTTTTTTTACACCTACCCTGGCCCTAATACTCTTACCCTAACCCTAACCTGTAATTGGGTGAGGAGTTCTCAGACTTTTAGGGGCTAGAGACCCCTTAAAGGGGAGAAAATTTTCCAAGGACCCCCCACATAATCCTCCCGCTGAGTAAACAATGTTAACTGCCATTTGTACTTTTAGATGCTGTATTTTAAACTCTTCAACCTAAATACAAGCTCAGTTGAGTGTGGCCTCTTACTTTCTGCGATCCTTTGAGCAGCCAAATAAGAAGCCCTCTGTGCTTTTTATATGCGTGACAAATGATAGAATTATGTGATATCTCGTTATCATATTTGAGCTGAATTATGTGGGAAAGACTGATTTAGTATGGCTGTTTTATGGTGCTGTGGTCCCTTTATGTATTTATTTGATTTTTAATTACATGGCCAAACCTTTATAAATGATTCTGAATTATTTCGCAGACCCCCAAGCTGTGGCTCTCGGACCCCCAGGGCTCCCTGGACCCCAGTTTGAGAACCACTGAATTAGGTGGTATTTTACAAAGTATTTCTTGAAATAAGATGTTGATTTGTATATGAATTGCTTGATAACTGCCTGGTTATTTCTTCATTTCAGCCTACTAAATTAAAGTAAATCTTTTCCTGAATAATTTTCAATCAGTTTTAAGGGTTAGGGGTAAAATACCCCCTAACTACCAGAGAATTGCCACAATATTACAAGGAATTATGTGATAATTGATACATTGTTACAAGGCAAATACTTTGTTAATATTGCCATAGTTCCTAGTTATTACCTGCTAAATTGCCAACAAGGTAATAACACCTTATTCCTAAAAATATTTCAAAATATGAATCGAATGAAGCTGTCTAAAAATGACCTTAGGACACTAATGTAGGAGATAAACTTTGTTTTAATCAAACAATATCAATTCATGTTTTAACACCATGACAACAAAAATAGAAGTCCTGATATGAAGTGCTTTGTTTTTTCACCCTACAAAAATGCATGCACACTTCTGTTCACTAATTTGTTTGTTGCCAACTTATCTGTACAATTTAGAGAGTGTGCTTGCATACTTTAAGGATTGCTTTCCTCTCCACAGCGTCTCTCTTATGAAAAAAAATTCATCTCCTGTAAAGATTTCATATATTTTTGATACTTCTGTTAATTCAATAGCAGATTATTTAGATGTCAAGCTGATATGATACATGTGCAGATTTGGTGCTGATCCGGTCCAGGTTCTCCCAGCAGCCTGTACAGTGGCTCTGCAGCCTAGTAGTAAACAAGGGAACCACGTGGTGAGAATCCCTGCTCTGATTGGTGGAGCTCACCCGTGCAGGAACACACCCCACTGAGGTCTGTTGTTTACTGACTTTTCTGCACTTCAAACTGACAATACAGTACCGCATAAAATCCTAAAATACAACTACAGCAGCCATAAAGCCTCAGTTTTACTCCTGCATGACCGCTGTGGTCTGCTTTTATGATACTGTCCACATAATGGGACTTTATTTTATGTCCTTTGACCTACAAACAGGACGACAGCGGAGGAAACAGGAGTTACAGACATGCAATACACACATGCACCGGGATGTTTGAGCAGATTAATGCTCCTGTTTCTGCATCATTTTTTAACAGATCTTCAGGGAATTTAAACATTGTCTTTTTCCCACCTTGATAATCATGTTGTATGTTTTTAAATTGCGGGGGGGGGGTTATGACAAACTTGTGGTAAAGGCTTCTGCAATCCTGCAGCTGCATCCTTATCCAGTGTGATGCATAGAAAAGCAGATCATTCTGAATGAAATATAGTGCATATACCATCAAATAATCCTGGATTACAGCAACATTATAGAAATACCATGTATATAAAATCCCAAAATGTCCTTTAAATCTGGGAATTACAAGACAATTATATCTTCATCCCAGTTTTTGCTCATGCAGCATTCATGTTTTTGCAGCTTCAGTCAGTTTGATGCTGCACGTCATTTTATTGTGTGCTGCAGCACTGAGTGTGGTGATAACAAAGAGCAGCCTGTGGGCGGAGATCAGTCCTTCACTGATTACATAATCCAGTCGGACTGTACCTCTGTGTCCTCTGTGTGTGACTCTGTGATTGTGTTAGTGTGTGTGTGTGTGCGTGCAGCGCTGCACGTAGCAGCAACACACTGCAGCCGCTCGGCTCGTGAGCTACGTGCTGATAGTGATGCTCCTGCTGCTCTAAAGGAACATCCAGACTGTTTATATGAGCCTGACCCACTTCACTGCTGAGGATACAGGCTGTAAAATATAGTGTTTATCATGATGTTACATAGTAATGATGGCATATGCACAGTATAGAGAAGATTTTAAAAAATAATTTTAAGAGCAGAGGAGCAGAGGTCATAAACCTGCCATCATTGGTTGAATCTACCTTCTTATTAGATATTTATTATTTCTTAGTTTATACATTCTGGGGTGGTGGGGGTTACTGCACTACACATTTGACAACCTCAGCAGCAAATCTGCAGATTACTGCGGCAATTTTCACTCAGTTATAGAAAGCAAATTAAAAAGCCAATTGAATCATGTTTTTGAGACCTCTGCATCCTCACTGAGATCTTTGTTTTCCTGTAAAAACCCCAGTTGAATACAATAAAGTACACAGTGTGCATTTATAATCCACCAGGGAACAGAAAGCAATAATTCCCCTTGCAGTGACGTGATATTCCCCATATTTTCCAAGCATCCAATCCAGCAAAGGATCACCACCCTGTGTCTTCAACAAAGACATGTCAGAACATCTCGCATATTCAGTTCACTTAAGAATTAGCCTTTCAGATTTGCCCTTGTCACTTGTTTAAGGAAGTAAAGGAGGAAGGATGTTATGAAATTAACAGCAAAAGAAGAACAGATTGGCCAAAAGACTACAGGCTCCAAAGATTTTACACACTTAGGTAAAATCTCTGGAGGTCCACCCTTTTTCACCACTTATACCCAAGTCCACCCTTAAAGGAAGGGGGGTGAAGGGGAGAGCTTTCTGGGGCCCAGTCAAGTTGGGGGGCCCATTGGAGGTCAGTGAAATCATGCTCCATTGTAAAGCTAAGTTGTGATAAGGGTATTTCATTTTTAACCTGAATTAAAAAAAACAATATTATCACAGCAACAAACATGGTTTTAATTTAGTTATGCTGAAGTACAAATATAGCTTTAAATCCTAAAAACAAAATCACCTTGTTAATGGTAAAGTTTGTGTGGACAGGCAAATGGACTAAACCATTTGAATGTCAGACTGTGTCAGGATGCCATGAAGCAGAAAAACACTGAGACAACTTTGATGGAAAATAATTACATAATCGTGGCAAGAAGCAAACAAATGTGTCCCACAGAACCTTCATGAATGGGTTTCCATGACAGACTAGCTGCATGCTAGCTAATGCCAAGTCAGATGGAGTGGTGTAAGGCAGACTGGAACTGGACTGTAGAGTACTGGGAATGTGTTCTGTGGAGTCATGCTTCTCTGTTTGGCAGTCAGATGGCCGAGTCTGGGTTTGGTGGATCCCTGGAGAACATTACCTGTCTGACAGCATTGTTCCAACTGTGAAGTTTGGTGGAGGAGGGATGATGGTATGGAGCTGTTTTTTAGGGTTTGGGCTAGGCCCCTTATTTCCAGTGAAGGCCAATCTTAGGCCCCTTCCACACGGAGACGAATTCAGGAGTTTTTGTCGTATCGGCATTTCATCCACGCGGAAACAGCGTTTTGGGAGGCTGTAAACGCTACTTTTTGAAATCGGGTCCTAGAGTAAACAAAGAGTAAATGCTTACTGTTTCATCTCCATGTTGACAGCCAACAGCATCTTTCTTGAAACGATTACCTCACACATAGCACAGCCCACTTACAACACATGCACATGTCGAATCAAAACAACAATGGCGAATTACAAGATTGTGTTTGTGCTGCAGAAGCTATTGAGCTTATTATGGCTTTTACAGCAAAATCTGATGCTCCTTTACCACCACGGCAAACAGCATACATCAGATGTTCTTAAATCCACCGCGGAGAACAACCAGAAGGGCAACTGAGAAAGTCTGTGTCAGTTTTCTGTGATCTTCTTCTCTCTTTTGGTGCATTTCTGTGGAAGTAATACAGCGCCACATACAGGCTTGGCATACATACTACAGCATTTCCAGTCGTTTTCAGTGGTTCTGTGCTTACGCGGACATTTCCTGAAATGATCCTGTATTTACAGAAAGCTCTTTCAAAATGCAACAGCAATAAAATGTTTTCATCTCCGTGTGGACAAGGCCTTAACCGTTTAACTGCCTGGTCGACCATATGGTTGGGCACATTTTGAGTCACTATATTTCAATGAGAGGAGTGCACAACTTAACTCAACCTAATTGAGCCAACTCTACCACTTGGTTGAGGTATGTTATACTTAAAAAAACCACCAGGTGTCACTGTGTCTGTCAATGGTATGCTTCTTCATTTGCTCTCCAACCAGGAAGTCACAAACATGAAAATCATTAAAGATACTTTTACTGTTTTTGGTGAATATTTGAAGGGTAGGAATACTTTTGTGATAGGATGGTGTTAGAGGCCTTCCTAAACATAATTATATTCCTTCATACCACAAAAAAACTTAACTTAGATATCTTATAATTTTTTAAATACATGCTCAACCAAATGGTTGATTTGTCGCTTTATGGTACGAGTAGCGAAATGAAGCCATGTAAGTTAATGGACTAATTTTTTTATAAAATCAAAACCTCTGTTCATCTGTTGCTGTAAATATGAAACATTAAGTGTTTGTTCATCATGAATATGTTAAAAAAATTCCTTTGTAAGTCGTTTTTGACACTTTCTGAGTTGATGTTAGTAAATATGGTAAAAATTTAGAAAAATATGTGGAAATCAACTAAACACCCTATTAAACTAATATTACTACCATAAAGAGAGTTTTATAATTATAAATTCATTTTTTTCACTTGCTTACAACTATTAGATGGAGGTTAAAACAATATATATTGCAAAAAACACACTCTTCCACAATATTATGTACAACGGCGTTTCTAAACATGTTTTTAGGTTGTAAAGAACAGAAAATGTACATTTGTTGAGTTTGCAGCATTAGGAGGTCATATTTACTGAAATCAAAGCTATTTCAATCAAAAACATCTTAACAGGCCAAGTTACATGCTAGCATAGGAGCCCTTCTTTGATATCTCCTTCACTATTCTTGCATCCATTGAACTTGTGAGTTTTTGGACAGTTTCTGCTTGAATTTCTATGCAAGATGTCAGAATATCCTCCCAGAGCTGCTGTTTTGATGTGACCTGTGAACTCCACCCTCATAGATCTTTAGCTTGAGGATGCTCCAAAGGTTCTCAACAGGGTTGGGGTCAGGGGAGGATGTTTCTCTTTTTTTATGCCCATAGCAGCCAATGACACAGAGGGATTCTTTGCAGCATGAGATGGTGCATTGTCATGCATGAGGATCATTTTGCTACAGAGGACACGGTTCTTCTTTTTGTACCGTTGAAGAAAGTGGTCAGTCAGAAACTATATATACTTTGCCAAGGTTATTTTCACACCTTCAGGGACCCTAAAGGGGCCTACCTGCTCTCTCCCCATGATTCTGGCCCAAAACATGACTTCACCTGCTCCTTGCTAATGTCACAGCCTTGTTGGGACATGGTGGCCATCCACTACTCCTCCATCTGTTCCAAGGTTTGCATGGCACTCATCAGTAAACAAGACTGTCTTACAAGCACAGTGTGGATGAGGTCATGGGTGTGTCAAGGTGCAATTGCCAGAAATGCAATGTTTTCCTGTGTTTGAACACATACCAGAAGTGCTTTGCAGCATATCACCAGAGGTAGTGTGGAACTTGTGCTCAAAATGCATTTGTGCTGATGCACAGTCACACAGACGAGTTGTGTTGAGGTGAAAAGTTCAGAAATGTTATGTTTCAATGCTGAAATAGTGTATCCAATACCCTGGATATTTTTTGTTGTTTATTTCTTTATAAATTTGAATTTTATTTGATTTTTTTCTACCTTTTGTGTTATTTGTATGAATTTACGTACTTAAACCATTAAGTGACATCTCGACCATTTGGTAGAGGTCAATATTTCATAAACCAGGGGGTCTATTGAAAAAAAAAATCATTGATTGTGGTTATTTCTCACCCAAGGGTATGAGAAATGCAAACAAAAAAATTTTCTATTACTTTTTTCTAGGTGGGGTAGTTAAAGGGTTAATGCTTCAGCATTAGAAGACATTTTGGATAATGCTATGCTTCCAACTTTGTGGCAACAGTTTGGGGAAGGCTCTGTTCCAACATGACTGTGCCTCAGTGCACAAAGCAAGGACTATAAAGACATGGTTTGATGAGTTCGGTGAAGGAAAAACTTGACTGGCCTGCACAGAGTCCTGACCTCAAACCCATCAAGCACCTTTGGAATGGACTGGAACAGAGATTGTGAGCCAGGCCTTCTCCTCCAACGTTGGTGCCTGACCTCACAAATGCTCTACAGAGTGAATGGGCACAAATTCCCGAACCTGACGAGCCAGATGGAGCTGCATAATGTGAACCATGGTGACCGTAGACTTTTGTAGTTTTTGAAAAGAAAACAACTCGCTGCTGTTCTTTGTTCTTCTTTTAATGAAGAAATGTCATCAAGTTCTGATAAAAACTGACACTAAAGCAGCATCCAGGCTAATCTCTTCCGCCATAATGGCACCGGCCTCTTCTCACTGCTTGCATTCATCATGACTCCACTGCACCCGAAAGTACTGCCCCTCAATGCTGATTGGTCCTGTCACTTTCTAACCGGGCCCAAACTGTTCAGATGGGAGCTTTGCAAGATGGATTCACCAGTGAGAACACAGAAACGAGCGTATCCATCTGCTCTGCAAGGTTACAAATTCCATCTTATAGTTGCAAAAGGGGGGCAACCTGGTATTAGAGTACATGTGTTTGAACACAAAGCCATTACAGTCCCTGCTGCTGTAAAGGTTAGGCAGCCCAGTACTCTTGTCCATATAGTGTGTCCCCCCCAAGGCAGTTAGTTAATTGTTTTTGGCAATGAAATAATTGCTAATGTTGCACATATGCAGGAGATACGGGGTTACACTGTGGCAATGAAAAACTGCAGATTATCCTTTACCTTCAGCCTTTCCAGGTATTTAGTTATGATCAGTGTCAGTGCCAGAAACCTGCACAGGCTGTCTTGGTGTATTCAGTGCTGAACATTTCAGTTGTTCTTTTCAGTATCTGCAGTTTCTTTAACTTCCTGTCACAAACTCCCTTGGTTGTGTAACCAAACATGGGTGTTTATTGTCAGTATGATGCAGGCGTTTACATGACTTCATGCCGTCGTTAGCTTTCACCTCTCTTTCATCTGAATGACAAGATCCAGGTTCCATTTTAGAGCCATTTTTTGTTCTTCCATAAGCCACAATACCCATTTAGCAAATGAAGCGTGCGAGTTTGCATCTTTCCCGACGGAGAATATTTGGAGAACGGGGCACTAGGAGACTGAAAGGAGGAGGATGAGAAGGCAGCAGGACACCTACAGCCAGGTGGGGAGGAAGCAGAGATGGCGTTATGCAAGAAGGCGGAAGTGGAGCAAACGAGCCGGGCTGCAGGCTAGGTTAAGAGCGGCCCCACATACACCTGCTGTACCAAACATCTGTCTCGCAAATGCCCGATCCCTCGGCAAGAAGATGGACAACATAAGGCTTCAGATCTCTAACCACCGCTTGGACGACTGTGTCTTGATAATAACAGAGACCTGACTGCGCAAAAACATTCTGGACCTAGCTGCGGAACTAGTAGGCCGCACCATATACAGAGCGGATTGGACACCCAACTCTGGCAAGACTAGAGGGAGTTTTTGGCTCTCCCCTTAAAGACATCTACCAAAGTCATCTCCACATTCGTACCTCTAGGGTCCTGATAGACTCTCTTTTAAATGGTACCCGAATACACCTCAAATGTAGTTGTCGACTGGCAGGGCTATAGTCATGTAGAGTCCATGATATATCAATAATAATTATGTGTTAAAAATGCTGTCATTGCTCTTTATTATCCTTAAATGTTAACGTGCTAAACTTAGTACGCTTCAGTGAAAGCTCAGCACTATCAAGCTTAGTAAAGGCATGTTTTTCCAGTATATGAAAAATTAATGGGTCAGTGAGGAATTTACACTGCACTGCAGAAAAAAAATAGTGTAAGTAAAATGCATGCATTAAAATGTTTCAACACAGAAATAATGCCATGATGATGTATTTAAAGGTTAACAAGATGTCAGAGTGTAATTTATGAAGGTTAGATGTGATCCTATCAGATTATCATCACTGTACATACACAGTGAATCATCCAGCTGCTGTTTAATCCTGATTAGTGAATAATGAGCTTCAATCTACACGCTGAGCAGCTGTGACGGGATTAACTCTTTACTGACCTTTCTCCGGTTGCTGTCAGCTGGTTCGGCTATTTGTAAACATTGATGGGATGGTCTTTACCAGGAGGTTACACTGTCACCTGTAGTCTCGGGACATTATGAAAGCTAAGTGGACCGACCAAGAGCTACACCAGCTGGTGTACTGCTATTAGCTGATCTCATTTAAAGATGATTAGTAGCATAAAAAAAATCAGTCGGGGCATCCCTGATTATTTTTTATCCATCCAAAGATTAATCAAGCAAAACAAACCCAAAGCCCTGCAGCATTTGCATGCCTTTGTCATCAAACACACTGATTATTTGGGCTAGAAATGGTTTTATACCGGAGGAGCTTTGCCCCATTAAAACAACAGTGAAACGAGCCGGAGTTTCCTCCTCTTCCTGGCAGCTGCGTGCTCCCTGAGTACACCGTGTACACAGACAGTGAACGTCTCAGTCAGCTGGTCGACGAGGTGAACGTGCTGCAGAACTTTCTGTAGCCACAGTGACACAGTACATCAAACACACAGAAACAGGAGGCTGCCAGCTACAGCTGTGCGTCATCGAGACACAGAATCATCACCTGATTCACAGAGGATTTCAAAATACTGCTGCAGTTTTATTCCAGAATTGCATCCGCCCATCATAAACCCGGTGACAAACTTTCACATGGACTGATGAAATATTTGACGTCACACTGCAACAGTTCACTCTCTGAACATTTCAACAAAGAAAAATGGAACAATTTGTTTGCATAAAAGGGAAATCTTCTTTTTCCACCAGTCAAAGAAGCTGAATAAGACATAAAAATAATAATTTCCTTATAGCACTTGGAAACATTAAAGTTGCTGTGCTTCAACCATTGTGGGATAGGGTGACCATATTTTTAAAACCTCAAAATAAGAACACTTTATTTGAAAATGTAACAGCGGTGACACAATACACACGGACTGCATTCCTGTATATTTCAACCACAGCATACTAGGCAAAGAAACCTCCCTGAGGAGGCTGCTTAAGTCTGCTCTCGCCAGCATTTGTCTCACTGAAGTAGGTCGCCACAGTGCTACTTCCAGCCTGTACCCGCTGTTTGTGTTTGCTAGTTTTAGATATGACCTTCTATGTCAGCATTTCCACTGTGGCCGACTGAAAATGAACACTTGCAGTGTGTGCAAAAAGCATCACTGCCTGGGGCTCCAAGGAGAAAGCTGCAGGTCCTGTCAGTGTGATGAACATGGTTAGCAGAGTAACAGCCACATCCTTACATTTACTGGCACAGGTACCGACAAAGCAGTAGCAAACTTTGTCCTGGGATGAATAGGTGATGAATTTCTTTTAGCTAAATCCAAACCTGCCTGGCCCCATGGGAAAAAGTCATTGCACACCTCTTGTTACATCATGAATTAATTGTGAATAACCGGATTGTTTGAAAAGCGAGTTCAATCTGACCAGCCACACCCTTGACCTGATCAATGCCAGACTAAAGTGAAGTAGACTAAAAGATCTCTAAAAGATGGTAAAATATAAAGAAATTCAAGATGAGAAACAAAGTCATTGACATTCTAGAAAATGTTAAAAAGCCATTTCTAAGGTTTTGGGACTCCAGTGAACCAAAATAAGAGCCATTTTCCACAAATGGAGAAAACTGGGAACAGTGGTCAACCTTCCCAGTAGTGGCCAGCCCACCAAAATGACTCCAAGAGTGCATCTATGACTCATCCAGGAGGTCACAAAAGAACCCAGAACAACATTTTAAGACCTGCAGGCCTCACTGACTCACTTAAAGTCAGTGTTTATGGTTCAGCAGTTAGTAGGAAACCGGGCAAAAATGGCATCATGGAAGAGTTCCAAGGCCAAAGCCACCAGAAATAACACAAAGACTCATCTCACATTGGACTGAAAACATCCTGTTGATCCCCAAGACAAATTGTAGTTGAACTTTCTGGAGGGTGTGCACCAGTTACATCTGGAGTAAAACTAACACATGAAGCTTAGCGTAAGTTCAGTCAGGAAGACCATATTCTCCATGCGGGTTTAGTAGTTCATGCCTGCACTATTTCAAGCACTCCCTCCTTCCACTCTCCGTCACATCATAATCAGCTGTTCACATCACCTGGTCACACCTATCCAATAGCACTGCTCCACTCCCTCATTGTTAGACTATCAAATCATTGCTGCCCTTTTTAAATCTGGCTTTCTCTGCCATCCGTTCATCCATAGCGTGGTTCCGAGCGACCCTCCACCTCCCCATCACCACCAAGTCTACAAGTCCATAGATCTTTCCGCCACTCAGGGCAGACACCCTTCGATCACGCTATGTCCTTGTGGAGTTCCAGCGCCAAAGAGACTCTGACAATAATTCAATATCGCATCTATGTTAATAAATATTGTTCATTATCTCATATGTAAAATAAAATGTTATCTTTAAATAAGTCACTGATTGAAATTTCATTCGAAAGAATATCATACCAACAGTCAAACATGGGGGTAGTGGTGTGATGGTCTGGGGCTGCTTCTCTGCTTCAGGACCTGGACCACTTGTCATGGGTGATGGAATCATGAATTCTACTCTCCACCAGAAAATCCTGACGGAGAATGTCCAGCCATCAGTTCATGACCTAAAGCTCAAGCACACTTGGGTTAACACCAGCAAGTCCACCTCTGAATGAGCTAAAAAAAAAAAACACAAAATGAAGGTTTTGGAGTGGCTAAGTCAAAGTCTGGACTTAAATCTGATTGAGACACTGTGGTATGACCTTAAACAGGCTGTTTGTGCTTGAAAACCCTCCAATGTGGCTGAATTACACAGTTCTTCAAAGAGGAGTGGACAAAAATTCCTCCACAGTGATGTGAAAGACTTACTGCCAGTAATCACAAACGCTCACAGTTGTTGTTGCCAAGGGTGACAAATCCAGTCATTAGGTTTAGGGGGTAATTGCATTGGGACAGTTAAATTTGAATGGCTTTAATTAATTAAATCAATTAAAAAATGAAATCATCATTCAAAAACTGTGTTTTGATTTTAGTTGGGTTGTCTTTGTCTCATATTTAAATTTGTTTGATGATCTGAAGCACTTAAGAGTGACAAATGGGCAAAAAATAAGAAATCAGGAAATGTACTTGAAGGGACTCAGGTTACAGAGTATAAATGTGGGTTGGTCCCAGTCAAACTGGGATTAATGATCACCCTGTACCACTAGAATAAGAACATGTGAGACCAGATAAGACAATGGAGAGAAGCTGCTGTGACTTACAAGTCAAACAGTCCCTCCCAACATGTCAAATAAAGCAGCTTGTTCAGTCACCATCCTTCAAAATAAAGAACTGTTTGTACCTCCTATCACTGCATGACGTGTCCTCCATCCACTCCTAGTGCCGTAAATGAAATAACTTTGTCTTTAACCCTTTCACGCATGCATTATGAAACTTCAGTTAGGATTACTTCCCATGTTTTTTATTTGTTCTAAAGGCATGACAAACAAGATTCAACTTTGTTTCTCAACACAGTTGTTCACAAGATTGTCACATGTCCACTTGAGTGAACAGCATGTGCTCTTGTTTTGAACTAAAGAGATGATGTATTAATATTACAGTAATCACCTAAAAATAAACTGAAGTAAAATTATATGATAACTATTTTTATGTATCTTTTTTCAACTGTTAATGCAACCAAAATATACCCTATTTCACAATAAATCAGAACTATATTGCCAGAAGTATTTGCACTATGCCCCTCAGCATCCACTGACCCCGCTCTGTCATTTTACATGACCTGCCACTTCGTGGCTGAGTTGCTGTTGTTCCCAATTGCTTCCACTTTGTTATAATACCACTGACAGTTGACTGTGGAATATTTAGAAGCCAGGAAATTTCACCACTGGTCTTGTTGCACAGGTGGCATCCTATCACAGTACCATGCTGGAATTCACTGAGCTCCTGAGCGCGACCCATTCTTTCACAAATGTTTGTAGAAACAGTCTGCATGACTAGGTGCTTGATTTTATACACCTGTGGCCATGGAAGTGATTGAAACACCTTATTTCAATTATTTGGATGGGTGAGTGAATACTTTTGGCAATATAGTGTATATGGAAAGAGCAAACACACATTGGTGTAAAGTCGGTCTGTCTATTAGAACCTCTGAACTGAGGGAAGAGTAACGATAAAAAAGATCCAATCATGTCCAGTTTAGTTGCATGTTTGTTTAGTTGCAAACAACATGAGTGAAATATTTACTGACTGTCATTCGTCTTTACAATTGTAGAACTGTAGACCTTGTTCAGGCACACGTCAGATGTGCAACCATACTTGAACTATAGCTCAGTGAACCTTATTCTGCTAGTGGAATACGTGCTCTATTATTTTCCAGCTCTCCATCCACTTATGTAGAATGAATCCCGATGACTTTTGATTATCACCATTCTTGTCTCATTGCTTTTGCTCAAAAGAGAGGACTAACTTGTACAGCGCTTAACAAATTTATTAGACCACCCTAACCCTAACCAAAGTAAGCTTTATGCCACAGCTGCCCTAAATTAACAGCATTGGTAATTACCAAAATCATTTTTTATGTTTCTGCAATGGTTAATACACCAATATGTGGAAGCTCTTTAACCCAAATGATATTTTTAATGCTAAAATATAATTATTATTGTTATCCATGAATTTTCAAATGTAATGATTTACAAAAAACTGAAAAATAGTAAAGCACATTAATATTTCTTGATTAATATGTCAAATTATAGTTATTTACTTGCATTCCTGAACAGAAAAATGAGTTTTAGTGGTTGAATGTTATGCTTGCTGAATTTCTGACTTTTCAGAGAAGCCCAGTGAGCCGGCTCATATTTGAGTGAATTCAGTTTGAAATCCTTCATTCCTGTTAAAAATGGTAAAACGTGGAGAGCTCACTGAAAATGAAGGAGTCCGCATTAAAGCGCTCCATCCCTCAGCATCCTCAGCTGTCACTACTACTGGAATAAGCTGATTCTTCTTTTTCTGGAAGCCACTCTTCATCATTGTCAATAACATCATCTGTACACTGTAAAAAAAAAAAAAAAAAGAAAATCTGTTAAATTTACAGTAAAGTCCTGGCAGCTGTGGTTGCCTGAAATATACTGTAAAAAAATACGGTGAGAATGTGTAAGACAAAACGGTGTTTTCATTCTGCAATCATAAATATTAAAGTACAAACCTGTTATTTTTTTATTCTAAATTTCTGAAGGAAAAAAACTAGTGTAAACACAGGGATTTGCTTTAAATATAACAGTTATACTGTAAAACTTAAAGCTCTATTATAACACTTTCTACAGTGTACTTGACTCAGATAGTATTTGCTTCACTATCATAAAGACCTTTGATCACACTCTGCTCTGAGCATGACAAAATATGATGTTATACGACTTAAATACTTCTGTCCATCCATCCATTTTCAATACCCCTTATTCCGTTCCGGGTCGGGGGTGGGGCTGGAGCCTATCCCAGCTGTCATTGGGCGAGAGGCGGGGTACACCCTGGACTGGTCGCCAGTCAATCATAGGGCTGACATATAGAGACAGACAACACATAGAGACAGACAACCAGGCACACTCACATTCACACCTACGGCCAATTTAGAGTGATCAGTTAACCTAATGAGCATGTTTTTGGTGGTGGGAGGAAGCCGGAGTACCTGGAGAGAACCCACGCGTGCACTGGGAGAACATGCAAACTCTGCACAGAAAGGCCCTGACCGGGAAACGAACCAGCAACCTTCTTGCTGTGAGGCAACAGTGCTAATCACTGCGCTGCCGTGCGGCCCTGACTTAGATACTTAACTACATTAATTTTCAGCCTAAAAAGTCACTACAGATGTAGTATTTTGAAGAAGAAAAGTCACACTAATAGTATTCAATTTGTAGTGGACAGATCAATATTTGGAATTTTCTCCCAATCTAAATCAATACTTGTAAAATTTCATAACAGCAAGACTCTTTAGATGTTACTTGATGTTTTATTTTCATTTTACCTGCACAGGTATCCTGGAATAGAAGGCTTTGGTGGATATTTCAGAGGAACTTGGCATAGCTGACTAGTGGTCAGCCACCTTGGTTTGAAGAGGAAATAAATGCACATAAAATAGTTTTCCAGCAGAAGTCAGTGTATGCGATGATGCACTTGTGTCTATTGTGGTGGTGGATTTGCAACAATTCCATCAAAACCTGTGCATATGAAGGAACATGGCTTTGAATATCTGTCCACTGTAGTGACCTCTGTGCATGACACATTAAAACTCACATCATTAACCTCAGAACACATATTCAGAACCACAGAAGGTGTAAAATGTTTCCAAGATAGCTTTATGTTGGCAGTCTTGTTGCACATTTATATTGGGTTATACTTATTTACAGGCTCCAAGTCAAAAGCTGAATCTGGATTTTGATATGAAAAGTGTGTTCAGAGTTGTTTTGCTTGCTAGTTTTCAGCAGGCATGGCTGCACACATAATTAACTGTTCATTTAGAGATCAGGGATGCAGGCTGCACTCCACGTTGTCATTTAATGACAATTTAGCTCATCTTATATACAGAAACTAGGACAGTAGTCCAGTTAAAGTTAGCAGGACTTATCTGTGCATGCACAGACATCATGTTAGTTTAAAATTTCCAGTGACACACAAAGATTCAGATTGCAAAATTCTAATGAGGTAATGCTAACAGATATCTGTAAACAGAGGGCACTTTAAGCTCCAGCTCCATACTGGCTTCAGAAGTAAAACATCAGATTAAATAGAATAAGAATTGTCTTGGCAGACTATTATTTGCTATCTGTTGGCTACATCAGAAACCACAGAAAGTTAGTCATATGCAGGCTGAAAGTTTCAGTGGAATGATAAGAACGATCTAATGTCACGTCCCACTCTCCAGAGTCACCACACCCAGACTGTACCCACAAGTCCCATGACTGTATGGCAGTCAACTGGTAAACACTGAGCTCAACATGATTAAATATTATTATGATGTGTTTTGTACTTTGTTTTATACTTGAGATACCATTGTATGGGATTTCTTTTTCATCCTCAAGGGCTAAGTGTGTAAAAGAAGAGTTTAGTGACTTTAGGTGCAAACTAGAGAGGGGTAAAGGGGTCAAATATGGGGCTAGTGCTGTATTCCGACAAGCCAGCAATCGCTCTGTTTCTGCACACATTCATTAAAGTATAAAGGGAATTTTAAAAGTTAGGATTGGAAAAATTAGATTTCAGTTTATGTCATGTCCAGAAAAAGACAAAACCCTGCATTGAAAAGAAGCTCCACGTTCGGTAGTCACGGCAGTCATAAACCCAGCTGTGATCAGCTGACGGC
Source organism: Cheilinus undulatus (assembly GCF_018320785.1). NCBI lineage: Eukaryota > Metazoa > Chordata > Actinopteri > Labriformes > Labridae > Cheilinus > Cheilinus undulatus. Next base: position 6,784,848 of record NC_054865.1, read on the forward strand.
AAGCTGATTCTAATTATAGCCTCCCAGCTCCCATAGCCAATCACAGCCCTTTCTCTCAACACGGCGGTGTTTGGATATGACATACTTTTCACTAATCCCTGCTTGCATTAATGCTGATGGACCATGCTGGCATCTCTCCATCCAAAGCTTCACCTCCTCCACCCCAGCCTCCTCTTTTATAGCCTAAAGCAGGTTGCACCCTCATATTGAGATTTATGCAACTATGTAGTAATTACTTCAGAACAAATTGTATTGTATTCAGTATGCATTGTCATAGATGTATCTATCCATATGAGGGTTCTTAGCCATGCATGTATTGAGCAGAGCTTTCTCTTCCAGGTAAAACTGAATATCCTTTTGCAATAAAATGGTAAAATGTATGACGAGTGTCCCTGACTGAAATGATTTGTTCCTGTGGTGTGTTTATGCCTTTCTATAAATCTGATAAAGTAGATGAATAAATGAATTTGGGGGCATTTACGCCCTCCTCTCCCCTCCACTTTGGCCAAGAGCCACTTCCTACCATTTGATAATTCAGTGATGACACCTGTGGGGAGCTCACATGAGGGTTGGAGTGGAATATTTTTTCTACAGCAAAGAAAAGTTACCCTGAAAATGTTGCAAGTAGTTTATTTTTCTAGAATAGGTTTGATAATTTGATAACAGCTTAAGTTGAAGTTAGATTAGCAGCTGTCTTTTTACTTTGATTACATATGCTAACTCCGCTCAGCAGCGGCTTTATGGGAAGTTTTTAGTTTACAGCCACTGCATCCATATTGACAGACTTCTTCTGAACTGACAGTTAACAAACATCCTCTGGCCTCACAACAGACACCCACTTCCAGATCACCCAGCTGAGGTTATTCAAGCCTCGGCCTGGTGCTGACCCCACCTGTTGCTACATCTCAGCCAGCGCTATCTGGAGGTTTACTTTCACAGTAGCTTTCCTTAATTTATGCCCATGATGCCCAGGATTCTGTATGCCTTGCTGTGACTGGCAGACCCCCTGCAGCTTCAACTGTCATGCACACAGTCCTCAAATCTCTGCTCCCATGGCTCAAACAGGATGAGCTGTTTTTGTGGTTTGGCAAACCAACAGGATGTCAGGTCTTAGTGTTGACTGGGTGATGTGTCATGGAATTTTTTGCTGCCTCTCTAGGTCAGCTGTCATCTCCCAGTCACATGCGATAGAGGGACAAACATCTGTGTTATCTATTTCAGTTAGTGAGGTTAAATTTTCACTCAGTTTCACTAAATCAATCAATCAGAGGTGTGAAGTGTATGCCAGTTAATTGCCCTCTAACATTGTCACACAACTGTTGGTGTAGCTTTGAAAATTTGATAACACATGCCCTAAAGTCCCTTTGCTCTTCCATTTTTTTGTTGTATTACACATCCTGCAGATCAATACGCTATTGTTAAATGAATGGCATACTGCCCGTATCCTCTCCTCCTCCTGTGCCTGTCTGCATCTACCAAGATACACACACGTGGTCTTTAATATAGATGGTGATGTTGTAAAGGCTTGTAAAAGTTCCAATGCCATTCAACAGCACATTCTTTCAGATGGTTTCATTACCATTATTATCAAATCTGTCATGTAATATCATATGAGCAGCATGGATGTGATAGATTCATCACATCACCGGTGGTTTTTTAGATTAATATCTTTCACTGATTGTCAGCACTACTTTAATGTTATGATGCCAGTCCTAGCTCAGAGAAGACATCATTTTGATGTCATCATTCTTTTCGTTTATCAAGCCTCCAAATCACTAGACACCTGATCTTTACCATTTACTGCATTTTTTAGATGAAAGGTATCCACAGAGAAAGGCACAGGGTTGGCATTGTTGGGCAAACTAGCAGATGGATTACTCGTAATTGCCAGCGGACTCTTTAATTGATCATTGCCCCTGAGACCTGCATTTTTAGCTAATGCTGGAAGTGCTAACAGATCTTCATATCTTGAAGAATTCAGCTGCTCACGGGGCTGCTGTATCTAACAAGTCAGGAGAGTGTCACCAGTGAACCGGTTTTGTTTCATCATCACTAGTCCTGTTTGGACTGGAGAGAATTTCTTTATTTAAGAATGACCTACAGTCTGAGTAATATTTTTAATAGCTTCCGTCCATAAATGGAACTGTTTCGGATTTTCTCATCCTTAATAATTTCATTAATTGATGCAAACATACACGCCTTAGTAGTCTTTGCAGTTGTAAGTGGCTTTTTCTTTATACTTAAAATCCATGCAGCTTGTAAAGATGCTGAGTCAGCCCTGTCTTGTTCTGTAGCCCAAGAAACGGTGCCATGGCTTTGCCCTCAACATGAGGTCCACCCCAAAGAGAAAACTTTTTGTCAAAGTTAGCATAAGTTACCTTAAAATGCCATCTCGAGTTGTATTCCTTGCACACCTGTATGCAGTCATTGCAGAGTAAGCACAAAAATTAAAAACTCATACCTCTCTGTCTATTTGCTGTTCAACTCACTCAAGGCAAGAGGATTTGTACGAATACAGACAACTGCAACACCACGGTGTGGACAAACAAAAGGGAAATAAATCTGACAGATAACCACAAATATTACAAACTGATATTTGTTTTAAAATTAACTTGTATGGATCATCTTTAAAAGTAGTCTACCTTAAGGACCACTAAAAATGACCTTGACTGCCTGACCTGGCCCCAGGCCTCTATTTGAATAGCCTGGCGTTAGCGCTTTCATCAGGACACAGTATAGATTTGCACTCAAAAATATTATAGTAAACAAACATAATATCATATATAAATGTTATTTAATTGAAATCAAGCAAATTTACACTTGTGTTGGTAACAGTTTTTCATCAAATGAGAAATAATCTCCCATCAAGACATTTTGTCAACTGAAGATTTAAGACAACAGGATAAGTTATATATGGGTTAAGATTTATCTGAATTAAAGGGCACTAATGGTAACCTTGCAAAGCAGATGGATTTGCCCATTTCTGTGTTTCTCACTGGTGAATCCATCTTGTAAAGCTCCTGACTGAACTGTTTGGGCCCTGTGAGAAAGTGACAGGACCAATCAGGAGTAAGAAGCAGTACTTTCGGGTGCGGCTGAGTCAGGATGTAAGCAAGCAGCGACAAGAGGCCGGTGCAATTACGGATGCTGCTATAGTGTCAGTTTTATCAGAACTTGACAACATTTCTTCATTAAAAGAAGAACAAAGAACAGCAATGAGTTGTTATCTTTTCAAAAACAACAAAAAGTTGTGCACTGACATGTCTACAGTCGCCGTGGTTCGCGTTATGCAGCTCTCTTTGGAGTTTACTACATGGTGTCAGCCCACACCTACATTGAGCCAAGCTGGTCAATGTGATGAAAAAGTCCAACAAGAAGTTATACTGAGCTGAATTAGCAACCAAATCGAATAGAATATACAACATAGGAAAGTATAAATACTTTAAAAGCATCTAAATGTTGGATGAGATGGACTCAGTAGATTTTTTAAAGCTCTACGTTGATCATCATCATTGATTTTCAAAGAAACAGACTTAAATACAGCGGCTGTCTGTAATAAACGACACAAATTCAAAAACATGTAACATAAAAGTAAAACATATTTTCATATAAAGGGACATAAATGTGGATAAATGTACAGACAGGTGTCCTCAGCCTCCAGCTTTAGTCTTTATGTTTTGGTTCGTTAGCTTCAGTCTTTGTCTCTTGTTCTTCATCATCATCATCCTCACGCCTCCACTGCCGTCTTCCTCTCCGACAGAGGAGGTGAAGCCTCCTCCATCTGCAGCTCCTCAGGTGTCTGATGAGTGGGCGTGGCCAGTCTCGCCTGCCTGTTGACTTGTGCATACACAGACCTCACATCACGCTCGCTCAGATCCTCCACCTCCTCTCCTAGAATGTGATTGGTCACTGGTGATGACACGTCAGCTTCGCCGCTGCTTCCCCGCCTTCCTCCAGTGTTGTTGTAGAAGCGGGCGGAGTCTGAGGGGGCGGAGATGTTCACTTCTGAAGACAGAGATGCATGAAAAAAAATGAAGTTTAACTGAGAGTACAAATCTGACTTGGCGGGACGCTCCCAATCAAAACAATAACAAAAGATGACGAGGAGAGATGAACTGCTCTGATCACCTTTAACAGTTATTACTAGTTTAGAATTAAGAACTCTGTTCAGTTAAAAATACACTCCATAAGGTGCATTTCCTAAATAGTGAAGCACCATTTAGGTTTCATATTTGAACTTCATATTATTTGGGACAAAAGCTTTTATCGGGGCACTTCTGGCTAATGTCAGTCCAGATGGCAACCTACATGGTCAAGAAAGGTCTTTTTAAAGAAATATTTCCTTCATAATTGTTGATATTTTCTATCCTCTCTTTATTTCAATAAACATATCGTGTCTGATGTGGCTGCTCTGTCACAGAGGTGTATTTATGTTCCAAAAATGAGCAGTAAACTGTGGAACGCCTGAAGAGAAGAAATAAAAACATGGAACACATGTGGCAGATTTATTTTCAAAAGTTACAAATTTAAGAAAAATATATGAGTTAAAAGGAATAATCTTAAATTTGAAAGGTGTCTGCTCTCTACAGCTGCATCTGTAAAAATAGGAATATCATGTAAAAGTTCATTTTTTACAGAATTTACATTTCAAGACTTTCTTTGTTTTAATCTTGATGATTACAGCTTATTGTCATGAAAATCAAAGATCCAATACCTCAGAATACTAAAATGTTGTTTGAAATTTCAATTCGCAAAGGTTTCCCTAGCCTTCGTTCTCTCTGCAGCAGTCATGGGGAAGACTGCTGACTTGTCCAGAGACAATCACTGACACCCTCCAAATAAAAAGGGTAAGCCATAGAAAGTCACTGCTGAAAGGGCAGGCTGTTCTCAGAGGCTGTACCAAAACAAACATGGGTAGTCGACTGGAAGAGAAAAGGGTGGTAAGAAAAGCAGCACAAGCAACAGGGATGAGCTCAGTCTTCAGATGATTGTCAAACAAAGCAGATTCAAGAACTTGTGGATCAAGAGCCACCACACAGATGAGTCCAGAAAATGGACTACAAATGTTCTTAGAGTCCAGCCACTCCAGAACCACAGATGTCAACAGCTTCTCACCTGTTGTGGTCTAAGAGGACCTGTTTTCAGGTGAAAGTAAATTTTGAATTTCATTCAGAAATCAAGGTCCCAGAGTCTGGAAGAAGATCAGAACCACAGAATCTACCAGGAGATTTTAGAGACCTTCTTGCTTCTGTTTGCTGATTGGCCAGCCAGCAGGGCTGACTAAACCCTGTAGAGAATCTCTGGAGAAATGTCAAGAGGAAGATAAGAGCCATCAGACTCAATAAGCAGACAAGCTTGAGAGCTGCCATCAGAGCAACCTGGGCTTCATAACACCCCAGCAGTGCTACGGACTGATCGCCTCCATGCCATGCCACATAGACGCAGGAATCTGTGCAAAAGGAGCTCCAAACAAGTACTGAGTGCATAAATTAATGTACTTTTCTGTATTAAAAATCTTTTTTGGACATTATTTTTAATTTTTTGATGTACCTGTAGTGTTGAAAAATGAATGAGTAAAAATGAATAATCTCAAATTTATAAGGTCTCTGTCCATTTTGACAGGTGTTGGATGGCCGACCTCATCAGTGTTGCTTTTAGCTGATCTGTTCATTAGTCTGTACGCATCTGTTTTCATTTTATAACTGTCCCCCTTAAATTAATTTAATGAACTCAAAATTTTAAAAGAAGTATGGGGGAAAGTTTTTTCACCTTATCCTCCACCTTTATCAAATAGTAATTTCAAATATGACGTGTGGTGTAATAAATTTGTTGAGCTCTGTACATACATACATACATACATACATACATTATTAGTTATGTCAGAGAGGTTATAAATACAGACCTGGGCTCTGTGGCGCCCTCAGGTGGCTCCTCCAGGGAGTGAAGGTAACAGTGATTTCATCTTCAGGATTTGAATCTGGACACATTTAAACATTTTTATTGCATATATATTTTGCTTTTTTTTTGTGTGTTTTTTTTTTTTTTAATTATGTGATTTAAAAGTATGTTCATGAATTTGCATGTACAAGTCAATATATAAAATCTAATTTTGCACAAAAAAATAATAAATAAAACATTTTATTTAATTGATTATATTCTGTAAAAATAAATAAATATATGACAGAGGATATTTTAAAGAAAACAAAAACAATAAGACTGGTAAGAGAAGAGAAAATGTAAAAATAAATTATTGGTGACAAATATGAATATAATGTCATAAAGTGATTTTTGGGTCGGAGTGGAGGTTTGTGCAGTTTGAAAAAAAAAAATCCTCAAAGTTTTCTCGAGATCTAGCTTCACAAAAAAAGCTCAGATGAATTAACAGAAAACCTGAAACACATTTAAGGTGTAGAAATGAGAATACCTTCAGCAGGTTTAGGATCTATCTCTGTCATTCCCACCACTGTGCTGCCATTAGTCTGCACACCTGAGGACAAACACACACAAAGACACACATTTATCCAAGGATAAAACACTTTCTAATGTGTTAATAGAGATTACCGATGCAAATATAAAGAAAAGAAGGACTGATGTAGGTGTAACTGTGTGACAACATAGAGACTGTAAGCTAAAGCATTAGGTAATATCTCATACTTCTGTTTAAATGCTCAGACTTGACGTTGGTTTTAAAGTGTTCCTTTAACACATGAACAGATTGGACATTAAGGTATGCTTCTTGGTTTTAAACTTCACAGGAAGGAGGGATTTTATTTAATTTTTCTACCCCATGATGTCTGAAAGTAAATAGTCATTTAGAACATTTTAAACTCTTTCCTTTTTTTGTCTACATGAGAAGATTTTCAGACTTGTGTTTTAAATTTGAATGACATTTAAAAAAGAATAACTGCACGTTAACTTGAGTTCAACATATTTGTACTCTGTCTGTCCTTGCTGAAAACCCTCCTCTTCTTTAACTCTCATTTCTTTCTCCAGACTGACCATTGTGAATCGGTGGCGCCCCCTGCTGGATCCTCGCTGTGCTGAAGGACACTGTGCTCTCCTCTACAGATCTGAAGTCTGAAACACAAAACACATGAAAACACACAGGAAGGATCAATTAAAAAAATCTACAGAGAGCTTAAAAAACCCTTACCTTTAATGATATTTAAAAATGTTCTTTCTTGTTGATTTTATTTGTTGTGTAAGAAATAAAGAAGTACCCACTTTCATGCAGTGATCCAAAATATGATTTCATTTTATTCCGACACTTCAGCAGACTTAGAGTTAGAAGTTTTTCTGCAGCTCAGTTTCAAATAAAATAAATGTGGTAAAAATAAAATATGCTTTTCCTCCAGAAGTTGGAGGGCAGAGTTGACCTCTGTAGTCTAGTCAGCATGGACGACCTGCTGCTGACAGTTATTACAATCTTCTCCACTTTAAAGACAAATGAACACTGCTCCATTCAGAAACAACGCTGTGCTCTATTAACTCCATTATTATTATTATTATTATTATTATTATTATTATTATTATTATTATTACTTTTATTATTATTATTATTATTTGGGGCTGTCAAGATTAATCACACTGCAATTAAACACTTTGAATGCAAAATAGTGGAAATTTTGAATGCGATTAAAAGGAAGCAATTAATTGCAACTAAAATCAGATATCCTGAGATTGATCATGATAAAAATTGTAATCCTAACAGCCCTATTATTGTTATTCTAAATGTTAGAGTGAATCTGTTTGACTTCAGCTGCCATTATGAACTTGGTAGCTAACAGGGATTCATGATATGGGTTTTGGCTGATTTGTTGACATTATTTCATTTTAGTCTTCACAAATAAAGACTAACTGATGGTATATCAGAATAAAACATATAGAAAATAATTCAAAGCTCTGTATGTCATGTGTAAAAACAGTGGTAACAGATTTATTAAAGACAGCACAGGATTATTTTTGTACTGAAGGGAAAAAAAGGCTTGAGGAGGTAGTTTTTTTTTTTTTTGTTTGAACGGGAAACTTCAGTAACAATAATTTATAATGCTTCAAAATTTCAAAAACAGATTAACCATGCAGAAAACATTTTAGGTCAGCAATGTCAGCAGATAAGTCTAAAATCTTCTCTCTGCTTAATCGAGATCCTTGTTTTTAAAATTATGAACTGATTGATTATTAGATGATCTTCTTACCAATCAAAGGGTCTTTGCTTGTTTGCTGTGGTTCAGAGATTCACTCACCTTTTTCATCTTTTTGGATCTCACTGATCATCGGATTCTCTCTGGCCACCATGGCTTCCTCCAGCTTCACCTGTCAGTCAGCAGGTCATTACGCTTTATTCTGTCTGTTCAGATGTTTTTTAAAAAAGCATCTCAGAGGTCAAAGGTCTCTTACCACTCGTATCAGAGCTGAAGGGTTTTTGTCCTCAGGTTCTCGCAGCTCAAATGAACGTCTGGAGAACAACAAAAGATCAAAAATTATTTTGGTTATTAAAATGAACCTGGCCTACAGGAGTACTAAAGTCTAGTGCCCGTTAAAAGTATTCACCCCCTTGGACGTGTTACCCTTTTATTTATTTCATAAATCAATCCTGGTCACTATAGTGTGGCTTTTTCAACAAAATTTGTCTCCATGGTGTAATGGTAACCAGGAATACTGATTAACCAGAGACTGGACCTTCCAGACACAGGGGTCTTTGTACTGAATCCATTTAAGGGCTGAATATTTATGCAGTCTTTACCTTACATATCTTTATCAAATTTTACAACTTTGACATTATAGTAGGGTTTTATGTAATATTTTTGTCAAAAAAGCACCAAATTATATTGACCATGACTGATTTATGAAATCAATACAAGGCTAAAACATCCAAGGGATTATTCTCCTTTATATGCACTGGATTTAGGTGTGTTGAGTTTCAGTTAAAATGCTCTTCTGAGAACTGATAAACCAGCAATGTTGGGTATCTGTAATTTCTATTTCAGATTTGAGTACATATGTCTTGTAGTTGATTGGCGTTGCACCTTAGAATGGTAATTTAATAAATCATGTCCACTCCCTATAGCTCACAGTGAGATTAGCAGTGGGCTGAGGCACTTACAAATAAAAAATCTAGAATGTGGCTGTTTGAGATCGCCTCAACCTAAAATATCAGCGCGAACAAATAGAATAAAACTATCAGCCAACAAAACTAATGATAATGACTGATGATAACGGCTGGAGTAAAAACTTAGAGAACAGGAGGGGAAATAAACTTAAATAATGATTTTTAGTAGTCTGGTGGAGAACAGAAGTCGCTGACCTGCCACAGTCGCTGCAGAGAGCTGTGAGGAAGATGGAGAGGAGCAGGAGGAGGATGAAGAAACTGACGACTCCTGATGAGAAGAAGAACGATGAGGCGGTGACCTCTGCTCCGACAGCAGCCATGATCACTGAAGGAGGCAGGAATCAGAGACGCCACTGAAAACGAAAAGAAAGGCGAATGAGAGAGAGAGAGAGTCATACAAAGGACCACCTCTGCATGACCTCTCTGTCAGCAGTGAATGACTCAATCTAAATTTACTGATGGTGTGGCTCTTTTACACAACCGAGAACAAACACACCTGAGACCTGCAGGGAATGATGGGAGAGGTCTCACATTTTTTAGATAACTTATTAATTTATCTGGAAAGTGAAACACTTTTCACTTTACCAGAGGGGAATTCTGGTGGTTTCAAACTTCAGTGCTGGATTTTATTTGGGGTTGAACTGAGCTTCAGCAGACAAAGCAGGCCATAATGGCTGAAATATAATCCTGTGAGGCGACTGCACTGATTAAAGTTCAGTTTTTGCCACAGACAGACTCACGTTGTTGTTTGACAACCTCAGACTCTCCGGGTCATAAGAGCTTCATTAAGGCTGTTAACTGTGTGTTACACTAGAGTTCATCACTACAATATTAGGTTGAGGTTGTTTTGAAGCCCAGGTGTCTGGCTACCTGTGGATAAGCAGAGTTTAGCTGTTTTATGTGTAGCATTATTGAACTCTGTCTTTCTTTCTTTCTTGCCTTTTAGCTCCTTCTTCAGTGTTGTTGTGTTTGTGTGGAAACTAACAAGTTAGAGGTTTCCTAAAGGTAGGCCATCAGGAGGAAAAAGGGGAGCTTTCTGGGTCCCAGCCAAGCTGGGGGCCCATAGAGTCAGCAAAATCATGATCCATCGCAAAGTTAAGCTGTGATAACCATATTTTATTATTATTATTATTATTTTTAAAGATTTATTTTTTGGCATTTTCATGCCTTTATTAGGTAGCGGAGGACAGTGGATAGACTCGGAAAAAGGGATGAGAGACATGCAGCAAAGGGCCATGGGCCGAATTCGAACCTGGGTCACCTAAAACCACTCGACCATCTGCGTGCCCCACCACATTTCATTTTTAACAAGAATATTAGCCACTCTTACCAAGCAACAAAGAGCCTTTTTTTATTAATTTGTGCCATAGCATATAGCCTTCTTAAAATGTAAATCCCTTTTACAGAATTAAAATGGGTAAAGAAGGCAAAAATTGGCAAAACAAAAGGTGGAGAAATGGGATTCTAAAAGTGGCAAAAATGGGTCAAAAGTCAGAGGGAAATATGCAAACCTGTGTCTAAAATGGATTAAAGTAGAAAACTGGCATTGAAAGTGGTAAAGGGGGTTGACAGTATCAATATTGGCTTGGAGGAGGCAAAAATGGTTGGAAAAGGTGGTGAAATGGGATCACAGAGTGGCAAAAAATGGTTCAAAGGGGACGTATTTTACCTTTTAACGACAAGTTTAGATTGTTCTCAGAGGTCTCCAAAACATGCCTGTGAAGTTTGATGCTGAAAAAACACTCTAGTATTGCATTTTTACATGTCTGAAAACTTCTCTGTTTCAGCCCTGCTCAGAACGAGCTGTTTCTGTGTCTGTGGCTTTAAATGTTAATGAGCTTTCTGACCACGCCCCTCTCAGGAAATGGACGTGGCACTCCTGATGTTACAATGTTACAGACACTTTTATCCAAAGTTAAGGACCTGACTGAGACTTGAACCAGATGATCATCAGCAGCATAACCCACGAAACTATAAAGCATCTCAGCCGGCAGCTAAGAGGAAGACCAGGAGACGAACATGGAACTTTCTTCCATGCGGGGAGGGCCAACCAAACCTGGGGGCGGGTGCTTACTCCCTATGTGACATCATGAGGGTAAAATCAGAGAACGACTTGTTTAAGCACACATTTTCTAAAAGGGGGGGGGGATTTTTCTGGTACTTGAGGGGAGTGTGGACAGGCCAGGGGCACATATTTTTGTTAGAAAAGCCTAAAAATGATTTTTGCATAATATGGCCCCTTTAAACTGGTAAAAATGTGTTAACTGAGGCAGAAGAATAGGCAGAAAGTGGCAAGACATGGTTAGAAGTGGCAAATACAGGCAGAAAAAGTGGTGGAAATTATTTAAAAGTGACAATATGACTTTAAACTGGAAGAAATGAGCAGAAAAGGTGGTGAAATTGGATTAAAATTGGCTAAAATTGGTTTAAATTGGCAAAGATTTGTGAGGAAAGTGACAAAAACGGGTTAAAATGTGGTAAAATTGGTCTTAGGTGGAAAATGATAAAAGAACAAAAAAATGGGTTGTGCAAAATTGCTGAAAAGTGTCAAAAATGATAGAAAAATTGGGTGGGAAAAGCGGTTAATAATGTCAAAAATAAGTATTTCAACAATAGAAACCAATGATGGTTTTATACTTTTCAGCTCTAAAATGAGAGAAATGTTAGTGAGGATGCTAACATAAATGCTACTGATAGAACACACATTCATTGATATCATCAATCAGTCAAAACTAGGGAGGGACAGTTCTCTGATTTATCAGGGGCACGGCCAAATCTGTGGGTGGGCCCGCTTGGAGATCAGCAAAAGAAAAAAACAAAAAGCTGGAGTTGAAGTTTCGGATCGAATTGTTAACTAATCTGGTCATAAATCAACAAGCACATTTTAAATGTTGCAAAATGAAACATGTTATATACATTTTTTAAAGGGTATGCTTTTATCCTTTTTAATCAAACAGTGCACCATCTAGGTTGTAATGTCAGAGCTCATAACTGCCATCACCTGCACAAAAATAAAGCTGCAGTACGAGAAAGGAGCAGAGACAGAAGCAACTTCCAACATGAACTTTTTAACATAATTTCAGCTCCAGGAGGAGGCTGAACAGACATTTCTGTGTGCAAGTGTATTTATACAGAAATGGATCTTGTGTATACTATGGAATTTAACCCTGGCACTGGTCATAATGTCTGCTTTTTACAAATAAGGTCATAAGAGAGTGCATTTACTTTATTACCTAAAATTAAGGCTGTAACCCCCTAAGCTGAAATCTTTTGACTCTTAATGTTATGACTTATAAAGCCTTTATGATTTCATGCTCATTCATTCACAACTGAATTCTTGTCAGGTGGCACCTTTATGTCCTGAAATATTACATCGTCTATCTCTAAATCTGCATTTTTTTTCCTTTACTGTGGCCCTGATACTCTGGTTTGGCTTTCCCACCATTTCTTCAGAGCAGTTTTAGAAGTCACAGCCAAAAGGCATCAGCAGGAAATCTAACATAAGTTTATCAAAGATTGAAAATATATATAAAATGCTAACTATCCACAAAAGATTCATATTCATCAACAGATCAGCTGTCCTGATGTAAAAAGCTCCATGTTGAGCTGAACGTGAACCTGAGACAGTCGATGAAAATACGCTGCAGGCTGTTTGGTTTCAGTTTCTGTTGACATGCAGATTCAAATCAGCAGAGAGGATCAGTAAAAGATTATTAAACACTGAACAACATTTATCACTGAGGTCACAGCAGGTACAGAGAAAAAAAAAATACTCTGTCAAAACCTTCATTTGCATTTTCATGGTTGGTAAGAAAACTTTATGACTGCTGCATGTAAACCAGGAACAGTTTGTCTAGTCTTTGATGTGGTTTATTTAGGGGGATGGAGCTTGAAACCGTCCTCTTTGTGTACTTTAGTTCAATCGCTGAATATCATACAGTATATCTGATTAGAAATATATATGACTGTATAAAAATCAAGTGGTTTTTGAAATACACCATGGAAAATGTAAGTTAATATGAATATGTTATGCATATATTTCTAATGAATGTAAACAACAACAATGTATCAGCATTGTTCTTGCTATGCACTTATTTCTGTGATGGTTATGTTTTTGTAAAATAGGAGGGGTAGGATTTAATAAGATTTAGCTTCTGTCTACACTCTATCGGTTCGCTTGGAAATCTAGAAATTTCACTTTAATCTTGTGAAATGTTTTATTCATTCATTCGTGCATTCAAATACAAGAAAAGATACAGAATATGGATAGAATATGGATAGATAGAGGAAGTTTTCTTCCTCAGGAAAAAGACACGAAAAGCTGCATGTGCAGCATGATGTCAGTTTAACAGATGAGGTGGAGGAGGGTTTTTTTGTGTTTACCTTGTTCTCTCAGTTCCAGCTCAGCAAGATTTGAAGCAGCAGCAGTTTAATCATCCCGTCTGAGTCCTGTCAAACAAACACAAGACCAACAGAGCAAACATGAAGCTCGTCACACGGACGCTCACATGAGAAGGTGTGTCATGTTTTCAGGGATTCCTCTGTATCACAGAAGTATGAAGCAATGAATGACTTTGAGGCATTATGGAAGACTGAAAGTGGTGTATACATCTCTAGTGAAGCAGTGCAGAGTGGCACTTCTGGTACACACAATGTCAAGATGCTAACTTTAGATTAAATACGGCATGAGGCCAAATGCACGGCTGAGCTGAGTCTTAAAATCTAAGAACAGACCGGAGCACTCTTACAAACAGCTGAGGGCTGATATGTGAGAGTAAAATTGATTACAAGATTACAAATAAAATAATAAAATATAATTTTGTTTTCTTACATTTTTTAATCAGTTGAATAATTTAAAATAATATAAAATGTAAGAATACAAGACTCAAGTAGAGATGTTCCAATGCCACTTTTTCCTTTATGAAACAGATTCCAATACCAGAGTGTTGGGTATCGGCCGAGTACCACTCTGATACTGGTGTAACTTTCTGGACTGACCATGATCTGGAAAACTGGCACTATTTCAGCCCTACAGTGAACCCAGAGCATGGTTTAGTAAAATGGTATTTACAGCCTCTCTGTGACACTTAAAGTTGTTTTATTGTGAGTTTTGCTGCTAAATTTTCAAACAACAATGACACAGAGGGCCACATCACAGACTCTCAACCTATCTTTCACTCCATTTTTCTCTATTCAGGTCATCTCCAAAATGATCTGAGAGTTTAAGCATGTGCAGTTTGACACAGCACGAATGTTTAACAGAATAACCTGCCATTGGTTGACAGCTCCTCACAAAGCATTCTGGGAAAACATCATGCATGTTAGCACGTGAGTGAGCAGTAATAAATGATCAAAAAAGGATTAAAGGCAGTCAATATCAGATCTTCAGGTGCGGATTTAATCTTTACTGACCCAGAGAAGCCACCCAACTTCCAGGCTTGCTAGAAATGCTTCTGTAAGGAATTTGAAGGCATGGGAAGCATCAATAGAATGGCACAATGGCTATCTTTAAAAGGGAGAAAAAGAAAATATATACGATATATGGTTCAGAACGTGTTTAACTTTTAATGACATGTCACTTCTTGTCATATACTCCAACGCCTGTGTGGAAGGGTTCAAACAGAACTGTGTCCAGTCAGTACATGAACGTGTATACTCACTGATACAAATACTCGCATTTTCAGCAGTATCAGGCGTTTTCTGATACTGGTATGAGAATCAGAACCATGCCAGACTTAAATATGGTCAAGCATATATTTGAACATGCAGAGTTTCTTTTTAGTTGCTTAATGTTAAATTATGAATGGTGATAGATGTTTATGGATATAGTTTTTAACCTAATCTGCAGTGGCTTCTAGTCACATCTAGTGGCTGCAGTTCAGTTAAAATTATTATATTCAACCCCAAACTGATTACTCCCCAAACCATTATTATAACTAACTAGCCACTTTGGTGCTAACCAGCATACACTCTAACAAATTGCTGTAAATTTAGGAGGAAATTTCAATGGTAGGATCCTGTTATGTTTAAATACAGGACAACACTGTATAATAACGGTTTGGAACAGTATTTTACTGTATTACTGCTTCAAGGAAAGAAAACAGTCATTTCTTGTATTTTTTGCATTGCATTCTGGGAACAAGAAGGTAAGAGCACATGCTTGGAAGGAGAGTGAAGTTAGAAATCACATTGTTATCTAACTCCATCCCAACAATAAACAGGTTAATGTCTTACTGCTTTGCTAGTTAGAATAGGCAGAAACCATCACTTACTAAGTTTGAGGTCATTTGTAAAATTAGCATTAGCTAGAGTTTGACATGATGCACAAACACCGCAGGCACACAGAGCGAGCAAATTCTTTGCCAGCTAACATTAGCTTGATCTTAACAGTTGCTAAAAACTGAATTCAGATAATTCATTTAATGTATTATTGCTTTTGTTCCAATGCTGTTTTTTTCCCCTTACAAGAATCCTTGCCGTTCCTGTCCAGCAAGGAAATTCAGAGGGAGCTAAAATAAAAATGTCTGTAGTCCAGGATATCCTACAGTACCTCTAATAATGTTTCCGTGATCTCTGGACATCAACAGTACTGTATTGGCCGATGGGAAACTTAAGTTTATAGTGATGCAATTTTTTTTACAACCAAATTTTTTGATATTAATTGTTTGCGTTACAATTTTCTTTGACAGCAACGCTTGAAGCAGACTGCTGTTGTCAGTCCTGAACCAACTTATATTTGTTTTGTTATTTTAGTGTTTAAAGTAGAATTGAAGTTTTAAGTTATTCTCTATGTGATGAGAAAGTTTGATGATCCTAAGAACCATCAAACTCATTAAAAACCCAATATATAAACAAATTATGGCCAGTTTTTGTTAAACCTTGAAAAGTTGAACTTTTTGCAGAAGGTTTTGGCACAACAGCACTGATACTTAACACATACCTGTATGTATGTTCAATTTCAATAAAGAGACATGGTTTGAGAAGACACTTTGAAGTTTTGTTGTCTTGACATTTTAAGTTGCATGTTCATCACATTAAAACATGGTGTTTATAACATGACATGCAAGGAGTAATTTATCAAATCACTAGGTTTAGAAAAATTAATGTATATTGTAATTTTGCTAGAAGGAAATGAATGAATAGCAAGGTGTAGTATTTTACTATAATTCACAGTAAAAATCTGTAAATATACCTCTTAAGAAAAAGTGTAAATAAATGATAAAAAAAAACTACTAATCTTTTAACATTATTATCCTGTTAAGGTTTAAAATAATAGCTTTTTGCTTTATTTATAAAAGACAGTAACTAACTGTAAATTTCAGCTACAGTCAGGTCACTTGACTTGACTCTACATACTTATAATAACGTGGAATTCAATACCCAAATCTAAACAAAGATGGACAAGTTAAAACTAAAATCTGACCAAAATAATGTCTTTAATCAGGCTGTAAACATACAGTGTTATTTCTGATGTACAAATAAACATGTTAACACTGGCTGTGTGTGTGACTTCCTGTGCTTCTGCAGACAGGCTCAGGCTGACACATAAATATGTTTTCTGGCTTATTGGAGTTTGCTGCTTTGTTAAATAGTATTTAGCCCTGGCCAGCAGATGATGGCTCTTCCTCCATGTCTTTAGGCTCCCGTGAGAAGGTTTTGGAGCATACTAAGATTTGTGTTGACTCACATGAGTGACAAAAGTAAACCAGATCATCAGACCACCAGGAGGACAAGTTTCAGAGGAGAGGATAGACAGATTGCTGTGGACTCTGATGTTTTTGAAATTTTCCATGTCAAAGATTCAGTGTGAGCTGCACATTATGAAATTAAAACCCAACATTAATCACAACAGTTTTAAATGTACGGTATACAAATTCTATCACCAGGGGCTTGTAATCATAACTAAACCCAATATGACAACTAGAGACCAGTTTTTCATCAAAAACACTCACAGTACTCCAATACTTTGGTTTCTTTCATAATTTGCACATAGTGAGGGAGAAAAGCTGTTAAAAGTGGCCTTCAAGGTTTGCACTGCATCTAAGCATTCTTGGGTCGCTTGCAGCGTACCAGGAATGCCACAGTTCTTTAAAGTTCCAGATTTACTTTTGGTCCTTTATGCCTTTATTTATAGTGGAGGACAGTGGACAGATCTGGAAACAGGGAGGAGAGAGAGGAGGAGAGACATACAGGGATTGAGCCACAGGCTGGATCTGAAACATGGCCGCCTGCATATATCAGGTGTGACCTTAACTCAGCCATTTGCACTCCAAGAAAGGCCACTTTTAACAGCTTTTCTCACTAATTATGTAGAATTCATGAGGGGTAATGGTTTAAGAGGAGCTGGCTTCAGAGCACTGCTCTCAGACTCCCCCTCCTGCAGACCACAGCTGTCAGACACCTCCTCCTTTAGGACAATGTCATTTACTGGTACAACATATTTACAGAAGTAGTTGCGTGTATGTGGCTAGCCATAGCTATATTAGCTGCATTCGCATGTTTTTCATGGAAGGTGAGCTTTTACTGTGAGCAGACTATACATTTGGATAAAATTATTTATTTTCAATTAGGTTTAGCAGGTCGGGTTAGTTACTTTAGGTGTTAAAAGCTTAAAATTTGTAATAAATGTATCTTTTACGATCGTTCTGACCGTTCCGAATTCACCCTACCTTAAAGCTTTCCCTAAACCTAAGAAATGTAACGTGATTTTATTTTGAACATTTTTTTATGTATTTCTATCCTGACAGTGCTGGTGTCTGACAGCAGTGGTCTGCAACCAGACTGTCTTGGAGGGCTTGGCTGACTGAGCGTGCAACTAATCACAGAACCACCGAATCGTGGAGCACAAAACATGAATGAGATACAGCGACAGAACGTCAGCTTCAAGTAGCAGTTCCAACAGCCGCCAGAACACGTCCTGCTACAATTATAAACATTAAGATTTTCTCTGGTTTTGAAATTTGTTGGAAACATTTGAGGTCATTTAAGAACTCTAGTAAAAATAAATAAATAAACATGGGAGTAGCCTTTTTTAAACTAATATAGACATTTCAGTGCAAAACTTCAGCATAGTGTAGCTTGGAAAAAAGACAATGATAAAGGCACAGCAGGTGAATTTTACGAACAGTACTTTTGCTGTCCTAAATGTCCATATTTCAAGTTTCAGAGAAACAGATTAGAATAACATTATAACATCTGAGCAAATTCTTTTATGAAATAATCATGGAACATTATGAGACAGAGATATTTTAAAGCTAAATGCAAAGCCGGAACTACACTCCAGACATGGCTGCTGCACTGTGTCACTCCGCCCAGTGGTTTACTCAAGAAATAGTTCCGAGTATTTGCTTCATGTGTCGTAATGTTACATAAGTATACGTTATTATTTCATAGCGTGGTGAATGTGAAGGTCACAACTTGTCCACGAGAGCGTTTTGGAGTTGTTGGATTGTGTATTTGATGAGTTTGATGAGGGAAAGCCGGAATACCGTCTGCTTACATTGAGTTGGCACAGCAGGTCCGAACTCGGTAGCGGCAATCTAAAAATAGCTTGCACCGACAACTAAAGGTAACGAACCTATTACTAAGACTATAGGAATTATGGCAATGGGTCAATTTGCCAAAATGTTGAAGTATCTCTTTAAGTTTCAAAAATCACACAAAATATCAGAAAATGTTTGTTCATGTAGTGTGTAACAATCAGCAGCTTACAGAAGAATCCTTAAACATTTATTCTGACATTATTCCAGACAGGCCCACACAGAAAAACTACGAATTATAGGACCTTTGAAATGACAAAGACACCTTAAACATGAATATTAGAGTCTGATAACTCTTCTTCAGCCAGAAACTCACAGTTTATCCTACTTTTCCCTTTATATATGTTATAGATATATTGTATGTATTGTTACATTCAAGTCTATATAAACACGAAAGAAAGACCTAGAATCATCACCTAATATTTAATAAATTTGAAAAAAGACAGCAGCAGGACAGCCAAACTTTTGAGAAATAAATGACGAAGTGAGCTCAACATTCCCCCTAACGTGCCCGCTGAGGAACCAGTTAAAGCATAAATAAAGAGTCTATCCTACCTGTGTCCATGGTGCACACAGCTGTGGGTTCAGCCTCTGATACTGTATGTGAGGAGTTCTTCCTGGTGAAGGTTTACTCATTGACGGGCTGAACAAACAGTGAAGAGCTCCGCTGTTTGAGCTGCTTAAAGACACACACCCTGTTTATCAGCCACTCCATTTTGACACTGATGGGAAGACAGCAGAGACACGGTGCTCTGGTCCATCAGGGGAAAATAAAGTTTGATCTCTGAGCATCACTACAGACAGTTTAGGCTAGAAGAAAGACTGGAAACAGGACGAAACAGTTGGTTTCATTTTTAATCAAAATCCACTTTTATTCTCCATAAATTAATATGTTTATCTCAGGCTGGCTACGCTCAAGAAATTTTTCAATTCATATTGAAAAAAACATGAAAACCACTAACAGAAGGAGAGTTTAAACGAGTTTTGAGCAATTTAATCCTCCAAATTAATATTCTGGCTGAGTCAGCCAGACAATGAGACCACACACCTGCTGTTTGTTGTAATAATTTTACAGTCTGTACATCGAAAATAATAATGTAATATCTTATTATGTGTATTATAGTTCTAGTACAGCGATCTGTGTCTTTGCTATCAGCATCTGCGAATGTGGTAAACATTTACATGGTTACACCGAGCTCCTCCAATCAGAGAAAGCACTGACACTCTGGAGTTATGGGTACTGTAGTTTCTCAGATTTTCTTAAAACAAAGTAAAACTTTTGTCTTCTACTGCAGAGGTTCTCAACATAAATAAAGGTATGAGAGACTGGGCATCCCCAATGTACCTGAAGGTGATTAAACACTGCCATGCACATTCATGAATAGTCATGTGCAGACAAGGATGCCCATGTGTATGTGTGTGTGGGGGGGGGGGGGGGCTTTATAGGGTCCCATGGTGGTCAAAAAAATCATGGTACCTTGTAAAGTTAAGATGAGATATCCATAATTTATATTTAAACTGAGTAATAACCACTCTTATGGAATAAACAAATATCTTTCTTATTCATTTGTGCCATAAGAGCCCTCTTAAAAATGTAAATCCCTTTTCTTAAAACCGTATTAAAATGGGCTAAAAAGATGGTGAAATGGGATTTTAAAAGTAGCAGAAATGGGTTAGAAGTGGCAGAAATTAGATAAAAGTGGCAAAAATAAGAAAAAAATAGCAAGAAATTGGTTAAAGTAGCATAAGTAGGCATAACAACATGGTAAAAGGGGATTAAAAAGTGGCAGTAATGGGTTTAAACTGGCAAAAATGGGCCTTACCAATAGGGAAATATGGTTATAATGGGCGTAAAGAGTGCAAAAAGTTGTTAATAGTGGCAATAATGGGACAACAGAGGCAAGAATAGACGGAAAGTGGCAAGAACTGCTTTAGACGTGGCAAAAACAGACTAAAAAGTGGTGGAAAGGGTTTTGAATGAAAAAAATGGGGTTTAAGTGACAAAAATTGTTAAAATTGGCAAAATTGGTGGGAAAAGGTGATGAAAACTGTTTTGAATTTAGCAAAATTGGTGTAAAGTGGCAAATGTGTCATTTAAAGAATGTTATTATTTCTTTCAGGCATCTGGAGACCCCATGTCGATGTCTCAAGACCCCCAAGGGGGTCCCAACTCCCACATTGAGAACCATTGTTCTCCAGGACCATATATCAATGTTTGACATTACAAGAAGTTAGTGGAATCCCTTTTTGAGATCAGTATTGATGACGATTGTCTTCTTTTCCATTACACTTGGCTCAGAGTAAAGTCGTGTTTACTTTCACTGTTGTGTTTTTTAAACATAAAAATATGTAGTATCAGATCAATGACTCTTTCCAGCTTGATTGCTGTTATTGGCTATTGTGGATATTCTGTCAGAGGAAGTCTGATCCATCAAACGTTTGTTCCTGAAGATATGTAAGAAGCCCCACTTTGATTGGGTAAAGTCAAATTGAATTGAAATAAGTTGTTGTTAAATATGAACTTGGTAAATGGACCTGAGCTTGTAAAGGGTGATAGCACTTGTGATCCCAAAAGTCCACTGGGGGTCAGGAAGTGTGGAACAGCCATTAGGACTGAGCGGGAACGAAGGAAAGTTAGTACTTAACAGCTCTAAGTGAATCACTACGATGCCATTATCATCAGAAATATCTACGTACATTGAATATAACCCACACACTTTACAAAAAATGAGTTTTGGCACGGCTTAAAAGATCTACCTGGTGTGCAGGTGATCAAAATCACTATTACTTAGTCCTGCATACCTCCTAGAGTCTAGCATCGTCTACTCAGATAGAGAGAAACAAGAGACTAGGAGTCTTGTAAGGCTAGCTGAGCCTCTTTAACATATAAAACAATCTTAATTCTGTCACAAACATGCAATGCTTGTGCAACAAAATGGCTCTCTTATGTTAGCTGAGGTAGCTAGCTGCCATTTGAGCACCAGTTTTCTTTTCTCCATCCTTTGTCACTGTTAAATTCACATTTTAAAAGCAAAACTGATACCAAGTGAAGAGCCGTTTGTGAGCCAAACACTGACTTCTACCAAGCTGAGCCAAATCTGGATCTCTGGATCTCGCCCAAACGAGGAGAAAGATTGGAGGCTGGTGAGATGGACCTCAGAGAAGGGCTAGTTAAAGGTTTGTGAAGAGAGGGAAACATTGTAATATCATACTCTAAAAATGTGTTAATCTTATCTTGACTAAAAGAATTGTGGTTTAAAGCTAAAAGAGAAAATGCTAGTTCTTGAGCTAGCAGCGGTGCTATCATGAGTTTTTGTTGACAAAAGCAAGTCTTTGAGATATCTAGCAGCCGTTTGTGAAACTTCAAAATTTGTCTGTAGGCAGATTACATAAAAACAAGTGGGTCTCATGCATTGTGAATATTTTATGACATAAACCCTGGTATTTAAGCCTAGCTAAGCTCAAAGAGGATTTAGCTGAGCATCCAACCAAACCAAACCGGCCTGATTTACATGTTGTGTCTCAGAGAGAGAGCTCTGAGAATGCGGTACAGATGGTTTTGAGCTGTTTTTTTAATGTGTTTAATAACTTTTAGAGTATAAGAACTGTTCTGTTATTTTCTGATTGTGACAAGTTGGCTAAAAGCTCGCCAGTGACTCATAACTTGGGTGACACTTTCTGTGTCTTCAGTTTTAGCTAATCTTAGCTTAAACTTACTCTACGTATCTCTTTTCTGCGTGTCAGTTGTTGTTCGCTCTGTCATGACAAATACTAAAACAAACAGTGAGAGTCATTTCTATTTTTACTGCAGTTCCTGCGTCCTCGGGCAGCTGGGACTGATAATCGTATTAAAGCCCAAATCAAACTGACAGTGGAACATTATCAGCAGCTCCACCCAAACACAGCAACTGACACTGAAGGCTTGACTGGTAGAGCGAGGCCTGAGGGAGCTGTGGCGGGGAGATAACACCACCCGCTGTACAGCCAAAGGCTATAAATTATTGTCTACTATCGTGTCTGGTCATGCAGAAAGTTTCAGTTTTATTTGTGGATATTTTAAGTTCTCAGCAGCTGGATTTCTGCCTCCACCCCAAACAGAGCAGTTTCCTTTACCAACAACTTTCAACCTCAGTTTAACTGCATGAAAACAGGAAATGGTGGTAGTTTAGCACTAATTGTTATGGACGACTGTAACCACTATTTTAGTTATCTCTGTTTTTCCGTTTTCAATCACACGTCAAGTCGTGAAAAAAATAGCAAAGGAAGTCATCAAACTGTAAAATATCCTGTGCTCACAACACAGTTTCTTGCATTAATAAGAACATTTTGAGGTTTCACTAAAAGTTTAAGGCCCTCCTGTAAAAGTTTTTCATGTAAATGTGAAACTCTTTGAGATACTGTGAGACTCAACAGCAGAAATTCAGGGTGCAAACACAAATGTTTCTCATGATTGCAGTAGATTGCATTAGATGGTTTCTTTTTTCTACTCATGTTACCTGAGGGGCTCCATTTGATAGTCATACTTTATTTTTTCTCCTTGTCTTTTGTGCTTTTGAAGGAAAAAGTAAATAAATCCCCAAATTTAACAAGGATGCATTGGACTCCAAGGTAGTGAGACATTTTGATCTAAAATTGAGGGTTTGTCATTTTTTTTAATTTAATGCCTTCATGAATAGGCATAATTACTAATATTGATTTAATTATCTATTATTAATTAGTTGATTATTTTTTATTATTATTTCTGTTTCAGCGTCACCCCAATAGTCCTAAAGGCATTTATAAACAAACAGGAATCATATGCTCAAAGGGGCCTTAAGACAGTCATTTAGTGAACTTAACATCTTAGGTTAACAGTTAAAAGTAATTGAAATGATTAAAATATGTAATTTTCATATAAATATGGGCCAAGAATAAATAAAAATAACTTAAAATAGAGTTTGATTATCCATATTGATCAAGTTATTGTTAGGTAGATGTCTATAGGTTCTTTGCAAATAGAATAAAAAATAAAATCTGTTTGGTGGCCATGTCTGAACCATGTTTGAAACACAAGATTAACCATTCTTAATTCTTAAGTGACCCGGTTTGGTTCATTGCAGTTTTGCTAGGGTTTAGCTCATTAAACGCTGATCAGTGTTTTGTTACAATACTGTTAGAGGGAATTAGTTAGTCTGGTGTTAGGGTCTTGTAGCAGTGTGACTGAAGCAGGGTCATGACTGACATCACACACTGGGGGACGTGGTGGCTCTGACTGATCAGCCTTTATGAGGTACACCAGTGAAGGTGGAAAAGAGAAGGTGAAGAGTAATGGACGCCAAGTGTGAAGGACACTGAAACTCACTACTCCTAAGACAAAAAGACAGATTGGGAACGCTGGATCTTTTTCTTCTTCGATGTTGGGAGAACGTCATAACTGAGTGGACAACTACGAGAGCAGGCTGGGAGGGGTTAGTCTTGCAGCCTAACAGTTTCCTCAGCTTTTGTCTGTCCAGTCTCACTCATTGTGATTGGAAATCCATCTCTTTTAAGAGATCCAGATCTTTTGGCTTCGCTCAGTGGAGCTGGTTGTTCCCAAATGGCTCTTCACTTCACTCTTCACAGTTTGGCTTTATTTTTAAAACATGTGGATTAAAAATGACAAAGGCTGATGAAAGAAAACTGGCACTCAAACTGGAGCTAGCTAACATGCAAGCTAACATAGAACAGGCTCATTCCTCAGTCACTCACCTCACAAGGTTTATTTGATTGATAGTTGAACAACTTTTCCATTTAAAGTGTGTTTGTGATAAAATGAGGACTTTTAATGTGTCAGAGGAGCTCAGCTAGCCTCTTAGCTCAGTACAAGACTCTGGTCTCCCGTTGTCTGTGTAGAGATCTGCAGGACATTGGTATTGATCTTATCTGTGCAGGTAAATCAGTTAAACTGTGGGGGAAAAAACACTCTTTTGTAAACTGTAGGGATAATACTCAATGTATTTAGAAGTTTTCCGATGATAATTGTAGCGTACAGGTGCATTTAGAGCTTTAAAGCACTAACTTTACAGCAGTTCATTCCTAAGCCTCCCCCACTTCCTGACCCCCATGGAGAGGTTATCCAGGATCACATGATTGCAAACAACCTATAGACCTTTTGAAGTTCCAGTCTGTTCTGATCAGTTGTGCTCCCATCCAGACAGCAAAAGGGACATGTTACTTACTGGATGAAAGTGTTACTCTATCTAGTAATCTATGTAGTAATCTGTGTAGTGCACATTCTGTACATGGAAAGTTTACGTGATGTCATAATAGTGAGGTACATGCAAACGGTCTAGACACACTGAAACAGTGAACTAGTGGATTACTGTGTGTGTAAAATAGCAGTAAATGCACATGTTCTGATATTGCTTTTTAAAACTTTTTTGAAGTTCCACCTGGTCCAGAGAGAGGTGTGATTGGTTAGAATGATGCTCTTATAATAACTGATGAGTCTGTTGGTTATCTGAGTATTTATATCTCATGTTTATCCCATAGTTCTCTGGCTCTGACCCTGAAGAAATACATTCAGTATTTAATTTACCTGACCTTTGCTTCAAGCCAAATGTCAAAGGGCCTCATGGACCTCTTTGCTAGAGCCTCAAAATGACTAAAACCGACCCAACACCTAAACTCTTACTCCACTCCAATCAGTTTCAAGTCACAGTGACATGATCAACTCTCAGGACTGTTTGTGGAAGTAAGTCTGTTTAAAGTGGCTCAATCCCAAAATCCACATTCACAGACACACAGTCAGTATAGGCCAATCCCAGTCTCCACCCTAGAGCCTAAACACTGGAGTCCCATGGACGTCACTGATGTCAGGGGAGCCCCCTGTGAGAAATGGGACAGCCCGTAACGTCACATGTATCCTGGAAACACGTGGCCCAAGTAATAATAGAAAAGAGGCCTTCATTATAAATTTGTTTGTCCTGCATTACAGTGGATTCTTATTTTATTTTAGCAAACTATGAAGCCATTGATTTTATCTTTTTTATTTAATTTGAGAAGAAAAAATGAAATAATTAAAGACAAAATGAGAGACAGAGCAGTCCAATGCATGTGTATTTCTTTGATAGATACATGTCCCTGCACATCATCAAAACTTTAAAAAGCATAAATGTTTGTGAACACATGACTTTGAAAACACAAGCAACTCTTCAAACATGATATTCAGAACCAATTAATTGAATTTAGTCTTTTTCTTCTTATCACATTTTACAGTGTGGAGTTTGAGATTCAGCCTATGGAAAGGAGCAAACGATGCACAATAGTTTAAAGGTACAGTGTGTAGAATCTTGAATTTTAGCGACATCTAGTGTTCAGATTTTAGAATGTTACCAAAACATCACATCGCTAAGCGACGGGAGCCTGTGAAGACCGAAAAGGATCATGAGCCAGACATCATTTACAGCAGTGACGAGGTGAGGGTTTATTCATTCATTTTTGTAACCATTATTTTATAGATTATAGGTCAGTTGTAAGCTCGTCTGCCTTCCAGGTAGATTTCAGGACTGGCGGGCAGGTTCATATTTAAAAGTCGCAATTCGCTCTTTCTGTCCCTAAAACGTTGCCGTAGACAACGTTTACGTTCGTTATGTCAGCCTCCTTGAGCGTGACCAACGGTTATGTAAATTTTAAAAGCTTTTTTCTAATTTTGTAAAAAGAAAACGAAAGTTTTAAGGGGATGATTGGACGCTTATTTTAACATACTTCACATAAATATATTAACATTATATCCCATTTACACCGTTTCTGTTCGGCGAAATAGAGGCCAAATTCTACACACTGTACCTTTAAAGCTTTTACCACTCCTGATGCGTCCTTAGTGAATGAGGCCTTCTCTGTAACAAAGACAGAAATATTTTGAAAAGCTCATGTTTTATCTCATCAGTTGCGTTTACTCCCAGAGGCCAAAAGAGGCCTGGGTTCCCCAGTTTATTCAGAGAACGCCAGCCCTTCCTTTCAAAGAGTCTTTTTCTCGTTGCTGCTCCTTTTATTTTCCCTCTATGTGTGACACAGCAGCCCTTCAGCTGTTACTAGGTAGTTGTGTGGTGAAACTACAGTAGCCATGGATATTTTTCTGCTTCCACATCTAAAAGGAAGCCATATATATGTGGATATATATATATATATATATATATACACATATATATATATATATAGAAAATTAGCCAATCGGATGAGACTATGTTGATGACCCTGCCACACTGTGATCATTCAAGACTCTGTCATGGAGGCTACTCTCTGGTTTCACACCTATTATATAGCAGCATGACAGCAAAGTGACTGACATGGAGTAATGAGAAAGCACCCTAAGACCACCTGCAAGAACATTAGCATGGAGACAGAAGACTTGAAGTTTTAAGTGTAAAATAACAGTTCTTAATTACCAACAAGGGGTGGGAAGTAACTAATTACTTCTACTTAGATTACTGTAATTGAACCGCTTTTTGTACTTATACTTTATTTAATATTTTGAATTCAGTGAAGGGCAGTATTGAACTTAAATACATTTTTAAAAATTTTAAGTGTTAAAAAAAAACACCTAAAGCCAAAACGAGGATGTTCAAGCTTTCTGTCATCAACATTAAATGGGCTAGTAGATTGATCTGATTACACATGACTGTTGGTAGATATTGATTCCACATTCCATTCTAAAACAGCTGTCATCTTTAACTTTAGGTTTAGTCACACCTAATAATAATCAGCCTGGTTGGAGATCCATACTTTCTTGTTAGTACACATTAAGGAAAGACCATGTTTTACTGCTCAAGCCTCTTAGGTAGCCAAAAGTAGCTACTCAGTATTTTTGTAATCTTTGACTGATCTTCTATTTACTTTTACTTGTGTGGATTTTTGGACTAGTGCTTTTACCTTTACTCAAGTACATTTGAACTAAAGTAACTGTACTTTTACTTGTGTACAATAGTCTAGTAGGCCTACTTTTCCACCACTCACTACAACTACTATAGAGAGCAGGGGCGTAGCTAGGGGATTTGGGCCCCCCAGAAAGAATATAACAACCCCCGCCAAAGTCCTAAAGTCGGAAATGCAATCTTTATTTACATTTCAAAGGGATGCAACAATATTCTAGAAAGCCATAATCGGCTGTAATTAAATTCCCCTGACAACAAAATTGTGGCTTGTGAAACTCCACAGTGGCTAGTAACTTTTAGAAACTGCTTCCACATCAAAAACACAATAGTCCACAGCACACAACAGACATCTGTTCTAAAAGTTTTTTTTCTTCTATCTTTGCTCTTTCATCAGCTGATCCTGAACTCGCCTCCTCATGGAAAGCGCCGTCATTGTGCAGCACAGTGTCTGGCAGGGGAAAGAGATACAGGCCAGTAGGAGGCGCTCCTCTCCAAACTGTCTGACCAGTGCAGGCCGTCTCCACAGAAAGTCCTCAAATAGCGCCTCCTGCTGGACCAGCGTGCAGAGGGACAGCAGGATGTGGAAGAGCTGGTGGCTGTGGCCCAGGGTGTCGAAGCTCCCAGGGGAGAAACACTCAGGTATGGGGCAGGAGAAGAACAGAGCTGAGATGGGAAACAGCACCATCTGTTGGAAAAATTATAGGCAGGAAGTTTTTTGTGTTTATGCCTGGAGTTACTTTGGGCATCCAGTTTTAGTCTTCCAATCTAAACAGTAACAAAAGATTCTGTTTGATGACAGCGGTGCAGAACTACCTGCAGGACATGCAGTGGCAGTGCCGGATTGCTCGTCCATCTCTGGGTGATGAGACGGTGAGCGACAGGGCTGATGTCCACCAGGTAGGCCACACCCAAAGGCACCACCTGACAGAGCCTCCTACAGAGCGGGTATGGCCTCCGGAAATGAAGCTTTGCATAACAGCATGTGGTGCAGGAGAACCAGGCAAGGAGGGCAGCAGCCGGGAGGAAGACCTGCAAAAAAAAAAAAAAAAAAAAAAAGAAAACATCATAAGAAACTCCAAATGCACTCAATGATAATAGATGTAATGCACAATAACAGACCTGTCCCAGCATGCTTTGTGTCCAGTTGATGTCAGAGCTGTAAAGGTACAGAGCCAGAGCACAGCCATATTGGTAGACAGCCATGCCGACGTAGTCCAGAAAGAACAGGGAGTAATGAGCCTCCTCTGAGTGTGACTGGAACAGGTGAGCCGCAGCACTGCAACATGAAACCACAGATTTATTTCATTTATTTATTGGGTCAGAGTGAGGATTGGTCAGTGTACATTTATTTTTACTTGTGAAGTTTTGTAGTTGGCTCACCTGCAGCTCAGGTATGTGACAGCAGAGAAAACATAGAGGACCAGAGGCAAAGAGGAGACATCCACAGAAAACCCCTGACCTTCAGGACCCTGCAGTCGAAAACCCAGAATCCCCTGAAGAGGTCAAAGATCAGACATGAGGAGGCTGAACCAACTGGCTTTAAACATCAGTGTGTCAAATCTGAGATTAAACAGTTAAATACCCCTCCTTTGAAAATGCTGAACATCATGAACCTCATCACCACGCAGACGGCAGCCAGTAGGTGGCTCCACGCGTTCATCGTCTCATTATGGATCTGAAAGAGACTGAGGGCGTAGCAGCGCCATGGCAGACCCACAGGACGGTACCCGGACTGGATGAACCGCTCTCGAAACAGAAGAGGGACATCAACGTCCCGGACAGTGGAGGGGAGGGAGGGGAGGAGGCGGTCCAGCAGACTTTTAAGGGTGATGAACAACGATGGAGGAGCGAATGATACCAGAGGCATGATGGGAGGAGGTTTAATCCAGCTTTTTGACCTGAACACCTACCAGTTTCTCAGAAAACCTGATGAAACAACACAAACTGAAGGGGAAAACACAATGTTAAAATCTGGCTGCAGCAATGAAGATTCTCTTGATTTTTGTTGTGGTTAGAATTGAGAAATAAAACATTTGCAGGATTATTAAGAAAATTTTTATCATCAGGCAGTACATACATTCAGAAGAAAATGGTTAATAGTCTTAGTTTTGGGCTTGGTTTATTAATGTTACTAAAAAGATAAAATCTCAGGAGAAATGCTCTCCAGAAAACAAAATTATCACAGAGACACAAGTCAAAACACACGATAACGACAGCTCACAGGTAGAACAGTCCTACCTGAATCCAGCTAGGCATCAGTGAGCTTCTACAGCACTGCAGGAGTCATTTACTTCTCTGTTTTAAACGATTCTATCTCATTAACCGCTGATCTGTCCAGTGTGTAAGTGTTGTTGATCTGTAAGAGTTACTGGCTGCTGCAAAGTTCAGTTCCACAGACCACAGGCTGCTGTCACATGCACGGCAACATGCACACACACCAAATTTCCACAATGTGTTCTTGTTCGGCTAATTCTGTCTGATTTCAGACTGAATGAGTTTTTCTCAGCGGAGGATTTCAGCCATCATGAGACTCAACACACTGCAGACACACACAGAACACACCCCGACTACAGCGGTGCCTATGAAAATATTCACCCTTTTGGATGTTTTATCCTTTTATTGATTTTATACATCAATCATGGTCAACATAATTTGGCCTGTATGACAAAAAAACGCTTTAATGTCAAAGTAAAAACACATTTCTATAAATGAATATCAATTAAATAAAAATATGTAACGTAGAATAAGTGCATAGATATTCATTCCACTTCAAGTCAGTATTTAGTAGATGTGCCTTTAGCTGTATTCCTAGCTCTGAGTCTGTGTGGATAGGTCTCGGTCAGGTTTACACATCTGGACACTGCAATTTTACTCCATTCTTCTTTGCTAAACTGCTCAAGCTCTGTCAGGCTGTACAGGGATCAGGCATGAGCAGCTCTTTTCAAGTCCAGCCACAAATTCTCTGCTGGACTGAGGTCCGGGCTTTGACTCTGCCACTCCAGAACATTCACCTTGTTGTCTTAAGATTGTGTAGTGTAGTTTCCTCTGTATGCGTCAGGTCATTGTCTTTCTGGAGAATAAATCTCCTCCCACACCGTAGTTCTCTAACAGACTGAATAAGATTGTCCTCCAGGATTTTCCTGTATTTTGCATTTTAAAATTTTTTTTACCCTCTACCTTTACAAGCTTTCAAGGGTCTATAAACTGAACCCCAGAGGATGTTCACTGCCGCTTATACTTTTTTAAGGACATTTTCTCTGAGTTGTTAGTGAGTGGAGTGTTATTTTGTCTTCATGGTGTAATGGTAGCCAGGAATACCAATAAAACAGTGACTGGACCTTTCAGACACTGGTGTCTTTATACTGCAATCACTTTAGACACATTCACTGATATCTTCATTAGACTAATTTTAAACACATTTTATCTAGTTGAAGTTGCATTTCCACTTTCAAAATAAAAAATAGGTTTTTCTCTAAACACAGAGTAAAGTGCTTTAAGCTTAAGACAGTAGAATTACAAAATAAAAGCATAATAAACAAGTTTGTTAAGAGAATCTTGTCTGGGTTTCTTATGAAGAAAAAGCAGCTAACTGTGAATGAACTGCTGAAAGTGTTAAACAGTGTGTTTGGTGTAAAACTTGCTTTAAAGCTGTGTCCCAATGCACACATACTGGGGAGTTGGTGTTTGCCCTTTATAATATACCCCCCATGCTCCTGCTTTACCCTCCCAATAAACTCTGATGTCCCACAAAAGAAAAAGTCACATCATACTCTTGGTTTGAAATAAATGTTTTATTTTTTACATTTAGGCTAATCTTAATTTTTCCCTTGTGAGATGCAGCACAGCAGACTGATCCTTTAAACAGTTTAATTATACTTTTATTTATATAGAAAATGTCTCTGATTAAACTAAATAAATTTATTGTTGGTTTGGGAGTTTTATCTTAGTTACTTTTGGTCCGGACACAGGTGCAGCCCACAGCCACAGACCGGTACGATGCCCTGTAGCAGCCTCCTCGGCCCTGCCGCTGGAGGACCAGGATGTTCTGGTAGATGGGGACTGAGTTCAGGCTGGTCCCGTCTTCCTGTTCTGGGTTAGGACTGACACAGAAGGAACTAACGCACTCAGCCTCCCAGATTGTAGAGCTGATCTGGTTCTTCACTGTGGACGCCCTGAATCAAAAACAGGAAAATCAGTGTCTCAACATCTGACTGAATGCAGGAGACTCATAAAAATAAAAACTTTTCTAGAATGTTATCCTACAATAATATCGAATAAAATTCATATACAGATCTATCAGATCTCCAGTTTTGATAATCATGTGGTCTGTGGCCTCTCTCTTCATTTAAGTCAATGTTTGAATTTATTCAATGACACTATGTTACAATAATTTAGTTTCTAGATTAAGAAACTTTGTTTATTTTTTTGCTGTATTTGTAACAGTAAAGCAAAAATGCCAGCTTTTAAGCCCTCATGTGTGACTGAGGTTTGATTTGAAAATTCTTTTTAGATAATGCAAACAATGAATAAAACTTCTCTTTGCAGTTTTTGTCAACCTTCACAATATTGCCCAAAAAGACTGCCACAATTACACTGATCTAAACTGGGATCTGAACTATTCATTAATTTAAAGAGTCTTAGAGACTCCTTAGTATTTGTGTATTTGTGTGGGAACACAGTGGCCTTCATAATTGTCAAATGGAAGAAATTTGGCACAACCAGGACTTTTCCAAGCAAGGCTGCATGTAAGGGAGGATAAAGGGGTGAGCCTTCTGGGGCCAAGCCAAACTGGAGGCCCATGAAGATCAGCAAAATCATGGTCAATTGTAAAGTTAGACTGTGATAACCCTATTTTATTGTACCCTGGATAACAACCATGCTTATCAAAGCAACTAAACATGATCTTCATTCATATACGCTGAGGCCTTTTCCAAATGCAAAGCCCTTTTATTAAAAAGAATTACCCTTTTTTAGTAATGTTAACGATGTGGATGGATGCACTGAACTATTAAATGATGTCAGGCTTTATAGCTCAGCCATGATGTGCACAAATGTCAGGATACCAGAAAATAAAATAGAGGAAACTGACAGAATTTCTTTTTTAATAGTGAATAATTTAAAAAACTGTGAAAAGAATGGGTGAAAAGTGGCAAGAATGTGTCCATCCGACATTACAACAGACATCATCCAGTTGCATTGGTTAGTAAGGCACAGGTTTATAGCAATGTCTTAAAGCACTAACCCCACCCTACCCCAGACCCACCCAGTTCAGGTCTGAACTATACACTAATGAATGACACACTCAACGCACAGACACATCCATCCATTTTCTACACTGCTTATCCCGTTGTGGTCACTGTCATTGGGCAAGAGGTGGGGTACACCCTGGACTAGTCGCTGGTCAATTGCAGGGCTGACACATAGAGACAGACAACCAGGCCAATTTAGAGTGATTAATTAACCTGATAAGCATGTTTTTTGTGGTGGGAAGCCAAAGTACCCAGAGAGAACCCACGCATGCACAGGGACAATATGCAAACTCAGCACAAAAGGCCCTGACCAGGATGCAAACCAGGGACCTTCTTGCTGTGAGGCAACGTCGCTAACCCCTGTGCTGCCATGCAACCCTGCAAGAATGGGTCAAAATAGTGAAGAAAATGGCATCAGTGCATTAAAAGTGGCAAAAAATAGGCAAAAAAAAAGCAAAAATGGGTGAAAATTGGCAAGATGGGGTAAAAATGGAAGAAATGTTCTAAAAGTGAAAGCAATGGGGAAAAATGGGCTCATAAAACAACAAAATGGGAGAAAAGTGGCAAAAATTGCGTTACATGGCAAGAAATTGGCAAAAGTAGCAAAAATGGGTTAAATACAGCAAAAAGGGGCTGAAGGCAGGTAAAGTGGGCAAAAAGTTGCAAAAAGATGTTGCAGAAATGGGAAAAGGGACAGAGAGTGGTAAAAACAAAAGCAGGAAAGAAATGGTTAAAAAAGGGCAGAGATGAGATTAAAGTGGCAAAAATGGGCAAAGTGGCAAAAATGGGACAAAAGCAGCAAAGAATGTGTTAAAAGTGGCATAAAGATGTGGTAATAATGGATGGAAAGAAGTAGTGAAAGTAGTTAAAAGTACCGTTAATAAATCATTCCAGCATCAGAACCCAATAATACTTAGACAAACTTTTCAACACCAAAATAAGGTAAATGTTAGCCAGGATGCTAGCACCAATGCTACTTATCAAACACATGTTGATATCAATAAATCACAGCTGGGGAGGGCCCTGTCTTTGGGTTTTCAGGGGCCCAGAAAATTGTGTGGGCAGGCGTGCTTTCAAGAGCTGGTCGCCTGGCTAAACTGAGCAATCAGGGGAGAGGCAACCAAGAACCTGATGGTCGCTATGACTGAGCTCCAGAGATCCTGTGTGGAGATGGGACAAAGTTCTGGAAGGACAAATATCACTGCAGCCCTCCTCTGATCTGGGCTTCATGGCAGAGTGGCTAGACGGAAACCTCTCCTCAGTGTAAAACTCATCAAATCCTGCACAGATTTAGCAAAAATCTCCAAATAAAGCCATGAGAGATGAGTGCCTTTCCAAATCATGTCCAACCAGTTAAATTTACCACAGGTGGACTCCAATTAAGGTGCAGAAACATCCCAGTAACCATCCAGAGAAATGGAAGGATCCTGAGCTAAATTTCAAGGTTTTCTTGCAAAGGGTGTGAATACTTATGTCAATGTGATATTTCAGTTTTCTATTTTGGATAAATTTAAAAATATGATCTGTTTTTTTACTTTGTCATGATAATGTACTGAGATTAGATTAATCAGAATTAAAATGATTCTTTGTGACTGTAGCATCAGGCTGCAACATAAAAAAACTGAAAAACACTGAGGGGCTTCTGAATACTTTCTTAATGCTTAGTATATGGATTGGGTTTTTTAGACAATAACCATGAAGGCGTCATGTTATTGACACTCTTTTCTGGTAACCTGGCACCCCAGATAGACTGTTTCAAACATTTATTGCATGGAAACATGAAAACCGAAAACATGGAATCTGTCTGAACCATCTTGGAGCTGTTGGAGTCTGCTAATTATTTTCAGCTGAAGTGGTGGTTAAAGACAGGATATGAAAAGGACTGCTATTATCTTAACCCTACACAGACCTCCATATCCACGGAGACAGAGATCTGACGTGGATGTCCCCGTTTCCTTCAGCTGAGGAGATGACCTCTGAGGAGAACGTCAGGTTGGAGTGACAGCTGTGAGGAGGAGAAGCCTTAACAGTGGAGGGCGATGAGGAGGAAGAGGGCGCAACCCACAATACACTGCAGCATATCTGAGAAGAGATTTATATTGTTAGTGTCCTGCATTGTGTGGTTTCTTTGGAAATTAGAAAATAAAGCTAGAATTAATAAAGCCAGACATCATTTCTGTGGCTTTTCTAGGAACATTTTTCTCTAACACCAACTTTCTGATCATCTGGGTAAAGCCCAGCATTGGTGCGAGGACCCTACTGTAAATGGTAGATGTTGTGATTTTTCTAGCAAATAAACTGATAATTTAGATATCGACATATGCTCTAAAACTCACCAAAATTTGCAGATATATAAATCCGGATGAAAATGTAGATATTTCACCGAGTTTGAGTACATGCATTAAAAATGACTCCACAGCACCCCTAGAGGCCTTTTCGAATAGCGTCTCCAGACTGAGCTGCCCGAACATCAGTAAACATCAGTACATGCACTTTCTCTGTGTGTTGTATCGCCTTTGTCTTTCATGCACAAATAAAAAAACTAATTTACCATCTTTTTTTCAATGCACCATAAGTGCGATAATAAAGGGTAAAGGTCATATTTTGCCCTTTGTCAGTATAAAGAGTCAAAGTTATGAGACAATAAGTCATAACCATATAAAAAGTGAGATAAAAGTCAACATTTTTAATTTTAAAAGTCTTAATTTGGAGATACCTTTTCATTATGTGATGAAAAGTCAAAATCATGATATAAAAAGTCCTATATATGAGATTAGAATGCTAAAATTATGATTTAGCATGTAATTACTAAGGTGTAAAATTAAAATGAGAACTTTTTTCTCAAAATTAAGATTAACTATCTCATAATGCCATTCTGTTGGGTCATCACATGAATTTTTATGTTGTATTTTTGACTTTTTAAAATGTCAATGAGTTTCTTTTTTTTATCTCATGTTACTTTTTAATGATAAATTCATTTATTTAATATTTTATTATGACTTACTACCTCAAAATATCAGCATTTTCATAAGACTGTTATCTTATAATATCTACTTTTCATTTTAAGTTTTTATTGCATAAATTTGACTTTTTGTCATAATGACATTTTATCTCATCATTGTGAGTTTTTATTAAATAATTTTGAGTTTTATCTTATAATTTTGACTTTTTTTCTCAAAACTTTGACTTTTTTCTCATACTCATATATATTTATTCCACAATTTAAATTTTTTTGTCTTATTATTTCAATTTTTAATCTCATAAATACGATGTTAAATCTCATTATTATTTTTTAATGTCAAGTTTGGATTTTCATCATATTGACCTCTAATCTCATCATTGTGGGTTTTTATTTAATAATTCTGACATTTGACTTTTTTTTTTGTATAATTTTCATTTTTTTTAAATCAAAATGAGTTTTAAACTCATCATTTGTGTTTTTATTAGAAAATGTTGACATTTATTTCCAGAATTGTGGTTTTTAATGCCCTAATTTGGATGTTTTGTCACATAATTATACATTTTAATCAACAATTTCAATTTTCAATCTTATTTTTTAATCTAATGATTCCAATTTTTCATCTCATAAATGCCATGTTTAATATTATTATTATGTTTATATTGCATAACTTGGATTTTCATCATACTGACCTCTAAGCTCATCACAGTAGGTTTTTATTTTAAAATTCTGACATTTGACTTTTTTGCATAATTTTGATTTTTTAAAACTCATCATTATGAGTTTTTATTTGATCATTTTGACGTGTTTTTTCCAGAATTGTGAGTTTACATCAAAATTATTAGTTTTGACTGCATTATTTTATTATTAGAAAAAAGACCATAATTCAAGTACAAAATATGTTCAAGCATAAGAAGTATTGAAAAGTTAATCACAAATCGATGAAACTAAAAGAATAAAGTAACATAGTATTAAATGTTAATGAACAGTAATTAAATTGAAAAGTAACTAAATACTGAGGTAACATCTGTAGTTAGAGCTCTGTTTGTAACTCCATGTAATGATATAAATCTGAATAAACCAGTCCAGCTAAAACAAAGTCACATATTTAAGTGTCATCCAGGTAAAGTATGATAGTAAACATGGCTGCAACTGTTTATTTGTGCCATGTTTGTTTCATTAGATTAAATATCGCTGATGTTGTCTTGTCTGGTAGAGAAAGAGATTCTATCATTGCCGTTTTGGTTAGATAAGTTCATGCTCACCAGCAGGGTGCAGGCGCTGGGTCTCATCTTCATGTTGTCTGTGCTGTTCTGCCAGGCGTCTTCGTGCAACGGCTGCAGCCTCAGGTGTATTTATGATAAGGATGTGACCATTGATCTGGTTACAGCAGATTCCTGAGAAGATAAACAGGCTGAAAGCAGGGGGGAGTTTCCTGTTACCTCTGCACATCATCAAAAAGAGCTAACTGATGTAATTGACCCACTGATAACATCTCTGACTGACTGATAAGAAAACAACAGAAACCTCCGCGTGCAGACAAAGGCATCCAGCCAGCATTTCTGCTGATTAACATCGAGATTATTTTTTTAAGTCAGTTCCTAGAGATGCAGAAGATGTCAGTGCAGCTGAAACGTGCACCAAAGATGCCAAGTCAAAGTTTCGATATGACCCTGAGGTTCCCAGAAACCTTGATGAAATGATAAGGGGCAGTAGAGACAGATTATAATGTGATACAGTTTATGGTAATAATGATGGCATTGATATTTATCACGATGCCATGACTAAGACTGAAGCAGTGACTTTATCGCTGTTTAAATTTTGTTTTAAGTTCAAATTTTGACAAAATATTTTATATTTCTGAGAATCACCGTTATGAAAAATGAGACTGACTACCCAGAGGAGGAGGGACCATGAAATAAATATTTGTTTGGCTTAGATTTAGATAACCATCATAGGGAGGATAAAACAGGATAAGTGAACATGATTTCTAACTCATCCTTAACCTCTAAGAATAAAAGATGCTTATGAACAGACATTAAAAGCATGGCTGTATATAAAGACTGTACAGACTACACACTAACCCCATTGAATTCTGAGGGCAGGTTTTGTTTTTTGTTTTTTTTTTTTGTTTTGTTTGTTTTTGTTGCAACAATTCAGTTATTTACAAAAAGTAAATAACAGGTGTATAACATGTTATACACCACCAGAAAGCTCCAATTCTCAGGATTCTGACCACGTAAACCATATCAGGATAAAATCACAGCAGACACAATAAATGCATTTGTCAGACTACAAACAAACAATACTAAAAGTGACACACTTCAGGATGTTACCTTTCCAAAGACACCTTGTCTCTGCTTGTACTCCAAATGGTTCAGACCCAGCTTTCAATTTAGTTTAGGTATTCCTGGACAGGCACTTTTGACTGATTTTACCCATGATTCTTAGCAGTTAAAGACGACAGATATTACAGGTCAAACAATTCACAGAGGCCGCATGTTGGTTCTTACCTCTCTATCAAACCATGACTGTGTCAGGATGAATACAAGTACCACTTCAGCCCTAAGACACTTTATGGACAAAAGTATTTGGACACCCCTGTCAATTTTTTGACATCAGGTGTTCCAACCAGACCTGCTGTGACAGGTGTATAAAATCAAACACCTACCTCCATTTGTGGTATTAAATGGGTTTTTGTAAAGAGCTCAGTGACTTAAAGTGTGGTACTGTGATGGATGCCAACTTGGCAACAAGACATTTAGTGAAATTTCATCCCAGCTAGATATTCCACTGTCAACTGTAAGTGATATTAGAAAGTTTAGGAGCAACAGCAACTCAGCCACAAAGCAGAAGATCACATAAAATCAGAGTGGGGTCAACGATCACTAAGGTTTGATGCATAAATGCCGTCAACACTCTGCTGATTCCACTGCTGAAGAGTTCTGAAGTCCCACTAGCATTAATCTAAGCACTAAAACTGTGCAGCAGGAGCTTCATGGAATGGGTTTCCATGAGATTATGGACCAGGCCTTCTGGTCCAACATCAGCACCTGACCTCATAAATGTTCTACAGAATGAATGCGCACAGAAACACTCCAAATTCTTGTGGAAAGCCTTCCAAGGAGAGTGAAGGCTGTTAAAGCTGCAAAAGGTTTAGTTTTTCCACATGAATATCTAATCATTAACCCATGGGTTTTTGATTTTTATTTTATCATAAGCTTTTAATTCCTCCATTAGAGAGAGTAGAAATAATACCAGCAAAAGCTTGTACATTTCTCAATCTTAATTTTGATACTTTGCAAGTTTATGTATTGTCGTATTTAATATTTCATTCCTGTACATTGAGAGGAAAGCTAACCAGAGTCAAAGTCCTTGTTGCGTACTTGGCCAATTAATACATGTAGGCTACCACTGTCGTCAAAGGAGGACAGGGAAAAGCTGAACCTCTGGCTCGCCGAGCAGGAGAGGCAGATGCAGACAAAGAAGCCGAGGCTAAGCTTAGCTAAGTCGTGGTAAAAGAGGAAAGGGGGGCTAAGAGAAAAGCAGCTGAACTGCTACCCTAAACTGCTTGCCTAAACACACAATAGCTGTAAAACAGTAGTGATTAGACGTAGAAAGAGTACATAAAATTAACTGTAGCTTGATCAGCGCTTAGAAAACCTTAGCAGAGCATCTGCAGTAGGAGGAAATGACAGAATATGCTCACCATACGCCAGCCATACTGATGGATGGGGTTGTGAGGGGGAGCAAACTGAAGCAAAAAACAGCAATTTTTGAGTTTTATACAAAATCCATACATTTTAATAATGATGTTGTGGTTCCAGTTTCGAACCAGTATACCCAAGAAGATCTCTGAGAGGTATGAATGACAATTGGAGCAACAGGGAGGTTTGCAAGTCGAGACGGACATACATCCAGACATAGAGACAGACAGCTCTCCATTTATAGTAGTAAGATTAGACAGGGGACAGAGTCAGAAACTCTCAGGGGAGAGGTAGAACAGGGAATGATGTGGAAAAGGAGCCACAAGTGGGATCATGGCTAGCTGAGGACGATAAGGACAATAACCTCTGAGTCAAACAGACCAACCACCAGGCCCATACACTGAGACATTTCACTAACTTTTCTCCCTATAAAGGTAGTATTTGTTTTAAATGCTTCACTCTTTCCTGTAAAGTTTTTCTTTTCTTTTTTTTTTTTTTTTTTTTTTCATTTTTTCACAGGTAAAAAGCACAATCAGGATAAGTCTTCAGGTCAGGTCAGGTCTGGGAACATATCCCAGTTCAGCACTTCGCCACATCAACCTTGGTCCATACTGCTCTGGCATCCTGATGGCCATCCTCCAAGCCTGTGCCAGGCCCATGTCCCATCTCTCCACCCTCCCAGTTGCGGTCTAGGACCCACTGTATGGACCAGCCCATCAGGTTCTGGACTCCCTGTAAGCAATGAGCTGGATCAGGCCCAGGAAAGTGTACATTAAAGTGCCATTAAAAGTCTAAAAGTCTTCTATCACAATAAAATAAATTTACGGTCAGATTTTTTTACATTCTAACAAAGTATCAGAGATACTTTAATAGCAAATCTGCAATCGTGAATTTTTATTTAGTCTAAAATCCAAAAAGCAACATTTTACACAGGGATTCTTCTCCATTAAAAACAAAGGAAAAAAAATGTCACTGGATTTCAGAAATTATAGAAAATTATAGATGGGAGCTTCATTAATTCAGTTTTTTTTTAAATTAATATAATGACATGTTGTTCTGATAATGCTGCGATTTTTATTTTATTGTGAACCTTCCTTTCATACACCAGGCTGTTTCCTGTTCCTGTTTCCTTATATGGAGCCCAGACAGCAGAGAGCCTGCTGTGACACGGCCCCGCCCCTCTCTGTGACATCACAGCTGGAGTTGTGGTTTGATATGTGTTGTGGTCGACTCTGAGGGTTTCTATCAGAGGCGTCAGCAGCTTCTCTCTGACCTGGTTTAAATGAGCGAGAAGGCTCCTGAGACGACGAGGATTCATCTGATAATTCAACGGATTCAAACCCCGCCGCTGGTTGCTGTCAAAGCTGTCAGCAGTTTTTAAACGCAGACAGGAAACGATTTTAACCCCAAACTGTAAGATAAACACCTCCAGACAAGGAGTAGCAACATCAGGAGGTTTATATCTTCATAGAGACCAGAAAAATGCAGGACTACAACTAGAGAAACTACTTGATCATGAGGGTGGAAATGAAGCCAGCAGCTACACTTCAACATTTACCAGTACAACTGAGCGAAACCAGTACTAGCCCCCTTATGCCAACACAGAAGAAATAATGTGGTTTGTCCTGATTGCAGCAGCAGAAGAGGAAGCATCACAGCACACTCATAACCTCAGTTAATAACACAAGGTTCAGATGACTTTGGACTGGTCCACTGAGCTGTCTGTGAGGATTTTAAAGGGAAATATGACATGAAGGAGCAGAGGTTCACTTATTCTACATCACTGCAGCTGCAGGGAGAAGTTCCAGAGGCATAATCAAAGTGTGCTGGAAGGGAAGATAAAGTGTGAGATTAATCAGGATCAAAAACTGATGCACTAATAATGGACCTTGACTTATCACGATTAGCATTTATACTCACAGCCCTATGAAAAACACAACATTCATAATATGTACAGCATCAAAAGATGCATTTCATAGAGCAGCAACTGCATTAAAATGTCAAACCATAGTAAGGTAGATCCCTATAGACACATGGAGACAATGAGTACAATGATTACTGTGTGGAAAAATGGCATGAAATAAGTACAAAAATAAGATTTAACACCAAAGCATTATATTGCAACAATAGTGAACATGCACAGTCTATGTGTTTATTTTCAAAAGTTAGACCCATGGACATTTTGATATATATATATCTAGATGTTGTAGGTTTGAGTAATGATGGGGGTTGGGGGTCGCATGTGTAAGTTTTAAGCCTGGAGGGCGCAATGGAGTTATCACGGAGCCTGATGTGCCAGTTTTCAGGTTACACAACTAATTCCTGACTAATAATGAGCCAACAATGTTCTTTAACACTGGTTTTATATCAACATGAAAATCTTTTCCTGTCACACTTTGAGCTCAGATTTCAAATGTTTTCAAGTTGAATTAATGGGAGAGAGAAGGGAAGTAGATAAATGGTTTAACATTCCTTTTTCATACTCTGTGTACTTTAAAGCCCTCTTTTAGTTTACTTGAAAAATATATTGTATTGAATGCCATATTTTTCCATTGTTATCAGATAGTTATCAGATAAGTCCCACTTCATCAAATATTTTCTGGGCTATTACTATAGAGATTCAATTTCATTTTATTAAAATAGGAATATTTCTTTTTCTCAGCAAAAAATACAGATAAAGGCCTGCCTCCAAATAATAATCCTCCTTTATATTGTACTTTCTACTTTTTTTTATTTTTCAAAAGAGGCCTAATATTTATTTGAGGATTTGCTTTACATCACCTGTGCATTATTACTTTTAGTTTGTCCCCTCAGTGCTGCCATCCATACATGGGGATTCTTTTAATTCTGCTTCTAGAATTATCAGAAGTAATTGCATTAAAATTATTCTATAGTTTTCAGCCTGTTGTATTTGTGTTGTTCTCATACCAGTGTTGGGAAAGGCCTATGTTGAGCATATGGACATTATATGCCTTAACCATCTTCAGGGACAGGCTCTGTTATTCTGGGGTGGCAGGCTGAAAAGTTTGCGATCCCCTGTCAATAAATGTGATAAGTAGGTGTTGTTGGGTATTTGGGTATTTCTATTTTAGATTTGGATATTCCCTGAGGTTCTCTGGCTTTGTTACCTTAGAAGAGACGCTCCAAAATAGTTTATTCACTTGCTACGATTGGTTTTAGATTGCTGCTGAGGGGCCTTGTGCTAACTTCTGCTTGGGGGCTCAAAATAACTAAAACAGGCCCTATGTACTGAGAGAGGTATCACATTAAAACACTTTTGCACTTCCAAAGACTGAAACTCTGAAGTGACTTGTTCTACTTTGGTGATTTCCTCACAATAAAGTCATAGCTGACTGTTTTCCTTTGAATGTGCCGACTACTGTCATTCTACAGCTTAGTTTAGAGCTCAGAATCTGTAATTCTGCGGCCTGATTTCAGTAATGACAGAAATGATAAGCTTTACATCTCTTTGATATGATTTAATCTGGTGATGAACTGTAGAGGCCTACAGTAAGAAGGGTGGCCTTCAGTCTGATCCATTCATACGTATCCACACACATCCATACGCCACTGCAGCAGCAGTGTCAGAGGTAAATGTATTGTAGTTTTAACTGAATCTTTTCACCTTCTAGTACAGTTTATAAAAATGTTTTTCATGTTTTACATTAAATTGTATTATCAGAAGATGGTAGTAACACGTGGTCTGATCCCCCTGAAATTGTCCTCTCCTCCTGTCACTCAGAGAGTAAAAGCTTTCCGTTCTGACCACAGCAGAGTGGTTTGTTCAGAAAGCCCCCGCTGCAGCGTCAGGTTCACCGCTCTCTCAAGGTGTTTCCAGTCACCGCAGCAGTACAAGTCCTAGAAAGGCAAACACCGCCGCAATCAG
The DNA here is from genome assembly GCF_018320785.1 of Cheilinus undulatus. Lineage (NCBI taxonomy): Eukaryota > Metazoa > Chordata > Actinopteri > Labriformes > Labridae > Cheilinus > Cheilinus undulatus. Next base: position 6,828,188 of record NC_054865.1, read on the forward strand.
AGTAGCTGAAACTCACCCCTCTGATTAATAAATCTGAGCATGTGTCACAGAAAACCAAAACCGCCTCCTTTGCAGGAAACTGAATTATTGTGACCCTCTTTTATTTTGGTGGGTGGGGGAGGTAAACAGATTCTGTGGAAGATGACACTTCTTTCCTTGTTGCACCTTCATTTTTTCTGCTCATTATATTCGGCATTCGCTGGAAGTTTATGGATGAATATTTTAACCCTTTAAAGCCTGATGCCTCAAATAATAGTCAGAAAATTCTCTCTTTTGTTTGGAAATAAGTTGTTTTTTTAACCTTCTACAGAACACCAAAAACAAAAATTGCCATAACATTTCACATATATATTTTTCCATCACATTTGATGCATAAGGCATTTCTGACTATTGATAATGACCTGGAAAGAATTTTTTTAACCACTCATCAGTTTGTTTTCAAGAGGTTTTCAAGGAAATTATTGACCATGTTGATTAGACAGAGGTCTCACAAAATCGTGTATCAAATATGATACAGTTTGCTTTAAAGGGTCAGTGAGGAAAGTTTATCGGAATCCTGAGACATAAACCTACACATGGGAAAAATCCCGATATGTTTGAGGGCTCTGATTTAAGAAACATTTTAGATCCTTTTTTATTCAGATATTTCCATTATGTGATTTTAAAAACTTATTCTTACTCTCAAAGTTTCATTAATTTGATAAGCATGATGGGTAATAATAATAATAATAATAATAATATCTTGAATTTATATAGCACCTTTCGAGGTAGGCTTTTATAAGCAGTTTTCTGTAAATTTTTAGGAGTTTGTATTAAAAACCAATACTATTTTTGGCACACAGATGGCCTAGCGGTCTAAAGGCTCATTTATGCTCAACATTAAATACGGATACGGCCGGAGCCTTCTGTCCGTGCTCCGCGTTCATTTCGTTCGTATTTCTGCATGTTTCCCTAAAGCTTACAGATAGGGGCCAAATGGAGCAGTGAAAATGGAGATGCTCTAGTGAGACACGAAGAAGAAATAACAATGGCAGAACTTTTTGAGGAAAAGTTGTGCGAGTTGGTTAGAAACGATGCCTCCGTTTTTGTCTTTTATGCAAGAGGTACATTACCAATACCTCCTCCACAGTCGCCATGTTTGTTTTTGAGTCTGTTGTTGTCATAAACTTTTGACTCTGGGCTGCCTCCCCTGGTGGATGTATCGGTTAACATCCATGCCAACGTAAAGGACGCATGGAAGTATGTGGGCAGTGACGCTAACATCGTTTGAAAAGGACGTATACATTTTTGTACGTAAAGGGAGTATAAATGGGCCTTACGGCACATGTACACGGGCGGCCTGGGTTCGAATCTGGCCTGTGGCCCTTTGCCGCATGTCTCTCCCCACTCTCATCCCATTTCTGACTCTATCGACTGTCCTCCCTTACAAATAAAGGCACATTTACTACTACTCCTTAAAACTGGCCAGTAAAGCCCATCATTACAAAGCCTTGGTATTCTACATCTGCTTAGAACTTCTGTCCATACAGGTACATCTAAGAAAAATAAACCATGAAAAGGTTAATTTTTAAAATTTAATTCAAAAGGTTAGGCTTACATGTATTCTAGATTTGTCTCAAACAAAGTGAAATATTTCAAAGGCCTTCCCGTTTTAATCTTGATGATTATGGTTTATAATAATATCATCTGCTGCTGTTGGTCCGCTCTGCTTTATCAAATCCTGAGTCAACACTGTCAGCTGTCTACCAGGAGATTTTAGAGAACTTCATGCTGTCATCTTCTTAGAAGCTTTATAGAAATACAGATTTCCTTTTCCAGCAGGACTTGGCGCCTGCCAACTGTGAAGCCAAAACTACCAGAAACTGGTTTGATGACCATGGTGTTACTGTGTTTGATTGGTCAGCCAACTGGTCTGACCTGAACTCCGTAGAGAATCTCAGGGAAATGTCAGAAGTGAAGATAAGAGACACCAGACTCAACAATATAGATGAGCTGAAGGCTGCTATTAGAACTACCTGGGCAGCAGGGTAACAGGCTGATTGGCGTAGTACCACATAGCATAGATGCAATTCTTCATGCAAAAGGACCTGCATAAATTAGCACAATTTTCCAAAAGGTCAATATTTCTGCAATATGAATCCTTATTTTGGACTAGCCTTCTGTGATATTCCAATATTTTGAAATTGTGGATTTTTAAATTTTGTGAGCTGGTAGCTGTAACTATCAGCATTAACTTTCTAAGGTCTTACGGGGTTTTCCTTGATTTTTACCTTGTTTTCTAATTTGCCATTTTACTAACCTGACATGCCAGATGGATGTGCTTCACACATGACATAGCCGCTACCATAAACTCCATGCAGAACTGCACAACGCAAACCATGGCGTCTGTAGACATGTCAGTACATGACTTTTGTCATTTTTGAAAAGAAAACAAGCCATTGCTGTTCTTTATTCTTCTTTTAACAAAGAACAAGTTCTGATAAAACTGGCCCTTCAGCAGCATCCATGCTAATCTCTTTCACCATAATTGCACTGGCCTCTTGTTGCTGCTTGCTTACGTCATGACTCTGCCACGCCCCAAAGTACTGCCCCTCGACACTGATTGGTCCTTTCACTTTCTAACGGGGCCCAAACAGTTCAGATGGGAGCTTTGCAAGATGGAGTAACCAGTGAGGAACACGGAAACGGGCGAATCCATCTGCTTGGCAAGGTTACCATTTTACTGTACATGCAACTAACACAATACCCCAGTGGTTTATACCAAAATTTTCAGGACAATCTCAGCTTTATGTATGCTGAGGCTCATGTTTGTCCTAGAGGACTGTGTAAAGAGTTATTTTAGCCCAAATGCCAAAATTTGAAAATGTTTAAATCTCTTGTGAAAACACACTTTTACTCATGTGGACCAATTGTTTTGGTGCTTGAAATAGATTTATCAATGTCTTAGCTTCACAAAAGTAGTGGAATAAATGAATAATATAACAGGTAAGTGCAGAAAACGTGTCTAAAATGAAATTTTGCCATATTGTTTGTTGAGCATAAATGTTGTCTGTCATGCTATTTTCACCAAAACGAAACTGTGTTAGCTTTATCACTGCTTCTCAGTATTTGTTCGGCTTCTGCAACATTAAAACGCTCCGCCATCTTTGGAGATCAACAGGTCTGATTCTCTCCTCGTGCTCCAGTCGCTCCCCTTTCCTCTCCTGCAAAATCTGTGATAAGGAGGGCCTTAAGGATTTCAGAGTGTCAATTGGTTGGGAAAAGGTTGACGGATGACGCACAGGGAGAAGTGACAGCATATGCCCATTGCTCTCTTATTGGCCTGGTAACTCTGTCTGTGGATCACATGGAATGGCAAAGAAAGGTGAAAGTAAAAGATGAGATTTTTCTGTTCACAGGAGTGTTTTCTATGATGTAAAATGACAAAGATATTAATTAAAGCTCAGCCAAAACATGCCAGTGTATGCTTAGGCCTCAGAAGGTTAACATGCAGAACAGAATACTTAAGCACTGTGACTGATCCACAGCTGAGGAAATATTTAACCTTGTACAGGCTCAGTGAACACAACCTCGCCAATAAGAGCAGACGCCACAGACAAAGCTGGAACCCTAAAAAAGAAAGAGTGTGCACCCACTGCAGCCAACAGGAGGTGAAACAGAGCTGTGCTTTCTAACCTCCTGTCCTTTATACAAGGACAACACTGACAAGTTCTTCTTACTTTTCAATTCATCAGGATGAATAATGAGCAGAAGCTTCCATATCTGCTGGGTGAAGTGCAACAGAGTGCAAATGCTGCAGCAAATTATATGAGCTGTTGTGACCAAAGAAGAACCTCAAAAACCACACCACCTCCTTGAACAGGACTGACTACACCTACTAAAAATGCAACAAATTTAGCAGCACTAAACAGTCGAAAAAGATATTCCACGTTGTGTGTTTTCTAACGAACATTTTTGCACTGCACTCTTAGCGATACTGAACTATGGTACAAATTATCTTTCTATTTTAACACCACTGCAGCTCATAGGGCAGCATCATGTGTTTTAGATATACCTCGTCTTATGCAAATGATTAAATACACTGAAAATAGAACAGAAGAAGCAAGCCTCGATAAGAACAAATCCACTTCAGAGATTTTTCCACTTCAGAGATTTTCTTTGTACATGTTTTGAAGACTGGTGGGCAACAAAGGAAAACCCTTAGCTGCAGAAAGTTTCTCACATCGCTGATAAGCATCAACCTATCGATCAAATCAGGTCAGAGACGAGCTGACAGCGTGGGATGAAGTAGAAGCAGAGAATGAACGAGGTAGTGATGCTTCTACAGAAGAGAGCAACCTGAGTCACAGCATGACTGTAAACCAGGTCAGACTGCAACACGCTGGCTTCCTGCAGCGACTGTGATGCTGCAGAGGCAACTCAGCAAATCAAACCCCAATAAAGGTGAAGGGGGGGCAGTTGGTGATTCAGGGGCCCAAATTGACCAGGGGCCTTTATGAAGTGGCCGAAATGTCGTCATGAGGGGGTGTTCTTCCTGTGTTGTCAGATATTAAAGACTGAAGTCATAATGTGATGTCACTATACATGATTTTCCTTCCTGTAGAGTCACCGACTGCTTACACAACAGGTAAAAAAAAAAAAGACATAAATCTATCCAACATTATTAACTGTTTTCCTACAAATATACAAAGAATGTGATGTACAACCTCAATTCCCAAGAAGTTGGAGCACTGTGTGAAATTTAAGTAAACACAGTGCAAATCTCATAAACAACAACATAAACATAAACAACAAATCAGATGCTGAAACTGAGACATTTCACCATTTTATAGCAAAATGGAAAACTCTTCTGTGGTCGGATGAATCAACTGAAATTCACTTGATATTTTGAAATTCTTGGAATTCTAAAAATTTCTATATGGTCACCATGTCTTGTTGACAAAAGAGGAGAGGGACCATCCAGCTTACAGCACCCCTTTCTGATTCCTGATTTTTTAATTTATTTAATTATTTTTTTGCATATTTATCACACCTAAATGTTTCGAATCATCAAACTAATTTTAATATTGCACAAAGACAACCCAAGTGAATAAAAAAGTCTGTTTTTAAATGATGATTTTATTTATTAAGGGGGAAAAATCTATCTGGCCCTGTGTGAAAAAGTAATTGCCCCCTGAACCTAATAACTGGTTGTTCCACTGTTGGCAGCAATAACTGAAATCAAGTGTTTGTGATAACTGGTGATGAGTCTTTCTCATTGCTGTGGAGGAATTCTGGCTGACTCTTCTTCACAGAATTGTTTTAACTCAGCCATATTGGAGGGTTTTTCAGCATGAACTGCAAGTTTGAGGTCACACCACAGCATTTCAATCGGATATAAGTCCAGACTTTGACTGGGCCACTCCAAAACCTTAATTTTGTTTATCTTGAGCCATTCAAAGGTGGACTTGCTGGTATATGTTGGGTCATTGTCCTGCTGCATAACCCAAGAGTGCTTGAGCTTGAGGTCATGAACTGATGGCCGGACGTTTGCCTTCAGGATTTTCTGGTAGACAACAGAATTCATTGTTCCATCAATCACAGCAAGTGGTCCAGGTCCTGAAGCAGCAAAGCAGCCCCAGACCATCGCACTGACACCACCATGTTTGACTGTTGGCATGATGTTCTTTTTATCAAATTCTGTAATTTTTACACCAGATGTAACGGGCCACACACCCTCCAAAAAGTTCAACTTTTGTCTCGTCAGTCCACAGAATATTTCTCCAAAGGATCATCAGGATGTTTCTTTCTTTTTTGTCAGCAGTGGTTTTAGCCTTGGAACCCTCCCATGATGCCATTTTTGCCCAGTGTCTTTCTTATGTTTGAGTCATGAACTCTGACCTTTACTGAAGCCAGTGAGGCCTGCAGGTCTTTGGATGTGGTTCTGGGTTCTTTTGTGACCTCCTGGATGAGTTGTCGTTGCACTCTCAGAGTAATTTTGGTTGGCCAACCACTCCTGGGAAGGTTCACCACTGTTCCCAGTTTTCTCAATTTGTGGATAATGGCTCTGACTGTGGTTTACTGGAGTCCCAAAGTCTTGGAAATGGCTTTGTAACCTTTTCCAGACTGATAGATTTCAATGGCTTTGTTTCTCATTTGTTCTTGAATTTCTTTGGATCTTGTAGCATACTTCACTTTGTCTGACAGCTTCTATTTAAGTGATTTCTTGATTAAACAGATCTGGTGGTAATCAGACCTGGGTGTGGCCAGTGAAATTGAACTCAGCTTTCCAAGACCTGTGGTGAATCACAGTTAACTCATGATTTAACAATGGGGGTTTACTTTTTCACACAGGGCCAGATTGATTTTTTTTTACCCCCCTAAAAAAAATTAAATAATTATTCAGACACTGCATTTTCTATTAACTTGGGTGGTCTTTGTGAAAAGTAAAAATTGGTTTGATGATCTGAAACATTTAAGTGTGATAAATATGTAAAGAAGTCAGGAATCAGAAAGGGGGCAAATACTTTCTCCCAGCACTGTATAACCTATCATTTATGTTTCTCAAGCATGATTAAAAAAACATATACTATATAGACAAAAGTTTTCAGCCACCTGGCCATTACACCAGTAGGGACTGTAATGAGACTATATTCAAATACATGTACTTTAATATGGAGTAGCACTCCGTTTGCAGCTAAAACAGCCTCCACTCTTCTTGGAAGGCTTCCACGAGATTTTGGAGTGTCTCTGTGGGAATTTGTGCCCATTCACTCTGTAGAGTATTTATGAGGTCAGGCACTAATGTTGGAGGAGAAGGCCTGGTTCTCAACCTCTGTTCCAGTTCATCCTATTGGTGCTCAATGGGATTGAGATCATCAGTGGGACAGTCATGTTCCTTCACACCAAACTCATCAAACCATGTCTTCATAGTCCTTGCTTTGTGCACTGGGGCACAGCCATGTTGGCATAGAAAAGGGCCTTCCCCAAACTGTTGCCATGAAGTTGGAAGCATAGCATTGTCCATACCGTTATCCCTTCTCCTCCAAGCTTCAAAGTTACTACAATACAGCCAGACAAGTAATGTTCTACCAGCATCCTTCAAACCCAGACTCACCCATTTGACTATCAAACAGGGAAGCATGATTTGCAACTCCACAGAACACGCCGCATCACAATCCAGTGTCTGTCCATACAATGCTTGGCATTAGACTTAGTGATGTGAGGCTTGCATGCAGCTGCTCCGCCATAGAAACCCATGAAGATACCTCCACACATTTTTTGTGCTTACATTAATGCTAGTATAAGTTCAGTACTCTTCAGCAGTGGAATCAGCAGAGCATGGCGACATTTATGCACCATGTGCCTTAGCAGTCAGTCTCTGCTCTGTGATTTTACGTGGTCTTATGCTTCGTGGCTGAATTGCTGTTGTTCCTAAATGCTTCCACTTTCTTTGGAATATCCGGCGGGGATGAAATTCCACCAACCGTCTTATCTCAAGGGTGGCATCCATCACAGTACACTCTTCAGAACAACCCGTTTTATACCACAAATGGAGACTGCATGGCTAAGTGTTGGATTTTATACACCTCCAGTATTTTCTTCAAAATAAGAGTCGAATAGAGTAACGGATAAGAAAGGAAAACAGTTTAAACTTTTGATATTAACAGGCACAGTCAAAACTTTGTTGGCCCACTTAATCTTGTAGTTGAACCCGCTCAGCCTTCAGGAGGAGGAAGCAAGTGTGTGCATGTGTGTCAATTCATTACAGAGCCAGCCTCTCATCTGGCATGTAAACTATTGCATTTTAATCTGTTTATGTCAGTAAATGTGCACAGCATGATTTTATCATCTAAACAAGAAAATTTACTGAGAAAGAAAAATAAGACATATTCAGTGGGTCATGTCTACGTACGGCATCGTCCTCAATGAGGCAGTGTATTTTTCAAGCTCATCTCAAATGTTTTTTTTTCCAATAAATAAATCAATGAATGAATAATTTCCTCGTGTAAGCATTTTTTGCAAGGTGGTATTATGAAACAGAGTAAAACCAACCTGATGCAAGAGCTTTTGATCTGAAGTATGATTCCATGCTGTGGCATTTGAATCACTCTCAGTGTGAACAAATGAGGTCAAGCAGACCAAAGTACTCTCAAGTGTGAAACTAGGAACATTTTGCAGAGTTGTCAGTGACTTTCTTGGAGCAGTTTGCTGATTTGAATTTATATTTAGATATTTTGAGGTGCAGATTTGATGCAGTAGATTTTTAAAAATGACCCAGAAAATCTGCAGGAACTTTGCAGGATTCTTGAACCTCAGCTTTGGCTGTGAAAATGGGTCAAGCATCGGGCTCTGTCATGCAGTCTGGTCTGCGTGGTTTACAGAGGACGATCAAAGACTCAAAGAGGATGACAGGAAAGATGGTGACATCATCAAAGGAAGTCCGACGGCAGTGCTGACTCTGACGGCGATCAGGATAAATATCAGAGGAGGCCCCAGGTCCAGCAGAGCACACAGAAAAGGTGTGAACATCAGGAGACAAGAACCATCAATCCACCTGGGTATCAATCAACAACTTTATCTCCAGCAGAGCCAGAGGACCCCTGAAACCGAGGCTGAAACATTTACGCAAAATCCAGATCTGAAGGACAGATAGAGCAGAGCAGAAGAGACCAGACCACCAGCATGTTTTCAACATCGAGCTACTCCAAAGTGACGGTAAGACCAGATCATCACTTCATCTCTAAGATTTGATTTTTATCACTGACTAAAGCTTTGAATGCATGGTCGAGGACAGAAACGGGGTCTGGTCAGGCACCTTAAAAGGTCAAGAGGCGTTTCAGAATAGCCAACTCAGTACAAATATTTAATCATTTTAATGCACAAAACTTAAATCATTATGAAATGTGATTTTCAGTGTTTTATGGTTGGATTATTTTTCTGAAGTTAAACTTCTATTCCAGTCGGCTGCAGTCAGGCAGAGGGTTTGATGGGAAAAGTGATATTATGACAGGCAATTAAAAAAAATTCTTAAACCATTTCATTGTAAATAACACTGAAAAATTTAATTCCTTTTTTAAATTATTTTATGTTTAGTTTAGTTTTTGATAAATTTGACCTCACAGGGCTTCCATATATTTCTGAAGCTTAAGCCTAAATATTTATTTATTTATTTATTTATTTTCTACTCTGATTTATTTATTTATATTTATATTTTGGATAGATCATAATATCACAATATATTTACAATGTTAGTTTAACATCCTGAGTTAATTAAAAATAAATAAATACTAAGAATCATAAATAATGCATTCATGACCATCCTCTTTATAGTTTTATAGTATATAATTACATAATGTCACTGGAATTTAATTGTAAAGCCATCATTGATATTTTTTTACTTTTCTAGTATTTTCTTCTGCAATGTCTTCTCTTTATTTTCTTATTTTCTCTTTTATACCTGGTTATATTTCCATGCAAACAAAGACCACATTTTGAATGCTCCACCTGTAAAATGTGACTTTAAATTAATTTTTTAACATTTTAAATGCATTTGCAATCAAATGTAAATGCGTTTGTAATCTTTGGGATTTGATTACAAGTTGTTGACATAAACTAAAGAGGAACTATCTCTGCATTTCTTTCGTAAAAGAGTGAATGTTTGTCATTCATATCACGGGTGGGGAACACACGCCCGTGGAGCCATTTATGGCCCTCCTCCTCACTCACTGTGCCCCGCAAGTTAGTTAACAAAATCAATAAATTATAAACATGAAGAAACACAATGAAAGTACAAGTGAATTCATATGCGTACATGAACAAGACAAATATTTCTATAATAATCTGTTGACTTCAGGTATATCTAGCATCTGTGAAACTGTTTTCTTACATTAGAAAAACATAGAAAGTTGAGTAAAACTCATTAAAAAGGGCCTAAATTGTCTTAATTTTGTGTTTAGGTCATGAAATTTTCCATCACTGTTGAGTTTACATAATGTGTTGGTACACTTAGATAAATTCTGATGGTATATTTATTTAAGTATTCCTTCTGATAAACCGGAAGTCACTGTCTGATTATGAGTATAAAAAATACGAGACCCTCTGGTAGCCAGACTTAATTCCACATGGTCCTAATTCAACAACCTCAGCTGTAAATCCCTGATTTATATAGAACCCTGTTATACCAGGGTGTGTCCATAGAAAATTGCCTTGGAAAGTTTTTAGTTTTTTCAGGAAAGCTGTGCCCTCATGTTTTCCACCTTTGTGTCATTTATAAACTTTAATGACTCTTCTGATGGAGATCATCAGACACTGAAAGTTTAAAACATTCATCCATAATTAAAAAAGCAAACATTTTATTCCTGCCACAGTCAGCTTAGCAATGGCCCAAAGGTTAATGTGTTTCTCCTCTCTTCCTCTGCAGGTTGCCTGTGTGGCCGTGATGATGATGATGATGATGATGACAGAGGCTGCGGCTGTGACACAAGCAAAGGCACACAAGAAGTTGACTAATGCAGCGGTGATAAGAACGGTGCCATTGCAGCTTGACCCCCACACTTTCTCTCATATCAGGGGCATCAGGCCGCTGCACAACGCCTCAATCTCCCCATGGACGTACAAGTAAGAAGGCACAAACACACACATAGATTAGTCAGAATGGCCCTTTAAGTGTTGTATCTATTATTGAATGTGCTCATGTCATGTCTCTTTGTCCTCAGTGATTCTCGTGATGACTCTCTGTACCCCCCGGTGCTCCGTGAGGCTCACTGTTTGCTGCAAGGCTGTTTGAACTCTGCGGGCCAGGAGGACATGAACCTGCGGTCCAGACCCATAATGCACCAGGTGCTGGTGCTGCGCCGGGTCAGGTCATCGGAGGATGAGTCAGGATCAGACAGCAGCTACAGCTTCCGCCTGGAGTCACGCCAAATCGCTGTGGGCTGCACCTGTGTCCGACCGAACTATAAACACGAACAACAGTGAAGAGCAACGCAGATTTGGTTACCAGACAAACGCAGAAAGCCGGGAAGACCGGCACTGACCAAAAAAAAAAAAAAAAACAAGGAAAAATGTTGAAATATTTTTGTACTATTGACAAGAACAGAAGCCCTGAGCGGACACACTGACATCCATGCGTCTTATTTATGAAACTACGTTGTTCTGATTTGGATTGTATGATTTTGGAGTGTATAACAGTAAGTCGTCTGCATAGGAACAAATAACATACTTATCCTCATGCAGCCACTGATAGGAAAGCTTTGTAAAAGTTGCAGACATTTGTGTAAGGCAGGCTGTTTTGTGAATTTGGAGTTGTGTTTATAACCTTTTTAAATTAAGAATTTGCATTTGTTTTTGATATTTTGTCTGGAAAAGGTCAAAACGCAGAGAAACACTGTTGCTTATGCTTGAATTCAACATGGGTGTATTTATTTTATCATGACTTATTTATGACTTAATGTTCTTATTTAAGTTTTTATTTATATGCCTTAACAGAGGGTATTTATTAAAGATCATTTACATTTTGCTGTATTTATCATCCAGAGGCTGAGTGTGGTGTTAACCCAATAAAAAACCATGAACAAGAGAGTAAAGTGTCACTGTTTTATTCTTGAATTTTAAAATATAATGCTATTTCTGTACATCATCATCGTCACTTCACCCTGACTCCTTTATATCGATGTTGCCAGGGAAAAAGACTGATACACACGCACATAAACAGCTGTAAACAATGTACACAGTCGATTATTCACCAGCAGAGTTCATTCAGTCATGGTTTAATGTTTGTGGGACATGTCCTGTATAGCTAAAAGCCACATGAGCTTTTCATTGATGGAAGTCTCACATGCTAACGTCTCACAAACATGCAGCAGGACTCTCGTTGTGCCTTTGTCCAGTTTACAAAGGAAAGACATACAGACATGTGACAGCATCATGTAACATTTACACCAACTGGTCATCTGAGTGGATAAATGGCATCCAGAAATGGGATAAACCCAAAATTAGAGAGTGGAAATGAAAATAAATCGGTGATGAAAGCAGGACAGGTGGACACAACTTCAGTCAGGAGTAATTTTTTTTATTTCTTGTCACCTTTTCACATGTCTCTAGGTCTTGTAATTGTCTCTTTGACATTTGACTGAGACCCATTGGAGTATTTTGTAATCTTTTACCATTGCTGGTTTTCCTTGCACTGTATGTCAGGATTACATCGGATCTGTATCAGACCTTTTTTGAATATAAACTTGGACACATTTCAGCCATGTGAATGAACCTTACTTTTTCTTGTTTTACTGTCTTACTCCAGTACAATCTCCATTTGCACTCTAAATCAGTGGTTCTCAACTCGACAGTCATCAGGACCCAACACATCCTTTAAATGAGGCCAAAATATTATAATCCTCTGAGACCAACATAGTCATATATGACAAGAGGAGACGCAGGTTTCCTTGTTGTGCCTGCCATTGTGCCTTTCTAATGATGCTATCCATGCTTGTGTAGTCCTTGCAGAAGCTTTTCTAGTGAGCCTGGAACATGGGTGACTTTCCAGGGTATATAAATATTAAATCCACACCAGTAACTCCAACATTGAACATCTTCTCACTCATTTTGCATTCAGTTTTCGATCATTTCTGCAGCTAGCATGAATCCACAATGCTTTGTGATAGGCTGTGAAAGCCAAAAGCATCATGCTGAATAAAACTGTGCATGTCTTTACACTTAGATCATGCAGGGAATAGGAAATAGCTCATAATGTAGAGAAAGAGACACAGAGAGCCTGTGACGTGTCCCTCTGTGTCTCTGCAGACAGGAACTGTTTTGAATGATGGCAAAAATACATAGAAGCACAAGGACTTTTTTGTCAATATGTGAATATTTTGAAGACTTTTTTGCATCAGAATATTTTTGTTTCACTTTTTGGTGCCCAACAGATGCAACAACAAGTTAGAGCATAAAAAAAAAAAAAAGCCTTAGCCATCATTGGTTACTGTGTGTTACACATAAATCCTTGAGCTTTAATTTTTGCTGGGATTTTTTGTTTTTATATTCCCACAACTTTTTTTTTTAAGTGACATTACTGCAGCACACACACTCTCAAAGGCCAGGTTGTCCTAAAAAAGGATATTTAGTGTTTGGCTGTGCACAACAGGGTGGATCTTTAATAAGCTTTTTTAAGACAAGAAGTCCAGGGGAGACAAAACAGTGAATAAAAGACTTAGGGCTCAGAGGGTTAAAAAGCCTCCCCAAATACAGTTTATTTTACTCCATTTCCTTTGATAAGATGTTTATTTTGGTTTCTTTCTAGAGATCTCCAGAAATAACCACGTTATTATGGGGAAACCAACTTCCGTATCCTGAGAAAACAAGACAAACAGCTCAAAATATTAAAAAAGGGGGGGAGTAAAATGGCAAAATGGAGTAAAATAAAAATATTTCAGTATGTATGCTTAGGGTCTTCATTTGCAGCTGGCTCCATGGCCTATTTTCTGGTCCTGACCCACCAGTTGAGAACCCCTGCTCTGATCTCTCTCAGGTTTCCAGTACTGGGCCAGCGAGTGAGGGTTCTGGATTAAAGTTGCCTTGGCATCTTAAATGTTTGGACTTGAATCTGTCGGCTTTTTGGATTTTTACTCTGTCATCTTTGGTGGTTTAACTCAATGTGGTTTTGACCAATCATGTCCTCGATTCTATTCTCAAACCAAGTTCATTTGGGTCTCAAAGCTGATCTGACCTCCCCTCCTGTTATCCTCTGATTTGTCTGAAACTCAGTCTTTACATTGCATATAACAAATTCTCGTTGATATTACACCCTTCCTTTTGGGCCTAAGTCATGCGAGGACCCTCTCTTTACCCAGACTTGTCCCTTACTTGGCTTACACGGCCTGCAGCTCTGTGAGACTGAGGCACACCTGCTGATGCTGATGTACTTTCCCACATCACCACATTCTGATCTCTTTCACATCAAGCATTTCTTTTTGTCATGCTGTTTAACAGCCAGTGCAATCCTCCAAACTGTCCTGAACATCAGGCCACTGACACATATCAGCTCCAGGTAGCAGAGGCTACCTCATGTTCATCTCCTTTGGCACTCTTTGAGGCAGTCCAGCCTCCTCTCATTCTCCGGGGGATCTCTTAATTTGGAAGTTAGAACAGAGAAGTGCGTCTCACAGCTCCTCAAGGTTCAGATCCTGCTCTGTTTGGTGGGTTTGGGTAAAACTTTTAGACTTGTGAAGATGTCAGATCCTTTACAAACATAACCACTCATACATGAACACAATGGCACTGTTGGCAGGGCAACAAAGCACAGTTAAACCCCTGTGATCCATCTAGTGATGACTGAATCTGCAGCTTTCTCCAGTTCCAAATGTTTCTCTTGAGATAAAGAGTTTCTCTCATGAAGAGTCCTGGTTTAACAGAGGAGACTCCTCCTCAGTCCTCCTCTTTGTCTCCTTCTCTTGCTCGTTTCAGAGTCTCTTCCATTAAAACTCCAAGTCAGGGCAGCGCCTGGTTTACGGCAACCATCAGCCCTCCAAAATGGCTTCCAAATGAAGTTCAGCTTGTGTTGTGATCAGGCCATCAAGACACCTGGAAGCACAAGAGAGCAGAGTCAGCACTGCTGTTGCAGCAAAGTCTTATAAACAGGACAGAAAACGTCAGCAAAACTCATCATGGCAGACTGAAAACTAAGCCATGTTGAACTCCTGAGTCCCTGCATGTACATGAGAGGAAATTACATTACATTTTTGTTTTCCTACAACATAGTAATTTTTCTGGCTATTAGAATTTTTTTTTAACATTCATTTGAGTTCCAGTGCAGCTTCAGCAGACAGCTGTCAACAGAGAGTACAATCCAGACCTGCCCTCTTTGTAAAGGCTCTTGAGATGACTTTGGTTATGAAGAGATGCTAAACAAACAAAGACGAGATAATCGGCTTGAAATTTTTGGGAAAGTTTGCTATGTAATTTCAAGAATTTTCATTGACATTTTGGGGAATTTATTCTGGAAATGTGTGTATATTTTGAAGAGTTTATTCTGAAGTTTTGGGAAAAATTTGCTTTGAAATGAATCGTATTTTATTGGGAATCTTGGGAAACTTGTTTGTATGTTTGGGGGAAATCTGCTTTGAAATTTTCAAAAATGTTCATGGAAATTTCAGGGGATTTGTGTGCTAGAAATTGCTAAGCAAATTTCAGGAATTTTCTTGGAAATCTGGTAAATGTATATTTTCTTAAAAACTTGATTGGGAATTTTTGGGCATCCCTTGACATTTTTGGAATCTGCTTTGAATTTTTCAGGTATTTTCATGAAACCTTCAGGGAAATTGTTTATCTTTTTGTCAGAATTTGCTTGAAAATGTTGAGGCACTTTCATGGAAATAACTTGATTTAAACTTTGGAGGGGATTTGCTTTTAAATTTTTGAGTAATTCTGCGGAAATTTAGTAAATTTATGGGTTTTTTTGACTGGGAATTTAGGGGGGAATCTTATTAAGTAAGTTATTAAAATTTTCGTGGAAACTTCAGGTGGTTTGTTTGAATGTTTGGGGGAATTTTATATCACTTTCACTGAATTTTGGGGAATGTATTTATAATTTTTTGGAGACTTGATAGAAAAGATAGTTTAAGGGGAATTTGCCTGAAAATGATCAGGAATTTACATGGAACATATTGTTGGGATTTTCAGGCTTTATTATCACGTTTCAAAGCTCAGGTCTCTGGGGGTTAAAAGGATATGTCAGAGTTTTTTAAGTTAGATTGTAATAGCAGTTATCTTAGCTACAAGAGATTTCAGTCTCCATTGCCCCTTTAAGGAGAAAGCACTCAGAGAGCTTTGACACATAATGTTGAAAAGTAACCCTGAAGAACTCTGAGCAACATTTTCAAATTAAAGTTAGACTAAGAGGAGGCCTATATGGGTTAAAAAGGTTAAATGGCATCTATAAGGTTTCCTTTTGAAAATGTTGAGCTTTAACAGAACTTTTCCTTATAGATTTTCTGTAGACTCTTGTCCACTTGACCGTCTGTGTTTACTCTCTACCCCTCAGAACCCCCCTCTCCTCCTCCTCCCCTTCCTCCTCCACCTCTGGGTCACGCTCACCTCCACACTGTGCTTGTCCTGAAAGACACAAACATCAGAAAACTCCATTTAGTGTTTCATTTCCATGAAAAACAACCCAAACTTTACTAAACTTTCAATGCCAACAAAACTCTCTCAGAGTTAGTCCTCACCTCCTCCTGCAGCCTCTCCTGTGAGGCGTTCAGGTGCATCTGCCTCTGCTCCTTGTCAGCGTCAGCGCGATGCTCCTGACGCTCTTTGGTCTGCGCTTTCTGAGCGACTTCACGCTCGTGCTCCCGCCTCTCAGCCAGGTGCTTCAGCAGCTCGGCCTCCTGACACTAGAGACAGAAAGAGAGAGATGTTTCAGCTTCAGTGCTTCTCTGGTGGTTTGATTTTTAAATAAGCACTGCAATGAAAAAATGCTCCTTGTCTGGTCAGTCTTACCTGGAATTTCTTCAGTAATCAAGCAAAATGTCAGATTCAATACTTTTAGTGATAATTATGGCCAAGGCAGAGTGCCATGACCATAGTTTGTTTGTAAGGTTTCAATCGGGTGTTCCTCAGGGTTCATTACTGGGACAGCTGTATTTTTATTGGCATGTGTCCAAACCTAAATATCTTAACAACTCTATGATGGATTGCCTAGATATTTTGTGCAGACATTCTTGAACAAAAGAGGACTTATCCTGGTGAATTTGATGTTGTTTACTTTAACTATAGTGGAGTTATCAGACTGGCAGTTCAGTGTGTAATTCTTTGGTTAATGATCAAATACTTTGCAAACCACTGACATTTCCACCAGCCCTTCCTGTATCTTGATATGCTTTAGAGTTTATTGTAAGCATGCTCATACAAAACTAAGATAGTGCAGCATTTAAACATGCTGAACAATGATGTTAGCATTTAGCATAGTATAGCTTCACAGACCCTCAAGTCTGAGCCTTATTTCCTTAACAGTGACTCATTTCTGCTGACTCCTACCCTAAAAGTATTCTCCAGTTCTCGCTCACCTTCCTCCTCTCCTGGGCAGCGTCCAGTTTCTTCTGAATCTCTTCCAATGAGGGTTTCCCACGAGGCGGTGTGGTCGCCCTCAGCTCAGGTCCACCATCGAAGGTTGGTGGCTTCAGGATGACCTCGAAGGCCTGACCACTTGCCCTCTTGCTCAGCTCGATCACCTCCATGTCCCGAATGTTGCATAAGTTCAAGTCCACCACGCCTGCTGGATGAAGAACAGGAGACTTTAAAAATGGTCTCATCTTCATAAATTCAATGCGACCTTTGTTATTTTTAAAGAATTAAAGGCTTCCTTCCTGTATTGACTTGTAAAACGTGGAAAAAGATATCTTTAAATCAAATCTTGACTTGTGGACAATACATATGAAATCACAGGTAAAATGAAAAACAGCCAGAGTGCTGCTGACCTTCTTTCTTGTCGGCCGTGGTCTCTTTGAGTTCAGGGAGGATGCAGGAGCAGAAGAGAGACACCAGGGGGAGCTCTCGCATCTTCTCTCTGTATGCTGCAACATTCAGAGGGAGGGTCGATAAGTAAAACTCCAACTGAGGCCAAAGGATGGACACATTATGTAACACAGATGCCATCAGTTAGAGACCAAATTCAGTGAGGAAGTCACTCAGGTACCTGCTAGAGTCATCCTGCTGCTGTTCTCTGTCAAAGACACTGTGGTGAGGTAGAGTCTGTTCCTGTGGAGAGACAAAGAACTTACATTAGACACAATCAAACTGATCAATTAAGAGAGAAATCCCTGAGATAACATGCAGAGAAGACACTGAGCTGAAACAGAAGTAATCAGAGGTTAGTATGGCCTCAGAAAAGTGTCTCAGGCAATGAGACGGCTTTGCATCGTCTACAGGAGATAAAAGGTCATTTAGACAAAAGAGAACTACAAATTATTGGCTAAAACCAAGCTAATATAATTTAGATAAAACAGGCAGAAATTAAAAGTGTCATATTTAAAGACAAGAATGACCAAAAATCATAAATAAAAGCCAAAAGATCAAATGCAACTCTCTACTTTTGCATGATTTGGGGACTGTCAGTTGATCTCTACTCTACACTACATAAAAGATCGTTACATTTGTGCAACTGTGTTGATTTCCCAGTTTGATTATTATCTCCCAAGACCTTCTTTATAAAAGCATGAAGCCATTTATGATCTTTTTTTTTCAATGGAAAACAGAATATGAGGTGCATTAACTGGATTTTACCAACTGCTAAAAATTTTTTGCAGAAATAATATCAAAAAATGTAATTTCCTTCCTTATTTCAACATTCACATGCACAACTTATAAAACTGAATCTGTTTTGTGGCACATTAATGTTATGACCATGTCTTAGCTGGTTGAAAGTTAGTTGGTCTTAGCTTTTTAATGTTTAGATCTGAAAATTTCAACTCTGAAATCACGTTCAGTGCTCACTGGGAAGAGTATGAATAATAACATAATAAAATAATAAACTAAAATTCCTGCATCTCAGAGCAGCAACTTCTCAGGATGGTGCAACCTTGTTAGTATTGTTGTTTAACACAAGCTTTCTTTGATTTAACAGAACCAAAATTATTACATTTTCAGTCTATACATTATGTAGACCAGTGGTTCTCAACCTTGGGGTTGGGACGCCAATGGGGGGTCGCAAGATACTTTGTTTGCCAGTTTAATGTAATTGTTGCCACCTCTAATCCATTTCTGTTACTTTTAAAATCTAATTTCACCGATTTTCCAACATTTTGTTTTGCCATTTTTAACCCATTCTAATTTTTTTTTTCAACAAAAGGGATTTACACTTTTAAGAAGGCTATTTACTGCACAAATGATTAAAAAAAGACATTGTTTCTTCGATAAGGGTTGTTATTTTTTCAGGTTAAATATGAAATATGGTTATCACAGCTTCACTTTATAATAGATCATGATTTTGTTGACCTCCATGGGCCCCCAGGTTGGCTGGGCGCCAGAAAGCTCTCCCATTTATCCCCTCTTATGGGCAGCCTTGTCTGCACATGACTGTTCTAGAATATGCATGGCCGTGTTCAGCCACCTTCATGTACAGTGGGGGTCCCTGGTCTATGGGAACTTTGTTTTGGGGGTCGCAGGCTGGAAAGTCTGAGAACCCCTGATCTAGACTAGTGGTTCTTATCTGATGGGTTTGAGACCCAAAAGTTGGTTATGGCACCCTTTTTAGTAACCCAAAAAGACTGTGAAAGTCTCCTTAAACATGCATGTTCTGCACTATCTGAGGTCCAAACTGTTCTATTTTTTTAATCAAATAATTGATTTGATTGATTGGTGGAAAAATATTTTAAAATTTGGTTCACAGTTTCTCATTGGAGAGTCCATGGTCAGTCCCAAGGCTCTACCATAAGCACTGATCGACACAACCTGCCCTGTAAAGGGTTACAGGGGTTAGCCAATCCCAGCTGTAACTGTGTGAGAGGTGGGGTAGCCTCTGTATTGTTTGCCAGCCAATCACAGGGCTGACATGCAAAACAAGTTCAGACAGTTTGAAGCCTTCAATAAACTACTTGGTCTGTGGGAGGAAGCTGGAATCCCCGAAGGAGATGCAAACTCTGCACAGAAAAGCCCTGTCTGACCAGGATCCAAACGAGGAACCTTCTAGCTGTGATGCTGCAAGGAGTCTGTGCTAACCACTGCATCAGCATCAGTATGCAGATCTGCCAGAGATTCTGTTTAACATAATCAATCAAAAGGAGCCAATACGAATCCAACTATCAGGATGCAGCTTAACATCAACCCTTATGGAACAGTTGTGGACCTACTTTTAGAGAAAAAGTTTCAACTGGTAGCAAACAGCTGAATTAAGTGTATTTAAGCCAAATTATCATTTTGCAAAGTGGTTCGCTCCATGCAACCTGTTTGCTTCAATTGCATAAACGTAGTTCAGTTGCATGCTAGTGGAGCAATATTCTTTTGAGTGCAACAAATAATCTGAATGTCAATTATGGCTGAGTTTAACTGGCCTGCCAGTCAGAGTTTAGGGAATAAAAGCCCACAACTTTAATAGGAATGAGTCAGTACAATTAACTGCACAATAAAGGCAACATGTATTTATAACACAGCATGCTCTCTTTACACATGAGACCTTTATAAGCTAGAGATAAAGGTCAATTTTCACCTTATATTATGCTTCCAAATAAAAGCTTTGGTACAATATTTCATCTTTTCTCAGTCTGGCTCATGTCACCTGAAACCCTCTGTTTAACTAAAACTTTGCAGTTTGAAGTGCTGGTTGGTTTCTGTAATGCCAAGCAATGCCTCCATATACGTATCTTTAAGCCTGTATGGGAGAAAACAAAATCTCTGCTGACGTCAGAAACTGAAATTAGGAGCTGAAGATGTAAAGGTCAGGTGCCACCAGAGCTGAGCTGAGTCACCTACAGATAAATGAGTAATGGCTGTTTTTGAATCAGAAGCTGTCACTCAGGATGTTAAAATAATTCATCAAAACTGTGAAAATAAAAAGAGATGTCAACAAACTGAGGCACGATGAGTTGCAGGAGGTTAAACTCAGAGTCAGAGCGTGAATCATCATCCTGTTATGATCACATCATCCTGCAGACACACTAACTCAAACTGAACTGTGAGGGCAAATTCAATGGCAGTTTTCCTCAATGTTTCCTCTTTCTATGTGCGCTTATTCAGTGGAGAAAGTGATGAAAACTTCCATACAGAAACTCTGGCGAACACAAATGCTTTAGCTGCTGCTTCAACATTTATGAAGCACATTTTTCAGACACTACTTAATGGTAAAAACTAACAAAAACATAAAATCTGAACTGCCTTATCCAATCTAACCAATGCATGATTTCAAACAGCAATACTGAAAATCTGCAGCTAAAACTGGGTCATATTTGCACATTTCTTAAGTAAATAAAGCTTAAAAGCATGCATGTACTTTAAAAATTGGCACATTAGTTACAACAGTTTCTAATTAAAGGGAAAATGCAAAGAACTCCCTGTGCATTTGTGTCTTTGTGTGCAAGTGTGTGCGTGTGCAAGGTCTGAGGGATGATGTCATTGTTGCCAGTAAGCGCATCACCTTCTGCAGAGACGAGCGAACGAAGCACGCAGCTCAGACACCAAACTAATCAGAAGTAAAAGAAGTAAAAGAAACATAAAAGAAAGAAAGGTTGAAAAACATGAAAATAAAGTGCAGAATTTAGAGAAAAGAAAACACAATCACATAAAAGAAACTGGCTTTTCACATTTCTGTCTAAATAAAGCTGCAGGTTTCTGAGCAGCAAAAATGCAGAAAACTAGAGAAAAACGACTTCTAATCACAAAAATATAAAGACTTGTAGAGATAAAAGAGTAAATGTGCATGTTTGTACTCACCCTGCAGTGATGCTCGGTCTCTCTGTTCAGACTGAAGATCTGCAGCTCAGCAGCATCAGCACCAAACAGCAGTCTGCTGCATGACATCACCCACGGGCCATCTGATTGGCTGGAAGGGATACTGGGCCGTGATTGGTTTAGCAGGGCAGAGTGAGGAGGAGGAGAAGAAGGGGGAGGAAGGGGGTTCAGAGCAGTGTAGGTTTATTTTAGAGGGAGCCTCCACATCACTGCCAGAGAGCTCTTCATCAGAATCAGAGCAGTTTCTGTGAAAAATGAAGCTCTTGATTTTATGAGAGATTTCACTTTGTTTTTTCAGCCTTAGTGAAAATTAGAGTGCCATAAAAAAATAATTATAATGTTTCCTGACACTGAATGACAGCAGTAATGTAAGAAAAAATAATATCTAAACATAAACATGAACAAAAAGTTGTATAATTGCCTCAGGAAAAAGCTTTGAAAGAATAGTAGAGAGGGAACTTATCATTCTTCTTCCTTCAGGCAGGCTTAGATTGTTTACCAGTGGTTTCTTCACAGTGCTATTTCAAAGTGTGATATTTACTGTGAAGTTTCACCTTCAGTATCAATGTCACAGAGGCATGAAAGGGGGATGAAGTAATCCCCTCTGTGCCAGCTTTAGAGGTAGTAACAGTAAATGATTGTACTCTTTTCAACAGGACTATCACTGCATGGATTCTTTCATTAATCAGACATTTAGAGTAACCAGTTGAGCCTGCACTCACATTTTTAGAAGCGTTTGCTTGGCAAGATATAGGACAGATACATTAGTAGAAGGAGGAGATCCTTGTTCAATAAGGGATTTTTATAACATAGGAGGGCTTTGGATTTTCAGTTTTGACTGCCGTCTCTCCTCTGGACTTTATTTGCAAGTAAACTGGCGAGTCATTTTCTTCTTTTCACATTGGACCAGAGATAAACTTGCAGTTAACAATGCATACGTGTATGTATAAGTGCTGCTATACCTATCCAGCATTGGTTTGATGCATCAGCTTTGCAAGTCCTCAAAAACTAACTTAACGCGGAAGCGAGATGCAGAAAGCTCATGTGTGATAGAGGCAGTGTGGAGGTGGAGGAAGTGTGACAGTCAGCACAGCAGGAGGGCCGACAAAGTTTGAATCCACAATTATTCACTTTAAAAAATGTGTCATTCTAACTGCACAGACACAAACATGTCTGTCAAACCAGCTGGGACAGATCACTTCTGTTGTGTTGGTCAATGTATGAATCTGTAAAAATAATGAAGATTGATGGGTGTTACAGTTCAGAGAGTGACCATGCAAAGTGGCGACTTTAAGTCCTGTGCATCAAAGGCTGATTGTATTACTTTAATTTCCAATAAATATTCAGTGCTTAATGAATTTATTAGACCACCCTAACCCTAACCAAATTAGAGTTTATGCCACAGCTGCCCTAAATTAACAGCATTGATAATTACCAAAATCATTTTTTTGTTTCTGCAATGGTTAATCCACTAATATGTAGAAGTTTTTTAACCCAAATGATATTTTCAATGCTAAAATATAATTATTATTGTTATCCATGAATTTTCAAATTTACTGATTTACAAAAAAACTGAAAAAATAGAAAAGCACATTCATATTTCTTGATTAATATGTCAAATTATAGATATTTACTTGCATTCCTGAACAGAAAAATGAGTTTTAGAGGTTGAATGTTATGCTTGATTCATTTCTGACTTGTCAGAGAAGCCCAGTGAGCCGGTTCAAATTTGGGTGAATTCAGTTTGAAATTCCTCATTCCTGTTCAAAATGGTAAAACGTGGAGAGCTCACTGAAAATGAAAGAGTCCGCATTAAAGCACTTCATGATGCTGGATGGTCTCTGAGACAAATATGACAGGTGGTCTAATAAATTTGTTAAGCACTGTATATAATGATAATATTTTGGCAATATTATGAAAAACAGAAGAAAGAAACTTTCAGGACTCTTTCTAAATCAGCTTCCATAATAAACAAAGTAACCAATCAAACCCTTAAATGCATGGAGAAAAATGTTAGAGAAACAACTTGGTGATGGTGCGCTATCAGTCAGCGGTGATCTGGTGTTATTATTGATTTTAATATCATGAAAATTCTGATCTCAGAATCAACATCACAGTTACCTTCTCAAGAATCTCAGTTTTTTTAGTTTACATCCCATACATCAGGTTACTGCATATGATCTAAGCTCTCTCAAATGTCCTCCACCAAACAGGCCAAGGATTAAGAATTACCCTTTATGTGTTTTCATGGCTAAGCAGCTGCATACAAGCCTAACATCACCAAGTTCAATGCCAAGCGTCAGAAGGAGAGGTGTACAGCATGATTTTAGAGGACTTCAGAGTGGGTGCAGAACCATAAACCAACAAGAGGTGATTCACTGGAGGAGGTGGAGGAGGGATAATGGTATGGGGCTTTTTTTCAGGGTTTGGACCAGGCCTCTTACCTCCAGTGGAGGCTAATCGTAATGCTTCAGCATACCAAGACATTTTGGACAATGCAATGCTCCCAACTTAGTGGCAACAGTTTTGGGAAGGCCCTTTTCTATTCCAACATGACTGTGAATCGGTGCACAAAGCAAGGACTATAAAGACATGGTCTGATGAGTTTGGTATGGAAGAACTTGACTGGCCTGCAGAGTCCTGACCTCAGCCACATCGAGCACCTTTGGGGTGAAGTGGAATAGAGATTGCAAGCCAGGCCTTCTCTTCTAACATGAGTGCCTGATCTCATAAATGCTCTACAGAATGAATAGGCACAGATTCCCACAGAAAGCCTTCCAAGAAGAGTGGAGGTTGTTATAGCTGCAAAAGGGGGGCAACTCGATGCTAAAGTACATGTATTGAATACAATGTCATTACAGTCCCTGCTGGTGTAATGGTGGCCCAATACTTTTGTGTATATAGTGTGTTTATACATCTGTGTCATATATAGCATCCTCTTTAACCCCTGTGAGTAGAGGCACACACATTAAATCAGATTGCATCAAAAATGTATGAAACTATGAAAATCAAGCACCGTAAAACTTCAGTATCATGGCGATGAAAGTAGAACATGTTCTGGTGGGATCCAGCAGGTCTGGTTTGATCTGGTTGTCGGGTTGATGTGTTCTAAGGAAATGTCAGCTCTAAATATAACAGCTGACAATGAACTGTTAGTCATCCTGACTAAAAGACTCACCACACAAACACAGGAGCGCACACACAGATCTGGGATTGTGTGCTAACGCCTCCGTCTGTTGCTCTGGTTGAAAGCCAGCTCGACCGTCTATCGCTCCTCATTTTCATTCAAACTCATCAGGCAGACGACGCTGCACAATCTCACACATTTATGATGTTAATACGACAGGGAAACTGTCAAGATTTTAATAGAAAAGTAGCATTTTAAGAAGAAAACACTACTTTCATGACATGATTTTATGTCAGGGGTCTTCAGGGGTCCATTTTATGCCTCAGAGCGAAACTGCAGCGAAACTCTTTTTTTTTTGGTGAGAGCTGTAGTTAGAAATCGCTGAGTATCTTTCTTTCTGTCCGGTCAAGGCCCAAATGTCACCTTTCATTTGACATCTTTCCACCTGGCTGACACTTCAAATAACAAAGAAATCAACATTTAATGAAATTCAATTTGACAGAAAATTAACTGCAAGCATGCACATCAAAACTAACTAGCAGAGCTGAAACTGGAGGCATGCTTCTGGTGTTTCCAACAACTTCACGTGTCCTTTTTTTATGGATTTCTTAGGATGTTTGAACTAAATGCTCAGAGCTAAAGATGCAAAACACACTACACAGGATTTTCCCTGTTTTTAGGGTAGTTGAAGTAGGCTGCGTACTATCAACAGATAAGGGACAGACTGCATACCACAGACTTAAAGATAAAGCCTGCACAAATAAAGGAATGCAAACACAACATAGCTAGAGTTCTGCATCACAGTTAAGTTGCGATTTAATTCACCTGAAACAATTAGGAAAATACTTTACAATATTGTACAAAAATGGCATAAATACTAAGTAAGGAATTGGGAAAAAAAATAGCTGCTTACAACAAATCAGGACATTTTCTGGGTTGGTCAAACTAAAATTCAGGGGTGCATGTGTGAAAAGGACTTTAATGATTATTTCATAGATAACAGCTGTTAGATAAGGTTATAAAAATGTTGTACAGCCATTAGAGAACAAATTTAGACAACTGTGAACATTTAGATGGTGATTAACTGTATCTGACTCCTATAAGTTGATTATCAGACTGTGTGATTACTCAGTACTCAGTCATTACTTCTTCACTCTCCAGCGCTTTGTCTCCAACCATTTCTTGGTGCTTTTTGAGGTATGTTTCAGGTCATTGTCCTGCTGGAACACCCATGACCTCTGACACAGACCCAGCTTTCTGACACTAGGCCCTACATTGCGGCCCAAAATCTTTTGATAGTCTCCAGATTTCATGATTCCCTGAACACAGTCAAGGCACCCAGTGCCAGAGGCAGTAAAACAACCCCAGAACATCTTTGAACCTCCACCACGTTTGACTGTAGGTACTGTGTTCTTTTCTTTGTAGGCCTCATTCTGTTTTCTGTAAACAGTAGAATGACGTGCTTTTCCAAAAAGCTCTACCTTAGTCTCATCTGTCCAAAAAAATGTTCTTCCAGAGGGACTGAGGCTTACTCAGGTGCGTTTTTGCAAACTCCAGTCTGGCTTTTTTATGTCTCTTTGTCAGCAGTGGGGTTCTTCTCGGTCTCCTGTCATAGCGCTTCATCTCATTCAGATGACCACATATGGTCCCAGCTGACACTTTTGCACCCTGAGTCTGCAGGACAGCCTGAATTTGTGTGGAAGTTGACTGAGGATGTTTATCCACCATTCCAACTATCCTGTGTTACATTCTTTTGTCAGTTTTTCCTCTTCCGTCCACGTCCAGGGAGATTAGCCACAGCTCCATGGGTTTTAAACTTCTTGATTATATTACACACAGTGGACAAAGGAATTTCAAGATCTCTGGAGATGGGCTTGTAACCTTGAGATTGTTCATATTTTTCCACAATTTTGCTCCTTAAGTCCTCAGACAATTCTCGGCTCCTCTTTCTTTTCTCCATGCTTGGTGTGACACACACAGGCACACAACACAAAGGTTGAGTCAACTTTGAGACATTCTAACTGGCTTCAGGTGTGATTTCTAGATTGCCAGCACCTGTTACTAAAAAGGGTAAGGGTGCCAATAATTTTGTCCAGCGGATTTTTTTAGTTTTGTGTAAAATTATGTCAATTTTGGCTTTTTTCTTTGATTTTTTTGTGTTGTTCCAATGCATATAAAGGAAATAAACATGTGTAAACCAAAAACATTAGTAATTGCAACAATTTCTGGGAGAATTGGTGTATTTCCTGGAAAAATTCCAGGGGTGCCAATACTTTTGTCCGTGACTATAGTTACTCACAGTTCCCTGGTTAACTAGCAGTTAGCTACCTATGTTTTTCCTTTTAACTTGCAGTAAGTTACTCATGTGTTTCTGGGTTAATAAGTAGTTAGTTACTCACAGATCCTTGGTTAACTAGCATTAAGTAACTTACTTGTATTCTTTTTTAAAATTAATTACTCAATTTATAGCTGGTTAACCATCCATCAGTAACTCATTGGTTCTCTGTTTGACTAGCAGTTGGTTTCTCATTTGGTTTGCTGTGGTTCAGTGGTGGATCAGTGGTCAAGGGTTCAATTACCAGCTCCTATGTTCAAATGTCGATGTTCCCTTGGAGGGACACTGAGCCCCCAGATTGTTCCCACTCTTACGTCAGTGTATTTGGTGTGTGAATGAACAGGATTACTTAGTTTTTATGGAAATATTACCAAGCAGCTTTAACACCGCTGTGTGAATGTGGTGTAAATATGGTGAGTCTGACCTGCATTTAGTGATGCATTGTGAAAAAGTCATGTTTATTTACCTTTTCACTTCCATTTATTACCACATCATTAGCTGTTAGTCACCATTTGTGACCTTTTAAATCTGCCAATTTGGTTTAGGTTAAAAACCAATTGTTACTCATTGTTTTCCTGGTGACTTTGCCAATATTTGGTATCATATTGTTAAAGTGTTGCCAAGAATTAAAGAAAAAATCAGTTAGAGGTCAGAGAAGAGCTCCTACTTAAAATAATAATCAGAATGGTAATGACAATACTGAGATGAAGAGCTTTTTTTGCTGGTTAGCTGCAGGATGATTCATCATGTCCTTTGTTTCCCCCCCTGAATGTCATTAATCCTAACCACCAACATGACTACAGTTCCCATCATGCACTGCCGCAGGACACAGTGTTCTTCCACCTTGTTCCTCTTCTTCTCCCCACACAACCAGATGATGTAATGCAGCTGCAGTGAGTGTCCCTCTGTGTGTATTTCTCATGCTAATGTCTGTTGTTTGAGTATCACACATTAACAGTAAGATCTATTTAGGTTTTGTTTGTAGTTTTGAGATTGATTTTAGCTGCTGTATGGTTCTGCAATGCTTCAGGTTTGTGTGTGCAGAGGTGTGGGGGTGTGGGTGTATGTGTGGAGGCGGTTAGATCAGTGGGAGGCTGCAGCATCAAGAGGAGAGAGAAACCTCCACATCCCAACTGATGATGTCACCTTCAGCCAATCAGCTGCAAGCTCTCACAGCTCCACTGTGTGTGCTTGAAGTCACATCAGGTTAAGGATTCAGCAGAAACGACGACACATCTGCAGCACGCTGGGTTTTTATTCAAAGAGCTGCGCGCAGCGTTGTTGCAGGGCAGAGCTGTAACAATAGAAGAGAGCAGAGCACGGTAGAACACAATAACATAGATCTGGTAGAAGCTGGTGGTAGAAGCACATCAGGGTGGAGAGGGGGTGCTCTGGCTCTGCGGGTATCTTTCGAGGACAAACAGCAGCAGACTTACCAGAAGAATGACATCATCTGAAAGTGCGGGCGATGATGTCACTGATAATGAGGTCACTGCAATGAGCTCGACGCAGTGATGTCATGGAAACGTGACCAGGAGGAAGAACATGAGAGAGTGATGAAGATGGCGTCAGTTCATCAGTAATTTAGTTAGAGGAGAGATTTATCACAGACGTTTGAAAAAACACCTGAGGTTTGAGTGCGTGTGAGCCTGCGTGTTTGGTGATGTCAATGAAGACGCCTCATCTCTGAGTATTTAAGATGTTATTTCAGCACACAGAGCATGATTTATGTTTGATTTATTATAGACTCTCTCTGCTTTTCTCACCTCACATCATCCTTCAGGTGAGAATCCTCATTAATGCTGTGACGCTTGTAGCATAAACAGAGACCAACAAGGGAGTATGCTGAATCCTTAATCATCATTTGATTGAAATACTGCACATAAAAAATTATTATTAGAATAAAACTGTAGGGTTATACAGCCAAACTTCTAATCTTCAGATCAAGAGCTCAGCCAAGGCCTCATTCCAAGTGTTATTACTGGGAGGATCAATGAAGGATCTTGAGTCAAGCAAATGTCTTTGTTGAATTTTATTATCTTGCGAGCAAGAGTGAAGTCAGTCATACAAGCTCTGCAGAGTGAATTACAAACTTACAGACTTCTTATACACTCAGAGTACACCATGATTATTAACATGAATTAACATAAAGCAGAATCATATTACTCTAACAAATACACCTCTTCCTGACTCTGTGACACATGAATCCTTCTAACGCATGCACCTTCCCAGTACTGGCCCCCCTCATGGCCTTGGCCTTCAAATCTCCCAGGGATCCGGAGGGGAGGATGGCATTGGTATCTACCCTGGGCCTCCCCGGTTGCATTCCTTCCTTTCTTTTAACAGTGCTCTTTGTTCACCAATTAAACTGTGTATATCTTTTCAGATTAGCTTAACAGCATTTCTTTTGTCCAGGCCTTTGCACCCCTGGTAATGGGCCCAGCAACCACCAACAGTTTCCAGGTGCTTAGAACATACACACGACAACCAGGGGGTTGTGGCAACCCTCCTACCCGCCCTAGCAGTACCCTAGGCTATGTTAAAGCACCACATCTACCCATAACTCTGCCCTAAAGCTGTGGTTTTTGTTTTGGTTTCATCAGATTATTTTCCCATGCCCTTGGTAATGTACAACGACATCCAGAGCATGACCTGGGCTGTGTCAATCCTCCTTCCCCTTTGGTGGGCGTACTCGCCATAACGCCATACTTCAGCCTCAAATTTCTGCCTGAACATGCCTAAAATTTCTGCACAGTACTGCATATAGATTAGGGGTTAGATTTTTCTGATTCTTGGGGGTATTGTGGACAGGCCAGGGGCCTGGACCGAGCTGTACTCCCTTCTACACTTATGCTCATTTCTGCAGCTGTTAAATCAGTCTAGGACTTTGACATTATTTCTTCTCTGTGAGCACACAGTCAGTATTGTTCTATTACACACACTAGGGTTACAAAACGATCAGGTTATACCAAGAAGCATACAAGAATATAAAAGAAGAGATTTTCCCATCACATCACCCAACTTCTTCTGAGCTTTACCTGGTCAACAGCCACCCCCACCCAAATCCTGATGCTCCCTCCACCGTGCCTCACTGTGGGGATGATGTTCTCATGGTGGGGTGTGGTACCTTTTTTACGCCGTACATAGCGCTGCATGTTCTCCCCAAGCAATTCAACCTGAGTTTCTTCAGTCCTCAAAACATTTTCCCAGTAGCATTGTGGAGTGTCAAGGTGCTCCACTGCAAATTTTAGGTGTCCTGCCATGGACACCATGCCTGTTCAGTCTTTAGCCCATGGTAGACTCATGAAGTAGAGATTGTTCCAATGATTCCTTTAAGCCTTTAGCTGCTACTCTAGGGATCATTTTTACCTCTCTGTGCCCTGAGACTCTAACCCTGATTCCAAGTTTCTTGCTGGCGATTCCATCTTGCAAAGCTTCCATCTGAACACTTTGGGCCCGGTTAGAAAGTCACAGGACCAATCGTCTTCAAGAGGCAGTACTATCCGGCATGGATGAGTCATGATGTGAGCAAGCAGTGACAAGAGGTCAGTGCAATTATGGAGGAAGACATAAGCATGGATGCTGCTAAAGTGTCAGTTTTATCAGAACTTGATGACATTTCTTTGTTTAAAGAAGAACAGAGAACAGCATTGAGTTGTTTTCTTTTCAAAAACGACTAAAGTTGTTGTGTATTGACATGTCTGCAGCCACCATGGTTGGGGTTATGCAGCTCTCTACGGAGTTTAGTTGTCGGTAGTGGCGCACCTAAGTTTGGGGCTACAGGGTCACGTGTTTTGTTGCTCTGATTGGCCCGTAAAGATGTGACAGACAGAACGTTCATCCAATAGCCCTCCGAGTTTTTTTTCCAAAGGCTCTGCCCTTTCCCAAACGCTGTCTATGGGAGGTTTACCAGATGGATGTGTGAAACACATCCATCTGGCATGTCAGGTTGCTTAGATTCCACTTCTAGGGAGAATAGCCACGGTACTGTATCGTCTCCATTTATGAACAGGTTGTCTAACTGTGGACTGGTGAATACTTCAAGTCTTTGAGATGTCTTTAGAAATCCTTTGTGTGTCATGTAACTCAACAGTTCTTGATGGACAGTCTTCTGAGATCTATTTTTATTGCAAGGCATGGTTCACATCAGCAGATGCTTCTTGTGAAGAGCAATCACACAAAGTTTGATTGTTTTTATAAATCACAGTAGCTCTACACCTGGCTTGATATTGTTTAATTGATTAGACTTCAGGTGTGCTAACTCCTGACTCCAGTCATTTTAGGAGTCATTAACCTGAGGGTTTGCTCACTTTTTCCAGCAGCACTGTGAATGTTTAAGGACTGTGTTCATCAGTAAAGACTTTAAATACTATAATTATTTAAATAGTTGCATTAAAACAGTTTTTTTCATTATTGATTTTCTTAAACTACCATAAATTTCCTGTTTGGATTGAAATCTGCCATTATTCTGAAATGAAATATGGAATTTAAAGTAAATTGAAGATTATGATATGACTTTAACCACAGAGGAATGAACTTTTATGAATTGAAGAGGAAATAAGGGAACAGATATGTTTGACACAAGGCGCGGATGACTTGTGACTTGTCCACTGAGCTGTCTATGAGTTTCTTGAAGTGAAATTACATGTTCAGGAGTAATGATGTTCTTATCAACATCACTGTAGCTGCAGGGAGACACTGCAGTGGCTTATATGTGATTATTCACAGTAAAAATGTCCTTATGATGGACCTTAATCCCAGTGAATGTATTAATGCTGACAGCCACATTATTAACACTTTTAATGAGGTCTTGGCTGAGCTCTAGATCTCAAGATTAGGAGTTTGGCTCTAACAAACCTACACTTCTATTTGATCTTGTACATTAGAATTCATTCTCCTGTATTTGTTGTTTCTATGTGCAGTACTTCAATCAAATGATGACTCAGGATTCAGCACACTCCCTTGTTGATCTCTGTTTATGCTACAAGCATCACAGCATAAATGATCATTCTCACCTGAAGGATGATGTGAGGTGAGAAATGCAGAGGATTTGTCTTAATTCAAATATAACTCATGGTCTGTTGTGCTAAAATAACATCTTAAATACTCAGAGATGACCAACTTCACTGACATCACCAAACACACAGGCACACGCACAAAAATCGAAGTTTTTTTTTTTTTTTTTTTAAGTCTGAGTTGTACAAATAAAACCTCTATGTTGTAGTTGTAAATGAAAAATGCAATGTTTTTTTTTGTTTGGTGACTCTATGATGATAGGTCTTTCATTCTTCCTCATCAACTATAACAAGATGTTTATATGAATGCCACCAAGCCCACGTAGCCAGTCACAGAAGCAGTAGGTAACATATATAAGCCATAAAGGTTGAAGCATATATCAGTGCTTACTGCTGCATGGCACCTCTTTCCTAGCTGCCTGGCACAAGCCACCCATCAGTCTTTGAACTGCTAAAAATGTGGGGGGAAAAAAACAGTAGACCACAAGTCCTGTGATTGTTCTGCTGCAAGCACTGGTTGACAGCCAGTCAGGCATGTCATGTGAACTCTAGAGTGGAATTATTGGCTGCAGATGGTGATACAACTAATCAGATCTACTTCAGTCAGGAACACTCGGAGGAGAAGGATCTGCTCAAAAGAAGCTCCTGGGATGGTCAAGCAGCATGCCTCATCTCTCCAGGGAGCGCATGGCTAGAAACCCCAAATAGATGGATACATTTATGACAATATGAACTGCATACAATAAAACTGGTTCAAATGCAATATATCTAAAGTAGCAGGAATCTGAATACAAGGGTGCAACAATCTTTCTGCCATAAAGGAGGAGGCTGGGGTGGAGGAGGTTAAGCTCTGAGAGTGGCATCGTGGTGCATCAGCATTAATGCAAGTAGGGATTAGTGAGAAGTACGTCATATTTAAATACACCACCGTGATTGGCTGTCGGAGCAGGGAGGCTGGCTTTTAGCTAATAAAGGCTGGGTGTGTGACTACCATGTCCTGCATGAACTAACGCTAGGCTTGTCTGTCATCAGGCAGAGCCACCTTGTAAAGCTTCAAGCTAAAACACTTGTCCTGGTTAAAGGACCAATCAGCCTCATTTAAAGAAAAGAGGCGGGAGCTACAGGTGGGGTTTAGTTAGACTGCTGCTGCAAACAATGGCCTCCAGGGAAGCCATTAGCTCTGGTGTAGTCATAGCAGCAGTTTTTATCACAGCAGCACATTTATTTATCTCAGAGCAGAGCAGAGAAAGGTCAACTCAGCCTGAATGTGAAAAACTTGGTAGGAGTCCAGCTGGAAAGTTTTGGCTAAAATTCAACTTTAAGTGTTCACAAGTGCAATAAGTGTTGTGCATGTGCCAAAAACAAGTAAATAAATAGCAGATTTTGGCACTTAGACGTTTTTTTTTTTTTTTTGCTTTTATCTATCAGCTCATGAGCCTTTCATCCATTTACATTCAGAGCATTATTGAAATCACTGCCACGTTATTGACTCAGTTACACCTACCAGTTCATTAATTAAGGTTTAAAGTTATTTCGAGCACTGAGGGACACATGGCAGCATCATTCAGGAGCATCAAACCTGCAGACAGGCATTTTAACTGAAAGATGGTTGTAGATGTCTGCTAGCATAAACCAGTTAAAACCAGTTCAGCGGTGCTAAAGTGTGTATCCTGCCCAGCCTCAGCATGAATGAGCCGGCTGACCGACTCTCAGCCAGCAGTCGTGTGTTTTATTTGTGTCGGCGAGGCGTCGTGACTCTCAGCGTTTGTGTTTCTGCTCGTGTCTGCAGCCCACTGAGGAGGAGGAGAGAGAGAGAGCCGGAGTAGAGAGAAAGAGAGGGGGGAGAGAGGATGAGGGAGGGGCAAGAGAGCTTCAGGCAGAGGAGGAGAGGGAGAACAGAGCTGGGCTGAATGTCAGCGGAGGTGAGTCACTGCTGCTGCAGGTGGAGGCTTCCAGAAACTCACCTGAGAGACCGAAAGTTGCACAAACACAGACAGACAGACAGACATGCAGAACAACAGACACACAGACAGACAGACTGCTGCTCTAAAACCAATGGTCTGTCTTATTCTGTTTTCATTTTTAAATCTTCAGACCACAAAGCAGTAAAGAGAGAAGAGTTAAACTGTGTGACAGTTGTTGCAGTTGTTTATGTCTATTTCAAATACGAACTGTAGTTCCAAAAAAGTTGGGATGCTGTTTGTAATGGTAATAAAAACAGAATACAGTGATTTGAAAGTTATTTCATACTCAGTTGAACAAAGCACACACTCTGACTCTGATGCCTGCAACACACTCTGAAAAAGTTGGGACAAGGACAAGAAAAGACTGGGAAATTGTTGAAAAATCCTCTGGAATATTCCACAGGTCAGTTTGATCATTGTAAGTAGTACTGCGATTGTGTAAAACGGGCAGTTCAGTACAGTTAACTCAGATGAGCACAACTAACAGTAGCATA
This sequence comes from Cheilinus undulatus, assembly GCF_018320785.1. Classification (NCBI taxonomy): domain Eukaryota; kingdom Metazoa; phylum Chordata; class Actinopteri; order Labriformes; family Labridae; genus Cheilinus; species Cheilinus undulatus. Next base: position 6,862,537 of record NC_054865.1, read on the forward strand.
AGGGTTCTCCACTTTGTAAAAGACCACATGGGCAATTCATAAAAAAGTTTATGAAACACAATGCAACAATCCTCAACAAAAAGACTTCTGAGATTTTGCAATCTGCAGTGCAAAATATCGCCAAAATAGTCTGAGTCTGGAGAAATTTCTGCATGCAAAGGACAAGGATGAAAAACAATACTGAATGGCCATGAGCTTTAGCCCTCCCTGGTAGCTTTTGCGATGGATATTACAATGTAAGCTCAGGATCACTTTGAAAAACCATTGTCAGCCAACACAGTACCTCACTGCATCTACAAGTCTAAGTTAATACTCTACTATACAGACCACACCCAGAAGCTCCAGAAGCTCCTGCAACTTATCTGAGTCTGAGTTCATCTTGGATGGACTGGCCAAAGGTGGAAAAGTGTGCTGTGGTCTGATGAGTCCCCACATTGTTTTTGGGAAAAAAAAGTCTTTAGTCATGAAATAAAGAGGTAAAACAACTATCCACAATGTTAAGTTCAAAAGCCAGCATCTGTGAGCATGTAAGAGTTTATTTGTGCTGATAGTATGGGTCAGATGCATATCTGTGAAAACAACGATAATTCTGAGTGGGACATTCTGTTCTGGAGCAACATATGCTTACATCCAGACAGTGTTTTTCTTGGGAACATCCATTTTTATCTTTGCAAGACAGTGTCTAGCCCATTCTGCACAAGTTACAACAGCATGGCTTCACAGTAAAAGAGCCAAGGCACTAGACTGGCCTGTATGCGGTCCAGACCTGCCTCCCTTTGAAAGTGCAGATCTCAGACAAAGGCAAATTTAATGTTTGGGTGCCAATGAACCAAGAAGGTCAAGGTTTATAAAAGAATGAAAGAACTAACAAGGAAGAGCTCAGAGACGGGAGAATGTGACGGTAACCAAAGCAGCAGAATTTAACAAAGGGCCAGCTGGTGACTTTTACCACAGTAACACCTAACAGAGCAGTGATGATAGCTTCTATATTTCTAATTTAAGATTTACTTTTAGTGAACCTTTCTGCTGTTTTTCCTGCTGTAGTTCCACTGAAGTGTTTGGGCAGTAACAACCATACATTCTTGGCTTTTTAGTGAAAGTCAAACCTCTTTTTTGGTCGCATATTTTCCTCTCATAACTAAAACTTCCCACACCTCTTCTTCAACAGCTGATTACCTTTTGACAAGTGAAAGATGCAGAATTCAGACCTATTCAGTAAAAGTACTCAAATGTGATGGTTACAATACCTGATTATAAGTCCTGCATAGTATATTCAGAGCATATTATAATGATTAAAACATACAAAATTGTCTGTGAATAATGTGCAATTATGTTTTTATTATCAGATTCATATTTATGTAGAAGCAGGATGAGGTGGAGAGATTTTTGAACATGATTGAAACTGGTATTTTCTTCATATGTTTGTCTGCAAACTCCTAATTCATACAGTAACTCAAGGTCTCTGATAATTGGCCTGCAGTAAAAAGTCCTGTATTTCTGAGATGTTCTGAAATTGTTGCATAAAAAGACAAAAGTACATAGAAATTAGGCTTAAGTACAGCACTTGAGCAGTTAAACATGTTTTTCAAAAGACGTGAGTGGAGAATGAGTCAGCCGCTCTTCAGTGCGACCACGCTGCCGGATCTCAGCAAGCGTGTGGGCGAGGGAACGGAGCGGGTTGGCAGATGGTTGGAAGGCGGAGAATCTGAATTCATTCACAGAGCTCCGACATGAATGGGAGGCGGATAAAACACAACTACAGCTTCTGTTAGCAGTGACAGATCAATGTTACACTGATCAATGGCACAAGAGAGACTAGAGAACAACCGCTGATGCTCTTTTATCAGTGTTTATAAAGAGAGGTGTTTTGTTCTTCCACTCAGAGAATTTCTCTCTCACTCAGGCTGGACTCATCTGCTGTTCTGCACCTAATAATACAACATTCTCTCATCAGTTTATTAGGTACACCTGTTCAAGTCAATGCAAATATTTAATCAGCCAGTCATGTGGCTGCAACTAGTACATTTAAGCATGCAGACATGGTCAAGACGATGTGATAAAGTTCAAACTGAGCATCAGAATGGGATCGAAAGGTGACATAAGACTGAATGTCTGACTCTACCATTTTAATGTTACAGCAGAAATTTAGACTGGTCAAAGCTATTCCAGTCTTCCATTGTCCAGGTTTGCTGAGCCTGTGTGAACTGTTGCCTCGGTTTCTTGTTCTTACCTGGAAGAGGAAAGCACCTGGTGTGGTCTTCTGCTGTAAATGTAGTCCAACTGCTTAGAGATCTGACACATTGTGCATTCATGTTCTTGTGCAAACCAAGGTTGTAGGATTATTATTTTTCAACTGTTTTAAACTATTGTTGCCTCAAAAACATGTACTTTAATATGGAGTTGGCCCCTCTTTTGCAGTTAAAACAGCCTCAACCCTTTTTGGAAGAAGGCACTGCACTGTGCCATCTGTGAAGTTTGGTGGAGGAGGGATAATGGTATGGATCTGTTTTTCAGGGTTTGGGCCAGTCTATCTAAAAAGGAACCCTGCATGATCAGACAGGTTCATCTTGTTGGATAGATATTTGTATCTCTCAAATGTACATTGAACAAAAAAACTCACAAGATATCTGCATTTTAAGTACTTTGAGTTTATATCTCACCAGGAGGCTGCCATGTTTTGGTCCGCACTGGCACTGTGACGCCACTTAGCCATCGAGCTCATCACCATTTCAGACTGGCAGCCAGTATCTCTGAGACGCTGCACGTCTCATGAATCTTAAGATTTGAGGTCTCTTCTATTTTTTCTTGCACCACGAGCAGTTATCATTAAAACTAGACAGGAAAATGGTCAATACAGCGCCATATTTGCCTTGTTGTTGCAAATATGTACGTCCACATTGGTAGAGTATGTTTGAAATGAGTTTCTTGATGAACCAGAAGAAGGCAACAAGCTAAAATGTGTCTGTTTAATGAAGCTGTTCCCCAAACTTCTATTTTTAATGAAGCTTTCTGTTTCCACATGGTTCAAAATGTTGCAGGTAAAGATAAACACAGTATGAAAACACTTCTGGTTTGCACTTTTCAAAGTAAAAGCCCATTTTAGCATTTCTTTTGAGAAACTGCCTTTGTACATAATGCCTTTATTTTAAAAAGCTCCCGGCACACTTCCACTACACACTGAATCCAATCACTTGTAGGGAGGTTTATTGAGGTCAAACTTAGGAGGAATGACAGAGCTTTGATAGCAGGGAGACAAACGCAGCAAACCCGTGCCTGGTATGAAAGCTGTTACGGCAGCAACAGCTGCAAGCAGCTAAATATACTGCCAGTTTAAAAAATGGTTACTGCATAACAACGGTGAGGAGTGCGATGACTATGTGACGTCACACTACTAGTGTGGACCATAACATGGCGGCCTCAAGGTGAGTTCATAAGCTCAAATTTACTCAAAATGCAAATATCTAGGATATCTGGTGAGTTTTTTTGTTTAATATACATATGAGAGATACAAATATATATCCAACAAAATGAGTTTATCTGATCATGCAGGGTTCCTCTTAACGTTTCCAGTGCACAAAGCAAGGACTCTAAAGACATGGTCTGATGAGTTTGGTGTGGGAGAACTTGACTGTCCCACACAGAGACCTGACCTCAACCACATCAAGCACCTTTGGGATGAACCGGACAGGAGATTGTGAGCCAGGCCTTCTCATCCAGCTCTAAACTTTCTTTTCATCAGAGTTTTAATCATCAAATACCTGTTTTCAGATAGTCATAGTCACTTCTTCACACCAGGTAATCAACTAACATTTCGAGCCATAGTCGTAGTCAATAAAATGCGAATTGCTGCCCAGAGTATTAGGAATTTGTGGGTTATTAATCACCCAATGTGAGAAATCTGGTTATTAAAACAGCTCACAGTAGAGGGCAGAGTGTAGATGAGTTGTTGTCAGCCCCAAACTGATTTAAGTCCTAGTTATTTAAGTAATATTAATGTCGAAGTCATGATAACAGCCTTGATTTCAGATCACCTACGTTTTTTTATCTGACAGGCAAACTGCTCAGTCAGATGACTTTTTAAACAGGGTTAAGTGCTTTGAAACACTTCATCTAAAATTCAAGAACTTTTCAAACCTTAAAAACAAAAAACATTAAATGCAAAAGATTTCAAGAACGGCAGCAGACAAACAAGCCTCCCACTCATAACTCTTCACACAGAACAGTCATGGAGTTTCCTCAACAAACCAACTGCTGTGAAGTGAAACCGAGCGTGGTTATGTGGGTGAGAACTTTTTAATTTATGTATAGTGTAAGGCAAGATTATGTAACTTACTGCTGCTGATCAATTCTGATAATGCAAAATAAAGAAGCGCTTTATATTGAAGCCATTTTTGAATTAAAATCTTTTATTTTTAAGATCGTAGATCCTTTTAGTTCTTTTACAAACACACTAATGAAAAACACAAAAAGTAGAATAGAAGAGTCTTTTTCTGATATAAAAATAGAACTTTTTTAAGGGAAGGAGCATCACTGAGGAGAGGCCGTCCTGCTTGTTTGAATGAGCAGAGTCAGCTCCAAGTGTTCAGGTTTGTATCAGGGCATCTAAGGAGAAAAACACCACTGATGAAGAGTACACCGCACCTCCATGAGTCTGATCCAGGTGTCAGTCTGTTTCCTTTAAAGGACGACTTTTGGAGCATGTTCACTTTCCTCATCTACATTCTGGCTCTGCTTTTTCTTCTTAGCAGAGTTCAGTATCAGGGTGCAGAGGTGAAGGTCAGGGGACTTCTGGAATTGCACACTTCTTGTTTCGGACCTGAACGACCTCCCTCCTCTCCGTTAAGAAATTTCCAAAGGAGTCACTCTCTTTGCTCTCCTCCGTTGCTAAAAAAAAAAAAAAAAAAAAAAAAAAAATTACATTGCCTTCAGTGTCAAGCATCTTATTTTTACAGATCACATTTTTATTTAGGGTATAATTCTAATTCAAAAAAAGCATTTTTGGGCAGTATTTTCTCACCCTGGTGGTCAATGTCGTCTGTGTCGCTGTCCACAGCATCATCATCCTCTTCATCAGGGTTACCGCGTGTCATGATGAGATCACTGGGCCCGGCTATGGCAGCATCCTCTGAAACAGTAAAACACAGTACTGAAGACTCAGTGAAAGGTGGAGCTTTAGCTGTTTTGAATGGGGGATTTATGGTTTTTTTTCCAGTGTTTCTAAGAAACTGAGGCAATGGTAGGCCTGAAAAATAAATTGTTCTAGGATTTATTCACAGTAGTACTACCTGTAGAAGGTGTATTCGTCATGTCCACAGCTCCCAGATCCTTCCTGAGCCGCTCCATCTGCTCCTTCTGCTTCTTACTCTGAGCCTCAGCCTGATGGGAGAGACTTTGGTTATGAAATATGCAGACATGAAAACAGACTGTTAGACACCATAAAGGAGGAAATACACTCACCAGCTGTTTGCGGAGTCTTTCATATTCAGGTCGATACTCCCTAAGGAAGACAGAAGGGGGTGTAAAAAAGTGTGTTCCACAGATTTGAGAAGAAAACATATGACAGATGTGAAAAACAGCATACATCATAATACGATATACAGTATGTAGCCAGCTGTGATGACAATATAATCAAACAGCAGATCCCTGACAACTGACAAACAGTGACACCATCATGTCCCATCACGATTAGGGCTGGCAGTGATGAGTTGGTCTGGGGTATTAAAACAGGGACTAAAATAAACACCCTGAACACAGAGAACAAACAGGAGTCTTGATTGAGAGTATTCTGACTGAATCAAAGTGAATACAGGGCTCCAGCACACTTTGAAAAATCAAAATTTTAAGGCCTTTTTAAGACCTGAACTGAGAAAAGTTACTACCACTTTTTGCCCTGCAAACAGTCAAAAATGAAAGGCCTAAAGATTTCTCAGCCCACCGGAGTAGCGCTGAATTATCTGATCTGATGAACTGTTAATGAAATGTCAAATGGTATAGGACAAAGACATTCCATGGTCATACATGCCCAAATTTGATGATTTCTGGTGTATTTAATGGCTCTTTTCTATCAATATGCAGTATACGGATATTCATCAGTATCAGCAGCACATGTGCTGATATTTAGTAGGTGAACTGAGTTTATTCTGAACAGTTTAACTATTTAAAAGCAGAACAATGCTTGTGCATTAGGAGAAAACCTGTTAAAATATGGGTTTTAAGTGAGCAACCTGGTAACCCAGACGTTAGAGAACTGGACTGGTGTTTTACAAAAGTACAGAGTGTATTTCAGTGATCCAAATGAAGGAAAAGCAAGTTCTGGGAGTCCTTTCCCGGGAAATCTTGGACATCTATCACCTAATTCCCTGAATTCTGGGAAACATTTATGAAACAATCTGTGGATGAAGACATTTAAAATCATATAAAGTAGGATAAGAATACGTCTTAGTCAAAGTGCCTTCAAAAATTGAAGACCTCTCACTGGTAAAATTCAGACTTTTTAAGGCCCTAAATTTCAAATGTGCAATTCAAGACTTTTCAAGGATCTGCAGGAACCCTGTGATAAAATATTTGTGCAGATATTAAAGTGCATCTCTGACTCTCTTCCAGGGGTAGCATTTACCAAATGTTCTATGTCTTGTACAGATTTTGTTGAACAATGAGTGAAAATCTGAGGGCTATCTGTGATTTTGTTGGACTAGATTCACTGGAGGCAATTCACCACATAACTTTAATTCTTACAACATAGATACAGTGTCTCAAGGCCAAGGAAGTTTCCTGGAACAACAGTTTTTAAGGATACTACATCTGCTGTCCAACTGCTGTCCAAGGATTGTTCCAATGTTAAGAGTCCTAAAAAAAATTCCAAGGATAAAGGCCTTTGAACAGAGAATTTTCAAGGTTGCAAATATGTATCCTCTGCTCACAGGAATTGGCCATAACCCAATGTGCACAATTTTCCTCCTCTTAAGATGCTGGATCAAGAATAAGTTCTATTTTTCAGAAAAAAATTAACCTGCATACGTATAAATCTATCTCACCTCTCGTACTCCTGAGCAGCTTCCTCCACCTGAACAAACAGATCATCCAACCCACTTCCAGTAACTGCAGACACACCCACCACCTGCATGAAGATAGACAACGTCAGTCATTTTTGAGACTGTAAAACCTTCACTCTGCATTAATCCAGGACCTATTGAGATGATTCTCTGTGCTCGTCCGCTTACCCTTAGGTTTGTGTAGAACTCGTCCAGCACCAGACTCATAGAGCGCGTCAGGTTGCTGACGTATGACGTTTCCTGGTTCAGGGCGTCCTGAAAAACCTCAAAGTCTTTCATCCACTCCACGGCAAAGCTGTGGTCGATTATATCAGTCTATAAAAATAGAATCAACACACAGGTAAACCAACAACACGTGATGTATGTAAACACGTAAACCAGGGATACTCAACGTGTGGCTCTTGAGCCACATGCGGCTTTTTTGTGATGATCTGTGGCTCTTGTATGTCTTATTTTAAAATATTTTTCCCTAGAAATCTTAAAAATAGAGACTTTGACCTCAGAAATTATCCATTGCAAGTCACATTAATCAGTTTGTTTCCCACACTTATATAGTTGGTATTAATGGTCAAACTTAATTGTCCACCTTTATTTGTACTCTGTATATTTCCATTGCCCTTATTTGCATTATTTTGTCACATTTTTACATTTTTTGTCACATTTAATCCATTTCAGCCGCTTTCAGTCCATTTAACCACCTTTTAGCCACTTTTCACTCATCTTTTGCCATTTTTGCCATTTTTCATCAGTTTTAGCCATTTTTTTCTCCTGCTTTTTTGCAATTTTTCCTCCTTTCTTGCCACCTTTCACCCATTCAAGATGCCTTTTGCCATTAAATGCCATTTTCCCCCCATTTCCCCACCTTTTTATCCATTTTAGTCACTTTACACTCATTTTTTGCTGCATTTTTGACCACATGGAATTCACTTTTTTGTTATTTTGCACCCATTTTTGCCACTTTTCACCCATTTTTTGCTGCCTTTTGACCGTTTTTGCCACCTTTCACTTATCTTTTTTGCCAATTTGACCCATTTTGCTACTTTTCACCATTTAGATTGTGACTTTTGCAAAAGCATATTTCAACAGTTTGGCTCTTTGGTTGACTAGGGTTGAGTAACACTGACGTAAACAATAAGTCAACACAGCAGAGAAGGGACCTTACCTTGTTCATGACCACAATGAAAGGCAGCTTGGTCTTGTAGAGAATACTGAAAGAGAGAAACATCAGCTGAGACTAAAACCAGGACTACTGTGACATAAGTGAGCTGTGTCAATAGTAAAAAATGTTTCAGTGATACTACAGTCATTTAGAGCTGCTCTGGTTCTGAAATATATTCACACAGTTTTCAATAATGTGCCAGTGCACCTTACAAAAGAGGACAAGCTGATAGATTAATAACAAATAGTTGATAAAAGATTGCTTATGACGGTTAAATGTTGACACAAACACACACACTTTCATCAGTAACAGCTGATAAAGACATTTGTTTGCTTAAAAGTAAAAAAACAACATAGCACATAATGTACCAGTATGGAAATCACACATTTGTCTCACTGATGTAATAGCTCCCCCTGCTGGTCACTGCTTCCATTTCATCTCAGAATAGCTAAAATTCTCTTATCATTTTCAAAGCTTTTTTTAAATCAAGTCTTCTTGAGTACTGATTTATCCCCCATGTGCCTTATTTGCATAATTATTTGCTTAATTCAACCAATATAGTTCTTTTACCAATAAGTGTTTTTTTTAGTTTGTTAGGATTTTTTAAAAATATGTCAAGGTTTTCCAAATGCCCCAGCTGTCAGCCAAAACGGCTGACTATTAACTTAACTGCAGCTGGCTACTTTTTCTGTAGGTTGCTTGCAGACGTCACGTCACAGTAAAGAACTTCAGATGTGGGCAGAAAGTGATTTTTATTACTTATCAGAGTGATTCTCAAAGTGAGTGCTGTCTTTATAATTACAGGGTATACATACAGAGAATCAATCATCAAATTCAACTTTAAAGACCTTTTTAAGACCTTCTCAATATATTTTAAGATCCCACTGCATCTTCAATTTCTAACCGCTTATATTGGTGACAGTTATGTGTATGTTTTGTGCTGGTTGTAAGATAAAAATTTGACAAACATAGTCAAGAAAATGCAGACAGTATTTGATAATGTCATGAGCAAAGTAACATTTTCTTTCTCTGTGCCAGTCTTACACTAAAAAGAAGTCTCTCTGCAGAGCTGCTTTAGCAAAATCCTGTAAAATGTTAAGTATCAGTCCTCAGCCTTTAGCTCCAACACCTTCTGCTTCAACCACTTCTCAAAAAACTTACATACACATTCCTGTAACTTACATGCATGTACCCTTCATTTACATGCACACATCACTCGATCACATTGTTAATTTGCCAGCTATGGAGCGAGCAGACCAGGAAACCTCACAGACTGGAAGATGTGTACCTTATTACTTTTATTATTTATACTATTATTATTATTTTATTCTTTTTTGTGGCTGTGACATGTGGGAAAGGAGACACAGGTCTGGTTTGAACCTGCACTGCTCACTAGGAAGACCAGCCACCGTACAGGCTGCAACCCTGCATGGAGGCAATCTGTGACCCTGAAGTCGCACTCTTTTAATAAACAAACATGGAAATCAACATAAACACAACGGAGCAAAATGGAAAATTGAAAAGAAGATCAGTTTGTGGAATAATGCCAACAACACAATTGCTTTAGAAATTTTTCAAGAAAGCAATAAACAATAGCCTGCTGACAACGTTGATCATGGTCCATATCTGTTTTGTTCCCTGAGGTAACTTTTATTCACTTAAGTTTCTGTGAGATCTAGTGTTGGTAACTTCCTATGAAAGTGTTTATAAGGTGTGTGGTCGCATTATCCAGGCCAAACTGTCAAGTTTGTTCAGAGGGATATAATATTACAGGCCTGCTGAAAACATCCTTATTTCTGTGGTCTCAAATGTTTTTGAAATCAGTTAAGATCTAAGCACTTGAGTACATAACCAGCCTGACACGTTACATTTTAGTACTGATGTCGTCTCTTCTTTATTTAAAAGTGTGTAGTCATGTGATCAGTGTGGTACCTGCAGGCGTAGAGCATGTTGGACATAAATGTGACAGGGTTGACGCTGCGGGATGTGTCCATCACATAAATGACGACACAGGGGAAAGATGATGCCTGAAAGAACAGAATAGAGAGAATAATCTGACTGTGATAACCTTCATAAAGCAAAAGAAACAAAAAGTGCAGAATGCAGACGAACCAGAGCCTCTGTGATGATGGTTCCGGACGCTGACCAGGTGAAAACCTCGATCTGACCCGGCGTGTCGATCAGCACGTACCTGCAGAAGTCAAACACAAAAACACATAAAACAGATAAATGAGGTAAACAGCTGGCAGAAGTTTGTGGAGATAATTGAGGAGGGTTAGTCAAACAGAGTGAGGATTTTCTACAAACATACGGATGATACTGACCTGTGATTCTGCTGCTTCTTCTCTATGAACTGCATCACCTAAACACAAACAAAGAAAAGTTACATTTTCTGTTCTCTGCGTTGTCATGAGTTCATGAGAAACAATATGGCCTAATATTAAATCCCAGAATTTCTTTATTGCTCTTTGCATTAGTGATTTTGTGTAAAAGAGTGAAAAAGGATCACGTTTAAATGCATGTTGAGATGCTGCAACCCTCCTTCTCCCTCCTGAACAAATCAGTGATTAGTTACTCATCTCACGTCTGTGCAAACAATCAAAACAGGCTACTTTACTTAGTCTCAGTGTGAGCAGCTCTCAGTATGTTGGAGTTTGTAAATAAATGTATAGTTTTAAGTTTCATTTCTCTTATGCTGACTTGTGTAAAAACTGCTACTAAAAATAACGTATCCTGATATGATTGTATAACAATAAAATCTCAATACAATACTAGTTCAACAACATCATTACACCACGGGAATGAAAATGACCACCTGGACAACACTGCTTCAGACATTTTTGTATTATTTCCAGACTGCATATAAGAGAGATTCACTAAACTGCAAACACAAACACATTTCTATGTGCTATTTTTATTAATTAAAGGCAGAATAGCCATTTTCATAAAAATTATGTATGGGGTGAACCTAAAATAAAATATTCCTTTGAATTATCAGTAATAAACCAAAGGCATTGTCTGCAGTGATTCTGCTCTCTGTCTGTTATTTCTTATTTAGGTTTCATGGGTTTCAGAATTTGTGTAGAGCTGTGAAGTTGTCATTAGTCCACACACTGGGATGTACAGGAAATTTAAGAGGACTAGGGACTGCTCTCTTTCCGTCTTTAAAGCCCAGTTCAGACCAAAGATTTGCCACCTTGAAACTACTTGCAACAGTCCTCTCTGCGACGTTCAAAACTCCTGCCAGTTCACATGACTGCGACTGAAGGGGGAGATGGATTGTTTCCATGGCAACAACTCCACAGCCACTCATTTTAAAGTTATTTATCTCAGTAGTTACTGTGCAATAAGTCTACCTCTACAAGAGGCACAGTACTTCACATTAATGTTTTTTAATGTGTTTTTGTCATCATAATTATGCCTATTACCAAAAATTTCTAACATGTGGGTGCAGGGGAGGGATTCATTTTTAAAATTTCCATGTCATCAACATCGTAGTGGCAGCAAAATTTCATAACCCATATAGACACAAAAATGCTTTGCTAGTTCAGTCTTGTTACTACAAAGATATCTGCTAAAAATAATTTATTTTTAAGGACAAATTCCGCTCCTAAAGCCTCGAGTTTCCCATGTATTATCTCATATAGCCCCTCACATCTTGCCTAAAGACACAGCTGGAAAAATGAGAACCTTTTCAAAGCAATATTTCTTTTCCTCATTAGATGCATTTATCTGCTTCTTGGAAATGATTACAGCTATGTTTTTAAGTTTTCACACAGAAACTTCAGCCAACAAAGACTCCTGTCTCCTTCATCAGATGTGCAGTTAAGCATGACGTGCAGCCAATGGAGGAGGCAGGAGTGCTGCTGGAGTTTCTATCTGAAAACTTAGGAAAATAAAGGTAACCATATATAAAATTCCATAAATATATGAAATTTGAGGTTACAGCCTTTCAAAATGAGATTCATATCCCCTTTTCACATTTATCTGCTAGCAACATCCTGCAACGATTGCAATTTGACAAACTAAATAGCTGGTGACTGCATCAGACAGCTTGAGCATAAATTATTGTTTGTTCACTAAACACGGATGGGGGGGGTGGGGGGTGAAAAGAGCAGCTTGCAGTGCTGTTGGTCTACAGTTTGATTTTTGCTTTAAAACAATATAAATTCCAGATCAGACTATCGTAGAGAGAGCGAGGAGGGCTCAAAACACAGCACATCAGCTCTAGACGCGCCCTAGAACAGGTAGCTCGCCTGTGGTGGAAAAGCAAACCCCCTGTTGCGCTGGGTGGCCGTGCCGAGTCAAGCCAAGTCAAATCAAGCTGCACCATGTAATGGTAAAGCCCCACTTGATATTAGCTGTAGTTGCACAGTTCAGACTGCTGCAACTGTTGCCAGGAACATTCTAAAACCATCTTTTTGCGTTGCAAATCTTAGGTCTGAATTGGGTTATCAGACACTTTAAACTAGTGCATGCATCTTTTAAAGATGCTATAGAGAGACTTAATTGAACGTATCTGCCAACTGGTAAGTCAAACAGCGGGGATAGAGACTGTGAAGTGAGGACGGAGCAGAGCAGAGTCAGTCTGATTTACCTGATCAAAGCGTGTAGCGAACAGGTTGAGTGACGTCACAATGCCTCCGTTTGGTCCGAGGCCGTACTGCTTCATCACCTCCTTGTAGTTCACTGTGTCCCTGATGTCTGAGGAGAGATGATGCACTGAAGATTACTGAAGAGACTAAAAACTCAAAAACGGCTGCCTGCATCAAATCATAATGATGTAAATAATTTGTTTCCTTTCTGAACAAAGAGCCATAAATTCACAGGTCCTTACCTATGTTTGCAGGAAAGGGGACTTCATGGACAGCAGGGTCTAGGTTGATGACATAAGGAGGAGCTTTACGAGTGTGCAGGTGAGCCGTCAACCTCTGTGGGAAACAAAAAAACTCAAGTTTAAATTAAAGCTACTAAAACAGTGCTGTTTTGCTAAGCTTAGTGACGATTAAATGTGCCCCTATTTTACTGATTTTGTCCTGTAAATGAAAAAGGATCAACATGTTCCCTAATTGCTCCACTAGACTGCTTCAGCCAGGAGCCGTGGAACATGCTGCCATGAATGTAACACAACTCCTGGTTTATAATGCAGCTAACAGATGTAAATTCATTAGAAGAGCTCGTGTTTGTTACTGACTGATGTAGATTTGTACTTAACGCTGTGACAGCACATCAGAAGGAAAGCTACAGAATTAGACCCTGTTGTTTAAGGTTATACATTCTTCTTTAACCAAGGGCAAACACTTACAATGCTACACTGTAATGACAACACACAACAGTGTGCACTAGAGCTGCTGCTCGGCCATTGCCTGAATTGGCTACTGCTATAAACTCATTCATTAATTTATATCTACCTAGAATGTTTAGTACCCCAAAAGTATACAGCTTTCAGACTGCACAAGTCTGCTAGGTGACAGCATTTTTATGAGTATGTTGAGAGTAGGTTTAGAAGTGAAGCATTTAAACTATCATTTCGTAACATCTTCTAACAAAACATGTTAGTCAAGCTTTTAAAAACGACCACACCATCAGTTCGGGTTCTCCACTTGTTACCGGTGTAACGTTCGAAAGAGTGACCGTGTTAGCTGGCGCCTTTCAGGCCAATATTGAAAAGCTAACAGCTAATATTGAAAACAATATCCATGTCATGTTTGAAAACATATCGTTTCCCAACGAACATGGCTCTGTTTGGACTCGCACTTACGTGAGGGCATTTTACTTCTTCAACATCTGTGGTAACACCACAACCACCACCGGCTTAAAAGCGCCGATTAACACGGTTGCCTTTTTAACTGTTACACCGGACTAAAGACGCTAACTCATGGGGCTGTTAGCAAACGTTAGCAACGCTCGCTAACTCACCTGAACGAAGGTGGTTTTCCCGGAACCTGCCATGCCCAGAACGATCAGACACACGGGTTTATCCCGGGCTGTAGCTCCCGGTGTCCCGCTGTCTCTCCCCGCAGCTGAGCTCCCCTGATCCTCCATTAAACCCTCCTCAGCACTGGAGCACTGCGGAGCATCTGCCATGATGTCTGTTGTGGGAACCGGCTGCCGTAAAGGCGATGGTACTGTCCTAAAATGTGACGTTCAGAGAGAGGTGCGACCAAAATTTACAATGCAACAACCACTAGAGGGAGCCATTGTACACACGTCGTTTTTAATAACGTTTTTATTGTCCAAATATAAAACACAGAGGGTTTTTTTGTTTGGTTTGGTTTTTTTACGGAGAGAAGAAACGAACTTCGTAAAAAACTATTAATAAAAAAAGAGCAGGTGCAAGGGGACATATTAATACAGTTAGTGTCAGAGACATACAGATTTAAATAAATACAGTAATAGAGGTGCATAGAGTTACTATTCTTATATATAATCATAATATAATAGTTATAATTATATATGAAGAGAAAGTTGTTTTAATAAAAAAATTATCATATTAATGCTGTAATATTGTTTTACTTTAATGTTGCTTTTGTGGAAACTATTTGTGTAGTATTTAAAAAAAAATAACTTACACTTACAGCATCACATAGAAATGACATATACCTTTGTTATTATTTTGAATGAAAACACACCTGGGAAAAGCATCCATAATTATCACACACTCTTCTGGAGTTACATTTATACCACATTTGGTGAGAAATTCCATGATGCTCAACCAAAGACCATTATCATTAAACAGCTGTGTTTCAATGATAATGTTATCTATTAACCTTTTTTTCATAGAAAAAGGATTTATTTTTATACAGTATGTGTCTATTGTTCCAAATAAAATATTTATGATTTGAGAAGTTGTGTTTGTATATGACGGTCCATTGTAGATAAACAGTGGTCTACATAAGGCAGTGGAAGATATCATCTATGGAAGCCCATTCACACCACTTTAAAGATAAAAAATAATGCTAGTTAGGTTATTAATATTTTGTATGAGGTAAATCGTAATAATAATAATAATAATAATAATAATTTCTATTATCATAGGGAATTTAAAGAATTTAAAATGTTAAGTCAAAATAGTGAGAAAGCAGGTCATTTTGAAACAAATATTCATATTTTGAAATAAAAAGCCAAATTCATGAGTGGAAAACTTGAAACTGTGCACAAGTAAGTCATATGAGATTAGAACTCCAAATTTCGGACAAAAAGTCAAAATTCTGGGAAGTTAGGTCTTCATTATGAGAAAAAAGTAAACATAAAGAGATAAAACAAGTTAAAATTATGAGATATCAATTGTAAGTTTTGATCAAACAATTTAAATTTATCTCATAAGACAGAGGCTAAGACATTATAAAAAAATATTTTATTATTTTAATCATTTTTGTATTCTATATTCTTATGTTATTATAGACTTATTTCTTATTGTTCTA
This sequence comes from Cheilinus undulatus, assembly GCF_018320785.1. Lineage (NCBI taxonomy): Eukaryota > Metazoa > Chordata > Actinopteri > Labriformes > Labridae > Cheilinus > Cheilinus undulatus. Next base: position 6,878,172 of record NC_054865.1, read on the forward strand.
TTTTGATCTCAGAATATCAACTTTTTACCTCATAATTACATTTTTTAGTTTTATAAGTTTGACTCTTTAATCTCGTAATTATGACTTACTATCATCATTATGACTTTTTATCCCATAATTATGACTTAAACTTCATTATTATTACTTGATATCATAAGTTCTACTTTTATCTCAGAATTTAAACCCTTTACTTCATATTTAATTTCTTTATCTCATAATTATGACCAGTCTATGATTTCTACTTTATCACATAACAATGACTTTCAATCAAATTGACTTTGACTTATCTCATGATGTACTTTCTATGTTATAATTAGGATTTTTTTTTGTCTCATAATTTCAACTTTTTAACATATAATTAACTTTTTAGCTCATATTCTTTGTTAATGGTTTTAGTTATTTATTGTCATAATTTCCTTGCTTTCATATTTGTCTTTTATTTAGGAGGAAACTGGCACAGCCGTCTGCTCTCTACTGTGTTGAAACATTTCTGGGCCCTGAGGAACAGTTTCACATCCGGACAATGGTGAGTGCAGGATGTCGTCAGGGCAGGGAGCTAAATAATAAAGGGCATCTGCTGCATGTGGCACCAAAGCATGAAAAGTTGTCACACTTCTATGGTGAAGTAGTGAGAAACTCTAGGAAAGATTAAGCATTTTTACTGTGTGATAACAACTGCACCTCTGTAATAAAACTCACGAGGGATTAGTCATGATTTAACCATTCATTTATAAAGATACACAAGTGAGATGTCAGTGAAAATTAACTTTATAACACGTGTCTGAAAATCTCTGTTTGGGTCAGCTGGGCTGACCCTCTTTATGAACAGCAGCAGAAGTCCAAAGAGTCATGTAGAGTATTTTAAGAAGTTTGATCAGGGTAGAAAAGGGAAATTTATCACATTTTGTCCCATGAGAGATCACCCGGGAGGGTACTTGGTTATTTATCCACTAGAGGGGCACAGTTTATCACATTTAGTCTTCTGGAAAGGCAGCCTGGAGGACACTTTATCAGATACTTCTCACTAGAAGGGCACTTTATCATGTTAATATGGGGGCATTCAAGTGGGCACTTTTGTCCCACTCAACAGGGCGACCATGCCCCCTGCTGTCTGGCAGCATGTGGGGCAACATTTAAGCCCCCTTGTCCCAGGTCATAGTTTTATGGGTCTGAATCTTGATGGTTCCCCTGATCCATTGAGGGTACGTGTTGCTTTCTGTTTAAATAACCCTGGTGGTTTCCTATTCCATGATGTGGTTTTCCTTCTAGCAGTGGTCTGATATGGCCTTTCTCTCATTAGCCTCATTTTTATCTCAATATTTTTGATGAGCTAATGTTTTAGATGAACAAACTTTATTGATGAAATGATTAATTCTGTACTATAAGACTGTCTAAACAGGAAAGGGTCTTGTGCTCTTGCTGTGTATCACATAATGCCACCAGATGGTGCTGTTTCTCTCTCACCATCTCTCTTCACTTTAGAAAAACAAGGAGCCTTCACACTGGAAAACTTTATACAGTCATAATGACTTTTTAATTCTTTTATACAGCAATACGCCATTTTTATCACCTCAGCATTTATTTCCTCATTCTTATCTTTAAATGCAACCTTCTGTCTTTGTCATTTTTGTCATTTTAAACCCTTTATTTCCTCTTTAACTTTACTGTAAAAGGAAAGCAAATTCTATTTATATCCTGTTACAAAAACGTCCTGTTAAAACCCATGTGGTGAAAAGTCAGCATGTAACAGCACAGTCCGTCATTTTTAATTAGAGTCAGCACTGACGTCAAAACCGACTCAGAGGCAGCGGAAATTATTACCCAGACACAACACAGCTGCTGTTGCCATGGTATCAAGACTGTGTAGTAAACACAACAATGTGAACCGGACTGTGCAGTCACTGGGTCAAGCCTCTGACCGACTCCCCTCCTTCAGCAGGATCCAGACGGGGGGGATGTTTCCTTCCCTGTGAGCTCATCCCACCAGAGGCTTGTTAACAGGTCTTTACACAACAGTTTACACAACATCTGCATGTTTTTAACGTGACATCAGAGAAAAAGGCTTTATGTCACGAGAGAATCATGTGCAAGCGTGAACACTTCATGGAGCGCAGACTGAAGAGCAGAACATAATCCCACAAAGAGGATGCATATCTACGGTTTTAACTGCTACAGAGAATTTTCAGTGTCGGGGAAAAAAGTTTGAGATTTGCTGGAGTTGAAGGTGTCTCAACATTTCTGTCAGCTTGATCAAAGTGGTTGTACAATTCTGCCTAAGCTGTCTGTGGATAGAATTCTTCTTTTCTCAGCATTCAGATGAAATCAAACATGTTTCATCTATCTCAAGTTTTAAGTTATGGCTCATGCAAACAACAGAAAAAGTATATAAAGGTAGGAAAATACACAGAACATGCAGCTGCACTGCACAGCTGTAAACCTACAAATGTTTTATTTGTGCACCATGACTAACCTTTACACCACCAGGGACTGTAGTGGCATTGTATTCAAATACATTAATTTTAACATGGAGTTGCCCTCTTTTTTGCAGCTTTAACAGCCTTCACTCTTTTGAAAGGAATTAGACAAGATTTTGAAGTGTTTCTGTGGGAATTTGTGCCCATTCATTCTGTAGAGCATTTATAAGGTCAGGCACTGATGCTGGACTTGAAGGCCTGGTTTGCAATCTCTGCTCCAGTTCATCCCAAAGATGTTCAGTCGCATTGAGGTCAGGGCTCTGTGTGGGCCAGTCAAGTTCTTCCACGCTGACCTCATCAAACCATGTCTTTACAGTCCTTGTTTTGTGCATTGGGGCACAGTCATGTTGGAATAGAAAAGGGCCCTCTCCAAACTATTGCCACAAGGTTGGAAGCATAGCATTGTCCAAAATGTCTTGGTATGCTGAAGAATCAAGATTGTCCTTCACTGGGGATAAGAGGCCTAGCCCAAACCCTGAAAACAGCCCTAATGCCAGCCATACATCAGAGGACGTTGCTTAAACTCTTAAAAGACCGAAAAGACTGACATCTGAGAGCCTCTCACATCTAAAGACAATTTGTCAGCAAGTCACTGAGTTTTTAGTCTCAGACTAAGATTTAGCAACGACTGTGGGTCACTAACTACAAGATTAGAATACGACTCCCTCTAAGATTATTTCCCATCATGCATCTAGTGGAAATTCAAAACAACAATTTTTTTAGCCAAGAACAAGATGTAGAAAGACATGGAGATCACATTTGAGTTCATATCTCTTATAATCTGATGTTTTTAAATCGTTTACATCAAGTCGTAATGAAAGGGAAGTAAAACACCAAAGCAACTTTGCATGCCACTGCAACAACTCGAAGAACTATACCGGAAACAGTTAATAAAAGTACCGTATAAAAAACGTGTATCATTACACCACAGAAACAAACGGATCAGGCTTTTACTTTGAAAATCCCAGTGGTGGTTTTCCGTTCCTGTCATGTCAGCCTGGAATGAACTGACAGACAAGGTACACAAACAGACCGCCTTAAAATGGCTAAAATCAAGCCTTATGACCTAAATCCAAAATTCAGTCTCATGGAGATCTCAGAGTTTTAACATGTTTACAGCAACCATATTCCAACATTTCTAGAGTGTTAAGACAAAAACTTTGGATTTCACTTTACAGGGTCTTTAATATGTTTAGTTCTTTAAGGGGAGGGGCTATTTCAAAATTTTCCAAAAGCCATGGGTGAGACTGTCAGTGCATCTGTTGGCACCTGCAGGCAATGCTTCCATCATGACTTCCCCATTTGGTGAAACCAGTGCTTTCCCTCACTGTGTCTCCGCCCCACCAGGCAGGGAGGAATTGGCTGATCAGGATCACTGTCTGGATCCAGGAATGTTTTAAAGGACTTTTCACTATTGGGAGATAGGGCTGAGGGTGGAAGTCTGCATTTTCTGAGTGCTTTTCTAGTTTCATATTGGCCATGGTTACATAATATATATATTTTTTATTTGGAATCAATTATTTAGAATTAAATAATTTGGAATTAAAGTATTTTCCTTCGCGTTTACATGAAAATAGTAATTCCGAATTGAGGTTTACATGGAAAACACGTTTAATCGCCTTTATTTATTCCACTTATGGTGTGGGGGCTGGGAAGGGTTCTGACTGGACAGGGGGTAGATGTGACGTATTTACGTCTACCGGACAAAAACAAACTCCGTCCATCCACTCTTTTCATTATATCCACATCTTCTAAGGCTCTTATTCAATAAATAGTCTCAGCTTGAGTCCAACACTTGCTTCGGGCGGCCATCCTGGAATATGTGCCTGCTAGCGCGGAATATGTGCGTCATCGTGACAGGACAAGGGAGTGAGTGTGCAGAACGACTGGAATTAATTTAAAGCGGAATGAACGTATACATGTTCGAGGAATTATTCAATTCGGATTTAAAATCAGAATAAATCAGCCACTTACTTCAGATTTAAGTTGAATTCGGAATGGTCATTTTCATTCAGAATTAGGTGTTTACAAGGTCATTTTTAATCTTTTAAAAAAGGATTTAATTTTTATTCTGAATTACAGGGGAATTGAACCTCTCATGGGAACATAGCCATTTTGGCAAGCAGTGATGAGGAATGGCTCCCAGACAAGTTGAATAAGTTTGACAAGCTCTCACATAGGTAGCGTGAGCAGCTTGTATTTATTCTGAACCACAGATACAGTCACATACAGGCAAGGTGGTCTGCAATATTAACCCCCTCACTCATAGTGTCACACTTAAAAAAACACTTCTCATTAAAACACAAACTAACAAACTTAACATGCATAGTTACAACTTTGCAAAGAACATGAACATTATAAAAACAGAAGAACAAATTCTTACACACAAAGCTCTCCCGGAAGTCCCTGCTCCTGGTGACTGCTTCCTGGATCGCCACAATATATTTTTATGTAAGTTAAACTGAGCATTGTTATTTCATACAACTTAGACTTCACTTATGTGAACTAATGATTTTTAGTAAAGACTACTAATATACACTTTATATGCCTACTGCATAAAATTAAGGTTCTATGTTAATACAACTTAACCTCTTTGGTATCAGCTTGTGTAAGAACTAAAGTGGTATAAGGCAATCGGTTTACTCGTGCTTATTAGTAATGTCAACTAATTCGGGTTTAGAGTGCAGGGGGTTTGGAAGGACATGCAGTGTCATGAAAAAGTATTTCCCCCTTTCTGATTTGTTTCTTGCTTTTCTTTTCTTTTTTTCCAAAATTTTCAAACTTAGATGTTTCAGATCTTGATTTCATTTATTAAGGCAATAAAAACCATCCAAACCTACCTGGCCCTATGTAAAAAAGTCACTACCTCCTATGCCTAATAGCTGGTTGTTCCACCCTTGGCAGCAACAACTGCAAGCAAGCATTTGTGATAACTTGCAATGGTTCTTTCACATCACTGTAGAGGAATTTTGGCCCACTCTTCCATGCAAATTTGTTTTAATATAGTCACATTAGAGGTTTTTTTGAGCATAAACAGCCTGTTTAAGGTCGTGCCACAGCATCTCAGTCACTCCACTCCACAACCATTGTTTTTTAAGGCATTCAGAGGTGGACTTACTGGTGTGTTTGGATCATTTTCAAAAAGATTAACTTTTGGGGATCTTGGGGATCATCAGGATGTTCCATGTCGAATGTATGGGTTTTTTTGTTCAGCAGTGGATTTGGCTTTGGAACTCTCCCATGGGTGCCATTTTTGCTCACTGAAAAACATATGGAGTGTTTTGCACTATCTAGCCATTCTTCCATAAAGCTCAGATCATTGGAGAGCTCAAGGGATGGTTGTCCTTCTGGAACTTAGTCCCATCTTCACACAGGATCTCTGAAACTCAGTCAGAGTGACCACTGGGATCTTGGTCTTCTCTCTTATGAAGGCCCTTCTCACCTGATTGCTCGGTTTGGCCGTGTGGCCACCTCTTGAAAGAGTCCTGGTTGTGCCAAGCTTCTTCCATTTGAGAATTATGGAGGCCACTGCTCTTGGGAACCTTCAGTATAGCAGAATTTTATTGTAGTCTTCCTCAGATCTGTGCCTGTAAACAATCCTGTCTCTGAGCTCAGCAGACGGTTCCTTTGACCTCATGGCTTGGTTTTTGCTCTGATAATGTCTTGTCAGCTGCAAAATAAGAAAACTAAACAAAAGAAATGGGGTCTGTATACTTCTTGAATGCATCATACAACACAAGTAGTTATTTTTGATTAAACTAGATATTTCAGCACACAAAAACTATTCATTGTAGCTTTTACAGTAAAACATTGTGCTCATGATACTTGGAAGGGAGGAAAAATCTTCACTTATTTCAGTCTAAAGATGTGCTCAAATCCTCATTAACTTCTCCCACATACATTCTTTTTATAAATGTATTTATTTGCATGATTCACGTGGGTCAGATCTTCAGATCATCAAATCGGGAATTTGGGAAAAATCCACAGAAATCTGTAAAAAAACTAACAGGATTCAACAAGCCTGCCATAAAAGTGATCAAAAATCAAACAGGGATGTAGGAAATAAGTAAGCCAAAATAAAATCTTATCAGAGGTTTTCTGTGGTTGAAGAAATTATTCAGACATCTGTATTAACATCTCCTCTGTGACTTCCTCACATGCTGTCCACGTCCAAGGCACCTCCTCCTCCTCCTCCTCCTCCTCCTGCCTCCTTCTGCCTGTGAGAGGAGTTTGCAGAAAATGTAAATTAATGCAGCGTGTCTTATTAAAATGCATCTGGTTAAAAAGAAAGGAGATATTCAGCGAGTGCTAATGCGCGGCATTATAATTTAAAAACTTGCCTTTGTAGTTAGTGTTTCATCAGGGCCGGGTGTGATGAAATGATTGTGACACCATGTTAGTGATTCATGTGGAGATGAGAGGGGAAACTGCGTGCAGACGGTTCGGATTCATTACAGAGACGTCAGAGCGGCTCTTTATCTGAATCTCACTCAGTTTAACATCCACAGGGTCCTGCAGGAGCACAACAACATCATGAACATCATCATCATTAAAGTGGATCACAATTCAACCCCATTTTCTTAGTTTATAACCACAATTCAGACACCAGGGTTTGTACATTTAGTTGTAGAAATGCATAAAGTAGGGCCTGTGTCCATATTTCAACCTGGCAGCGCTCACACCTTGGCAACTTCTCCTCCACTTTTATCAGAATTCCAGTCCCGTCATAATTTTGATTGGCCAGTGAGGGAGATGTGGCATTGACAAGTGTGAAGCTCTTCCAAGAGAGAACTGAGAGCTGTGAGTGGCAACAATGACAACTGACATGCTGAGGTGTTTTTACTGGATAAAGTAGACGTGTTTTAAAAGCTCATTACAGAAGCCCTGGGAGGACATGCATGCATGCATTTTATTTTCCCTCCTTTTCTAATGATTGCATGTAATTTGCAACAGTCAGGTCAGGTATGGGAGCAAATGCCGGTTTGGCACTTCACCTTGGTCCTCCTCTGCTTTGGCCCTCTGAAGGCCACCGTCCATCATGCTCTCTTGAGCTCGTCAGCATTAGATGCACAGTCTTGCCAACGATACCCAAAAACACGCCAAAGAGCAGTCACGACTAAAGAGTCCAGGCCATCAGTCAGAGTTCAGGCCTCACAAGAGTATAGTAAGACCTGGGACCAATGACTTTCATCCATAAGCTTAGAAACCAGGTGTGCCACTCTGTCTTGCTCAGTAAACCCATCTCCCCTTGGCTGAAGTCAACTCTGCAGTAATTTCAGCTTTACAGTAAGCAGATCGATGGATTTCTCTGCCACGATAGGTGAACATGTCCACAGCTCTCTCTGTACCAGATGATAGGGCAGACATCAGCTGGACAAACAAACAGAATCCTCCAGAGGGCATCCCAGCTCATCAAGTGGAAGGCCTTCCTGAAGTCAGCATAGGCTAGAATAAAATATACGGCTGTATGTCAGCTTAGGGCACCATACATTATAGACTTTGTGGCACAACATTTTTTTTCCAGGCACACATTTACAACAAACTGAAAGCAGATCCATGATCTATTTCATGCCCAGCTCAGGGCAACTTGACAGATTTTAATCTCCTTACAGGATCAGTCTGGATTATAACAGTCTAGTTATTTAATAGTAATATTATGAGAGTTTGGGTTGGAGTAGTGTTTCCAAACTGTTTCCCTTGAGTCCGTTCCGTGTACGTTCTGCCCGAGTATGTTTGGGCCTTTAAGGTTAGGCGTAAAAGCTACCTAACAGTGCCAAAACATTGTGAGGGTTTTGGTCAGAGGGTAAGGAGAAAATACCATCTTATCACCACAGATTTGCCACAATATCATGAGGGTTTGGGTTAGAGGGTTAAGGTTGGGTAAAATACCACTTACTCACTAGAGAATTGCCCCAATACTTTGAGAAATTTCTTGATGAATATTACAATCTTACCAATTAAATACTTCTTTAATATTACTGAGTTAGGTAGTTATGGTCTACTAAAGTAAAGTGCTGCCAAAATACTATACTTTCCTTCAAAACATCAAGAAAACATTTACACTGCCAGTGGTTGCTGCAGAAAGGAATCCCAGCATACATTAAGCAGAAAATCACTTGCAATATTCTCTTTAAGCTGCCATACACCCTGGGTTTTCTTTATTAATTCATCAACCCAATGAAATAAAAAAAGGGTCAAAACTGCTTGAAGATACACAGCCAGAATCTCAAGCCAGAAGTTGCAGCTGTACAGTGTTTGTTTTGTCCTCAAAACATAAAATCCTCTAAATTATTACAGGGAAGTTAAAAGACGTTGTGGTTAAGAAGTTCTAAACTCAAGCACATGTACTCTGTCATCTCAGCAGAAGTGGTGAGTAAATGTATCAGCTGATGTTCTGCACTGGTTCACAGTCTCCAGACTCAATAATTCATTGGTACAGAGGAGCTCTGAATTATTGAATGGAGCTGTTAGTCGGACGATGACTCACACTCTGTTATTCTGAGAGCATGAAGCTTCAGTTTCCTCTGATCACCGAGGACACGCCTGATCAACGATCAGCTCAGCTCTGATTTTTCAGAGCAGCTGATCTGAGCAGGAAACAGGCCGGGAGATGTTTTATCAGCAGGATTATCTGATGATTCATTTTTTTATTCTGAGAAAATTAATTTGACTTCAACAGATCAGAAAACGTGTTTCAGACAGCAGAGATTTGGTTTGTAGCACCAAAAGCAATGAACACGGAAATTAATGACATTCAACAAGTACCTAAGATCAAAAAATTCTTTATCCCTCTACATTAAGATTTCTTTGGTGATGCCAATATTTCTACTCCTGCTCAGTGGTGTGTTTGGGGGGGCGCCCCCCTCGTGGCCCAATTGTTGAAAAAACGCATGCTTTAGTGCCCTCTTGGGAGACAAAATGCATGTTAAAGTGCCCTCTTTGGAGCCAAAACACAGTCTAAAGTGCCCTCTTGGGAGCCAAAACAAATGCTCAAGTGCCCTCGAGAGCCAAAATACGTGCTAAAGTGCCCTCTTGGGAGCCAAAATGCATGCTAAAGTGCCTTCCTGGTTGGTAAAACACGATGACAAACTGCCCACTTGGTTGGCAAAAAGGCATATTTAAGTACCCTCCTCAATGGCAAAACACACTAAACTGCCCTCTTGGGTGAAAAAAAAAACACTTAATTGCCCTCTTGGCTGGTTAAACATGATGAACTGCCCTCCTGGTTGGCAAAACACTACTGTTGCAATGACTTTTACGTTGGGCCTTTTTTTGATCTATATTGAGCCAGAGCTATATCTTACATAACCAGTTTGGATTATCTGGTGCTAATATGGTGTTAAAATGCATTAGAATACAGGAAATGGCACCTACTTAATTTAAAATGTTCCAGGGGAAGACCCCCAGACCCCCTAGGGATTTATTTATTTATTTCTGTGTGTTCTACAAAGTCCAGCGTTGAATCTACACAGTTCTTGTGGATGTTGATCCTAACTACAAACTAACTTCAGTAGTCTGTCTAGTTAGTCTGTTTAAAGTCGATATAATTTGCCATTTGTATAACATATAAACATGTCTTAAGTGCCCTTGAAAACACGTGAAACTTAGTGCCCTCTTCAGTGGTGAGAACGTGCTGTATGTCCCCTTTTTTTTAATTTTTGCCCCTGCCCTTGAAAAAGTCTGTGCACACCACTGCTCCTGCTAATCACAGTAGTGGCAGCTACAATTTACAGTCGGAATTAAAAAAATAAACAAAAATCAAGGTGTCCCTCACTGAAATGTGACATCTGCCCAATCTCACAAGTGGTAACTTGCTCAGAATATTCACCCCCATTTTAGTTTGACAGTGTTGTTTCAGAATAAAAGCCTTCTGCTTCCTCCTCATGAACTGGATCATGTGTTGAACTTCAGTCTGGCCTCCTGCAGCTGCTGCTATCTCCTTTGCAAATCTGACCCTCTAACCTGCCGTACTGGGATCCCTCCACTCGACCCGGCTGAACTCAACACTGGTATGTGAGTCTGCAGAGGCTGTGAGTCTGAGGTTCAGATTCAAAACGCAACATCACTACCAGCTGCTTATAGCAGGAGAAGAAGCTACAAAGAGGGAACTGTAGCAAAAATGTTCTTGGTGTTCCTTTATTATCAAAGGTTCAGCCAACATTTGCAGGTTCAAGGCTTTTAGTTCAAGGTTGTGATAATAAGCAATCAGTTGAATTTCTGGATGAGGGCCTGGGGGCCATATACAGCCATCGTCCTCACTCAGTTAGGCTGTTTCTACTGAGTGATCTGCTTCAGTTTGATTCAGCATGGTAGGAGATTGTGTTTCCATTATCAAAAGTTGGAAAAGGTCCCAAATAACTGACCAATACCATCCTACTTTTTGGCACCATTCTGTGGGGGTGCCAAGCCAAACCACAAGGGTGGAGCTACACACACAATAGAGGGGTAGGTTTGACATCACTTTCACTCAGACGGTCTATGTCTGTTGTATAAAGAGTGGGTGAAAGCAGGAGAAAAACAGAATAATATCCATTTACATCAGGGATATTTGAACTCAGCAGAGATCCATACTGTTTCCTGAACCGTGGACACTGATATGTGGTCATAAATTTGGTTTTCTGACATTCATATGGCCCTGATGTTAAGTACATGCAGCAGAGCCTGAAGGAACATCATCCCAGTTCATCTGTGATGGATGTGAAGGAATTAATGTTTTTTGATCAGTTGTTTCTCTGTATTTAAGTGATTCATTTACTTCTTTGTACTTTAGGTAACCCATGAAAGGATCTCTCTGTGGTTGTCAAATCTGTGTTTTAAAATGAGATCAACGTACCTTTAACCTCGCACAGCAGATTGATTTGCCAGACCCCATCACTGTCATCAGGTAAATCCATCTTGAAAAGTTCTGATCTACAACATTTGTGCTGCACTGAACACGATTCAGACCAATCAGCGCCATTGGGTGTTGGAGGGTCACGTGAAATGTCAGCACGAGAGAACTAGGGGAGAGAGAGGGGCATATTTAAAAAGGAGAGCAGAGCGATGATTGGGGAGCAATGAGGCAGAGGTTTCATGCAATTGGTAAGATAAGGCCATGTGACAAAACAGCTGATTTCCCAGTGACATCCCACAGACAATAAAGCCCACCGATAATGACATCCCTTTGCAAAGGCAGCTTCAGCAAATAGCAGATATTAAGTGGTGGCATGAAAGTGTGACAATTAAAGAGACTTACGACTGAAAATGTGAATTCATAGTCTTCCTGACTGAACTTATGCTAGAGCTTCATGAAATTAAGAGTAAAACAATACTTGAAGCATTTCATGATGAAAAGGATGTTTTCGTTCTTATGCCGATCTGCTTCGGCATGACTTTGTGAGAGTTACTGAGTGGTGTTTAGATGTAGCAACTGTGAGTGATTGTACTGACTGCTAGTGGAGTGATTAGCTCAGACTTAGCCACAGCGGTTCTTTTGTGAGACCTGGACGTTTCTTTATTAAAACAAGAGAGCCAAACCAAAAGCTTTCCACGATGGAAAAGATGTTTTGCTCTTTTCCCGGTCTGCTTCAGCATGAGTTTACAATCCTTACAGGTTGGGTCTGCCAGTGTATACAGTGGCTGCAGCTCAGATGGAGCTGCAGGAAAGTGGCAGTTTTTATCAGAACAGGACCCCATTTCTTATTAAAACAAAAGCAGAGAGCCACACTGAAAGCTTGTTTTGGCATAGAAGGTTTTTATACAGCTATAAAATACAATCAGTCATCATTTGATGCCTTGTAATTTTTATTCTACTTTATAGTTGATTTTCTGAAATTTAAGGTCTTAATTTTCCTGTCAGGTAAGAGAAAGGAGAATGCAGTGTGTTTAGATTATATTCATCACTAACTGAATGTTTGTGGTTGATACTATAACAGTGCAGCCCAATCTTGTGTCTTCATTAACGCACCATTACGACTAAAATAATTTCATAAACATATTTATTCATCTACAGATCTGATTTTTTTTCAGCAGAAATGAAGCCTTTGATTGCTCACTCCCCTCTCATATCTGTCATAAATCCATCCTTTCTGCAACTCAGCAGCTCAAACAGCAGGTCATGTGACATCGCTGCCAGTGATGTCACATGACCACCATCTGCAGTCCACCCATCAAGTGAGGGTACGGGTCTCTGTGGAAGCACAGATTATTTTGGGATTTACCAAACCAAACTGAACCGAACCAAAATGTACTCAGTCCAACTGGACCACCTGATGGAAACATGACTAATCAGTTTCAAATATCAAAGAATTATAAACATGAAGAATTAAGATTATCTGCCATGAAAACATGAAAAAAAACATTTTTTAATTCTCTTTTATTTTGTGTATATGTTAAGTTATTTGCAAGAAATGAAATAAATTGACTGTGACAGTTGTTGCAAATATCTTTCAGATAAAGTATAATGTTCAAAACATTACAAAGTAGTTTAAATGGTCTTAAGTTTAGTATTTAGCAGATTGAATGAGGTTCTACTATTTTCATCTGAGTTTAAAATACAAACAACAGTTTAATAAACTGTGATGAAAGTTATGTATTTGTTCTTTATGTGAAATTGCAGGTAATTCTGTACGTAGTTTGTTAAACTTAGCCCTCTGGTAGTGAGAAAAAAAATAATTTGGTTCTTTCACTAGCTAAAGTTACCTGGTTCTTAGTTAGTAGGACCTTTAAATGAAGAATGTTAAACAAAGAAATAAATGAGGGAATGAATTAAAAAGTAAATAGATAAATAAACTAGTGCTGTTACTTGATTTAAAAAAATAATTAATTTAATCACTAAGCTGTGATTAATCATGATAAATGACAGCATTTTTTTAATGGTTTAAATATATTTTCATGCACTCTAAAAAATCATTGCTGGCTCAATGTAAAAAAATTAAGGTAACAATTTGCATGGATCTTTTTAAGTTCTTACAACTTGCCATTATTGCTTAAATGCCACAAGACTTCTCTAGTTAGGCAAACTCTGACTTTAGTACAAACAACATGTTTTGCTTTGTACTCTACAAGCTTAATTAAGTTGAACCAACTTAATTTTGTGTCTTATGAAGCATGACACCATGAGTGAGGGGGTCAATGTTGCAGACCACCATGTTTGTATGTGACTTTATTTGTTTCCATTAAATAATAGCTGCTCATGCTACCTGTGTGAGGGTTCATCAAAGCCTTTCAACTTGTTTGGGGGTAACTCCTCTTCACAATATGAAACTGGAAAAGTACCTAGAAAACACAGACCTCCACTATTAGCTATCTCCCAATAGTGAAGAGTCCTATAAAGGCCTTACTGAATCCAGACAGTAATCCAGACCAGCTGGTTACTAGTGGTGGGCATATCGATCCTAAAGTATTGATATATCGATATTTACAGAGTACTCATTTGGTATCGAGTACTTTTTAAAAGTATCGATATTAAATGAGTACTTTAAAAAAACGTCTAACCATGCACCCCATCTGTTTGTTTGCAGTCGCTCTATTCTGCCTGTTGTGCCAACGGTCTGCTGCTGCACTGTTTTCCGTGTCACGTGACTTTGGTGACCAATCAGATAGAGCAAACGCGCACATACACACTCAAGGCATCAGCACACACACGGTTATTCAGAGGCCTCATGTCTGTGTCAAACTGGAGAGAATGGCAGAAATAAACTGCTGCAGCTTTGTGCAATAACTTTCCACAAAAATGCAAAGGTGAGTCAGCATTTCCAGTGTCTAATAAGTTTTTATCTCAAAGTTATAAAAAACCGATGCATGAAGAGGATGTTAGAGTCATGACAAATCTGCACCGCTCACTCTCCGACGAAAGACATTGATGGTGTTTTTCATTGAGCCAAAGCCACAGCTAGTGCCGTTAGTCATAAAAACCAGGAAAGAAAGAAGTTCTGTAGCTGACTCCGATGCATTTGCGATTAATTTTAATTGACTTTGAGAGTGTACTTCTAAATGTGTTCCTCTTTATTACTGTTTACTAGTTTTTCTCCTATGATTTGACTGCGTTTTCCAAAGTTTAGAACATTTTTTGCAGCATTTTCTAAAACCACACATTGAATAGTCCACAGATTAATTAACTAATTTAAACAGTCTAACCATTAGGTACAGTGGGAAAACAAAAAAGATAAAATCAAGTCCCATATTACAAAAAATATATGTTAAAATCCTGCTTTGAAATATGTTTTACCCCAAATACTTAGTTGATAGTTAAAGATAACTCAGAAAAGAATTAGTTCTATTTATTAAGACTGATAAATAAATGCTAGATTATGTTTTTGGAGTATTTATTGGCCTTATTCATATCAATTTAATAATTATGTATCCTGCTGCTTTTATAAGTAAAAAGTATCATATTGAGTATGTGTGATATTGGTCCTGTATTTACCAGGTATTGGACTGATATTAAATTTTGCAGTACCGCCCACCACTGCTGGTAGCTCCCTCCCTGGTGGGGAGGAGACACACAGCGAGGCAAAGCACTGGCTTTACTATGAATGAAAGTCAGACTAGATGCAGTGCCTGTCAGAGCCAACAGATGCACTGACAGTCTCACCCATGGTTTTTGGAAAATTTTGAATTAGCCCCTCCCCTGTAAGAACTAAACATACTAAGTTATCTCAGCTTAACATGATCATTGCATTGCATCTTTCAGCTGAATAGTACAAACCACTAATCTGATTTAGTAATGTCAACAAAACATGGAAGAATAAGAAATGATTGCTAAAAAGTTTAAGTATCAAGTAATTGCTGGCTGGGAGAGACAAAAATTCCAAACAAGGAGTCAACATTCCTCCAAAGAAACAACTATTCTTGTTCTTTGGTCTTACCTGCAGACCACAATACAACATTACAGATGCATACTGCCACCTACTGACCGAACTCAAGGACTTTTACATCAAAATGCATAAATTTTTAAAGGGGCTCTATGTAAGATTTTTGCTTTAAAACTTCCCACTTTTGAGTATATAATGGTGTGCACTTTATCCCGATATGAAGAATGAGGTTCTTTATGTCTTCCTTGTTTGCCTGTATAAGCCTGTGGAGTCGTTTCTCTGCGAAGAATTCGGGCAGAATTTTCCGGGAAATCTCAATGGAAGTGACGTCGGGTATTACATAATGCACGCACCCCGTTGCTCTGTTTATACCTGACAACGGCGTGTTGAATGGAGAAGGCTGCGGGTAAACGACCGGCTAGCTTAGCCCAAACACCCACACAAACTCCGCGAAAACATAAAAAACGAAGACAGTTTTATCTGCTGAAGCCCGTCAAGCTAAAAGAGAGTGTAAGCGATGCAGGGGGAAATGGAGGATAAATATCGGTGCAGCATTTGAGAAATAGAGGGAGCTACGCTCGGGATAAATACCGATCCAGAGATGGCCGTCTTTTTGTGGAAAAGGTAAAGCATCACTCTGGACCATGAAATACAATGTAGTGTTTTATGTTTTATAAACCATACGCTACATCACGTTAGCTTGCTTACAAAGATGCTATCCAAACAACGAGAATGTCACATTACTCATGGTGTTTTCTGGATAATATTTCATCTTTTTCTTGCTTCCTGGCACTGGACTCAACTTACTGAGTTTATGATTTGATACTTAGTTCGTAAAATATCTTCAACACATAATGTCAGCTATCTGATATCCGTGGTCAAGGCACCATTATCAGAGCTAAGCAATGTTAGCCCTGTTCAATACACATTACACATTACACACGTAAAAAGACAATTAAATTGGTCAATATTGCACTAAGTCGCTAAGTTGTTCATACATAGAAATGGTTGCGAAAATATCGTCCTTTTTTAATAGCCTTTGTGCCGTGTCCACACTAGATGTTCAAATATGCTTTATTCATTTTCATTTTTAGTTTGTGGAACTTTTAAGTTTCTTCTCTTCTTCTCTGTATACATGATGCCAGTAAATCACCTTGGTCTGCGTGTGTATCAGCTGATAAATGGGAGGCTCGTTCATGAGCAAGGAGCGTGCCGTCGTGGACGAGCAACACAATATTGTTGTAGTTCACCTAATGGCCGGCCGTGTCGCTACACTGATATTTTTCTAAATCTTGCAAAGAGCCTCTTTAACCAGATGTACTCAATAACCTACATTTGTTTAGTCATGAGTGTAAAACTGCCCAGCCATGCAGCTTTAGCTGGTCAAACCTTTATTAACACTACAACAATTTTAAGGAAAAGGAAAAGAGTTTAGTGTGGTGTGAAAACAATTTCTTGCCAAGTGTTGATAGTTAATAGCTGTTGTGAATAAAACAAAGCAAAATTGTACTCACCAAGCCATAAAGTTTAGTAAAATTCCGTACAAAATCGTGTTTCTCCCTCTTCTTTCTGTGCTTCCCTCCGTTTCTTATGACAGGCGTGGTCTCACAGCAAAAAATGTCAAGGCACGCCAGCCTTTTACTCAGCTTTTAAAGAATGCTTGGAAGATTTTTAAGCTGTACTGACTGAATACACTTTCATGTTAAGGCAGCAATGTCTGTTTAAAATAGATATATAACTAAGTTAAGATGGTTTTCTTTATTTTAATGTAGATCAACTTAATAAAGTAAGTTATCAACTGATTACAATGTGTTCATGTGACAAACTTAATTTTTTTATGCAGAAGAAGCTATTGATTTTAAGCTTTACTAACTAACCCCAAGAATAATTTTTTAGAGTGTGTTTTTAGATTTTTAAAGGTTGTTATTGTCAAGTGTTTTACTTTTATTATTTTAATTGTATGTACAGCACATTGAAAGTGTTGATCTACTCTCTATAGGTTTGTGGAAAGATAAAATAAAGGCAAGTATTTAAACTACAAATGTTCTTAGCTGAGTAGTGCTTGAGTTAAAAATCTATCATTCAGTCTGTCACATCTATTGTATTTTCCTCAAATATAAACACATATTAACACTGTATTTATTTAAGTTTCTCATCAAAAACTGAAATTTCCCATTTTTATGTGACATTTGAACATATATTAACATATACAATAAAGTTGTCGAATTTACTGAGGTTACCTGAACTCATCATATTTTCTGTCTTCAGCTGGTAAAGTTCGCTAATTAACTTCAATTTTGCCAATCCCACCACAGATTTCTACACTGGATTAAAATTGTTAACAAACAGCACTGTCTCAAAGTTTTGGAGCACTTTTCAGCATTTATCTGAGCAGCTGAAGAAGAAAACTGTCCTGAAGCAGCTGAAGAGAGTGGTACGACCATGGCTTGAACCCGTGTTTTGTTTGCGTCTTTGCCAACATTAGCAAAGATGTGCCTTACCTGAAGGTGGAACTTAAGACTCGTGCTTCGGTGTAAAGACAGTTCATCACTGCAGCATGTACCCACAGCTTTGGTTTTATCTTAACTAACATTCTCCAGCTTTTTAAAGAGAAAATTACTGTTAAGCAGACCTGGGTCTGTCTCCTCACTCATCGCTGCTGGCTTTTTCTGACCTCTTACCTCTTCACCCCCAACCACGTAAACATCCACGCTGGAGGACTATGGGAGCAAGTTGTGGTCAAACTTAGTCATATGATTAAATTGCGGTATTATTCTTTTAACACATTAATGTTTCAAGATTAATCACAAGTGCTAATGTGTTAATGTTAACAGCCCTAAATAATAATAATAATAATATCATAACTGTATGAGCTGACAGAACATCACAGCTGAAGTTCAAACTGTCTGTGTAAACTCGTCCTTTTCCTCACTTTCATTGACTGCAGAGTTTCACGTCGAGGACAGACGTGCTGCTGAGAGCTTCAGTCCCCGTTCAGATGAATGATGAAGGAGGCAGCGTGTGGCAGAGAGGTGGAGGCACTCCCTCCACGGTTCGGACGGTGATTGATGAAGCCCAACGACGATGTCACAACGCATATGAGCAGGTCACATCAGTTGTGTTTACAATGAAGTTTAATTCAGTCACAAATCTGAGAGTGAATTTAAACTGCAGGACGGCAGGTAAGGAACATGCTGGCTGGATCTCATAGGTCAGAGGAGGATTAGAGATTCACTTTAGCTGTAGATAAAAAACTGAAAGTTTTAATTGTAATACCAGAAGGTCACAGTACAGCTTGTCTTTCACACATGACTCTGTGCCTTTATGTGATGTTGAATAAAATCCAAATATTAGCTCTCTTCAAGGAAATCTGTAGGTGCCAAAGTCACACCCCACTTTTAATACAGTTCCCTGTGGTCCAAAACACCAGTGCCAGAGTTTCCGTCAGAGTTTTTTGTGACCCTTACTCCTTGATAATTCCGGCCGTTTAGAACAATTACAGGACATTTACTTTAGATAGACGTGTGTGAGCAACAACCTGCATTTAACAGCAATAAAACTTAAAATATCAAAACCCTGTGATACAGCTTCATGCCAGTGCTAAAACAAGGCTGGAGACACACTTTCTTTCTGAACCTGACCGAGATTGAGACAGTAGAGACTGAGCCTGACAGTAAATCAGAGTAAGTGTTATGCCGTTATCCCGCCTACGTGACACATATTACACATGACCTCGGAAATGACTGCTTCTTTTATTTGTCTTTCTGTAAGATGCCTAAACAAACATAATGAAAGATTAAAGCTTTTACACATGCTGTCAGCTGTATAATGTAAGCCCACATTTAAGTTTTACATTAGCACTGCTAGCACTGAGTTAGTCCATTAGCATATTAGCTGCTACCACACATTAGTAGTTAATAACAGCCAAATGCCATCCTCCACTGAAAACACCAACAAACTGTCCAAATAATATCTAGACACCACGTCAAAACTCCAAATTTCAACTGAAAATCGAGTCTTACCATCAATTGTTCAGTATTAGTCCTCATAAACTGATGATCTCGACTGTAACCTCCGATAAAACAGTCAGATCTAACCAATGTGGTTCATTTAGAGTAGTCCTGAAGAAAGACGAAGGCATCCACTGAGGATAGCTCAGTCCAATCCTCCACTCATCGATGGCTCTTCCCACTCTGCTGCTGATTTGCCAGGACATCCCAGGCATGAACGACCAGCTACAGGGAAGTGAAATCGGCCCTAACAATCCAAGCCTTTCTGCATGACATGCTTCTGTGTTGAATACAGTTCTACTTCGTTTGATAGCTGGTCATACACTGTAAGCCCCGATTTATCTCCAATTAAAAATTTAAGTACAATGCATATAAATTTAAAAGTTTTGATGCTCTACTTAAGGAATTCAAGCATACTTAACTAATTTGGGTGCATATTTGAATGCAGTTATAAATTTAAGTAGAAATGATTAAAAAATTTTAGTCAAAACCACGCCCCTATTCTCATTCAAAAGGATGGTGGGGCTCAGTGATTGGCTGGCAGGATGAGTAAACCGAAACCTTGACACACTGATGACTGCCATTTTGGATCGCGCCACCAGAGGCCTGTACGGCGAAGCTGGATTTTCCCTTATCGAGATAACTTCAGGATTAACCCTGGTTCACTTCTTACTGGGATAAATCACTTATGCTGAACGGCTAACCTGCTCCAGAACAGGTTATGTTCTGGATAAGAGATCAGCGAGTATAAAAGCACTGCCTCCTGACCAGTCAGTTCTTTTGGAAAATGGCCTGCCCATTCTTAGAAGATCCTGGTTGGTGCATGGAAGAAGAGAAGAGCGCTTAGGAGAGAAAGAATATTTAGGGATAGATACAATCCTTTCAGTTTACCCGATGACATCCTATAGGAAAGGTATAGATCAGTGATATTCAACCTGTGGTTCTGGAGCCACATGTGGCTCTTTTGTGATGATTTGTGGCTCTCTCATGTCTTCATTTCAAATATTATTCTTCCCGAAAACCATAAAAAAGAGAAACTTTGACTTCACAAATTATCCATTGCAAGTCACATTAATCTGCTTACCACAATTACAGTTTGCTTTATTGTCAACCAATTTCCCCCCTTTTTTGCCACTTGTAATCTATTTTCACTGCTTTAAGCCCACTTTGCACTGTAAACCCGGATTTTGTTTTTGTTGTTTATACTATTCAGCTGAAAGATGCAATGCAATGATCATGTTAAGCTGAGATAACTTAGTATGTTTAGTTCTTACAGGGGAGGGGCTATTTCAAAATTTTCCAAAAACCATGAGTGAGACTGTCAGTGTATCTGCTGGCACCAGCAGGCACTACTTCCATCATGACTTCCACACATGGCAAAGCCAATATCATGCCTCATCATGTTTTTTCCCCAGTAGGGAGGGAGTAATTGGCTGATCAGGATTACTGCCTGGATCCAGTAATGTTGTTAAAGGACTCTTCACTATTGGGTGAAAGGGTTAATGGTGAAAGTCTGCGCTTTGTGAGTGCTTTACTAGTTTCATATTGTGACAAGCAGGGATAAAGAATGACTCCAGACAAGATGAATGACTTTGACAAGCTCTCGCACAGGAAGCATAAGCAGCTTTTATTTATTCTGAACCAGAAATACACTCACATACAGACAGGGTGGTCTGCAACATTGACCCCCTCACTCATGGTGACACTTCAAAAAACACTTCAAACCAAAAACATGAACTAATAGACTAGACATGCATAATAACAACTTTGCAATGAACATGAACATTATAAAAATTATGCATGGCCATGGCTTTGATTTATATTTTGGCTTTTGTGTTGTTAATCTTATTTAATCACTCAAAGGGAAAAATTTAGTAGAATAATTTGATGGAATCATAAGTTGTACAAAAGACTTTAAGTGAAATTTCTCAGAATTAAATCAACTTAACTGAAAATGCCAAGTTCTATTATTTTGCACAGTTATTAACATTACTTAATATTTTAAGTTGTATCAAATAGGCATGAACTCTTTTTAAATTAAAGATATTCAGTAGAATCATCTTCAATAATAATTGTAACTACTTAAGATGTTGAGTTAAATGAACCTAAGTTTTTATCTTTCATTACATAGTTTTTTTTTTTTTAAGGTAACCGGTTTACTAGTATTTTTCAAGTGAACTCAACTCATTCAGGTTTACAGTGTAGGTAGAAATTGATCACATGAATATTCACTGGCTAAATTAGTGATGTGCTGTGCTACGTAGATAAACAGCACATAACCTGAGGAAGGTTATAGTAATAATCATTTGAGTGTAGCTCTTGCTATATATTTTCTTGCAAAATATTTTCTTGGTAATGTAGTGTATTGTAATGGTACATATAAAATGTAATTATAATTATATACTTTTCAGTTGAACATCTTAGTTGTTTATTTTCATCTGCTGGACGTCCACCTGTGAAACCGGCTGAACCCTGGTAAACGCCAGCCTATGGAAACTCTGGTCTGTGCTCTGCTTTGGAAAAAATACAATATGGATCATAGGAGGTCATTTGATCCAGATTTCTAGGAGGGCTCAGTTTAAGTGTGTGTCTCTTTAAATGAAAATAAGCTCCTTCCAGCATCCCAGCATCCCCCCTCTTCTGTGGGACGTGCCTAGACAAGGACAGCTGTGCTCTTCTATGGCTGCTGGTGGAGATACCAGGTGAGTTGCTGGAGATGCATTATTATAATGAGTCTTTGTGATGTCACAGTGAGCACAGATTCCCAACAGATCAACAGAATTCATGTGTTCAGACACCGACAACTGACCCGTGAACAAGGGACTGGGTTGGCATAGTTCACATTCTGTGGGTCAGCAGATACCCATACATCGGTGAAAAAACTACTTTTACATGAATACATTCTTCTGGCAATAAGAATAAGAAATTATGCAGACATGTTTCAAAAATCAGAAAAATGTGGTGAAGCTTTTTTTCTGTTATTTAATTAAAAAAGTATGAAACAGTTGTATAGACTAGATTAGCCATAAAATAAAATATTTTAATTCTCTTTTTTGCTCTAACCATGATCAATACATTTTACAGTACAATCATCCATCCGTAACCCTTATCCCTCTGACTTGTAGGGGGTGGAGCCAATCACAGAGCTAACACATAGGGAAAGAGAAGCAGATACACTCATACATACTTACAATACAACCCCAATTCCAAAAAAGTTGGGATGCTTTGAAAAATGTATATAAGTAAATGAGTCTTTTTAGAGAAGCAGGGTCTCTTTAGACTGAAAATTTCTACATGGGCTCAGGAGGAACACTTCCAGAAATCAACGTCTGTCAACAAAGATTGCAGTGCCATCCAAAAATCATGCAAGAACCATGCTAATAAGAAGTCATATGTGAACACAATCCAGAAATGCTGCTACTTCTCTGGGCCAAAGCTTGTTAAAAATGGATGGAGGCAACTGGAAAACTGTTCTGTGGTCAGATTAATCGATTCATTTTGGACCCTGAGGACTAAATGCAGGGTGCCCTGAAATGTTTAGAGATTTAGTTTTGAATAAATCTATGAAATATTTGGTTTGATATAAAGTTATGACTGCGGTCTGTAAGGGCTAGATAATTGCCACTGGTGGGCCGGACCTGGCCCACAGGCATCCATAAGCCTCAGGGCTTGTATAACTTGAAAGATTTTTCTCTTAAAATTGGACAAAGGTTTTTTGATTCATTCTTAATCTAATGACATAGGAGCTATAGATGAGAACAGCCTGGCATCCCGCATCACTGCTAGAAAACCGGTTCTCAAATTTCATAGAAATGCGCCATTCAAAGTGCCATTTTTGTGTGTTACATGAGTGACTGAGGAGAGAGGGGAAGTGGAGACTGTTTATATGTGTTGATTAGGTATAACAGCTTTTCTGTAACTCCATTGTAGCTTGTGGGTAAACTCTTAATGCAAAAGACATGAAGGTAAAATTATGAAAATAAGAACTAGTTTGCAGGTTGTGTGTGGTGCACAGTCATACATCTGTTACACAACAGAAGTGTGATATAAACAGCCCTCAGGCTCTGCAGTTATTTGCATACAGAGTTTAGGAGGGTGAGGCTGCAGAGGAGCTACATGAGCACCACCCTTATCTGTTGATCACAACATTATCATGGTGACAAAACAACTGTAGTTATGGGATTTCTTTTATAAGAGGAAGAACCTGTTGTCCTCTGGTGTTATCATATCATACCAGCATGATGAATTTAAACTGGTTAATAATAGATCCCATAGGTTTTTGTTATTTTATCTGTTAGGACTGTCACGATGGTCCAACTTTATACTTCAGTTTGATCAAATTATATGGATACACATTTTAAAACACATATTTTATCTGCGATTCAGTGGCATTTAGTGAGAGTTGTCATCGTAGAGTCTGCACACTTAAAAATTTATGTTGTATGACATTCATGTCGCAGTGGAGCATGCCAGAAACTTATAAGTTTGCTACAAACACAGTCTGTAGGAGGAATCAAGGAACCATAAGTCTGATGAAGTCTCATTTACCTCCTCAAATCTTCAATACCCTTTTTGTTGGCCTGTCTGATGTCTTGAAACCAATTCCAGGAGAGGAAGATTTTGCTGTAAAGGAATGTTTAAGGGCACATATTTTACACTTCTAGACAAGTTTATATTGGTCTCAGAGGTCCCCAAAACATGCCTGTGAAGTTTGTTGCAAAAAAACACTCCAGTATTGTATTTTTTTTTTTTTAATTTCTAAAAACCCCTCTGTTTCAGACCTGCTCAGGACAAGCCGTTCCGTGTCTGTGACTTTAAATCTTACTGAGCTGTCTGACTCTCTCCCCTCTTGGGAGAAAGTTTCACCACGCCCCTCACAGGAAATGGATGTTAGCTCAATGGATGTGGTGAAACTTTCTCCCAAGAGGGGAGGGGCCAACTGAACCTGGGAGTGATGCTAACTCCCCACATGACATCATGAGGGGGAAATCTGAGAACAGTTTGTTTCAGCACACGTTTTCTGAAAGGGGGGAAAGAGGGAGGGGTTCTGATTCTTGGGGGGGATTGTGGACAGGCCAGGGGCACATATTTTTGCTAGAAAAGCCTGAAAAAGTGTATTTTGCACTGAAGTGCTGTGCGTTTGCGCTGAATGAAGGCGAGCGACCTCGCCCACTGGAAGCAAGTCTAGAGCACCGCAGCGCACAGCCCTGATCAGCAGGAAGAGGGAGAACTGCGAGTTCACGCAGGAAAAGTATGTCAACAGCGGACTATTTTACCTTTGGGGCTTAATTTTTCATCCTTTCCGTATAAGTCCATGATATTATTCCTTCCCCCATTGGGTGAGCGCATTAGGAAGTGAAAAGGTTAATGTTTTCTTAAAGGATCTGTGGTTTTATACAAAATTCTTTGGCTAAATGTCCCCAGAAGTTAACTTTTCCTCATCAATGGTGCCGTTGTAGCTTGGTGAACCACTGACCTCTCGGTGACCCTTTGCTCTCGCTGCAGGATGAGACATAATGTTGATATGGTGATGATTTACGATGGGGAGTCTGTGCATTGTGTTGTATTTTGAAAGAACCGGATATTCTAAGCTTGTGGGTTCCTCTTCTGGAGCTTTCTGATAGACAGGAGTTGATGATATTTGTTAGCGGCCTACGCTGAAAATAGACCTGCAGTGAATCTTGAACGAAGTGGAGCAAAGTGTCAGTCCAGGCATGTGCCGCTGCTGGTCTGGAGCGCCGGCTGTAGAAATGCTCTGATAGACTAGAGAGGGAGCGATGTGCTCAGCAGTACAATTCGCTGGTGGTTTGCGGCACGTTCGCTGTATGTGGAGACTGGAGGTAAGATGTGACTGAGTTACCAGTGATATCAAAATCAGAAAGTTCACGTTCATTGGAAGAGAACATTTTTCTTTAGCAGATTTGACATTTGTAACAATGGAAGTATGATTCTGATTGCACTGAGTCAAAGAAGGTGTGCATTAAGAGTAAATATCAGTATACAGAATATGCATGTGATGTCACAGTCAAAGCAAGTCTGCAGTTTTAGTTGTAAAGGTGACAGAAATCAATAGGTAGTAAGCAGTAAGAGATTTTATTTCAGTTGAAAAATTGCCATCATTTTAATAATAAAACTCTGATGATGTTTAACACAGTCAGTACAGATCCTCAGCTGCCTGAATAGGTTTATAGAAATGTTTTGAGTCGTAATGGTACTTTAATAAAGACACAAAATGAAGCTGGGTTATTACAGACGCTACATCAAGCATTCAGTTACTGATTATTATAATCTAAACCAGCCTCTATTCTCATTCCTGTTAAAGGAAAATTAAGACCTCAAATTTCAGCAGATAAACCATTCAGTGAAATAAAATCCACAGTGATGGGCCCTTAATGACAATGGATTATGTTTTATAGCTCTCTAAATTGCTGTACAAACATGGCAAAGGCCAAAACATTTTGAAGCCCACTGATATGTATCACAGATTACATTAAGTAAACTTCTTAAATTACTATGATTTATATTTGGTCAAATGCCAAAGGTACTTTCAGTTACGTTAGGAAGTCTGATTTATGAGCACCTGTCAATGTTTATGGCCCAGGAAACAGTACGGAGCTCTGTTGAATCCAAATATCCCTAAATTCATCAGTGAGTGTGCTTTCATGCTGTTTCCCTCCATTTCCCATAGAGCAGCAGTGTTTCGAGCTGTTACCACTGAGCCCAGCTGAGTCAACGTCTTGCATGCTCAAAGTGACATCAGTGCATACTCTCTGTAGTCTGTAATGGGATCTTTTTCACTGAAAAGTCCAAAGGATCACATTAATCTTTTGCAAATTGAAAGACTATTTTTCTCATCATTTCAGACAAAAATGCATGAAATAACACTAGGATTCTTTGGAAAAAAAAAAAAACTTAACTAAGACTAATGCCTGCAGACCATGCACTTTTAGCAATCATACATTTCTGGCATGCTACACTGTGTGACATGAATCTCTTACCACATCAAGTTTGATGCAGACTCTATGAAGACAATTCCCACTAAACACCACCCAAACTGCAGGCTACAACGTACACAGATAAATAAATAAATATCAACAGTGTACGCTATCTATAACTGGAGACAAGTGTAGTTTTTGTCATTTCTTGTTGCATTCCTATTGGTTGGCTGGTCAAAGTAGGTCATAGCGGCAGTCACACTGTGAGATGGTCATCCTAACTTTCTGACACTGTCAGAATTTCATCCCAATCTTTGGTAGCAAGACCATTTAGACCAGGGGTCATCGAGCCCATTTTCACAAGAGCCAGCTTTTTATTGACTGATTCCTTGGGAGCCAGACGTTAAAATAAACTGGAATAAAATCAATATTTCTAATTAACACACTCTTGTAAAAATATTATTTCCTTCCAAAATTAATGGGACTTTAAGCCTTTCATAGTGGCGTCCCTGTCACCTACACTGCAGCCAGCCACAAGGGGGGGATTGAGAATTTTAGCTCATATCTCTGTGGCCCTTCTGATGACTATCACTGAGTTCGATGCTAATATGCTGTGTCTTGATTGGCCAAAAACACTTGATGATCACTGATCTAGACCATCGGCCGTCTGCCAACCTGTCTCGACTTAGAACCAACGTTTTAGCGCCACCACCAAAA
This sequence comes from Cheilinus undulatus, assembly GCF_018320785.1. NCBI lineage: Eukaryota > Metazoa > Chordata > Actinopteri > Labriformes > Labridae > Cheilinus > Cheilinus undulatus. Next base: position 6,905,102 of record NC_054865.1, read on the forward strand.
ATTAGCCATGATTGCTCATCTTTTGTCTGGGGCTGCCAAAGATCCCACAGTATGTACCAGGCTTAATACTGGAAGCCAGATTAAAACTGGACACATGACATGAGTGTTTTGGCTGCAACAGGACCTGATTTTCATCTAGGATTTTCAGACTGCCGCATGCACCTGATACACAAATCTCACACGTGGAAAATCTAGAGAGCAGAGAGCTCGCCTATTCTTTTATGCAAGCTGTGCACATGTCTTGGCCAAAATAGACAGGAAAAAAGATACACAGAGACATATTTACTTTGATTTAGCAGATCTGTGGATTGTCTTTACAATCTGTTTCTTAAAATGCATCCATCTATTAAGGTTGTTCTCTAAACTTCAACTGCTGATAAAGCTTTCTGTCTATACATTGGTACAACATGTCAAAGGCAAGATACACAGAGTGCAAGTATACCTTTGGTTCATGATTTTCAAAGTTAAAGCCCAGTTTAGAATCCCTTCCCTTGTATAATATGCTTTGGTTCTGAATTTTTCACTGATCAGGTCGACTAGCCAATGAATGAAATCCTCCCATTTGTTTTTAAGACAGTCACATCCTTAATGAACAAAATTGCAAGAGACAAGATTGAAGTCCTATGATAATATTAAACATGTTTGATTTCATAGCTAACACCAGGATGAGACAAAGACTGCCTGAAAAAAGCTCTGACCAAGTTTTGTGATAATCGTACACCAAATAATGGAGATCAGGGGAGAGAATCTTGACTTTAGCAGAACTCCAGTGGTTTAATATGCAACTTTTAAATTTGTCCGTGACTCTGAAAAATCATTTGTGTAAAGGGTGCATCATTTAGACACAGGAGAAAGAAAAATGTCTCCAACTGAGGGACGTCAGATGTAAAGGATTGAAACTTCGTACTATGAGAGCATAAAATGCAAAGAGAAACTTCTCTTATATGAGAGAAGTTGGAGTCTGAAGCAGGTAGGCAGTTCCTTCATGCTGTGGTAAAGATGGAAATATATGAACATCATCCTGAGGCTTTTCACTGCAGGCTAACAAAGATTGCTTCAGTCCTCGTCCAGGCTCTAAATAATCATCATATTCAGCTCTTTTATTTCATCTGAACTAATTAAAGTGATGAAATCTGGAGCAATATCCCCTCTTTAAACGTTGCAGGCAATGCAAAGCTTTTGGCAAAAGGAAATTAGTGTTAAAAAAAGGCTGATGATGAAAAGGTAGAGAGGGAGGCGGTAACACGGCTGGCAGGGTTCAGTGAGCGGAGGATGGCTGTATGAAAAGCATGAAGACAAGATTAATGCGAGTCTGGTCAGACATCGGGCAACTAATAATAATTTTACCATCAATTTGTCTGTCTGATTTACTGTTACTATAAATTTATCAGCCACTTTAGGGTTTAAAATATGACATCCTCATGCTCTGTCTTGTTTTGTCCACCAAGGCTTGAAATACGGAAGTTTATGTATGTGCATTATATCATGCATACCTTGCATCTAAGTGGTGCATCATTAATCCGTGCACATTCTCAAAATATAACACAATGTGGATGCAAGATGCAGTATAAACATGACTGGTAGAAGTATCACAGAGTCAGAAGGCGATGTGGAAGTTACAGAGGGAACAAGGACAGACAGTTATGAAGAGCAGAGAGAACAAATCCGTAATATCTTCTTCTGTACGGAATTTTCACCTACAGGAACATCTAAAAATATTAAAATGTTAAGTGAAAGTTCATTTTTTATCAGGATTTACTTCAGCAAGTTTAATTTCCATAAACACTCCCCTCCAAAGGTATTGGAATGGCGAGGTCAATTCCTTTATTTTTGCTGTAGACTAAAAACATTTTGGTTTGACATCAAAAGTTGAATATAAGACAAGAGATCAACACTTCAGCTTTTATTTCCAGGTATTTACACCTGGATCTAATACACAACTTAGAAGATAGCACTCTTTGTTTGAACCCAACCATTTTTCACGTGAGCAAAAGTATCGGAACATGTGACTGACAGGTGTTTTGTTGCCCAGGTGTCTCCTATTACATTGATTATTCAAACAATAGATAGCACTGAATGTCTACGCTCAGTTTCAGATTTGGGTTTTGACTGTGCAGACTGCATTTATAGTTAGAGGTATAACCAACATCAAACCCGAGAGCTGTCTATGGGTAAAAAATAAGCGATTGTGAAGCTTAGAGAAGATGGAAAATCAATCAGTGCTACTGCGTACTCAGTAACAGACGTCGAACAGGTAGACCAAGGAAAACATTGGCTGTTGGTGACAGAAACATTATGAGAGCTGTAAAGAAAGACCCTAAAAAACTGTTAGTGACATCAGCAACAACCTCCAGAGGGCAGGAGTGAAGGTATCACTATCTACTGTTCACAGAAGACTTCATGAGCAAAAGTACAGAGGCTGCACCAGAAGATGCAAACCACTCATTAGCAAGAAGAACAGGAAGACTAGACTTGTCAAAAAGTACAGAGACGAGCATGAAACATTCTGGGACAAACACAGTGGAGGTAATGTCATGGCTTGGGCTTGCGTGGCTTCGACTGGGATGCCTCATTCATCTTCATTATTGATGTAACATATGATGGCAGCAGAAATCAACTCAGAAGTCTACAGAAACATTTTGACTGCCAGTTTAAATAAAGATGCAACCAAACTGATTGAGAGATCCTTCATTATGCAGCAAGGTCATGACCCAAAACATGCTACCAAAACAACAAAGGAGTTCATCAGGGGCAAGAAGCGGAAGGTTTTAGACTGGCCAAGTCAGTCTCCAAACCCTACAGAGCAGGGACGTCCAAACTTTTTCCAATGAGGGCCACATACAGGCACATATAAGGACGTTGGGGCCACTTTGATATCCACAAGACAAGGTATATGACAGTGATTAAGAAGCAGAATAAAGGAGGAGCTGGGGTGGAGGAGGGATGCAGGAGCAGCTTGCAGAGAGAGCAGCAGAGCATGGCCAGGCAAGGGCAGTTTAAATAAAGCAGCATGAGAGCAACTGGCCAATAGCATGCTTAGAGCAAATCAGCTGTCTGTCAGTTGATGAGGCCTTGCGTTAGATAAGCTGACTGACAAAATTAGCATGGTAGCACTGTCTTGTGCTGACACTATGTAGTAAAGTTCAGTCAAGCACAAGCCTCATGTTCAAATGAGGCTATATGTCATTTTATTTCTAGAGCCTGGAATAGCACCACAAAAGAAGAATGCAAAAGTTTAGTGATGTCAGTAGGGGACAGGATTGAAGCAGTTAATGCAAGAAAAGAATTTGCAACTAAATATTAAGTCTTATTCACTTTAATCTGTTTTAAGTCTATCGGTTTCAATTTGCTCACCTTAAAATGTGGTGTTCTGTTACAAACAAAGCTATCGCCTAAGTTGTGTATCAGATCCAGATGTAAAAACCTGGAAATAAAAGCTGAGATGTTGATCTCTTGTCTCATATTCATCTTTTTGTGTCAAACCAAAATGTTTTCAGTCTACAGCAAAAATAAAGGAATTGGGCCCACCATTCCAATACTTTTGGAGGGGAGGGTATGCTCCGGTATAAGTCCGTGATATTATTGCTTCCTCCATTGAGTGAGTGCATTAGGAAGTGGAAAGGTTAATGTTTGCTTAAATGATCCGTGGTTTTATGCAAAATTCTTTGGCTAAATATCCCCAAAAGTTAACTTTTCCTTGTCAATGGCACCGTTGTAGCTCTGCGACCCACTGACCTCTCTGTGACCCTTTGCTCTTGCTGCAGGATAAGACGTAATGTTGATATAAGGATGATTTATGATCGTGAGTCTGTGTTGTGTTGTAGTTTGAAAGAACTGGATGTTCTATGCTTGTGACTTCCATGGTTGGTGCTTTCTGATCGACAGGAATTGACGGGATTTGGCAGCGGCCCACGCTGAAAATAGACCTGCAGTGAATCTCGAACGAAGTGGAGTGAAGGTGGTCCAGGCACCTGCCACTGGAGCACCGGCTATGGAAATGCTCTGATAGACTAGAGAGGGAGCGAAGTACTATTCACTGGCGTTCTGTGGCATGCATGCTGTATATGGAAATTGGGGGTAATGCCACTACTACTGCTACGTACTTCATATGACTTAACTTCAAAAATACTGAAATATCCCTTTAAATAATGAGACTGTGCCTTTAAGGAGGAAACCATGTGATACACAGTAACAGAGTGATATATTAAAGCACAACTGCTATAGGTTTCCAATAACTGGCGTCTTTAGTTCACTGCTGGCTCATGGTTGAAGTGTTTTTGATTAGGGTTTAGAAAATGATTAGCTTAACGTTGTTAATGTCTAAGCAGCTAGAATCCTACATCAGGTAAGAATGGGACAACATTCCTCTCCCAAAACTCCAGCAACTGGTCTTCTGACTTTCCAGATGTTTACAGACTGTTGTTGAAAGGAGAGATGGTAAACATGGCCCTGTCCCAACTTTTTGAGATGTGTTGCTGACATCAAAATGAGCAAATATTTTTTCATGAATGGTAAAATGTCTCACTTTCAACATCCAATGTGTTGTTTAGGTTCTATTGTGAATAAAATGGGTTTATGGGATTTGACAATCATGGCACCCTGTTTTATTTAGATTTTCCACAGTGCCCCAACTTTTTTGGAATCGAGGTTGTATAATATGGTTAGTGTTTCTTAGCTTATGCCCCTTGAAAGCTCCCCTCTTTACCTCCATGGCTGGCCTCTCAGCTGTCCTCTCAGCTGAGGCTCAGTCTCAAATTCCCAGTCACCAGATGTTACCAAAAATGTTTTGGCAAGCTCAATTCCTCCACAGAACAGGATTTAATGAAAAAGATAGATAGGTTACATCCTCAGTATAACAGAAATTATTTCCTGTATTTTTTCTTCTTCTTTAAATTCAGAGCAAGAACGCAAATGGAACAGGAAATCAAAACTTGTCCATGAACTTCACCCTTTCAGTAGCCTTATGTTTCACATGCAGGACTCTGACTTGTAACTCATTCTTCCTGCATTTATTCTTACATAATAATCAAACACCAGAGTACTTCTTCGGTCATTGTCGGTTTCTTAGTTTTTCCTGTTGCTCCTACCCTGGTCTGAGCCTCCAGGGACAGCAGCCCCTCTCTCCACAGCGCCGCCCTCCCTCTCTCTCTGCCCGGCTTCCTCTCCTCCTCTCTCCGCTCACAGCAGAGAGCTGACAGCCGCCCAGCAGCCGCGCTCCTCCCGCTGCTCCGCTATCCTTAACCTGGGTCTCATTTCACCAGCTTTAGTGTGTAAACCACCACTAACGGAGGCGGATTTTGTTCGTTTTTTGGAGTTTTATTTCACGGTGAATGGATGGAGTCGTCCCCGCAGGATTCAGCGAGCGACCCCAGCAGGAGCGGCTCTGAGCCCGCCACGCCGGGCACAGGGACCCCGGCGAGCGTGGAGCCTCTGCCGGGAGGAGAGCAGCTGACCCCGGCGAGGAGAAACAACAGCAAAGGTAGGACTTGTGCTGGATTTGATTTGATATTAAAACCTCCGCTGGCAGACAGCGGGTGAATGTGTGAGCTGTCAGGCTGCAGCAGAAACTTCAAACGGTTTGTGTTCAGTTTGTCTGTGCAGACGGCTCTCTCTCTCTCTGTCTGTCTGTCTGCTGCACATGGCTCTGATTCTTCTACCTGTTCGCTTTTACACATCTCTCATAAACCCATGCATGGTGTGATAGCAGTCTGTAAAGGCTCTGGGGCTTGTTTTTACGTTCTCAGAGATGACTCTGACAGCTGCTGCATGTTCAACTATGCAGGAAGTCTGAATAAAGTTACTGAACCCGGTCCATTCATGTTATAGAGGTTGAGACAGATGAAGCCTGCTGGATTCAATGACTTTGACTCTTATGCCTCCACACTGAAATGGTTTTCCAGCTCTTTTAGTGTTGAAGCTGCATTTTACAGGTTGTTTATTACATAATGGCTTATTTTTTAGTTTCTTTATGACGCTGACATTGAATATTTTTCTGATTTAGAGAGTATAGATCACCAGAGTCAGAGCTTTCCCAATGCCACATTGTTAAAAGGTTGACAACTACTCCAATGTTTTTATTAAGGTAGTAGGAGTTTTCAGTATTTCAGTGAAAGGGTGACCCAGCTTTACACAGTCAGATCTGACCAATCTTCCACTAGGCTGTAAGCATTTTTTCACTCATTGATCCTTACTCTGATTTGCAACACAGCAGATGAACCACATAATTAATCTTTTTTATCCTCTAGACCAGGGGTATCAAACTCAAGGCTGGGGGCCCAAATCTGGACCTTGGTACAGTAATACTTAGTAAGAGCATATCATATTTTTATTATAACTGGCCCACGGGTATGACGACTGCAGATTTCCTCCAGTATAAAAATCTAGACTTAACCTTTGTGATTTAAAATATCCTTGTTAAGTCATAAAACCTCATATTTAGACATTTTAGGTTCAAAATTTTAAGTTTTAAGTCATATTTTGACCTTTAAAATGTATGATTTTGAATTTAATCTTAGGGGTTGACCATTTTGACTTCTTATTTTGACTTTTTAGCCCATATTTTGAACTTTAAGACTAACCATTTAAAATTCAAACTGTTTTGACCTTTTGAAGTCATTATTTTGAATTTTATCTGATGTGTTGTCTTTTTAACTCATGATTTAGACTTTTTTCTCATATTTTGACTTTTAAAATGTATGATTTTTAATTTTATCTCAGATTCTGACCTCGTCAACTCCTTAATTTGACTTTTAATCCCATATTTTGTACTTTTATACTCATAATTTAAAATCTATACCTGTATTTTGACCTTTTAACGTCATGATTTTGAACTTTATCCCATATTTTGACTTTCTGAACTCATGACCTGGCTAACTGTCTCATATTTTAAAATTCTAAACTCACAATTTTGACCTTCTATCTCATAAATTTTCCTTTTAAATAAACCCTTTGAAATAAGTTTGACTTTTCATCTCAGATTTTGAGCCTTTAAACTTGTCTTTTTTTCCCTTTTTTTTAAATTTCAAAATCATTTATCATCAGTGCTTAATTTTTCCCCTAATTAATTACTGGCAGTTTATGTTTAAACGGTGACCCTGTTGGGCTCTCAGGTTAGCCCTAAATTCAGAATCCGGCCCCTGCTGTGATTGAGTTTGACACCCCTGCTCTAGACTCTTAATATAATTAATTCTCTGATAGGACTTGATCCATCTTTTTTCTCACTTATTAAATCTGCATCACAGGTGACTTTATAACCAGATTGCTCCACCTGTCTATAACACAGAGGGCCATGGCTGCCCATGCTGCTTGGTGTTGAATTATAAAACAAAAGCTGTTGACAGCCTGCATTTTTATCATGTTTGAAGTGTTCCCACACTTGGAAATTTTTCCTGACATTGTGAGCTAATGGGAACTGAATTATTCATTCATGTAAGCACAAAAGACACTGATAAAAAATATCAATGTTGTTTTTAAAATTGTAATCAAAGTATCCGTTAGTTGAGTCGTGATTTAAGTGGAAAAAAACAGGCAAATCTGTGCAAAATGAGTCATTACACAACCCCATATGCAGCAGCTGAAGTGGAAGAGTCCTTTTTTGATAATCAGGTATTTGATTATGAGAATGATAGTTGATTGTTTTAAAGAACTGTGAAGTTACTGTTAAATATTTATATTTGTTCTCAGTGTAGATAAGTATCCAAATATAGGAACCTGTATTTGTGCTTGATCTTGAAAACGTGGTATTGGTGCATCCCTAAAATACAAACCTCTTAATTGTAGAAAACACAGAGTGTCTCTGAGTCAAGCAGAGCTGAGAGACGAGCAGAGAAGTGGAAAGTCTGGTAGTTACGTTTGGGCTTCATTCAGACTGTTCTTTGAGTGTGTGACACCCTATAGGGAACCACTGATACCTGATGTGCTCATATTTAAGGCCGATATTTGTGGCTGATAAATCCTGTAAATAATGGCAGAAATGTTCATATTATAAACTGTCATTACATTGGTTGGTATTCATTTTGTAATGCCGTCAAATCTTCCCCAAATAAGACAGTGTTAAAACCAGGTGTTTAAAAAACACCTTATACAGGTGATTGCCAGCATGCACACGCAAAGCAGAGCACACGCCTCAGACGCTTCGTTCTTTCCTTTAACAAAATACTTTGAGTCCATGATCCATGGTCACCTCAGTGTTTATAAGGCGACATTTACAGGAGCACTGGAAGTGATTTATAGCTGAAGCACTGTTTTCATACTCACAGGAAAACTGAGGAACATCAGGACAAAGGATCAAATAAAGGTCCTCTGGTTTTACTCTTTAATATTAAAGGGTAAAATAAGAAATAATAATCCAAAACTATAATCATATAGGAATGTGAGGTAATATTATGTGTGCTTTTGAATGGTTACAGAAGGTCTTAAATATTGTTAATTTCCATTTCTTTCCAAGTTCCCCCCTCTTCCACTATTCTTTAAACAACAGTCTGTAAACGCCTGGAAAGTCAGAACGGTTGCTAGGGCTGGACAATTAATTGAATTTTGATCATGATTTCAATTTTGGCTTCTCATGATCATAAAAACATAATAATTGAAGAAAAACAATTAATGTGTGCTTCAAAGAGTATTTTTGGGTTGTGTTTTTGGCTGTGTTATTAGTGTTTTTTGCATGTTGCAAATTTTGCAAGTTTTACAGGAGTGCATGTAGATTGAATATTTATTTTTATTTATTGTTTTATATTGCTATTATTTAATATATTGTTATTATTTTACTTGTTGCTAATTTATTTTTGATCGTTCTTTTAAGTTGTGGTTCAATAAATACTCAAATTTTGAAATCAATGAATAATCATGCTTATTAATCGTGATTTCAATATCAATCAAATTAATCATGATTATTATTTTTGCCATAATCGTCCAGCCCTACCGGTTGCTGTTTCTGGAGATTATTGTCGTCCCATTCTTGTCTGATGTAGGATTAGCATCGTAAATGTCCTAAGTCTTCTTTGCCGGATATTTCCTTTTATGATGCTCTTTTATGAAGGTCCTGACTGTGGGTCAGTTTAGCACGTGGACACATATTTTTAAAGATATTCACTTATCACACAGTCTTGTCTTCATTACAGAATTTAAAGTAATATAGGGGCTTTTTTGAAACCCTAGGACACGATGCTACCTTTTCCCACTATCCCTATCTCATATCTGTTGATTATTTAATTTTTAAAGTTAATTTCTGCAAACACCAGTATCATGCCAATAATATCATGCATGCCTAAAATACTGTACATGTCTGTTAGGGCCATCATTTAGTCACATTTGGTTTGTACCTCTGTTTTGGGGTCATAGTTAGGTATGGGTTCGGTTTATCACTAAAAGCAACATGAAGTCACAGATTTGTAACTCTAGGTGTAATTGATTAATTCTACACTTTATTACTTTAAACCAATAGTAGATTTCTGTTTGCTCCATCTAGTGTCATTTAGAGCTACCTGTGATTGTTGATACAACCTTTGGTGTTTTTAACATGAGACAAATACAGAGGGAAAGAAGTAAAATAAAAAGCAACAGAGAAATAAAAATCCTAATATCTACTGATTTATGGTTAAGTTTGTCATATTTCTGATGTATGAAGAGTGCTGTGACTCCATCACAGTTGTTATTGATAGTCAGTGGTTACTCGTGCAAAAATCACAACTGGTTTACGTCAGTGATTGACCACAGACCGTAAACACAGATGTGATGTGAAGAGCACTAAAATACACACTGGCATTCTTTATTTCTACTTATCCATGTGTAGCCCTTAATAGATGCTGGAAAAATCCAAATGGAACAGAAAAACCTAAATAAAGACATGCATCCTGCAGAAATTAAACATATTTCTGATTTAAAAAGTGTGCAGTGACTTAGCTGTTGAAGAAGCGGGTGTAAGGGTTGTTTGTGCTACATCTCTGCTAATGTGAGCCAGTAACAGACTGCGGACTGGTTTATATAAACAGGGGAAGGCCGTTGAGGCCCTTTTATACACCACTGAATCCAGGCTTCTGCTATCGTATATCCACTCATAGCCTCTGAAATGTCCTGTTACTAGTGATATCTTTGACCCTCCCTGCTGTCACATCTAGAGACTTTTTAAAAACAGAGCAGAGAAGTTGAGTAGGGGGATAAGAAGGTCTGGTAGCTCCTCTGCTAACTCTGACTTTTCTGTTTGTATGTTTTATTGTGCCAGATTCTTCCTCTTTGTTTAATAGTGGTTATCAGACAGTTACGAGAATTACTGCCAACCAGATCGGCAGGTAAATAACCCTAACCCTCAATTTATTGCTCTTTTTCTCCATTCTAATTAGGGCTGAATGATTCGGGAAAATAATCTAATCACAGTTATTTTTTCAAATATTGTGATTTAATGTTTTTTTCTTTTTTCAAGTTTCTCATCTGATATATTTTCAATCAACAAGTTATAAAACATTCTTTATTTTAACCAGCACAACATTAAATTGATTAAACCAGATTGAAAAGATTTTGAAAAATATTTCATTGCAATTATTTTGACTCATATTGCAAATTCAATGTGAATTGTTTTATTGAAGGGAATGTACTTGTTCTGTTATTCGTATTTTGATCTAGAAATATTTTGTAAAATAGGGAAAGCAGGATTTTTGTAAACTATACCAAAAATAAATATTTTTATTCTAAATATTATTCTAAAAAGATGTTTGCATGTTGGGTGGAGCATATATCTGCTACAAACAGTTGTATCAAATTGGTATTTCGACACACATTTCTGGTGAAAGAAATATTTCAAATTTTGCGATTTGAAAATTGCTGAAAGACATATTGTGATTTTATCAGAAATTATTTCAATTAAGTGCTATACCCTTATTCTAATGTATTTGTCATGTGACTATGTGCAACGAACTGATGAATACTACTAAGGTTGCACCCCTAATACCTGGGGAGGATATTTTAACAATTAATGACAAGCAAGGACTCTTTCTGTTTTATCTTTTTTATGTATTTATTTATATTTTTTAACATTTGCTGTAAGAACAGTATCTACTCAGTCAGCTGCAAGTCCCCAATTAACATGGTTGCAAATCAAAAGGGACTGCTGCATATGCTGAGGAATCGTTTTTCAGAAACGGCAAGGCAGACACCATGCTCTGACCACCAGTCATCAGTCTTGGCTGATCCAATCTTTCTATTGATTATTGATGTTAATATAGAATAAGTTCTGATATCAGAAGTATCAGTATAGTAACCCCTATGAGTGTCTCCATGTTTGTAGTTTACATCCCACACAGGGTGGCCTGATCTTGCCATTGTGCCCCCTAGAGGTGTCATCCAGGAACACACATCACATATTAGCAAGTATATATGCTGCTGAATGTATGTGAAGATAAGGGGAAACGGCAGGTATATCTCTGACCTCAGTGTGATAAAACTGGATCCTGATTGGCAGGACAACACGTGTTACAGCAGTCTCCTCCATCAGAGTATGATTGTGTTTCTGATGGGTGAATGTTGCCATGCAAAGTGCTTTCAGTTTATCAGAAAAAGAGAAAGATGCAATTGAAGTCGGTCCATTGGCCATGTGAAGACCAAATGGGTGTTTTTCCATTTTTCCTGACTTTTCACAAAATTGATTTATTCTAAATATTGCATGTTAGTGAGTCAAGTTTTATTTGCATGCCAGCGATACTTAAATGATGAGTAACAGTAACTTGTTAGTGAAGACAGGGTCGTGGTTAAAAGCAGTAAACTTCCATGTATGACTGCACGCAGCTCTCCGGTCTGTCCTCAGATTTTCCGGCAGGTCTCTGTTGGTATGCAGACTGAAGACAGAGACAGAGAGAGAGAGAGAGAGAGAGAGAGGGGCGGTCAGATCAAGCCTCATTGAGTTTCTCAGAGCAAAGCCGTCTGTTACGTAACAGCTGCTCAAGGAGAAGGAGAGAAAAAAATCCCACTGAGCTGTGACGTAAAGGAGACGAGCAGCAAGTGTGACTCAGATTCTGAGATGGTTAGTAAAAACACAGAGCATAAGTTCTTTCAGAATTAACTTAGATCATCAGATGAATGTTGGGGAGTTACAGGACAGTAACAAAGGAGTTCTCTTTAGATAATAGTTCTAAAAACTCAGAGTTAAAGTGCCTTAAACTGCACAGAAGAGTGGAAACAGTTGCAGATATCAGTGTTTTATTCATCATCTCTTGTGGTTGTGTGAGGCTCCCACAGTCCCACATCTTGGAAACAAGTCAGAGTTTATCCAACAGGTGGCTTCTTCTGCTCATTACAGTGTGGTGCCACCATACGTTTCCAAACTGCGTAGGGAAGTGCTGTGTCTTCAGCTTAGTTGCTGCTTCTCTTTCTTTTAAATTGAGGTTCTTTTTGATAATGATTTAAAAACCAGTGCATTCTTTATGGTATAAAACCCCATTTCCAATAAAATTGGGGCGCTGTGGGAAAAAAAACAGAATTTAATAATTTTCAAAACTCATAAACCCATATTTAATTCACAGTAAGTAGAACAAGACAACATATCAGATGTTGAAAGAGACATTTTACTGTTTCATGAAAAATACTTGCTCATTTTGAAATTTATGGCAGCAACACATCTCAAAAACAGTAAGGATTCAGGCAACAAAAAAATGCTGGAAAAGTCAGTGGTACTAATGAAAAGCAGCCTGAGGAGCATTTTGAATCTAATCAGGCTAACTGGCAACTGTTCAGTAACATGATTGCGTATAAAAGGAGTCATTTATACCAAGTCATGGTAAGCCTCTCAGAAGTAAAGATGAGCAGAGGTTCACCAATCTGTAAAAAGCTGTATAAAAAGTTTTGAAACACTTTCAGAAAAATGTTCCTTAATGTAAATTTTCCAACTTTGAATATCCCACCACCGACGGTGCAAAAATATTTAGAGAATCTGGAGAAATCTGTGCAGAAGGGACAAGGCTGAAGGTCAACACTGGATGTCCATGATGTCCTGGCCTTCAGGGGCCACTGCATTAAAAACAGCCGTGATTCTGGACTGGAAATCACCGCATGGGCTCAAGAACGTCTCCAGAAATCATTGCCTGCCACTCACAAATGCAAGTTAAAGCTGTATCATGCAAAGAAGAAGCCATTTGTTAACATGAACCAGAAAAGCTGGCGTCTTCTCTGAGTTAAATCTAATTTAAAATGGACTGAGGCAAAATGAAAAAAACTGTTCTGTGGTCAGATGGATCAAAATTTAAACTTTGTTTTGCAAACAACGGATGGTCTGTCCTGCAGACCTAAGAGGAGTGGGACGATCCAGCTTGTTACCAAAGCACAGTTCTAAAGCCTTCATCTGTGATGGTATGGGGTTGCATTAGTGACTATGGTGTTGGCAGCTTACACATCTGGAAAGGTACTCTCAGTGCTGAACATGCTCCCATCCAGACAACTCAGGGAGGGCCTTGACTTTTTCAGCAGTACAGTGCTAACCACACATGGCATCCATCACAACAGCATGGCTTCACGGTAGAGGAGTCTGGGTGCTGATTTGACCTGCCTGCAGTCCAGACTTTTCATCAATAGAAAGAAAACATTTGGAGCGTCATGAAAGGAAAATCTGGCAATGAAGACCCAGGACTGTTAAGCAGTTTGAAACCTACATCAGACAAGAATGGGACAACATTCCTCTCGCAATACTCATGCAACTGGTCTTCTCACAGACTGTTGTAAAAAGAAAAAGGAATGCTAATAAATGGTAATCACAGCCCTGCCCCTGCTTTTTTAGATCAGCAGCCATCAACATGGCTTTTATTTTTGATGATATGGTAAAATGTTTCAGTTTCAACATCTGATAAGTTCCATGGTGAATAAAATATCGGTTTGTGAGATTTACTAATCAATCATTTTCAATTTCAGTGTGAGAAAAAAACAAACAAACATTACAACGAGATCTATCCTGATTTTTTGGGTCATGCACCTACTGTCCAGGGCCCCTCTACTGATCTTTGACCCCTGCCCAGGGGGATAGGAGTATCTTTTTTATAAGGAGCATACAAAGTCTCTTGTTGGGTTCTGACTGTTAAAAATTACGACTGCATGGGGCAGGCCTTTGTTCAGAGGCTGTCGTCCTTGAGGCAGACAGTCTGAGCTCACATTTGACCTGTTGCGTCTTTTTTTGCATGTGATTCCCCACTCTCTCTCTCTCTCTCTCTCTCTCTCTCTCTCTATTCATGATTTCTCTAAAAAGGACATTCTGCACATCTTATTTTTCAAAAGCTAAAATATAAAAGTGTGTGTAAATTTAATGAGATAAACACTGCTGACTAAGAATAGATTGCTTGTTAAGAAAAATTGATCAAGGTTAAAAAACTGCTGTAAGACTATCTGTCAGTCTGAGTTGTGTAATTTCTGTCAGCACGTCAGCGCTGTGTATATGTGTGTGTTATGTAAGAGGTGAGGTGTATGAGGTTGTCAGGGCATGGAGCATGAGCAGCCATTGTCTGCTGGAGCTTTAAGGTTAAAATGACAAACTAACCTGCTGACCCACATTCCTGTGAACTGCACCTGACTGAAGGAAGCTTTCTTTAAAACAACGAAACTCTCTCTGGGCCAAAAATAACTCCTCACTCATTTATTTTTGGTGTTTCTTACGCAGGTTTCTTCACAACCATGGTACTGAGATATCATCACCTAATACACACATATACTTCATTCGTAAAAAGTTCTACTGAATGTTTTTAGAAGGTACTTTCATATTTTAGAGGTCAGATTTTCATCATTGAACTTGTTTATGGACTATGTGCTTTGTAAATGTTCTCTCTTTACAATATGTTCTCCCAAGATGCCGTCCAGCCCAGCCTCTCTTCCTTCTAACGCAGTGATACTCAACCCGCGGCTCCTGAGCCGCATGTGGCTCTTTAGGGACCAGTTGCGGCTCTTTTAAGGCTTACTTGGAAAAAATAAACCTTATTTAAACCCTTTATGAAGATAAACACCGTAATCAATTAAAGATTCACGATAGGTCACATCAATAAATCTGTTACCCACACAAAGAAGACAGGCTTTAACTTCCAAATTTAAGTGTTTATTATTTTAAATCCGTATATTATTACCGTGGAATGCGCTCGACAGAGGAGCGTAAGAGAAGAGAGCAGAGGAAGTCCGCAGCGTTGCGTCTCTTCAGTGAGCTCATTCATTGAAGTGTGCTGTCTTGTGTTCAATCTGAAGCTTCCCATTTCCTCCTTTTAACTTTTTCTCCATCCACTTCCTGCCGATGCTCTCTCACACTCATACCTTATGACAATTAAGCCGATGCGCGTCATCAACGAGCATAACTCACACGGATCACGCATGGAGATAATGTCATATCTAGTGAAATTTGTCCAAATGTGGGTGTTTTATTTGATCTTTAATGCACTAATGATCATAAATATTGTCAAAAGAGCAGAAATATAAAACCAAAGCTCCAAAATGAGGCAGAGTGTAATGATGTGTCTGGAAATCTGCAGGTGTGAGGCAGGGCTGGTTTTAATCATTTGGAGGCCCAGGGCAAAGACCAATATGAGGCCCCTCCCCCTTTAACTAAGAATTAATAATGAGTGGAAAAACATTAGTAAGCATCTCTTTTATGTTAGTAAAGCCACAGAACTCCAGTGAATGCCCCAGTGTGAGATATAAATACCCAAATAGCCAACCATAAATCCCCAGCTCTTTGAAAAGCATCTCAGCACATTTTAATATCTTAAAAAATCTGTAGGCCAGGTGGATCTGTCATAACGCTGGTGTTGGGCCAAAAACTGGTATCTCCAAAAAGTATTGTTTGACATGCTATCAAATTAGTTAAAACCACTGACAGATGTAAAAGGTGACCAGTAGCACTGATTTATAAAAACAATTTAAAACCATGAAAAATTGAGATACAAGGTTTTAGCCTGATGTCAGTGATAAATAAAATAAATACATGCTCATTATCAGTGACAGATTGTTTCTTCTGATACTATACAGACATTAGCATCCAATTTAACCTTCTAATTATCCACTAATTCACTGTTTAATATCATTTCAACCACAGATTAACTGATCTATTATCTACCTTATGTTCCTGGTTAGTATTGTGTCTCTCGCTAAAGTGTTTTTTCAACAATGTGGCTCTGTGCTAAAATAAGGTTGAGTACCGCTGTTCTAACATCATCATGTGGGTTGTGACGATTGGTAGGACACCTCTGGTGTAGTCTGTCATGTTTGTCAGTCAAGTCATGGCATGAATGGCGCTGGGATCATCTGATCTGTCACAGTGGCCATCTTTAAACAAGAAGATCATACAGTCCAACCTTGACATAAGAAATATACAGTAAACTAGAAAAGCACTCGGAGAGGGCAGACCTCTGCCGTTAGCCCTATCTCCCTATAGCAAAGAATATTTAAAAAAAATCCTGGATCCAGACTCCCAAAATCTAATCAGTTGTTCCTCATGCCATTTCTGACATTTCCTGAAAATTCCATCAAAATCCTTCAATAACTTTTTGAGTTATGTTGCTAACAAACTAACAAACCCTGCCGATCACATAACCTCCTTGTCGGAGGTAATAAGGCCCACATACTTTGGGAATTTCAAAAGGAAAGACAAACAAAATGGTACCGGTACTGTCACTCTGTCTAAACTACAAAATGTCATCTGGTATTAATATTTCACTGAAACAAGATAACTTAACCAAACATCATTTCAAAATTAAAAAAATTAAAAACCACATCAGGTCCAAATGAAACCAGAATAGTCTTGATCTTCTGAAGTCCTCACAAAGAAACGGTCTCTCACAGTTGATCTGAACTCTTCATCAGGTCTCCAGTTCGTTTCTCTGGTTTAGTTTTTCCTCAAGTTTTCTGTATCTCTGCAGCGTTTCTCTCCTCACACTGCTCTGATGTTGTTGTGTCTTCACTTGTCATGTTGTTTTCTTTTTTTCATCTTCTTCTCCTCTGGGATGAGTCGGGCGTCTGAGCCCCTCGAGGTTTTTCTGTCTCGCCCACACAGCTTGTCTCCGTCTTTCTTCTTCGTCTCCTTCCAGCTGGTTTTTTAGCTTCATTACAAACAATAAATCTGAACCCCGTCTTCTGCCGTCTCATCCTGGAGATCGCCTTGTCTGCTGTTTGTGGATAATGAATGTGATTCGGAGATGCTCGGTGAGGCTATGTGTACACAACTTTTCCCTGTTTTCATCAGTTGTTGAGAAGAATTTGACCTTTTGACACATGTCAGGTTAAAGCTGAAAGACACTGGACCTCCACAGAGAGAGAGAAAGAGAGAGAGAGAGATGGGATTATGAAAGCACATCAACAACTAGAACTACTGCTGGAAGTTAAATGAGTTTCGCTAACTGTACAGTCGCTGGACAGTTTGAGTACAGTGGTAAATCATGAGGGACATTTGAACTGTGACGTCTAAAATCTGGTGTATTCATCTTAAAGTCAGCATGGACATTTGTGCAAATGTTACAGTCTTAAACATTCCTGAGATACCACTTTAACAAGTGGGGGATGAACTAGAGTTGAATGATATGGCCTGCATGTGCAGGTGATGGCTGAAACACTGCAGTCCAGTCCACCCATTCACTCTCACAGCTTTGATTACATTAGTCCTGTTGTCTGTGCCGATGAACACTGGGCCAGTTTCGGACAAGTTTCATGACATGAGAGCGTCTTCAGACTTTGAGGGCCCATCGGGGAAAAAGCTAGGAGGCACAAACTTTTTGTCTCCTAGTTGTCAATGTAATGCACTAAAGGCTGAGACCAGAGCTGTAGTTGTGAAGAAGTGGGTCACTTTTGTTAGCTGCTGGGCCAGCCTTTCTCATGTACAACTCTGGCAGAGAGTTTTCAGCAGGAAATTGCACCCAGGTTATTCATACCTTAGGTCGGGTGTCTTTATGAGATTTTTAAAGTCTGACTTTTCAACACTTACAGGGGCCATGTCTTTGACGATGTGTAACAGAGATGTATTGGTATCATTAATATTTCAGTTTTGCAGTGACAGAAGCGTCTCAGTGTTGTCGTGGACATGTGACAGTTTTAAATGATCCGTCCTCTGGGCTAAAAGTGTAGTTATTGTTGTGGGGCAGAGCGACGGGATGTGGGAACGATAGTTATCATCAGCCCTTGCATACCCATCATCCTTGCTGGCTTGATCTAATGGCGTAAAAAATGGTAAATGCTGCGATTAGTGAGGGAGAACCAAGTGACAAAGTTTAAGAAACTGTGGAGGTTCCAGGGACTTTTAAATCTGACATGTGGAAGCATTTTGGTTTCCACTTGGTAAATAATCACCCTGAAAAGATTCATGAAGATGCGAGGAGCCAGGCCAAAAGATTCTTAAGGAAGCGTTCACAATCCCACTTCCCCAGAACAGCGTGAGTGCTTAAAGGGATACTTCAACATTTTCGCAAATTTGTCCATAGCCATAATCCCTGTAGTCTTACTAATAGGTTTGTTACCTTTAGTTGTCGGTATAAGCTGTTTTTAGATCGGCTGCTGCTGAGTTTGGACCTGCTGTGCCAACTCAATGTAAGCAGACAGTATTGGCTTTCCCTCATCAAACTCATCAAATACACAATCCAACGACTCCAAAACGCTCTCGTGGACAAGGTGTGACCTGCACATTCACCACGCTATGAAATAATAACGTATAATTATGTAACATTACGATGCATGAAGCAAATACTCTGAACTATTTCTTGAGTAAACCACTGGGCGGAGCGACACAGTGCAGCAGCCATGTCTGGAGTGTAGTTCCGGCTTTGCATTTAACTTTAAAACATCTCCTTTAAAACATCTCCTAATGTTCCATGATTATTTCATAGCGTGGTGAATGTACAGGTCACGACTTGTCCACGAGACAGAGCGTTTTGGAGTCGTTGGATTGTGTATTTGATGAGGGAAAGCCAGAATACTGTCTGCTTACATTGTGTTGGCACAGCAGGTCCGAATTCGGCAGCGGCCGATCTAAAAACAGCTTGCATCGACAACTGAAGGTAACAAACCTATTACTAAGACTACAGGAATTATGGTAATGGACAAATTTGCCAAAATGTTGAAGTATCCCTTTAACTGATCACAGTATCAGCAAATTTATATCCAAAGACCTACGGCTGTTTCCAGAGGTGAACAATGAAGGATGTAGAAGGTTAGTAAACACAAACCAAAGTATAAGTTTATATTTTTAAGCCTAAGACACTTTTTTGTATATATTGAAATATTCAAAGTGCAATTATTGTTTAGTAAATGAAAAGTCACTTTTTTCTCAAGTCATCATTGTGTTTTATTTTAAACTTTTAAT
The DNA here is from genome assembly GCF_018320785.1 of Cheilinus undulatus. Classification (NCBI taxonomy): domain Eukaryota; kingdom Metazoa; phylum Chordata; class Actinopteri; order Labriformes; family Labridae; genus Cheilinus; species Cheilinus undulatus. The sequence continues at coordinate 6,924,396 of NC_054865.1, forward strand.
CCCATGTAATCTTAGAATTTCTGTAGTTAATCACAATTAATCACACCATTTTGATCACATTTTAAAATTTCACTTTTTTTCATTCTAAATTGTTTTTGTTTCATTTTGTATTTTCCCACTGTCTTAAACTAAAGGTAACTGACTTCCTGTTTGAATACAGACCTGTTCTTATTGGTAGATAGAGACTACTGTGATATGAACTTAACCATGGAAAAAGGAACTTGTTATAGATTGAAAATGAAATAAGTGGACAGTGAAAAGATAAGTGTTTGATAACACAAGATTTAGATGATTTTGACTTGTTTGCTGAGCTGTCTGTGGGGTTTTTGAAGGTAAATCAGACTTTAAAGAGCAGTGGTGGAATTATTTTGCATCACTGTAGCTGCAGGGAGATGTGGCTTTTGGCTTTGACAATAAATCATGTGATTTATTGTTATAAAAGTAATTTTGGACCTTTATTAGCTTGATTAATCTTGACAGCCCTAATCACAGTAAATACTGTACTGTGGACTTGTTATCGAGGTATTATTGCACCGTGAGATTTTACACCATTACATCCCTAACATGTTGTAATACTGCTGCTGTAATCTTGGTGTAATCTTGCAGCTTATTTTACTGATTACCACAGTTTGTTCAGCTTCTTCCTTTGGTCATTTTTCTTCTGAATCAAATTGTCCGTCTCATCTCAGAACACCATCTCTCAACACTCAGTAACTGACCATGGGTGCTTGTTTAATTTCTTCCGCTCTCCCTCCTCTTATGATACTAAAAGGTGCATGTGCAGGGGAGAGTTTTCTGAATGGGTGGGTTGGTGTGTTGTTTGCAATGAGAGAGGCATTAGGAGACAGCAGCAGGAGCAAAATTCCAGAGAGAATTGCACGCTGATGGCTTGAGGCTTCCATGTAATTTAAACTCATAATCGCTACTTAGTCATTTAATATATCTCACATGCATGGCGTAGCACAGGGGAAAAAAGGTACTGATTCCAGTGTTTCCCACAGGACCAGAATCTATTTGTGGTGGTGGGTTATATATATCCCGATATTTTGAAATGCCTCTCAGCAGCTGTATTTAATTCAGCCCCAAATGGCACGAGTTTGGTCATAAAAATAGACTGTTCTATTGGATTTTTAATAAAATTGTATGCAGAAAGTAGAAATAAATATAAAGACAAATTTAGCAGTTTTATTTTGAAAAGGACTTCATTCAGTCTTTTACTAATAAATCAAAAATACATAAATCATGAAATACTCTGTCTTTTACAGTGTATAGAAAGTCCTGAAATGCTTTCTGTGTTATGTTTACTATTGGTGATTATAAATTGATTATTTTCCTCATTAAGGGTGAAGCAAACCTACAAAAAACTCACCAATTATGCATGAAGACCAAAATCCTGCAGTCTAGTCCTCCATTCAGGCTCACAGCTGTGATTATATTAGTCCACTATCTGTGCTGATGAACGCTGGACCAGTTTCTGACAAGTTCATGAGATGAGAGCGTCTTTAGACCTTATTCAAGAAACTGTCCCGTGTGATCATGGGGGGAAAAGCTTGTCTGGAGGCAGGAACATTTTAACCCCACGTTGTCATTGTTTTGAACTGTAAGGCTGAGATAAGTCTCCATTGTTGTGGAGAAGTGGATCACATTTTTCCGCTGCTGGGATGTCTTCTCTCTGACATGTACGACTCTGGCAGGGAGTTTTCAGCAAAATGTTCGCACCCAGGCAAATCTCATATTCTGGGTTAAATGTCTTTATAAGATTTTTAAATCCTGGCTTTTCAACAACACTGAGCTCATGTCTTTAGTGACGTGTTGTGTTACTGCCGCCGTTATCTCGGAGTCACCTTGGGGCATATTTGAACAAATACCGCGTGAGTTAGATCTCTTCCTTTTCAAAGTTAAAAGACTGCTCAACGCTGCAGATTCAGCGCTGTCTCTGTCTCTAAAATCATCTAACTCCTCGCTAACTAGCCACGCTGCTGTGTTTACCTTCCTCTTCCTTGCTTCTCGCCGCTGATGCGTATGTACAGAGGAGTTTTCTGGATCAGGAGAGAGAGTGAGCTCTCTGCTGTGAGAGATGCATTCAGAGACAATGGGAGAAGCGAAACTCTGGCGAGAAATGCACGCTGGCAACTCAAAACTTCCACATAATTTATACTTGGATATTTGCGATATAGTCATTTTGACAAGACACTATATTTACAGAGCGAGGGCGAACAGGTAGTGCCAGAATCTATTTGTGGCAGGCCTAATTTATTTGTGGCGGTCCGCCACAAATAAATGAATGTATGGGAAACACTGTGATTACCCGGGCCCACAGTAGAGAGGGGCCCTAGGGAAGCCTGCAATGAAAAGTGTTTTTTTATGTATTGATTTTTCTTAGTTATTAGTGTCACTATTGAATCAAAAGCAGTTGGTCAACAGACTGAAATTTATATCAAATAGAGTAAAATAAAATACTTGGGGGCCCCTGCTCCTCCCTCAAAAATGTCCAAATGGTGTAGTCCAGCACTGTGAAATAATGCAGGTAAATTTAATTCGACCACTGTAAAAAATATTGCTTATAAATCTGGAAATAATGGTTCAAAAATAAATTTAAATGCATTGATATTTGTAAAAATGATGCAACAATTGTTGCTTGGCTAGCCAGTTTAGGGGGCCCTGTGTGATATTCTCTCTGGGGGCCCAAAATCGTTAGCTACGTCCCTGCCCACATGGCAAGAGCCGCGGTGCATCAAACCTAACTGATATATCGCCCATCTAGGGCAGTTATGTCATTAAAAAGCCTCTCTTAGGTGTTTTGGGGATGATCACAATAAATTCCATTTTCTTTTAGTAATATACCAGAAAGGTTCTGGTCATACAGGTTGTAATGTCCTTAAAGCATGCATCTAAAGGACAGAACTGATTGTTTTAATTGGACTTCATTGGTAAGTATAGTAAAGGGTTGTCTGTGTGAAAGTGAACATTCAGGCGGTGTTTCCTCATGATAACCTTAATGATATTTAAGATGAAAAGAATTAATCCAAGCACAGAACCTTGTGGAACTCCATGGCCATTCCTGAGTCGACTCTGAGTCTTTATGCTCTTGGAAAACAGCGTCCCTTAGTGGACAGGGCTGTCTCTCCTGTGAGTGAGGGGTTCAAATAAAAAATACCCAGAACCAATGAATAAATACACACATGAAACATGTAGGAGCCTCTAACTGTAAACAAACAGTCTAGTACCCATACTGTAAGGACCACACTGTCAGTGTAAATACAAAGCGAAGAAAAACAAATCCAGAGTTTGACTCTTTCTTTAAAAAAAATTACTCCGTAGCATATTTAGACATCATATATTTGATTTTAGCTCTATCAATATTCAGACTGCCACATGTTTTATTTAAACAATGTCCCTGATCTAACCAGGTTTTCACAAAGAACTTCATAGTTACTTCTTTTAAATAAACTTCTTTTGTCACTTTGAGAGAAGCTGAACATGTGACCCAGTTTGAAGTGTTTCACAAACTGGGTGACGATGTGCTCAGCTAGTGGCTCCTGTGAAGTTATTTTGGCCGGCAGGTCCCCGGTGGCTCCGTGGTTTGGATGCTGAAGGAGGTTTGGTGTGTTTCAGGCTCCACAGGCAGACTCTCAGTGTTTTCATGACAGCTTCCACTAACAGGATTTAATTATCTGGTTTGGGATGTGTTTTACTTTTTCCTCCTTTCATACAAAGACAAACCAGAGTTGGAGTCTCAGAGGACTTTGGGGTTCAGGGGGTTTGCAGAGATTTGATTAGCTCAGAAACAGCTGTGATGCTGCAGGAAAGAAAAGCTGCTAACTGTCTGCAAGATTTCCTTTTTCTTCTGCAGAACAACTGAGTGTTTCTCTCCTCAAGAAAGGGTTCAGTTTGTTGTTTTTTTTATTTTTAAGTCAGCTTGAGGACGGAAGCTCACAACTTCATCTGCCTTTTGGCTCATAAAACAAAGTTCTGTGAAATATTATTTCATCAAGCTTAAAACAACACTCCATTTCTAGCTTCTACTAAAGCAACTCTGTCTGGGTCTGTTTAAAATAGCAGGCTCCATTCACAGACAAGTTTGTACCTTTTCCATGCTTTTAAAGGGATACTTCACCACGTACATTCACCAAATGTTGAAGTATCCCTTTAATTCACAACCGTTAGAACACAGAGAATTTTCTGATGTTTGGTGCTATTTGTAGGACTAACAAGGCTCCACTGAAATCCACATTTAGCTAATGTTCTGTCCTCATCATGGTTTTACCATTACAGATGGCACGTGCCCACCCTCACTGGATGCATTTCTGAACACAGCTCTGAGCAGCTGGAGTCTAGAGATCACAAGACCACTGGAATTTCAAGATCCTGTTGCAAGTCCAATGAGAGAGTAAAATGTTACCAACAGATTACTTTGCCTTTTTGATGTTGATTTGCTTTATAGTTCAATATTCCATGTTTTTTGTTAGAAAGTGTCATCTAAACTCCTGTGGTTTTCCACCTTGAAAGTAAACTTTTTATCCACAGTGTCGTATTTTCTTTTTTACTGTCTGACCCACTGATAACCTGTTGAAATGCAGTGTTGATCCAGTGATGTGATCTACAATGAGAAGTCTGCACTGGATTGCAAACTGCTCAGAAAATAAAGGGAACATTCAAATGACACATCCCAGATCTGGATGAATGAAATACTCCAGTTGAAAATCTTTATTCATTACATAGTGGAATGCATTAAGAACAAAATAACATAAGAACCATCAATGAAAACCAAAACCCATGGAGGACTGGATTCAGAATCATTCTCAGAATACAAGTGGAAAAAACAGATCACAGGCTATCCAACTTTTGTGAAATTTCTCAAGACAACTCAAAATGAGAAGCAGTGTGTGTGGCCTCCATGTGCCTGTATACACTCTCCTTCAGTGTCTAGGCAAGCTCCTGATGAGACGACAGATGGTCTCCTGAGGGATCTCCTCCCAGACCTGGATCAGGGTATCGGTCAGCTCCTGGACAGTCTGTGGTGTGATGTGGCGGCAGTGTATGAGACAGATTCAGGTGTTGGGAACGGACAGGCCAGTCTATGGCATCAGTGCTTTCATCATGAAGAAACTGCTAGCACATGGAGGTCTGTACAGCCCTCCAAGGATATGCCTGCCCGACCATCATTGTCCCACCACCAAACTGATCATACTGGGGGATGTTGCAGGCAGCAGAACGTTCTCCAGACTCACTCACATCTGTCACATGTGCTTAGTGTGAACCTGCTCTGGCAAATGCCAATTGAGCTTCACTTTGCTAGGCTGTGAGCAAAGGCCCCACCTGTTGACGTCAGGCTCTCAAACCACCCTCTTGGAGTCTGATTCTGACAGTTTGAGCAGACACATGCACATTAGTGGCCCGCTGTGTGTCATTTTGTAGAACTCTGGCAGTGCTTCTCCTGTTCCTCCTTGCATAAAGGTGCAGATAGTGGTCCTGCTGCTGGGTTGTTGCTCTCCTACGGCCCCCTCCATGTCTCCTGATGTACTGGCCTGTCACCTGGTATCTCCTCCACACTCTTGACAGTATGCTGGGAGACACAGCAGACCTTCTATCCATGGTGCGCTTGGATGTGCCATCCTGGATGAGCTGCACTACCTGAGCAACTTCTGTGGGTGGCAGATACCGCCACATGCTACAACTAGTGGAGAGGGCACTGTAACGGAAAATCAGCCTGAAAGGATGAGGAGAGGGGAATGGTCTATGGCCCCTTTATGGGGATTGTCTTGCTAATTGCCTCTCCTTTCTACCTGTTGTCTGTCCCATTTGCACAACAGCAGGTGAAAATGATTCACAATCAGTGTTGCTTCCTAACTAGACAGGTTACATTGTGATGATTATGTGTTCCTTTATTTTCTGAGCAGTGTATTTTGGATACCAAAAACAGAGGGGGAGGTCAGACTTGTATTATGTATGGTAAAAAGAGTCATAACCAGAAAAAAACTAAGGCACACTGTGTTGAAAAAGTTAAAAAGCCTTTAATAAATGGGCTAAAGCGTTTCAACTCACAAAGTCTTCATCAGGGCATTTAAAAACAAGTGACTGTCCACAGATTTTCAAGGCTGTGGCAGCTGCCTTGCAATCAGTCAACTGCTTCTCAGGTGCAGTGAAAAAAGAGGGTGTGTACTCTTAATTGGTGCACTCCAACAAAGCAAACTCAGAGCAGGACTAACAGCCATACAATCAGCAGTTACAAAAACAGACATCAAAAACAACAAACATGATCATAAAGGAAAAAGAAAAAGTCAAAAACATGACAAAGAACATACAAGATAATGATCCCACAGAGCTCTCCCATTCTTTGGCTAATCTTCATATCTAGTGAGGGGGAAAATGACCTACAGATATGGGGTGTAGTCCAGCTCCTCATTTAGTCCCGGACTTGTTGTAGCCTTTAGCTTGAAAATCCAATAGGTTTCTCTTTGTAATAGTTTCTTCAGTTTATCTCCTCCTCTTCTGGACATTTCTATGGCCTCTATGCCAATGGCTTTAAGAGAATCTGGATTGCACCCATGATGCTGCTTGTAATGTTTGGCCATGGGATAGACTTCAGTTCCAATCCGGATAGTGTACTTATGTTCAGCAATTCTTTCTTTAAGTTGTCTTTTTGTTCTTCCCACATAGAAAAATCCACTGAAGATGGTAGACAACATAAGTTGTATTACAGGAAATGATTTAGATTTTATAGGATATGTTTTATTTAAATGCACATCCTTGAAGCTGTTACTTTGTAACATGGAGTTACAATGATTACATCTTCCACATTTGAAAAATCCTTGCGGCCTGCGATCCAGCCAGGTGCCTTTGTGCGTTGAAACGCGTAGGCGCTTTAGCCCATTTATTAAAGCCTTTTTTAACTTTTTCAACACAGTGTGCCTGAGTTTTTTCTGGTTATGACTCTTTTTACCATACAAAATACAAGTCTGACCTCCCCCTCTGTTTTTGGTACCATGAACTTTTCCTTGAGACGTAAGAGCACCTGTGTTTGATATTTACAAATACGTGAAAGCAGCACTCCTAAGCCATCTTGGCTTTTTTTTTCAACAGTGTATTTTGGAATTGACCGGATGCTTTGTGCATTCTTATTTGTGCTTGAGTGGATCTGTTCTATGTGGATTGATGCATTTTGGCAGTGGGCTCCATTGAAAATAAAACTTGGCTTGCATCCTGGGTAGAACAGTGCAGATTGGTGCTTCTGGCACATGTCGGAGATGAAACATACATCATAATCTTATTGTAAGATATCACATCATATTGTACCATACATTTTTTTTGTATTTTGCATTGTCATGAAAGTAGAGCTTTACTATTCAACTGAAGGAGTGATTTTCTCTGGAGTATGCTTCATGTGCAGATCGCTGTGCAGTCAAGAGTATGTGAAATTGTCTGTGTTTTGAAATGGACCAGATGCTTTGTACATTTCTGTTCCTTCTGGGCTGATCGATGTGTGCCGGCTGAATTTGTGCCAATGCTGGACTGAGGCACATGCTGTTGAATTGCAAAGACTGACTAGAAAGGCAGTGACTTGGTCTGGAATGCTCGGTATGAACAGAGCACTACGCATTCAGACTATGCAGAATTTGGGGGTTAGTAAGTGAGAGAGCATGATCCAGGATGCCTCTTATTGGAGAATTAATGACTTAATGATGATCTTGTGTATATTTTCCACAATACAATATAAAGTCAAACTCACAATGCCAGCTTGGTCACTATCTTCTGTGTCACTGACTTGTCTGTAAGAATGTAATTTAAAGACAGCTGACAATCTGCAAACAGGCCTTGACTTCTCACAATAACTTCTGATGTTTTTCCACCTGAATATTTCAGATGATCGTCTGCTGAAGTGGGTTCAGCAAGCACAGCTGGAGGTTTGAGTCTCTCTGTTAATTAAACCTCGAATAAAGAGTCTGAGAGGAGCTGCTTTATCTTACAGACTCAAACTCTTACAGAGACTCAAACTCATGCTCTGATCATCATTACAAGTACAACACAATGAACATCTTCCAGCTCTGTACTGGTATTTCAGGTTATTTACCAATCACCTCCTCCTCCCTGCACACTCAGACATGCAGTGAATTACTCCTCTCTAATGATAATTACCCAGAGTGCCTCTTGCTCTGGTCTTTAGCCAGCTGTTAATTAACATGCTTAGGGCTCCTTTGTGCGGTAGCTGGTCTGTTGGGTTGTCACGCCTCGTTGCTCACTTATAGAGACAGAAGATCGCTGTCCTGGTAATTTCATTATCTTCCTCAGAGCGTCGACCAAACTGAAGGATCAGATCCATAAAATGTGCTCACCAATCCATCATCAGATTAAAACTAAAGGAAACTGATTTCTGTTGTGTGAAACATTAAAGACATGGTTTGTTAACCACATTATCAAAAGATAAGAAAGCTCTTTTTTCTATAAGAGATTTCTGTACAGGTCAGCATCTTGGCAACTTCCAGAATTATCATCCTAAAGTTTGTAGTCTGCAGGGAAGAGGAGAGCAGGCTTGCATTCAGACTTTGGTGGCAGCCTAAATTCCTGCAGCCACTGACCCTCATCAGTCAGATGTGTTGTCATGACGAACTCCATGCCCTAAGGGCATCATATGATGAATATGCCTTCATCAAATGCAACTGTGGATAATGCCACAACTGCCATGTTGGTGGTGGCCCTGTAAGTTGTGACCTGCACATTCACCATGCTATGAAATAATCATGAAACATTACGAGACAGAGATGTTTTAAAGTTAAATGCAAAGCCGGAACTACACTCCAGACATGGCTGCTGCATTGTGTCACTCTGCCCAGTGGTTTACTCAGGAAATAGTTCAGAGTATTTGCTTCATGTGTCATAATGTTACATAATTATGTTCTTATTTCATAGCGTGGTGAATGTACAGGTCACAACTTGTCCATGAGAGCGTTTTGGAGTTGTTGGATTGTGTATTTGATGAGTTTGATGAGGGAAAGCGAAAAATACCGTCTGCTTCCATAGCATTAGCTGTGCAGCTGGTATGTCAGTCCCCCCAGATCTAGAAACTAACCTATTACTGAGACTATAGGAATTATGGCAATGGGAGAATTTGCCAAAATGTTGAAGTGTCCCTTCAAGGAGATCATCCATGTTCTTTGCAGCCTGCATGCTATACATATCCAGCTTTCTCTTCCAATAATCTTTTAATGAATTTGGTATAAGCTACAGGGATTTCTGATTGTTTACATGTGACACTGAATGTCACTGTTGAAGAGACTGCAGTGGATTTAACTTCATTCAGAGACATCAGAGTGACAAAAATCAGCAACAGGATGTGTTATAAAATGTCCTGTTTTCATTTAGTGCCAGCTCTTAGTTTGCATGCCAATGCTCTCTGGTGGTCTGTGTGTTTTTCTTTACCATTGTCATCACTGTTTGATCATCAATGTCATACACAGCGTTCCCACGACTTGGTTCATTTTGTAATGAGTGATTTAAACTTCATGTCTACATTTTGTAGAAATATTTAATGGGAAAAAACAATGATCATGAAACTTAGTACTGTTCTAATGGTACTCTACTTGGGAAAAACTTTTTTTTTGAAAAGGAGTGTATGTCTAACAAAATGTAGTCTTCCACTAAGGAGCTCTTTAGTAACATTTTTTTTATCAGAACTAGACAACATTGATTAATAAAAGAAGAGCAAAGAACCACAGTGAAAGATTTTCTTGGTGGACAGGATGTTTTTTTCCCAAAGGTTCTGCTCTTCCAACATTTATTGGCTGTTACCCAGATGGATGTGAAATTTAAACCATGCCATAAATATGTGAAAGAGTTGACCTGGCATGTCAGGTTAGTGAAATTTGACATTCATTGGAGTGCCAGACATTTAGCTTTAAATAATTAAGTCTCTCTGTAGAAAAAGTACATTTTTGATGAATTGGTGCACTAAAATACACCAAATACATGAAAATGAAGCACCTGACCCTTGACTCGTTCATTTTTTTTTTTTAAGTTTTAGTTTAATTCTTATTTTGAGCCTTGAAAAACCTTGAAGAGGTTTCATCATTGATTAGACAAGGCCTATCACACATCACAAATGGATCCTTATTGAGAAACAGAATGCAAATGTGATTAAATATCCTTTTTTTTTAATTCTACTCTTGAGTTATTCCTAAAATATTCAAAGTGCCCATTGACAAGATCTTGAACATCCTTGCATTTGTCCTCCTGAAGCCAGTTTGTCTGTTTCTGCCCCCGCTGTCCCTCCCTCTTCCTCTTCCTCCTGGACAGGTGGCCAAACAGACCGCAGATATCAATTAGCAGTTAAAGAGAGTCAACTCCTGGTTGGACTCTGCTCAGACCGTCCAGATGGTGAGAAACAGTTAGTCGAAGCGGCAGAGGAAGATCAGACAGAGCAGATTTCCCCTGTGATTCACACATGTTTGCTAACAACAGGACAGCGGTTATAGAGCGTCTTCTACTGCTTCCTCATCTCTCCTCATGTCAAACAAAGTCATAACTGGTTAATACCACTACCCTGTTAACATGTACTTTGCATTGAGGATCTTTTAAAGCAATCAAAGTGGAAATTTGCTCCATGTTCTGATGTCATATTGATGTTGTGATTGATAAATAATCAGCAGTTTGTGTTTAATTTTGAGAATGACCAGATGCTCTGTGTGCTCCCGTGTGTCTCTTTTTTCTAGTCAGTCTGCTCTGTTCTGATTGGCTCATGTTGGAAGCAGCTCCATGGAAAATAGACTCAGCACATAGACCTACACTGAGTTGTAGCAAAGTGTTTCATTCTATTTTAATCATGCTGACATGGATTTAGGATAAGGAAAGACAGAGATGATAAGGCACCAGGAGCGTTGAGCAGGAAGATCTTTAGAGATAGTTGTGATGGATATTATCCATATCCAGTTTGAAATGTTGTGTTCTGCCTTGTGTCAACATTAGGGGTGTGATGAGATCTTATGCTAGGAATCTCACGAGACTGAAATGCCACAAGATTTCTTTATTTTCTTTATTTATTAAAATTAGGAAATGTATTTCTAAATGATAACATGGTATGGAGGTCTGAAAACTGTGGTAAGAATGGATGGTTTTTACAAGGGATGCATGTGGTTAAACAGTCAGATTAGTTGTTCAAATTTGGTGGTACAAGATTTATGAGTTGGTTAACCCCACCTTACCTGTACTTTTTTTATGAACACGGGCTTGAAGTCCTGGTCTATGCTCTTTTAAACTGTAATATACCTCCCCCCACTAGAGGCTGTGTAGTTTCAGTTAATGGCTGCTGCCTTCCTGTTTTAGCTTTCACCAGGCAGTTCACCAGATGTAAATATGAGAAGCTTAGCCATTAGTGAGTAGTAGGAACAGTGCGATATGACAGGTTTTTTTGTAATAAATGGAAATAAAGTTGTATGTAGACTGTTGAGGGTTGAACTCGCGTATAACTACTCAACCACAGTGAAAAGAAGCCACATATCAAAGCACAATATTAATCTGCAAAGAGGAACGAAGGCTGGCAGAGCTAGCTGCTAATGTTAGCTATACTCTAACAGCATATCAGGCTCACATCACAGCCACTGACACAACGACCCTGCAATGAATTTGACTGTTTTCTAAGTATTTTCTCCTCTTTGGAGTTAGGGGTGGGCGATATATTGAGTATACTGGATGTATTGTGGCTTTTGCCACGCACGACGTATAAAATGACTATATGGCGAACATCGAGTATAAGTTATGTGGAAGTTTTGAGCCGTCAGCGTTAGAGCCCAACCAATTTATCCGCAGGCTGATTAATCGGGCCGATTATAGCATTTCACAGATTAATCAACATCGGCCAATATGTAGCCGATATATTAACTTTTTTGCTGTGCTCTGCTCCTGTCGCTCTGTGTGTGTCCATGCTGAACTCAGCCTGAGTGCCTGGCCCCTCCCCCTCAGACAGAGAGTGCAGCAGCAGCTCTCCCTCACTCAGTGTTGCCAACTTAGTGACCTTGTCACTATATTTGCGAGTTTTCAGACCCTTCTTGCGACTCTTTTTCAAAAAAGAAACTAGTGACAAATCTAGCGACTTTTTCTGGTGTTACTGGAGAGTTTTGGAGACGTGAAAGCACGTATTGTTGTTGCTCTTCTCACTGAGCAGCGCTGCTGCCGTGGGCCCTTCTCCCCGTCCCTAAGCACTCACAGGCAGCCCCGTCCTCGCACAGTTCGACTGCAGCAGAGCAGAGGACTAACGCTTGATTCAGACTGGGAGCGTGTTTTGCTGCATGAGTGTGCAGCGCGTGTCAGCTCTGGCTTTATAAAACAGGCGCATTTAAGCTTGTGGCCTTCCTCAGAGTTATCAAGCTTATTTGCCACAACGATGTAAATATGGCTCTCCATTTATCATTTTCCTGTCTAATATTGTCCACAGCCACAGTATAAGACTATTATACGGCATTTTAATGTCATCTAAGTTGCATCTTTGTGAAATGAACAAAGATAAATGCACCTGGTTATTCACATGTCCACATTTGTGTTCATGTACAGTACATATCCTGTGTATATCAATGTTCTTATTTCATATATCCACCAAAATATCGGTTATTGGCCAATATATCGAATATCGGTCGATATATTGGATATCAGCTTTTTTTTAGCCCCCAATATTGGTATTGGCATCGGCCCCAAAAATCCCATATCGGTCGGGCTCTATCCCAAACCTAAAGCTCAGGTCTCAGGAGGTTAATGAGGAAAATAATCATTTTACAATCACCAATATTAAACATAACACAGAAAACATTTCAGGACTGTCCATACACTATAAAACACTGAGTATTTCACAATACATGTATGATTGATTTATTAGTAAAAGTTTGAATGAAGTCCTTTTCAAAATAAAACAGTGTGCTAAATTTGATTTTATAATGATTTTTACCCTTTCATTTGGGGCTGAATTAAATGTTTTACAGCCACTTAGAGGACATTTCAAAGTATCGTGATATATATCGTGTATCTGGATATAACAAAAATATATAGGGTTATAAATTTTAGGCCATATTGCCCAGCCCTATTTGGACTAGTAGGCCTGCTCCAATCTTTTATATTTACTTTAATAATTGTTTAAATGAAAAATCATGTAAGCATGAATTAAACCATATTTCTAACTCTGACTTCTCCCTCTTTTGCCTGTCATTTTATTTTTCTCATGTTAATTATTCATATATGTAAACTATATCCTAAAATGTCCACTTCAGGGTGGCTTCAAAGGCCCCAAAGTTCAGTAAACTTCAGATTAAATGAACATTTAAAACAGAATTACAAACATTGTATTGTACACACAAAAATAGTTTCTGTCTGACAGCTGCTGCCTTTATGAGAAATGTATTTCTTTACAACTCATCTATTTCTATGAAGAGTTTTGCACAACTATCAGTGAGGCTGTTGTGACTGACAGCTGGTCCTGTTGTTGTTGACAGGAGTCTAAAGGTCGTCTTTCACATCTTTACCTGTTTCTAGATGGACCAGCAGTACCAGGCTGATCACAACATGTAAATTGTTCTGAAACAGAGAAGTTAAAATGGTTGCTGTCTCTTTAAAAACCTCCATCTGACTCCTGTTTCACTGAAAATTTGAGAATCAGTCACAGTCTATATTTGCTGCTGCAGAGAAAAACTGCTTTGCACTGACACATGAAGATTTCTTCTTCTGCACTTCTGAAGGACCCTCATTTGTTCTAAACACCCAAACCTTTACCTTTACTTTACACACTTTAATTGATATTTAACTGATATTTAAATTTTTCGATTCGGGTTTTCTGAGGCACCTTTTGGATTCATTAAAATTGAATGTGACTCTGAGTGTTTTTCCTCCAGTGTGACTCTAGAGTGTATAAACCAGCAGAGGAGATGAACATCATTCACTGCTGCAGATAGCATCAGAGTTCAGTGTTTAATGATAAAATGATGAGGTCGATCAGTCTGTCTGACGGGAGACTGATTGCTGAAAAACTCTGCAGAGATCAGAAACACGTCAGCCTTTTACTCACGCTGAAGAAACTTTCTTTGACTGAACATCCATGGATTTACAAAGACACCTTTGTTTATAGAGCAGCTTTCATACACAAAGCCATTCACAGTGCTTTATGAACTTCAATATGAACATTTATAACATTAAAAGAATTCAAACTGAACAAAAATGCCTTAAAAAAAATCAGAAATATTAACCAGAGGTGCACAAATGATAAAAATCATGTCTGATGCATAAAATAACATTTTAGTTGATGACTGACATTTTCTTTCATGTTTGACCTCAAAAACAGATCCGAGTTTGTCTAACAGGCCATTTATTATTGATTTGCCCGATAAGACCTCTTCTCTTAATCAGAGGTTAGACATTATATGCTTGATGATTTTATATGAGATGCCAGCATTATGTTGAAACAGCTCAGCAGGTAAACATCTGTTCCTGACATCTGTTCATGCAACATTATTAGTGACAGTCAGTGTCTGTCTATGGGCAGCTGTTGAACCAGGCATCTGTGCATCCCTAATATTAAAACATAAGAAAAAGATCAACACAGAGTGAAATTAAGCAAGAAAAAGAACTTGGCTCTCCTGATCGATCAGGAGAAGAGGATGGAACCTTCTTCTAAGCACGTAGGGCCAAACAAACCTGGGGGCGGGGCTAACTCCCCATGTGACATCATCAGGGGAAAATCTGAGAAAGGCTTGTTTCTGCCAAGCAGCAAAAAAAAAAAATGAAGCCAATGTGGAAGTATAACAAATTGCATCACAGCGAGTGCCCGCTTGAGGCTGGCTACAGGAAGTCCTGTCTGAACACGTTTAAAAGCTGTTTTTTAGTTTCCGTCAACCAGAATGCTAGCTAGCCAGCTGATAGGAAGTAGAACTTAGGGGGCGGGCTGTTAGGTCGATCCAAAGTTTGGTTGAGACAGTGATTTCAATATGGAGCCTGCTGCAGATTGGCTTCAAAAGCTACTGTAAGCAGACGGCTGACGTCACACAGGCTTTGTCCAATTTTTTATACAGTCTAGGGTTTCAGCACACATTTTCTGAAAGGTGGAGGGGGGGAGCTGAAAGCCTGAAAAAGTGTATTTTGAATAATATATGACATTTAAAAGAGAGACAGTGTTTCTAATCAAACAGATCTTCCATTAACATTATATATTCTCCACTCCTCATTTACATACATGTACATGGGACCAGCTGTTTGCTTTAAGAGCAGTTTGTGTGCATTTTGAGTGTAGTAAGCCTAGCGTTCCCCTTTTTTGTCTGTGAATTCTTTTTTGCTATTTTTGGAGCTAAATAAGGTGCCAAAAGCTGCACTATTCTTTAGTGGATCTGCCCCATAGTTTTAATTGTGATCTCTTTCCTGATGAGATGTGTTAAGCTGCTTCTGTCAAACACATTTCCTGAGGTTGTCATTCACAATTAAAGCATCTGAGAAAAATAACAACTTGAGACTTTTTCTGAGGAACTTGACTTAAGAAGCATGAATATCATTGATTTCTCTTAGCAGGTGGGATCTTTGCTTCATCATGGACTACTAATGTCAGGGGGGAGGGGCAGTGGGACACAAATGCAGATAATGGGTTCAAAAAGTTATCCAAAAAAGGATAACCAATAAAATCATGAACAATCAATAGGGAAAGAAAACAAAATCTATATGTTGGTTAGTGATAACCCAAAGCTCCCGTATGAAATATAATGGAGAAACTAAACTGCTGCTGCCAAGCAGCTGACAACAAACTGAAATGACTTAGGGAGACTGAGAACACTCAAAAATAAAATTTAAAGGCCACTAGCTCAATTAGAAAAAAGAAAAGGGAAACCAAAAAAATGGCTGAGTTAAAC
The DNA here is from genome assembly GCF_018320785.1 of Cheilinus undulatus. Classification (NCBI taxonomy): domain Eukaryota; kingdom Metazoa; phylum Chordata; class Actinopteri; order Labriformes; family Labridae; genus Cheilinus; species Cheilinus undulatus. The sequence continues at coordinate 6,940,259 of NC_054865.1, forward strand.
CTCTTAGCCCTGACACAATGGTCTTCATGTGAATGATAAACTGAGGATTTGTTATACAAAGTTTCTGATATATTTTTTGCAAACTCTTTCAAGAAAACACAGAGAGATGCTCTCAAAACCTCTGAAGGTGAGATAATGAGTCAGCACAGAGTGTTGCAGCTCAGGTGTCTATATCAGCTTGCCACACCTGGCCGTTATCATGGCCAATCAGCTCACACACACCTGGTCTAGCCCTGATTGACTCACACTGTGAGTGATCAAGCTGAATTCCCTCGCAACAGACAAGAGAGTTGTGGGTTAAAACACCTTAAACAGTTGTTTAAGCTTTTATAAGATGAACTGTTGCATCGCTGGGCTCAAGACAAACTGAGACAAAGAAATGCAAGATGCAACGTGTGATAAAGCCCCAGACGGGCCAAAGAGACGCTCCCAAGCATGAACACACTCACTGTATGTTGCAGCTATTACAGTCATTAAACTTGAAGAGGAAAGCGCACACATTTTACCTGATTACTCTGCTTTAGTACAATGACATGAGAAACCCATTCAGTGGTTGGAATATTACCAGTGAAGGTGTTTATACTGGTTTACCACCGATCTCTAATCTCAATCCAAGTAGTGGCACAGGTTTCAGATAGAATCAGACGCAGTCTATTTTCAACAGAGCCGCTTCCAGCGTACACCAAGCTTAACAGAGCCGATTGGCCAAAACAGGAAGTCAGACATCAAGAGCATCCAGCCAATTTCAAAATAAAACACAGGACACGGACTGCATATTGTTCAGCTATGTCAAATCAAGCTAATCAGCCTATAAAGAAGACAGAGCTTCCTGTTAGTTGCATGTTTTTTCTCTATAATTGAGAGATCTCGTCAATCCTCTGCTCTGGACTCTGAACTTCACTCCTCTCCAGAAAGGGGCCAAGTCTGTGAAGGTGACACCCATCATATGAAGCAAAACTATGATAGACTCTTAGGGCTTTAGGGGGGCAGAGCAGTAAGTCCTAATCCACTCTCATAACCACAGGCTACAATAAAAGCGTAGGAAAGTTGTCCATCACCAATTTTACATGAATATTTAAATGTGGCCTGCATTTACCTGCAAACCCACACCATTCTCACCAATCTAACTTAAATTTGGTCTGTAGCAGAGAAAAGATTGATCTACATGCTAGCATGATAATATAATTAACAGTGAGCATGTTAGTCTTGTCCTCCTGATCATGTTTACTAAGATCCTGACATGAAGCTCCACGTGCCTGCAGACTCTTTTAGCATCTTACTGTTTCCTTCAGTGCTCTTTGTAACTGCTGGATGTTCACACACTCATGCAGTTGTGTTCATTATGTGTGTGTAGATGAGTGTGTGTTTCTGTGTGCTGATGTTGAGGTGAAGCTTCCCCGCAGGATTAAAGTGAACCATCATTTAACTGCTGTGAATCCTGATCAGCCTCTCGCAGCATGCTGAAGTCATGTCAGGCGCTGCCTTTGATGTCACCACGTTTTTTCCTGCGTCGGTGAAGGTGGAGTGGGTGTGGGGGTTGATTTGCACACAAAGCTATTCTCGACTCGTCTTTGTTCTCGCACACAGTGTGGAAGCAGTAATTGTCTTCGTTGTCAGAGGTGTTTATCTGGTTGGTTCAGCGCAGATTTGGCACGATACCGGGTGGCAGCAGGAATGCAGACTAAAATAAGACCTTGTTTGGGATTTTGTCTTTTGGAGGATCTTCTGTTGATCAGATCAAACAATGCTGACCATTTATGCTGTGTATATAAATATATACATAATTATGTATATATATAATGTATATAAATAGATATATATGGACAGTGGTCCTCCATCTGCTTACATTGTACAAAACTGAAATACTCTCATGATAGGTGCTTGTATTTTGCACTGTTGGCATTATTCGGAGTCAAGACGTGCTAAAAGGAGTTAGATGGTGGAACTGCAGACTTCGTTTCATACAAAATATAGCTCCTTCAGGATGGTTCAGTCCACACCAGAACAGATTTGTGTGTTGGTTTGATGGTTATGGAAAGTTTGATGACCTGCCCACTTGGAGGCCTATAACCAATGTGTCTAACCTGCTGTCTGTTAAAACAACCAGAAGAGAGAAAGCAGGAGGAGCGACCTGCCTGGGTGTGTGAAACAGCGTCAGAGAGAGAGGAGCTGATAGCTAGCTAAAACCTCTGACCCTTCTCTGTATTCCAGCAGTGGTCTGTATAATAAACTAAACTAAAATGCAGTTTACCTTTATTAAAATCATTTAAAATCTCCATCAGCTGTTGATTAGCTTAGACTCTTTATATCTGCGGCTGTTGCTGCTGTACAGCAATCCTCCTTAGTCTTGGTCAAAGTTGCAGAAAAAACTGCCAAACCTTGTAATAAGTCCTGTTAGGTAAAATGCTCTTCAGAAGTTGAAATCTGCCTTAAAATCGGTGAGATAAACCCTATTTAGCGAACTAAACAAGGCCACATACATTAACATTGTGATGTGTTTGAAGACGACTCAGACTTCTGAGCATTGAATAGGAATGAAATTCTTCTTATGATGTGTTCAAATGTCACACAGGGAAAATTTAATTTCAGTTTTTTGGGAGAAATCTGAATAAATGCACTGTTTTAAAGCAGGGGTTCTCAATCCTTTTTACATTTTTCTAATTTTATCAACATTTATTTTAATATGAAAATGGGTAAAATACACCATTTGAAATAATCCAAAAATATTCTGTATTCTTTTGAAGGCATCTGGCGACCCCCTCTCAGTGTTTCGCGACCACCAAAGAGGTCCTGACCCCCTGGTGGAGAACCAAGGCTTTAAAGGAGAAATGTTTGTTTAATTAGCTAAATAAAATAGATAAAACGCCTGAGTTCAGTTAAAACATATTGCTGTCCCACTGTTTCACCCTATTTATGATACAGAATCAATAAAGAGTCTGATCATTAATGAGCATTAATAAGAGAACCAATATCAATAAAAACCAATGATCCTCATCCCAACAGTCTGCCATGCAATAGAAGTATTTTCATCAGGTTATTCAAGATAAGTACAATTAGGCCATTGATGAGTTTTTGCTTGATTTGAATTTATCTTAGTAAGTTATAACATGGAGAGAAAATGCTATGATTAAGAGTAAACACTAAAATGTAAGAATTTTTATAGAATAACTGAGACTAAAACTTAGACTTAATCTAAAAAAAGGCAGCTAAAATTAACACTGTAAAAAAAAAGGTTGAAAAAAATGACAGCGTTGTGGAAGTGCAAGAAACTGCTGCTCCTCTAATGTCCACTAGAGCAGTGGTACTCAACTGATGGGTTGGGACCCAAAAGTGGGACACGGAACAGTTTATTGTGAGTCCTGAATGTGTGTCTTGAAAAAAAAAATGATGGCAAAAATCTATGAATACTATGCAACTATACCGTTTAGTTTACTGTGTTTTATTGAGATAATGTGTACATTTTAGTGCTGTCAAATGATTAAAATTTTTAGTCAGATTAATCACAGGGTTGCTGTGGATTAATTTTGATTAATCATGATTAAATATTATTCATTTTTAATCTATACTAATTGCGTTTCATTTTGCATAAGCAAACAGACTTAAGAAAGAAGGGAATATATGCCAGGGCTATTCAGTCACAAATTCAACTAGGCCAAATTTTAAAATCAAGAAATTTAGCCGGGCCAGATATGTTTGGCACCCAGTAAGCAGCTGGTAATGTCAAATTTTGAAACAATACAGATCAATTTGATGAAAAATATTCACTTTTATTCACAAGCTTGGTGACGCATTAGCCAAAGTGCTAGCAGAATCCCCGATGAACGTGTGCTTCACGTCAATGTGGTATTTTAAGCTGGAAGTGCTTCGATGAAACGAAAACTCCTTCCTGCAGAATTTGCATAATACTTTATGTCGGTCGACTGTTCCGTCTTGGGATCTTTTGTACTCAAATTTCCCATCGAGAGGGCCAACATGCTGTCTAGTGTCCTCCATATCGAGTTGGTTGGTCACCACGGCCTATTTGTGCATGCGCAACGGCATGCTTGACGGTAACCCTACTTGGACAAATTGCCCAAAATGTGTTGCCAGAGACGTTTCAGGGTTTTTGAGTCATTCTGTTCTGTAAAGGGGTTAATTGCGTTAAAATTTTTAATAAGATTAATCATGATGATGGATTAATCCGTATTAATGCATCAATTTTGACAGTAAATTTACAGGTTTTATCAATATTTCAACTCATTTATATCCTATTCTTGCAACAAAAATGATGCTTTTCCCATGTTAATGGAGTCATTTCTCAAGATCTCTGGAAAATTGGCTAAAATGTACACATTATCATGTTGAGGCTGATGTAAAACTCGTCAGTTTTGGCCTGTCTCTTGATCCTGTCATAAATTCTGTTCAATCCAAGATCTAAAGTACAACATTTTTATTTACTAAATGTGCATCATTGAGTTTTTGGAAATTTGGGTCACAATTTGTCATCAAAAATATTGGTGGGTCCTTAGGCTAGACCAGTTGAGAACCACTGCAATAGAGGCTGTCTGCAATTTCCCCATAGAACTAATAATTTTAAAAATAATCAAAAATAATATTCATATGTAGTTTTTTTAACTCGTCTGTTTTGGGTTAAATGGTGACACTGAGTTATGCATGATTAGGGTTGATGCTGACTACTAGCCAGAGCTGTGTAGCTGTTTGTTAGGAGGCCTTAGACCTGCCTCACCTCCACCTCTTTGCCTGTTTCCTGGTTGTTTAAGAAACTGCTCTTAATATAGCAGGTGATTGGTCTCAAAAGCCTCCTTCAAAATCTCATGGCCACCATCCAGTATTTCTTAGTCTATGGTTGTTTTAAGGTTGAGAAATTAATGAAAATTTAGATCAAATCTGAATACGTCTGAATGCATCTTTCAAATCACAGAAGGTGCAATAGTTTTTAACCTGAAATAGCAATTTAATCTGCTCTACACATGCAGACATTCAAAAGTCATTCATATTATGGCTTTGACAGTGTTAGACTGTAAACATTGATGTGGTTCCAGTTAAGTCAAATAGTATGTGTACCTGTGGTGACGCCACATTAACAAAAAAAGAACACCAAGGTGAAACAAACGTGTGCAGGAGTTTCCCTGATGGGTTTATTCATCTCCAGTGCATGCTTCTCATAAGCATTGAAAAAACAGCGGTTGTATCTTTTAAGAAGATGTGGCATCGTCACATTAGAATTTTTGGGAAACTTTTTACAAGTTTCATTTTAAGTCACAGATTTCAGAGAAACTTCCTTCTCAAAGTCAAGTAAACTCAATCAGAGAGTCACTTTATGTACGTAATAAAAGGTGTATCATCATGTTTGAAGTTTTCTTCATAGCTTTTTTATAAATAATCTCCTGAATGGAAGTGTACCAGGTTTAAATGGAGCATTGAGCAGCCATGATAACATTCACTGGTCAGCTGAATAGAAGACACCCACTGTCAGATCTGAGGTGTCAGTATGGTTTTTTTTAAGTCCCTGTGGGCTCAGAAACCAAAAGAAAATCAAAGACTATCTTGTGCTGCTGATTATTTTGTGCTCTGTGAATTCACCAGAGAGCCTCAGATGATGCAAAGGTGTTTGTTTTTCTGTGTGAGAGTGTGTTTTGTACAGAACAGACCAGACTTGTCCTTCGTTTTATCATCCAGAGAAAAAAGTAAAGGAGCGGTGTGTTCAAGGTGACAAACTGAGTTACTTCTTGTGTTTGTGCTTCTGTGAACACATGCACACAAACAGTTTTGTGTACTTTAGTGTCTAATGAGGCTTCTATTTGAGGCTACGTGGTAAACCGAGTCTCTATCAGATCTGTTGTTGTGGAGCTTTGTCCCTTTGTACATTCTTGTAGTGGAATTTCTCTTAAGTGGGATGTTTTAGAGGAGCTCTGCTGACTTACTGTGGCCCCTTTGATAGAAAAGCTTACTCTGGGTCTGTTGGCCAAATGTCAGGGTTAGGTTAAGCCTGGTTTAGGTTTCTGTGTCAAGTCAAGTCAGTTAAGTGCATTGGCAAGTCCAAGATGAGTCCAAACATAATACACTTTACTAGGCAGTGATTTTTCTGTTAGTTTCTGGTCCCGTCACCACTCTTCCTGCTCGCTTCTGTACAGGAAACCATACTGAAACCAAGTGTGCTCTAAGTTTGATTGTGCTGCAAACAAGAAAAGAGAGGAGACATCGGAGGAGATGGAAAGTATGATAGTAGGCTTAGTGCCTGAATATGAAGACCGGGAAATGTTTTGCATTGTTCGGTCACTGGCAGAGACATTGATGAGAAAATGCACCGCTGATATTTTTGGATGTTGGCCTGTAGATTTGACTAGCTGTGTCATCACCTGCAGCCATGGTTTCATACATACCTGACTGGCAGTAGCTGGCAGTCACCAGTGTATCAATGACATGGCTTGCAGTCTGCAAGGTTTAAATGCTTGGTTAAATTTTTGATGTGGTGCACATTGACTTTGATACAGGCCTCTTTAGAAGTACATCAGGCTTCAGGGTAATGGATCCACTCTGATGAACTGATGATTAGTGATCTGTGATCTTACATGTCAATAACTTTATTTCATTTGACATCTATGGGGTAAAACTTTCCCTAGGAAAATTACAGTAATTCTGAATAAAACACAAGATTCTTGTGGCCTATAAAGAGGATCAGCACTCAGTGAAGAAATCCCTAATCCATTACTATTTGCCTCCACAAGTCAACCGATGGGTAGAAAGAAACCTGCACTTCACCAGCGTTGTCAAGTGGGAACCCTCCTTCGTCAGTGTTTCGTCAGTTAGTCCCACGACACCTCCAGAGGGCTGAACAGAGGTCTCAAGCATCCAAGAGCTACCCCCCTCCATGCCGGCTCCCACCACCCACCATGTCAACACGGAGACATCATCTTACCTATCTTACCACATGGCCCACACAGCCTCAGCAGCATGCCACCTTCAGCAGACCCAGGCTCCATACATGCAAGCTCCAGGCAGTGACAACGCCGATACTACCTTCCTTAACACCACTCATTATTACCGTGCAACAATTATAGTACAAACATTACACATAATTAAGAGTTTAAAAAAAAAAGGGAAGATGAGACAGATTAGAGAGAGAGAGAGAGAGAGAGAGAGAGACAGCAAGCTTAGCAATAGGGAGGGGGAGGCAGCCCCATCAACCTTAATTTTTGCCCCAGCTGGCATAACTCCTCCTCATCCAGATCCACTGACTGGCCTGAGCTGCTTCATCTGAGAGCTCCTTAACTGTCTTTTGCAAATTCTGTCCCTGCACTCCCAGCTCTCTAAGTAATGAAACAGCTGACCTTGCTACAAACCCTCTACATCCCACTTCTACTGGACGAGTCCTAATTTTCCATCCTTGCTGTTCAGCTTCTGCTCCTAAATCTGCATATCTCAGCTTCTTCCTTTCAAAGGCTTTCTCCACAGAAGCCTTCCACGGAACCGTCAGCTCTGTAAAATAAACTACACGTTGACTGGCAGACCATAGCACTATGTCAGGCCTAAGATTGGTGCAAACTATCTCCTGTGGCACAGCAAGTTTCCCTCCTAAATCTACCTGCATCTCCCAGTCCTTAGCATCCTTTAACTGGCCTGACTGGTGCCTACCTAAAAACCTACCTCCTTTAACCTTCTCTCCTGACAAACTGAACCGTCCTCGTTCCCTGATTATTTCCTGCATTTGTCTGTTGCCTTCTGTTTTTTGCAGCTAGACTTTTTCATAAAAGTAGAGCTGGGTATTGCCACTAAATCAATTTGATTCTGATTCACAAGGTCCCAATTCACGATTGGATCTGATGAGATATTGATTTATTTAACAATATTTTGTTGATTCAGTTATTTTTGCTTCAACATTAGGGAGATTCTCAGAGAACAAAAGTTGTATTGTATCTAGTAGTACACTCCTGATCAGAATTTTAAGACCAGTTGAAAAATTATAAGAATTTGCATTTTTGCACTGATAGATCTTAAGAAGGTTCTGAGTAGAGCTTCAAAATGCAAAAAGTATAAATGGGAGTGAGACAAAAAAACTGAGTAAGCAATTTATTGAAAACAAAAATCAAACTGAGTACTGATCAGATACCAGTGGGAACTTTCTGAACTGAGTGTTCAGACTAGCAAACATGTATTTGACTCAGAACGGCTCCACAAATAGAATTGTAAATGTATGTCTCTGTGACCCTAAAGTTGTTTTCCTGCTGGTTATTAAAATAACAATAATACAGGGGGCTGCATCACAGGCTCTCTCTCTCTGTCTTTTTTTTAATACAAACTTTATAGCACTCTTCCAAACACTATATAAAACTGACAAATTGCATATTAACAATTGTTGTACGGATATGTACTTTATGTATACAGTTTTATAAATCATCAAGTGCATTAAACACTACCTCTCCTTTCTGCTATTTTGTGCAGCATCATGTGATTACAGAACAGCCTGCTATTGGCTGACAGACACTCACAGAGAGTAACAACATGGCAGTTAGCATTCGAGCTAGCGATCGTAATTCCATTAAAATGGATAAAACGACATTCAATGTTGGGTTTACTGGTATGGATTTAATCTTTAAAGTCCCCAAAAGTCACACGAGTTCCAGGCTCGCTGAAAATGCTGCCACATGGGATTCAAAGGCATTAATAGCATCAATGGGAAGGCGCAACAGCTAGCTTCAAGAAGAAAAACAAGTGAGAGGCAACAATTTATCGATAAAAAGTCATTAACCCTGTAAGCGCCAAAGTCGCAAAATTGTGACAAGCAGTGTTGCTGAATTAAACAGGCTGTTGCTGCAAATATGGTGCCTAATGTTGTTACTACTTTACACCAGGAGATGGCAGACATGAGTAACTTCAATCCCAGGTGCATTTGTGGGCCTGTTTTGGAGAGGGAGAGTTTGCTAGATGCACTGCCGGTTGAGGAGACAAGGAAGAAGTAGTTGTGGTTGTAGTTGGTGTGTAAAAGAGAGAAAGAGAGTGAATTGTAGCGAGAATACTCACAATGCCGGAAAGTATAGTGGAATAGTCACCCCTGTGACGATGACATTCAGTCGTCCGGTGAGCAGAGACTGCCAGTGTCGGAGGTAGGGGCAGTTGGATAGAAGCAGTGGCGGTGGAGGCCGCTTGGTGATGTCAGAATATGCAAATTAGATGAGTCAATGAGTCACCACAAACTTTGGGTCATACTGAAGATTGTTCTCATTTACAGTATGCCTTTATCTCTTACCACTTTCAAGCTATTGCCTTCTGAAATCTTGATATCACAATTGTATATTTTCTTGAAAAACCTGTGGCACCTACAGGGTTAAACTTGTGATAAACTGTGTCACTTCTTTTTTTGTACGACAGCACCGGTCTGTAAGGCATTTTAAGAATCACATTCAAAAGTTCTTCATCGTTGCTTTCTGGCAGGGAAGAAGAATTGATTTCTGGTTTATAGTACAATACAAAATACAAAGCTAAACCAAACGGTATCGGATCAGTGCAGAAATTTGTGTACTTGCCGATACCAGTACCTGCATTTTAAGCAGTATCGGATGTATTTCTGATACTGGTATCAGAATTGGAACAACCCTACTTTAGTTATTAGACTATTGGCACTGGTGAGCCTATTCAGTAGGGTTGTCTTTTTTCAGTATGTCACTGATTGTGTAAATAATTCCCATAAATGAACAAAATGTGAAGAGTAAATCATCACATGTATAATTCGGTTTTCCTGTATACTTGTTGCATTCCTCCTTAGGAGGTTCTTGTTCAGCTCTGTTGAACAAAGTCAGTCAAACCATGTTACTGACTGAAAAAGGATGACTTTGTGCTCCTTTTATCAGGTTATGCTGCCACCTGTTGAAAGTCTTAGCACCCTGCAAGGCTAAACAGACTGACCGACTGCTAAAGTAGCTGCTTTAACAGAACACTAAATTTGATTTCTTTAGCTTATTTCATTCATATATGACCAGTAGGCAAAAATCCAGCAAAACAGGATTTTTGCATCCCTGGTTTGAAGGTCTGGTTCAGCTGACTGATTATGTGACACAGCGCCTCATCACACGGATGTTAAATATGTGCTGATTATGATAAAAGAAAGCAACTTTTCTTCTCCTCCAGGTCACAAATTAAATTAACCTTCATAAGCCTGTTAGATCATAGAGCTGTATCTCCACCTTCATAAAGAGTTTATGTTTTGAAGATGCATGGTGACGGGTTGAAAAATCCACTGAAGCTTACAGAGCAAACTGTAAACCTCTGCAGCATCGTCTCATCTCACACTGGACTGCAGAGACTTCCAAGCTGACAGCCAGCAGCTCTTTGAAATGCAAAAGCAAAGCACTCAGCTGAGATCAAAGCAGGTGTTTCCTGTCAGCCGCATCTGATCTGGTGTCAGTCTGCAGCTCGGCCTGCTGCTCCAAACGTGCTGCTGCAGTCTTCAGGCCTCAGGATCCTCACGACGGCTCCTCTGCAGACTTTAACTGGAGACATAATCACACTCAGACACTGCTGCTCAACAGAGGGTGGAAGAACTGAAGAAACATTTCAGATCATGTCTGAAAAAGTAGAGTGAGCTTGCTGTAGTGCTAGTTTCCCATCATATTTACACAAACAAAGCAAATAACAGAGGATAGATGTACTGAGCATTTTTAAATTCAGACTGTCGAGGTCAGACAAAACTTAAACACGTAAGATTTAAGCTAAACAAATCTAAAAATATTTTTTTCACTGTGTCTTAACCAGAATTTTCTCTGGATTTTTAGCCAGCAGATTAGGCTGGCAGTCCTCCAGATTTTTAGCAGTATAAAACAACCACAAGACTTATGCTTGATAGTTATGATGCAGCAACATGTCTGGGTTAGAGCAGGGCTGGGGCCACATACAGTTGCAATAAAAAATTATTCAACCCCCGTTGTAGAGCAAGTTTATAGTAAAATTTTACAGACTTTCAGCTGTTTGCAGTGAACAAATCAAACAAAAGGAATTGAAATAGCTCAACAAAATGAATGAGTCAAGTGGTTTCCCCAAATCTAGCTGAAAATGCAACTTATAAAGACTTCCCCGGTCTTAAAATGATTCAACCCCTGAACAGAATCGCTTCCATCAGCTTAAATATGCAAAACCAGTGTTGTTTCAAGCACATATGATGCAACTAATCAAGGGCTTCATTAGTGTCACCTGGTGTGCTTGAGCTGAAATACCTGAACTGTGAGGATTTGTTGAGTGTCACGTCTAACTGCATGTTAGAAATACAGTAAAAGTCAAGAGAATGGTCCAAAAAGTTCAGAGATTAGATCACTGCCATTAACAAACAAGGAACAGGAAACAGAAAGATAGCAAAGGTGCTGAATGTTCCTAGAGACACCATTGGAAGCACAGATTGCAAGTTCAAAGTTACAGGAACAGTAGTGACACTACCAGGACAGGGCAGGAAAAGGAAGCTATGAATAGCTGTGTTTCCATTACAGTTTCTCGCAAAATAAAAGCGATATTTCTAAAATTTTGACTAAGTGCAATTGCTCTGAGTGTGTTTCCACTGAAGGGAGTTCTGGGCATGAGCCTCATAATATGTATGGCAAAGGCCACATATAAGGGTATAAGTTTGATGTTAAGAAAAGTCTCGTCTCCTCTTCTGTCCACAAGTACTGCGCAATGTTGTCTCGAAGTGAACTGGTCATGTGACAATATGTCCAGTGATGTATAATGCAGAAAAAGTGTTTTCATATATCTTTTGTGATATATTTCTATATCGAAATGTCTGAAAAAACTTCTCATGAGAGGGACAAAACATTTTAGCAATATTTGAGAGGTTTTTTGAAATTCAGGTGTTTCCATTACCAGTTTTTTATTACGCTATTTAGATTTTTTGCATTTCTAAGGGTAATGGAAAACACAGCTACAGGCTGTAACCAGATATCTGAGAAGGCAGGTTGTGAAAAAACCCTGCAAAACCTGGTTGGCACCAGTGACTGAGGTTTCAGTGAGTACAGTCAGGAATGTAGGCTGTTTCCATGCCAGAATTTCAAGAAGTACACCACTACTGACCTAACCTTGCAAAGCAGATGGATACGCCCGTTTCCTTGTTTCTCACTGGCGAATCCATCTTGCAAAGCTTCCATCTGAACCGTTTGGGCCCGTTTAGAAAGTGACAGGACCAATCAGCGACAAGGGGTAGTACTTTCAGGCACAGCAGAGTCGTGATGTAAGCAAGCAGCAGCAAGAGCTGCTGCAGTTATGGAGGAAGAGAGTAGCGTGGATACTGCCAAAGTGCCAGTTTTATCAGAACTTGACAACATTTCTTCATTAAAAGAAGAAAAGAGAACAGCAGTGAGTTGTTTTCTTTTCAAAAACGACAAAAATCAAGTACTTACATGTCTATAGTCGCCATGTTTCGCGTTATTCCTCAGTAGCTGCGCACGCACAGCTCGATAGCAGCTACGTCATGTGTTTAGTTGCTCTGATTGGCCCGTAGAGACGTGACAGATAGAACGGTCATCCAATCACACTCAGAGTTTTTTTTCAAAGGCTCTGCCCTTTCTCAAACGTTTCCTATTGGAGCTTTCCCAGATGGATGTTTCACACAGTGTGTTTCACGGGTTACTACTGACCCAAAAGCACAAGAAAAGTCGGCTCCAATATTGTAGAATTAAACCAAAGAGGTTTTAGGATTCTGTTCTGTGGAGTGATGAATCAAAACTGGAGCTTTTTGACACAGTGGATAAGTGGTATGTCTGAAGAGAAGAATGAAACATACGCTGAAAAGACCATTGTGCCCACAGTTAAACATGGTGGTGGTTCAGCACTGCTTTGTGTCCTCTAGCACTGGAAACCTACAGCACAATTAAACAAGATGGGCTCATTAAAGTATAGGGAAATCCTTGGAGGAAACCTAATGCCATCTGTGAGGAAACTGAAGCTGAGGCGTCATTGGACCTTCCAATAGGACCATGATCCCAGTATACCTCAAATTCCACCAAGTCTTCGTTGCAGAAGAAGTCCTGAAAGATTCTACAATGTTGATCACAGTCACCTCACTTGAACCCCATAGAAAACTCTGGTGGGATCTGAAGAAGGCAGTTTCAGCATGAAGACCCAAGATTATTACCTCCAATTTCCACATACAGCGACCGCGCTGCGATCTGCCGGCTAATCGTACTGCAAAGCACATTGCTCCCTCTCTAGTCCATCAGAGCATTTCCACAGCTGGTGCCCCAGTTTGGCAGTGGCGTGTGCCTGGAGCACCACTCCAGCCTTCGTTCCTCTTTGCAGATGAATATCGTGCTTTGACATGTGGCCTCTTTTTACTTTGGCAGAGTAGTTATATTGTACGTGAGTGCAACCCTCGACAGCCTACATACCACTTTATTTCCTTTTTCAACTTAAAAAATTGTCATACCATGGTGTTCCTACTACTCACCAACTGCTGAGCTTCTCATATTTACTTCCCATAAAGTGCCAGTGGAAACCTTGACAGGAAAGCAGCTGACTCTGATTGAATCTACAGTGGCTACTAGTGGTGGGAAGTTTTTATTACAGTTTAAAAGAGCATTAAACCGGAATTTAAAGGCAGTGTTGCAAAAAATAAAAGGTGATCAGTTTAACTGACTTAAATCTTGCGCCAACTTACTTGAAATACAAATTGAACCATTTTATCACACACATCCCTGATTCATTAATGAACTTGAGTGTTTCAGTCAGACCTGTTGGGGTAAAATATCAAGCACCTAGCCATACAGTCTCCATTTGCAAAAAGTTGTAATACAAAAAGGCTTATTCTGATTCTGAAGATCTCAGTAACTTCAAGGCCCCGTCCACACGGAGACAAATTCAGGAGTATACGCAAACGTTTTTCGTCGTGCCAGTGTTTCATTGACACGGAATTTTGGAAAACATTTTTGGAAAACATTTTGGGACGCCGCAAATGCTACTTCTTGAAACTGGGTCCCAGAGTGAACAAATCTGAAAATGCTTACCGTTTCGTCTCTGTGTGGACGGCCAACTGCATCTTTCTTGAAACGATAACATCATACATAGCGTAGCTCACCTACGCCGCATGTGTGCGTCGAACCAAAACAACAATGGCAAATTACAGGGTTGTGTTTGTGCTGCAGAAGCTGTTGAGCTTATTATGGCTTTTACAGCAAAATCTGATGCTTTATTACCACCACTGAGAACAACATACACCAGATGTTCTTAGATCCACCACAGAGAACAACCACAAGGACAACTAAGTGTGTGGCAGTTTTCTGTAATCTTCCTCTCTCTTTTGGTGCATTTTTGTGGCAGCGTTACAGCGCCACTTACAGGCTTGGCATGTATACTACAGCATTTCAACCACTTTCCTGAAACGATCCCTGTATTAACAGAAATTTTTTTCAAAATGAAATGGAAATATATATGGACAATGCCAAAGTGTGCTGCTGTGATGGATGCCATTTTTTTCAATAAGATGGTTTGTGAAATTTCATCCCTGCTGGATAGTCCCCAGTCCACTGAAAATGATATTATTTGAAAGTGGAAACATTTAGGAACAACAGCAAATAAGCCATGAAGTGGAAGACCATGAAAAATCACAGAGCGGGGTCAAAGACTGCTTAAAGCTTGGTGCATCAAAATCACCAGCAGGATAATGGTATGGGTCTGTTTTTCCTGGTTTGGGCTAGGCCCCTTATCTTGAAGGAAGGCCAGTCGTAATGCGTCAGCATACCAAGACATTATGGACAATACTATGCTTCCAGCTTTGTTTTACACAAAGCAAGGACTAAAGACATGGTTTGATGAGTTTGGTGATAAAGAACTTGATTGACCCACACAGAGCCCTGACTCAAACCCATCGAGCGCCTCTGGGATGAACTGGAACGGAGATTGTGAACCAGGCCTTCATGTCCAACATCTGTGCCTTGCCCCATAAAAGCTCTACAGAAAAAAGATGAATGGAGTTATAATTGTTTAACTCCCTACTTGCTTGTTTTATTGCCAAATAATAGAAAACTGACTTTAATGTTAGTACTTATAAAGACTTGTATAGTTAAGGAGTCGTATTAATACTGTAACTAATGATGATTCCTGATTTGCTGGTTAAAAAGGTTGTGAAGTTTTCTTCTCTGTCCTCCAGATCTGTCTGTGAGTCCTCTGAGGTGACTTTACTTCAGTGTAGCGCTCACCTTGATCACTGCTCGCCTTTCAGGAACTCTGTAAAGGACAGAAAAGAGGCAGCGATCATCTTCTTCTCTGAAAGTGGGCCGATGTTTGAGCTGCTGGTGATCGATGATGAAGTTTGTTCCATCTTTTATATCTGCAGGTCGATGTGGGCTGGTATTCTTAGACCTACCTGGCACACTCTGAAATACACACCAGCAGACACGTGGCGATGTCTTGGTGTAATAATTTTTCTGAAGGAGGTCGTCGTGTCTCTTCGCAGTTAAACACGTCGACATGGATCAGCTTGTGAGGGTGTGTTTTGTCTTCTGTGACTTTGAGCAAAGTTACCCAAAGTTGAAGCGAAAGTGACGTTTTTTCATCTTCATCATTCGCCCTCAGGAGCTCGGCAGCTCCTCACAATATTGATTCATTTCTGTTTCCCAGACGAGATATTTTCGGGAGAAAACCCGACATGCAGACTCACTAAATGATTGATAGCACAAAGTGAAAACAACCTATGGCGCTGGTTTTCAAAGGACAGCGGGGAAGTTTTGTCCTCAGGTGACAGAACGTCTGTTTTTAGAGTGAAATAACGCTCAGATAATGAGTTTAAGCCCCCAACACAGAGTCTTAAGGATAAGACTCGGGTTTTGCAATGAAAAATAACAAGGTTTATTAATGTCTTAGACAATCTGAAGGTGACACTACAGCAGCTGAACTCATCGGGGTCCATGTTTAGCTAAAGTGGCAGATGCAACCATGTATTCATGGCCCTGATGTTTTACTAAGAAGATCAGACCACTCTAAACACCTCAACACAGACAAGATCATCTCTAGAACCATTAAAAAATCTAGATTTTACTTAGCTAATTGGAAGCAAGAAATGAGATCTTTAAACTTTGAGAAAAGACAGAAGGAATGTTGCTTTTATCAAAATTTCTATTGTAAAAAAATCTGAATAAGCCATTGGAGAAAAGAGAAACTTCTAGGCACACTGTCATTAAGCTGCTAGTGCAGGGCAGCTGAATAATGCTCATGTAGCATCGTCTTTCTCTCACAGCAATGTAAATTAAGGACACCACTGTCTTTGAGTGTCTTACTTGACTAAAAAAATACCCACAGCTCACAGGTAAGTTAAAAGAAATGACCACTTTCTGATATCAAACATCCACTTATTTACTTATTTATTTCTAATGTTAGCTTTATACATATATATATATATATATATATATATATATATATATATATATAGGTATGTGTGTGTGTGTGTATAAAAAAACCTTTCAAATCAGATGGACTGGCCAGATTTCACTTCTGTCACCAGCCTGATCCATAAAGCAAAGTTTCAGACGGAAACATTTGTGCTTGACCTAAGAGTGAGCAGACAGACCGGGGCCATTTGAGGAGAACAAGGTGGTGACTATGGGTTTAGTGTTACTGCAAGCTGGTAAACAATGGCAACCGGCGATTAGCTCTGATGTAGCTATAGCAGCCTTTTAGGAGGCTAGCCAAGTTCTTCCACAAAAAATCTCATCAAACCATGTCTTTATATTTATTTCTTTGTGCACTAGGGCACAGTCATGTTGGAATAGAAAAGGGCCTTCTCCAAACTGTTGCCACAAAGTTGGAAGCATAGCATTGTCCCAAATGTCTTGGTATGTTGAAGCATTAAGATTGGCCTTCACTAGAGATAAGGGGCCTAGCCCAAACCATGATAAACAGTCCTAACATTATTTCTCCTCCACCAAACTTCACAGTTGGCACGAGGCAGTCAGGCAGGTAACTTCCTCCAGGTGTCCACCAAACTCAGATTTACCCATCTGACTGCCAAACAGCGAAGCGTGACTCCATCTTACCCTTGGTGATGTAAGGCTTGCACGCAGCTGCTCAGCCATGGAAACCCTCCCAAGAAGCTGCTACTGCAGTTTTTGATCTTACATTAATGCCAGTGGAAGGACAGAACTCTTCAGTGATGGAATCAGAAGTGTTGGCGACGTTACGCACCATACACCTCAGCAGTTGTTGAACCCACTTTGTGATTTTAGGTGGTCTTCTGCTTTGTTGCTGAGTAACTGTTGTTCCTAAATGCTTCCACTTTCTAATGACACAGATGACTGTAGAAATTTCATGAATCGTTTTGCCAAGGTAGCATCCATCACGACTTGAATTTGCTGAGCTCTTCTTCAGAATTACCAACTTTAAAGGGGACATATTTTACCCCTTTAAGACAAGTTTATATTGGTATCAGAGGTTCCCAAAGCATACCTGTGAAGTTTGTTGCTGAAAAAACACTCAAATATTGCATTTTTGCATGTCTAAAAACCCCTCTGTTTCAGCCCTACTCAGAACGAGTTGTCTGTGGCTTTAAAGAGGTAGTGAACACTTTAAAAAAAATTTTCACCTGTACACTGAGGTGAACTATAATAAAACAGATTAATGTTGGTGTTACAGCTGAAATTTGTACAAAACTGATAAAGCTCTTGATTTTATGGCTTTAATTAGCTCAAACGGACATCTGCCTTGAAAAATCTTTTCTGAAAAGTTGGGGCTTATATAAAAAGTAGAGCATTACCGCCTCTAACTGACTTTACCATTCAGAGACCACTACTATCCTCTCCTGCACTGCTTTGGCTCTGAGAGCTCCAGCTGTAGTAATGCTGCTGCTGGAGCCAATGGACTGAACAGATAGTGCTCAGGACCACTATGGTCCGCCACCACACTATAGCCTGCTCCAGGGGACTCTAGAGGGGGAAACTCCTCCACTTTAAAAGATTGCTATGAGGCAGCAGTGCTGTGGGATCCTGTCTGTGTCTCTCTCTGACAAGGGGACATCACCGTCTCTCCTTCCTCATCTGGAAAGCCAAGTCCTTTCCCCCTCCCTCCTCTCAGTATCAACCTGCTCACTTTCTGGGCATTTTTTGAATTACGGAGGTGTGCGGAGTTAGCTCTGAGCCAGGGGTTCACTTACACTTTAAATGGTAATTAGCTGTCTGACTCCGCCCCTGACCACACCCTCTCAGAAAATGAATGTGGCTCTCCTGATGTTACAGTGTTACAGATACTTTTATCCAAAGTTAAAGGGATACTTCAACATTTTGGCAAATTCGCCCATTGCCATAATACCTATAGTCTTAGTAATAGGTTCGTTACCTTCAGTTGTCAGTGCAAGCTATTTTTAGATCGCTGCTGCGATCTAAAAATGGAGTTGACACACAACTCCAAAACTCTCTCATGGACAAGTTGTGACCTGTACATTCACCATGTTATATTTTTGTTAGAAAAGCCTGAAAAAGTGATTTTTGCATAATAGGCCCCTTTAAATCACAAATGTTTGCAAATGAAGTGGCAACAGGTCTGATTGAAACACCTGAATTTAATAACTAACAGGTGTGGCCAAATACTTTTGTTCATATAGTGTGTCTCTGACCTTATCTGATTTAAAAATCAAGACACTGGTAAGAATTGCTTCACATTGTAAATGCAGACCTAAAAATGTGATTTTGGAAATGCATAATAATGGAATTTAAGCATGCATTAAAATGAGGTAAATCTCAAGTTAATTCTGAAATTAAGTGATAAATTGCAATTTAAGAAAACAAATCATTTGATAGCCCTGATTATTAACCATTAAAGACTCAGGGAAGATAAAGTCATCAAGCTGAAACCATCAGACTGAGGTAAGAACGCAGCTCAACTCTGAAATAGAGTCAGAAACAACCTGTTGGCAAAATCCAGAGTGTAATATTTCCCCCGAGGCAGGCGACCACTCTATCAGTGATTTGACTCACACAGACAGACTCCAGCGTGTTATCTCACAGCCACATGTGTGAGTGGGAGGCTGGCGTTTCCAAACCCATTTAAATTCCAATATCAGGCGTTATAGCTTATCATTCACACAGCAGACTGGCGTGTTTTCTATACGTTGGTTATTTATGGAAACTGTAATTAGACAAAGTTGTTTGGTCACATGTCAGGCAAACTTAAAGCGTGCCATCACACCGTGAGGAGCGAGGAGGCGTTAGTGTGGATGTTTACATTAGTTCACTTCCTTTACATAAATAAACAGATGTTTCACAAAATAAAAGCGTCGTCCCTCCTCGTTAATATTCCCTCGGTGGCCTCTCCGCCGTCACCTTTCCCTCCTGCTCAAATTAAACTCAGATTGGCTGCTCGCCTCCTGCTCGGAGAAGTAAATTAACCCGGGAAATTGAATTTTTAGTCTGAAATATTTCTGTCCCATCAGCTGATGATTCATGGACTGTGTCGATGGAGGTGTGGGTAGGAGGTGTTTCAGACCTTTAGCTCCAAAAAGATCTGTTTTTATTGCACTGCAGTAATTTTCCTCATTTTGTTCCTGAACTCAGAAGCATCCATCTTCCTTTCTGAGTAACAAAGACATTTCTCTCTTCTTATGTCAAGAGACAGTTCCTTGTTTCCTAATAATGAAGCATCTCCCTTCCTTCCACTCATTTAGGAAGCTTTTTTCCATTCCTCTGTTCCTCTTTCATTTCTCAAAGATGCTTCACCAGTCATCGCCTCTGAATTAGAAAACTTCTTCCCTATGAAACAAACAGCCTCTTTCTTCCTTGTTCCACATGAAGATAACATCCTGCTTCCTTGTTCAGAGCCACAGACATCCCTAATCAGGATCGTCTGCTCTCTGCAGACTTAAAAAGTGCCAGGTTTTGCAGCAAACTCACACAGAAGCTCAGGATGGTGTTTGAACTTGTCATAATTCAATCTGCATTTGTGGATCATGTCAGATTAAAATCTGCTGGGTGATATTCCTTCGTCTCTGATTTTTAACTAGATTCATTCTCCAGCTTGTTATTTTTATTACAGTGCTGGATCCACCTCTGCAAGTCCTTCAAAAGCGTAGATTTGATGCTCCTGTGTGGAGGATTTTAAAGATTAAGTGATGAAAGAGACACCCTGTAGAATATCCTGATTTTCTCCAGTGTTGGGGAAAAAGTAAAGGACAGAAATGTGAAAAAACACGGTCTGTATCCAAGAGACGAGGGAGAAAGAGAGGTGACCAAGAACCTGATGGTCACTCTGACTGAGCTCCAGAGGTCCTGTCTTGTCCTGAGGGACAACCATCCCTGCAGCCCTCCACTGGTCTGAGCTCTATGGCAGAGTGGCTAGACAGAAGTCTCTCCTCAGTGCACAACACATGTAATCCCACTGATATTTCATGTAGAGGTTTTTGTAAACCCCAAGCAGGCTTTCAGGGGTTTATACTGACTACCATCTAGCCACTCTGCCATAAAGCCCAGATTGGTGGAAGGCTTCAGTGATGGTTGTCCTTCTTGAACTCTGTCCCATCTCAGGATCTCTGGAGCTCAGTCAGACTGACCATCAGGCTCTCTGTCATCTCTCTTACCAAGGCGACTGTGCTCTTGGGAACATTTTGTGTAGCCTTCCTCAGATCTGTTTCTTGCAACAATCCTGTCTCTGAGCTCTGCAGGCAGCTCCTTTGACCTCATGGCCTGGTTTTGGCTCTGATATGCATTGTCAGCTGTGAGGTCTTCTATAGAGAGGTGTGTGCCTTTAGAAATCATGTCCAGTCAATTAAATTTTCAACAGATGACCTCAGTCAAGGTATATAAACATCTTAGCTACAATCAGGGCAGATGGGGAGGAACCTGAGATAAATTTAAAGTTCGGTTTTTTTGCAAAGGTCTGAATATGCCAACATAGATTTGTATTTTAAATACATTTACAGAAAAATACAATCTAAAATTCTGTTTTCACTTTGTCATGGTGGCTTACCAAGATGAATTTGTTTCACACATCCATCTGGAAAAACCTTAACCTTGCAAAGCAGATGGATATGATGGATTTGTTGCTCTGATTGGCCCGTAAAGATGTAACAAACAGTTCATCCAACCACACTCTGAGTTTTTGTCAAAGCCTCTGCCCTTTCCCAAACACTTAGTATGGAAGGTTTTCCAAAAGGATGTGTGAAACAAATCCATCTGGCGTGTCAGGTTAAATGACACGAGTTAAAGCTAAAAGAGACCTCGGAATAGACTCCTAATTTACAGTCACTGAAGAGTAAGCTATCCCGTCTTTCTGGTTTTATCAACATATGATCTGAACTAAACCATAAAAACTGGTTCTAAAACTAGACCGGAATCTTCCAGCCACACAGACATGCTGAGTGTTAAATCAGCAGGTTATATAAGTGAAGATGTGTGACAGTGTGGGTTTGATTCGTTAACCTGGCTCTCACCTCCTGACAGCGAGGTGGGCGGGGCATCACCTTTCACCTCCTCAGTCTGCTGGGAGCAGATGGAAGAGACGCTCTGTCCTCTCCTTCTCCTCAAACACATCAAGGTGACAAACCCACATTAAATCATCTTCAGACGTGATTTATATCTGTGATTTCTGGGTTTATCTATCTGAAACAGCCTTTTATCCTGTATGTAAGTGTAATTTAAGCTGGGAGCAGATGGAAGAGACGCTCTGTCCTCTCCTTCTCCTCAAACACATCAAGGTGACAAACCCACATTAAATCATCTTCAGACGTGATTTATATCTGTGATTTCTGGGTTTATCTATCTGAAACAGCCTTTTATCCTGTATGTAAGTGTAATTTAAGCTGGCAGTGAATTAGACATCATGTTCATGTGATATTATGAGAGCGGTGATGATGTAAAGGAGAGAAAAGCGCTCTGCAGCAGTGATGTATTTTTGAGACTTACAGTTGAATCTTTAATCACTCCCTGAGCATGATGGGATACTCATGATCATTTTCATCATTTATTAGCTTCCTTTGAAGCCCAACAGTACACAAGCAACAAGACATTACTACAGACAGACTGTGAATTTGACTGGATATTCACTATTTTATCCATTCAGCTTTAACACAAGGGAAAAGCCGTCTCTGCTCTAGACTGATTTGACATGAAACAGCCTCCTGATCAACTTCAAATGAACTTATCTAGTGTTTCATTCGGCCTCATAAAAGGATTTAGTGGTGAAAATTAATTTGCCTCAAATCTAATTTTCTGATTTTTCCTCTCTGTAAGTTGGAAAATTTATTTTGATGCTCCAGAGCCTGAATAACTGAACTTGTTTCACCATTTATCTGAGGCACTGGTTAAATATTAGATGGTTAGAGAGAAGAAAAACAGGAATTTAATTAAAATTCAGTTCGATATTGTAGATATTTTAGGGATCTGTGTCCTAAACTCTTTGATTCATAACATATAGCAGTCATGGTCACTTAATATTATCAGCATTATGTGTAGTATTATGTGATTTCAAAGGACAAAATGGACCTCTGAGACAACAGTTTTTCAAATGAGTCAGAGATCAGCTCTATTTCTCCATTTGCCTCTTTGTGTTTTTTGATAATTCCAGTTAGCTGGTTTCTGTCATGACAGCTGCTGCTTCTAGTGTCTGTGTGAAATATTGATTCCTCAGGACAGTTTTTGCCTCGACAGGAAATCTTGTGGCACTTCTATCTTGCAAGAACATATGCCACAAGATCTCGTCACACCCCCAGTCAGAACTGAAATAAACACAAGTATTTTCAAAATAAAATGGGATTAAATTTTGGTTATGGTTGGGGTAAGGTAAGGTTTAAGATACAAAAAGTTAAAGGTCGCATATTGTGCAAAAATATGTGCACGAGGCTGGTCCACAATCCCCCCCCCCCCCCAAGAAAATGTGTGCTGAATCAAGCTGTTCTCAGGTTTTCCCCTCATGATGTCATGTGGGGAGTTAGCACCGCCCACAAGTTCATTTGGCCCTCCCTGCTTGGTAGAAAGTTCCATCCTCTCAGCTGGCAGCTGAGTGGAGGATCAGGAGAGCCACGTCCAATTAACCCCCCACCATTTCCTGAGAGGGGCGGGGTCAGGGGCGGAGTCACAATCATTTAAAGCCACAGACACAGAAATGGCTCGTTCTAAGCAGAAAAACCAAGTGGCAACCTCCGGTCCTAAAAAAACGAAGCCAATACGGAAGTACAAAAACTTGCTATACCGCAAGTGTCCACTTGAGGCTGGCTGCAGGAACACCAGAAGTCCCGTCTGCACACATGTTAAACAGCCAGTTTTGACACACAAATTAAACTGGTTTACAGCCTGGTTCAAAACACCAAACGTGTCTCATTAGCTAGTGTCCTATTGTGCTCCCACTGTACGGGGGGTGAATTTTTTTGTACCATAATCATTTGGATTATACTTAGGATAAACCTCACTTCACGGTGATTGGCGCATCTCATTTGATTGACAGATAGCTCAGTAGGCAGAGGCTCCGTTTCTGTCAACCGGAATGCTAGCTAGCAGGCTGACAGGAAGTTGTGCTTAGTGGGCGGGCTGTTAGGTTGATCTAAAGTTTGGTTGAGACCGCGATTTCAATATGGAAGCATCCATGAATGGGCTTCAAAAGCCGTTTGAGTCCGCCTATTGTAAGCAGACGACTGATGTCACACGGGGTTCGTCCAATTCTTTCTCCACTCTATGGCTGAAACAGAGACATGCAAAAATCCAATACTGGAGAGTGTTTTTTTTTAGCAACAAACTTCACAGGCATGTTTTTGGGACCTGTGAGACCAATACAATTTTGTCTTACAGGGGTTATATTTGTTACCTTCAAGTCTTTGAGTGCCAAAGACGCAAAATTGTGACAAGCAACGTTGCTGTATTAAACAGGCTATAGCTGCAAATATTTTGCCTAATGTTGTTACTACTTTACACCAGGAGATGGTGGACATGAGTAACTTCAACCCGAGCGGCATTTGTGGGTGTGTTTCTAGTCAAAGTTTTGGAATGTATAGACGCACCCCGGTCGAGAAGACAAGGAAGTCATAGTAGTGGTTTTAGTGGGAGTGAGAAGAGAGAAAGAGAGAGAATTGTAGCAAGAATATTCACAATGCTGGGAGGTCTGTTCATCGTTAAGGTATATTCACCAAAGAGGAATATTCACCCTCTGACGATGACGTTCAGTTGTCCGGTGAGATGGAAACTGATGGTGGCGTCTGTGAGCAGCGACAGCGAGTCCGTGCGCCATGACAGTCCACAAGCAGCACATACCGAAGCCGATGCTTTGCCTCACTGTGAGGGTGGGAGTAATCGGCGAATGCCAAGGAGGGGACGTGGTGGGGTAGCAGGGGTGGTCAAAACACCGCGAATAGTGACAGAGGTAGCAGCAGACATGGTAGAAGCCATGGGAGAAAACGCACAGCCAATAGCAATGGAGGCAGCAGGGGTGTTCACGGTTGATGTCAGAGTATGCAAATTAGATGACTCAATTTACTCCCATCACAAACTTTGAGTCACACTGAAGATTTTTCTCATTTACAGTAGCCTATGCCTTTATCTCTAACCACTTTCAAGCTACTGCCTTTTGAAATCTTGATATCAAATTTAATATTTTCTTGAAAAAACTGTGGCGCCTAAAGGGTTAAAAGTCAATAACCTGACTTGCACAGCCTAATTACAAACCCATCAATAAAGCTAAATAAACAGTCTGCTTACATGAAAAAAGTTTGTCCTCCTTGAAAACACTGCTAAGCTTAGCTTAGCAGCTAAGCTAAGGCTTCAGCTAATGAACCTATGTCACTAACTAAGCTAGGTTAGCTACATCAGCTGCATTGGTAATATAGTTACATTACAGAAGAAGGAGCAAAGCTTCATTAGCTATGTTAGATTATACTACATTCACTTAAACTAGACCTGTTTTAGAAGTAGATATAAGCTACCTTAGCTAACGTTATGTTTAGCTAAAGCTAACATTAGCTTAAGCTCCAGCTAGTGGCTTAGATAGTCACATTAATTTTATAGCTAGCAAAGCTAAAGCTAAAGCAGGACACTGTGTAACTTGGCCTACTTCTAAAAGGATGTGTAAATATTGGACATCAAACATCTTTTTAAAAATATTTCTTAGTCCTCGATGTTTACGGTGAGCTTATTTCATGATTGTAACTGCCAGACTTTGTTTATGAAAAACTGTGAATTTTAAAAAAGATTTCTAAAACATTTTACCTGCAAACTGCATCTCTCCTGTCTGACAGATGCAGCGTCTCACAGTTGGGGTCTGTAAGGGCGCTTTAACATTAGGCCCAGTTGATTCTAGCCGCACTGCGGCGCGATTCCTCCCCCTCCCCCTTCCCCGCAGGCTTGCTTTCACACTAGCGATATCGAACCGTGCCCGGGCGCACTTGCGTATTTACTCAGTCTGAAACAGCAGGTGGCGGTATGCATGTAGCTGGTTTACAGTCCCGCAAAGGAGGAGAAAGAAGAAGATTGGTTTTGTTTTGACTCAGCAAAAAGTCCATCCTGCATCCATGGATGATTAAAATCACTTTTAAGATGCCAGCAACTTCGCTCTTCGTATCTGCACAACTACGTGCAGCTCAGAGGATTAAATGGGCTCGCGCTGCGAAGATATGGCGGTTTTTGAGGTGACAGGAGACTTTTATTGCCTTTGCATCTCCTCTCACTGACTCCAACCTGTGTTCATCTCTAAGGTGAGTCACAACAGACCATTTATTGACTGGATTCTGATGATTTCTGCACTTTATTGAGGAAAAATGTGAACAAACTGCCACGCTGTTTAAAGAAGTTTAGCTTTTACGATGATGTCATAGCCTAAAGCTGATTCGACACTCTGTCCCGTATCCGAGTGCGGTTGCATTTACATCTCACCCGAACTGTGCCAGAGTCCACTTGAATTGTGCCCGAGACCACCTCCCCAAGTGGGCCCAGTGCCCGGGTGCGGTTCGTTTGCATTTACGCTACCCACATGAACCGGACTTTGGCTTCAAGTTCACTCGGATCCGGGACCGGGCCCCTAGTGTGAAAGCCACCTAAGAGGGTGCGTCTGAGATCTGCTGTGTGCAGCCAGACCTTCATAAAACTCTCCGGCCTTGTAAGAAGTCATCATGACAACATAACACACAACATGACACAGATCTGTCAAACAAGTGTGTTGTTAACATCATTATGAAATAAACAAATTGTAAAAACTAAAGTGCAGATTGCAGAGACAATGAAAACAATTCTGTGGGTTTACCACTCAGTATTTTCTAAAGAAAATTTTAAGAAACATGACGTGAATCTGTGGATTACACTGCATCCGAACTTTACCGTCTGCAGAACACTGCTGCCGGAATTTTAACAGGTACAATTAAACAGGACCACATCACCCCTCATCTCCCTTTGCAGGCTCCCTGTTGGTTTTAGAATTCATTTTCAAATTGTGTTACTTTATAAAAACCCTCTGTGGTTTGTCTATCTCCTATTTTAACCTCCCTAAAAAAGACTGTCCAGATTTCCCCAATATACAAAGAATTTGTCCTTTAATAAAGGTCAGTTTCAAAGTAGCTGCTGGAACATTCTTCCTTTCCTTCCATCAAATTTGCTGGGTTTCTCCCTTGGCCATGTTCTTCCTGTTGTCTTTTTGGTTCAAACTAGAACAGATTGTGATTCCTCTAATGGGATTTAGCCCTGTTTAATGTGTCAGACTGCTGTTTAGATGTTTTATCCTGCTGATGGTTGTTTTTCTATTTTTCATTTTGTTTTGGCTCTATCTGAACAGAGATGCGCTGGCCTTTGATTGGTCTTTGACAGTTTGCTGCTGCAGAGGCAGACGTTTGGTACGGCGTGTTCAGGCTCCTGATGGAGCTTTGTTCTGCTGGTCTGTGATACACGGCTGATGAAACCTTGATGTAACATGAACACTCAGAGCTGTTTGTAAAGAAGACAACGTGCTACGTGCACCATCAGGACAAGATATACAGCACCGGGAAGTGTGAGGAAGAAATGATGTGGGCTGCACCTACCACCTATTATAACAACCTATCAGTCAGTTGATTCGATTTTTATAATTAGTGGATGAATCAGAAAAAGTTTATTATTCTATGACAGAACAGTAGACACTGAAGCAACAACAGCTCATCATGTCAGCTTCTCATACAATTTTATAGCCTGTAAATATTACTAATATGGTTTGATAGAATAATCTGACACAGATAGACGGTTTCATACATACACTGCATGGATTCATCTGGGAAAGCTCCCTTAGACACTGTTTGGGAAGGGCAGGACTTTTAAAAAAATTCCCAGAAGGTGATTGGATGAACGTTCAGCAAGGCAGGATGTAATCTGAGCTGACAGTTGTGTCATCAGGTGGAAAGAAGAGGAAAAGATGTGCATTGTGTGCATAGCAGTGGCAACAAAAGCCATGAGAGTGGATGATTGCACTAAGTGAGGTGGTGTAAACTGAGAAAAGGAGGAGACCAACTTTTAGGCACTCCTTTTGATAAGCCAAATGGTTTGGACTGGGGCTGGGCAATTTATCCCAAGTTAGATTAAATCGAAATATGGCCTGCTGCAATTTTCAAATTGCAGAGGTTGCAATATTTCTTTAAATTGAAATTTGTCAAAATACGGGTTTAATAAATGAACTTTTTGCAGCAGCATAGATTTTGTCACCTTGCAAAGCAGATGGATACGCCCGTTTCCTTGTTTTTCACTGGGGAATCCATCTTGCAAAGCTGCCATCTGAACAGTTTGGGCTCGGTTAGAAAGTGACCAATCAGCGACGAGGGGCAGTACTTTCAGGCGCAGCATAGTCGTGACGTTAACAAGCAGCAGCAAGAGCTGGTGCAGTTATGAAGGAAGAGATTAGCGTGGCTGCTGTTAAAGCGCCAGTTTTATCAGAACTTGACAACATTTCTTTGTTAAAAGAAGAACAAAGAACAGCAGTGAGTTGTTTTCTTTTTAAAAAACGACAACAGTCGTGCACTTACATGTCTATGGTCGTCATGTTTCACATTATTCCTCAGTAGCTGCGCACGCGCAGCTTGATAGCGACTACATTACGTGTTTTGTTGCTCTGATTGGCCTGTAGAGATGTGACAGACAGAACGTTCACCCAATCACCCTCCGAGTTTTTACAAAGCCTCTGCCTTTTTTTAACCGTTTCCTATTGAAGCTTTCCCAGATGGATGTGTGAAACAAATCCATCTGGCATGTCAGGTTAGAGATTTTGTGCACATTATGCAAACATTCAAGTGTCAGGGTTTTTTATGGTTTATAAAAAAAATCCTCCTGTCTTTGTTTTATGTATGTTTTTCTTAATCTAAATGAGTGACATTAAAATGATAACTTCCTTAAACAAAGCAAATTACATCATATTTGCAATACGAGCAAAAATACTTAGCTCATTCTGTCTAAAACTGATGAACTTTACTTCATGAAAGTCATACCCCAGCTGCAATCAGCTGGTAGCCAGCCTCCCCTCCTCCACCCCAGCTGATTCCTTTATAGTATAAAGCTTGTTGCATCCCCATATTCAGATTCATGCAACTATGTATTAATTGCTTTGGAAATAATTTCATTGTTTTCAATACAAATGTTCATATTTATGGAATTATTTATTGCTTGAATTTGTTGAAAAATATATAAGATTAACCCAAGAATAATTCCATATTAAATTGCAATCACAATATTTAGGGAAAAAAATGCAATTACATTATTTTTGCAAATTGTTCAGCCCTAGTTTGGACACTCCTCCTTTCGATGATAGTCTAAAACTACGGTTCCCAACCTGGGGTCCAGGACCCTCTTGGGGGGGAGTGAGAGATTTCGGGGGAGGGAGGCGAGGCTGTTAAAGGATGACTTGGGCTTGGACTCGGACTAATAAAACACATCAACGAAGCCCCCCTGGAAAGCTGGAATGGTTTAAAAATAATAATTTAATTTAATTTGGCTCTAGGTTTTAGGTACAGGGGACTCGTCTAGGACTCGAACACGGGTAGTGGGGACTTGACGGACTCGGACTCAGGCAAAGGGGACTCGACTCAGATTTTTCTTTGGTGACTTGGACTCGACTCAGACTTGAACACTAGGGACTCAAGACTTGACTCGGACTCAAGGTTTGGTGACTTGACTACAACACTGGAACCACTGCTCTAAAAGATCTGTGCACACTCTAAAAAGTTGTGGTCACTAATTGCATTGAAGGTAAAATTCAGCCACCAGGGGGCTCCCAACCTAAACAATAACTCATATGAGGAGTATGGACCAGTGCTGCCCAGCTCCACTGTTTACTTCTTGTTTTGAACTGAGGACTCTGTTCGGTGAAAAAGGCACCTCATAAGGTGTCTTTACTAAACCGAAACCTGATGTTTTATCTTCATAAATAAATTTCTCATAATGAAGGAGAACTGCACTGAAAAGGCACTTCCTTGGATTGATCTCAGAATGCACATGTGTACCACATGCACATTCTAGTTTTTGCAGCTCTAAAACGACAGATCATTGATTTGAAGGTTTGGTAAGTTCTTCAGCTTTACATGTCAGTCATATTACAGAGCTTCTGATAAAAAAGGAAGCTTAAGGCAGAAAAACTTAAACACAGTGTTTGATCTAACATGGTACTGAGTATTTGATGTGATTTATATCTCTAAACCCATCATGATGTATTTTTGGCTGAGGTTATAACTGATGAGCCTGCTGGTCTGTTTTCTCTACCTGATCATTTCTTCTTCTCCGTCCTTCAAACATTGATTTTTTTTATTCCATGGTCCTCTGATAGATGGAGCTTATTTGAACCTGCAGGTGTGTGTGTTAAAAGTGTGTTATGGCTCATGTGGGGCACCTTTAAGCCCTGATTCTGAGTACCACTGAGATTAAAAACCATATCAGTGATGGACTACTGATTATTAACATTGAGCTGCATTGAGCTGAAATCTGTGTTCACCATGTTCAATCTTCTGTATTGTGGTCTCTCTAATTAAAAAATCAAATTATTTAGAACTTAATCTGTGCACTTTTAAGTTTCATTTTTCTCCTGCTGGCTTGGATCAAGCAACTTCTGAAAACACCTCACTTCCTGCTATGGCTATTTCAAAATAAAAACATACCAACAACATAACAAGTGAGGAATATTATTGCAAATAGCATCTCTACAATAACTTGTATGATTGCAAAAACAGAGCTATAGCAGAGCTACGATTACCCACAAGCATTCAGAGTTAATAGTACATCATCTGTGCAAGACCTAAACTTTAATTTGAAACGTTTTACTTTGGATATCTTGATCTTTTTGTCGTCTTGCTTTAAAAAAAATGCATCAGTTCTTGTCTCCTTCCCACTGATTTTTTGTCAGCCAAATGCTCTTACTTTACATTTATATTGCACATGTTTGTACCTTTTTCTCGCTTGTCTTTGCATTTTTCAGTGTGTGTTAAATAACCAGAGTCCTCAGCTTACACCATCCTCCCCTTGTGCTTTGTGGCGGCCCCGCTGTCTCCATCATGTTCAGTGGCTTCAGAACAAACAGCGTGTATGTGTTTGTTCATTATCCGGCTGTGTCGCTCCTGTGGGCCGAGCTCCACCCTGAGCCGAGGACGAGCAGCAGAGTGGGAGATAATCAGACTGTTTGGGATCTCCTGCTGCCTGCACGCCCACAGCTGCACGAGCTCATCTGTTAAATATTACAAACTAACAAGTGTGTTACACAACTTAAGCTCAGAGGAATGTGAGCTGACGGATAAACAAAAGTGGGAGGGAAAACAACCTCCAAGACAGCCCGAGGGAACCTTAAACCTCAGGGTAGCTCAAGGCCCAGACTACCTTATTCAGATAAAAACCTGGTTATGTGCGTATTTTGTTATGTTGTTGATCAGCCCAGGTCTAAATCTGGACACCTGACTGAACAGATTTAAATTATTATAAAAATGTTTCATTACTGCCTCTAAAGGGTGAAACTCAGTCACTGCCATCAGAGACCGCCCTCTTCTACACAACTCTGGTTTCAGAAGTCAGGTTTTCCATTCTAATCCTCTATAGTAAAAAAAAACCATGAACTTCATTGAATTGGAACAACCCTCATATTTCCCCCCGTTTTTAATACATTTTCAATCACATCTGCAGCTAGCTTTGCATGCTAACCACAATACCGCATCCCACAAGCCAATGCTTTGTGATGGGCTGGGACAACCAACGGCAGGCTTTTCCATCGTTGCATCATGCTTTGTCAACCTGGGCATCTGTGACTGTGTAGGTCATGACAGATATGGCCTATTTATCTCATAATGGAGAGAAATAAAGAAAGATAGCCTGTGATGTGGCCCTCTGTGTCATTGCAGACAGATACTGCTTTGAATATCAGCCTAAATAGAGCTAATACAAAAGTATGAAGACTTTTGTCACAGAAAGATTTTTTTTTTCTTTTTTTTGATCCCCAAGAGATGAGGGAACAAGTTCGTGCTAAAATTTTATAATCAGTGCTTTCAGACTCAGTTCTGGAGTCTCAGAAATTTGGTGCTTTCTGGAGAACCAGCCCGCTTTCACATCAGTTTAAGTGGAACCAAAGAGGGAGGATATGATGGACATGAATCTCAACGTACAGCACCACTTTTGCCCAAGTCTTTCTTGCTGTCCCGGTATTCCTTCTTCAGTTTCTTGACTTTATCAATTATTTGGTCTGGTGTTCAGGTGAACCCAGCCTTTGCCATCTCTTCCGCCACTTAAAGCTGTAGTAAGCGATTTATTTTTAGTATCGTATGCACACAAAAACAACACAACCCGTCAGGGTCTTGTTATTAAAGCCGTCTAACAGGATAACACACTGCTGCAACGCCTCTTCGTACTGCACTCTCATTTGAGGAAAACCAGCAAGGGATGATGCTCCAGCCAGTGAGGAGGCTAGCAGTCACAGCCAATCATGGCTCAGGCCAGAGGAACGCTCCTATTGACCTACCGTAGCAGGTGCGCTTCCCCCTCTCAGCTCAGTGAGAAGTTGATACAATGGTGGAGTTACCAGCGTTGTTCGGTCCTATGTAGAATTTGTTCATGCTGAGACGAAGTGTGTTCTTGCCTGTTACACGGCCTTTGATTTCAGGGAAAAAGTGGCATAAAATCACTCCACGAGAGCTTTGCCACTGTCAGTAGCCTATCTGGTTCAGTGGAAATGCACATCCGCTATGAGGGAAGAGGGGAGGAGCTACAGAGCTCAAACACGGAGAAGAACAGAAAGGGAGGGGGAGTAGAGTTGATTCTACACGACTCTCATCGAACGTTACATACTCGAGCTTTGAGCGTGTAACTTGCTCTTCCATGTACTACCCTCCAGCTTCACCTGGAATTCTGTCGATGCCCAGATCACATTTCCTCCTCAGCAGATCGCTTTTTCTCCATTTTCTGCTCGCCTTCACAACCTCGAAAATGACACGCCCACTGATGATGTCATGGTTTGAGACAAACTATATTTTTGTTTCCAACTTAGAGCCAACTTTTCAGTTTCCAAACCAATTTTTATCCTGGTTTTAACGCGTCCGCTGGTTCAAAACTAGGTTCTGGAACCGTCACAGAGCCCTGCTGGTCTAAAAGGCCTATGTGTGTCCTATAAAAATCTTTGGGTTACCGTTATTTTTTAATTTTTAATTTTTTTTTTTATCTTTATAGTCCCATAACTTTTGTTAAATTCAAGTGACATTGCTGCAGCACACATCCATCTTCTTAAAGCCCAGGTTGTCCTGAAAAAAAAGGATATTTGACTGTGAAACACAGGGTTGATGTTTTACAAGCATTAAGTCCAGGTGAGGCAAAAGGGTTAAAAATAGCTTTGAGCTTAAAGGGTAAACACTCATGACCACCTTACATCACAGCCTCCACCATCAGTGTGTGAATGTGGAGTGAATGCGTCACTATGACCAGGAAAGAACCACAGACGCTCAGTGTAGCTAAGTCTCAGCCAAAGCACACTGGTTAAAAATCTCATTAAAGAAGTTAAAATCAGAGCCCAGAAAGTCAGCTTAGTCAGTGAGTTATGACATCACTCTTGCTTCGCCCTATGCTGAATTTTGATTGGTTCCCTGCAGCTGTCAGAGCCCTGAAAAATCTATCTAACTGCACTTAACCTCCACTGAGCGGTGTGTTATAGCAGTTTATTGGAAACCTTCCCCTCTGCCTGACCCTCATTCACACAAACACACACAACCCTCAGGAAACGAGAGAGGTGAACTCGATTTGATGAAGGTTAACAGAAAATATCAGAGTCACACAGAGCTCAGAAAAAAATACACCTGAGGAAAAGACAACTTTAGATCCATGTGGGTGTATCAGAGATTTATCAGGATTGATGCATAGAGAATGAAGGTCAGACTGGTGTGTGAGCTCTTCAAATGTGTTGTAGATGTATCTTTGAATGACTAATACATGAATTCTTCTGAAACTGCATTTCTTCTGCCTGTTTCTACAGCCATTTTTCCTCTTTTCATATTTTCTCTCTAACCAGTGCTGACTTATTTTAGTCTTTAATATGATATTATGTAGCCTAATGAAGATGGAGACAGGCAAGGCTGCTCATGGGGGGGGGGTGCTAAAGGAGAGAGCTTTCTGGGACCAAGCCACATTGGGGGCCCATGGATGTCAGGAAAATCATGGGCCAATCATGGCAAGTTAAGCTGTGATAACCATGTGTTATTCTTAACCTGAAAAATAACCTTATTTATTAATGCTGTAGTAGCACATAGCATTTTTAAAAATGTAAACCCATTTTCTTACAACAAAATTACCTATTAATTAATCCCAATAGTGTGGATAGCTGTTTGAAGTAAATAATTTGGAAAGTAATGTCAGCCCTCAAAGCAAAGCTATGATGTACACAAACATCAGGATGCCAGAAAGCAAAGGTATAAAATGAGACAACTTGAATGATAAATAACAGGCAAAAAAAAATGAGTTAAAACCGTCAAAAGAAATGCCCCGAAATAGCCAAGTAGCGGTGATGGGGTAAAACTGGCAAACTGAAGTGACAAACCTGGGCTGAAAGTGGCAAAATTGGATTATAGTGCCAAAAAGCAATTTCAAAACTGGGCTGAAGTGGTAAAAAATTTGTTAAAAATGTCAAAATGAAGGGGAAAAGGGTGAAAAGCAGCAATAAAATGGTTGACAGTGGTAAAAATAGGCAAAAGGTGGCAAAAAAGACTTAAAAGTGGCAAAACAATAGCAAAAATGTGCAAAATGTGGCAAAATTGGTTTTAGGGGGCAAACACAGTGGCAATAAAAATGTAACAAACATTTAATAAAGGGTTAAAAGTGGCATAAGTAAGTAGGAAAAATGGGGCGGAAAACGTTTCCTGTTAGGTCCGACATAAGGCTTCTCACTGCTCTGGTCTAACCGCTCCCTGACATCACTTTTCTGACCAATCCTGTAACACAATTATTTATTGCACCCAAGTACTGACGTTTCAAGCAGAGCTCCTCACTTTGGTGCATTACATAATTATATTTTTGGAGCCCTGTAGTGTGCAAGATGTTTTCCTGTTCTTTGACAGTGTCTTTTTTGACTCAGCGCCTGCCCACCTAAGTTTGGATGTGCGTGTGGACTTTTTTCCTACCAATCCTGTTACACAAACATGTGAGTCCCTTAGGCCTAAACCTTGAGTGCACCCTCAATATTATTATAATATCAGAATCAGCTTTATTGGCCATGTAGGCTTATGCGACAAGGAATTTGACTCTGGTTAAATATAAAAATAGGATTTGAGAATGTACATGCTCCTGTTAGCTATTTTTCTAGTACATGGTTACTCATTGCGCAGCTCGTCAGGCTTTAACTGGCGGCTCGCATGGAAGCATAAAATAACACGATAACACAGCCAATATATTTGGTAAGGTGGATCTGATAAATATATACTGTATACAGTGCTACAAACTTAAAAAATATTTCATATTTGTACTTTGACCTAATAATTGTAGTGTCTAAAAGGGTGGTCAATCATCAAACCTGGCAACAGCACAGTCACGTGAGCGCACATGCGTTGCATGCGTTGCATGTGTTGCATGTGTTAGTGTTTCACATCTTCTCACGCTAGCCAGCATAATATGCACAGAGGAAAAAATGGATCGATTTCTTATCAAACCAAAGCAAAAAACCAGATGAACAGGCTCAAAGTAAGGTGAGAAACGAGGAAGATGAAATGCAACAACTGAAAAACAACAAGAGGACGTTGGAGAGGGGACCAGCAAGCAGACGCAATGTATTCAAGTAAAAAACGAAAGGTACAAGGCATAGAAGATGAGCACAGGAAATTTCAAGAAAAATGGACTAAAAAATATCTTTATCCTCCATGGAATGAACCAATTGTGCTTAATATGCAAACAGACCTGCTCTGGTTTTAAACATAGCAACCTAGAGCGCCTTTTTAAAACTGCCTCCTTCCTGAGATCTGCACATTCCTGGACAGCAAGGGGAAACAGGAGTCAGAGTTGAGGGACCCACATCGGATCATACAGCTTGCCCTTCTGACTGACATTACCTGTCACTTGAAAACTCTCAACTTGCAGCTTCAAGGAGGAGATAAGCTTCCTAGTGACATGCTGAAGGCAATCAGAGCACTCCAAAACAAAATAACAGTCCTGTGGATACCTGACAGAGAGCTCATCCACTTCCCAAAACTCAGAGCTACAACCACAAGTGACCCATCTCTGCTGCAGAACTTCAGCCACGGAGCATTTGTTGAAGTTTTGGAAGAGCTTAAGGGTGAGTTTGACTCCAGATTCAGCGACGTGAATGAGCGCAAGATTTTCAATTTTATTGAAAACCCCTTCCATGTGGATGTGTCCTCCCTCACTCCAGCAATATCAGAGCTATGTAGCAATAACCGCGCTGCTCTGGAAAATGAGATAGTTAAGTTGGAGATGGATGACATTCTCAAAGTTGAACTACAAGCAGGTGTTGGCCACTTCTGGAGTTTGGTGTCTTTTTTTATAGCACATACATATGTGAGACAACATTTTCAACCATGAACATTATCAAGAGAAAACAGAGAAACCGGCTGACCCATGCACATCTTGAATGCCTCACAGTGATTGCAACAACAATCTACAAATATAACATGAAGAAAGTAAAGGAGATGCATGCCACCTTCCACTCATCACAGTACTAAGGTAATCCTGGTTTGAATTAAATCACTAATGACTGTGTTATCACTGTTGTGTAGACTGACAACTTAGTATTCAGTGATGTTTGTCACTTTTGGTGGCTTTCAGTTTAACTAAAGTGGGTCTTTTGTTGGGTCCCTCCTGCCGATGTGACTCCCATGAATTAAATAGTGTGGATCACTGGTCTAGTACATAAAAGTCTGTGAGCATTGATAGTACGGTTGCAAGATGTGCAAAGAGTGCAAGAATGCAGACTAGATCTGATCTTTAGTAGAAAACGTGCAAGGATGTGGGCAGAGGCACATGAGGTAGATTAGATAATGTAAGACAGTTGTTTTGTGCAAATGTGCACATAGAGGCATTTTACCACATAGAGCCTTCTGACAGTGTTTGAATTACGGTGAATAGATTGATAACAGCATGTGGTTACAGTAATTAAGAGATAGAATGAAACAAATGTCAGTCTCTCCTACCAGCCAACCTCGCTGAAAAGAGGGAGCAGGGGACAGCACTGACCTCCTGGTCTGTGAGTAACAGTGCAACAGTGGTCTAGTGGCTTATGTAGAATTGGATGTATAGAAGTGGGAAGATAAGTAAGTTTACTCCATATACCTGTGTGTACCCTCCACTACACCACTGGTTATGCTTAAACCAGGAGGAAAGCGAGACGAAAACCCTTTTTATCTTTCACTCTAATGTCGCTCACTTTACCAGAGGAGAGTGTACATACAGTAGACTTTGCAGCACAAATGTTTTTGTTTTGTTTTTTTTACGCAAATTATTTCTTTGGAAAATGTTATCACTCCTGATTTGCAAAGAAAATTTGCCTCTGCTATTGCTGCAAGGACTCTGCTGTTGACAAAGCTGGTATCATACGCCACCCTTTCTTGGTTTTGACTGGTTAGTGAGAAAAATGATAGGACCAATTGCTGTCCCAGGAGTTGAACTGTTTTCAACTGAGAGTGCTGTGAGTGTGTATTTTAATGCAATAAAAGACACAGCTGTTAAAATTGAATATATCAAAATTTAATCAAAACAACTAAGGACAAGTGAGGTGCTGGATCCATCAAACAAGTGCCAGTCCTGATGTGAGAGGTGCTGGATCCAGCCAAATTAAAGCTCTAGTGAAATCCCCCTGACCTTTCTAAAGCTACACTATATTGCCAAAAGTATTCACTCACTCATCCAAATAATTGAAATCAGGTGTTCCAATCACTTCCATGGCCACAGGTGTATAAAATCAAGCACCTAGGCATGCAGA
Organism: Cheilinus undulatus; assembly: GCF_018320785.1. Taxonomy (NCBI): domain Eukaryota; kingdom Metazoa; phylum Chordata; class Actinopteri; order Labriformes; family Labridae; genus Cheilinus; species Cheilinus undulatus. The sequence goes on from NC_054865.1 coordinate 6,977,576, forward strand.
CTGTTTCTACAAACATTTGTGAAAGAATGGGTCGATCTCAGGAGGTCAGTGAATTCCAGCATGGTACTGTGATAGGATGCCACCTGTGCAACAAGTCCAGTGGTGAAATTTCCTGGCTCCTAAATATTCTACAGTCAACTGTCAGTGGTATTATAACAATGTGGAAGCAATTGGGAATGACAGCAACTCATCCATGAAGTGGTAGGCTATGTAAAATGACTGAGTGTGGTCAGCAGATGTTGAGGTGCATAGTGCGCCAACTTTCTGCAGAGTCAATCGCTACAGACCTCCAAACTTCATGTGGCCTTCAGATTAACTCAAGAACAGTGGTAGAGAGCTTCATGGAATGGGTTTCCATGGCCCAGCAGCTGCATCCAAGCCACACATCACTCGATCTGCAGAGTCCCTCTCTACTTTTAAGAGAAAGCTAAAGACCCAGCTCTTCAGCGAACACTGTACACTTAGCTAGACTATTCTCCACTGCTGTCCCCAGTGGTTGAATGAGTCTCCCTACTACAGTTGGCTCGCGCTTTCCTACCCTACTTCTGGAATTTTTGCCCAGCTCTGTATGAGTGACACAGCACTTGGTACTTGGTAATTAGTTGTTGTGAAGTGAAATGGATGGCAATATGAGAAAATCTCACATTTTGCTTGTTCCATTGTTGGTGTTTATAAAAATAAAAATCAAAAAACAAACAAACAAAAAAAATCATACACTTTAGGTGCTTTGCCTTATACACTGCATGGCAGCACCTGCGTCCAATTGGACCTGAAGCACTTTTGTGGCACTTACTAATGTAGTTTCTTCTCGTCTAGATTTTGCTTGTGTTGTTCTTGCTCTTGACTGTACGTTGCTTTGGATAAAAGCGTCTGCTAAATGACATTGTAACATTGTAACATCACCAAGTGCAATGCAAAGCGTCAGATGCAGTGGTGTAAAGCACGCCGCCACTGGACTCTAGAGCAGTGGAGACGCGTTCTCTGGAGTGACGAATCACACTTCTCCATCTGGCAATCTGATGGACGAGTCTGGGTTTGGCAGTTGCCAGGAGAACGGTACTTGTCTGACTGCATTGTTCCAAGTGTAAAGTTTGGTGGAGGGGGGATTGTGGTGTAGGGTTGTTTTTCAGGAGCTGGGCTTGGCCCCTTAGTTTCAGTGAAAGGAACTCTGAATGCTTCAGCATACCAAGAGATTTTGGACAACTCCATGCTCCCAACTTTGTGGGAACAGTTTGGGGATGGCCCCTTCCTGTTCCAACATGACTGTGCACCAGTGCACAAAGCAAGGCCCATAAAGACATGGATGAGAGAGTTTGGTGTGGATGAACTTGACTGGCCTGCACAGAGCACAGAGCTGTTAAAGCTGCAAAGGGTGGACCGACATCATATTAAACCCTATGAATTAAGAATGGGATGTCACTGAAGTTCATATGCGAGTCAAGGCGGGTGAGTGAATACTTTTGGCAATATAGTGTATTTGCTTCTAGAGTGTCTCAGAGTGAAGACCAAAAACAGTTTGTTTTTTGTCGATTTTCACAGACCCCAGGCACCTACACTGAATCAGCAGTCCTCAAGAACTGGTCAGAGAATAGATTTCTGGTATTTGATTGATTTTAGTCTGTTTGGTGCCCACACTCTCTCCCCATATTTCCTATCTCTCTTCAGCGGTCCTGTTAGCTAGACGGAAAAAGCCCCCAAAAAATTAGTTAAAAAGTGTAACTTTGAGAAACGTAATCATGGCATCTTCAGGCCTTGAAGACTTTAATAATACTGGTTTACATCTTAAAATAAAAATACTCATTTAGTCTGTGGAAAACCCAGTTAAATTAAGATTTTCTTAAACAATGAAATATTATTATTTAATGACTATTTCCTGAACTTTTGGTGACTTTTTTAAGCCTTGTGTTTACATCAAATCAGAACACAGCTATCACTGGGTATTGAAACCTCGTGGTTTGTTTTTGGTGAGGATCCTTTCCTTTTCACTTCCTTTTACTTGACGTACAGTAGATGTATTTAAGGAGCAGACGGCCGTGGCAGTCTTAAATAAACTTGTATGTGCGAGTAAGTGGGCAGGTGTGACAGCTGCTCATTCGTCCTGCTGGTGCGGTCGACTCTCACCTGAGCAGCAGCAGAGAGGCTGAATAAATCACAGCAGACACTCAGCAGCTAAAAACAGGACGGCAGAGATAGAGAGAGGCCGGCTCGCATGTCCCAGCGGAGCATCGGGAAACATCTGAAATATGTCTGCTGCCCCGCAAAGGCTGCAGGCTGCAGCGCTCACAGGCAGAATGGAGAAAGCTCGACGGTTTTACTGCTGCACCAACAAATGACTGAGTCATTTATATTGTTCTGCTCCTTAGCCATGTCATAGCTTCTTCAAACAGTGACTCCGAAAGTAGAGACTGAAGCTGTGACAAGGAGGACAGCACTTTGGCACTACTGACCTCTGGTAAATTAAGACTAATGAACCTGCAGCAGAGATCACAAAAATTAAATCAGAGACAAGAAAATATGAATAGTCAATTCATGATCAAAGTGTGTTTTAACACTGATGGATAAATGTAAATGTTTATTTGTATTCAGATTAATAACTTCATTGTTTTCCGCTTTAATTAGCTACATAAGTTTGGAGCAGATGGATGTTGTTGACCTAAAATGAGTACTCTTAGCAGATGACCAATGGTGTTGCAGGTTGTCATTAATATCTCCTCACACTCGGGGCCCCTCGGACCCCGAGCGGAGCAGCAGTAGAAGCTGCAGCACATCTTTATCATCCTGAACCGAGCTGCAGCGGGGCCAGCTGAGAATCCATCATGGCTATTATTACCTGAGGCTGTGCACTGAATCCATCACACACAAACACACAACCAGCACTGGACTCTAATTCTTCAACTAAATAGTCTTGACCTATGCTTCTGTTCATTAAATAGAAAGAAAAATTAAACAAACATTTGCTTTGGAAGGTATTTTTTTAAATAAATGTACAGACTTGGTCACACTTTATTTATGAAAGAGGGGATTTGTGTTCGCACCAATGTAAATGAGCATCCTCCTGCTCTTTCACCTCACCTCTGCTTGTATTCTGACAGATTTCAGCACATGCTGGCATTCATAGGTTTACTGTGAAAATCGGATATACAAGGCACACTTTTATACCTATTTTTCCATCCAAAACTGGTTTACAGCCAGTTAAACGAAATGTGTCTCATTAGCTTATGTCTTTATAAGCATGCATTGTGTGTGTGTGTAGGTGTGTGTGTGTGTGTGTGGGGGGGGCTAGCTCTTTAGTGCTAGTTTTGCTAACAGGAAGTCAAGCCCAGTGGGCAGGTCTACTGTTAGGTTGACCTAAAGTTCAGTTGAAACAGTGATTTCAATATGGAGGCCGCCACTTCAAGCACTGGTTTGACTGAAAACACTCCTTAGTTAAGGACAACAGGTAGAGGAGGGCAGAGTGACTCGAGAGCTGTGAGTCTCTCACAACACTCAGCAGGCTCGGAGCTAAATATGACATTAAAGCTAGTAGTTGGCAAACTCCATATGGAGGAAACAGATGGCACTGAAAGAACAACACAGCTGCACAGAAAGTGTGTGTTCAGTTCAGTGGGATCATTTTTGAGGAGGCTGAGTGAGAGACAACAACTGTAATATATGTACATGCACTTTAACATGAGGGGGCATGCTCCTTCAGGAGGGAATCAAACATAACCAGAAGTGCTGTTGCCTTTTTACACAGAAATACAAATATAGAGCTGTAACTCACTCGCCCTTTCTCAGCAGCTTACATGCAATCAAACACAAACCGTGTTTTGGCACTCGACATGTTCAGTTAAGCTCCAGAGTGAAAGCCAGGATTAAACATTACCTTAAAAATGAAAAGAAGTAGCCTACTGCTAACCTTGCAAAGCAGATGGATACGCCCGTTTCCCACTGATGAATCCATCTTGTAATGCTCCCATCTGAACCATTTGGACTCAGTTAGAAAGTGACAGGACCAATCAGCGTTGAGGGACAGTACTTTCAGGCACGGTGAAGTCGTGACGTAAGCAAGCAGCAACAAGAGACAGGTGCAATTATGGCAGAAGACATTAACGTGGATGCTGCTAAAGCGCCAGTTTTATCAGAACTTGACGACATTTCATCATTGAAAGAAGAACAAAGAACAGCAGTGAGTTGTTTTCTTTTCAAAAACGACAAAAGTTGTGTACTGATATGTCTACAGTCACCATGGTTTGTGATATGCAGTTCTATATGGATTACGTCACGTGTTTTGTTGCACTGATTGGCCAGCGAAAATGTGACACACAAAATGTTCATCCAATCACTCAAAAACCCCATTTTTTTCAAAGGCTCTGCCCTTTCCCAAACACCATCTATTGGAGGTTTTCCAGATGGATGTGTGAAACAAATCCATCTGGCATGTCAGGTTAGTATTCACTGATATGAGACTCACCCATATTTGATTTGACTTGTGAACATGAAGTTTTCAAAGCAGCTGAGATTTCTTGATGTTGACATTGAACTAAATTGTTGGATGTCCTTGTGGTGATGATGTTGGAGAGAAGCTCTTGTTCACTATAAGAGGTTATTGGATTCCTTTGTTAGAGTACTGTCAGTGTGACAGTGAAACACAGATTATTTTACCTCAGCTTATTTCCTCCTCTTAAAGGTGTGACAGTGTTCATTTCTATACTGAGGTTCCTTTTAGTGTCAATTTCACCCCCCAACTCTCCACTGTTCGTACTGCAGTGCCCCTTTTCAACACAACAGTGTAATAACAAGACATGAGGAGTCGGTGACTGTATTAAATCCACACATTTATTCACTTTTCACCTCCCAGGCAAATAAAAACATCTTTATTACTTCCCTCTCATTCCTCCCCTGTGCTGTATTTCCCCGTTTCCTCTCTCAGTCACAGCTCTCAGACTTTCCTCTTTCACCACTTTCCTCCCAACCCTCAATTCAGCGTTTATTTTGGTCGCCCCGCGGCAAGGATACGGATAAAAGGATTAACTTATCGTCTACCAGTTTAGCGCTCTTAAACTCAGCCTGACGGCCCCCCTGAAAATTGACAAGATGGATGCTAGGGAAGCTCCATTCAAGAAACATTAAAATCATTTCCCCTGTTTATTACACAGAGGGATGCTGGGGTTTAAAGCCGGAGGAGTTCAAGGCTGAGAGATGGAGGAAAACATGCAGCAGAAAATGTTGTGGTAGTTGCAGCAGGTAGGATTGCAGAGAAAACTGTGATGGAGACCAAATAAGAGCTGATTATTGAGTATGATCACCAATTTACTCTGTAGCTGCTGAATATGGACAAGCTCTGAGATAGTATGCAAAATTTAATTCAACATATGTGCATAAGTACACAGAAGTTATTGAATTATGGTTGAATGGCATAAGTAAAATGATGTGTAGTCCCTTGATGCTCATATCTAAAGATATGCAAAGCTTCAAGGTCTCATCCACACCCCTTAAAAATGCCTTCTTTGCAGAAGAAATCAACATGATATTAATAAAAATTAACATAAACAGCAGAAATAAACATGTTTACAGCGGGGTTTAATAAAAAAGAAGTTCTATGTAGGAGCTGGATATTTTGCTTTCTCTCATCCATGTTGACTTTATAAGACTCATGGCAGCTCCGACTGTCAGCCGTGGTGTAGCTGTTTGTCAGGAAACTGCAGAACAGCCTCAGCTCCACCTCTGTGGTTGAGACCATAGACCAGTGATCCCCAAATGGAGGCCAGTGGCCCAGTCCCGGCCCACCAGAACCTTTTAATCCAGCTCACTCAGGCCCTTGTCACATTTAGCTAAAAACTGAATTTAGCTTAATGTTAGAAAAGGGTAATAATGCAACTAAGGTAAAGTTCCTTCTGCACCTATCTTGTTTATGTAATGTCATTTTTTCTTTCATTACCTTAATACTATAATAGGCCCCAGGGAAGACCCAGGACACGCTGGAGAGACTATGTCTCTCGGCTGGCCTAGGACCGCCTTGGGATCCCTGCTTAAGCTGCTGCCCCCGTAACCTGACCTCGGATAAGCAGAAGAAGATGGATGGATGGATCGATGGATGGATGGATAGATGGATGGATGGATGGATGGATGGACCTGAATACTAATCTTGCAAAGCAGATGAATTTGCCCAACTGTCATCACACAAATCCACCTCGCAAAGCAAATGACCAATCAGTGATAGAATGAGGTGGTAGCAGATTTAAGTTCTACTTTTAGCCGATAGCAATGGCTGTCACCAGTGTGGCGGTTAGCTTGTATGTAGCTATATTATAGTGGCAGTTTTATCAGAACTGGACTATGTTTCTGTGTAAAATAAAGAGCAAAGAACACTGAATACTGTTCAGCACAGAAAAGATGTTTTTGCTCTTCTGCCTACCTGCTTCGGCTTGAGTTTGCAGTCGTTATGGGTGGGTTTGAGTTGTTCTGTAAGCTGCTGTGTACGGTAGCTGCTGGTGGAGTGATTAGCTTAGATGTAGCTGTAGAAAAGGAGCAGTTTAATAAGAACTGGACCACACTTCTTTGATTAAACAAGAGTAATGAGCCACACCAAAAGCTTCTCTTTGCAAAGAAAATATTTTTGCACGTCTCCTGATGGTTCGACATGAATTTTAGCCACTGACAAACTCTGTTGTTCAAACATTATGAAAGCGCTAGCCTATGTAGCTCAGTTTAGCACTGAAACTAGCATGTCTACTACCTCATTTTATCTTGTTGCTCAGAATTTGTCTTAATGATTGAGATATAAAGAAAGTTTGCCAAATCACCTTATGAGAGTTTTTTTTTTTTTTTTTCTCAAATGCTTTGTATGGGGGTTTCCCTAGGTGAATGTGAAATATGGTTGATATATGAACCAGTCTATCTGGCATGTCTGGTGAGGTAGCTCATGCTAGGACAAAAAGATCAAGCTTTTATTTTAAAATGACAGTGGTAAATGCTATCATATCTGCATATCCTGCCAGTAAAGTTTGATATTTGACAGATAAAGCAGTATGCTCACCAAGTGCCATCTATCTGACTTGGACTCACAGAGCTCTGAATGTCCTGTAACTTGTAGCGTGAGTAATCTCTCAGTCTCCACAGTAAACTAAGCTCATGTTTCATTCATGACTTGAACATAAAACTGTTCAGTTCACTGTACGTTTAAAGTAAGATTGTGTTTAGGCACAACATTGCTGTCAGCTCAGACACAGCAGCCTGGTTAAAGGCCTCTGCCCTTCCCGATCACTGTCTATGGCAGCGGTCATCAACTGCATTTGTACAAGGGTCTATGCAGACACTGTGAGGGCCGGCGTGTTAGATGAACTAAATAGAATAAACATTTTTGTCTAAATAATTGTACTTTCTTTCCAATGTACCTTATTTTTAGCCTTCAGCAGTGAAATCAGTCCCTATTCACACAGTTAAGTCTCTATACTACAGCAAGCCACAAGGGGGCGATTGAGATATTTGAGCACCGTTCTTTTGGGGCCGGCATGTTGCTTGTTGTGAATATCCTCATTGGTGAAAAACACATTAAGAAAAAGATATTTAGTTTAAATTCTCAAGGAGTGAAAAATACCCCCCCACCACCACCTGCACCCAACTGTTACATTTTTGCAGAAATCTGCTGCTTTCAACAGAATGGACTTATGATTAAGTTTGTCGTGCGTCTTATTTGCTAACAGTGGTTAAAAATAGTTAATTTTTGTAAAACTTTTTGTAAACATTAATCCAGTCTTTAAAAAAACTCACTCAGGGGTGCAGGTGGCCTAATGGTTTAAGGTGCTCCCCACGTACTCTGATGGTCTGGGTTTGAACATGGCCTGAAGTCCTCATGTCTCTTCCAAGCTCTCAACCCTGTTTCCGACTCTGTTCACTGTCCTTCATTTATCAAATAAAGGCACAAAAATGTCCAAAATAAATCTTAATTAAAAAAAATCAACCTCAGTTATTTTTGGAGTTCACTTAAATATCTGTAGGGATCATAAAAGGCAAAAAGAAAAGATGCCCTAAATATAGCAATATATTTTTTTCTTCTCAATTTAATCAAGCTTCTGAAGGCTGGCCCATCAGGCCCCCACAGCCTCCAGCTGATGATCAGTGAACTGTGAGGTGTTGCCTGGATGGATGTGAAATGTATTCCATGCCTTGGATATAAGAAACTGTGTCTAGCATGTCAGAATAGTCTGAAGCAAGTTGGACAGTACAAAAAAGGAGAGAGCCTTTCATATAACAGTATACCATTGTTTAAAAAAACAATCCATCATGTGCATTAAGCACCAACTGATAGATAATGGCTTTAAACATAGAGTTAAACAGTGGTTTAATATTACTTCAATGTTGAGTTTAGGGCTTCCACTGAGAATTCAAAGATTGAAATGATCAGATGAGAAAACCCAGCGTAAGCTCTCATCTTCTGTCAGAAAATCTGTGAACTTTGGCTCAGTGTGAGGACTGACTGTGAGAGTAATTACAGGCAAAAGTCAACAGATAAACACAGACAGCAGTCACAGCAGCAGTGAGTCTGCAGCCCCTCACCATCACCCACTGTGTTCCCAGCAGATGTCAGTGTTACATGACTGTCTGATGTAATACACAAGCAGGGCACCAAACATGTGATCTCTGACACAGACTGGAGAACATGGAGACATTTATGGTAGAAATGCAGCCAAGGCATGCATGTTTCCTGGAAGGTGTTTTACTAACTGCAGCTTCATTAGCTTTGCTGGATGACGAGATTCTGCATCATCAACTCTGCATCACAGAAACTATTAATAAACTAAAGCAATGTTTTAACAAGAAAAGTAAAACCATTAAACTTCTGGGCATGGCATTAACACTGATATGGAGTCAAATCAACACTGTAGGGTTAATTGGAGAATTTGACTTTCATCCTCCTGGATTTTTTGAGGAATAACTCTGCTGGTGTTGAATTAGACTTGGTCCAAACCTGTTCCAAAGTCTTAGACTGTGGTGGAGTACAACATTTGGAGGTACACTGGTGAGTTCACACACACTCAGGGGTTTTTCCACTCTCACAGGATTCACAGCACAGCTTTGCTACAGTTCAATCTCTGAGCTTTTGCTGATTAGTTCCTTTTTTATGTGTTTTATAAATTTAGATTTGAAATTCTGAGTGAATTTGTGGGTAAATAAAGAAAGATCGACTGGTTCACAGGTTCACAGTCGGTGTATCTTCAGTCCTTCAGCGTCTCGTCTTCCTGCAGAACAGAGCAGCAGTTACAGCAGAGATAACACACACTTCACTGTCACAGGGCTGTGTTTACCCCTGAGGCCTTTATACACACACACACTCAAGCAATAATGCTCACACTCCCACAACAACAGCCACAGTAACAGATCTTGTTAGTATTGTGAGAAATCTCCATCATGTCATTTTTCAGGACCCAAGAAAGCAGATGTATTTTCATAAAATGTGTCAATACTGATGTTAACACAGTCAGGATGGACACAGGAGATGATTTTTAAATTTAAAAACATTCTTTACAGATTTTCAACATTACAGTCCTCAGCCAGACTGGAAGCTCCCATATTAAGTAACAGATTCACAGTGAGGATTCCTCACCACTTTAGACTTTTGACATCAAAAATGACTTTAGAGGGAAAACAAAGACAGGCTTTGTTAGCTGGTCATCCTGGCATGTGTTATGGCTGCAGTAATAAAAAAAAAACATAATAAAACAAGGACAGAATGTGGGTGAAATCCTGGTTAAGGTTTTTGTCTGTGAAGTGTAAAAATTAGGCTTGTTAAGATAAACACGTTAACACTCGTGATTAATCTGTCTTTACACTGAAGCACGAGTCTGAGGTACCACCTCCAGGCAAAGTGCATCTTTGCTAATGCTAGCAAAGATGCTAACAACAACATGGGATCAAGCCGTGATAGCTAATGTTGCTAATGTTAGCAAAAACGCTACATTATTTTGTACCTGATATGTTTGTCTTCTGGGCTCGTTTGCAGTTTTTAAATATTATTGCTCAGAGAATTAAGAAACTCTGATTTACAAAACACCAATAAGTTTTAAAACTCTGTGCACGAAAATTTATACAAGTAAATGGTAGCATTTTAAATATTAATTTATAGATAATAATAATAATTCTAATGATAAAAATACATTTTTTAGTAAAAAGCGCTTTCAAAGTGCTGTACATAAAGTTAAATACTGAAAATAGACACTTGATAATAAGAACGTTTAAAAATCTAAAAATTACTGAAACTAAAGAAATGCTGTGATTAATCATGATTAATCACAGCATACTGCTGTGATTAACTTGATTATTTTTTAAATGAATTTAGAGCACTAGTAAAAATACACAGCATCTGCTTGGTGATCTACCTGGTCGTGTTGCTCTCAGTGGTTGTGGGTATTCTGTTGAAGCCGGTCTTGACCAATCATAAATATATAAACATTTCATATTCATAATTCAAGATCAGGGAGGCTCTGACTCAATCAAAAGCGGTACAATGATACTGGCACAAAACATTTGAGGGTTTTTTGGACAAATAATTGTTGGTAACAAGCATCAAATCGGTGTGGAATTGGCAAGAAATTTTGACAATTTATCTAATTTGGTAATGTCTACATAGTTCATATGAACCAGTCTGTGTGTAACAAGAGTGTAACAGTATTCCTGCACACAGTGTGGTTTTCATGAACTTTTAGTTTTCCTGAGGAATCTGTGTACATTTCAGCACCACTCTGATCATACTTACACATAATCTAATGGTAGGAAGGGAAACCGCAAATAGAAAGTATTTCGAGCATCACAGCAGGCATTAATCAATCTCATTATTCCAGCATGTTCTGAGTTTTATTTAATTAAAAACACTTAATTAGTAATTTTGTCGGATCTGAATCAGACACGCTGCTTAAACCTTTAAGCAGCAGCTGTGACAGGCATTTGAAATGTTGTTGGCTCGTCTTGTCTTATTAGAAAATTTGGCAAACCATGCACTCTGCAGGGAGCATGTTTTAGCAGAACACGCTGATCAGTTTGGATCAGTGTGAAGAGATGCCACTGCGCAATCCTAGTGAGAGCTGATGATACAGAAAATATACTGTCCACAGGTGAAAACTGTGAAGTAGTCTCTGTAATCCAGTTTGCCTTCCGGTCAGGTACTCTTTGTGTGGAGTTTGCATGTTCTCCCCATACATGTGTGGGCTCTCTCCAGGTGCTCTGGCCTCCTCCCACTACCAAAGACATGCTTGTTATGTTGAGTGGTGACTCTAAATTGGCCGTAGGTGTGAGTGTGAGCGTGAGGGTGCCTGTTTGTCTATCTCTATGTGTCAGCCCTTTGACTGACTGATGACCAGTCCGGGGTGTACCCCGCCTCTTGCCACATAACAGCTGGAAAAGGCTCCAGCCCCCCACAATGAGATGAGCTGCATAGGATATGGATTAAGTAAAGCACAGACATCTAGCACATGTAAACACAATTAAAGTTGTCTCTCTCTGTTTTAGGGAGAAAAGACAATGTGATTGCCTCCACCCAGTCATTGTGTTGTCCCCTTGGAGATTCTTAGTAAGAAGAATCATGGTCCCACTGGGGACTGAACCCAGGACCTTCTGTGTGTAAGGTAGACACAATGACCATAACACCATAGAACCACACATGTTAACAAGTTAAATAGAAATATTTTAGCACCAATGTGAATGTGTAGAGTAAGTATACAACTGAGTGATGCAATAAGCGAGTCCACAGTTTTTGAATACAACCACAGATTTCCCATATAAACTGTTAAATCTTTCTTATAAACCTTACACATCAGCTAGAAACCTGGTTCCACTAGGGATTGAACCCAGGACCTTCAGCGTGTAAAGCAGATGTGATAACCACTACACCATGGAACCTGCCTTTCCAAGTAAATTTCCACACATAGCGCACGCGTTGTCGGCAAATTGTACTGCGGAGCACATCACGCGTGCCTGGACCGACTCTTCACTCCACTTCGTTTGAGTTACGCTGCAGGTCTATTTTTTTAGCACCGGCCGCTGCCAAACCATGTCAATACCCGTCAATCAGAAAGCTCCAGAACAGGAAGTCACAAGCGTAGAATATCAATTTCTTTGAAAATACAACACAATGCACCGACTCCTGATCGTAAATCATCACCATATCAACATTACATCTCATCCTGCAGCGAGAGCAAAGGGTCACCACGAGGTCACTGTGTCACAGAGCTACAACGGTGCCACTGACGAGGAAAAGAGAACTTTTGAGGACATTTAGCCAAAGAATTTTACATAAAACCACAGATCCTTTAAGCAAACATTAACCTTTTAACTTCCTAATGTACTCAACCAATGGCGGAAGCAATAATATCATGGACTTATACATGAAAGGATGATAAATTAACCCCAAAGGTAAAATAGTGCACTGTTGACCATCCATTTTAGTCATGGTAAAACTGCTGCGAAGGCTGCCTGGTTTACCAGAAAGCACCGAGGTTCTGAGTCTGCAAAACAGAGGCTGGTTGAAAGCACAGTTAAGGACCAAGCTTAGACATCTCAGGACACAAAGAGGACTCATGGTTCCACTGGGGATTGAACACAGGTCCTTCTGCGTGTAAAGCAGACGTGATGACCACTACACCATAGAACCATGTGTGCAGACATTTAAAATGAAATAACCACAAACACAGTGTGAACCATGGTGGTGGAAGCATCATCCTGTGGGGATACTTCTTGGCAGCTGGGTCTAGAAGGATCATGAAGGAGGAGAGTAAAATGAATGCGGCAAATTAAAGGAACATCCTGGAGGACAATCTTATTCAGTCTGCAAGAGAGCTACAGCTTGTGAAAAGATTTAGTTTCTGGCAACACAATGACCTAAAGCGTACAGGGAAGTCTACACAGAAGTGGTTTAAACACAATAAGGTGAATGTTCTGGAGTGGCAAAGAGAGTCAAAGCCCAGACCAAAATTACTGGCTGGACTTGAAAAAAGGCTGTTCATGTGTCATTCCAGTGCAACCTGAGAGAGCTGGAGCAGTTTTCCAAAGAGGAATGGAAGGAAATTGCAGTGTCCAGATGATTGAGACCTATCCACACAGACTCAGTGCTGTGATTGCAGCCAAAAGTGCATCTACTAAATACTGACTTTAAGGGGGTGAATATTTATGCAGTCACTTATCACATATTACATGCTTTTACTTAATTGGAATTCCTTTGTAGAAATCTGTTTTCACTTTGACATTAAAGAGGTTTTACATTATTTTTTCACAAAAACAAAATTATTTTGACCATGAATGATTTATAAAAGCAGTTAAAGGGGATGAATACGTTTTATAGACCCTGTATATAAGCAGTAAGAACTGGAGCAGTCTATCTTAGAGTGACCCAAAGATGCAAGACTCCACAGATGCTGCTGCACAGAATATTTGAAATATCCTCAGCCCTGAGCCCAGGGTGAAATGCCAACATGTGATTACTAGTCTGCTACTGGTTATGACTTTGAAGGATTTCTGATCACATAGTGTTATGCTTGCTATGTTTAATGGGGAAAATTCTGTAAAAGTTTTAGGCAGAACTGAGTTGTACCTCCAGCAGACCTTCTACTTTTTCATCATAGAATATATACGGGGTGCATTAAATCCTCCTTCTTTTCCCCATACATACAGTTAACTGTTTCTTCATGTTCTTTCACATGTGCAGGGCTTTTCTGCTCATATCTGAGCAAGCAGCTTTGAAAAGAGCATCCATCGGGTCCATATGGGGGCCCTGAGGGCCGGAGGGGGACAGTGTACGTTTGTGTAAGTGTGCAGTCTTTGTGGGGGGCACACAGAAGGCTGAGCAGCATGACTCTGTCTCAATATGGACTCCAACATGGAGCACCAAGACGCTCAAACTAGTGATTTAATGTATGCAGTCATGGGAAGCATGGGGGGGGGGTCTTTTGCCAAAGACTCTGTTGTTGTCAAATAAATACTTTAAAACAGACATTTGTTCAGCTGCAGAACAAAACACAACTTTGCTTATTTATTGTGGGCAAAATAAAAAACTCATTTCTGCAAGAAGCTGCAGAAAAAAAACCCTCATAAGACTGGCATGCATATATGTATTATATGCACTGTTTTAAATGCACACTAAAACCCAATGGAACAACTTGCAAAATCATTGCATTTACTCATATTTTATTAACAGTAGAACATGTCAGGTGTTGGAACTAAGACATTTTACCATTTATGAAAATTATTAGCTTATTTTTAATTTGATGGCAGCAACACATCTAAAAAAATAGGGACAGTGCCATATTTACCAGGTGTGTAGCATCCCTTCTTTGTTAAACAACATTCTCTAAACTTCTGGGAAGTGAGGGAGTTTTGGGAGAGGATTGTTGTCCCATTCTTGTCTGGTGTATGATTCCAGCTGCTCAACAGTCCGGGGCTTCTTTGCCAATTTTTTTGTTTTTTGTTGAAAGGTCTGGACTGCAGGCAGGCCACATTAGCACCTGTGATGGATGCGGTTTGTGGTTTAGCCCTTTGTTGCTGTAACGCAAGGCTGTCCCTGAAAGAGAGGTTGTCAAAATAGGAGCATATGTTGCTCTCAAACCTCTGTCTATTTTCAAGCATTGATTGTGTGTAAGCTGCCCAAGCCATAGGCACTAATGCAAACCCATACCATCCATGGTTTTCAAAAAGAATTTCAAATATGATTAATCTGACCACAGAACAGTTATCAGTTTTGCCTCAGTCCATTTCAAATCAGCTTTGGCCCCAGAGAAGAAAGCAAATATGTCTTTGTCTTTCAATGATACAGCTTTAACTTGCATTTATGGATGGCTCAGTGAACTTTTGTTCTTGTAGTCAAGTGAAATACGATTTGGCATTTGTCTGCTGTCAACAGGGTATTTAATTTAAAAATTTAAAAGGATATTTTAATTTGGATTTGGCGAAACGTCCTGCCCTGCTCGATCTGCTCCATGCTGAATTGGTGTGCAGCTCCCACATCTGGCAAAAATTGAAGTCCTGCATATCTGCCTTGGAGGTCTTCCATGCTGGAGCTGTGACGAAGCAAAGACCACAGCTGAGCTGGTAGAAACACTCTCATCGACTCACACTGAACCTATCTGCAGAGCGGAGATGGACCAAACACATATCTGGTGGAATTTGGGGGCTATTTGTGAGTGTATCCAGCTTCAAATGTAATTGTTTTACTTTCAAATTCCACATACTCCACTATCACCACATTACTTGCATGCAGCACTTTGTTCAGACTGACAGCATGTGCCCTCACCCACTGAATGAGTTTGTGAGGGGATGCACAGCAAACATCACAGAAAAAAATCAAACTTTCAGCTGAAAAGCATGTAAACAACAGATTGCTCTGCATGTCTGCAGTCAATTTGCTCTTTACTGCAGTTATTCTAGAACCTTTTGCTTCAACATGAGGGGGGGAGATTAGGAATTTAAAAGGTTAATGTTTTCCTCCACAGATTATGTAGTGATGCTACATAGCAAAGTTTCAGGAGCAGGACCACACCTCAACCATGCCTCTTCCTGCATTCCTGCCCATCTCCTCCTCCTTTTGTTCTTGCATCCCACAACCATCCCTTCCATCCCTTTCCTCTATTTTTCTTCTCACTCTAACTGTAGGGCACTGCAATAGGTTTTGTTGTGCCAGGGTGCCCCCAAACCATCACCAAACATCTCAAATCACCGCTCAAAAGAATCATTCCAAAGTCATCAATAAACTAGAAAAGCACTCACCCCCAAATTCAATATACAGCTTACGTGCCGGCGAATCGTAATGCAGAGCACTTCGCTCCCTCCCTAATCTATCAGAGCATTTCCGTAGCTGGCGCTCCAGACTGGCAGCGGTGCGTGTTTGGAGCGCTGCTCCACTTCACATCAGATACGCTGCAGATCTATTTCAGCACCGGCCGCTGCCAAACCTCGTAAATTCACTGCCGTTCAGAAAGCACCAACCATGGAGGTCACAAGCGTAGATCCGGTCAGGGCTCTGTGTGGGCCACATCCGGTTCTTTCAAAATACAACACAATGCACGGACTCCCTATCATAAATCATCACTTTATCAACATTACGTCTCATCCTGCAGTGAGAGCAAAAGGTCACCAAGAGGTCAGTCGGCCATTGACGAGGAAAAGTGATCTTTTCGGGATATTTAGCCAAAGAATTTTGCATAAAACCCCAGATCCTTCAAGCAAACATTAACCTTTTAACTTCTTAATATACTTACTCAGTAAAGGAAGCAATAATATCATGGACTTATACTGGAAAGGATGATAAATTAACCCCAAAAGGTCAAATAGTCCACTTTTGACATACTATTCCTGTGCGAACTCCCAGTTCTCCCATGATCTCTTCCTGCTGATCAGGGCTTGCGCGCCGTGGCACAGCGCTCTAGACTCGCTTCCAGTGGGCAAGGTCACTCGCCTTTTGGTCAGAGCAAACCCGTGGCGCTTCTGTGCACGGCGCGCACGCTGTATATGGAAATTCGGGGTCAGTGAGCGCAGACCTCCGCCATTAGCCCTATCTCCCTATATAGTGAAGAATCCTTTAAAAACATTCCTGGATCTAGACAGTGATCCGGATCACTCCCAAAATCTAATTCGCTAATTACTTCCTCCCTGGTGGGGTGGAGACACGGTGAGGCAAAGCATTGGCTTTGCTACATGTTAAAGTCATGACAGAGGCTAAATATTCCTCTATTCCTCCCAGCATTGTTAGTGTTCTCGCTACAATTCGCTGTCTTTTTCTCTGTTATGCTCCGACTCGTCTCCTCTACTGGGCATGTGTCTTTAAACTCTAGAAACTCCAAAACTCTGAATAAGTTACTCAAGTCCGCCATCTCCTGGTGTTTAGTGGTAACAGCCCTATCTCCCCATAATAAAGAATCCTGTAAAAAATTCCTGGATCCAGCTGGTGATCCGGATCAGTCCCAAAATCTAAATAGTTCTTCCTTATGCCATTTCTGACATGTCCTGAAAAGTTCAAACAAACAAACAAACAAACAAACAAACCCAGCCGATTACATAACCTCCTTGGTGGTGGTAATAAATGTCAAATCACATCCTGTTGACGGTGCAGTCCTTGCTAGCGAAGTGTCCTATAGAGTCCTGTAGTTTTCACCTTAAAAGTTGACTTTTTTTCATCCATGGCATCATGTTACCTCTATGACCCTCTGACTGAGCGATTACCTTTGACTTGTGGCTCAGGATAAGACTTAATAATGATATAATGTCAACTTGTATGTGACTTTGTATGTTTTTACACCTATGTGGATCAATCTGCTGGGACGTGAGTGTGCTCTTAGAAACTAGTTGACTAGAGAGGGAGTGATTTGCTCTGGAGTGTACTTTTTTCATGCTTTAGCACTGTTAACAAGTCCAGGTGTAATTTCTGTAAAACCATGTGAGCTTCCAGTGTGTATTTTAATCTTACATGCTTCCTTCTGTAAATGTATTCATAACTTTCTTGTCCAAAAACAAGAAAATGTATCAATAAGTGCATCTGTTGAGCATGATCCTTTAACACCATCAAGAAAAAAATACATAGCAAAAGATGTGAGGAATCCTTGGCTGGAATAATCACTAATAAATGCTCTATTTCCTCGGCTTTATTTGATGAATCCTCGACTATTCTTTAGATGTCTTAAGATGTTTTTTTATTCTTTTGTAGCAGCTAAACAGTCTCAAGATAAAAGCTCAGAGGGGACTTTCAGTGACCACAGACTCTTTCCCAGTTGCGTGTGAAGGCTAACATGTAGGTGTGTTGGTTGGGGGTACTTCCCCGTTTCACATACTCGATGAAGACCTTGTTCAGAGCTGCTACGGTTGCAGCAACAGTCAGTTGTGTTTGGCTGATGGTGATAAGCTGCTGTGCTTTCATGTGGTGGAGAGCGTTACTGTGGTTACACAGGAAACTACGAGGAGCCCTGAGTCTGTATGTTTGAGCATGTTTTCTCTACTACCCATGAAAAACCTTATAGACCATACCATTAAAACTAAGGTTGATTATGGTAAATCTGACATTTTTAACTAGTATTCAAATCAATAGTTCAACATTTTGAATATGAACTTTAAGAACATTAATGCTGTTTTAATTATATTCAGTTAGAATATTACTCGTATTGAGTTTCACAGATCTGAAATGATAGTCGGCAGTGGTTGATATGTAAATGAAATATAGTAAGAGCATGATGGGAACCATCTCTGGTAGAAGTTAGAAAGAGATTTATTCACAAGATGAGCTTGTAAAGGGGAGGAAGAACTGCTTTATGTAGGGATGCTCCAGTCAGGGTTTTTTTTAACTGCTACCATTCCCATGTAGTGGTTTATACACTATAGGGCCAAAAGTATTTGGCTGCCTTACCATCGATGTGGTTGAGGTCAGGGCTCTGTGTGGGCCAGTCAAGGTCTTCCAAACTAAACTCATCAAACCGTGTCTTCATAGTTCTTTCTTTGTGCTCTGGGGCAGTCATGCTGGAACATAAAAAGGCCTTCCTCAAACTGTTGCCACACACTTGGAAGCAGAGCATTGTCCAGAATGTCTTGGTATGCTGACACATTAAGATTGGCCTTCACTGGAGATAAGAGGCCTAGCCAAGACCCTGAAAGACATCCTCATAGCACTATTCCTCCTCCACCAAACTTCACAGTTGGCACAATGCAATCAGCAGGTAGCGTTCTCCCAGCATCCTCCAAATAGAGAAGCGTGATTTATCTCTCTGAGAGATGTGACAATGTTAACATTTCATATTGTGACGACCCTGCTGTTTGCTGGTTGTTGTGGATTTGTTTTCAGAAACCAGTGGGTGTGGCCTGGCGGGTGATCAGAGTTAGGACTTGGATTGAGAAGACCTGGGCCTGTTGTTCTCATCCTGATAAGAGCAAGCTCGTCTGTGTCTTGGGTGGGAGCTAGAGAGAAGGAGAGGCGTTACATTTAAATATTTGTTTCAGGTAACTCCGTGTTACCTCTCAGTTTCTGTCATTGGTTTAGAGCCGGGCGTGACAATATCATGATGATCATGATCTAAAATATCCTGGTTATCTGCATTGTTGCAGTATTGTTGTAAATTCTGAAAAATCTAAATTACAGTTTTATAATTTTTCATAAAGTTCAATATTTGAAAAAAAAAAAACAAAACAAAACACTATAATACAATATAAATACAGGGACTATACTATAATGTTTAGGAGTGTAAAAAAAAGTTAACAAGAGCTAAGGTGCTTTGTTGATAAAGTTGTCAGAATGTTTGACATGTTGATACTGTTTTGATAGCACATGCTTTAAACAACAAATTAGTCATTATTTTGACATTTGATAGGACAGAAATTTACCAGTTAGCAAAGAAAAACAGATATACAGGTCACATTTTTAATCTAAAACTCCTAATCAGTCAGAGTCCTTATTTATACCACTATCAATATTTTTCGGTGTTTGGTGGAAAGACAAAATATATCTTTTTGAGCAGAAGTGGTCTTACAAACTCTCACTGATGTTGAAAAATGAGAGCATTACAGAAACTGTGTCTCTCTGTGGTTCTATAGTGTAGTGGTCATCACGTCTGCTTTACACGCAGAAGGTCCTGGGTTCAAGCCCCAGTGGAACCAAGCTTCTTCGTAAAATGTAATTAATGTATCAATACTTGTTGTCTGGCAATGATCTATACATCCAGTGTGTAGTTCCCTATTTGCATATAAGTACTGTATTACCTAGCGACCTCTGGTAATTTGTCAAGTACCCCATGAAGTCAGTGTTTGATGAGGTGCTAGACACACAGGATAAGCAAAGTCTGTCATGTACACAAATATACAGATATCAGCAAAGGAAAACATCAGGGTGCTGCAACCTGAATAATTTTTATTTCCAAAATTCATACAAAAAAAATGTAATGTCTTTCACATCATGTTCTGCGGTGATGTTTTCTTCATGTGTCCTATACATACATACTGTTAACCTCTTGTTAAATATGAACCCCTCATCTTACTTTTAACAGTTTTTATATGCAGTTCATGGTGTGGTCATTATTCTGGGCTCTATTCATTTTGGATTGTTACATATCCACAAAAACCCTCCCTGCAGATATTAGCTGTTCAAATCTAATTGTGTTATGCATGTAATGTATGGCTCATTAATACTGATATCAGACACTAGTAAATCAATTCACACAGGATTAAAAACACAGATTTACCGTGAGATTATTACAAATTACCAGAGGTTCCTAGGTATAACTAGTCCCGTGCCAATATGGCACAAGACTGTCTCTTGTGACTTGATGAAACCACATCAATAAAGATAGCTTTCCTACATTTCTTGTCATGAAACATGTCATCATCAACACCATCTAGCACCTTAAACAGTAATGTGAAGGAAGTAGGTAAAATAATGTCAAAAACAAATAAAATGCTAACTACACCCTACTGATTATAAGTGACGTATGCTGACAGCACCACTGTCTCCGCGACTGAGTGCGAGTTCACAGGCTGTCGGGGGTCAAAGAGTGTCAGTCACTCTACAATAGAAGCGCTCTGTGTGATTGTAGAGGCCTTTTGCTTGTAAGAAAGGAAAATAAGAAACAATTATGGATTGAATTATGAAAAACAGTTATGGATGTGTCAAGACGAGGGAAATATGGACTGGCTCTTAAAATCAAATTTAAAATAAAATGTACACATTAGTTCTCTGAAGGGAGACCGTTTGTCGTTCCCGATGTTCTAAACTGCGCCGGGTTTTGACGATGAGCAGCAGCGTTGCAGTCGGGCTAAAATCTAGCTGAATTTATGTAGTCTGAGCCGGCCTTAAGACTCACTGCTGTCCAACTCTACAACCATATGTCATCCTAATGTTGTTTGAAATTTGAAAATTACAAAGGAAAATGATGTAACAATTAGGCATGTAGGCAATTTTCAGTACTCTTTGAAAAAAAGGTTTCATGGAGGTTCTGTGGTGTAGTGGTCATCACGTCTGCTTTACACGCAGAAGGTTCTGGGTTCAATCCCCAGTGGAACCAAATTGCTGTTTAACTTAATAGAATGAATCTTGAGAAGGTAACAATTCCAAGCCATGTGATTGGTGCATTTCTTTAGGCATCTATAGATTGTTATGTAATGATTATATTTACATATTTTTAGTAAAATCTTCAAAACACATTCTCACAGGGGTTCCATAGTGTAGTGGTCATCACGTCTGCTTTACACGCAGAAGGTCCTGGGTTCAATCCCCAGTGGAACCACATCATAATAATCAATTATACAAACAACCATCCTGTTGAAAAAGGGCAAAGTCAAATCTGTTGTTCAGAACCAACAATTACGCATCATTGAGTCTTTCATAAATAGAGAACCTCTCTAGTGTAGCATTCACACTAGATGCAAATGATTACCGTGTATCTATAATCTTGTATGACATTATAGTGGGTTACCTTGCTTAACTTTGTGTGAATAACTCACACTACTTGCATGTCAAATTGCATGTACAGAAATGGCGAAAAGACACAAGAGGGGAGTGGCTTCTTCTCCCACATCTGGCATTTCAGTCAGTTGTCAATGTTCTCAGCACTTATCTGGCAATCTGACCTCCTCACTTACTCTTCTCCTGTCAAACTCCTTCATATTCCTGTGCCGGTAAAACCACAGCCACAGACAGACTCCACAAGTTTGTCCTCCATTTTCTGTTTGAATGAACCTCTTCGCCCCAGGCTGGTCCTTCAGAGATCCAGTGATGTATGTGAGACACGTCACCAGAGGATCTCCATGCTGATCGGCCACTGGGATTTTCATGAGTCCAGATTTTTCAACCCTTGTGAATAAGTGAGAAAAGAAAACAGCGCATTGAATGCAGTGCGAAATAGCCACATTCCTTCTAATTACTTACTATTACCTGAAATCCATGATGCACATTCGAGGTGTTTGCATTGCAAGTGATTTTATAGTGATTCACAATGTGATGTAACAAGGAGTGCAGACTTAAGGACCATCCGGTCTACCATTAAACCAGATGCCGTTCCATAAAAGTGCATTCTATATTTTACGCTGTTTCTGCTGTTTTACTGCTCAGATGGAAAATAGACAAAAAACCTGGAGGTATTTGAAAAGGCGCTGAATTTATAAAATTTAAATACAATATTTTCTAAAATGCATGTATCCAGTGGAAGGTGTTTTTTTCCTGTTGTGTTTTTTTAAACAGTTTTGTGTCATTTTGAGGAGGATTCTGTCTAAGCAGCTGTGTTGCTGGTTTCTTCTTGTCATTTTAAAACAAGTCACCAGAAGTTCACTCACATTTCATTCTAATCCTTAAATCTCATTTTATCTGCTCCATCTTAAATCCTCAGTTCATTTGATGCTGCAGGCGACTGAAGTCAGCCAGAGAAAGGATGGCTCTTTTTTTTTCTTTTTGTTTTGAGCTCCCTGATGTGCAGCGATGAAATGACTTTGGCGGCTGCTGCTAATGCGCTATAATTGGTACGAGGAGCAGCTCGCTCTGAACAATTATAAGAAACAGGAGCTGTAATCTCTGCTGAGACTCAGAGGGAGTCAGATCCTCTCCTTCTTTGGTGTCAGCCCGCTGTGCTTTGTATCTTTCAGCTTTAAAACAGTTTTCAGACACATGAAGCAGAGGAGCCTCTGACAGCGATGGTTGTACCTGCTGCAGCCTCCAGGACTTTCCAGTACTGGTAGCATCTTTGTCAGTTATGAGAAAGACAAAGTGTCAGAGTGATACCTGGAAAAGCTTCGGATTAAAGAGAGAATTTACTGTTTTTTAATCTGGGTGCCTTTAAGTTCAACGTAGTTTAGGATGTAAATTACATATCAGTTAAAACTCTCCTTCTGACCTTTTTTTTTAAATTCTTTTGACAAACAGTGTAACATTGCAAGCCCAAAACTCTTTTTACCTTGTTTTTTTTATTTTAAATTTAAAATCTGAACCTGGACAGAGTTTTTCATAAGGCGTATTTTCAGTAACCTAAAACATATGAGCATGTGTTAAAAACCTAGAATGCACAGAAAAACCAGAGTTTCAAAAATACCCTCTTAGATGTGGACTAGGGATAATATTCTGAGCCTCTCCCCTCTTACCCCAGATTCTGGGACCTGGATTCATAAGTGATATGCAGAATTTGCTTTAATCTGAGAAAAAAAATATTTGATGGTTGTAGGGATGCACGATCCACCTTTTTTCAGTTCCGATTCCGATAAATATGTGCCAATACTGATACTGATTCCATTATATATATATATATATATATATATATATATTTATTTAACAATTATTATTGTTGTTGGTATAATGTGTGAGGTTACATGAAGCTGTAGTAAACCCCCCAGCTCCTCTTATTAAAAAGCAAAAAAAAAAAAAAAAAAAAATTTAATTTAAGTGTATTCCAACCAAATTTATTTGAACTACTACTAAACATTAATTTACTAGTCGGTTAAACTAATTACCTATCATTTTTTATGAACACGTGCTTGAAATCCCTGTCTTTAATGCTCTTTTAAACTGTAACGGACCCCCCGCCACTAGAGACCGCTGTAGCTTCAGTTAATGGCCGCAGCCTTCCTCTCTGACCCTTCACCCGATGTCAACAATCAGTAGCTTGTTGGTGGCTAACGGCTAACAGCAGTTAGCGACAGGTTTCCAAAGGAGTAAATGGAAATAAAGTGGTATGTGGGCTGTCGAGGGTTAGGCTCATGTATGACTACTCATTCGAAGTGAAAAGAGGCCAAAATATTAATCTGCAAAGAGGAACGAAGGCGCTGGTGGCGCTAGCATGCTGCCTGTTATCAGGCTAACGTCACGCCCACTCTTCTTTGTGTTCTCTCATTCTTAGACTAGTTTTGACTATTCTAAATATAGATTTACGTTTAATCTGCTTGGTGATTATACCGCTAAGAACATCCTAACTAATACTAGCTCAGTTACACACAGACTGTCTCGTGTTAGACTGCGGTACGTTCATGATCTACCGCAAACTGTAGGATGGATTTGGGTCGGTCACTTGAATCGGTGCCATCAGTCAGATATCCGATCTATTTATTACATCCATATCAGACCCGATACCAATATTGGATTGGATCGGTCCCATCCCTAGATGGTTGGTCAAGATTTTGTAGTACCAACAGTTGCATTAGAGTTTTAAAAATCTGACTCTTTGAAGATGAACAATTCCATGAAAATAAATACTTAATGAACGATGTTTTTTAAGATTTATAGTTTCAGTCCTGCAATTATTGGTAGCACTGATTTGTTTTGTGCTACAGATCTTTTCAAGTCTCAGTTCATTTGATTTGTAGTTTGTTTTGATCGAGGCAGTAGTAGAAAAACCTGTCTCGGGCAGGTAGGCTGTTGCAAAAGAAAGGAGTGTGGCCAGGGCTTTCCTGCCTAGCAGGGGTTCTCGTTTTCCTCTCCAATCCAAAATGGACAATGTCTTTGACTTGAACTACCACTGCTTCATTGAATCTGGGCTGACATAATTGAACTGCTCATCTTCTCCAGTGCCCCCCCCCGTCATTACACCCTTCCAGGCCCACTTTGGGAACCGCCGTTTTATCGGATCTGGACAGCCTTTCTTTATCAAAAGAGATGCAAACAACTGTCTCAGCATTGCTCCACAATTGGTAGACTATGACAGCGCTTACCTGCCGAGCTCCTGTTACTCGCTGGAGCTGCCCATACCTACTACCTCATTTTGTCTTGTCACTCTGATTGGCCCATAATGGGCCATAGATAGAATGTTCATCCAACCACTTTTCTGAGAATTTTTTGAAAAGTCCCGCCCTTCCCAATCACTCAAACAGTCTATCTGGCATGTGAGCTAGAGTTAATCTGTTGACAGCTGGTTTAACAGACATGTTTGTCTCTGTGCAGTGACAGTGACGCGAAAAAGATTAACCTCTTGTTGTCACCAGTGCTTTGTTGATTTATTCACTTCCTCTGCCTCTAGATGTGTAAACTGCATCTCTTTGTCTTTGGCACTTTAAATTTCAAGGATATATACAACATTAATAGAGCACATGCAGCCCAGAGCCGTGCCACAGGTACACCCTTTGTAAATTGCTTTTGAATCTTAATCATTGGCAGTAAGTTATTTTTTCTTCTGAAAGCGCTCCGTTGTGCCTTTCTAATGACGTTCTCCATGCGTTCGTAGTTTGTACAGAACGTTTTCTGGTGAGGTGACTTGAAACTTGGCTGACTTTCCGGGGTCTTTAAAGATAAATTCCACGCCAGCAACTCCAAAATTGGATGTATTTTTGTCCCTTTATAATCCATTTTATAATCCATGATCATTCCTGCAGTTAAGCAGCTTCACCAGCTAGCCCTCTGCCATATTGTCTGTTTGTATCCCAGAATGCATTGCGACTGGGCTGTGAGAGTCGATGGGAAGATGTTCCTTCATCAGAATAGTGCATGTGCACAGACTCATAAAATTAAGAAGAGCGTCTGAATGACTCAGAATAGAAAGAAATAAACTCAGGGAGGCTTTTATCTGACCTCAGAGTCACTGCACTTTAAATAATCACTCAAACTCCCAAACAAGCAAGGACTGTTTTTTTTATTAAAAATGTGAATATTTTGAAGAGTTTTTGTCATAGAATTAACTTTTTTTTTCTTCTTTAGTCCAAAGAGATTGGATAACAAGTTTGTGTCAAAAAAGAAAAGAAAAGAGAAGAAAAAAAAGTCATTTTTTACTTTACCTTTACTTTAGTCAGTTTTTTCTTTTGTCTTTGTGTCCCAGTAACTTGACAAAAAAGATGAAATGACATTGCTGCAGTACACATATTCTTAAGCCAAGGTTGTCCTGAGGAAAAGGATATTTAGAGCTTGACTCTGCACCGCAGGGTTGATGTTTTACAAGCTTTTCAAGACAGTAAATCCAGACAAGACACGATGGTTAGAAAACAGCAGAGAGCTCCAAGGGTTGAACAGTTATCTAAGAGTTATCTAAGAGTTTCTGAAGGCAGCATGTTATACATAATACAGTTTTCAGGCTTTTCTTACAAAAATACATTCCCTTGGTCAGTGCACAATCCCCCCCAACAATCAGGAAATGTGTGCTGAAAAAAGCTCAGCTTTTCCCCTCATGATGTCATGTGGGGAGTTAGCCCCACCCCCAGGTTCGGTTGGCCCTCCCCGCTTGGAAGAAAGTTTCGCCCTCCTGCTGATCCTCCTCTCAGCTGCCAGCTGATATCCATTTCCTGAGAGGGGTGGAGTCAGACAGCTTATTAACATTTAAAGTCACAGACACAGAAACAGCTCGTTCTGAGCAGGGCGGAAACAGAGGGATTTTAGATGTACAAAAATCCTATACTGGAGTGTTTTTTCAGCAACAAACTTCAGAGGCAATGTATTGGGGACCTCTGACACCAATATAAACTTGTCTTAACAGGAAAAATATTTGACCTTTAAGGGTTATCTCCAGCCTTTCTGTGCCCGACTGGCCAGACATTTCCCCTGAAGCCCATGAAGAATCTCTAAGGAAGGGGTCATCAAGTACATTTACACAAGAGCTGGATTTAGTCTTGGCAGAAACTCTGGGGGCTGGACTTTTAAATGAATAAATTAATAATAGTACAAATTAACAAATTGATTAATAGTACATTTTTGCCACTTTTCACCCATTTGCCACTCTTTAACCCTCGCTCCCTTGTAATTTTAAGAATGGTTGAGGCCAGTATGTCCAGAAATCGGACATGCAGATAAGTGTTCATAAAATAATAATTTTTTGACATTTTTTTTAAATTTTCACAGCTTCAAATCTCTTCAACAACTTCAACCCTGACCACTAAGTTAAAAAAAAAAAAAAAATCAACGTTACACCCTTTTTATGCCAGTTATTGTACACTATGCCTATGACGTGGATTGAGTGAGACAGTGTCCATGCTAAACAGATGAGTCTATCGGAGCAAAAAACACGCCAGTTTTACCATCCTTTTCTCGCGCCTCCTCCTCTATCAAATCATATGTGAGCGAATGCATTTGTTCATGTTAGGTTTATTTTATGTACAGGCATAAAAAATCAGAGGAAATATATAGGATATGAATCACGAACATGCGCATTTCCACCTCTAACCAAAATGTGACCACAATTACTGTCATTACGCGCACATATAAATTTACTGCATATTTGAAATATGATATATTCTTACCTATTGATCGAAAGGACCCGTGCATCCTCATGCATGTCCATCCATTTGCTATGAAGTGAGGGCAAAGTTGAAATTGTCCAAATGTCCCCCTTTCTTAGTCCCAGACTGCAGAACCCGTAAGTAGCATTTTCGACTGTAAACACTCCACTTACGGCATTTCCGGTTGCAAACATAGACGCAACATAGGAGCACACAAACTTTTCCTTACACATGTAGCCCACTCTCACACATCCATGTCTAGTGGCATGAATCATCTGAATTAATTCTGATGATGTCTAATGGATGAAATAGCGCTTCAAACACTCTGAGTCCATGGAAGAAGTCCTGCATGTGTGTTGCTGAAGGGGTTAAAATAATGCGCTGGCACTATCTGCTGGATCACTGTGGAATGGTGACATTTAGAGCCCTGGTGATCGAGTGACTGCATAGAAAAGGTTGCTCTATGTTGTTTTGGTGCCATAGACACACAGTCAAAAAAAGTGTTTTTAATGGAAGTCTGTTGTCCAGATTTTGGACCAACAAGGATGGATGGAGCTATTAGGCGTCAGTAGAGTTCTATGGGCAACACTTTTTTTTTTTCTTTTTGTGTTTTAATATGAAGAAAAATAAAAACTTTGGCCAAATTCGATACCTCAATCTATAAAAATGTGACTATCAAGTCAAAATAAGTCTGAAAAAAATGATGAATGTCTTCAAATGGACATAGTAGGATCCGAGGGTTAACCCCTTTTTTTGCAACTTTCTTGCTAATCATTGCCCCTGTGTGCTACTCATTAGCACCTTTCCACAACTGTGCCAGGCTATTTTTGCTATATGTTAGCCTTTTTTTTGCCCCTTTTTGATACTTCAACCCAATTTTTGACACTCTTAAACCTTTTTTAAACCACTTTTACTTCATGTTTTATCCCCTTTTGTGTCACCTTTTTATCCATTTTTGCATTTTTTTTTGCACATTTTGCCAATTTTAACCCATCTTTCATACTTTCTTCACCCTTTTTTCCTGTCTTCACCAATTTTCATGTCATTTTTTGCTGCCTTTGTACTGCACTGCAACCTATTTTGCCACTTATTACCCATTTTTACCACTCTCACCCCTTTTCACCACTCTTATCAGTGTATTTTGCAACATTTCTGCCAACTTTAACCTTTTGTTAAAAAATGTTTACTAATGATGGCTGGCAAGTAAATTTTTATAAAGAACAATCAAATGTTAAGTCGTTCTTTTTTTTGTGAACAACTGTTTATTGAGTTAAGTTGACAACACATAAACACATGTACACATGCTCTTAAAGATTAAGACAAAATTCATAGTGTTAAACAGAAAGCATGACATTTGTTGTTTCTCTAATCAGAACCTTATATATATATATATATATATATATATTTATTTATTTATATATATATATATTTATATATATATATATATACATACATACATTTACACACATAAACATATACACATACACATACATACACATATATTAAAAAAAAGGAAAAAGAAAAAAGAAAAAAGAAAAAGGAAAAAAAAAATACAAATAAATAAATTCTGTCAAATACATCCTCACTATGCAACAGCCATTCCTGAAGGTTTAATTGCTATTTGCATCAAGATCTACATAGACTAACAAAAAAAAGTTTTTACTTACATAAAAATAGGGGTGTCTGTCAAAAATGACACCCCTGCTTCAAACTTATTAATTCTTTTAAACCTTCAACTTAAAATGCATGTGGCATGTTTGCAAAAAATACATGTCTGCAAAGAGATCAATAAGCATATACAGCTAGTTGTCAACCCCTCATTTATCCCCCTAATGAGTGACCGTCCCACCCCCCATTCCACCCGCCCACCCTGTTAGCCTTCCCTTCTGCTGGCAAGAGACTATACAGCTGAGAGAGCTTCAGACCAAGACCTTAAAGTTTTCCCTTTAGCACCATGAAACCGTGCAACAGAGAGTTCAAGGGACAATATATCTGATAGCAGGTGCCACCAGTGGTTTAATGACAGTGAATGTGGTGGTTTCCACCGTGTTGACAGAATTTTCTTTGCAGCAGTCAGACCAGAGAGCCAAATTCTTTTTTCATGTATAGACAGTGGGACCTTGGAGTTGTCATTAAGCAAGCACAATAAGGGGCAACATGGAATCTCCTTACAAAGAATTTCAGACAGGGATTTTGTAACGTGTGACCAAAAATACTGTACCTCCGGACACTCCCAGAACATGTGCAGAAAGGAACCAATAGAACCAGATGAACAAAACTGGCATAAGGGAGATGAAATGAGCTTAATCCTATATCTAATTGTAGTTGTTAAATAAGACCTGTAAGTAAATCTTAAATGGATGGATTGGTGATTAGGGTTTTTGGATGCCTGTTTAATATTTGCCCAGATAGTTTCCCAAGCTATTTCCGAAGAGATAGAGTTTAAGTCTTTAAGCCAGGTTGCCTGAATAGGGAGAGGAGTGTCCTGTGTTTTCATTATCCGGGAGTACAGTGTTGATACAGTTCCTTTGGTCATGTTAGTACTGTGTAAATTATTTGTAAGTTCATGTTTAGGTAAACCAGAGTTCCATGGTACTCCATACGCCTTCAAGGCAGAACGGAACGCATCCTCCTGCTGATTTTTCTTTCTGAAGAGTAGCCAGTTTTATCCTTGGTCTTCTGTTATTCCAGATAAAACATGAAATTAAACTGTGCAGTTTGTCCCAATATCCTGTCTGTGGATTCAAAGGAAGCATTGAGGCTATAAAGTTAATTTGAGGTGATATCATCATTTTTATAGTTGAGATTCTGCTGTCAAAGGATAACGGTTTTGATATCCACTTGTCCAAATCACTCTTGATCTTATTTAAAACCGTGGTGTAATTTCTACTGACAGTGATTTCTAAACTAGGAAAAATATCTATGCCTAAATATTTAAATTGATTGACAATTGGAATATTGAAGCAGTTCAAGTCCTCAGTGGTATGGTTTAAAGGTAGCAGAGCAGATTTTTGCCAGTTTATTTTATAGCCTGAGATAATATTGAAGTCTGAAAATACCTTTAAGGTATGGGTAAGTGACTGTGAAAGCTTGCTAATAAAAATAAGAACATCATCTGCGTAGAGTGATATAAGGTGATTGGTAGAATTTACTGTAATAGGAATGATACTGGTGGACTGACGAACTTTCTGTGCAAGTGGCTCGAGGGATAAAACAAATAAAAGTGGCTATAGCGGGCATCCCTGGCGAGAGCCTCTGGAGATGGGAATATATTGTGAACAGGTCTTGCCTGACAGTACCATAGCACCTGGGTTAGCATAAAGAACTTTAACGTAGTTGATGAACTGTTTTCCAAAATCCATGTGATCTAGTAGGGTCCAGAGATATTCCCACTCAAGTCTATCAAATGCCTTCTCAGCGTCAAGCGATAAGATTCCGCATGAGGTTGTCAGGTCTGATGAATTAGGGATTGAATGTAAGATATGTAATATCTTAAATATAAACGCAGGACGAGTAGCCTACCTGTAAACATCACTGTGTCAACTTCTCTTCCCTCATGATTTTCACACCTCGTATCATGCATGTTAAGTTGTTATAACAGCGAAAACAAGAGCATTGTGCCACATAAATAGTCGTCCGTGCAAAACACAGCACGCCGTGCACACACGGCGCGATACAGCGTGGGCGTATATGAATTTATGACTGATTTAAGCGAAGCCTTGAGGCAGATAATTTGCCTTGAGGAATTTTTTGTTTCGAATTACCCGGATAATTCGAGGAACTGTTTAAGCCCTAGACATGACCTTGTAGAAATCTGTTTTCACTCTGACATTAAAGGGTTTTTTGGTATTTTTTTCTGTATGCTATTGCAGACCACATCCCAGCCTGAGTCCTTTGAACAATTTGGACAAATATTTGCTTATTTTGACATTTTCTAATGTGCTATTCTGCTTGTATGGCTGATCATTGTCTGTCTGTAACTTTGTTTACTGGGCTGCTCCCTGTCTCGGCCAGGACACTCTGGAAAAAGAGATTGCTAACCTCAACAAGGTTTCCTGGTTAAATAAAGACTTGTTAAATGAAATAAGTGTGCTCCATCAGGACAGAACATGATTGGATCATTAAAACCTAGGCGACAGAACGCTATCATATCTCTCCAGCACAGGAGCGTTGGTTCAGTTGATCTCTGTGGTTTGAGAGCAGATCACGGAGGAGCAGCAGCTGTGAGCCGTGTGCCTCCTTCACTTCAGAGACATAACAGGAAGTAGAGGCACGTTGTGGTTGGGGGGGAGAGCTCAGAAATTATTTGAAACCAACAGAACAGAAATAAATCAAAGCCTTTTTGAAATCAAAATAGAAAAATGTGCAGTGGGAGTTGAATGAAATGACAATGTCATATAACAAAACCCCAAAATCTTTTCATCATTGAATGTTTTTCCTCCCAGAAATTTCTTGTCAAGGTGAAAAAGACAGAAGCACAGGTTTCTCCACGTTTGCAGAGAGGTTATGATGATTTGAAAACAGCTCCACCACCCATTTTTGGGCTCCTACCCACCAGTTGGGAACAATTTCTTGATGGCATTCATTAGACAAAAGATGTTTCTGGATAAACTGCAGCTGCAGCTTAAATTTGTCTGTCAGACAGCCTCCTCACTGAGATCTACCTAGCAGCTGGGTGAGTAACTGAGACACATAACAAAAGCAGACAGTTATCTGAAAAATAAATGAGCAGGGAGCGTTTGCGTGTGAGTGAAGCGCTCCCAAAGACAGGAGATAAAACACAATGTTTGTAGTGGAGCTTTTCTCTGAATTTGGAAATATTTGAGCTCAGCTGGAGATGCTTGTCCGTGCCGCGTCTTTACCCCAGAGAGCTCCTCTTTCTTCGTCCTCGAGGCTCGGCTCGTCTCGAACAAATGTTTCTCCCCTCCATCCATCAGAGCCCTGAGGGATCTGCTCACTGTGTCGCCTGCTTCTTCTTGTTAATGCCTGCTCTCCTCCGCTGTAGCGTCCGGCCCGCTCAGACCCTGCAGGAAAGCAGCCTCCGTGTCCCTCGTGTTTCCTTATGTTGCTGCCTTCTGCTCGCTGAGGCTGATGAATTATAGAGAGCAGGATGACAGAGGCCCCAGTTTTAAGTGCACATTCAATGTTTGATCAGATTAACAATGCAACAGTGAAATGCTTCTGAGAGACAGATCAAAAAACCTTCAGGAAACACAACAGAAGACTGAAGGAGGGAAGGCAAAGCAGACTGTGCAGAAGACAGGATCACATTCAGAGTCCATGCAGAGATTCACACTTGATCTGAGTGATCCGACATCATTCAAAAGACAAATGATTGTCTTTTTTATAAGCTTGTTCTATGGGAGTCCAAATCACTTAAAAGGTATCAAAATCAGATTACACAATAAAATATTAACCCAGAATTATGAGATGAAAGTCAAAGTTATAACTTTCTATCTAATTCACTTACTTACTTTCTCATAATTCACAGTTTTTTCCTCAAAAATACAACCTTTTAATGCAATTTTTTTTCTGTTTAGCTCATAATTATAAAAGGCTATTACAAAATTTTGACATTTTTATTTCACAATTATGACTTTTGATGTGATTTTTTGGCATTTTATATCATAATTTTGCTTTTTAATATCATAATTGGGATATTTCAATGCCAGTATTTTGGCTTCTTATCTCAATATTGACTTTCTATCTCATATTTATAACTTTTTTTTTCTCATAAAAGTGACTTGCTATATTTTAAATTTTAGGATTTAATTTAATTATTTGATTTTTTTTCTCTATTTTTACATTTTATCTCATAATTATGACTTTTTATATCATACTGATGATATTTTTTAAAATCCCAGTCATAACTTGTTATCTCAACTTTGACTTTTTATCTCACAGTTGTGAATTCTGATCCCACAATAGCAGCTTTTTTATCCCAGAATTATGACTTGTGGTCTCAATTTCAATTTTTTAATTATTATTATTATTTTTTTTTGGCTCTTTAATTTAAACAGGATTGCTGAAGAGAGACAGGCTATATGGGGAAAGTGGGGGAAGAGATGTGACCAGTATGCCTAGGATTATACGTAGCTTCTGCATATAGCCACATACTCTACCCACTTTGACTTTTTTATCTCACAGTTTATATATTATTTGCTTATTTTTTTGATTACCTGACTCAGACTGTTTCAAAATGTTTCTGAGGACAGTTGCAGCTGTGTAAACTGAGCTGCTGCAGCTCAAACCAAACAGGAGGGTGTTTTCCTGTGATTCATATCAGCAACAGTGCAAACAGTTGTTCCAGGATGTTGCAAGCTGATGAATGTAAAAAGGCTCCTATTTTGAAAAGTTATAACTTCTGGCTAAAGTTTTTTTTTTTTTTTTTTTTTTTTTTTAATGTTTAATATGATGAAGTTTTGCTGTGAATTTTGGAAATAACATCTAACTTTTCACACAGAAACTTGAGCCTGATAAACACTCCTGTCTGCTCTATCAGTTATGCACAGAAGCAGGATGTGTGGGTCTATACGAGCCAATACAGGAGAATTTCAGGATTATAGGAGCTGAAGTTCTCTGTGAAAAATCAATTATTCTAAGTAGTTATCTTAGATATAACAAGAGAGCTAGAAAGCATATCTGTGTATATATGAGCTGTGAAATTTCACTGCCATGCTGATGGTGATGATAAATGAATGAGTGATTATCATCCATCCTGATGTTACACATTATCGTGATTATAAAGACAGGAAAAAACAGTGAAAGTGCAGTGTTATCTAAATTTTTTAGATAGCTTTATTTTGCACTACTTGGGTAATAAATCACTAAAATTGTGTGACTGTGAGTTTCATTTCTGTAGAAATGGTGCATTTTCTGCTCCAGTCACAGCAGCAGGAATTAACAAACTTTAGATCAGGGGTCATCAACCGCATCTGCACAAGGGCCAGATTTAGTCTCCACAGGGACTCTGGGGGTCTGACTTTCAAATACACAAAAATTAAATAAATATTTTGTATTAGTATTTGTATTTCTTTTCAAAATGCAGGAAACTTTTTAGGTTTTACAGCGAGATCTATCCCTGTTATCTATAACGCAGCAGGCCACAAAGAGACAGGCCGGCCCACAGACTTGTCAGGGCCCCTGAAAATCCCAAATAATGGGCCCTCCCCAACTGTGATTAATTTTTGCAACATTTCTGCTAGTCTTAACCCATTTTAAAGAAAAAAATTTACTAATTATAAATGACAAGTGAATTTCTGTATAAAATAGGTCAAAATTAGATCGTTCTAAAACTATTTCAATTGTAATTTTTTTTTGATGGATTTAACAGCTGCAGACATTTGAAGCCAAAAGACACTCCTAAAACCAAACATCTTCTTTTCTGAATTTAATGATTTTCTGGGGGCCGGACAGAAAGCTTTAGGGGGCCTGATTTGGCCCTCGGGCCGCCAGTTGAAGATCAGTGCTTTAGATGCAGTATTGCAATGGCCTGCTAGTGTTGGGATTCAGTGAGTTCCTTACCTCAAATCTGAGTATTTTTTTTCAAAGATTGCATACAGACCTGACAAAGTTTGACTCTACACTTTAATCAGATTTGCATGTCTGGCGGTGGATTATTAATGGGCACTGATTGGATGGAAGTGGTTGATAAGGTCACCCACATTTAACTGACTGACTGACTCAAACTCCACATACCGTGTCAGCACGGTGATCACTGCTTGAAGTGTACTCAGGAGCATATTGTTACTTTTCTCGTCAGCTTTTCAAGTCATCCACTCAGAATAGATGGACTCAAGCAAGAATGAGAACACACTTGTAAATCTCATCATTATGTCAACATTACGCCTGTGCTATGGTACAGTTCACAGGTCATAAGTTGGTCAGAGAGGTACAACAGCATAACTGACAGGATTTTTTTTTGTTTTTTGAGAAAAAAACACAAGTTTCTACATGACATCATGCATTCTTCCAAGAAAACATAAATTGACCTGGTATGGTAGAAGCAGTCAGTGATGCTGATATGGAATTTGCAGATTCGTTTTATTTATGCACTATGAACACACGATGCCCAACCCTTGTGGGTTTACAAAGCTCCAAAAGAATGTTGTTATTGGGGTCCAACATCAATACAAGTCTTTGTAAAGTTGACTTTTCATTTTCACAGCTTGATGTTGGTCTCAGCATGGTCAGCTCTCACACAGTCTTACCATGATCTCATAACCAGTTAAAGGCCAGGCTGACCTCTTCAAAATAAAAACAAAAAGTTAATAAATAATAAATTTCTGTTCACTCGTAAAAATTTTAGATTGTTTCACGGGAGGGGGATCACTGAATAACTGACTGAACTCTGACATTACATGAAGACATCAGTGTGGGTCCTGGATGCAGCACCAATCTATTTTTTTCTTTTGTTTGTTAACCTCCATTTCAGAGTCTGACAGTTTGTTTTCTTTGACTTCCTTCCAGCAGTCGCTGTGATTTGCCATGGGAAAACTTTGATCTACCTGCTCATTTTTATGTATTTTCAATATGAACTTTGCATTGAACATTTATGTGGCTGTAGAGGCGTAAGAGGTGGATCACTGTGCACACATTGTCATGGGACTGAGAATTATTAAAATTCCAGTTAAAATGTGATGCAAAAAGAACCAAAAATGACTGTTAAGCAACGTTTTTATTAGAGATGTTCCAATACCTGTTTTCCTTCCCAATACCAATTCCGATACCTAGTTGATGGATATTGACCAGTACTGCGTACTGATCTGGTACTGGTTTAAACTTTCTGGACTGACGGTGCTGAGGTAAACTTAAACATACATTTGACTCTGCACATGACTCAACAAATAGAATCCTAATGTACAGTGACTCTCTGACCCTAAAGTTGTTTTTCTGTTGTTTTCTTTTCAAAAACAACAACAGTCGTGTACTGACGTGTCTACAGTCGTCATGGTTTGCGCTATGCAGCTCTATATGGAGTTTACTCCTCGGTAGCAGCGCACACCTATGACATCACATGTTAAGTTTAAAACAGGGGTGTCAAATTCAAGGCCCGGGGGCCAAATCTGGCCCGTGGTGCAGTTATACCCGGCCCACCAGATCATATGATATTTTTTATTATAAGTGGTCCACCAGTATGAGGTCTGCAGATTTCCTCCAGTATAAAAATGTTACCTTAACCTTGATGATTTATAACATCCTTGTTGAGTCATAAAAAATTAGAAAAAGTAAACAGTAAAATTAATCTGATAAAAAGTAAGGAACGTAGGTGAAATCTGTGTTTTTCCTATATCAGTTATGCATCTCACAGTTATGATTAAAAGTTGTGTTTTTTTGTCCCATATTTTCACCTTGTATCATTCATAATCTTAAATTTTAAACCCTATTTTGACCCTTTAAAGTCATGATTTTGACATTTATCTCATGTTCTGACCTTTTTCAACTCCTAATCCTTTTATGTTGTTTTTTTTTACCTTTCAAACTCATTATTTTAATGTTATTTCATATTTTGACTTTTAAAACTCATGAATTTGAAATTTAATCTCATATTTTGACTTTTTAAACTGACAATTTTGATGTTTATCACATATTTTGATTGTTAACTATCATGATTTTAAATTTTATCTCAGTTTTGCTGACCATTTCAACTCCTACAGACTTCTATCCCATTTTTTTTACCTTTAAAACTCATGATTTTGATTTTAATCTAATTTTTTGACTGTTAAAAATCATGGTTTTAGTATTCTATCTCATATTTTGCCTTTTAAAACATTATTTTGACTTTAAATGTCATGTTTTTATCTTTAGAGTTTTTAAGTCATTTAGGTTTGACACTTAGTGGTTAAATATGGACCCTGCTAGGCCCTCAGGTTAGACCCAAATTCAGAATCTGGCCCCTGCTGTGATTGAGTTTGACACCCCTGGTGTAAAACCTAAAAAATTACACTCTGCTTGGTACCTGAGATATAACATGAGAATGAATCTTCCATTTATTAATGTTAGATGGTCTATTATTGCATTCTAAATAGATCTGTGTATATTTAAACATTTGATTTAGGCACTAGATCGGAGGGACTATGTGACCTGAGCTGACCTAATGTGAAAAAGACTGTTCAAGGACTGATAGCATAAAAACCACAAATGATCTCACAGTTAACTGGGGCACCAAACCTCAATTTAAATGTGGTTTCCTGATGAGAAGATTGATTTTGGTGCTGCAGGACCATCTTTCTGGCTGTTTAGGACTTTTCCGTGAGTCCCTTGACTCTGAGCAGACAGACTGGTTTTCGGAGCCGTCTCCTCCTCACTGAAGCTCTGAATATTTCAGCAGAGAGCTGCAGGTTCTGGGTCAGTGTGTCAGTATGTGATGTGGTGTGACAGAAAACTGAAAGAGTGGAACAAAAGAGAGCAACTGCTGATCACAGAGCAGCTTCAGTCATGATCATATCAACACATCTTGAAATGTACGGAACAGGAGGTCATGTTAGAACTATTATGCTGACAGGAAACACATCTCCACATCTGAGAAACACTCCTAGAAAGGTCAACTATAACTCACAAAAGACAACCTCTTAAACTAAGCATTTGACTCACCGGATGGTGATGATCAGATCAGATGATGTTTTCTGCTTGTACCAATCACGCAGCTCTGGACTAAAAACAAACTCTCTTGAGCCCGGCTCATATGAAAGTCCCAGACAGGCCGTTTTTACAGACATCAAACTTTGGGAGGAGAGAACACATCTTGTAAATCATCAGTTTAACCGCATTTGATGAAAGAAACAAGCTCTCGTACAAAAAAACAAAGACCCACATTTCCCTACAGTAACATTCTTTAACAGTATAAATGTCTGATAACTTAAACTTGAGGGGCCCTGAAAACCTTTGCATTAAAATATGATATGGAAATTATAAGCAAAAATTTTCAGTACCAACTTTTTTATTCCCTCGTGTCCTCTGATCACTCGAAAGCACCAGTGTGAACTTTTTCTGTAACCTTCATATTCGTGATCAAAATTTTTGGACTTTAATCTGTCATAGTCCATAAGTAGTTCAGATAGTTCATTTGCAGTTTGTAATACATAATGAGATCGAAATGAGGCTGAATCTGTGGCATATGATGTTACTGATAAATTTACATTGTTTTTTTTATTTAATGCAGTCTTGATTTTGATAAACTGAGGAGTAAGAGCAAAGTTTTATTTCACCAGCTCTTGTGATGATTAGCCTCATAGCAGTAGTGAATGGGTGGGGGTGGGGAGGGTTAAAAGACAGCAGCTGTTCTGTTTGAACCACATCGAGTTCAGACTGCTTATATTTTCATTATAAATCTAATGAAAGATGACAGGCTTGAATCAGAGCATCAACAGAGGCAAGAAGCAGCAGACTTTTACCTCTCTGTTTATCCGTAGAGCCTGTATCAGACAGCACTCACACAACTTCTACTAAAATGAGATGAGAGCGGTTTTAATCCATGATCGATCTCATACGGCGGTTGTATACAGATAAAAATGCAGACGTAGTCAGCAAATTAAAGGGAGAGGCCCGTCCTGGTGTTGTCTCTGTCTGAAATACACTTACTGGCCAGTTTATTAGGTACACCTGTTCAGTTGCTTGTTAATGCAAATTGCAGATAAGCCAATCACATGGCAGCAACTCAATGCATTTAGGCATGTGACTTTCAACGTGGCATGGTTGCTGGAGTCAGAAGGGCTGGGCTGAGTATTTCAGAAGCTGCTGAGCTGGATTTTCACCCACCCTCAGCTCTAGGGTTTACAGAGAGTGGTCTGAAAAAGGGAAAATTTTTGAGTTGTATTTGTGCCTCAGTTCTGAGCGAGCAAGGAGAATCACTGAGCGCAGATTAAAACGGGAACAGTCCCTTTAGTAATACTCTTAGTGTAATGTGCATTGGCGTATCAAATAATCCTGAATATGGAGGCTTTATGAAAGACAGTAATTTGTTCTGCTGGTGGTATTTACTGTTGCTCTGACTTTTTGTTTTTGTTTTGTATTGTTTTGCATGCCTGTTTCTGTTTGTTTGTTATTATAATGTCTTGGATTCATTTTTTGTGGTTTTGTATCACATAATAATTCTCCACACTTTGACCCTACGATCCAACTGCCGTAGGCATCGTTGAACATAACGTTCCTCCACATGTTCAGGTTCCAGTGCATGTGTTACCAACACCAGTGCAAACAGGCCTGATGGTGAAGGGCAGCCATGGTAGGCAAAAAAAAAAAAATAGCTTGAAGCCTTGAGCCTTCAAAGTCAAGGGATCCCACAACGTGTCACCCGACTAGTCAACTAATCGCTGCAGTGGTCGGCGACTAGTCGACTATAGGAACAGTCGTTAGCTGCATTCCTACTTCATAGTTTTAGTCTATCACAGCAAAAAACAGTGTTTATTTAACTCACATAGTGTTAAATTTAACGCTTTCCTGAGTTCATATAATTCTCACAGGTTCCGAGTTAGAATAACACTTTGGAGAGTGTTGATATTTCAACACTCGTATAGTGTTAATTTTTAACACTCACAGTGTTATGTTTTTTAACAAACTTAAGTGTACTTTTAATACAATATTATGTAATTTCCTTTCACTTTCAGTGTTAATTGGTGGTATTTACTGCCTTAATTGTTGATACAAAGCAATGCACTTGTCATACCTCATGACAATCTTCCACTTCGTATCAAACTCCTGATAGAGTCTGGTGTTTTATGACAATCATGGTGCAAAGAGACCAACTCAGAGCTACAATAAGCATTGAGTTACAAGCCAGTAGTCCAGACTCCACAACAGAACACCTACAAGAACTACTGTCACAAGAATCCATGAACTGTATGACAGCTAAAAAGGCAGCTAAAGTGGAGCAGCTGGCCCGAGCTACATTTATTACACTGACGAGAGACCACTGGACATCAGTCAGCTACTTCAGCTACCTCGGGGTAACAGCACACCTGATCATTCACTTTACAGCAAAAGTTATTTTGTACCTGATGTGTTTGTCTTCTGGGCTAGTTTGCAGTTTATAGATATTAATGCTCAGTGAATTAAGACACTCTGATTTACAAACCACAAACT
This sequence comes from Cheilinus undulatus, assembly GCF_018320785.1. Lineage (NCBI taxonomy): Eukaryota > Metazoa > Chordata > Actinopteri > Labriformes > Labridae > Cheilinus > Cheilinus undulatus. Next base: position 7,017,764 of record NC_054865.1, read on the forward strand.
AAGTTTAAAAACTCTAGTTTGTTTAATATTTCTTCATTCAAACATCATACTTGTACTAGTTTATCTCAACCAAAAATACAATTAAATGGTAGTATTTTAATGTTTTTAATCAACTAACAGCACTAATCTAAACACATCTTAAAGACACATAAACACTCTGCCCTGGAGCATGATGGGAAAACTCCACCCCCCAGATTTGGATTGGAATGGGGAAGGGCCTAGATCAACTAACTCTCTAAAGAGTTGAATTAACACTGGACAGATCAACACTGTCAAATAACTCCAACACTAAAGGCCACTTAACTCAGGATGGAGTTAAAATCAACGCTGAAATGTTTCACATTGAAAATTCAACTCTCCAGGTTTTGCTGTGTAGTTTTAGTCAACGAAAACTAAGAACTAAACGTTTTAGTCTAGTTTTAGTCCATTAAATTCCTCACATTTTAGTCTGAATCTATAGTCCAGTCGTTTTTTCTCTTGGCTGAATCTGGCACTATATTATGCTAGGGGTATCTATGCACCCTGCTAACCTGGGGTTCCCGCTTTCTACAGCTGAGAGGCAGAATAGATACACATGCATTGTATTTTGACAGATTTACTAATATCATGGATTTTAAATGCAACTTGAAAACCAAATTTACATTTTTTTCTTAGTTTTAGTCATCTTGATGAAAAAAATTCACCTTCTTTAGTCAGTTTTAGTCATCAAAGTTCTTTATTTGGCTAGTTTAAGTCTAGTCTTTCTCATGGGAAAAAATGGCTGCCAAAAAACATTTTTAGTCATAGTTTTAGTTGATGAAATTAACACGCCTGAGATGCAACATAACCATAAAGATGGCAAACACATTACCTTAAATGATCTGAAGGTCATGAAAGGCCAAACTTGATGCAAAAATATCACAGAAGACCCAAAAATGTTCAATTTATGGACAAAAAGTGATCAGAAGAAGACATTGACCCTTACCACAAAATATACTGAGAACACTGGGTGTTGAGTTGTTCAAAGTTCTTGTTTATGTACGTTATACGTGACTAAAGATCACCACAGACACTACCTCAGCAACAGCAGAGATGGTTCTTTCACTCTTAGGTTGTTGTTTTGATTCACATCCTTTCCACCTCGACCTGACTGCCTGATCTTTCATGTCTGTGTTTGCTTCTTCTCCTGCAGCCTGGAGTTGAAAAGGGCAGAGCTAATGAATATTCTAATCTGGCCTAGATTCTGTGATACAGTCTTGTAGGTGCTGATGACTTCTCCTATTATCACGTCTTTGAAATATGAAGTGTGTGGAGCGTGTTTGTGTGCAGGCAGGATTAATTTTGGGGGCAGTCAAAGGTCGCCACAGATAAACCACGGCACTCGCTAAACTTGGAAACACAGAGCGGGTGTTTTTCTGCTGATGTTGGCTTTTGCAGCCATGGGATATGGAGTTGTTTCCAGGTCAGGGTTTGATGATCAATGAAATCAACCGGATCGTTAATTTTTACCTCGTTTCTTGCACCTCGGAGAGATTGCATGCTCCGCCCTCAGGTTTCTCAGTAATACCACGGTGCTCAGCGTTTCTTTTACCAGGAAGGAGATGAGATCAAGATGGTGGAGAGCTGTAGGTGTGAGTATTATCTGACGCCAGGAACAGGTTCAGTGATGAATGACTGATGACATCTGAAAACCAGAGAAGTTTCACATCCTCCTACATATTTACACAACTTTGTCTTTTATGACAAGCCTTTTTTTTCTTAAGAAAAACTATTGGGCAAGACTAAAAGAGATTAAAAGATATGCACAACTCATACAAGGTTTAGACTTAGTTTTATCTTTCAGTTTAAGTTTAATGTCAATTCAGAAACACTGTTTCTAACAGACTTTATTTGCTGCAATGTAGCACATGCATAATGTCATAATGACATTACACAATATGGACAAAAGTATTTGGCCTTCCGACCACTATACCAACAGGAACTTCCACTCTTCTTGGGAGGCTTTCCACAAGATTTTGGAGTGTGTGTTTTTTTATGGGAATTTGTGTCCATACGTTCCCTAAAGTATTTTTGATGTCAGACACTGATGTTGGATGAGAAGGCCTGGCAACCTCCATTCCAATTAATCCCAAAGTGCTTGATGGGGTTAAGGTCAGGGCTCTGTGGGCCATTCAAGTTCTTCCACATTAAACGCATCAAATCATGTCTTTATAGTCTACGTAGTGCTACGTAGTCAGACACTTCCGCCCCCTATGGGATGGTGCCTGGTACTACAGACACAAGCATGGACTTATTTGAAAGACCAGCCTCTACTGAAAATTCTAGTCATGTTTGTGCAGTTTGCATTTGTTTAAACAGTTTCTTTTAGTTTTCTGCACTTCATTTTGTGTTTTTTATTTTTTTTGGGGGGGGGGGCATTAGAAATAAATCTGCTCCTCTTGGTGTCAAACTTTAGTTCCTTTGTAAGACTTCCTTTGAAAGGGCACTACATGGAGGTCTGGGGGATTTGAGGGAGTGGCCACCAATAATGGCATATGAGTAAGAAAAAGTTTGATACCTGTGATTTTTCAAATGACACAGATTGTGCCAAATTGTGCCCAATTTGGCTCAAGAGGAGATTTCGCCTGGATATTTTTTACTAAAATCTTTCTTATTTTGTCCTGATAACCCTCAAGTGGCATGAAATTTGAAAGAGGTAATGTAAAAATGTGGTGCTTTGGCCTACTGGAGATTTTTGGACTTCAACTGCATTATTTCTGTGACATATCTATGCTAAAATAATAAAAAAAGATAGGCGAAAATGAAATTTTTCATTTGCCAACTTGATTCTCTCTTATCCAGTAACATATATACACATGTTTACACTTCTGAATAAATTTCACAAGTCCCCTCTTCATAATGGTACCTTGATCATTCAAATAGACCTTGTAGTTACAGAGTAATTCTCATTTAAAGATGGACTGGAAATTTCGAGCAGTAGCCTAATAAAAGAGGCTTGGGCTTAACAGGTTAATTGGCTCTAAATTAGCCATAGGTGTAAATGTGAGCATGCCTGGTTGTTTGTCTCTATATGTGAATGACTGGTGACCAGTCCAGGGTGTACCCCGCCTCCTGCCCAACGACAGCTAGGATAGGCTCCAGGCCCCTGCGACACCCAACGGGATAGAAAATGGATGGATGCTGGAAGCATTAAGACAGGCCTTCATTGGAGATAAGAGGTCTAGCCTAAACTCTAAAGAAAGCCTCATACCATAGTCCCTCCTCTGCCAAATTTTACAGTTGGCACAATATAGTCAGGCAGGTGACATTATCCAGGTATCTATGAAACCCAGACTTACCTATCTGACTCAAACAGAGAAGTGTAATTCATCACTCCACAGAACATATTCCCACAGTCCAGTGTTAAAATGACATCCAGCAGACACTTCTATCTAAAGTGACTTACATCCTGGACAGGTGTTCCTAGCATTAAGGACCCACACTCAGCACTTGACTACAGTTAATATTGCAAACCACTGAGCTATCCAGCCCCTAAGAGACATTTGTGTACATTGATGGATAGCTCAATGACACACAACACAAAGATGTACAGATGCTTTTACTGATCATCTCAGTGTTATTTTACAGAAGACATGGTTCCACTGGGGATTGAACCCAGGACCTTCTGCGTGTAAAGCAGACGTGATGACCACTACACTATGGAACCTCTGTCTACGGCTCAGCGTTGACGTGATTTACCGCAGGCCATCCGACACTTGGCATTGCACTTTGTGATGTGAGGCCTGCATGCAACTGCTCCCACGGAAACCCTTCCATGAAGCTCCCAGCCCACAGTTTATGTGCCGGTGGAAGTTCAGAACTCTTCAATGGAATCAGAACTTTCTAATAATATCACTTATAGTTGACTGAAATATCCAGCAGGGTTTAAATTCCCTGAATTGTCTTAGTGTAAAGGTGGCATGCATCAAAGTACCTTGCATGAAGTAACTGAGCTTTTCAGAACGACTCCTTTTGTATCCCAAAAGTTTGTAAATGGAGACTGTATGGCTAGGAGCTTGATTTTATACACATGTGGCAACAGGTCTGATTAAAACACAGCTAATTAACAGGAGAGACCAAATACGTTTGTGTATTACTAGGGGAGTCTTTTCTAGATTTGATTGGATTCTTAAATTGCAGGCTACAAAATTGCAGGCTAATATGATTTGATACGATTTGATGCTATTTCAATTAATTTAGTATCCTGTTTTTTCTTTTTCTCACTGAAAAAAGGGAAAACAAGGTCACAGGGGTTTTTTTAAAGATTTTTTGGGGGCCATTTTTGCCTTTATTTTGATAGGACAGCTGAAGAGGAAATGTGGTGAAAGAGTGGGGGAGGACTCGCTCCAAACAGCACTGAGACCAGAAATGTGACTTGTGCATTGAGCTACTGTGTATGGGCACCTTCTTTACCCACTGAGCTAAACCAGTGCCAAAACTTCTTTAAATTTAGATATAAAAGAGGCAAAATATTAAGCCTCCTTTACAAACATTCTGACACTGAATTTATGAATCAAAGTTTTCCTCACACATCTGTCCAGGAGTCACACTTCAGTGTTTAGTTGCAAGGATTATTACACTTTGTTTATAAATGCATAGATCTTTTCCTTTTTAAGGTTCAGGAGGCATGGCTGTCGCTCTCCTTTGCTCTCTGTCTGTAAGAGACACTCATGCATCATTAAGAGATGCATGAGAGGCTTAATAATCATACTGGCCCACTGGTGAGGGTGGAGCATAGAGTGCATGCAGCGGTCAGCAAGAGGCACGTCTTCAGCATCAGGCATATAAAATTCTGAATCTCCTTGATGTCCAAGTAGAAATTTTGATGTGTCTCTAGCTTTATTAGAAAAAAAAAACAGCTGTGAAGCAATCAGGGAAATGACATCTTCTGTCCTCATCACTGCTCTGTTTCAGCAAGAGGACACCAGTGAGCTGTACCCCGACACTCATGACATGTTTGGCTTGAAATATAAATATATGTGTTTTTTTCCTCAAAAACTTGACCGCTTATGGTGCAGTCAGATGTAAAAAAAAAACAAAAAAACAAAAACAAGATACTGTATGTAAAGCATGTGGTAATTGAAAAGGATTAAAATTTGTACATCCTTACATGAGACTACGTCCCTGTGCCACGCTGATTTAAACCTGGCAGACTTCAAAGATAACCTTAAAAATGTAAAGACAATAAAAATAGACATCTGAGAGAAAGTATGGCTGGCCTCAGGTGAGACACGGAACAAGGAGACGCAGCGCCGCTCGTCTGCCTCCACAGGCCGCTCGACATTGATGAAATATCCTGTCGTGTGTGTATCTGTGTGTGTCTGTGTGTAACTGTGTGCGATGTCAGACGACCAGATGGCTGATGGGAGGAGACTTGACAGAAGAGGTGAACTTTACCTGAGGGGAAATGTTGAATAGAAGAGCAGACTGTAGGAGCCAATATATCATGCATATTATTGTCATCTTAATCTATATCTTTTCACTGACTCACTTTGGCCTCTAGATGTTGCAGATTGTTTTTGTCTTATATGAACATAGTTTACATGTTTAGTGACAGTAAAAGCTGGGCCGTATGTTATATGCATTGTTAATGGAAATACAGTGTGATTTTTTTTATCCTATATTTCTTGTACAGAAGCTGAAAGTGTTGTCTTCTCTCTAAAGTCCCATAAAGTTGAAGAGACCATGTCATGTTCTCCACACTCACCTTGAAGAAGAACTTTTCAACTTATTTTAGAGCTAAAACTGACGGTTGTGTCTGTTTTTGTGTTGCAGGTTTGACAGCAGCTGTGAAGAAGACACACACATGTAAGTCTAAAGATTTTTACTCTTTGATCCGTATTTAATCAATCAATCTTTACTTGTATGGCAGTCGCAGTTTCAGCTCAGCTGCTCCTGTTATCACCTCATGATTTATGGTTCACATCTAAACACTTGTGTTTGCCCGTCCTAACATGCCAGATAGACTGCTCCATATATCCACCGCATGGGAAATCTCTCAAATCCATCTGGGTAATGGCTCACTGAACTGAACACTTTTGAGAAGGGCAGAACCTTTGAGAAAAATCTCAGAGGGTGATTGGACAAACCTTCTCTCTGTCTCATTGATTATGGGCCAATCAGAGTGACAATGCATATGATGTAACGGGTATGCAGGGTCTGAGGCCATAGATCTCTGCTGGGAAATGGTGGGTTGCTCCCTTTGGGTGGGGGGAGTGTCTTTGCTCCAAGTAAAGGAGTTCAAGTACTTTCAAATGTCTTGTTCCATGTGGAGGTCTTCCAGGCACATCCAACTGGAAGGAGACCCAGGGGTAGACCCAGAAGTCGCTGGAGGGATTATGTAACTTATCTAGCCTGGGAACGCCTTGAAATACCCCAGGAGGAGCTGGAAAATGTTGCTGGGGAGAGAGATGTCTGGGTTGACTTGCTTAGCCTGCTGCCACCGTGACCCGACCCCCGGAAAGTAGAAGGAAATGGATGATGGATGGATGGTATGCACGGTTCTGCAGTGAACTTCTCACAGTAGCTGCCATTACTGCTGGTTACTACTGGAGTCAGTTGGTGCATCAAACTCATGATGAAGCCAGTTGGGAGAAGAGCTAAAACATCTTTTCTGTCAAGAAACGCTTTCTGTGGAATTCTTTGTTCTTCCTTTAACAAAGAAATGTGGCCCATTTCTGATCAAACTATGCCTGTAGCATCTGAACTAATTGTTCTACCATTAGCCAAGCTTACGGTGAAACTGAACTCAAACCTGAACTATTTCAATTCATGTGGAAGCAGGTTAGAATAAGCACAGAAACATCTGCCAAGAAAAGCTTTCAGTGTGGTTCTTAGCTCTCCTTTTAATGAAGAAATATGGTACAGTTTCAATGAAAACTGATGCTATACTATTACATCTGAGTTAATTGCTTTATTGGCGGCAGCTATTATTTACTAGCTTACAGCACGACTAAATAACACCCTTAGCTACTGCCTCATTCACCTCAAATTACTCTGATTGGTCCAGTCTGTTCTCTGACCAGGCAGATATGGCATCTGACCTGTCCATCAGCCTAGTTAGTGTTCGCCTCCATTTCTGATGTCCAACTATAACTTTATGCTGTGCATATACTTCTGCCACCATGGCTGCTGAAGTGTGTGTTAAGTTGACTTTTTTGGTGAAATCAGTTCTACTATTTAAGTTTGGCAACCTGAGGCCTCCTGATAATTCATTTTAGTTATTAGGAATGCATGATTTTAGCAGCGTGATATTGGTATCGACAGAAATTAGCTGAAAAAGTAAATTGCCAGCATTGACAGAAATAAACATTGCTGTGATATTTTGTCTATAAAAATCTGGATATATCAGCGGTAAATAACGGCTGTATGAACAAATAAGTTAGCAGTTTCAGGCTGGACCAACAGCCCTACATCAGCTGAAGTCTTTCTTTCATCATCATTTCTTACACTTTAAAGTCTTGTTTAGGGACTGAAATGTGGTCATTTGTTCTGCTTTAGACTGTAAATTGTCTTTAAAAGACTAAATTTTCAAGTCTGAACAACATTTAAATATTGGTATTGATGTAGATTAATTTGCAAATATGGGCAAAAAACAAACTGAGCATCACTATCAGTTATGTTGATACCAAACTATGATTTGATTGGTTTGAAGCCACAGCATAGGTGAAGGACACATCGATTGCAGGTGAGACAACTAACATTTACCACATCTACTTTCCCCTTCAGGCACTTTGAAAAAAACATTTTTCTGCCAGAGAACCACAACAATAGACCAGTTTTCCCACCAATCACAACACTGCATTTTTGCATTAAACCCAGTGATGGATTAACCTGGCATGCCAGATGGATGTGTGAAACACGCATTCAAAGCGTTAAGGAAAGGGCAGAGCCTTTGAAAAAAAAATCTCAGAGGGTGATTGGATGAACGTTCTGTCTGTCACATCTTTACGGGACAATCAGAGCAACAAAACACGTGATGTAGCCGCTATCGAGCTGCGCCCCTACCGAGGACTAAACTCCATGGCGACTGTAGACATGTCAGTACACGACTTTTGTCATTTTTGAAAAGAAAACAACTCAATGCTGTTCTTTGTTCTTCTTTTAACGAAGAAATGTCATCAAGTTCTGAGAAAACTGGCACTTTCCCAGCATTCACACTAATATCTTTCCCCATAATTGCACCAGCCTCTTGTTGCAGCTTTGCAAGATGGATTCGCCAGTGAGAAACACAAAAATGGGCGCATCCATCTGCTATGCAAGGTTATAGGAAATGGATGATGGACAGCCCCAGAAATCCATCCATCCATTTCCTTTACTGCTTATACCATTCAGGGTTGCATACAGCTTGAGCCTATCCCAGCTGTCAGCTGTGCGAGAGGTAGGGTACACATGGGAATGGTAGCTAGCCAATCACAGGGCTGACATGCAAAGACAGACAACAAAGCATCCTCAAACTCACACTCCCTGGCCAATTTAGAGTCACCATTTAACCTTACAAACATGTCTTTGGTGGTGGTAGCCTGTGTACCCGGAGAAAACCCACGCATGCCTGGGGAGAACATGCAGACTCTTGCATAGAAAGGCCCTGAGCGGATGTGAACCAGGAACCTTCTTGTTGTGAGGCAACAGCGCAATGTGCACCACCTTGCAGCCCAGCCCCAGAAATGTGTAGCCAAAATATTGCAAACAACCTCTAGTGGCAGTTGCAGTTTAGGAGATTTGAACTAATCTCTGCCAAATGCATAACAACATTTACTTTTTTGAAGGAAAACAAAATAATTAAACAATAATGTATTAATTGGACCAAAATATTTTTCTAATTTTAGTTTTTGTGAAGTCTGGCCCCTTTGCCTTTTCCCAAGAAAAATCTAGCCCTTGTAGGAATGGAGTTGAAGACCCCGTTTATAGAGGGCCACTGTTTTACTTTTAGGTTTAAATAGAAATGAAGGTTAGAGATGGCAGCAATCACAGAAAAGTGCCCTAAGCTGTTATACAACATGTTTCATTAAAATTACAACTTCTGTCAGTAAAAGAAAAAAAAAAAAAACATTGGTGAAGGCTGGCTTCACTTCAGCTTCCTGGAGAAAATACCACTGCTGTGTCTAAGTTGAATTTAAAAAAAGGGCCTTAAAACTTCATTTTTCTTCTTTATGAGGAGCTAAATGGTCTGTTAAACTTCTCTGGTTTAGTGGGAGTCGTGATGTAATCACAGGTTGTTCAGGGTGATGCTACTGTTTGTTTAGTGAAGGTTGGATTTGCAGATTTTTTTTAGATGCTATTCATGAACTAAAAGAAAGGACTCACTCCTGTAGATATTTTACTCTCAGATCATGACTTGTATTGAATTAAAAACTGTTTCTGAAGTGCTCATCCCAAATGCCCGGCCCATGAACCGAAAAAGACTGCTTTGGGTTAGATTGGAAATCTCAAAGCAGATTTTTCACAAGCAAGAATAATATGTCAGCATGTGAAGACGAGGGCTAAAGGGAAATCTGTACAGCAGCAGTAATGTATGAGGGTGAAAGCAAAGAGTTTAAAGTGCGAGCAGACCCTTTGAAGATACAAGAGGAGGTTTTGTGCTTTGTGGAGTGCTGAAAGTTATTTTTTCCACATTAGAGTAAAGAGAATAAGCATCATTTCATGGTAAAACATGTAAGATTTGCAAGTGTGTGAGATAAATGTGTGACGGAGGATTGCTGCCAGAGCTGCGTCTCTCTCATTAGAGCTGATAAGGATGGATAATGAATGTGAGATCCTCCTGCAGCCGTCTGAGCGTGGGACGATCGGAGGGAGAAGCGCTGATCCTTCAGGCAACAACGTAACGTGCTGCTGTGAATCTATTGACTGGCTGTGATGGGGGGGGGGGTGAACGAGCCTTTTGGAGCGTAAATCGTCCCCCTGTTCTGCTAATTTAGAGGAAGAATGAAGCTCCTGCTGCTCCTCGGTTTGCTCTCTCTGCTGGCAGGAGTCGCTCTCGCCTGCAGCCCTCTCATCTGAGATTTACTCTGCAGGCTGTTTTCATGCAGCTCGCTTATTTTGGAGTTTGAGTCAGGAGGTGTTTTATGCAGCAGAGTGGGATGTTGGGTGAAGTGGTCTCTTTGCTTTAGCTGCATTTCAGTCCTTTTATATACGCAGCTTTAGTTTTTCAAGAAAGGAACATTTGAATTCTGTTTAAATTTTCAAGGTTTCTGTTATGGACCTCCCTAATCCAAACTAGAGCCCTTACAACACCTATGTCTTAATTATCTGACCAGTTAAACTGGTCCCTAAATCTGACACTGTTTGTTTTTATAATCTTTATTTTCTTTTAAATGTGCTGCTTGAAAATCAGTGAGTTTACAAGCTTAAATATTTGATTTGACATGAAAGCCAAACAGGAGATTTGGACGCTTGAGCCAAAAATCAACTTAAGAAAAGGCATAAAACCTCTTGTCCTGTGGTGTTAATGGGACGATCTTTATCCTCTGTATCTCTATCTGTAAAATGTGTGGCCTTTTAATGCAATTAATACTGTTTAAAAAGTATAAATTGCCTATTTAAATGTGCATCATATCATGTGTCTACAGCAAAGCACAAATCTGCACGTGGTTCTGTGGAGACACCTGAAGTGGGAAGTGCACATTATGGGATCCAATCTGCTTCTGTGCTGACTGACGTAGCCCTAACCTTGCAGAGAAGATGGATGCGCCCATTTCCATGTTTCTCACTGGCGAATCCATCTTGCAAAGCTCCCGTCTGAACCCTTTGGGCCCAGTTAGAAAAAGACAGGACAGGACATCAATGCCTGCAATTATGGCGGAAGACATTAGCGTGGATGCTGCTATAGCGCCAGTTTTATCAGAACTTGATGAAATTTCTTCATTAAAAGAAGAACAAAGAACAGCATTGAGTTGTTTTCTTTTCAAAAATGACAAAGTCGTGTACTGACATGTCTACAGTTGCCATGGTTTGTGTTATGCAGTTCTCTATGGATTTACTCCTCTGTACTACTGTAAATCTGAATATGGGTGAAAATTCCGGTGCTAAGGCGGAAGTATATAAGAACATGTATTTTAATACAGCAGCTAACGATAGATGCTAACTACAAACGACAGTTGTTGATAGGAATTAACCGCAAAATTTTTGTAATCACATGTTCACATTGTTTGTTTTGTAAGCTGTAAGAAAGTAAATAAGGTGGATACCACATTATTCCTGGGGGTCTACTGTAGCGAATGTGGGTGGAACTTCTCATACAGTAACAATAATAGCAAACGCGATTCTTCCAAGGGTTTGCTAAAGTGATTTAGCGTCAACAGCGATGGAATAAGGATTTCAGCAACCCCACACACTGGAATTGTTATCTGAAGGTGGTGTCCAAACTCAGTTAACAAAACGTGATCGTCTATTACTATACTGATACGAAGCTAATAAAGTTAGCTAAATATGCTTGCCTGGTTTATCCGAGATAATGTCGTCACTTTGTACTCTTTAGTAGAGGGTGGAGAAATAATAATATTGTCCTGTTTGAGGTGAAGCAGTCAAAAGTTACATATTTTATTGTCCAAATTACATTTCACATCTCATATTCAATGCAAAGTCCCATTTAGATATAAGGGACCAGAAGTTGCACCCATATTTCACGCAAAGCATCATGGGGCTAAGAATAAGGTGGATAACCTTTATTTGTCAAAAATTTAAAACACAATTACAAATAAACAGGTAAACTCTTGTTTTATTTTTACTCTCTGCTTTGCTGCTTGATATAAGTTTGATAATTAGTAATGATAACGATTAAAATGGCACAGAGGGTCAATGAAAACACAGTAAGTCATCATACATGCATGGCATTCGTCCCTTGACCTCGTCACCATCATTAATCTTTGTTTGTCATGACTTCGTTCATGAGTGGAGCTCATGCTCTCAGTGATCAACAGAACTGCACAGTAACTTTAGGCATCAGGAACAGATGGCATTTACACACTGCCTGATTGACTCAACCATATGCATTTTTAAGACTTAATTTTGCACAAAATCTGATTCAGAATGCACTATTTCTGCTAAAGCATTCTGCCCTTGAATTCAGTTATTTATTTGTGGTGATTTTGTGTTAGTTTTCAAAATCAAAGCATTATAAAACTGGACTTAAAGTTGTCCATTAGTGATCAGATCACTAAGCACACACTAACAGCAGGTGTAAATGCTGCCTCTGATGGTTCAGACGGAGAAACGCTGCTGTGGTGCTGAGGGTGTAGATCTCTGGCAGCTTAAGAATCCCCTTTTCCTGAAGGCACATCACAACAGATGATAAATTTATAATTCAAAGCTTACAGATCTGAAATCACCTTGTTGTTTTCTTGGTGTAAGTGTCCACATTTATTATCTTTAGATTCTTGCTGCGTTGAGGATGCTTAGATGGATGTGATTGGTGGACTGATTTCTGCTGAAGCTGCATTTCTCTGTGGTTTCATGTGCTTTCTTCCTTTTTGGTTGTTTTCTCTTTCCTCTCTCGTTCTCAGTATTGACCTCATAGCTTCTTTTTCTTTGAACTTTTCATAAACCACAGAAACAACAAGGAGACAGAACAAGCGTGCAATGTTTTCTTTGTTTTTGTTGAATGTTTTGATTCATGTCACTGTGTTATATCATTACTACATGGTTAATGATGATTTTTAAAAACATTTTTAATTTACTTTATTAATGGACTTTAAGGAGAAATTTTAAATCTTAATATAGAGAAAATTTTAAATGAATAGATAAAGTGTCTTTTGTTCAAGGATTTAAATTTTTAGGGACAACAGGAAACTACAACCAACTACAAACAAAACTTTAACGCACAGCCTTTTATGTAAAGAAAAACAATATCAAGTATGAGAATGAGTGAAACATGACTATGAACTGTGTTTTATCAGAGGTACCTCACACACTCTCACCAAGAACCCATCACAGCTCCATTAGCTCTCCTCTTCTCTCACTGGCTGACAAATCTGTCAGTCACAGGGTCTGGTGGAGGAGTGGGCGGGGCAGACTGGTGATGTCACAGTCACATGGATCCTCATGAGGTGCAGAGAGGTAGAGAGAGTGTCAGAGCAGAGAGAGAGCTGCTGCTGATCACACTCAGAGGATACTCCTGCTAGTCTCCTTCATGAGTCTGGATTATAAATATGTATTTTGTGATTTCTGCCATGAAAGGTAAGAATTTAAATTTAAAAAAAGACAGACTGATGCTCTTTACAGTCTCTAAAAAAGCCTTTAGATTCTGCTATTTTTAACAAGGATGTTTCACGCTTTCTTTCCTGCTGTGTTTACTTCCTTATATCACTCTGAATTTTTGTTTATGTGCACAAGATTTGGTGTTTGATCCTGAATCTGTTCAGTCATTGATGCTGCTCGGTAAAGAAATTGATTGTCAGAATTGTCAGAAATCATACTCTGTACAGTTTGGGTTGGGCTGAGTGATGTTTGCTCAAAGGTAAATTTAGATGTATTATCTTGGGTAATGAAAATAAATGCAGTGAGTTTCTATCGGTTAAAATGTTGGCATTTAAATACAATTTAATTATGTTGAACTTAAAATCAAAGGTAAATATCCACTATAACATAAAATGTGATGCACTGTTTCATTTTTGATTTTGTGATGATATAAAGTGGGTTGACCTTAAACTTAAGTACAAGTTTAGTTCCAGCTAATACTCTTTGCAGCATATTTCTTTTGAATCCAACAGAAACATTCATTATTGCCCCTAATTTTGGCATAATTACTCTGAGAAGAGCTGATAACTAAGTTTCATTTGCATGAAAATAGTGTGAAATGTTCACATGCTGCAAGCTTTGCTGGTTTACACCAAATAATTTTTCTCTATTGCATTAAAACCCAGCCTTCCCAGTTGTGTTTTTTAAATGAAAACCAGCGCTTCAATGATACCCAAATGGAACTGTGTTGTGCAGCTCTAGTTTGGAGATACTGATACATGAGTTTATTCATTTGTTGCAACTTTATTAATCTATTCTAGCATTTTTGAACAGTTTTAGACAGTATAACAATAATAATAAAAATCTGGCTAATTTCAATGACATAAATTTAATTATTAAGACAGAAAATAAAGTTATAAAGTAAGTTATAACCATAAAACTCTCTATCTTGCATTTTAAATGGTGCTGTTGTGCATTGAGTCTAATACTTCTGGGCATTTTGAGTCTATTTTCATCCTAATGCTTCATGTAAGACTTCTACCTTTAAATGAATATTAAAGTGTTGCAGTTCTTTTATTTCACAGACGTATTGCATGCATGCACAGACACAAGGACCAACAACCAGGAGACATAATTCCTCCAACCCTGGCCAACGCCAGTGCAGAGGCATGGAAAAAAAAAACATAGATATTGAAACATAAACACAGGAATACATCAAGTGTCTGCAGAATAGAGGAAAACCTCCAATCATCTTTAAACCAAAATTAAATTCCATATTAAAGCAATTGACCAGGTTTCCTTATATATTCATGCAAACGCCTCCTGCCAGAGTTTGAGTGAGCTCATGTGCTGTGGTGTTTACTGTGGCGCTCAGAGAGACGACACCCTCACTGATGGTGTAAACGCTATTTTTGGCACCATCAGTGAAATGAATTACACTGTAAAGGAGAGAGATATGAGAGCAGCAGACATGGGGGGTAGAGCAGAATGTGGTTTGAGATCTGCTCATGGATGTAATCTGGGAGTTTATGTGAATAAATAATAAATGTTGGTGGTTAAGATCAATAACCACAAATGGACACAAATTCACAAACAGGATAAGATTATAATAAATGCTGGTAATGTTCCAACATAACATGGTGTTTGATTTATAGACAACAGAGATGAGAAATGCAAGTTTGGACTTTTAAGTCAGAATGCAGACTCAAAATTCTGACTATCAATGCTTAATTATTAACTTTTATTACATAGTTTCATTTTTTTAAACATGTCTGCGTCTAAATACACTGGTTGCTGTTGTGTGATTGGCTGATTAGATCTGCTGTGTACAGTGATCAGCAGATGACAGGTGACAGGTGAATCCAAGGAAGTGCTAGTAAGTGTTTTTTTTTTGTTTTTTTTTTGGCTTAGCATAGAAAAATGCTTAGCATCTACATTTTTTCTTGTAAAAATAAATTGATTTTTTGTTCTACTTAGATTTAGTTGTATATGTAACCTTTTTCAGAAAATTTTTGCTTACTTGGATTTTTTTCTAATGCAAATATACTGAAATAAATCAAATCCTGTTTTTGAATTTTAAATGATTCATTTTGCCACAAAATAAAAATAGGGTCATTTAGGCAGAGATGGGCAAATAAAAATTGTCAGTATTTTCAGTAGCTTAATTAAAACTGAAAAAAGCAGATAATTTGTTAAAATGTGTTTCTTATAAACCAAAGTTAAAGTTAAAACCTAATGAGAGCCCGATGGTCCTGGATTGTCAGTGTTTTTTTTTTTTTTTTTATATTACAACCACAATTTCACAATTTAACCCCCCCCTCCCAAAAAAAAAAAAAACAAAAAGAAAAAAACAAAAAGAAAAATAAAATATATATTTAATTTTTCTGCCATTGACTCTTGTTGGGTGTTTGGTGGATTGGATTACTGAAGTTTGAAGAAACAAGACATATTGGCAATTTAACAATGTATTCATTTAACAAACAGGAGCCTTAATAGTGTGTGGAAGAACTGTACACAGCCACAACAGCCTGGCTCCTCCTCCTCATGATGGTCACCAGCCTGCTATGGGTTGGCATCCCATTCTTCAACCAGCATTTGTCACAAGTCAGCCAACGTGGTTGTGTTGGTCACTCTGGCACGAACAGCACACCCAAGCTGACTGAGGTGGGCCTTGACTGCAAATCTGTAGAAGACAGCCTATGGTACCTAAGTGCTGACAGGGTGAGGAAGTGGTCTTCTTGGGGTGTTGCCTTTTTAGGATGCCCACTTCGCAGTCTGTCTCTGACATCCCCTGTTATATGGAACTTGGCCTTCAGTTTGGAGATGGTACTAGAGTTCACTCCAAACGACGCTGCAGCTTGAAATTGCCCTATCGCACAGGCCATAGCCAGATCAGTCGAATCGGCAGACATCTACTCACCACATCAGAGGACCTGGATGCATTGGTTATGTCACAGAAACACATTATGATTTGAACCTCAGGAATAACATGGGCTATGAATGTCGTGGTAACCAGACAGTCTGCTGCTGTTCAATATAATCACTTGTCTCCAGAATGTACATACATTTAAAAAAATGTTTCCATCTGCTGTATTGAATCCCCATGACTAGAAAAATGCAACTCTAAGCCACTTTGGCAACGATCTAGCTAGCTAGAGTGGCATCCACTGCAGACGTAACTCGTGTGGAAAGTCAAAAGTTCTCATCAGATTGTAAACGCATGAAAACACAGATTGAGCTATGATAATAAGCAGAAGAGACGAAAGAAACCCTTTTAACGTTGGGTAGAAAGTTGAAGTCTTTGGGCTGAAAGGGAAACCGTTGATATGCTAGCACAAGGCTCCTAGCTCATCCAATAGCGTCGCTGTTTCTGTAAAAGGCAACAGTGGCCTGAAAAAGGATGGAGGCCAGACCAGCACCACTGGTACCAATATGGCACTGGTGCAACTCATCTGATACCCAGCAGGCCGGTGCAATTATGGTGGAAGAGTTTAGCTTGGATGCTGCTAAAGCGCCAGTTTTATCAGAACTTGACATCATTTCTTCGTTAATAGAAGAACAAAGAACAGCAGTGAGTTGTTTTCAAAAACAACAAAAGTCGTTTACTACAGTCGCCATGATTCGCGTTATTGCTCGGTAGCTGTGCACGTGCACCTCGGTCACGGCTACGTCATGTGTTTTGTTGCTCTGATTGACCCGTAAAGATGTCACAGACAGAACATCCATCCTATCACACTCCGAGTTTTGTTCAGAGGCTCTGCCCTTTCCCAAACGCTGTCTATGGAAGGTTTTCCAGATGGATGTATGAAACAGATCCATCTGACGTGTCAGGTTATTTAGCACCATTATCGGGAAAAAAACAAGCGATACCCATCTCTTTCCATCATCCAGCTCCACCTCTTCTGTGAAGGCAGCAGCGGTGAGCGTGCTGAGAGTGGAGCAAGCAGTTAAAAGGAGCATTCACGTCAGTAACAGGGCCATACCACCTTTTTTTGTTCCCAAGGATTGACATCAAAGCTGTGGATGCCAAATCATTCCCAGTTTTCCTTGGCAGTTACACTTTTTTTTTGTGGAAAGGTTGAAATCTGCTTCAGTGACATGTTGTGCAAGCAACCTACATGCTATTGTGTGTAACAGAATGATGTCTCTGTGCTGATTTGAGGCATCTGGCTGGTGATCATTCATTTGGAAAACAGCGTAATTAAATGTAACATTGAACAAAATAATGAAGACCCCTTCATAATCTCGTCATGTCATACTATAACATTGTACCTTTAGGCTGATAGTTTGGATAAAAATAGTCCATATTAAATTTATTCTGAAGAGAAAAATTAAGGGGTGCTGCAGCACCTTCAGTACCCCTACTTGCTCCCCCATAAGTAGGAAAAAATTGAAAAAAATAAATAAATCAGATGAAGTTGTTTGTTGGGATTCTATGAAAGTTGAATTGACAAAAGCAAATAAATAGGAAACAGTGATTTTAGACAGTTTGTGAATAAATAACAGTGTTTTCTTTAAGCTGTGACTGCTTTAATCTGATGACTTTAATCTTGTGTCTGCTTCTTCTTCTTCTATGGTTTCACAGCAGTAACTGCAGAAGTAGCTTCACCTGCTGTTCATCTACATCAACCCTTAATTGTTGATGTCAGAACATAAAAATGCACATTTATTTGCATTTTCTCTTTCATCCCCCTCTTCACTGACTCCCAGAGCCGTTTCTACATCATTAATGCATTACTATAGTAAGTAAGTGCTTTCCCAAAATGCACTTCACTTAAACAGCAGCCATTATTTATTTAGAGAGGGTGTTAGGGTTGTGTTTTCCTTAAGGAGGCAACTTTTGTTTGATTCAGGCTGCTCAAATCTGGATTTTCCTTGCTCTGCAGTGTGTGTGTGTGTGTGTTTGTGTATGTGTGTGTGTTAAATCTGTCTGGTCCAGATTCACCGTCTGTGAAAAGGCGCTGCAGGAGGCGTTTAGCCAGCCTGTTATGTCAGAGGATTACAACAGGCGGTAGATTATTTAACCGTTCTCTGCGGGGACGGGTGACATCATTTCTACCTCTACTGCTAAGACGTAAAAAGAAACAGCTGAAAATGACGAGCGTCAGTTCAACTAGTTTTCATATTCTTTGGTAAATGCTGCATCTAGCTTTCTTTATAGTCTTTACATTCATTAAGCTTTATGTATTTTCCTGTTCGGTTCACACAAAATGAATGTGGAGAGGTCTGAGTGGATGGAGGGAGAAAGCAGAGACAGAGAAGGTGCAGATGAGTGACAGATTGAGGGTTCTGGAGTTTAGACAGACCTCCTGACTGGAGCAGGGGGAGACAGGCGGCCGTGGATTGGTCAGCCCAGCAGGACGAGCTGAAAGGTGCATACAGGTCAGGAGAGTGACCAGCATGCTGTACGGCAGCCTGTGGAGACCAATCACAAGAGTAATCAGTGGACAAAAATCCCTGAATAGTGAAGGTTTTACTGGTCAGGGCTGGAATGCTTGGCTCTACAGGGCTCTGTTTCCACAAATTGTGGCTTGACATTATCATAAAATTAAACAAATTAATGATTAGTGGTAGTTTTATGTCTAGGTTGAAGAAGTTAGTGATGTTTGAAAGAAAAAAGACTGTGACCAGAGAAGGAATCTTGGATGATTCCACTAAAAGCTTTCAGTGTGGCTCTTTGCTCTTGTTATAGACATATAGTAAAATTCTGATAAAACTGCTCCATGCTCATCGCTCCACCAGCAGCCATTGTACATGCTCACACCACAACACCCCCGTAATGATGACCCCCCGTCATCATCAAGCACTCCTCGGATAGATTTCCCAGACAAGCTGAGAAGAGCTATACACCAATAAATGGAACACAGCTTCCTATCTCTATTTTTGAAAACGGGAACTGTCGCCCCTTCTGCCACTCCACAGGCACGGTCCCAGACTGCAATGTGACACTGAAGAGTTCTGCCAGCCAAGAAAGACCAACAATGTCCAGAACCTTCAGCACCTTAAGGTGAATCATGTCTTTACCTGTAGCCTTGCCACTGAAGAGCTTTTGGACCACCTTAGTGACCTCTGCCAAGGATATAAATAAGTCTTCCCCCGGATCTTCAGACTCTACCTCCTCATTAGAAAATTGGTTGGGTTCAGGAGTTCCTCAAAGTATTCTTTCCACTGCTCAACAATATCCCCGGTCCAAGTCAGCAGTACTTCACTCCTGCTGTCAACAGCTTGAGCAGAGCCTTGCTTTGGTGCCAAATAAAGGTCCGTCTCCATCGCCTCCCTGAGCTCCTCCCGCATACATGTTTTTTTCTTCTGCAACCACTGAAGCCTCAGCCTTCCGAGCCACCCCGTACCTGTCATCTGCTTTTAGAGACCCCTGTGCTTAGCAAGCTGGACAGATCTTCTTCATCCTGATGAGTGCTAGTGTTGCCACCACCACAGGCAGCAATGACCTTTAAGGCCACATCTTCTAGCTGCTCCTTCCACATTGGCGGTTTTGAACATGGGCAACTCAGACTTCAAACCCCAAACCTTTCCTAGGATGCACAAGAAATTCTTCCAAAGGTGGGAGAAGAAGACATCACAGACAGAGGTCTCTGCCAGACATTCCCAGTTCATCTGCACTACTCATTTCGGTTTACCAGGTCTGTCTGGCTGCCTCCCCTCTATTTGATCCAACTCACCACTAGTTAGTGATCAGACGACAGGTCTTTTCCTGTCATCACCTGAGTGTCCAAGACATACAACTGCAGATGATAAAAATTACTGTAACAACAAAGTCAATCACTGATCTTTATCTCAGGGTGATCTGGTACTAGGTGCACTTATGAGGCAGCATATGCTTGAACATGGTGTTTGTTTTGGACATCAATGACTAGCACAAAAGTCCAGTAACGAACCAACACCTGGGTTCAGATCATGCAGCCTGTTTGTCCCGTTAAGCCTTTCCAGGACCCCACCAAGAACCTCAAAGATGGTCATGCTCTGCACTGTTGCTTGGTGCAAAGGCAAATAGTAAATGCTTGCTCTCTCTACTTCAGAACTCTGTATATTTAGAGAGATCCTTCTGTTTCAGATGAAGTCATGAGCAAGGGGATAAACAAATGACAATTGTTTGGATTTAGAGATGGAGTGGATAAATAAAGTCATTTCTGTACTTAATTTTAACTACAAAAGGAGGAAATAAAAGGGTGGGGGTCTAGATGAAGAAAGGTTTTCCATTTCCAAACCTTGACATATTTCAAAGGCCCCGCGTCGGCCAATCAGCCCTCCTCTCTGCTCCCTCTTTGATCCGATGTCTGAAAAACTTTATTATGTTTTCATTTGGGTTTCAGATAATTTATCCATCAGGGACTTGTTTTGCCCGCGCTCTGGCTTTTTAGGCGTAAACAGGCGGTGGCTCTCATGTAGTTCTTCCAGCTCATTAGCCTTGACATAGCGCTACTATACAGCTAATTACACATTATACAGTGGTATACAGCAGGCATCTGCAGCGTCCGCTGGGAAAACACAGGCAGGTTCAAGTGTTCATCTGGAGCTCTGGATTTAATCACTCTAGAAGCAAAATATATTTTAGTCGCTGCACAGAGTTGGTGTGAAGATGGTGAAGCTAGAAAGTTAGACCTACTACGATTAGTCAAAATTTGAAATACTGCTTTAGTTTTCGTCTTAGTTCTTCCTCTTAGTCACAACATTACCTGTTTCTGTTTTTTTAATGATAGTAACAAAAAGTGTAGAAATTACATCTATTTGATGGTACAGGTGTTTGAAGATGAATTAATACAGCAAAAATCACTAGCAAACACATTCAACAAAGCTGTCTAAGTCATCCAAATATGTTGAAATGTTTCAGTGCTGAAATCTTACCGATGCAATCGCACTGTTCTAACAGCATGAGGAGATTGCTACAAGACGGTCTGGCTGCTTTATTCATGAACAAAGTCAAGCAGTTACATCCATGAAATAACCACATGGTCATCATCACAGACTAAACATTTAACAAATAAAATAGAGGTCAGAGGTCTCATCTGGGATTAACTTATGTATAGACTTCTTTTAGAAGTCGTTACAAGTACAGTGGCTTGCTTTAGCTCTTTAGCTCCAACGTAGCTACTCTAGCTATGTAATTAATGCTACTACATTAGCTAAGTAGCTAAGTGAACTTTGGCAAAGTGAGCTTTAGCAAACATAGCCAAAGCTAAGATGGCTTCAGAGTTAACATGGCAGCTTTGTGAGCTTAGCTTGAGCTACGCTGGCTACGTTAGCTATGCGGCTACATGATCTATATCATGTATGCAGTTAATGGAGCTGTGTGAGCCGAAGCTAACAGCTACATTAGCTATGTAATTAATGTTACACCATATGTCAATGTAGCTAGGTACACTTTAGCAACATGAGCTTCAGCAAACATAGCTAAAGCTAACACAGATACAGAGAAAACATAGCAGCTTTGTGAGCTAAGCCTTAGATACACTAGCTATGTTAGCTATATATTTTATGTAGCTAACAGAGCTTTGCCAGCCAAAGCTAGCAGCTATGCAAGCTGTGTAATAAGTGCTACAACATTAACCAATTTGGCTAAGTTAACTTTAGCAACGTGTGCTTTTGCAAATGTAGCTAAAGCTATCGTAGCTACAAAGATAACATAGCAGCTTTGTGAGCTTAGCTTTAGCTACACTAGCTATGTTTGCTATATAGCTACGTTATCTATGTATTTCCCCAATTAATACTTTAAGATTTTAGTGGTTAACCCTCTGGGCTAACTTTAGCTACCCTCTTGTCTGTAATTGTGTCCCACAACCCCCAAGCTGAACTTAACCCTCACCCTAACCTTAAATGGAAATTGACTTTATATTTACTTATATATATTTATAGATTTATTTAGGTTTGAAGGTGCATTTTTGATGTGAGATAGACTGAAATGTACTGTCCAGAGCCAGCCCCCTCTCGATTACTTGCATTTTTATATTTAAAAGCAAGCAGTTCCCAATATCAGCTGCCTAGAACGTCTATTTTTGTTACTATGGTATCAAATACGTTTCAATTTTGTTTGATTTTCACACATCAGAGTTTAAAATTGCGATATGGTTATAAGCCTACTACACACAGTTAGCATGTGGAGTAAATGTAGTAAATACTGTCTTCAATCCCAGGCAGCTGTTTCTCCGTCCATCTTAAACTACAGTCATTGGTGGATATCCCTATGTTTGTATTCATGCACCTTAAAGCTGCTATTTTGAATTTTTTTGCACCTTACTCTAATCTAAAAGACATAACTTGTCTCTGCAGAGGTATAATTGGTTGAATTCTGTGCTGGATGTGATGGGATCATTGGGGTAGATGAATCTGAGCATACAGAGACTCACAGATTGGAGATTAGTGTGATCCTGCTGGAGATGTGACTAAGAAAACCACCGACTGTTTCTGATGAACAAGCTGCTGCTTCATCTGCTCAATGAGTGATTGTGATCCATGTGGGCTGCCATATGTCTGCGGTTATGACATCCACTCTGAGATTATATGGTAGCTGGATAATATCACAAAGAACAGAGTGTTTAACATAACCACGTTACAGGGCATTGTGTCATTTTAGTTGCACCATCGTAAGTGCTGTTTGAGCTTTTAATAAGCTGATGTACTGAGTGATAGTTATGCAAGAAACTGAACTGAAATAATGTTACTACATTTGGTCCTGTTAGATGGTTTCTGGGAATATTCAACCATGCAGTTAAGATTTTAGTCTAGATGGACTCCTTAATCCATGCCGCTTATTTCACCAGTCTTTGGCCAAACTGAAAGTAATTTCTGACCCATCTTAAAAACCACTCTAAAACTCTTAAACTGGTCAGAGGACTGAGATTTGAGGACAGATGAGCAGACACATGAGCACAGGCATCCCGGAACTTTCTTTACTGACGGATGCGCCCCCTTATTTGATATCACTCACTGTTGGATGCTGCAGCAGAGCGGACTTTAGTGAAACTTCACAACATCAGTGGAGATTAATAAAGAAGGAGAAAGGGAGCTTAAGATAGATGCTAAACAGACCCAAAGCAGATTATAATCATCTGAAATTTGTATTTACACTGAAATCTTGAGCATAATTTTAATCAACTCAACATAATCGGGTCTATTACTAGTGAACTTGCTTTCTGATCATCATCAAACATGTTTTAGGTCCACACTGCATTCCAAATTATTATGCAAATGATAATTTTCTCAGATTTTCCTAAATAATAGATTCACATGACAGTCAGTGAAATTTTGAAGTCATCAGCTGTTTTATTAAAACCTCTCAATGATTAAAAAAACTCAGTTTCAAAACATTTTATGGGTTGTAAAGAACTGAAAATGTTCATTTGTAGAATTTGCAGCATTAGGAGGTCATATTTACTGAAATCTAAAGCTATTTCAATCAAAAACATCTTAACAGGCCAAGTTCCATGTTAACATAGGAGCCCTTCTTTGGTATCACCTTCACTATTCTTGCATCCAGTGAACTTGTGAGTTTTTGGAGAGTTTCTGTTGGAATTTCTTTGCAAGATGTCAGAATATCCTCCCAGAGCTGCTGTTCTGATGTGAACTGCCTCCCACCCTCATAGATCTTTAGCTTGAGGATGCTCCAAAGGTTCTCAATAGGGTTGAGGTCAGGGGAGAATGGGGGCCACACCATGAGTTTCTCTCCTTTTATGCCCATAGCAGCCTATGACACAGATGGATTATTTGCAGCATGAGATGGTGCATTGTCATGCATGATGAAAATTTTGCTACAGAAAGTGGTCAGTCAGAAACTCTATATACTTTGTCGAGGCCATTTTCACACCTTCAGGGACTCTAAAGGGGCCTACCAGCTCTCTCCCCATGATTCCAGCCCAAAACATGACTCCACCCCCTCCTTGCTGATGTTACAGCCTTGCTGGGACATGGTGGCCATCTACCAACCATCAACTACTCCTCCATCTGGACCATCCAGGATTTCACGGCACTCATCAGTAACAAGACTGTTTGAAAATGAGTCTTCATGTATTTCTGTGCCAAATGCTACCGTTTCTGCTTGTGAGCATTGGTTAGTGGGGGCTGAATAGTAGGTTTATATATGACTGCAAGCCTCTGGAGGATCCTACACCTTGAGGTTGGTGAGCTGCTGTCTTTATCTGATGAATTTGTCTGGCAGAAACCTTCCGCCTTGTGCCTTTATCTGCATGAACCCATCTGTGCTCTGAATCAGCCTCAAATTTCTTCACAGTGCGATGATCACGCCTACGTTTTTGTGAAATATCTGATGTTTTCACACCTTCCAAGGCATTGCACTATAAAATTGAATGTTTATGACACTAAAACCCAATTTGCATAATAATTTGGAACACAGTGTAAAAATCAGAAGTCCCAAATAAATATTTCATTTTGTTTTTCACTTTATGTTTTTATTAGATTACGGAGAGAACGAAAGTCTGACAGAACCAGACTCTGTTTGTCAGTAAGAAACACCTTTTACATCCATGGTGGGGTCAATAAAGTTTATATCTGTCTGATTGTTAATGAGCGGTTTGATCACTGTTTTATGATAGCGATATTTTCCTTAAGTTACAATAAATAGATAAGGCATTTTACATTTTAAATGGTGCTCTGAAAGCTTCTGTGTTAATAAAATAAACATAGATTATAATCAGATAAAATATGGGCAGCCTACACAGGCTAATAAGTGATTTTATAGCCTGATAAAGCTGGTGCTGGTAGACACACTGCAGGTTTCCCTCCATGTTTAGGTATTTGTGATCACACACAGACTGAGACCAAACACTGTTAATGTGGATATTTTACTAGAATAAAACCTATTTTAGCAGAAAATTCTGCTGTTTTAGCCTCCTATGAGCAATCAGCTGATACCATCATCACAAACTGTTGTGGCTTTACTTGATGCAGCAAAGTAGAGGATGTCTCATGTTCTTTAAAACACAAGTCCTCTGTCTTCAGTCCTCCACTTTAATGCCTGCAGTCTCTCCATGAGACTTAGGTGAGAGAGACTAAAGGCTTTTGCAATGAGTCTGTTTTTCATCCAAATTTTGCGCACATTGAAAAAGAAAATCGAGCTTATCTTGTTCTTATCACATTTTCACACTGATACCGAAACTTTTGTTGGTCATGCTGCTTCATTTTCTCCGTCTCACTCATATTGAAACCTCACTTCAGACACCACAATATGCCCATCGAACTGAGAACTAAAAAGTTGCTCTCCTACTTGGCACGGCGTATGAAGCTCTTTGGCAGGCCGGGTGTATCTAATCTGATTGTTTTTTATTTTAAGATTTATTCTTGGGCTTTTGACTTCATTATAAAATAGGACAGTGGAAAAAGCCGAAAACACGAATGAGAGAGTGGGGGAAAACGTGCTGTGTAAGAGCCACAGGCTGGACTTGATTCTGGACTGCCAATGTACATGGGGACCCAACAACCAACTGGGCCCTCAGTGGGATTATTAAGGAGCGACAGAGCCACAGGGTCATCGCACGAAAATTTGTCACATTCAAAAAACACAACAGACCCATTGTACAAGATTTCGTGCATGACTTTTTTATGGATCAAAAAAAAATATCCAAAAAATAAATGGACAGTGTGCAAAGACCTTAAGACCCAAGAAAAAGACTCAAGCCAGAGACTTAGGACACATTTTAAGAGAAACGAGATTTAAAGTCATAACCAGATGTGACACAGCCTCTCCTCAGACTCTAGGTCTGAGACTCGTGCCTAATTTTGTGTTTTTGGTGCAGTATCTTAGTGAGCTGAATATCTTTCCCTCACATCCTTCACAACCCTCCTCTGGTTCTTGAGTGGCCACACTTCAAAGATGACACAGAAACTGGAACATCACCTACAGCTGCTACAGCCAGGGCTGGCTCCAGGAATACATGACACAGGTATCACCTGGGGTGCTCGGTTCAAGAGGATCAGGGAAAAATAATATCTGGAGATGTGGAGTCAGAAAGAATTGTGCCTACCAGGCTCAAGCTAGAAGCTCTGATTTTACTTCAAATCTCAGAGTGCCACTTTAGCCAGAGATAAAGGGTGAAGATGGAACATTTTTGATAAAGAACAGTGTAGTATGGATGAATAGAAGAGGATGACATTAGAGCAGCTTCATGTGTTTGATTAGACAGCTACGTGGACACAGTGGACAGGGATCTGTATTTAAAAGCTGCTACAGAGTCAAATAATCACTAGATCCTGGTTTCACTGAAACACTGACAAAGACGAGGAGGAGAAAGCAGAAAATGATGACGAGGACTGAGCTCTCAGAGGGAGGATCACACACAGGTCTGATTAAAGTGATTCACAGACACAGACTGGTGTGTTACACACTCAGCTGTCAGATCAGTGCTTGTTCAAAGAAGATGCTGACGAATATGAAAGTTTCCTGACGGCTGATGAGTCATTACAATAATTTCCTCAGAGGATCACTGACTTGGATAGTGAGGAGAGGATGAAGACAGCATGCTGTTCATCTTACTCATCATCTAAAGGTCAAACTGAGCCAGAGGTCCTGTGTCCGTATGTTGTTCATGGTTTAATGAAAGTTGAATTAAGTTCTAAATACTAGATAACAAAGTCATTTATGATTTTAAAGGAGTAACCTATAGTATTTAGTTTCATAAAATGTCAACATAGATTTAATTTGCTGATATAAAAAAGAACCAAAGTAAGACACAAACAAAAATAATTCATCCACAGAGTGATGTAATTATCATGTAGATACTGAGTATAAATTTGCAACAAAAACTGTGGAATAAAATTGTTCTGCATGTCTAAAGTCCATCCATTCATCCATTTTCTATACTGCTTATCCTGTTAGGGGTCGCGGGGGGGCTGGAGCCTATCCCAGCTGTCATTGGGCGAGACGCAGGGTACACCCTCAACTGGTCACCAGTCAATTGCAGGGCTGACATATAGAGGCAGACAACCAGGCACGCTCACATTCACACCTACGGCCAATTTAGAGTCACCAATTAACCTAATGAGCATGTTTTTGGTGGTGGGAGGAAGCCAGAGTACCTGGAGAGAACCCACGCGTGCACGGGGAGAACATGCAAACTCTGCACAGAAAGGCCCTGACCAGTAAGCCAACCAGGAACCTTCTTGCTGTGAGGCAACAGCGCTAACCCCTGCACCACCGTGCAGCCCCGTGTCTAAAGTCACTGATTGAAAATATGTGTTGGTCAGAGTGCAAAGATTTGCACATAAGGATTTTGATTGTTTGTTGACGTCTTACAAAGTAATCTGTCAGAGACAGGTCTGCCCTCAGAGCTGGCTGAGCCTCAGACAAACTCAGAGAATGGATAAGAGTGCTGGGTCAGTAGCATTGGTGCCAGCTAATGTTTACCTCATTATGGGGCTTAAAGTGTGGCAAGCTATTATTGGGTTCTGATGTTGAAATCATTTATTCATGCTATTTTTTTTTTTTTTTACCCGTTTCACAACTTTTCAACCCACTTTTGCAACCTTTTTGCCACTTCTTTCAGCCACTATTAACCAATTTTTGCTGCCTTTTGCCCTCTTTTGCCTTTTTTGGCCAATTTATCCGTTTTTGCCACTTGTTTTGGTACTCTTACCAAGTTTTGCTGCTTTAACCAAATTTTCCTGCTATTTGCCCTATTTTGTCAAATTAAACACATTTTTTGGCTCTTTTTGCACATTTTAAATGCTTTTTGCAACTTTTTGTTGTCAATATCAAACCATTTGTGCTTCTTTTTGCTACCTGTTTGTGTACTTGAAACCCAGTTCCTTGCCTTTTTTGCAACTTTATAACCCACTTTTGATGCTTATTGCCCATTCGCTACCTTGTTTAACATTAAACCTATTTTTTCCCTATTTTTGCCACTTCTTTTTCATTACTTGTTAATCTATTTTTGCCATTTTTTAAAATTTTTGCCATTTTTTGGCATTGTAACGGCGTTTTTGCTACAAACTTTCTTGTTGTCACTTTTTATCCATTCTTGCAACTTTTTGCCCTGTTTTGCCACCTTTTGCTACATGCTTCGGTACGTAAAAACCCATTTAGCCCCATCTTTTTGATCTTTTTGCTTTTTTTTTTTTTTTTACATAAAACACATAGAACTGTCCATTTTTGCTCCTGTTCACCAATTTTGCCCCTTTTTGGCCATTTTTGCCACTTTTCTCCAATTTTTTGCAACTTTCTGCCAATCAATCTTACCTATTTTGCCACTGTTTTTTTTAAACCACGTTTTAACAGTTTTTGACCCCCTCTCACCCATTTTTCCACTCTTTTGCCTATTTTTGCTGCTCCTCTCCCATTTTTTAGCCACTTTTCTTTCAATCTAAACCCATTTTTCCACTTTCCTTTTGCCACCTATAACCCGCTTTTTTCACATTAAACCCTTTGTTGTCTCTTTTAACAATTGTCTTTGACATTGTCTCAGTTTCTGAT
Source organism: Cheilinus undulatus (assembly GCF_018320785.1). Taxonomy (NCBI): domain Eukaryota; kingdom Metazoa; phylum Chordata; class Actinopteri; order Labriformes; family Labridae; genus Cheilinus; species Cheilinus undulatus. The sequence continues at coordinate 7,046,391 of NC_054865.1, forward strand.
ACTTATTGTCTGGCATCCTAACATTTCTCCGCATCATGGCTTAGCTATGGGGTCAGTGTGTCGTCCTCATTGTTGACATTACCATTTAAAAGGGTAATTCTGTTTTGGGAAAGGGTTTATATATTTTGAAGTCTATTGTACTACAGAAAAAGTATATATAATTAATATTCTGTTGCCGTGCTAGAACCAGTTCTTCTGATTCATGACCAGTTCTTAACTGGTGCTGGATTAAGCACTGTCAGCCCTGGACCTGGCTTAGGGGCAAGAGAGTGTTTATGCTTTGCAACTTTTGAGAAATGATGTTTGACACATGCATACAATAAGTATTTATTTTATTTTGAGACATTTTTTTAAAGCTACCTCCCAGTTCAAAAGAGTTTGAAGATCCCTGTCTTAAAATTTGCTGTCTTTTTTTAACAGTTAAAGTTTTTATTACATGTTTGTAATGCACCAGAAATAGAATTTTGATGAAAAATAGCTGGCTAACTGAACTGCCAGATTGGAGTTTATGTAACACATTCTTAAGAGTCATGTTGGTTCTTTGAACAACTTTTGACATGATAATGAACAACAACAACAAAAAAATGTTACATTTGGTTTACTGTTGAAAGCAAGAGAAGACAGCTCGTCTGATTACAGATCTGTTATCACTCTGACTTCCTCTACTCCATCACGCTTCTGTTCGTCTTGAGGACCAGAGAAGTAGAAAACAAGACTCAGTAGCCGTCACAGCTCCTCCAGCGAGCCTAGGGGGGGTCTTAAAAAAACAAAGCAGATGTTTGTGCTGCAGCTGGCTGAGTGTATAAATATCTGCTGCTCTCACATCGGCTCTAATTTCAGGCGGTGGCTTTGTTGAACACAGCCTTTGATGTTGAAATGCAGAATTCAGACGGGATTAACGCTCAGAGAGCTAATTACTGCAGAGAGGAAACTGCAGCGCTGACGCTTCGGTGTGTGTGTGTGTGTGTGTGTGTTTGTACGGTGGTTTCATGAGTGTGTTTGCATAATTTCATGTGGATTTGTGCGGCTTTGTCTGTTTTATTTTTTTGACATTGGAACATTTGTTATTGAAAAAATCTACCATTTCTGAATAAAACCTTCTGTCTATGTATGTAACACCATTTTATATCAACAGGCCGGTGACAGAAAAGGCCATAGGCACGCTTTTTTAAAAGGGATCTTCTTCAGACTTTTCACAAATGTCCACTATGACCTGAGGATGAAGTGAATGCATTTTGGAGGTTGGAGTTTATCCCCCTCTTGTCAACACAATATGTCAAAGGGATTTCCTCCAGACGTTACACTAATGTCCACTCTGAAGTGGCATAAACATCTCACCACTAAGTTGCATTTGGGCAAAGTATTACAGTGACCTGGTCACACCAATGCACACATATGCTGTGCTCCCAAACACAGAGGCATACACCACACTTAACCCACTAATCTATTAAATTTATTGATATTATAATCACAAAAACAAAAGATAAACTGAACTTTGATGTATTTTTCCTTTCTTTGGGTTTGTCATTGCAGATTTAGAAAAAAACAGATTAACAGTTTTTTAACACTTTTTTGATACCACTTCTTCTAAAATGAGACATTTCTGATATCTTAAGAGTCAAAAGTATTTTAACCCTCTAAGACCAGTGTTGTCAAACATAGCAAGAAGAGACAAGTTATTAAAAGTTAAATAACTTTTGAACCATAAATCGTAACCACTTACTTTATTTCCCCTCCTGAAGCTAGCTGCGGTGTAGTTCCACTCTACCCATGTCTTTGAATTCCTCATGGAAGCTTTTCTAATGAGCTTTGACCTTTGGTGACTTTATAAAGTATTAGAAGATTAAGTCCATGCCAGTATATCTGATACTGAATGTCTTTTTAACAGTTTTTAATACATTTTGAATCATTTCTGCTGCTAACAGCTATTGCTAAACACCATACTGTTTTCTCACAATGCTTTGTGACAGGCTATGGTAACCAAAGGCTGGCTGTTCTGTTGTAGCATCATGCTTTGTCAAACTGCTCGTGTCTTTACTCAAAGATCAAGCAGGAGACAGTTTGAATAGCTCACGACAGAGAGAAAGAGACACAGAGAGGCAGTGACGTGTCCTGCTGTGTCTCTGCAGACACAAACTGCTTTGAATAATAGCACACATAGAGCTAATACAAGAAAAGCAGGGATTTTTTTTTTTTTGTTTGTTTTTTTTTTTTTTTGTTTTTTTTTGTAAATATGTGAATATTTTGACTTTTTTTTTTTGTCACAGAATGATTTTTTTTTCACTTCGGTCCCCAAAAGATTGGAGAACAGGTTTGTGCAAAAAGGATGTGTCTCACATAAAAATCTTAGGGTTTTAATTTCCCTTTTCTTTCTTTCATCTCTATAAACCAATAGCTTTTTCTTTTTTTTTTTTTTTGATCAAATGACATTGCTGCAGCACACATATTCTGATGAAGGATGCTCTGGGGAAAAAAAGGATGTTCAGAGTTTGACTGTGCACCACAGTGATGGTTAACAAGCTTTTTAAGACAATAAGTCCCGGCAAGACGATTCTTAAAAAATAGCTTAGGGCTCAGGGGGTTAAAAACTTCCCTTAAATCATAGGATAGGAATGTAGAGGAATTAATCCATCAATATGCTGTCAAACTCCTGCAAATGAGCAACATTAGAAATGTTTTACTAAGGCACAAAAACAGATATTGATAGGATCTTATCAAGGAAAAAAATCTGGTATCGTGACAACAGCAAACCTCAACATGCTTGTACAAAAGTCATGGCTAAAAATTACTAAGAGGCTGGGTATTTCTGTAAATATATGGTCTTATTGATGGAATATTGTTGGATGATTTTCTTCTTAACCTTAAATGCTACGACCATTTTGCAGTATTTGAATAACTAGTTCCCACTGAAATAACTCTTGTTGTCGTGCTAATCTAAGCTTCATAAAAAGTGAGATTAGCACACAGGTCTGTTTGTGGGTATCCTGTTGATTCACACTGCCATGGTAAAGGCCATAAACAGTCTGCAGCAGAGCGCTGAGGCTGACGATGATCTTAAAGGAGAAACTGAGTTAACCAGTGGAGTCTCACAGAAATGTGAGAAAGAGAGCTTTAGGGTCAGCTGTTTTTAAACTTTGGTCAGAGCGGTCAGCGCTGAGGAGAACTAAGAATTACTGAGAATTACTAGAAAACAGTCATAGACAACTGTGAACCATGGGTCTTCACTTACAGATACAGATTAGGTTTATACTTTGGAAAGATCAGTGAAAATGTCATGGCTATATTGACGATGATGATGCATTTTTTAAATTTCAATTTTATGACTTAAGAATGATCTTTACAGATTCTGTGTCAGGGGAGAGTAGTAAATGTAGAACCAAACTTTGGTTTTGGAAGTTGTCTGGTGTCTATTTGTAAAAGACGGCTTTCCTGTGTCAGCTAATAGCTGGACAAAACTAATAAAACTAATATTGTGATATTTTTAGGCTATATTGTGATACACAATGTTTATAGCAAATTCTGAATACTCTAAATTACGCTATAAATACTTAGTTCAGCCCTTGCATAAAATGTCACCGCTATGATGGTAAAAGTAGACCCTCCTATTAGGGTTTTTAAAAAAGTACATGCAGAAAGGGTAAATTGTTATCAGGTTAGATTTAACATATTTTTTATCTGGGAAAATACGATGAACTTAACAAATATTTTATTAAATTAAATAAACAATGCTATGACCGGCCTTCAGCTAAAAAAACAAAACAAAACAAAAAAACAATCCTGAAATACTGTTAAAGTCTTTTAATGTCAATGGAAAGTTATGAAACGCTTCTCTGTTATGTTTACGATGCTGATTGTAAAAATGATTATTTTCCTCATTGAGAGTGAAGCAAACCTACACAAAAACTCACCAATCACAAGCTATACAGTACCTGATGGCCAAAGCACTGCAGTCTAGTCCATTCAGGCTCACAGCTTTGATTACTGAAGTCCTGTTGTGTGATGTCTGTGTTGATGCACACTGATGAGGTTCTGATGAGCTTCATGACAGGGGCGTCTTTAAGATCTTGTGCAAGGAGATCATTGGTGGAAAAAACTTTTGAACTCCCAGTTGTCAATGTTCTGAACTGTTGGGCTGAGACCACAGGTCCGTATTGTGAAGAGAGTCACATTTGTGAGTTGCTGGGCTGATACTTACTGGGGCCATGTCTTTGGTGATGTGTTGTGTTACTGCCCCCTTAATTACAGTATAATCTTGCAGTATATTTTACAGATTACTTTGTTTGACGTCTTCCTTCCTGTTGATGATCTGCAAGGCATTATGGGAGATTTCCTGTAACTTTTGGTTTAGAATGTGCCTCTGGGATTTTTTGTCTGGGGGGACCATGTTATCCAAGCCTTTTACCTTTCCCATTCATTTAAAGTATACGTATTTATGTGTTTATACGTATTTACATAGATGTGAATGCACAAAGCATACGGTAGGGTTTTATGGGATGTAAAGAGCTCAACAGTGTTGTTCTGGAAGTAAAATTTCTGTTAATTTTCTCAATTTCAGATTCAGTAACTACTAAGGGCGCTTTTACATTAGGCCCAGTTGTTTTGACCCCCCCCCCCAGCAACATCGATCCGTGCCCAATTGCGTATGTACTCAGTCTGAAACAGCAGGTGGCAATATGCACGTAGCTGGTTTATAACCCTACAAAGGACGAGAAAGAAGAAGAAACTACCATGGCAACCACTGGGGTCATGACCTAAGCGAAGATTGTTTTTGTTTTGACCTGGCAAAAAGTCCATCCTGCATCCTGACTCCAACTAGTGTTCATCTGTAAGGTGAGTCACAGCAGACCGTTAATTGACTGGATTCTGATGATTTCTGCCCTTTATTGAGGAAAAATGTGAACAAACTGCCGCGATGTTTAAAGAAGTTTAGCTTTTACGATGATGTCATAAAGCTGATTGGACGCTCTGTCCCGTATCCGAATGCGGTTGCATTCACATCTCATCCAAACCGTGCCAGAGTCCACTTGAATCACACCCGAGACCACCTCCCCAAGTGGGCCCAGGCCCCATGCCCCGGCGTGGTTTGTTTGCATTCACACTACCCAAATGAACCAGACTTTGGGCTTAAGTGCACTCGGATCCGGGCCTGGGCCCCTAGTGTGAAAGCCACCTAAAAATGTTAGACATATCAAGGGTTGACTAGCATGACTTAACTACCTGAGTGTGAAATGCTGGCTTACGCTCCAGGAGAAGACATATGCTTGAATATCAATTTTGTTGGATGAAAATGACAATAAAATAAAATAACAAACAAAGAACATCGTTTATTTGTTATCTTAGCCAAAAAAACTACAGTGCCTATAATCCTTGAGATTCACACTGATGTCTGATTGCTTAAACCTTTTGCATCCATGAACATGTCTACCATCTGTTCGTGAAAACAAAACACAGTAAGTGTTGTTTCCACCCTTAAATCTCCATTTTGACACCTTTTTACTAATATTCCTCCCAGCTTTCTTCTGCGTATTTGTGCCGCTCTGCACGCTGTGGAGCATGCTCAGAACACTTGGGTCAGTTTGAGGCCTGTGTGTGAACGATTCCGTATTATTGCCTCTTGTTACAGATTATTCACTTGGTACCAGCTCAGAGAGGACTCCAGTAGTACGCACAGTGCTGGAGTTAATCTGAGTCCTCTGAGGTTGAGTGAGTTCAGCCCAGGATCACGTAGACGTTCATTCACTGGGTCAGGTGGTCAATCCTTCTCTGAGAGGACGGGGGCTCGGAGGCACATGGGGACAGAAAGAGGGGAAGGGTTTAACGGAGGAGAGAACAGTTAAGTCAGTCGGTTCACATGAGGTCACATACAAGATTAAAGATGCTTATTGTCGCTCTGGATGTGGGAGCAAATGTTTGAAAAGTCTTTGTGGGCCGGCTCCTTTTAAGAGTAAACACTGAATTTAAAAGAGATGTAGCATAAATGTTACATGATGAGAGAGAAAACTATTAAATGTGTCCTGCCTGATTCACCCTGTGTGCCACTGTCAATGTACTGTGGGATCAGCTGCAGGATAAGGCAGAAAGATAACGCCACTTTGAACAGTTTTTCTCCATTGTAACATGAAATTCATTCATGAAATGTAACACTGAAGGTTCATGGTGTAGTGACAAAACCTTATGGTATGTTGGAAAATATCATTAATAAATATCAAAGACAAGCAGCCATGGTTGGGCAATGCATCTTTACATGGCGGGGAGATGTCTAGAGGGGGGCAGGGAGCTGGGATGGGGGTGGAGTACTTCATTATTGGGGGTGGGGTGGATCATAATGGTCCTTTACAACCAAGCAGCACAAAACATGAATAAGATACAGCAGCAGAATAACAGCCTCCAGCAGGAGCGGTCGTCACAGTCTTATTTCCTTCTCAACTTTGGGGCAAAAACTCTGCTGCATCAGTGGTGTGTGAATATGTGCAGATGCATATGAACAGAGTTAGCTAATACTGTGATGATGACAATAACAAAATAATGATGGCCAATTCTCCATAGCAACCTCTGCCATCAGTGCATGAATGTGGAGTGAATGGGTGTGAATAGTAAGTCATGACCTGCTGTGTAAAGCATGTCCATTCAACTGCCCCATTATTTTTCATGAACAAACCTACACCGGTGTTGACCAGACACACATGGATGTGCTGCTGCACATTACACCCTCTGCTCTATTCCAACTGTGAAGGGTGGAGTGATTCCCAGAAAGAACGGCTCTCCGTCCATCCCGGCTGCTGTAGTAGCAGCTCTGTTTTTGGGCGACTAGAAAAGCACTATACAAGCTCAAGTCCATTTACCATTCTTAGACACAAGTAGGGGGGCTCCAGGGAAAAAAAGTTGGGAACCACTGTCCTAGGCAACAATAAACATGTCATGGTTGCTATTCTGCCCTCCCTGAATGTTCCAGTATGCAGCACTTGTAAAACTGTAAAAACAACACAGGAAAAGTCTGTCACCATACAGAGTTAAAGTAAAATTTTTACTGTGACCAAACTGTGTAACACAGTCTTACATGATGCTTTATATAGCCATCTGCATTCATCTTACATAAAGTCAGAAAAGCTCTGTTAGCTTGCTGCTAACACATATGCAACAACAACATATAAACAACATATGTTTCCAACACTCTTAAAAAACTAACTTAGACTGATATACCAGTTTAACTGCTTTCATATGTTCAATTTATAGCTTTCAATATTTGTATCTGCTTAAAATTATTTGGAAACATTTATATAGTGTATATCAGGAGAAAGTCAATATTTTATGTTCTTTCAAGATAATTCCAATTTTTTAAAAAAAAAATCAAAACTAGGTGAACTACTGCCACTTTTAATTAGTAATTTCAATGAATTTACACACTGTAGCTTTTGTGTTATTTGTGATGTACAGTAATTTTTTTTATTAAGCTCATCAATAAATTCCCTGATTTCCCCATCATTTGAAATTTGCCATTTATATCAGCATGTATACATTATATCATTGTTCTTAATACTACTGACGATGTGGTTTCTTAACTTTGTTGCTTTTCTGACTTTCTTTATTTACCTTCTTGTATTTTGCTATTATATTTAAGGCACTGCACTGTTTAAATGCATCTACAGCAAGGAAAACAGCTGTTTTTACTACATGTTTGTGTATTTGAAGGGTCAATCTTGCATGTCCTTGTAGGTGTAAAATCAAGGCACAAAGGGGTGTAACGGTATGGAAAAATTTCCATTCGGTACACACTGCCTCAGTTTTGAAGTCATTGTTTGGTATGTTTTTAGTACGGTAATTAAAGAATTTCTTTTTTCATTATATTAAATTGTATTCAATAAATATGCAGAAAAAATTACATTTCAATTATCAGTAATGCTGCAGTCTCCTTCCACAAGGTCTTCACAGAATACAAATATTAATAAATAAATACATTTTTGAATTAGTGGTTATTTTAATTGATATATTGACATATATAACCATTCCTTAAACACTAAAATGTCCACGCCAACTTGAACACATCATCATACAACATTAAGTTAGCTTGTTAAGTATGCTAATCAGTGTATATCCTGCCAATTCAACACGGACTTCAGCACTGGATTACTTTTTTAACCAATGGGTCCTACTACAAAATTTGGGAGAGCGTTTTGCAGCCCATCTTGGTGGATAAAGAGGTTAGAGTGTGAAATCTGAGGATAACTTTACCTATGACGCAGCTGCAGACATGATGGAGTCCCCTCTCCCCCTCCTCAAGGCTGACAGTTGACAGTACCACATTTGGAATTAATTTGACTAACTAATCCAGAGCACCATTGTTATAATAAAAAGATCTTAAATCATGGTAGACTCATAACCGGCTGGTGAGACTTTTTGCTGTTACTCCTCATTACAGCAATGTTGTTGTTTGAGTGGTGCCTTTTCAAATGCTTTGATTGGTCCGCTGGATGACGAGCTGTCAACGACACTGCTGAATAATGTCAGCGCTTTTGCTGTTGTCTTTTTTATCCACTGTTGTATTTTACTGGGAAACAAAGTGTTCCTAAACAGGACACTGTTATCTGGGAATATTCAGGCTGCTGCTGTCGTTTGCTGTGGTTGTGCGGTTGCCAGGACAGTGTGACTGTGTGTTGTTCTCTGGTTTTCCGTCTGTGTATGAGCTTCACCCCTCATGGATCCATTCTGTACACGTCTGTACCAAACTGATACGGTACGAATACATGTACCTTTACACCCGTATTGTTTGCATCTATAAAACGCATACGTAGCTCAGGGTCAAAGGACCAATGGGAACGATTATAACTGGTTGTGAATGCAAATGATGGGTTAAACAGCAAGTATATCTCCAGCTTAAAACCTCAGACACGTATACACAAAGTGATAATGAAATAAGATATAATGCAGCCTATAACATAAATTTATATATTTTAAGTTTTAGGCTGTTTTTATGACTAAGTTTATTGCTATGGAGTTTACATTTGGATAATGGAATTTACAGAACTAAAGGATATCTAGTGCTTGAATTCTAACAGAAAGTGCTCTGTTTGTTGTTTGATTTTATGTAAATGTCAAAATAAAATAAATTTGTTCATACTGACAACGTTATAACTCAGAGAAGAGGCGAGTGTTTCTGTGTCAAGACAAACAGCTGAGAAATGATGCTTCCTTCCTTCCTGTCTCTCCTTTATTTCTTCAGACTCCTCTACACTTTGTTTGTGTGTAGGTGTGTGTGTTTAAGTCAGTGTGTAGCCACTGTGTGTATTTGCGTTCATGTGGCTGCACACTTACATAACTTCCCACCTCTAAATTTAGCGTCTCTGAGTTGAGCTGTCACTGTTACAAGCTGCTGAGTGTATAAATACACTCAGTCAGTCAGTCAGTGTGTTTCCAGTGTCAGTCTGATAAACTGTAGACACACATTTCTCTCTGGAAGACGAGATCCTTCACTGATCAGCCTCTTAAAGATATCACAGAACAACTGTAGTGTGAGTTCAAGCAGCAGACAGAAAATAATTTCTGAAGAACTGCATTATAAATAGATTTCAACAAACACCATCAGCAGATCACAGATCTTTACTGATATAGATTAACATCTGTGAGATGAAGTTTACTTTATCGTGCTGGAAGAAAAAATGTCCTGGGTAAGATTCTGGATTTGCTTTTTTCTCAAACACCAGAAAGATTGAGAGTTGGAATTGAGTCATGTAATAAGCAAAGCAAAAACAACGTAAAATACTGCAGTAACACAGGGATGTACATGGACACATGACGAGACACCAGGCTAATTAGCAGTTAGCATCAATAACTCGGCTCACTACAATGTGCTGGTGTGTGCCATCACATCCAGCAGTTTATGGCTCTTTGAAGTCAGAATTTCTCTTAACTTCTAGACTGGATTAAGAGAATAAAAGCAGCACTTTTATGTTTTATGTGCACTATGTAGTCAAAAGTCTTTACAAAGGCTAAAGACAGCTGCTTATTGAGTTTTAGTAACGCTGTTTTGTCCCCCCTCACAATTTGATTACAGAAACTGAAGTGCTCAAGTTTTTTTTTTTTAATTTTACCAGCAACATAATTTTTGTATTTATCAAGGGCATTATGTTCACTCTGGGCACTGAGACGAAGAAGTTTGTCTCTTCTGTCTTTTTAATGACTGTTGAATCTCACACTGTAGAGCCACAATCATGATGTGTAACAAAAGTGAGTAGTCCTATTGTAAGCTTTAAAGCAATGCAGTTTTACCAAAATCACATGGATGAGACATCAAATAACTTTAGCATGGGGCGCAGATGCCTAGTGGTTTAAGGCGTTTCCCATGTATCTGGCCTGTGCCCCTTTCCTGCATGTGTCTCATCCCTGTTTCCGGTTCTATCCACTGTCTTCCTCTATCATTAAAGGCACTAAAAGCCCAAAAATACATTTTTAAGAAAAAATAATAACTTTAGCATCATACATTTCTTGTTTTGGATCTTTTTCTGTATGCCTGTCAGGCTTTTTATGCTGCAGGGCTGAGGGGGGTTAAAGCGTCTTCCTACAGATTTGCTAGTGCGGTATTGATTGTATAACATAAAGCTCTCCATCGTCTTCCTGCTAGCAGGCTAGCTAGTTCATGTTTAACTACACTCCTAAGTAAAGACTGAGTTTATGCTTTCTGTTATGCCACAGTTTGGAAGCATCTTTAGGAGGATGCAGCTGTTGGTGCAGTTGATCAGCCAATGAGTCTAGTAATGAACCAGTCAATCTTTGTTTTTGTAGGGCCAATTCATACCAGCAGATGGATTCGCCTGTTTCTATGTTTCTCACTGGCAAATTCATCTTGCAAAGCTCTTGTCTGAACAGTTTGAGCCCGGTTAGAAAGTGACAGGACCAATCAGCGTCAAGGGGAAGTACTTTGGGGAGCGGCGTGACATAAGCAAGCAGCAACAAGAGGCCGGTGCAATTATGGCGGAAGACATTAGCGTGGATGCTGCTATAGCGCCAGTTTTATCAGAACTTGACAACATTTTTTCATTAAAAGCAGAACAAAGAACAGCATTAAGTTGTTTTCTTTTAAAAAACGACGAGAGTCGTGTACTAAAATGTCTACAGCCACCATGGTTCGCGTTATGCAGTTCTCTATGGAGTTTAGTCCTTGGTAGTGGCTATTACGTCACATTTTGTTGCTGTGATTGGCCCTTGAAGATGAGACACACAAAAACGTTCATGCAATCACCCTCAGAGTTTTTTTCAAAGGCTCTGCCCTTTCCCAAACACTGTCTATGGTAGGTTTTCCAGATGGATGTGTGAAACAAATCTATCTGGCGTGTCAGGTTAGTCACTATTGACTCAGAGTTAGCAGTATCAAGACCCATTACATCATTACATCAATAATGATGGTAGCAAAATTAGCATTGACGGCTTTGATGCTAATGCGATAGAGAGAACTATTATTAATAATTATAGCCATCGAAGTAGAATTATTCTTAGATTCTATTGAACTGTTTTGGTAACAACAATAGAAGTCAGGACAATTTTGGTAGATGAGGCAGTTTTAGATGATCCACTGCTTTCTAACAAAACAGCTGTGTAAAATGATCATTTTAATACTAACATTAGCAAAAATAAAGCAAGTGAAAAGAAAGATTAAATACATAAAGGTGAAAATAGCAAAGCAAGTTGAACAGTTCCTAAATTTACTCAAAGATTTGAAATAATTATTGTAGTTGTAGATGTGCTTTTAGCATTTTAGCTTCAACATGCTTGAACCCTTTTTCATTTTTAGTGTTAAAGAGTGGCAGAGAGTTTTGTGCGTTAACTTTATTTAAATGAAAAGAGACACAGCAGATCTCAGAGTGACGCTGCCTCCATGACTGATTGGGATGCAGCTGCTGACAGGTGTTTGATGATTTTAATGATCCTGATTGTTTTGTCTTTCTGTGTGTCTGCAGCTCAGATTGAAATCATTCCCTGTAAGATCTGTGGAGATAAATCATCAGGGATCCACTACGGGGTCATCACCTGTGAGGGCTGCAAGGTAAGGCCGACAAAATCAGCTGACCTCTGTTCAAGTAAAAGTTTATTTGTATGGCACGTTTAAAATCACTACAGACTATCAAACTTCTGCAAAAACATTTTAATGATGTAGGTAAAAGAAGTAATCATATTAAATCACAAGATACTGGCAGATTCACACCCCTGCTGGTAGCTGAAAGCAGCAGAGAAGCTTATCCAGGCAGTGCATGGAGAGGGAGGAGAGATTATATCATCTGTGAGCTCCACCAGATGATATAAACCCAGACATGATGCATTTAGCATGTTTATGGCATGGGAAATATTTGGGTTTTTCCTGCAGCCAACACATAAACACAAATGATCCTGTGTTTAACACTGAGTGAGTATTACATGATGGAAGTCTGGACCCAGCCTAAAAACTGTGGCCACATTAACACCTCACAAAAGAACATCTGCTGCCCATTCGACAGTCTACACAGGAAACAGTGTGTCCTTTTTAGAGTGAAGTTAGGGGAAAATGTACGTAGATAGAAAGCACACTTAGTCGCTCTTCTACACGGCAAAAAAAAAAAACCAAACAAACGAAAATAAAAAAGTATACTTTTGTCTAATCCAGACAAAGGCTGGATGTCTTACCACCTGCTCCTGTAGTGTACGTCCTCCACTCCCACCCTCATCCTTGCAAAGATCATTTACATTTAACATTAAGAATAATGACAGCAATGTTACTTAAAGTAGTGTTGATATTAATGTAATCAGTTAATTTATGCACCATACATGACGACTGTTCTCACCCTATTCTCCAGGCTCCAGATTGTCTCCACACATGTGGATGAAATGTGAAGATACTTAAGAACGCTTACAGATTGAACTACATTTTTGAGTCAAGAGGTGAAATTGTTTAACCCACCACTGGGAAGTTTTGTGTGTCATCTTGTTTAAATTCTGCGGTGCAGTCCCCACATCTCACACTTTTGCAGTGAGGCTGATTTGCATGTAAATGGGGTATTTTTTTAACAACTGACTTCACAATGGACCAGTGGCACAGAGTCGTTTGTTCTGTAACTCAGTGAGGGGTGTATTTGTTTTTTTGTGTTTTGTGAATTAATTTGAGTTTAGGACTTACTTGCAAAATTTTAGCAGGGAAAAGCCTTGCAGTCCTTCTCGCATGTATCAACATTTAAAATTTGTCAAACTGTTTGGCTGCAGAAGAACCGACAGATAATCTCTTATAAGATTTGATTTGCAATTTTGCATATAAATGACAAATAAAAAGACCATGTACCAGATTTTTGTCCAATGTATAAGAACTTTCTCGCATTTTGTTTTTTGCTTTTTATAGTTTGAAATGACGTTTGCCATATGAATGTAGCTTTTAACGTTGCTGGTTTATTTTTTTTTTTTTCATAAGAAATTTGAACATTCACAAAGATGTGAGTTTTTGGATTGTCATTCAGGTTGTTTGTACTCCACTGGGTCTGTTCAAAAAGACTAAAACAAGTGACTTCCTTAGTCCTTATTCCTTAACTGTGATGCAAAACATCACAGGATCGAGGAAAGGTGGGAGTAAGAGAGTAGGAAAGAAGAACCATGATGATAAGGGAATGTAAGAGCTCTTATCCAAGGCAGGTTATGAATGTTACGATGGTTAACTGTGTAAAAAACTACAGTTAGCCTTGATGGACTACAAATTGCTAAGGTTTTTTTTTTTTTTTTAACAAGGCAGCTTTAAGTCACTGTGGCTGAGAACATCTAGAACAGCTGAAGTGCTGAATATCTCTTGATTTGAACTTCCTTCATAGTCAGTATGAGTAGATGAATGATATCAGTCCTTATGTTTTGAAATGGTATTAACCATTTCAGACTGGGGTTGCCTTATAGGACAAGGTGAGATGCGAGGCATGCAAAGTTAAATAACTGAAATAAATTACTTGTTTTTCCTCTGAAAGCCCTGTTGTGGCATTCTAATGATGCTATCCACACATTTGTAGCTCTTACAAAACATTTTCTAGTGAGCCTTGAACTTGGGGGAGTTTCCGGGGTCTTTAAAGATAAAATCCACACCAGTAACAACAATGTTAGACGGCATTGTATCGATTTAAAATCCATTTTTTAGTTTTGTCTGTTTGTATCCCAGAATGCATTGCAACTGTGCTATGGTAACATCATGCTTTGGCAAACAATGCATGTGCACAGACTTTGAAACTGCAGAAAAGAGCCTGAATGATTCATAATAGAGAGAAAATGACACAGAGAGGCTGTGATTTGTCCCTCAGAGTCACTGCAACATAAACTGCTTTAAATAATGACTCAAATTCCCAAAAGTACAAGGACTTTTTTTGTAAAAATGAAAATATTTTCAAGACTTCTTATCACAGAATGATTGTTTTTTAATTCTTTGGTCCTAGAGAGATGGGAGAACAAGTCTGTGCAAACAAAAACCCTTCGTCATCAATGTTTACTGAGTTTAATACATAAAAATCTCTGAGTTTTAATTCAGTTGAGTTTTTTTGCGTGTGTTTATTGTCCCTTAACTTTTTTTTTTTTAATTTAAGTAACAATACTCCAGCGCACACATTATTAAAGCCCAGGTTGTCTTTAGATTAAGGATATTCAGGGCTTGACTGTGCCCTGCAGAGTTGATGTTTTACAAGCTTTAAAAGACTAAAAGTCCAGACGAGACATGATTAAAAAAAAAAGCTGATAGCTCCAAGGGTTAGTTTTGTTTTATTCTCCACCTATCAATTCTATTGTTAGTTCTCTTGTTTCTGTTAATTATTTAATTCTGCTCTGGTTCTGTTTTTCTTTCTGCTCATTATGTGAGAGGCACCATAAAACTAAAAAAAAAAAAAAAAAAAAAAAAAAAAAATTCAGTGGGTAGAGATAAATATTGTCTTGTCTTTCTTTCTTAATTATGATAGGAAACATAATCACCTCAATATGTCATTATTACCATTTAAACATCAACCAAACATCAGAAAGATCACTTTTAGCTGGCTGTGATTTATTAACTTTTACCAAACTAACTTTAATATTCCAAAATAGAAAAGCAAATGCATTTTGAAATATGCACTGATTAATTGATTGGCTATTTGGAAGGAAAAGAAAAGAAAAGAATTAGTAATCTTATGTGGGATGATATAATAGTTATCATGGCTCTTATATTCCTCTGCACATCCTTATTTCCCAGCCATTTATAGCATTATTTATCAGTTTCACAATGAAATGTATTGTTTGATTCAGTGCAAGTAACCCTTACAGTCACACTGATTGCTTGTGATCAATGTATGTCATCATGGCATGCCACTTTAAATGAAGTTGACACTAAGAATTGTGGGTCATCTTTCCCTCTTTCCTATGGTAAAGGATGGTCCAGTGTGACCTCTGCTAAAGGAGACGATAATTGAAACAATGAAGCTTCTTTCCTCATCATCTAGAGAATTCAAACAGCCCTTATCATGGCTGACACTAAAATGCTTCCAAGTTATTTCTCTGTTAGAAACCTTCCTAAGCAAAAAGGTATTTAAAACGAACCCACTGTCTTGTGAATTTACTGTCACACATGTTTTGCTTTATTGAGGTTATGTTTGGGACTTTTTTGCCTGTTATACAGGACAGCAAAGAGAGACAGGAAATATGAGGAGAGAGGGTGAGGGAAGATATGCACCAAACAGGGCTAGGATTGGGACTCAGTCCCACAACCAGTAGGCCTAGGACTCTAGCCTCTGTACATTTGCACCTGTTCTACCAGCTGAGGGTGGCATGATGCTGCTGCCTCACAGGGTGTTTTCGGACAGACATGGTTCTGGTTCTGACTCTGGTTCCATTCTGGAGTCTCAGAGCCTTGGTGCTTTCTGGCGAACCAGCCCGTGTTCACAACAGCTTGAGCAGAACCAAAGCTGGAGGACATGACGGACATGTATCACCACGTCCTGCTGTTGGTGCAGTTGATCAGTCAATGAGTCCATTTAGAATGAATCAATTTTTGTTTTTGTAGGGCCAAGTCATACCTGAAGTTATCTCAAGACACTACAAAGAGGCCAGGTCAAGATTGTACTGTTATATGGCCTGTAATAGTAAAGACCAGACAGGGCTAGGATTGGGACTCAGTCCCACGACCAGTGCATCCAGAACTCTAGACTCTGTATATTTGCACCTGCTTTACCAGCTGAGGGTGGCATGGTGCTGCTGCCTCACAGGGTGTTTTCAGACAGACACGGTTCTGGTTCTGGCTCTGGCTCTGGTTCTGGTTCCATTCTGGAGTCTTAGAACCTTGGTGCTTTCTGGCGAACCAGCCCGTGTTCACAACAGCTTGAGCAGAACCAAAGTTTGAGGACATGATGGACATGTATCACCACATCCTGCTGTTGGTGCAGTTGATCAGTCAATGAGTCCATTTAGAATGAATCAATCCTTGTTTTTGTAGGGCCAAGTCATACCTGAAGTTATCTCAAGACACTACAAAGAGGCCAGGTTGAGATTGTACTGTTATATGGCCTGTAATAGTAAAGACCAGCGTTAATCACCATTGGCTCAGCACCAGCAGTATTAAGCCCTGTTACAGTGGCTAGGAAAGACCATCCCTTTAATGGGCAGGAATCTCGAGCAGTGTTTCCTGCTGTCGTGGTATTCCTTTTCCAGTTTCTTGAGTTAATAATTTGGTCTGGTGTTCAGGTGAACCCAGCCTTCACTATCTCTTCCACAAATTCGGCTTATAACTTGTCCCTCCTTGGACTACTCTCCAGCTTCACCTGGAATTCTGTCAGTGCTCAGATCACTACCAAACATTTAGTCTCCCCAGCCGCAAGTTTTTGTCCATTTTCTGCTCTTCTTTACAACCTAGGAAGTGATAGGCCAACTGATGATGTCACTATGTGTGGTTCCAGCTGAGTAACAACTTTTCAGGTTCAGAACCAATTTTTTTCCGTGTTTGAACATGCCAGCAGATTCAAAATTAGGTTCAGGAACCAGAACTGGCACACAGCCCTGCCAGTCTGAAAGGCCTCACAGCAAGAAGGTTCCTGGTTTGAATGTCAACCAGGGCCTTTCTGTGCAGGACTTCGCATTTTCACTGTGTTTATGCTTGGGTTCTGGCTCTGGGTTGGAGTGTGACCATATCTGGTTGTTGTATCAGTATGGCACCCCTGTGATTGACTGGCATCCAGCCCAGGTTGTACCCTGCCTCTCGCCCAATGACAGCTGAGTTAGGTTCCAGTCCCCCGTGACTTTGAACGGGATAAGCTGTGGAGGAAATGGAAAAATGGATCCACCAACTGAGCTGAACTAGCACCCATGTTTTGCTTTATAATTTTAATGTTCATCCATCCACAAATCCGCCCACCGTCTACACTCCTTATCCCATCCAGAAAGAGAGACAGGGTCCACCCTGGTCTGGTCACAAGTCTGTCACAGGGCTGATGTGGAAACAAACAACCACTCTCAAGGTTACTCAAACCACGGACCACTAAAGGCACCAGTTTACATAATGAGCATGTGTTTGGACTGTGGGAGAAAGGTAGAGTTTTTGCAGTGTATGTACATTTTTCAGAAGCCAATCATATCTTTGCTAAAGGCATGACATGATCATTTCCACGATGTCTTCTGAGATTGGAAACTTGAAAGATTTCTTCAGAACAGCTCAGGATCCATCTTGACTGAGTTTGATATTGAACTAGAAATTTCCATGCGAGTGCTGCTGAAGATGGCCGCTAGAAATGGCTCACAGCTGAGATGTGATTTGTAAATTTCAGCTAAAGCCATACATTTTGAAATTCCAGATTCATAAATTGTTTTGAATCTCTCTCTCTGAATAAACCAAGCATTCTTTGATTATTTCAACAGAAAGATGCCATCATCTTCATCAAATTCCAACACAATAACCTAATGCTGTCTCTGTTTCACTACAAGTGGGAAGATTCTTGTTCTTAGTGCTTGACTGTCATAAACAGGAGCAGAGGAAACATTTGATACTCACTTTGGACCATCAGTAACAACCATTTGGCACAGAAAAACGCTCTTCTTGTTAGATTAGCTTCCCAAACAAGCCTGTGTGCTGAGCTGCAGCAGCTGTTGTCTGCAGCTGGAGGCTCATTTCACAGCCAACCAGCAGAGGATGGAGATTTATCTGTGTACAAATACGAGGGAGAGAGGAGGAGGAGGCTTATGGATCGTGAATATGGGGGATCTTGGCAGGAAAGAAGCAGGAAAATGTATCAACAAAATGAGGCTTAATATGTTTTAAATTTTCTAGAAATGAGAGGAAGTCTGACCATAGTGTGACCAAGTGAAGACAGCTGGATGTAAAGTAAGATCTAATGTTTCCCTCTTCTGTCAGGGTTTCTTCAGGCGGAGTCAGCAGAGTAACGCCGCCTACTCGTGTCCTCGCCAGAAAAACTGTCTGATCGACCGAACGAGCCGAAACCGCTGCCAACACTGCCGTCTGCAGAAATGTCTGGCTGTGGGCATGTCCCGAGATGGTGAGGAACACAAACATATTAGACAGTGGTTAATAGTTACATAAAACTACCAGCCAAACAGTCAAGGATTTAAGATCATACAAGATTTTAGTCTGCAGGAAGTCAGAGCAGTCTGTGAGCAGTGTGCTTCCTGTATTTTTATGCCCTGTTTTCATGAATAAATGAACTCTAACTTGCTACCTCTCTCCTTCTTATACAGCTGTCAAATTTGGTCGAATGTCAAAGAAGCAGCGGGACAGTTTGTATGCTGAGGTGCAGAAACATCGCCTCCAACAGCAGCAGCAGCAGCAGGGCCCCCTCCACCTGTCCCACCCCAGCCTCGGAACACCTAGTCCAGGTGAGGCTGAGCCTCTGTCCCCGCACTACAGCCTCTCCTCCACCGGGCTCACAGAGCTACCAGATGATCTGGGAGGCTACATAGAACAAAACTCACCTGAAGGAGGATCTGTGTCATCTAAGGTCTGTAGTTTTTACCCCTTTAAGTTGTTTCTGCAAAAACATTACACTTAAAATCATGAATTCCTCTCCATCCCTTTGTCTGAACCTTCTCCTCCACATACAGGCAGACTCTGGAGGAGGTGGAGGGGACGGTGGAGGTGGGTTCTATCTAGACTTCCAGCCCTCTCCAGACCAGTCAGGACTTGATATTAATGGCATTAAACCAGAGCCGCTGTGTGACTATGGATCCAGTAATGGCTTCTTTCCATACTGCTCCTTCAGCAACGGGGACACATCATCTATGTCTATGGCTGAACTCGGTAAGATGGCGACAACAGCAGAATGAGATACACAAAACACACTTTTACCTCAATGATAAAACCACAAAGCTCTGTCAGGTGGGAACAGACTCTCATGTTGGTTTGAAGCAGACTCATAAATCAATCCGTGGATGGTGAGAGCGTGGAAGCTGTTGAGTAAGTTACCTGTCTTGGCAGTGTGATCCGTTGATCCCACTAACTGTGAGGCTGAGATAAAGCAGGGCTTGCACATGGGGCAGTGGGATTGCTGGGTAAGGCAGTGTGGAGCTCACTGTATCTGAGCGTACAGACAAAAATCAGAGTCTTTTAGACCGTGGTCCTCCAGGTCTTTCCATGCTCTTATATGGGCTGGAAGCTGGCTGATGGCCAGAGGTGCCATTGTGACAACTTCCCTTCGCTGCAATTTTGGGTTTTGTTGACATGTCTATGTGCCAGTTGGGCTTTTATGGACACTTTAAGAACACCTGAAGTCACAGGTGGGAACTTTAACCCAGTGGATAACTTCACTCATGGTGCAAATGTGTCTCACATCAAAAACAACATCAATCCACCAGAAGCATTACCAAAAGAACCCCAGCAGGATCACAACAGGTAACAACTAAACACTTTTAAAATACAACTCTGCCCAAGGGCATGATGGGAAACGGTGCCCGGATTTGAGATGGCAGTTGGCAGAGCTTGGATCAAGAGAATCTTTAAAAGTTGAACTCACACTGGTGGATCAGCACTCTAGCACTCCAACACTGAAGGCCATTTCATTCATGTACAGTGCTTAACAAGTTTATTAGACCACCTGTAATATTTGTCTCAGAGACCATCCAGCATCATGAAGTGCTTTAATGCGGACTCTTTCATTTTCAGTCAGCTCTCCACGTTTTACTATTTTGAACAGGAATGAGGAATTTCAAACTGAATTCACTTTTTTATAGCCAAATTTGAGCCGATTCACTGGGCTTCTCTGAGAAGTCAGAAATGAATCAAGCATAACATTTAACCACTAACACTAATTTTTCTGTTCAGGAATGCAAGTAAATAACTATAATTTGACATATTAATCAAGAAATATGAATGTGCTTTACTATTTTTTCAGTTTTTTTGTAAATCAGTAAATTTGAAAATTCATGGATAACAATTATATTTTAGCATCAAACATATCATTTAGGTTAAAGAGCTTCTAAATATTAGTGTATTAACCATTGCAGAATCATAAAAAATGGTTTTGGTAATTACCAATGCTGTTAATTTAGGGCAGCTGTGGCATAAACCTTACTTTGGTTAGGGTTAGGGTGGTCTAATAAATTTGTTAAGCACTGTATATTCCTCATGGTGCCAACAGATGGCAGCAGTCAGAGAACTGGATGAAGCAACCCCAGCAAACATCTCTTAGCTCACTCTGAAACAAGCTGATTCTCAGAGCAGGGACATGGATAGTGTTTATCTACAGGCTACAGGCTAAAAGCAAAGATACAGGATTTTTTCAGGTTTCTGCAAACAGCAGGAAATAAGCGATACAAACACAATCTGCAGTGATGGTGTAAGAAAGGTTCTCCACTTTTACAGATAATCTGGTGGTGTGTAAACCTCACTGAAGCTAAGTTTAGGCTCGACAAAACCCAACAGTTTAGATTTATATCTCTATGTTCTGTGGTTGTCAGCTGATGTAAGCAGACGTTGTTTTGCAAGGATGCAGAATTGATATGCATGGTACTGCTACCAGTGATTGCTGCTACTGTCCTGAGCTTTTTTGTAAGAATCCAGAGAAGCTAGGCATCAAAACTGACAACCAAGGTAGACAATGTGTCAAACTATTGCAGAACCAGGCACAAAAATGTGTGAGGAACTCTCTGTGAGATCATTATATCAGGAGACTTTGTTCAGGTTTGATTCACATTGTTATCTCCATGAGATACAAAATCTGTGTCTTCTCCTGGTGGCATACGAGAATCAGAATCAGAGAATAAGATAATTTTACAGCATACGGCAGAAGGATAAGGAGAGCTAGAGGGAAAAAACTACAGAAAAAACAAGGAAATATCCTGAAAGCAGTGAGAAGGAGGGTAGAAATAAAACTAGAAAAGTGGAAAGAAGCCACAAAGAGGAGCTGAGGAGACAGAGACACAAAGTTAGAGGGGGAAGTGAGGGGTGAGCAGATACAGAAAGGTTTCTGTTTTAAATAGCAGGAGGTTGGAAACTCATCTTCAGAGCTCATTAAAATCTCTGTGTGGTAATTAGCCGTCTGTTAATTAGGACCAAGTGGGACGGTGCGGGGCACTCGATGGGGGAAATCATCTCTTTACTCTCCCTGGAGATTTTTTTATTCTGTTTTTTTAGAACCAAACATTTACCGTGTGACTCTTCTACCCTCATCTCAGCATCCAGGAGCTGTGTCGGCTGTGCCTTGTTGTTTTGGTCTCTGTTGTTCATCCATTCATTCAAACATTCATGCTGGAACAATTAGCACAGAACAACAGTTACTCTGTGTTCCTTCTAAATTATTTCATAAGCACATTTGGTTCACACAGTTTAATACAGCATAATAATATCAGGTAAATGAACCAGTTCTTCTCTGAGCCACAGAACATGTCATGTTGATATATTTAAATAAGTATTTGTGTTTTGAAAACAGAGATAGCCTTTAAAAAATGGCAGATATTTGCTGGTATTTGCAACTTACTTTTTAAGGTTTTTTTTAATATGCATGTCTTGAAGGCTGTTTGCAGTCAAGTCATCCTGATAACATACAAGTCAGAGCTGCATTTGTTTTCAGAACATTTTACACACATTGGGGCAGATCCACCAAAGAATAGCTGTGAAAATGGCAAAATAAATAGTGCCTGATCTACAGAGCATGTGCAGAGGGGAAATCCATGCTAACCGCACACAAAATGCAGGCCTGCCCACCTGAGAAAACAGTGCCCTTCTTATTTACAAGTATGTTAATGAGAAGTAGAAAGAGGAGTATGCAAACTTATTTCACTCACATGTAAATCGCACCTAATCCACAAAGGTTAGTGCTGACTGATACAGGCAGAAAAAGAGGTGCAAAAGACACCAAATGACACCAGGTATTAAACTGGCACAATTCCCCCCTCACTCCCTCTTGTTTCTCCTCTTTCCTCCCCAATCAGTCTTTGCTATGTAAAATCAACTTTTCATCAGCAAACATTATTTATTTATTTTTTTTAAGTGAGCTGAAGTATTTGTGTAGTTAATATTTCACAGTTTTAGATCAAACATCAGAGGCGTCTCAATACTCAGACACCTTTGAATAAATCAGCTCCATGGTGAAATAAAAAGGTTAACAGAAGGGCTTACCCCTTTATGATACAACTCTTTGTACATTATTAAAGCTATTAATCTGTAAAATGTGTTTTTTACACCAACATTGTTTGATTTTCTGGACAAAAGTAATCCAAGATATTTAATCCTGCTGTCAGACAGAGCAGGAGCTGGATAGGCTGATGTTTCTCTAGTATTTTATTTGTTCAATTTTATTTTAAAGGGAGACAGGGTGCACATACATATGATGGTAAAATTGTCTTGGTGAAGATATTAACAGCATCGGTCCTGATTTGATTCGGTTTTGCTGTAAAAGAGTGTAAAGAAAACTGTAGTGTCTAACCCGCAATTTCCACATAGGATGACTGCCCCGCGCAGAGAAGCGTCACTGGTTTGGTCCACCCAAAGGTGAGCGACCTCGCCCCTGGAAGCGTGTTTGGAGCGCTGTGCCATGGCGCGCAGCCCTGATCACAGGGCAGAGAATAGTATGTCAACAGCGGACTATTTTACCTTTTGGACTTAATTTATCATCCTTTCCGGTTTTAGTCCATGATATTATTGTTTCCTCCATTGAGTGAGTACATTAGGAAGTTAAAAGGTTAATGTCTTCTGAAAGGATCTGTGGTTTTATGTAAAATTCTTTGGCTAAATGTCCTCAAAAGTTAACTTTTCCTCGCCAATGGCGCCGTTGCAGCTCTGTGACCCACTGACCTCTCGGTGACGCTTTGCTCTTGGATGAGACGTAATGTTGATATCATGATGATTTGCGAATGAAAGTCCATGCATTGCGTTGTATTTTGAAAGAATTTAAGATAATGATATATTCTACACTTGTGACTTCCTCTTCTGGAGCTTTCTGATTGATGGGTATTGACCCTGTTTGGCAGCGGCCAGCGCTGAAAATAGACCTGCAGTGTATCTCGAACAGAGCAGAGCAAAGTGGGGCTCCAGGGACGCGCCGCCGCCACCAGGTGTGGAAATGCTCTGATAGACTAGAGAGGGAGCGATTTGCTCCGCAGTACGATTCGCCGGCAGATCGCAGAGCGGTCGCTGTATGTGGAAATTGGAGGTAATGAAAGACTGATGCTGTGTTAATGAATCTGTTCAATATAATCATAGATCTCATCTGTGTAAACATGTGGTGTGAAGCTTTTAGACTGTTTCAGTCTGAGCTGCTGTTTTTTCTGAATGTATTAAAAACATCCTGAATATTCAAATTAATTAATTGCTCAAATATTGATTTATGCAGCAGGAAGTGTAACACCAAATAAATGACTTCTCTTAGCTATGACTGACCAGTGACTGATTTCCAAACATATTAGATTGTCTGATGTTAATTTGTTTTATGTGATGATGTAACATCAGCAGTGGCACCTGTGCACGGTCAGTGTGTTTTCACTTTTTTATCCAGCCTCTAGGTCCCACATAATCTGTGTTTTCACTGCCTGCCTCTGCAGGCACGAATTCTTGGTCTGAAAATTGTGTTTTTATTATTTTTTGTTATTTCTGTCCCGCTCTGCCATTGTGGTGTAGTGATCTAAGAGCAAAGCCAGTGATGTAACACTTGGCCTGTGGCAAACATGCACTACACTCCATGTTTGCACCTGCATGTCATAAGTGCACATTCTTAAGTGGATTGGGTGCAAAACAGGAGCTATATGTGGGTGCAAATCCTGCACTGGTCTGTGCTTTAATCACGGTGAAAAAATCATAGTGGATCTGCACCATTGGGTATAATCCCCTATTTACAACTAAGTGTGTTCCCTGGGGGTTATCCACTGTTTCTAGTGTGAAAGAAGTAGATGTTAGACCTGACTTAGTCCTGTAGACCTCCTACTCCTCATCCAGCCAGATAAAGGGAGACAGCAGTCTTGAGGAGTCTTGTACAGAGCTAAGAGGCTAGCTCCACCTCTTTAACAGCTTTTCACCCTTCAGCCCAACCAGCTGACCCTACCACAAGAGCTCGCTCATGTTTGAGAGCCAGTTTCCTTTTTCTGTAATTTAAAACACAATTAAAAAGGCAAACTGGAACCAAAGGAAGAGCTGTCTGGGAGTCACTAAACCAACTCTCCTGTCTGAGCTGAGACAAACAGGCTGGATCTCAGAAAAGAGACAGATTTCCAAGCACAACAAGAAAGGCTGGGCGACCATGGGCTGTGGAAACAGGCAAGATCAGGGTTTACTATGCCAGACTGGACTGCTTGGTGGAAATCGACTGTATAAATGTTTGTCTGACCCTGCTTCTCCAGACTTTAGACAGGGATTTGAATCCATTTCTGACACTGTGTCTCTGTGAGCTTTTTAAAATGTTTCTTCCTGAAAGCATCACTACTTTTGGTGAAGCTCAAGGTTTCTCCATTGTACCTATTAAGACTGTATTTTGATAGTGCTTCTACAGAAAGCTCAGTGGACCAGCCAAAATTCTCAAAAAACTCAACTAACCTTTCATCTACCTGGAGTTCCTTATTTTCTCTCAAAATAAAAGCAGGTCTGCATCCAAACAGGAAGTTGGTTACCCTTAGTTTTAGACAGGACAAAAGTCCTAAATGAAGCAAACACCAGTTGAGAACCACTAATCTTGAGATCTGCTGAACTGATGAAGTATTAAATGAAAATTCAAAACAATTACTAACAGTGAGAGGTTCTGAAAGCTCTCAAACAATCAAACAAACTGCTGCTGTGAGTGTGTGAACGCTCTGCAGGCAGCAGGAATAATATCCACAGGCTAACAAGCTCTGAGTCTACAGTCTGACTCTGGTACATGAACAAATCTGCTGAGCCACTAAACCCCTGAGCAGTCTCTGCATTATTAGCCGGAGTTTGAGCTGCAGTTCTACATGAACAGGAAGTGTTGAGGCACTTTTTGAGAGAAAGCTAAACTTTGTCACACAGTGCAGAGAGAGTCTGAAACACTATTTGATTTCTGGTATTTATTTTAGAAACATTTGAAAGCAGAATAGACTGTCTGAGAGTCTGACTCACTGAGGGATTGTGTGGCTTCTGCACCTGAAAATGAGCTAATAAATCAAAAACCCATGTCTAATTCACATAACAAAAAAAGTGTGAAATGCAAAACAAATGCATAACAATATCCTCCTCATGGAGGGTGTCAGTTGTTGTTTTCTAGAGTGATGTCAAGTTATTAGCCTGCATCAGCCTCTATTATTGCACTTTAGTATGTATTGCCATGTATTTATCCCAGCTCCATTATCCAGCATTGTTCCATTGTTTACCAACTCTCTGTCACCTCTTTGGCTGCAGATCACCTGGCTCAGATCATCTCAAAGTCTCACCTGGAGACGTGTCAGTACCTGAGGGAGGAGCTGCAGCAGATGAGCTGGCAGAACTTTCTACAGGATGAGGTGAAGAGCTACCAGAGCAAGGTATGTTTACTGCCTTTAACTTTTGACACTGGAGGGAACCAGCTTTAACAAAATACATGCATGATGATTTTTTATCTCTCTGTTTTTAGTTAAATGTTTTCATTTTAGGTCTTCATTTCAGCCCTGTTTTGTAAATTGCTGAGAAAATGTCCCAAAATTGTATCTAACAAGTATTAATTCAGAGATGCTCAGATATGAAACCTTCACTGTTTTCTCTTCAGCCACAGGAGCTGATGTGGCAGCTCTGTGCAGTGAAGATCACTGAGGCCATTCAGTACGTGGTGGAGTTTGCCAAGAGGATTGACGGCTTCATGGAGCTGTGTCAGAATGACCAGATAGTGCTGCTGAAAGCTGGTGAGAGAAATCACATGGTATCAAAAAATGTTAAAGTACCAGAAATTTAGACTACTTTTGCGGTATTGACATCTATGAGGGGAACCTCCCATTGAGAGCATTTGGGAAGGGTAGGACTTTTCAAATCACTTGGAGGGTGATTCAAAAAACATTCTGTTTTTCATAACGTGAGACAGTGTCAACACGTGCACAGCTCCAGCACTAACCTATGAAAAGCGGAGCTTGTAGGTGGCTAGTATTCATGCTGAAACCTGAGATGTGCAAATAAACCTTCTCTGTTAAGAGAAACCTTTGATGTGGCTCTTTGCTCTTATTTAAATAACGTAATGTGGTTGAGGTCTGATAAAACTCACTTGTCTACAGCTCCATCCATGCTAATCACCATTTACAGTACAACTCAACTCCACCTTTAATGATGGCAAACTCAGGCTGACACAGGTTGGCAGACAAGCAAAAACATCTTTTTCATCATGAAAAGCTTTCAGTGTGGCTCTTTGCTCCTTATTTGAAAAAGACACACGGTCCAGTTTAAAAAATAACTGCTGCTATACTGTAAACTATAGCTACATCTGAGCTAATTGCTATTCCAGTCCAAATTTATCACCTTAATGTGGATTTTTCTTCCGCCTAAAGTAGTTCCAGAAACTTAGACTTTTTTTATCCAGATTGTTTGATTAAAACTTCAAACAAACTAATTATTTGAATGCATAAAATAATAAGTATTTTTCCATCAAATGAGCATGGAAGTTTGCATTATTGAATTACACATTTGCATGCATGTCTGTGCTTTTCCTGCAGGCTCTCTGGAGGTTGTCTTTGTCCGAATGTGTCGGGTTTTTGACTCTCAGAACAACGCTGTCTACTTTGATGGGAAATTTGCCGGTCCTGATGTCTTTAAAGCTTTAGGTGAGAGAATACCTCACCACATTTTTCTGGCGTTTTATGCAGAGTCGTATCATGGTCTGTAGTTTACTGGTAATCTCAGTCATTTTGGCCCAAACTGTTAAGTACAGTCATCACACCAGTTTCATTATAGAGAGAAGAACAATCAAAAAATGGTAAAATTATCAGGTTTTTCTCAGCTTCACTAAAGCTTAGTCTTATGGAGCCCCCTAGCTGTCAGTGGTAGATACAAACATTTACACGGAAATCAGAAATAGATGAAATTCAGTACAAAGTGCAAGAAGATGTGTTTAATGTCGAACAGCTATTGTTTTTGTCTTTATTGATATGTTTGTTTGTCTGTGTTTTTCTTCAGGTTGTGATGATTTGATCTCGTCAGTGTTTGACTTTGCTAAAAGCATGTGCTCGCTGCATCTGTCAGAAGATGAACTTGCTCTGTTCTCAGCGTTCGTTCTGCTCTCTGCAGGTAAGAACTTCACCTCAGGTTTCTTTAACTTTAGAACACTTGTCTCACTCTTTTCTGTTGAAGATTTGATTATAGTGTGAAGGCTGATCATGGCGTTTATGTGTGCTTCAGACCGGTCATGGCTGCAGGAGAAACTGCAGGTGGAGAAGCTGCAGCAGAAGACTCAGCTGGCTCTTCAACACGTCCTGCAGAAGAACCAGAGAGAGGACGGACTGATCAACAAGGTATCGATACAGTTATACAAGAGCAACAACTTTGAAATTCTTTACTCAACCTTAGAAAAATAATGATACTCTGAAGCAAGTCTTAAAAGTCCTGAGAGCATTATCAGTAGATCCCTGCAGCTGAGGCAAAAATGGCCCTTTACACCCTCTTGTGGCAAGAAACTGAACTACAAGCATTTCTGGTTCAACCTTGGATTACTATATTTTTGCATCTTTTTCTCAAATAAGATGTCAAACAGCATCTATGAACAACATGAAACATTCCTTGACATCCCACATC
Source organism: Cheilinus undulatus (assembly GCF_018320785.1). Taxonomy (NCBI): domain Eukaryota; kingdom Metazoa; phylum Chordata; class Actinopteri; order Labriformes; family Labridae; genus Cheilinus; species Cheilinus undulatus. The sequence continues at coordinate 7,074,526 of NC_054865.1, forward strand.
ACCTTATTCTTATCCAGTATTATTTTAAATGTGTAATAATGCTGAACTTTTCACACTCTTGTCATTCTTCTTTGTTCACCTCTCTTTTCATCCCTTCCTTTCATCTTTCCTTCCCATTTTCCTCCTGTTTCCTCTCCTCTCTTGCTCATTTTTCTTGTTTTTGCTTCAACCATTTTTATCACTACACTCCTTCATTCCCCTCCTTTGTCATCTTCTCCTCCACTCCTCTTCCTTCTCCCTGTCTCTTCCTTGCTCCTTTTTCCTCCTTCCTCATCACCTTGGCCTCTCTCCTGACCCCCTACATCTGTCCTTTTCTCTCTGTATTGCCTCCTTCTTCTTGTCATTTTCTTGTTTCCTCTCCTTTACTTTTCTCTGCCATCCTCCCTCTCCTTCAAACCATTCCTTCCTTTGTCTCCTTCCACTTTTCTCTTCAACCTTTTTTTCCTCTTCACTTTCTCCTCCCTTATTTGCCTCCCTTTAATTTATTCTCCTCTTTTGTCTCCTCTTCTTACCTCCATCCCTTCCTTCACATCTTTCCCCTCTCCTCCACCTCTACTTCTTTTCTTCCTTTTGCCTCTGCTTCTCAATCCCCTCATCGCCCTGTTTCCTCTTCCGTTTCCTTTCCTTTGTTCTCTTTTCCTTTCCCTACCTTTCCTCAACCTGCTGAACTGAACTTTTCCTTTCCTAATACCTTAACCTTTCCTTTCCTAATCTTTCCTTAACCTTTCCTTTACTATCCTTTCCAAAATCTCCCTTTTCCCAAACCTTTCCTTAACCTACCTAAACTGAAACTTTCCTTTCCTAATCTTCCCTCAACCTTTTGATATCTGTCTTTAACCTTTCTATAACCTTTCCTCTCTTAAACCTGCTTGACCTTTCTTTCCTTAACTTTTCCCTTTTTCCTTTTATTTCCACATCCTTCCCCATCTTTTCCTAAATCTTTTTTTTTACCGAACTTTTACTTTCTTTTTCCTGCTTTACCTTAACCTTTCCTTTCCCTTTTTACCATTCCATTGCTTTCATTCCCTTAACCTTTCCATTCCCTTACCTTCCCTAAACGTTCCCTTCTTTCCTTTCCTTTCCTTTCCTTTCCTTTCCTTTCTATAACCTTCCCTTCTTTTCTTTCCCTTCTTTCCTTTCCTTTCCTTTCCTTTGATTCCATAACCTTTCCTTTCTTTTATTTCCTTTCCTTTCCTTTCCTTTGTTTCCGTAATCTTTTCCTTTTTTATTTCCTTTCCCTTCCATAACCTTTCCCTTCGTTCCTTTACTTTCCTTTTGATTCCATTCCATTCCATAACCTTTCCCTTCTTTTCTTTCCTTTACTTTCCTCAACCTTTCCCTTCTTTTCTTTCCTTTACTTTCCTCAACCTTTCCCTTCTTTTCTTTCCTTTACTTTCCTTAACCCCCCTTATTTTATTTCCTTTCCTTTCCTTCTTTTATTTCCTTTCCTTTTCTTTCCATAACCTTTCCCTTCTTTTCTTTCCCTTCTTTTATTTCCTTTCCTTTCCTTTCCTTCTTTTATTTCCTTTCCTTTCCTCAACCTTTCCCTTCTTTTCTTTCCTTTACTTTCCAAAACCCCCCTTATTTTATTTCCTTTCCTTTCCTTCTTTTATTTCCTTTCCTTTTCTTTCCATAACCTTTCCCTTCTTTTACTTCCTTTCCTTTCCATAACCCTCCCCTTCTTTTATTTCCTTTCCTATCCATAACCCTCTCCTTCTTTTATTTCCTTTCCTTTTCTTTCCATAACCTTTCCCTTCTTTTACTTCCTTTCCTTTCCTTAACCTTTCCCTTCTTTTCTTTCCTTTCCTTTCCTTCTTTTATTTCCTTTCCTTTCCTTTCCTTCTTTTATTTCCTTTCCTTTCCTTAACCTTTCCCTTCTTTTCTTTCCTTTCCTTTCCTTCTTTTATTTCCTTTCCTTTCCTTTCCTTCTTTTATTTCCTTTCCTTTTCTTTCCATAACCCTCCCCTTCTTTTATTTCCTTTCCTTTCCTTAACCTTTCCCTTCTTTTCTTTCCTTTCCTTTTCTTTCCATAACCTTTCCCTTCTTTTACTTCCTTTCCTTTCCTTAACCTTTCCCTTCTTTTCTTTCCTTACCTCTCCCTTCCATTCCCTTCCTTTTTGCCTCACTCCCTCCTCAGCTCCAATGTAAGGTGTCGGCGTTGCGTTCACTGTGCAGTCGGCACACAGAGAAGCTGTCTGCTTTCAGAGCTGTTTACCCCGACATCGTGGGGACACACTTCCCTCCTCTCTATAAAGAGCTGTTTGGAGGCGACCTCGAGGTGACTCTGCAGACCGACGACTGAACTTTGACCCCTCCAGAGCGGAGCTGTGAACCGAGGGGAGCAACGCTGCAGGGCCCTGGAGGATGAGCGATGACTCACGCTGCTGTTGCACTTCTATTCCTGAAGAGCTGAGTCGACAAAAACAGAGATTTGAACTCTTTCTTCACCTCCTCCTGCTCTCACGGCTCTGGGTTCTGATGCAGTGAGAAGTCAGGCTGACTCCCTCCTCATGCATTTAGACACACCTCGGATCAGGATGTTAGATCTGGAGACATCTTCAGTTTTCACACTGAATCCTCTTTGTTTGTCAAGACATCAGCACTTCTTCTACGAGTTTCTTCACCACGACAGAACAAGGAACATGAAAATGTATTTGTATGAAATATTGATAACAAGGTGGAGCTCTCCAGGCAAAAACAGCCCTCCAGCTTTTAGTTCCATCACTCACGAGAAAAACAGTTTACTTCTCTGGAGCAGGGTTTCTGTAAAAGTGGATGTACATCAAGCTTATATGAAATCCCCCCGTTTGACACTCTTTAGCCCTTCTTATCCTCAAAGGTAAGCCCTGACAGTGAATGCCTCATCTTTATGTTTTCACAGGTCTTTACAGTTCCTTTAGTGATGTCTATGGACTGTATACAAGAAATGAAACAAGCATCAGAGTTTGAGAGGTAAAATCAGTGTCTAAAGTCTTTAGCATTCTTTATGTTATAAAGTAGCATTTAAAGAAGGGATGGGTATGATTAATCTGACACGCCTGATAGACTGTTACATATCTATGACATGGGATTTTTGGTATTTGAGGGTGACTGGACGAGTGTTTTTTGCTGTCACATTGCAGGCCAAACCAGAGCAACAAAATATTTGTTGTAGTAGGCGTAAGCCAGCGCTGAGGAGTAAACTACATAATCCAGGCTCGACAGCAGGTTGAGGGAAAAGCTTTCAGCATGGTTCTTTAATGAAGAAATTGAGTCCTCAGTAAACTGCTGCAGTAGCTGCATCCTTAGGCTTGCAGTTGCTTCAACTCAATTATGGCTGTAGCTACCGCCTCCTTCTCTTTAAATGACACTAATTGGTCATTCTCTGGGCAGAAAAAAATGTTGTTGTAGTGATTACATCAAAGTTTTTAAGCAGTAAAAATATATATATTTACACTTTAATCCCCAGTGAGTTAATAGAAGTCAACATTAGAGCCAACTAATTCTATAAAAATTTGAAGTAACTGAAAACATGGTATTTGTTCAGTAGCAGGTACTTAGCCATTTAAGTTAGAACACCTGAATGTTACTCTTACATTTATTTTTAGGTTAACTTCACATTTTTAAGTTAAACTAAACTGTGTAAACTTTCCTACTCTTAAAAATGTATTTAAAGCAAACTCAAAACAACATGTTTGAGTACTCTACAGAAAGCTACATGCTCTTCAGCCTCTGCAGTTCTCCCTGATTTCTTTACATGCTTTAAGTTTGAACATTTATGCCACTCAAGGTGGGCCAACTTAAGGGCCTACAAGTGACAGTAAAAGGTGCACACATTGAACCAGGAAGTCCTCTTCGATCATGTTCAGTAAATCATACTCACAGGGGTTCTATAGGTGTAGTGGTTATCACGTCTGCTTTACACGCAGAAGGTCCTGGGTTCAATCCCTAGTAGAATCACATTATAATAATCATTTATACAAACAACTATACTGTGACAAAAGGACAAGATCAAACCTGGTGGTCAGAACCACTTTGTTAAATGCTTGGTTATTGGACAGCCCTCTAGTGTACGGTTCACACCAGAGGTGACTGTTTTACTATTGATGGCTGGAGAGCTCAGTGGTTTACATTGCTGACAGTGGCATGGGTTGTTGGAGGTTCAAATCCCAGTCAGAGTATGAGTGTCCAGTGTGGGCCATTGCGCAAAGTCCTGAACACCAGTCCCTTTGGATAAAAGCGTCTGCTAAATGACATTGGAAATTATTGTAACTGGCAGAATTCTCTGACTGATGCTGCGTTCCATTTGTCATCGTAACTCGTATTCCAACTTGCTTTTCCAACTTCTGACCAGAAATTGTGAATGGAACGCCTCTCCAGGTCATATTTACAAATGGGGAACTCGGTCTTGCACAGAGCACCCCAACCTCAATGTCACAACATGGTGGCACAAAGTATTAAGTGTAATAAAAACTTTGATTTGCGCAATGTGATGTTTAAAAGGTTCATCGGCTAGCAACTGATCAATGATGCTATAAACAATGACAAGCTAACGCAAGAACAGCATCCGTCATTTTTCCAACTTTTTTTTATTGATATGTAAAGCACATGCATACATACTTACAAACATTATTTACATGATTCCGTGGACATATGAATTAATACACTATACACTTATATACATGGGGTGCCTACAGTAGATATAATATTTACCAAACATATAAGTAAAAATCAAAATATAAAGCTTTTGACAGTTTCCATTTCCATTGTCATAATAAAAAAAACACATTATTTTCTTCTAACCGAACACTGGAGCCATTTTGTACATTATAAAGTTGATCTACATCCAACCAAAATAAGCAACTATGGAGACACTCTTTTTTCTAAGACTCCATGGTTATAACAAATGGAACACAAACAACTGTGAAACCTGTGTTTGCAGACAAATGTGATGTCATTCCCAGTTCTAACGTCCAACCTCTGGGATAAATGGAAAGCAGCATTAGCCAGCTACTTCACTGATGGTGCAAAAGTGTCTAATGCCCCAAAGCATTCTGGGTAAACACTGCAGATTAAGACACAACTGTCAAAAATGTGATTATAGTGACAGAAAGTGCTCAAAGTGGTTGTGTACGATTAATTTAGTAAAAAAAAATGTAAAATCAACCCAGAAAAATAGATGTAACTTTTTACAAAAAGTTCTCTTCCACACAGTTTAGTAAACTCTCTTTGTCATTCTGAGGATCAGCCTGACAGGCTGTACTTCTCTGAGTCGATAACTTTACTCATGGCGCAAAAATGTCCAATGCCCAAAGGCATTCTGGGAAAACTGCAGATAAAGAGATAGTTGTCAACAACTTAAGTACAGTGACAAAAATAATTGGAATAAGTACTATTTACTTTAAACTAAACATGTTTTATTAACTCAGAAAAATAGAGCAGAGACATTTTTTTTTTTTTGCTGTTTTAGACTTTTTAAGTCAACATAACTCATTTTTTAACCTTCAACTGTTCAGTCTCACAGTGTAGTCTGCTGAAAAGCCAGATGCAGAACACAGACACTGAAACAGGTAATGGATGCAATGAAAAATGTATAACCTGAAAGTCTCCGTTAAATGGAGTGTAGGGAATGAGCGGGAAGCCCGGGAATAGAGGCAGGCGGGCCAGGGGGAAAGTCTGACTAACCTGAGTCCAGGAAATCCAGAGATGAGAGTTCAACCAAGTTCAATCCAGAGATGAGTAGGTAAACAGACGGACACTTAAGAGTGAAATGGACGGAGTTAAGCTGTTTTCAGCTGTGGGGAAACTAAGATGAAATTTTCAAATTAACGCCACCATCACAAGAAAAGATGCGACACAGAAGCAGAACCAGGACTGATTTGTGGGTCCATGTCTGAGGTTATATTTTAATCTACCTTACTCATATTCAGTATTCAATACTCTAATACTGGTATGAATACAAATGCCTATTCTTAGCTAATATGGAAAGCTCTGGCTCTAAAAACCAGGATAATTTCAAACAGAATGCTAAACCTGAGGCTTGTTTTAGTTCTCATATACAGTTGATGACTCTGTCATTTGATCTTTCTTTATAAAGCTGTGCTACTCTGTTAAATATGTCTACTAGATCATTTATGCTCTTTTAGTTTTGCTATCACACTCGAGTGAACCACTGGGGATGAAAAAATATTTTTTAAAAGGGGCTTGATTATACATATATAAACATCTGTCAGGCATTTTCATCATCCAGGGCACAAAAGACTGGATTTGGCACTTACACATTAAATTTTCTGATGAATTAGCTTTTTTTTTAATTGAGAAAAATAGCTAATTTATTTTAGTTTATTTTCATGAGAATATTCCACTTAAAAAGAACACTTACTTTTGACTTTCTTTATCCAAACAGACACATTTATAATTCATTTGAACACCACACCATAATCTAGCCTCTTCACAGGCTTGTTAATTAAATACAACATTAAGGTTTAAGACTTTTAAACTTGGATGTAATTCTCATACAATTAGAAAAAATCGATATTTGTTTTGGACCAAAGCAGCAAAAATAGTACTATACTCCTAATATATATATATATATATATATATATATATATATATATATATATATACTTGTTTTTTGGAATTTCCATGTCAGTTCTTTTTCTCTAACAGCAGTTTTTTTTTTTTGGTTTGTTTTTTTTTTTTCAGTACAGCTAATAATTGAAATAGATGGAGTTACATGATTCAAAAAAAGAGATATCAAACTAAAACCAGGTGTACACTCTGCACATTTGTTCTAGTCAGACATGAATTTCGAGTCGCACGACTTAGTTGGAAGTCATGCCAACTTTAACTCTTGGATCGTGCATCATTTGTTGTGCAGTGTACTGGGGGGTACAGCAGTAAACCAAGGTTTTACTACAGCCAGACCAGCTGCTTTTGACTGATCGCATGGATTTCTGACATGTTTTCATGTTTTGGTCATATGACTGTACACAAACCCACGATGAGAACAGAGCCCTGAGCAGAATCCTCAACTTTGAGGCATTTTTCCTTCGTAAAATGTCAGACAGCATCCTAAATCACCATGAAAACAGCAGGAATGACTTTGTAACTTTCCCCAAAGGAAACAGATATGCAGGAAATATGCATACCAGTGGACCTCCAGCTGACACAGATGGAGACTCTGTTTGTGTATGTGATAGAGGGAGATAGAGAGAGATTTGCATCCTAATACTGACAGAAGACTAACTTATCAGAAAAGAAAAAGAAAAAATGTTGTGCACACATCATGGGGTATCGATGGGGCTTGAAATAAAGTCTATAGGACCTCAGGAGCAGAGACAAACAACAATGAAGTAAATATAGAGTTAGAGCCGTTTGTGGCCAGACACCCTTTTAAATCTTAGAGACAGTTTTTCCCAGATGCTGCAGTTTGCACACACACTCACTGATATAGAAAAAGGCCATGCTATAAAGAAAGTAAACCAAGCACTCTGAGCATAAAAAATGTTAAACACACTGAGGAAGTCTATTATTACGGCCAAATTATTTAGTGTGCATAATTTTCCCCCATTTTCTAAGAGCACCCATGACTGTTTTACTTTTCCTCTATTTTGTCTCAGAAGAAAAGACCAGTTTACAAATTCAAAGTCATCTTCTAGGATCTGTATCTTCCTCCTTTTGCTCCCAAAGGTTTCTTGGAGTAGTTTTGTGTAATATAGTAGTTGGTGTGTACCCCCATCTGGTGGCCAAAATAGTGAAGTTCAAGTTGTTTTCCTTTTGTAGGTTTTTCAGGGTTGTAGAAGTCAAAGCTGAATCCATCAAGTCTAATCATTAATCTTACCAACAACCCTCATGAATAATGGTCAATAATGAGTTCATGGAATCATTTCTGCGGCACTTTGTATGTAGCATCTTAAAAACATGCCAAGAAAGAAAGAAATATTACTCTGAATTTCTCAAAGCTCACATCATGACAGCAGTGTCAAAGCAACCTGAGTTAATTTGGGTTTCAACCAGCTATTTAAATCCAAGCAATAAAGCTAAATCAACAGGGTAACATTAAGAGCAATATCAAAACTATGCAGATCTAAACATGACTGAGAGGTAAAAACAAAACAATATTGCACTATAGTCTTTTACTGCCTGCCTAGAAGCAGTCACACATTCTTGCCCACTATTTGATTCATTTTCAGCAACTTAAGAGTTTGGACTGCAGACTACTGACTTGACTGTTTTCTCCTCATTTTGTTTAATTTAAAAATATACATAAAAACAAGAAGTAGAGCTCAGATACCCTGACGTTTAACTGTTTGTATGACTTTATCACAGATGCACCTACTGACTGGAGACTTTCTTAATACTTGTGATGCAACACATGTGTGAAAGCAACCAGATTAATTTTCAGCAAGACTTTACATAGACTGTTTTTTCTTCTGGACATTTTCCACACAAATGCAGGGCAGGTTGATATGAGAAGTCAGCAGAAAATATTAGGTAAAAAAAATAACGTAGGGGTACAGAAGAGGGTGATGATGTTCATATCTTCAAACATAGACAACATAGCGAATGGCCATTATGATCTCTGTGTCTTCAGCAGGTCTTCTGTTAAGCAGTTTGTAATTCTCAACTCTTTTGGTGGCATAATGAATGTGTGGAACTAGACAAATCATTGATATAAAGGGAGGTGCATGTGTGAACAACCACCTGAGGAAGATTTCAGTGGCAGCCTACCTGAGGTTTTTGCAGGCTTGTGATTGGAGTTCCAAAAGGCTGAATCCTTTATCTTGAATATGCAACACAGTGTCATTGACAGATGATGTCACTGAACAGGAAAGAACTCCTGATGGGTGTCGAGGAGCATTTTATTTTATCTTGAAACTGACTAGATGCTGTATGCATTCTCATTCCTGTTTGGGTCAGTTTTCATCACTTTGTTTTTCACTGAAAATAAACATGGCATATTTTCAGCAGACAAGTCAGAGTTGATGGATTTTGAGGGTTCCATTACTCATTATACCCCTTTACCTGCAATTTCCACATAGGACGACTGTGCCATGCAGGTTTGGTCTGACCAAAGTAGAGTGACCTCGCCCACTGGAAGCAAGTCTAGAGCACTGTGCCGTGGCACAGCCCTGATCAGTGGGCAGCGATCACGGGAGAACTGTGAGTTCACGCAGGAATAGATTCTGAATAAAACACAAGATGCTTGTGCCCTATAAAAAGGATCAGCGCTCAGAGAAGAAATCCCTAATCCATTACTATTTGCCTCCACAAGTCAACCATACAGACTGATGGGCAGTAAGAAACCCCAATTTACCAGGGTATGTCAACAGTGGACCACTGTACCTTTGGGGCTTAATTTATCATCCTTTCCGGCATAAGTCCATGATATTATTGCATCTTCCACTGGGTGAGTACATTAGGAAGTTAAAAGATTAATGTTTGCTGAAAGGAGCTGTGGTTTTATGTAAAATTCTTTGGCTAAATGTCCTCAAAAGTTAACTTTTCCTTGTCAATGGCACCGTTGTAGCTCTGTGACCCACTGACCTCTCAGTGACCCTTTGCTCTCGCTGCAGGATGAGACGTAATGTTAATATCATGATGATTTGCAATCAGGAGTCCGTGCATTGTGTTGTATTATGCAAGAACTGGGTATTCTATGTTTGTGACTTCCATATTTGGAGCTTTCTTATCGACAGGTATTGACCAGTGTGGCAGTGGCCAGCGCTAAAAATAGACATGCAGCATTTCATGAACGAAGCAGAGCGAAGTGGCGCTGCTGCCAGTCTGGAACGTCTACTGTGGAAGTGCTCTGATAGACTAGAGAGGGAGTGATGTGCACTGTAGTACGATTTGCCGGCAGATCGCGGCGTGGTCGCTGTATGTGGAAATTGGAGGTTAGACTTCTCATAAAAGCCTGCCATTTCAAAACACACCTGCTTCACAGTCTTGCATCGGTCCTGCAATTGTAGTAAAAGCTCAGCTATTATTATCAGAAGATTTACAAACTTTAATTCACTCACTATTTTGTTGCTAAATTGATGCAATGCATGTAAAATGAAAACGACTGTGGTCTTACCATGCAGAACTTTAACTTTGTTCAGGGTGCGGCCCTGCATTTGTTTGACTCATCCACTGATCACCTTACTGACTGACGCTGACGTTCTTTGCACTATTTCTCATGACGATCACCTTCTATCAGGTAATATCATCAGGGCCACTAGAGGTGACAGTAAATATGAGTTGCAATAAGCTCTTGCACTATTTTGACCTAAAAGGTTGTGTATTTGTTTGAACTGTCTCCTCAAATAAAGTGTCTGCACGATTTATATATTCATTAGAACAGATGTTCTATTTCAGCTAAGTCTGACCATGACACCTTCAAACATCAGGATAGTATTTAAACGCTCACCAAACTTTTAGATTAGCAACATAATGTGACTTCTATTAAGTTCTATCACATCCCTACATGCGTCTTGAGGTCCAAAGCCCAATAAAAATGTATTCTGGCAAAAAATGAGTGTAATTTTTGCCAAAACCTGAACATCTAGTAATGATGTTAATAAATTTGTATTGCTGTTTACTGTGTATAGTTTGATAATGATGGCATGTCACTGCAGAGTCTAATTTATAAGATTTTATTTGTTTTATGCTGTTTCTTGTGTATCATTGGCTTACCCTACTGTGTCAACCCCTAATGTTATCACATATGCTGATGACACTCTCTTCTAACAAGCAGATTATCAGTTTAGCTCTTGCTCTTTAAGTGATTTATGAATAAGTCTGTACAGGCCACATGCAGGAAGATACTGGTCTAGATGCCTATTGAGCATCAAAGTTTTTATCCGTTGATTAATATGCATCATAATGTATAATAGATGGTTTGATATGCACTGCTCTCCTTTAGATTTAGTTCAATATCAGAGAGAGCTTTTGTGTTTTTAACGTGTGTGGTGCTAGGTGACATTTTGTTAGCAGGGTCTTGATTTTATCAACTATGCCACATTGTATGTTTCCACACAGGGTAAAACATCAGAAGGAAAATTGTGTTTTTTAACTATCTCACAGAAAACGTGGTGTAAAGTCAGCCTCCACTGGTTACCAGTAAAAATCTTATCAGTTTGCTTTTTTCATCTCAACTGTCAGCAATAATTCTGCTTTTTGGGTGACTAAATTTAACGTCCTTCTTCAACAGTAATGTCAGGGTGTCAGGAATCTTAACAGATGTGCTTCAAGCCTCATATACAGAGACTATAGGGTTTCAGGAAGCCTAACAGCTATGTCATGTGCCTGATGTACAAAGGCTGAAGTTCTTGATGAAGACCTTGGCTACAATATAAAAATCCTTACCCAGTCTCTGATCCCTGTTTCAGACTCTATCCATGACAACAAATGCATTAAACATGATAAAAAATCATAATATTTGAAACCTATGTACACAGACATTTATTGGTATGGTCAATCAGTTTGTACTTCAATATTAAAATTTGAATTACAAAGTATTTCAGTTCTTAGACACATGGTAAGTGACTGCCCTCTACAGGTTGAAAGCAGGCTACTACAATTAAAGGGATATTTTGGTGTTTTTGAAGTTGGGTTATTTAAAGTGGGGGTATTATACTTTTCTGATTTTTAAAACATAAATATAAAGTCACAATGTTAGGTGTCCATACTCCACGTATGCAAATTTTCAAACCGCAAGATAGACAGCAGTAATCTTGGTATTAGCGTGTAAACTAATGAAAACGGTTTGTTGAAAATCTTGCAGAGATTCTACCGAGACAAGATTTTGGTGGACCAAACTGATGAGGTCATCACAATAGGATCTCCTGACTGGTTCGTGGTTCATCTGTGCTGCCAGCAAAGTAGAACAGATCGCCCCCACAAGGCCTTTTAGCCATTAGCCACTTCACAACAGAGTATTAAACACTTCCCAAACAGATACGTCCTGCTCTATCCTTCACTGCTGCTGCTTTTCTTCCCCCTCTCTCTCCAAACTATCAGGATCAGACTCCGGGTCTAACACGTACAGCGTATATCAAAATTCACCATACTTTACTCAGTCGGACCGGTTCATTAAAAGTTTTCAACTACTAGCATAATAACATTAGCCACATTGGAGGGCCAGGCACAAAACATTGAGTCCTGCTGCCGGCCAGCCTCCGGAAAATTGGCCAATCGGAGGAAAGCAAGTCCATGGAGCCGGGGGGGTTAAAGAGACAGCAGCGAAAAAGGAAGCGTTTCAGATGGAGGTTAAAATAAGGGTTTTTCAGGATGCCAGTGTGAGAAACATGAGGAGTTTTTTGAGCTGTAAACCATGTAAAGCTACTACATGTATCAGAGAGATGGTGTAAAGCCTTGAAAGAAGGCAAAATAACCCCACTTTAAGTTACTTGGCAAAAGTAGTGCTGTTAGCCTCCAGATATTTCAGTGAGTGTTGCCCTTCAAACAGGACACTTGAGGACGCTTGACTAATGCCACAAATGGCCACAGTTGCTCTATACAGCGAGTTTATTGTAAAAATGGGCCAAAACACAATGTTGGTGCAATTGTTCGCTATATCCAACATTTTTTGAAGTGTTTCTTTTTACCATTTTGCAATGCAAACTTTAACCACAGGCTACATGCACTTCTGCCTCCTGAACAGCTGCTTGTATCTGTGATCTTTGTCAGGAAACAAACAAAAAAAAAAAAACGGTTATGTCTGCTCAGTTTTCCACTTAAAAAGCTGACACAATGCTTTCAGTAAGTTAACATATCATGCCGACTGTAGCTTGTCTAATTATCAGCAATAAGAGAAATAAAGCAACAGCATGGAACTTACCTGGAGGATAAATGTCCAGTCAGCTCTTCTGGTCAGGGTTGGTTTCTACAATTTATCCTCAGAAAGTTGAAGAAGCTCTGTAAAACACCAGCGATTAGTAAGGCAGGGAACTCTGGATGGGGAGTGATGCAGGCTGCAGTCCCAGTTGTGACAGCAGTACCTCTCGTGGGCATGGTCTCAAAGTTTCCACACTTAGTCTCCATCTGTAAAGTTTTTCCTCTGGGTCATAAACTTATCCCCTCATTAAAACAGTAAACGGCATGTCATCATCACTCCAGTAAAAATCTTGTTTTACTTTTGTTATAGCTTACTTTGTTGTTGCTTCCTCAAATAAAGCTTTCAGACCAAATTAGCTGTTCATACACCCTGAGGCAGAAGAGCACATAGCCAGTAACTGAAGCTCCCATTGCAAAATAGTTCCAAACACAGAGGCTTTCTGGGTAAAAAATAAAACATTTTCAAAATAATTAACATAGTGGACGTTGAGCCAACATTTTTTTTGTCCATTTTTACCTAAAACTTGCACAGTTAGGCAGGGCAGCTGACCTATTTGTGGTGCTATATAGCCTAGCTTGTTCAAGCTCTAAATGAAGGGGCAACGCTCACTGAAATCTCTGGAGGGTAATGACACCTCTGCTACCAAGTACCTCAAACAACCCAACTACAAAAATGCCAAAATATCCCTTAAATTTTTCAATTTAGTGAATGTCACTCACTTTTCCACTACCATTACCTTCAGTAGTAGCAAACATTAACAGTATTTGAAGGTCAGTGCACACTTCACTTTTCTGTGCAATTACAAATGAACTGTTTTTCTTCAAACAAGTTTTATAACATGCATACCTGTGTCTTCAAACCTGCAGGAGCATACTGTTGTTTCCCACTCAGCTGGGTTGTGGTAAGTCTACCTGGAAAGAATCATACTACATCTAATAAACAAAAGCAGCAATGACTGTGAGATGTTGTAGCTTACAGGTGGAGCAGACATGTCTGATGCCTTCCTGCTCCTCATCCTGTTTGATTTATTATGGAGGTACCGTTTCAATTACAATGGTGGATGCTCCTCAGCTGAAACTTTGGGGTTTAGCTACCTGGTGATGACAGTTCTGCAGGGATATAGGTTTAAAGGAAATATCTGGAAAGGAAATTTACTTAATAAATAATTAAAATCATTCCCTGATTGCACAATGGGTCAGGTTTTTGGTGACCATGGACCCCACCATGCTGTTGGGCCCTTTTTTCACCTTGTGAGCATCCTTGGCTGTAATGTTATTGCTGGCACAAGTGTTATGATCAAAGTTAGTCTGCTCAAAGTTTTTTCCCCCTGAAGACAGGTTTGAATTGTTATTCTAAGTGTTTGCCAACTTGAAAGATTTGTCTTTATAAGAATATTTTTCTTCATAATGGTAAAATCTTTTCTTTAAAATAGCAAACACCTGTTTCAAGAACCGACCCTTAGAGAAAATTTGTGGGAAACCATCACACACTGTTTCACGACAGCTGGCGAAAGAAATCTAATTATGCAATTTTAAAGTATTTCCATCCTTTAGAATAGAGCAGAATACAAAGTAAATGGTTTCCTTCTGCTTGCAATGGCATCAGCTTGTCTAAGACTTTGTTTGCAGATATATGCGTTTGGAAAACTCTACATTCTTCATTTAAAGAAGGTGGCTCATTTACAAGAAAACACACTTTAAAACACAACACATGCATATGGAAAATAGACTATAAAACAATATAAAACAGATGCATTTGAGCTACATAAAAACAAGGCATCAAGTCATAGATTATCCACTTCAAAAACACAATAAACTTAGAATCACCGCCTAGTGGTTATATGCCATAAAATCACCAGACAGTGAAAGTACCGTGGTGGGTCAGTGAGACATTCAGGGTTTTTTTTTTCTGTAAAAGTGTAGTTTGCAGAAATCTCAAAATAAAAGGGCTGACCATGCTGTCTAAGGGCCCTGACCTTTGACCTCTAAAAATCTAAACAGTTCATCCTTGAGCCAGAGTGGACATTCAGGTAAAGCTTAGAAAAAAACTTCAAAGCATTCTTGAAATACTGTATTGACTGTGTTCACCCGTGACTCAATTGTTGACCTATGACCTTAAAGTTCTGGATAATTCATTCTTGAGTCAAAGTGAACATTTCTGCAAAGTTTAAAGAAATGTTATGAAAGAATTCTTGAGATGTCATGTCACATGCAAAACATTTACATTAATTGCCTGACACACAAGAATCACAAGACAGCCTGACCGTAGATTTTAGACGCCTGCTCTCGTCAACTCTAACTGTAAGACGCCGTCTCTTTCAGAATGAAAGTGACATAATTTACAACGCTCCAGTTTTAGATTTTTGTTTAAAAACTTGACTTTATTCATAAACAAAGTCTGGCAGTTAAAATAACCACATTTCAAACATCATAGACTAGCAAAATTTCAACATTAAAACTGAGAAAAAGGTCCAAAGTCTAAGTGAGGGCTAAATCATGAATAGACCTTTAGAAGGTGATTCATGGGGGCTTGTTTTAGCTTGATTTAAGCTACAGGTAACATAGCTCAATAGCAGCACAGTTAATGTTGCATGCACATAACAACAACACAAAAGTATAATGCCCCTGGCCTGGCCATCACAGCAGAGGCCAGGCCAGGGGCACAACCGCAAATTTAAGAAGTGGAAAAAGAACTTCCTCCTAGAGTCAGGGTGTCCAAACTACAGCCTAGGGAAATTCAATTCAAATTCAATAAATAAAATGACATGTTGCCCACATTAAAACATCAAGCTTGTGCCTGACTGGACTGTACATGTTTTAACACAAGGGGATGCTTCCACTTTAATCCTGTAAAGAACATTTTGACAATTAGAATTTATTGAAGTGTTTTCTAAATGATTAAACTGAACAAACTTTGTAGATGGTCAACATGTTGGCAACCGAAGTGATAACAATATCTTGATTTATAACACCCGAATGGATTATTGCAGCAAATAGCAGTACCAACACTGTTTTGGAGTGGAGCCAGTTGGAGCCAGGGCCTCCTGAAATCTGACTGCCCCCTCCTGTAAGTGGCCCTAACATCCCATTATATTTCTGCATGTGGCCCTCAGTGAGAAAAGTGTGGACACCCCTAGCCTGGAGGCTCTAGCCACAGCAATGTTTTGAATTTGTGGTGGGTCAAGAAAATGTCTTGGGTGGTTTCAGACCTTGATCTTTTACCTCCAAATTCAAATGAGTTCAGCTTTGAGTCGGTGTGAGGGTGGGCATTAATATGCGTTATTTGAAAAATCCTTAATAGCATTCTTGTGATATCATTTTCACAACTAAGACAGGAACATGAAGCCAAATGACTCTGACCTTTGACCGAAGTGGACAGCGTTACAAAATTTGAAGAAAGTTCCTTCAAAGTTCTTGAGATATTACATTTAAAAGATCATAATAGTGTCTTAGATGGGCCGATAGCTTAGAAACATAATGCCTCTGGTACTGGCCGTGGCAGGCAGAAATATTACAATGTTGGGAGCCCGAAACATGTTAGAATGAATTACCCTTAAAACTCAGCTATCAAACATATCCGTATGCTCTCATTACAGTTACACATACGGAACATTTAAAGGACAAATCACCCACTGACACCCTGAACATGCTAGAAGCTGGAAGTTTGGTAAAGAGCATTTACACAACTTTAACTGGAGATATGAAATATTCTAAAGTCTTTTAGTGAGTAATTAAACCAGGAGGAGGTTTACCTGCCCACTGTATGAATGTTAAAACACAATTTTCCTTTAAATGGTTCTATGTTATTATGATAGTAAAATATCATAGTAAAAGAATGTAATATCCCAGCCTGCACCTGCATCAGCGTGTCCAGCTGGGTCTGTTATTTCTTTGTTTAACATGTTTGATACAAAGCAGAGCTTCTGTATCAGAAATGTATAAAATAAAACTGAATAACTGAAACGCTTCTGTTTGTTTTTGGCTGCTGAATAAAAAATGGATAAATGAGAGGAGAAGGGAAAACAAGAAGGTAGGTAGAATGATGAGAAACCAAACTGATATGACTCCTCTGTGTTTTTTTTTGTCTCCAGTAGATGGCAGTAGTGTACAGGAGTAACCTGCAGTAACAGCAGAGAGCATGTTTCAGCAGAAAACAGGCAGATTAAACAGATTTTCCCCCTGACACACACCGCAGAGCTCATCACCAGCCCGGGGATAACACTCACACACAGCCTGAATGAGATTACCACATGTTTGATGGGGTTTGTATCTGCGTGTAGGATTAATATCAAGTTGAACATTTCAGTGTTTTTTCAGATGAGGAAAGAGCTGACAGCAAACTTCTCTGACAGCTGATGGACTCGCTCGGTTTCTTTGAGAATAACTGTGTTTGTTTGGTGCCCTTAACACAGAGTTTTTAGACTTCAGGACTACAGTCCTAACAAAACACATTTAAATGTTTGTAGCTTTCTATTTTAAAACTAAGATAGATAGATAGCGTTGTGCAAAGTCATATTTAAAATTAGTTAGCTCAAAGTTTAATTCATGCAGATTAAATGTATTAGTTTTCATTTGGGTGATGTTAAATTACGAAAAAAGTTCACAAAGATGCTACTACTGTGTATGTGTATCACTTTCCTAGTTGTCTGACTCCTCAAAGTGCTTTCACACTGCAGGTCACACTTATTTATTCACACCCGTTGACTCCTAATTCACACTCTGAAGGCTGCCATGTAAAGTGACCATTAGTATGAATGGTCTAATCCCATTCGCATGAATCCATCGGGCCATCTTCCATCACAAAGGGTGGCTCGGCTCGACTTGGTTTGACCCGGCACAACAGAGGATTCGCTTTTCCACCACTACTAAGGCCACGTCTAGAGCTGATGACTGAGCCCTCCTCCATCTCTGATCTCTACACCGTCTGATCTGATTGGCTTTACATCATTTTAAAGCAAAAATCTAAATGTGGACTGACAGCGCTGCACGCCGCTCTTTTCCCCTTCTCCCTCTCTCTTTCTGTGATCAATAAATGAACAATAATTTACGCTGCATAGAAGTTAAAGAACAGTCATCTGGTTATTGATTCATGGCTCTCTAGCAGAAAATGAACACAGTCATATTTTTGGATTGGCATGCTTTACTTGTGCCAGTTAATAAATTGAAGACTGACTCTACCATGGGCTAAATGTTTCAAACATCTCCAGCATTTTATCCTTAAAAAGTCTAGAATGTGTTTGTCTCTAAGAAGGGGAAAGGGTTTGTAATTATTAGGGAGAGAAAAAGTTGCAATCCTGGATCTGCGCCAGGTCTATGGGCTGAGTTTTGTGCCACTAGAAACTGAATTTGTATAATGATATTTAATTTGAATAGCATGATTTGAATTTGAATTTAATGTTTTTAAACTGAATTTATTTTCTTTGAAATTGAATTTATTTGCTTTGAAATTATATTTTATTCATTTGAGCATTCAACTCTATATTCCTTAATTCAAAAATTAAAAAATTCAATTTCAGTTCATTCAATTCAAATTCAGGTCTGCAATTCAATTTCCGTTCAGCGTGGCACACTGTTTATGTCATCCACTTCCATGACGAAGAGTAATCGAGCACAGATTCTCAACTGAGTGTGACTGCTGAAAATACAAGAAGAAGAACTGAGCGGAGCTGGTGCCTTTTCCATGATGTCTCAAGACCAGGACACAATAATCAGGTTTGTATTAAACTTAAATTATTCATATTTATCATCATTTACAGGAAAAAAACACAATGTAAGTCCTAATATTACTGTAGCTATTGGAGCTAGCTACTAATATAGCTTCAGTCAATGCGACAGGGATAGCTGGCTTACAGTATTTTCCTCCAGTGCATGTAATGCCCAGCTACTGAAGTAGAAGCCGGCTGGGGAGGGTAGTGGAAATTGTTCTTCTAGAACAGCCAAGTTACCTTAACGCCATTTAAAATAGATAATAGTTTGCTATTCTGTGCTCCGTGTATGAATGAGGCTTTTAAATTATGATGGAGCGTAACGGGCGAGGAGCGCCTCGCCAGAGGAGACTGTTTGGTAGTTTATTGATCACGGAAATTTAACTTTTATGAAATGAAGTAAAGTGCCCAGATGGTCAGTAAGAATCCCTCTCAGGTATAATCGGTCACTGATGTGAAACCCTGCGCTGTCAGACAGCCATTCCCCTGTTCATGCTTACCTGTTCAGTAACAGGTGCTACTGCAGCTGTCAGACAGCCTGTCTGCCCCGTTTCCAAGGAGACAAGTGAGAGAGAGGAAACGAGTAAGAGAAAGATTTCAGCACAAGATTGTGGTAACCGCGCGTAAAATGTTAAATTTCCACAAGCCTGCTGCTCATATTGTGCCATCACGCTCAAAAATCACTATTAGTAATTTTTGAAGGAAACGGGACAGACAGGCTGTCTGCTGCAGTAGCACATGTTACTGAGCAGGTAAGCATTAACAGGGGGAATGGCTGTCTGACAGCACAGACTGACTGAAGCTATGCTGAACCATTAGCTAGCTCCAATAGCTACAGTAATGTTAGGACTTAGAACAATGATAAATATGAATAATTTTAAGGTTAAAACAAACCTGATTATTGCATCCCTGGTCTTGAGACATCTTGGAAAAGGCACCAACTCCACTCCGTTCTTGTATTTTCGGCAGTCACGCTCAGTTGAGAATCTGTGCTCGATTACTCTTCCTCACGGAAGTGGATGATGTTAACGGTCTGAAACTGAATTGTAGAACTGAATTTGAATTGAATGAACTGAAATTGAATTTTTTTATTTTTGAATTTAAGGAATATAGAGTTGAATACTCAAATGAATAAAATACAATTTCAAAGCAAACAAATTAAATTTCAAAGAAAATAAATTCAGTTTCAAAACATTAAATTCAAATTCAAATCTTGCTATTCAAATTGAATATCATTATTCAAATTCAGTTTCTAGTGGCACAAATCTTAGCCCATACTGGTCTATCCTGATTTCTTGTCAGGATCGTGAGAGCTCCAGATTTGTGCAACAATCAGACCTCTGCTAGAGCACATAAAAGTGGAGCTTTTGTCTTTTTTTTTTAATTGCTGACGATGTTGACATTGGACCAGCGCTGTTCATAGTCAGTCCAAGCAGAGGCAGGGACAAAACGTATCTCCCTTTGGGCTGAAGATTTTTAATCATAGGGCAGGATATCAGAAGCAGAAGGGGGGCAATCTCCCCGGCAAACCTTTTGACGTTAACAACTTACTGACGTGAGCGTGGCACGCTTAAAGGCCGGGCTGGCTTGCTTTGACACCGCTCGAGAGCAGGGACATCTGGTTCTGCACAGCCTGGCTCAGCCAGATTGGTGATGGAAAAGCAAATCAGCACAGTTTGGCTCTGCACGGCCAAAAGTCACAGTGGAAAAGCCTTATGTGTGCCACTGACACAGCAGTGGGAAAAATTTGGGGTTAAGTGTATTTCCCAAGGACTCATTTGTAATCGCAATAAATGCCTAATCTGAATAAAAAAGCTTCATATAAACACTTCATTCACAATAAAATCCTCCAATTTGGGTAACTTGAAAAGAAAATTTATTCTGATGGAGAGGGGTGGTTTATGCTGATAGTCATGCGGATCTCTCAATCTAATCATCTCTCCTTGTTTTGGGTGATTTTTGTCACGTCTTTCCCGTTGACTGTGAAAGAATTGGACGAAGTCTGCGTGACATCAGCCGTCTGCTAACAACAGGAGGACTCAAACAGCTTCTGAAGCCAATCCATGGCAGCCTCTATATTGAAATCACTGTCTCAACCAAACTTTGGATCAACCGTATGGTAGACAAGAGCCCGCCCACTGAGCTTTACTTCCTGTCAGCTCAGCTAGCACAAAAGCAGGCCTTCTGGAGGTAGCGTCTGTCTGTCAAGCTATCTGTAAATCAAATGAGACGTGCCCTCAGTGCACAGTGAGGTTTTTCCAAAATATAATCGAAATGATTGTGGTACAACCCCCCCCCAATATAGTGAGGACACGTTACGTGTTTTTTGAACCAGGCTGTAAACCAGTTTATTTCTAGTGTATAATGGCTTTTTAACAGGTGTTCGGACAGGACATCCGGTGTTCCTGCCGCTAGCCTCAAGTGGACACTTGCCATATTGCAATTATTTGCTCTTGCTCATTGGCTTCATTTTTCAGGGCTGGAGGTTGCTGCTTGGTCTTTCCCAAGGACAGAACAGACAGAAACATGGGTGCAAAACAAAACTGAACTGATCTGTTTTTTACTTGAAGTTTTAAAAGAGCTCAAAATTTATGATCAGATTCAGACATGAAATCGTTGAACAATCCATTATTTTGCATGAGCAGGAGTTAAAACAAACAAGCATGTGCCAGCAGTTTATTCAAAACAAAGGCAACGAAGAATTTCTTCTCCTGTGCCAAGTTTTTGTTGGAGTTGACTAAAGAGATATGCTGTGCATGTCAGAGCAGTTTAATTCAGATCAAATATATGACGCATGAACATGCATATCTCAATTGGGGTGCATCTTTTAGCATCCATGTGAACAGAGAAGCTTTTAGTAGCTAAAAGTAAGGCCCCCTAGTGATGAGGCCATATGTAATATGTACTGTACTCTGCGTGGTCTGCATATAGGCAGTGGCGGGCCTGCCTATGCGAACTGGTCATGGGATTAATTCCTGAACCTAAAACTGTTTCTCTTTAGCTGTGCTGTGTAAATAAAGACCCAAAAATCCCCCCAAATAATCTTAAAATACCTGTATATAAACAAGAATTGATCCTATACAGGAAAGCAAGAGTACCTGGAAGCAGCCGACAACCTCCACTTCACACCGGAAGTCAGAAAATTACCACCATTTCTCATCTTTTTATACTGGAAATCACTAGAACTGAACGTCTTCTTTGTTGTTTTCTCCGCGTGTCGCCGCCATATTAATAGAGGCAAGTCCGCCGCATAAGAATATATAAGTAGACGAAAACAATGCAAGTTTTCGGGTTAACAAGTACAGAGATAATGTTACATTTATTTTAATGAATCGATTTATTATCAAAATTCACGCATCACTGAGCACAGAAATAATATGCGACGGGAGACTGGCTGGCCGGACGTCGGCGTCGCCGCACTGTTGCCAGAGGCAAGTTGCTACATCATTTAATACAGTAGACAAGGATTGTGCAAGTTTTCACAATAAAAAGCTCAAACGACGAGATTGCATGGATTTTAATGAATTATTTATTAAAAATGATCTATTTTGAAATAATAGCTGACAGTGAAACATAAAGGCAGAATCTGTTTTCTTTTATTTTCTCAGTTAAATGAAAAGATATACTCCATGATTAAAAAAAAAGATTTTCTGTATAATACAGTTCCATATATGTAAATATATTTTTCATTTTATATTCATATATACACATTAATCTGATCGTTTGAGCTTTTTATTCCAAAAACTTGCATAATCCTTGCCTACTGTATTGAATGATGTAGCGGACTTTGGCAGCGACATCAGTGTCCGGCCAGCCAATCTACTGTCACATATTATGTCTGTACAAAGTGATACTTGAATTTCGATCATAAATCTATTTATTCCAACTAATGTTATGTAATCGCTGTGCTTGTTAGTCTGAAAAGTCATGTATTTTGTCTAGTTGTATTTCCTTATGTGGCGGACCTGCCTCTATCAATATGGCGGTGACACAGGAGAAGACAATGAAGAAGACGTTTAGTTCACTTGACCTCCAGTATTAGAAAACGAGATATGGCAGCACTCGTCCGACTTCTGTCAAGTGGATGTCCTCAGCTATATCCAGGTCCCTGTCTCGGAAAGAGAGAATAGCCATGGGGTCAAGGTATACGAGGATAAGGCCCTGTGGTCCACAGTCACACCTAGGGTTATATATTAAAGGTAGACTATTTATCAAGCGGCAACCTCCAGTCCTAAAAAAATGAAGCCAATGCGAAAGTGCAAAAAATTGCTACACCGCGAGTGTCCACTTGAGGCTGGCTGCAGGAACACTGGAAGTCCCGTCTGCACACATGTTAAACAGCCGGTTTTGACACACAAAATAAAGTGGTTTAAAGCCTGGTTCAAAACACCAAACATGTCTCATTAGCTAGTGTCCTATTGTGCTCCCACTGTACAGGGGATGAATTCTTTTGCACCATAATCATTTGGATTATATTTAGGATAAACCTCACTTCACGGTGATTGGCGCGCCTCATTTGATTGACAGATAGCTCGGCAGGCAGAGGCTCCATTTCTGTCAACTGGAATGCTAGCTAGCAGGCTGAGAGAAAGTCGTGCTTAGTGGGCGGGCCGTTAGGTTGATCCAAAGTTTGGTTGAGACCACGATTTCAATATGGAAGTGTCCACGGATTGGCTTCAAAAGCCGTTTGAGTCCGCTTATTGTAAGCAGACAACTGACGTCAATGGGGTTTGTCCAATTCTTTCTACAGTGTATGGTATTCATGCACAGTCCAATAAGTGACATCTTTAGTTCACTGCATGCTACTTATTGAAAAGTTGATCTACAGTACTTTGATCTATAAGATGATCTGTAAGATCTATTTTGATGCTATTTTATTCTCTTGTGTTTTAATTCAAAACATCTTACTCAATGCAATATTCTTAAATAAAACCCTTCTATTATATGCACACCTAATGACAATATCTTGAGGCCCCTTGGAGCATAAAGCCCTTGGCAGTTGCTCCATTTGCCTAATGGTAAAACTGCCTGTCTGTATTCTGTGTATTTTGTCATGCTTAGAAGTACAATAATCACATCAGATGGGGGCATTAGTTTACATCTCAGCATGTATTGATGTTGATTGTGAAATCATTATTTAATAAACCAGAATATAATTATGTTTCTTATGAACACTGTAAATTTTTCATGAGGCTGAATGTAGCGACAATAATGCAATTATAAGTTATATTTGATGTTGTAATTAAACATCAGGTCTACTGCTCAGGAATGAATGGCCTCGCTCTTGAAATATTAAAAATGACTTTTATTATATAAAAGGTAACAGGCTCAGTAAGAGTGTAAAGTGTAAAGAAAACTCTGCAGGTGGATGTAGATAGTATCTACCTGACACAGAGGAGTTTGATATCTTCAATGCAGAGGATAAAATGGATCATGTCCGAGCTTTCCATAAACCAACTGATCAGTTGACCTTGAGACATAAGCATTGGGTAATGGCTGAAAGAACAAGAGCACTCAGATACAAGTGACCTAGATGATCTTCCTCTGCAGGGTGCCGGGGTTCAGCCTTAAAGTTGCAGTAAGAAGCTTTGGCATGAGGCAGGGGCTCGGCGTAGAGCCAGCATGCTTCCCAGGAGCCTTTCTCTGGAGGTTTTCCAAACACATAAGACTAGAAGGAGACTCCAGGATAGACCCATAATTTAATGCAGGGATCGAATATCTTATCTGGTCTGGGAAGTGCTTCACTATGCCTCAGGAGGAGATGAAAACACTGCTGGAGAAACAGACACGGAATACCTGGCTTGAATTTTGACACCAAGACCCAGCCCCGGTATGGATGGATGGATGAATGAGCCTCTTCAGATTCTGTTAGACTTGCAGGTAACGTGTTTTTGTATATTAAGATTATGCACAGCTATTTTTAAGTAAAATGGAATGGCTAAAGCATATGAGGAGTGCTTTTGTTGCAAAACTGTACCCATGCTACATGCAGAAGAGGTTTGCATTCAGGTTCTTATCCAACGCATGTCTGCACATCTAAATCAAACATCAAGTAGTCATGTAAGAGGGACTGCAGGTTACTTTTGCACATTAATACTAATAATTGTCTGATTATGGGTGTTGTTTGTTTTCATCCTTGATGTGAAGTATTTAACAAAAAAGAAGAAGGTACAAATGGGAACCAGATTATCTCAGTTGGAGCAGGCGCAGGCAAGAGTCATCACTGCACTGGTCATAGGATAGTTCCTGATTCTGGTGCTGTTTGGTGCATATTTTCCTGAATTCGCTCCCCCTCTGTCTTCAGTTGTCCAATCAAATGGAAAAAAAAAAAGTTTTATCAACATCAAGTCACCTCATCATTAGAGGAACTCAAGTTCTACGAGTAAAGCCAGGTGTACACTGTGCGATTTTCCTCCGATTCAGCCCCGAATTTTGAGTTGCATGACTCACTTTGAAGTCGGGCCAACTTTCAGTTGAATCGAGCATCGTTTCTCATGCTGTGTACAAGGGGGTACAACGGCCGACCACGGCCCGACTACGACCTGATGACCTACTCCCGACTGGTCTGAAGGATTTCTGGCATGTTTGATATTTTGGTCGTACGACTCCAGACACTTCACAGGGAGAGCAGAAATGCGAGCAGAATAAACAACTTTGGGGGGTTGTTTTTCTTTGTAAACTGTCAGACAGTGTCCTAAATTACCATGACAATGGCTAGAATGACTTTCTGATGCACCCCCGCTTTGATAAAGGAAATAAGCGAGCAGGAAATATTCCTACCTGTAGACCTGCGGCTGACACGGATGATTGTGTGTGTGGGATAGAGAGAGTTAGTGGGAGAGAGAGAGACTATGACTGGAAACACTTCACCCTCAGACCCCGAGGCTTTTTAAAAAGGAAACTCTGTGGGCTTCTTTCACAGTCCATCCCAACTTCACTCGCACAGTGTGAGCACTTAGGTCAGACATGACCGTTGGATCGTACAGTGTGAGCACACAACTCGTGCGCGATGGTCGTGCATCATAAGTGATTCAGTCACACAGTATGAGATGACATTCTGCCACGACTGACCTATGGTAGGCTTGAAATTACACAGTGTATACCCAACTTAAGGGTCTTTCCACGTTGGGTTGGATGTTTTTCAGATCCATAATCTGAAAAAAGGTCATGCCCTTGAACCTTGCACACTGAGTCATTTGTATTTTTATTTGCCTTCACTGTGAAAATTAAGAATGTAGCAAATTCTTTCGTACTGTTATCCTGTGGCTTCATCACTCCTTTAAAATCCCCTCTGAATCCATCCATGGATCTTCATACAGCACCCACTTAGGCGTCATAGCACTGTGCCAAGTTGGAGAGATAAATAATAACTTAAAAATTCATTCTCTGTTATGACCTGTGAGTAGGCTACACATGCTTGTCTTAATCTGTTATTTTTCCATGGTTGATATCCACATAATACATGGGCAATGGCGTCCATTTCTGATAGAACTACTGCTATCTCCATCCACATTCTCTCCACCATTGTTTACAGAATTGCAGTCCCTTCAACGAATCCACAACTTTAGCTATCGCCTCTTTGTCTCAAACGATGCTGACTGTTCGCCATTCTCTTGGTGGGCAGAAAAGGGTTCGTTTGAAACTTGGTAAGGTTGACCTGCCTGATCACAGACATGGAATCTGGTCAGTCCATCCGCTTCTGGACATTAACTGCTTTATGTTGAAAGTCCCCTTCCTGTTGTTGGTGATTGTCAAGGGTGCAACGCAGGGGATTCTAATTTGGTGCTAATTTATTATGGTTACCAGGGTGTCATGAGTGGAGCAGTTTTCGAGTAAAAGATGTTTAATCTTAGCGTATTGCACTTTTTCCTTTGAAATATCAACACAACATTCTTGAAACCTTGAGTTACAAACTTAATACATGGCTATAAGTTCAGTATTTGGTTCCACTGGGGATTGAACCCAGGACCTTCTGTGTGTAAAGCAGACGTGATGACCACTACACCATGGAGCCAGGTGTAAGGCAGCTCTGAATGATCAATCAATGACTCAATCACAAAGGTTAACATATACCCTTAAAGAAAGCACTCTATCAGGTGCCGTAACGTGGCAACGTTCTGAATAAATGTTCATCCATTTAACCTTACCCAGCCACGCTTTTCACTAAAATTATCAACATTAACTCCATGAGTTATAAACTCTGCACATGGCTATAAAATAGAGTTTTGGTTCCACTGGGGATTGCTGACTAATGCACCATGGAACTAACCTGACATGCCACATGGATTTGTTTCACACATCCACCTGGAAAACCTTCAATATACAGCGTTTGGGAAAGGGCAGAGCCTTTGAAAAAAAACTCGGAGGATGGTTGGATGAACGTTCTGTCTGTCACATCTTCATGGGCCAATCAGAACAACAAGTGATGTAGCCGCTATCAAGCTGCGCCCCTACCAAGGACCAAACTCCATAGCGAACTGCATAACGCGAACCTTGGTGACTGTAGACATGTCAGTACATGACTTTGTCGTTTTGTAAAAGAAGACAACTCACTTCTGTTCTTTGTTCTTCCTTTAACAAAGAAATTTCTTCAAGTTCTGATAAAACTGTCGCTTTAGCAACATCCACGCTAATGTCTTCCACCATAATTGCACTGGTCTCTTGTTGCTGCTTGCTTACGTCACGACTCTGTTGCACCAGAAAGTACTGCCCCTCGTCACTGATTGGTCCTGTCACTTTCTAAGCAGGCAAAAACGGTTCAGACTGAAGGTTCGCCAGTGAGAAACATGGAAACGGGCAGATCCATCTGCTTTGCAAGGTTACCATGGAAACCTACATGCAAGCAATTTTAACGGTCAATCAATCAACAACAACAAAGGTTATGCACTGTAATGAAATCACCTCATCAGGATCTCCTATAGTATACACTTGGATTTCATCAGATCAATCATGTCAGAAGTCCAATCGGTAGCAGCTAGTCAAGTTTCCACACATGTAAAGGGTAAATGGTTCCACTGGGGATTGAACCCAGGACCTTCTGTGTGTAAAGTAGACATGCGCAAACCTTTATACGCACTGTACTGCATACTGTCAGAGCACAGTCTCCACAGTCTTCATTTCTGAACACTATCTAGAGAATGTCTTTCACTGAAACAACACAAAATTCCAACATGTAAACTCTACACATTCCTAGGGCAGAACATTGGTTCCACTGGGGATTGAACCCAGGACCTTCTGCGTGTAAAGCAGACGTGATAACCACTACACCATAGAACCACATTAACTTGCCTGTTATTATTGGAATATGACACTACTCTTTAGAAAGGTGGCTCTGGGTTTTAAACCACTAATATTTAATCTAGGTCAGTGTTGCTTTTTATTTAAATTGTCAACAAAGAGCCCTGAACCCTTAAGTTATAATCTATACACATTGCTGCAAGGCAGAATTGTCATTTCAGTGGAACTGAAAGCACACCCTTTCATGTTTAAAGGAGACCTGATGACCACCTCACTACACAACCAGCCAACCCGTGCACAGATTTTGTGTGATTGTTCATGTGCTGGTGTTAAATTTGTATGCCTTGTGCAAACACTTCAATCCAAATTGCTCCTCCTGCTTTGCCACTTATAGGCCTTTTGTAGACACATTACAATGAAGATGTCTGTCACTACATTGGAGGGCTGAACTGGCACTGGTTACAGCTGGGTAATACGCATTCTAGTGTACACTTCCATGTTCAGGGTGTATTTGGGAACAATAAAAGTAAATGAAAGTAACAAAATAGAATTAGCCTACATGTCAATAATGTCAGTGACTCTGTCAAATGAAGTAATTCACCTTAAGGGGCTCACAAACAGAAAAACTTGAAATGACTGGACTTAAACAGGAGTTTCTCCACATACATACTTCCAGGTAGTCTACAGCACTGACTAAACATTAAATGAAAATGAATCTGTACAGTTCATACAGAAAGTATTCAGATCCCTTTTACTTTTGTCCTATGCTACAGTTGAAAAACAAATCTCATTTATCTACATTCAGTACCCATCATGACAAAGTGAAACCTAATTTGAGAATTGCTGCAAATTTCTGTCCTTTTGCACAAAAAAATAAAAAATAAAAAAATAGCTCAGGTGCCCTCCATTTCTCTTGACTGTTTCTGAGATGTTTCTACACCTTGATCCACCTGATCTTGTCTACCTGTGGTAAATTAAATTAATTGGGCATGATTTAGAAAGGCACACACTTCTCTATGGAAGGCCTCACAGCTGACAAGACAAATCAGAACAAAAACCAATCCAGGAGGTCAAAGGAACTGACTGCAGAGCTCAGAAACAGGATTGTTGCAAGTCACAGATCTGAGGAAGGCTGTCTCTGCTTCTGAAGGTTCCGAAAAGCACAGTCACCTCCAGAATTCTCAAATAGGTGAAGTCTGGCACAACCAGGTCTCTTCCAAGAGTTGGTTGCCGAGCCAGTTGGAGGGAAAGGCCTTGGTAAGAGAAGTGGTTCTACCCCAGTAACTTCCAGACCAATCAGAATCAAGTACTCACCAAAACTATGGTATAAATTTAGCACAACATTGTGTGAAGAAAAGCCCAATTCAGTTCATTCGACATGCACATCCGCGAGGAGGTCTGTGAGAAGAGGGGCGGAGCTACGGAGCTCAAACAGGGAGAAAAACAGGAAGGGAGGGGGAGTAGAGTTGATTCTACACGGCTCTCATCGAATGTTAAAGGAGACATCTTTAACCCTTTTAAGACAATTTTATATTGCTCTCAGAGGTCCCCAAAACATGCCTGTGAAGTTTGTTGCTGAAAAAAACACAACTGGATTTTTGCATGCGTAAAAACCTCTCTGTTTCAGCCCTGCTCAGAATGAGCCGTTTCTGTGACTGTAGCTTTAGATGTTAATGATCTGTCTGACTCCGCCCCTGACCACACCTCACTCAGGAAATGGATGCAGCACTCCTGATGTTACAGACACTTTTATCCAAAATTTTGAACCTGTTTGGGATTTGAACCATCAATCTCACAGACATGACCAGTAGGGTAACCCACTGAGCTATCCAGCATCTCAGCTGACACCTAAGAGGATCAGGAGAGGAGAGCGGAACTTTCCTCCAAGTGAGGGAGGGCCAACCAAACCTGGGGGCTGGTGCTTACGCCCCTGGTGAGGTCACTAGGTGTAAAACCTGAGAACAGCTTGTTTAAGCACACAATTTCTGAAAGGTGAAGAAAGAGAGGGGGAAAGGGAATGGATTTTTCTGGTACTTGAGGGGATTGTGGACAGGCCAGGGGCACACATTTATGTTAGAAAAGCCTGAAAAAGGGATTTTTGCAAAATATGTCCTCTTTAAGAACTAAGCTTTAATAGATTATATAGTTTAAAGAGGCTCTCTCTTTCCAGTTGTGCATGGACAGGACCCACCATAGTATTTATGCAGGATAAATTAAGGGCTGTTTGTGCTAAATCTGTCCGTGGAAAAAAATATTTTTTACAAGACTGATCTAGCAAAACATTTTTGTATTCATATGTGCCATGAAATTGCACAACTGCATGATTTTGATGACAAGGGGGAGGAATCACTCTGGTGCACCTGCATGTGATATAAAGGCGTGATCATGATGACAAAAAACACAAAAAAAGTGAATGTGCAGTACCATCCCTCTTGTAGAGACCGATTTATTGGGTTACTAACTT
Organism: Cheilinus undulatus; assembly: GCF_018320785.1. Lineage (NCBI taxonomy): Eukaryota > Metazoa > Chordata > Actinopteri > Labriformes > Labridae > Cheilinus > Cheilinus undulatus. The sequence goes on from NC_054865.1 coordinate 7,104,733, forward strand.
GGGTAAATCTCAGTGAGTGACTGTGAGAGTTGTTGCCATGAAAACGATGCATCGTCTCCTTCAATTGCAGCAGTGTGAACATTGCAAGCAGTTGCAAGTTTCAACTAGCCTTGTAACAAATTGGTTTGAACTGGGCCTAAGATGCACCTTTTGCCTTCCAGGTGAGGGTTAAGCTGGTCAGAATAGAATGTGTAACATCAGGTGTGAAACATCTATTAATAGGATAAGCCAATAGCGATGGTCTCTTTTATATAGCAGCCACCTGCATTAGTGAGTGAACAGGTGTGAATGAATAAGTTTGACCTGTGGTGTAAAAGGATTTTAAGTCATCAGATAATATGGAATGTGCTACACAAGCTAAAGTCCAATCACCAGTGAACTGCTGGCAGCAAATGAAGCTAGAATAATCGTCCGTCACTCCTGGAGGCAAAGACCATCATCAGGCAGAAGCTGATTGGTTCTGAGATCAGGCAGTCTTGATCTGACCAGTCTAATTGGTGACATCTAAAATCAGAACTGTCACCTGCAGTCTATGAATTCATTACATTTTCTCTTATGCAACTGAATGACAGTGAACTGTCACAGCACTGTGTCCTTTTTGTCTGGTGTTGGTCGACTCTTGTAAAACTTATTCTTACAAGTAACAGTGGGAATAAATCTGAGATAAGAGATTATTTGAGTGTGTGAAAATATGAAAGCTGTCAGCGTCTCCTGAGAGTGAAGTGATTGGAGGCAGCAGCTGCAGTGTACGAGGACCAGGGTGAAAATAGCCGTGAAGAGTAGCAATTGGCTTTGGCCTGGAGCAGTTACAGGCGTGTCATTGGACAGACACCATGATGTGATTTTATCAGGCCATCCGTACGCTCCTGAGTGGGCTGATAAAGTGATAAACCCTTGAAGAGCTCTGACACAGGAGGCTGACAGACAGGAGATGGGGCCTCGCTGAGCAGATAATATGATGGACAGAAGTGGACGCCGCGGGTGCGTGCGGGAGAGAGTGTGAGTGTGGAGGCGGGTGAGATGAGAAAATGGAGAACAGAGGATGAAGTGTGGAGAGTGAAAGCTGCTAAATGTGATCCATTTGAGGTGTAGGGCAGCCAGAGGGAGTGTGTCCTACAGCTCAGTGTTCTTCTCCTGTTGTTATCAGTGAGACTCTGTTCAGTCAGAGAGTTCCTCAAGAAAAAAGCTTCTCTGAAACAAACGGCATGAAAGTCTCAGCTCATCCAGGGTTATTATAGACACACCTGGCAGGCTGACATCTTTACCTACAGGGAAATTCTGGCTTTTTTATAGCCGGGCCTTTCTAGGTACACATTTTTGTTTTGAAATGCAGTTGTGATGAATGGATGGATGGATGGATGGATGGATGGATAGATGGATGGTGAGGGTTAGGAAGACTAATTCATAGTTTTTAGTTACATGAGGGGTGGCCCACTTAAAGAGCACCAAGGACACTCTTCAATAACCTCAATTCCATAAAAGTTGGGACAGTGTCTCAAATGTGTTTATAAAGTGAATACAGTGATTTGCAAATCCTTTTCAAACCATTTTCGATTGGATACAAGACAAAGAAATTGAATGTTCAAAATGACAAGCCTTGTTGTTTCATTCTTCTTATTATCCTTAGAACATATACACACATTTTGACACTTTCCAAAAAAGTTGGGACACAGAGAGGAAAAGACTGAAAGTTGAGTAATGCTGAATTAACACTGAATTTGATTCACATTGATGTAGATTGATTGGTAACAGCTGATAGTACCATGACTGTACTTAGAAGGACCTTTACTGAACGGCTCCATCATGCACAGTTAATGATGGCTTGTGTAGAAAAACTGTCCAGGAGTTTATAAACAACGTTCCTGGACATGCAATCTAAGGAATTTATGGATTTCACCATCTACAATCCATCAAGAGATTCAGAGAATCTGGTGAATTTCTCTGCACATAAAGGCAAGACAGACTGCCAGGATTAAAAGCCCATGACTTTCGGCCCCTCTGGTGGCACTGCATAAAAAATGGTGTCATACTCCATCCATCCATTCATCCATCTTCTTCTGCTTATCCAGGGTTGAGTCCCGGTGGCAACAAGTGAAGCAAATCAACCAAGAGTTCCCTCTCTCCCGCAAAACTTTCCAGCTCCTCCTGAGAGATTCCAAGGTCCTCCCAGGCCAGATTGGATATATACAATCCCTCCAGCGAGTTCTGAGTCTGCCTCGGGGTTTCCTGCCATTTTGGTGTTCCCTTAAGACCTCCACAGGAAGGCACCCAGGAGGCATCCTGATCAGATGCCTGAACCACCTCAACTGGCTCCTTTCAAAGTAAAGGAGCAATGGTTCTACTTGGAGATTCTTCTGGATGTCTGAGCTCCTCACACTATCTCTAAGGCTGAGACCAGCCACCCTCCTACGGAATCTCATTTCGACTGCTTGAATCCACAAGCTCTTTCTCATTCTGCCTGGCACACAGACCTGGTAAATGTCATACTATGATGGATATTTCAAGTTGGGCTCAGGAATGCTGCAGAGAATTACTGGCAGTTAACACACTACCCCGCTGCATCTACAAATGGAAGACTCCAGCATGCAAAGTCAAAGGCGAATATTAATGACTTCTAGAAGGATCATACAAACAGGTTTTGGGCAACATTAACTTCTATTCAGCATCTTTTTCAGGGATGTCCCCCGTGATAATTTTGGCAGCTATTTTTAATTTTACTCTTAGTTTTAGTCTTTAAATGAAATGCATTTCAGTTTTAGTCCCATTTTAGTCATTTCTATCCTTTTAGTTTTAGTGTAGTTTTAGTTGACAAAAACTCAAAACAATGTAGTCCAGTGTTAGTCCATAAAAAGTCCACACATTTTAGTCTTTATTTTTAGTCCAAGCATTTATTTTCTTGCCTAAATCTGTTACCAGATCATGGAAGTGTGATTTCTGCACTCTGCTAAACCTGGGGTCCCTGCTTTCTACAGCTGAGAGGCAGAATTGATACAGATGCATTGTTTTCTGACAGATTTACCCGCTGTGGAAAAATGTCACGGATTTTCAATGTCAGATGAAAACTACATTACATTTTAGTCTAGTTTTAGTCATCTTGACGAAAAATGGACTTACTTTTTGTCAGTTTTAGTCATCACAAATATATTTTCGTTTGTATTAGTCTAGGATTTTCATTGAAAAAATGTTGTTGATGAACATTTTTAGTCGTAGTTTCAGTTGATGAAATTAACACTGGATGTTCCAGCAGGACACTGCCAAACCACATTCTGCACCAAATACTACAGCATAGACCCAGACCCTGTGTCTTTAGCACTGGTTGTGCTGGAAGCTCAAGTTTTAGTACAAAGCCAGTGTAGTCCAGTGTTTTCAGCTCTTACTGTCCTCAGTTGTTTTTGTCACTGGTTTAACAGCATGTTTTTGGTGGTGGGAGGAAGCAGGAACACGCAGAGAGAACCCACAGGGAGAACATGCAAACACCACACAGAAAGGCCCTGACCAGGAAGTGAACCAGACAACAGTGCTAACCCCTGTGCCGCCGTGCAGCCCCTTTTTGGGCATATTGTTACCAAGAGTTTATATATATTCTTGAAACAATACAGCTTTATCAGTTTGAACATTGAATATTTTGTCTTTGTGCTGTAGTCACTTGAACATATAGTTTTAAAGGACTGACAAATGACTATTGTTTTTAAAAGACTTTATTTAATGTCCTACACAAAAGTTGGCACAGCTGATCAAAATGTACCTCTGTTAAGCATTAATATCTTAACAAAGAGGCTGACTTTGAAGACAGTGAACTCATTAATCCTCATATAAACTAACACAACATTAATGTTAAAACCTGTGATAAGGCAGCCGTCTTAGCATGTCAGTGATTAAAACAACACAGCTACCACAATCAGACCATCGAGAAATAATTCTGATCATAAAATTACAATTAAAACAGTCCTGCTTCATTGGAAAGTGTTCTTTCACTCCAAAAAGATTGAATCCAAACACATCATATCCATAAAGATCTTTGGATTGCTTCAAATCTGCAGATAATGGAAACATTTTAACACATTACCAGTCTCTGAGCTCTGTAAGTGTCTAAGTTCATGAAGGTCAAGCAGCTTTTCACAATAAAAGCGTTGGGGGCAGAGGCAGGCACTAATAGCTGTTGAAGCTGAGCAGCCCTTAGATTCACTTTAACATTTATAATAATGATAATACAATGATATAAGGCTTATACTGTAGTTGTAGCAGCTGGAGTGAAGTGGATCCACACAAGCAGGCCACCCATGCCAGTGATAAATGTAAGAGTCTGTGTGGTAATCATGATTTCAGTCCATGCAACATGATGACCTGTGATCCCTCCAGGTCTCTAATGAAACACCTGATATGGTGGTGAGGAGTTTGTCCTGATATTAGACTGACCCACAGAGATTATTTGCAGAGATCACAGAAGCTCCAGTTTTCTGCCTGATTTTTCACAGAGATTACGTCTGCCTCCAGAGCAGCTCTGCCTCGAAGAAATCTTTCTGCAACTAAAGCTACAATCTGCTCCCTCTGTTCCACCATGAAATCAGTCCTTCTCCACATATGCTTCACTGAGGCTTTATCAAACTGACAGTATGAAAATGCAGATAATCCCCAGGCTCTACAATGGACTTGGAGGCTATTTACAGTCCAGGTCTTTGCTGCTGCTCCACATTTGTTTGGTTAAGTGCGAGCGCAGCTCACAGATTTGGACGCGCGTCTCTCTCTGTCCACTGTTTGCTGCCAGGCTCTGCTGCCTGCCAAGTCCGATCCATCTCATTAACAAACACACCTCCCCTGTGATTCTCCTCCTTCGCTCGTTTCTCCTCGCTCCCTCAGCCTGTTGTCAGTGGGGACGTTCTTCTGTGTGTCACTGTAATTAGAGCTGGAGGGCTGGATGAAGGGGTTAAAGAGGTAAGAGAAGTGTAGGCACATGTAAGCTGTGTGTGTAAATCAAAGAGATTGTTTGGTCGTTACAGCTTGGCAGTGAATAGACGGGTGTTTGTGAATCTTGTTTGGCTGTGATGTGTTTCCTGTTTGTTGTAACTCTGGTCTATCTCAGCGTCTAATAGAGATTGTTTTCAGCCAGAACAAGGGCAGATAAAACAACGGACAGCTGCACAGTGTTAACTGTTTGTTTGGACAGCACCACTAACACAGAGGGAGTTAGCCAATGCTTTTCACAGCTGGTTAAGAGAACAATTTTGGATCTATTTCATCAAAGCTGCAGCCGTGAAGCCAAAGTAAGGGGAGATATTTGAGCTGGAGGAACTAGAAATAAAATATTATACAACCCTAAATCCAAAAATGTTAGGGTAATGTGTAAAATTTAAATAAAAGTAGAATGCAATGATTTGCAAATCTCATAAACCCATATCCACAAATGCCAATTAAAGCAAAGAGGAGGTCATTTGCGAACACAATCCAGAAACACCACTGACTTCTCCAGGCTCTTAAAATGGACTGAGGCAACATGGAAAACTGTTCTGAGGTCAAATGAATCAAATTTTTAGTTATTCTTTATCTTTCTTTGGAATCCACAGACGCCATGTCCTGTGGACTACAGAGGACTACATCCAGCTTCTTATCAGTGCACAGTTCTAAAACCTGCATCTCTGATGGTGCAGGGTTGCATTAGTGCCTATGGCGTGGGCAGCTTACACATCTAGAAAGGCACTGTCAATATTGTGGCAACAATTTGGGGAAGGCCCTTTTCTATTCCAGCATGACTGTGCACCAGTGCACAAAGCAAGGACTACATAGACATGGTTTGGTGAGTCTGGTGTGGAAGAACCTTTACTGGCCCTAAAAGAGTCCTGGGCTAAACCCCGCTGACCACCTTTGGGATGAACTGGACCAGAGATTGCAAGCCAGGCCTTCTAGTCCAACATCAGCGCCTGACCTCGTAAATGCCCTGTAGACTGAATGAGCACAAATTCCCACACAAAAACTCCAAATTCTTGTGGGAAGCCGTCCAAGAAGAGTGGAGGCTGTTAGAGCTGCAAAAGGGGGGCAACTCCATATTAAAGTTCATGCATTTGGGGAGCAGGTGGCCCAGTGGTTAAAGGCGCACCCCATGTACACGGCGGCTAGGGTTCGAATCCGACCTGAGGCCCTTTACCACATGTCTCTCCCCCACTCTTGACCCTGTTTCCGACTCTATCCACTGTCCTTCACTATCTAATAAATGCCCAAAAATAAATCTTAAAAAAAACAAAAAAAAGTTTATGCATTTAAGTAAAATGTCATTACAATCACTGCTGAGGAAATATTCAGGCAGCTCAGTCATTTTTTCCCTATAGTGTATTTCAATCAGGAGGGACTCAATACGAGTTTAACAATAATTTATTTTACTAAATGAATCAAAGAATTTTGCAAAGTCCTTGGCGATTAGACTCCACCATGATGATTTCATGTATTCAAAGGGGTCGTGAAGCAAACAGCAGGAATAGGTAACCCCCCATTGGGTCCAGACACTAATGGTGGTGTTGAGAGACGCAGGATCAGATAAGTAGATTTCTGAGAAGCTTCCCAGGAACCAGTGAGGTGGCTTAGAGGAGGAATCTGAGCTATGCAGAATTAGCAAGTGACCTGTGAGGATCTGGACTAGACGCTGATTCACTGAATGGAGGTGGCTGGGGTGGAGGAGAGTTGCAGCATCCACAAAGAATAACTGTCAAAGAGAATGAAAGATTTAAAATCTGACAAGTGCATGATGATTGGTCAAACGAGGTTGTGGCAGAATCTGATTAGCCGAGTACTTAGGAGAGTGAATGCCCATAATCAGCTGATCGTCAGAGCAGAAAGAGAGAAAGAATGGAAAAGGTAGAGATGTGAATGAGTGGTGAATGAAGAATGAACAGAAGCAGTCTTCCTGCTTGAACTTTCACTGAGCTCCATATCCCATGAATATGTGAAAAAAAGGTGATTTAGCAGCCTACGCCTCTCCATGTTTGTTCATCATTTAGAGGAAATATGACCAAAGGAAATCTCGTACCAGATAAAGATCTTCTAAATTCTGCCACCTCCATTTCACCTTTAGAGGTGTGCACACCTGTCTTCCTCCTTGTCTTTGTTATATAACTCTTTCTATGGTTATGGTGCTGCATGTTTCATCTGTATTTTTATCACACAGACAAAAAGAAACCTGTCAAAAAAGTATTCATCTTTGAAGAAGCGCCTCGAATCGAAATCATCTCTGTGAGCAAACAAACAACAATCAAGCGCAGTCATCTCCAAATAATAATGGCTGTGAAATCGACACAGACGGTGGAACATTTCTGCGCCGCGTAGATTCAATCCCATTTCTGAAAATCTGTTCGGATGACAAATTGTGGCAGTTAAAACGGCCGTGTACCATTTTATCTCTCAGCCTCGGTTTCCATCACCCTGATATGGATGTGTGTTTATATAAAGTGTACATTAACTTTGAGGAAAACTCAAATATCCCTGAACGCACAGACAGAGAGCCCTAAAGTTAACACCACAGGGAGATGGAGGTCTGAGAGAGGCTGGTTTCAGATTCATTTAAAAGAGAAATCCGACAACGGGAGGAAAAGAAAACAGACAAGCTTCTTTAAAAAGATATGTCTAAGCTGTCACACTACACAGAACATACTGAACTTTATTCACACTGCATGGTTTATCAGTAGCAGGCTGGGTTACTATTCCAAACACCTCCACAGAAATGGTGGAGAGTTTGCTTTTTTGGGCTAAATGCATATTAAATGTTAAAAACAAATAAAGCACGGGCAACATGCTTCCAGTCTTCACAGCTGATTTAAAGCTCAGCTCAGATAATATATTTATAACACAATAACCCCATTTTAGAAACGGGACAGTTGCAGGTGTGTGAACTGAGCCATCTAAGCTGGAATCTGGCGGTGATGGTGTTGCCTCTGATTCTGCTTGTAAAGTCACCAACTGTTGGTTTAAGAACACAAGGTACGTCATGTTTCAACAGCCAGTTAGCACCTCAGAGCCCAGACAGGAAGAGCTCCTTCTTCTTTTAGAGGCAATATCAATTTCTCACAACCAACCAGGAATCACTAGGAAAAACTGATAAAAGATGGGACACTGTGGCCTTAGGCTCACAGTATTAAAATGCACAAGTCCTAAATAGTTGCCTCAAAACAGCTACCATTCATAGAAAGTCTCGTCGGGATCATCAGCCAGTGAAATGGGAGAATTTATTCCAGATTAGTGAATGCCTTTGTAGTGAGATGTGACTGATAGGCGGGACTGATTGACTGAGAGCCCGAGCTGATTGGTGGGCCTGATTGAACCCAGGAGAGACTCTGGAAAGAGACAAAAGGAGAGAGGGTCTTGTCAGCTGGGTGATTACAACTTTAGCTTTCATACATTTACCTTTAAATATTGCACGTTCCAATGTTGTTAAATGTTTGACAGTGTTGACTGAGAGTTAAGTGTAATTTTATCTGTAGCCCATGAAGAGCAGCCAAAGGGTTTCTCCTTTTAATTATGATGCCACATGTGTGGATGCAGTGTACTGCAAATGTGTTTTGAGTGTAATTTGCAGTGACTCCAGTAGAGGGAGTTAGTTTGCCGTGACACAAAGGTATGGCTTAAAGGTACAATGTGTAAAATTCGGCATTTTAGCAACATCTAGCGTTCGTAGAATGAGCTCATTCGTTGCCAAAACATCACATCACTAAGCGACGGGAGCCTGTGAAGACCAAAAGGATCGTGAGCCGGACATTTACAGCAGTGACGAGGTGAGGGTTCATTCATTTTTGTAACCATTATTTTTATAGATTATAGGTCAGTTGTAAGCTGATGATTATAATTTTGGTAACTTTTAGTAACAAAAGCAAACATAGCGAATTAATGCTAATCAGATGTAGCCTCTGTAACGTTTCTAACGTTGTGCTTCAGATTCATTAAAACAAGGTAAAGAAGAGAGAGAGAGAGAGAGAAAGAGAAAGACGGCGGAAAGTTGGGCCGGACGGATGAGAGGTTTGTAATCTTATTTATAAATTATTTATACGCCTATCGGTTCTGCGCAATATTTACAATACCAACAAAATACGGGAGTTGTATAGCAACTCAGTGGTTTACATTCTGTTTTGGTCATTGAAGTTTGCAACAGCAGTGTAACATGACTCTGATCATATTAGCAGCACAAATGGTGATCATGCAGTGACATATATTTAAATAATGTAATGTTTGAGCATTAGACATGTTTGGGAAAATTATGCACTGCTGTTATGATCTTTCCTCTACAATGTCCTTAAGCTTTGAATTTACGAAGGCCTATCTATATTTTTATTACTGTTGTTTTTCAGAGACTTCTACCAGGATGGAATCATTCACATCGTCTAGCTCCACATCAAGTTATGAGGTGAGTTTTCATTTTTGTTACCATTATTACTTAGTTTTTTGTAACACAATCTAACAATAGCAAAGAAAAACCATAAAACAAAGTTCTGTAACATTGCTGACATTGAGCAACAGATTTGTAAGATTAAGCTCAGTTGTGTTGGCAGGATGTATATTTATAATCCATTTGCAGAGTGAGGTACAGGAGGTTAAAGGAAGAGGGCGAGGAAGAAGGCGAGGATTAGGGCAAGGAAGACGGCGAGGTAGAGGTGTGGCTGGAAGTAGGGCAATCAAGGGAGAGGAGCAGGTGAAAGGGAGGAGGAGGAGGAGAGGCTGGCTGCCCTTCAAAGGGACCGAAGGGAAGCAACTGAGGTTTGTAGTATTGTAAATAAAAGTATTTATTCATACTCCTCCCTGTTTCACATGATAACAGCAAAACCAACAATCCTGTGAGACAGCATAAAATCCCGTAATGAACTGCTATTATGACATTTCCTCAGTGATGTAAGCGAAACTTTGAATATATAGAGGCATATCTTTATTTGTTATTTGTTATTTGTTTTTTTCCTGTTTTTTTCCAGAGACTTCTACAAAACATGACCCTGGAGGAGCACAGGGAGCTCTCTGGAGAACTTCTACAGAGGCAGCCAGGGTTAATTTTTGATGCCTTGATGATGCAGCAGCGCAGGCATGGTGCTCCACCTTTAGCTGCAGTGCAAGGGGTACCATGGTGCACTTGTGGTAACTGTAGGGACATGCCTACGGACCGGGAGAGGAAATGCTGTGGCCAGGACTCAACAAAATGTTTGAGTCTAATACCACACTTCTCCCAGTATTGCCTTGATGATGGTGTGCTACGCATTCACAGGCAGTACCGGGAGGACATCACAGTATTAGGTGGAACCAGGGAGCCTGGGGATGACAACAGGGACCGTTACCGTTATGCTGCCTATAGGCATTTCATCTATTGGCAGCATGGCTCTTTGGGCCAGGGAAACTGGCTTGTCATCCTCAGTTATTGCGTTTGGAGGATCAGGGACAAGTTTCCTGATCCCTCTGGACATTACACCGGTTTCATACCTGGCTTCTAGGTTGCCTTCCAGGCCCTCTGGAATGCCAATACAGTACCACAAGTGCTCAGACACCTGCTTGTGAAATCATCAAATTGTATTACTTCAATGTATTACTTGTATTACTACACTTCTAGTTGTATTACTTTCTGATTTACTTTGGCTGTCAGCTGTATCCTACCATCAGGAATTGTAAACATCCTTTGAAAAAAATAAATGAAAACTTATGCTGTGTATTCAAATGAATAAAACGTAGCTGTGTTTAGAATACACATGAGCCTCAAATAGGCCATTCCATTTATATTGCATGTTGACTAATTTATTTTTGTGAGCAGTTTTGGTGATGTGAGCTAGATTATTCATATTTCAATAATAATAATAATAATAATAATAATTTCAATAATAAAATTGGAGAAAAGAGCAATTGCAATAACATTTGTAGTGCAATAGACAATTTTGAATACAAAATACAGTATGATGAACACAAACATTGACATGAGTCCCCCCACCCCCCAAAAGCAAAACAAAAAAAAAGCCAGGAGTGCTCTCTGTTATCAAGTGCAGTGATGTTCCTCGTCTTCGCCTGGAGCTCTTTGTAAGGCAGAAGCTGCATGAGAAAATGCTTCTTTAAAAAAAAAAAAAAACAGCCATTGCTTATAGTTAATTTACTTTATATATTTTGTAGAGTCATACATAAACTAAGGTTATCTAGTTAAGAGCATGGGTTAAAGGGTAAGTTATTGTGCTATCAAGACACATTGAAAAATGTCTAACTCTTACCTAGACCTCTCCTGACTTGTGTCTGCAACACATCTGACAGGGCAGGCGCAGGTATGGGAGGCACCAAACCAAGTCGCCTCGGTCATCCAGCCGAAGGCTTCTCCTTCGAGGCATACCAGAACCACTAGTGAGTCTCCCGTTGACAATTGATGCTTGCAGCTCTGGAATGTGGGCATAGGTTTTTTTCCGATTTGATGGTGTGCACACTGTATCTTCTGGCATTTTTCTTGTACAGCCTTTTGAAACTGTAATAAAAAAAAGATTTCATCCTGTCAGTATCAGTTACTTATAATAAGAATTGGCAACCTTTAGTGCAGATGTAAATAGATGATCATTGTAACACGAAACAAAATGTAAAAAATTGTCTCTGATAGAACTGTAAGTGTGAACATTACATCTGTTGTCCTTCAGCTGTCTTTGCTGTTGGCCTGTTTCGGTGGAAGTTGTAGTCCAGAGCTGCAAGAAGAACTCTCGCCTCATAAACAGGGGTACTGAAAGCATAGCACTTGCTGGCATACATGAGAACATGATTCTGGAATGCCTTTAGGTCTGAAGTTGTCCTGATAACAAAATAAATAAATAAAATCAGGACAAACCATTACATAGTGTGAAATCTTTTGCCACACCACTTTACCTGAATCGTAGGTATTTGTGAATGTCTCTCTGCCAGCGCTTATTGTACACAAGGTCCACCGAAGCCTTTTGGCACTTTGAGTCTCTCTGAATCCATTCTTTTTCTGGTACTCCTTCTAGGGGCCCATGTTGGCAGCTTCCCGCCAGGTGTGAACATTGCAGACGTGATGAATAATGCCAACCCACAGTGCCTGAAAAAAAAAAAAAAGAAAAAAAAAAAAAAAACAGCACAAGAAGAAGTCCTTTACTATAGAAATATATGAACGGAATAGTATAGATCTTATTGAGGTGTGTGTTGTTTGCTCATCAGAAACTGTTCTGTTGAGTTGGCTGTCTTACAACACCACCAAAAATGGTTAACAGTATCTTTCAGCCAGTTGAGGAGAATGGACTGCCCTTTTATCTTTGATGCCTTCAGACAGGAGAAAAACATACATATCAATTTAAGAAGTGTTTTCAAACATATCCCTTGCAGAGCTGAGAGTTTACAGGTTTACATCTCAATAAAAGATGAGATCAGGTAGTTTTATTGACTGAAAAACCTTTAGCCATGGACATAAAGCTAACCAGTTAATTCAACTTCTGTTGTCATTAACTGTAATGAAATCTTACTCTCTGCCATTAATGGCACATGGAGAAATAACTTTTATGTAATGTGTAGTCAGTTTTCTATGAAGATGTATTCAATAGCATGAGCCACTTGTAAACTTACTGCAGCTATTTTTTTGGCCAGGTTCTTGGCCCCATGCCACAAGTCCAGACTGTGATGGATTCCAAGGACCTTGTACCTGTCTCTGTCTGGGTCTGTGCAGTTTAGATTTATCATGTGTTATTAAAACATATCAGTGTCTGCCGCTTGTCTATGGTGGCTACATGGATGATCTCTTTGGTGTCATTCTCCATGGTAGTATAGCTGCAGTACTGTGCACAATGGCCAGGAGTCATTTCTTCCATCTGCTTTAAAAAGTCATCAAAGTAAAACACATTAGTTAGCTGTCTAGATACAATCAGAAAGCATTGCCTGATCTTTTAAATACTTGTATTGCATAGTAACCAAAAGTAAAAGTTACGCACCTAGTACCACAACATCTTTCCCTTTGAGGCGACAGAGGGCCTCAGCCCTCCTCTCCTCCCAGTACTCCTTCACCTTGTCCACACAGTAAGTGTCCTGAATGGTGAAGAAGGCGTTTCTGTTCACCATGCCAATGTTCATAAATTTGAAGAGGAGGGCAACCTTTGAGTAGTTATTGCCAGACAACAAAATGTTGGTGGACAAAAGAAAATCTTCGGCTAACATCCCAGAGTTCATTAGAGGCTGAGAACACCACCTCCACACACTGTGTCCGTTTGGACAGACCTAAAAGTTAAATAAAAGTTATCATTTATAATGTACATCACTGAGTTTTTATTATAAATTTATAAAATGTCATGACTTACCGAAACAACTGTCATTGCCATGCCCCTGTAGGTGATTTTTATCTCAAATGGAGCAATGCAGTTGCACACTACACCACTGTTTAAGAGGCTCGAGCATTTGTCGGAAGGGAGGGTCACGAGTGAGGTCAGTTGTCTCAGACAGTCCTGATACACTAGAGAAGCTCTGGCACCTATGATGTCATCTTCTCAAAGGACACACGGTGGGACTGGGAGAACAGGTGCAGGATCACTGGGAGAAGGCTCATCCATTTGGACTGAACTATACCGTATACTGATTGGTGGAAGATACTCCTCATCTGAACTGCCAGCGTTCTCCTCATCAAATTTTCCTTTGAAAAAAGGAGAGCTTTCATCTGCCCAATCAATTCTGTAAATAAAAATAATAATCAGAAGACAATACATCTACAAACAAAAACTTAGAAGTAATAATGACATCAAGATGTACTACTTACACACTGTCAAAGAGGTCATTTAAAACATTTTCCTCCATCTCCTCATCTACAATGCTCATGTCTTGTAAGCTGCAGGAATGCAAATAATAAAAATGATTTATGGATACTTAAAAATACAGAAAATATCTAAAAGTAACTTTAACAGTCAAACAGTTACCTTTGTTTGAGGACCTGAATTTCAGTGTCATCACTGTAAACATAAACAGAGCATGTTTTATATTTTACACTTAGAAAGCCACAGCAGTAAACACAAACTTAGAAAACCTATTAATCAGCAGCATTTTATTTCTTACATAAAAAACATTTCATTACAATTACTTGCACATCAATTTCACTGGAGGGACCAATGCTGGACAGTGCAGGAGCAGTCCTGTGAAAAGGTTCTCCCTTCATGGGAGTTGATGCCAAGGGACCTCTTGATGACACAGCCGCACAGCCCTCTATAATCATGATATGATTTATGATGCAGACTATGGCTGTTCAGGATAAGCGACCTAAAGTCAATAGTGATAGACAAATATACCTCTTTCAAGTAAAGAAATAAATAAATAAACTCTGAAACATATAAAATATTACATTCGTTTTAATTTACTAGATATTTTTCCCAACGTGTTTATGTAGCCTACCCTTAAGAGAAATGAGGCTCACTGTTATTTATGATTACATGCTAACTTTGTGATGAGCAGACTCCTTGTTTTTTATCTGTCATAGGCTACGATTTTTTTTTACCTTTATGCTATGTATAAAAAAAGATAGTGTTGATTATGAAATCAATGGAGTGCTACCAAGAAAATGAAAATTTAATTTCTGTGTGCAACAAAAATTGTTTGCCAATTTCTCACTACATATTAAGCATACTGGAAAGCCACTCTCGCCAGAGGTAAATGCAAATGAATCTGCCCAGGAATCATATATGTTATATACACATATACATACACATATGTTCTATTTTCTTCAGATACTTTTCTTATATTTATCCATACTTGGCCTACCTGGGGTCGAAAAGCTCGATAGATGCACGGCTGTTGTGACAATATGCGAGACCCCAATAATCCGTTACGAGATCACAATAATCTTCAATAGGCCTGCTCCTCATACTCATAATTTATTTTCCAAAGCCACTGGGAGCCACAGCATAAGTATGAAAGAGCTGCATGCGGCTCCAGAGCCGCAGGTTGCCAAACCCTGCTTAGCACATTGTCAGTTCTATAAATATAGTTAGACAATGTGTTGTTTTCCAAAATTATAAAAGACGTTACTAAAAACTAAAAGCCGTTTGCATTACTGAAATGAGATTTCTTTCCAATAAACAATGCATTTTAAACATAAGAAACATTGTAACAAAGCGTTAAAAAACTGCATTTTGCATGCTTACCTGTCCAGCAGAAAACAGGCAACTTCGGCGTCGTTCTTCAAACATAACGTTGTCATTAAGGATTTCCACCTTGGAAAAGCAACACCGATGTTTACTCTTGTTTTTTGACGGTTTCTGTCTCAATTCTGTTTAATTCCATCTTGCTTTCTTTTCTTAGATTGAAGTGTAGCGGATTCACTCTCGGGTGGTTTAGTATATTTGTGGTCATCCATTTCTCAAGTTACCATAAAATACATCTATCATAAAATACTGGCAAATTAAATACATCTATACAAAACAAAAACACACTATCTCTTCTTCCACAACCTCCGCTCTGTCTTCTTCTCTTGTAACACCGCTCTCTCTCTCTTTCTCTCCCTCTCCACCTGCCTTCCAGGTAGATTTCAGGACCGGCGGGCAGGTTCGTATTTAAAAATCGCGTTTTGCTCATTCTGTCCCCAAAAGGTTGCCATAGACAACATGGCGGTTCGTTATGGCAGCCTCTGTAAAGGCGACCCGCGGTAATGTAAGTTTAAAAAGCTTTTTTCTAATTTTGTAAAAGGAAAACTAAAGTTTTAAGGGGATGATTGTGCACTTACTTTAACATGCTTCACATAAATATATAAAGGTTATATCCCATTTACACCGTTACTGTTCGGTGAAATGCAGCCAAATTCTACACACTGTACCTTTAAGTTAGACTCCTGCCTTACCTGTGGTTTGTTGCAAATAAGAGACCTTGGAAGTGTTTCCATAATGACAATTTCTCTGCATTAAATTATCTGCCCCCCAGTGTTTAATTTGACAGCTATTTCTAATTTTAGTCTCAGTCTTAGTCTTAAGATTAAATGCCTTTTAGTTTAGTCACATCTTAGTCATTTCTACCCTTTATAGTTTTAGACTAGTTTTAGTCAACAAAAACTGTTGTCTAGTTTTAGTCCATAAATAGCCCTTATTTTCTAGTCTTAACTATTAGCCCAAGAATTTATTCTGTTCCCTGAGGCCCTGTCCACACAGAGACGAAAACGATATATTGTTTTGAAAAAGTTTTCCGTAAAGATGGATCGTTTCAGGAAATATCCACGTAAGCACGGAACCACTGAAAACGACTGAAAACGCTGTAGTGCATATGCCAAGCCTGTATGTGGCGCTGTATTGCTGACACGGAAATGCACCAAAAGAGAGAAGAAGATGACAGAAAACTGACACAAACTTTCTTCTAGTTGCCCTTCTGGTTGTTCTCCACATTGGATTTAAGAACATCTGGTGTATGTGTTTCACGGTGGTGTTAAAGGAGCATCAGATTTTGCTGTAAAAGCCATAACAAGCTCAGTAGCTTCTGCAGCGCGAACACAGGAACCTGCCCAGGTGTCTTAAGAGAGCTACGCTATGTGTGACGTAATTGTTTTAAGAAAGATGCGGTTGGCCATCCACGCGGAGACAGACGGAAGTCGTTTACAGATTTGTGCCCTCTGGGACCCGTTTTCAAAAAGTATTGTTTACAGTCACCCAAAACGCTGTTTCCGTGTGGATGAAACACCGATATGACAAAAAAGTTTTGCGTATACTCCTGAATTCATCTCCGTGTGGATGAGGCCTGAATCTGATAAGAGATAATGGAAGTAGGATCTATGCACCATTCCAAACCTGGGGTCCCTGCCTTCTACAGCTGACAGGCAGAACAGCTACAAATGCATTGTATGTTGAAAGATTTACCCACAGTGGAGAAATATGATGGACTTTGAATGTGTTACGCCCAGCCAAGGGGATACTAGACATAACATAAAAGTGACCACTCCTGTCTAACTCGCAAGATAACCCAGCACAGCAAGAAGACAAAACCAGCTTGCAGTCCATAAAACGAACATTCAATTGTTTCTTTCTTTTATCAAATGCAATAATACCTCAGGGAGATATAGCAAAAATAATAAACAAAATGCTCTCATAAATCAAATAACTTACCTTTCTTTAAACAAAGAAAATGTTACAAAACTACACTGCCCCCCTAAACAAAAAACAGGAGAAATTGATTACCAAAGCTATTCTCCCCTCTTTACCAGGACTATTTTTACTTTTTAACCTTTAGTTAAATACAAAATCACAATATCACAAATCACAGTTATCCAATCTTTAGTTTTACACAAAAACGGCTGCTCTGTGGCGAACATTGGGAGTGAGGAAGGAGGGTCTGCGTCTCCACTCCTGCAGCCACCTTTAAAAGATCAGCCATTAGCTCTCAGCCAATCGCAGCCATGACACCACAGCTCTTCTCGTGTCAGTGGCTGGTGCGCACCTCCCAGCCAATCAGGACACACCACACCTGCACACAGGGGAAAAATGGATGTAGAGAGAGAGAGGGAGGAGGGAAACACAACAGCACTCAGCAATAACCATACAACACACTAGATAGACAATACAATAAATTATGACTCAGTCATAACAAATGTCTGACAAAAACTAAGTTACATTTTAGTCTAGTTTAAGTCATCAAACACCTCTTTTTGGCCAGTCTCAGTCTAGTCTTTCTCATGTAGAAAGGCTGTCAACAAACATTTTTAGTCATAGTTTTAGTTGACAAAATGAACACTGCCATTTTTATGGCCCAGCACTGGCCTTGGGTCAGTGAGGACCTAACTGTATCCCTAAGTGTAACTTTTCTGATGGAAGAATCGCTAATTAGGGGGCTTTAACATGCTCAAAAACTCACCAAACATTCCGAAAAGATATCCCCTTGTGGGAATTTTTATATTTTGGTGAAATCGTGCAAGTCCATCAAGCAGGAGCCTCACAGGGGCCCCAAATGTGAGAAAGGGGACTGGATAAGGACTAAGTGCATGTAAATCGGTACACATACAGTTGAAACCAGAAGTTTACATACACTATATAAAAAGGCACATAAAAATTTTTTTCTCACCGTCTAACATTAAATCAGATTAAACCTTTCCTGTTTTTGGTCAATTAGGATTACCAAAATTATTTCTATTTGCTAAATGCCAGAATAATGAGAAAAGGATTTTTTTAGACAATTTTTATTACTTTCTTCAAAGTCAGAAGTTTACATACACTAAGATTACTATGCCTTTAAACAATTTGGGAAAGCCCAGATGATGATGTCATGTCTTTGGAAGCCTCTGATAGGTTAATTGACAACATTTGAGTTAATTAGAGGCACACCTGTGAATGTATTTTAAGGCACACCTGAAACACACTGCTTCTTTGTGTAACATCATGGGAAAATCAAAAGAAATCAGCCAAGATATCAGGAAGAGAATTGTGGACTTGCACAAGTCTGGTTCATCCTTGGGTGCAATTTCCAGATGCCTGAAGGTGCCACGTTCATCTGTTCAAACAATTATATGCAAGTATAAACACCATGGGAATGTCCAGCCATCATATCGCTCAGGAATGAGATGGGTTCTGTGTCCCAGAGATGAGTGTGCTTTGGTCCGAAAAGTGCATCTCAACCCAAGAACAAAAGCAAAAGACCTTGTGAAGATGCTGGCTGAAGCTGGTAAGAGTGTGTCATTATCAACAGTCAAACAAGTCCTGTACCGACATGGGCTGAAAGGCCACTCTCCCAGGAAGAAGCCATTACTCCAAAAGAAACATAAAAAAGCCAGATTACAGTTTGTAAATGCACACAGGGACAAAGACCTTAATTTTTTGAGACATGTTATATGGTCTGACGAAACTAAAATTGAACTTTTTGGCCATAATGACCATCGTTACATTTAGCGAAAAAAGGGGGAAGCTTGCAAGCCTGAGAACACCATCCCAACTGTGAAACATGGGGGTGGCAGCATCATGTTGTGGGGTTGTTTTGCTGCAGGAGGGACTGGTGCACTTCACAAAATAGATGGCATCATGAGGAAAGAACATTATGTGGAAATACTGAAGCAACATCTCAAGACATCAGCCAGGAAGTTAAAGCTTGGGCGCAAATGAGTTTTCCAAATGGACAATGACCCTAAGCATACTGCCAAACTGGTTACAAAGTGGCTTAAGGATAACAAAGTCAATGTTTTGGAGTGGCCATCACAAAGCCCTGATCTCAATCCCATTGAAAATTTATGGGCAGAGCTGAAAAGGCATGTGTGAGCAAGGCAGCCTACAAACTTGGCTCAGTTACACCAGTTCTGCCAGGAGGAATGGGCCAAAATTCCTGCAAACTATTGTGAGAAGCTTGTGGAAGCATATCCAAAACGTTTGACCCAAGTCATACAGTTTAAAGGCAATGCTACCAAATACTAATGAAATCTATGTAAACTTCTGACTCTCAAGAAAATAATAAAAAAAAATGTCTAAAAAATGATCTCTCTCATTATTCTGGCATTTAGCAAATAGAAATAATTTTGGTAATCCTAATTGACCAAAAACAGGAAAAGTTTAATCTGATTTAATGTTAGACAGTGAGAAAAAAAAGTTTATGTGCCTTTTTATATAGTGTATGTAAACTTCTGGTTTCAACTGTATATATCATGATCAGAAGAGAAAAAGTGTCTCCTCAAAAACCACCATTCTCTAAAATGTACAGGAAGCACAATACAAACAGATAAAGATCAAATTTTGGTGCTTTTGGGCAATTTACAATCTTAATATTTTAACAAACTAGTCTGTTTTGCTCACACAAGACAACCTGGAGATTTAGTTGTGCAAACTGTGAGTTTCCACCAAAGGGTGGGGCAGTGGGTGGAGCCAAACTTAAACTACTTTTTTGAAAATGTTTTGCAAGGAAAATTCACCAATAATGCCTTTTTGACTTTAACCACCTTACTGCTTTTACTTTTTTAGAAACAGATCAGCTGTACGTCGCTGATTGGCAGAGCAGGAAAAAGAATACGATTATGAACAGCAATAGACAATGCTGACCTGTCACACGACACTGAAGCTTCACTTTGTAGCCTAATAGACAAAATCAAAATGCACAAATTATGAGACGAGCTGCCCATGTTTGATACTTAAGTTCTTGAATCAGTATTTTTAAAAACTACACCCCAAAAGGTCTATTTACAAAGCATTATTTCAGTTTTCCTTCAGTGTGTGTTTCGTCAGAACTCGTTTTCATCTCTTCCTTTACAACTTTAACGTCTCCCATTGTGTTTCTCTCACCCCCATCTCTTCACACTCATCACCACTCACCTATCCCCCCTGCCTTTGTTTCACCTTCTCTACCAACATCTTCCTCAATCTTGGCAGTTTCTTCCCTCTCTCTGTCTTTTCTCTAAATCACATCAGCACATCAGCAGGACTGCACCAATCCTCCCATTACCTGCACCTCATGTTCCCGCCATTTCTCACTTATTTCCCTGGTTCCCTCTCTAGGTGTTGAGTTTTCCTAACCTCTCCTGTGGTGTGTGGAGAAGTGCACTGCCAAGCTTCTTATCAGCCGTTACATGCTGAAATAACTTCACCTTACGTGAGTGTCCAGGTAGAGATCTAATGGCACTTTCTGAGTCACTTCCATCTATTTTCTCCTCTCCCATTTTCCAATTTAGCTTTTTTTCTTAGTCTGTGTATTTTTCCTTCCATAATATTTTCTGTTTATTATGTTTGGGGTCACAGAGTGCAGGAGCTTTCGTTTGGCACAGGGTTAACACAGAGACAAACTGGCAGGCACAATCACACTCACACCTACAACCAGTTTAGAGTCATCATTAACCCACAGATGCATGGGGAGAGCTTGCAAACTCACAGATAAAGGCCTCATCTCAGTGGGACTGGGAACAGAAAGGAACCTTTTTCTGTGAGGTAACACCATACATATCCTGTTTCTGTGGGAGTGTGTGCAGTCGTACAACCAAAATATCAAACATTCCAGAAATTGACCAATCAGGAGCAGCTTGTCAGTCTGGGGTCAGCCGTCATGTACACCGCACAACAAACACATGATCAGGCTGGCCGCTGGCTTGACTTCCAGGAAATTGTGCAACCCAAATTTTGTGTCTGAATTGGATAAAAACCACACATTTGTGAAACCAGTTTTACAGTACAACTACTGCACTAAATATAATACATAAAAGTTAGTGCAGGTGTGCTTTGTAAGAAAAAAAAAAAAGCAAACAGTTGTTTCATTATCAATACATCTAACACAAAAAGAAACTCCCTTTATGAAACATGTTTTCAGTATCACAAAAAAATCAGTTTTAGTATTTAAGAGTAAATGAGAATTATGGCAGTGCAAATTTTAGGACCTCAGCAGGTTTCAGGGAGAAGAAATACATTCTTAAAAAAAGTAAAGCTGTAGCAGGAGACTCCAGGGCACAGGAAGCAGGGGCCTCTGATGACTTGAGTCCTGGGCTGGGCAGCCAGCTGTTGGGGCTGAGGCTCAGGCTTGGGCTTGAAGACCTGCTGCTGAGCTGGGGCTTGGAGACCGAGTGCTGGGAGACTGGCTGCTGGGAGACTGGCTGCTGGGAGGCCAACTGCTGGGGCTTGAGGAGAGGTGGCACTAGGTACAAGTACCGTTCTCCTGGCAACTGCCAAACCCAGACTCGTCCATCAGATTGATGGAGAGGCACGATTCATCACTCCTCTGCTCTAGAGTCCGGTAGCAGCGTGCTTTACACCACTGCATCCACATCGGTAGAATATTTCTCAGGTTAAATACAGGCATGTTGCAGTTCTGCAGTACCCATTGTGTCCATTTGGGGCTGGCCCCAAAAACAAATCATTCCATCCACAGCTCTGAGTTAGAAATTATTGTAAAATAAAGCTGAAGGGCTAACAGTTAAATTCATGGACACTATGACTTTTAACTCTCACCTATTGAAACTTTACATTTTTCTACAGTCCTCTGGCAGGATGGAGGCATTGGCACACTGCCTTGCACATTTACCTGCCAGGCAGCAAAAGGGCTTTAGAAAACACCATTATGCACTCTGTAGAGAAAATGCAAATATTTTACCCCTGCTTGGCCCGAAAAGCATATATGTTTGGTTGAATATGAATATCAGATCAGGAAATTTGTGATCCAGGTCAGTTCGAAGCTCTCTCTTTAATTCCCGTCTAGCAGCAGCTGCTGAGAGTGCACACGTCTACATGCTCTCTCTACTGGGCAGGAATCAGTGGAATATGAATCATGAGTTATGTTTTTCCCTTAAGGAGCCTCAGTAAAATAGCTGTGTCAAACAAAAGCTGCCGCTGTCTTCTTTCTCATTTAATTAAAGCATAATTCTAACAAATGAGCTTTCATTGCATTGGTACTAGTAAAAATTAGTCACATTATTAAATTACTTATTTGAGTGGGCATGAAAAAAATGACATCCTGCCTGTTTAATAAAGTCTTGTTCTCATGTCTTCTGTGTTTCCTGTTTTATTCTGTAGTTTTATTCCCATTTCTGTCTCTGTCTTTATCTGGGGTCTGTTCCAATCATCCTTATTGCTTGGAAAGGTTCCTAACTGAAGGAAATGACCCGGGAGTATTTGAGGGTCAGTCATGATAAGGGCTTTTTGAATTCTCTGAACGTTAAGAAAAGGAGCTTCATTGCTTCCTTTATGATCTCCTTTAGAAGAGGAAACTCTGGACCATCTAGTTACACCCCTCTTGGTCCTTTATTTAAACAACAAACCAGCGTGACCATAATAATGCTATCTTCACTGAAATAAAGGGATACTTGTTAGTCAAACAAACTTCTAACTGGAGAGGAGGGCTAGCATGAATAACTTTTATCCCTTTTTTCATCCCATCCTCAAAACAACAGATACACTGTATTTATATTTTGGGATATCAACAATGAATGTTACAAAAGTTTGATCATTGCCATTTTACAGAGTGATTCTGCTGTTTGGATGACTATGGCTAAAGCATGGGTATGACCTGTTTTTACAGCAGAGTTGGAAATGATTCTTGTATCATTAGATTTAAGCTCTGCATTTGACACAGTTGACCATGACATCCTACTACACAGACTAGAAAACTACATAGGCCTCTCAGGATCAGCCATTCAGTGGTTCGAATCATATCTACAGGAATGAACTTTTTCAGTATCACTTGGCAATTTCTCATCAGCACATTTCAGTATGGATTGTGGGGTTCCACAAGGTTCCTAGGCCCACTTTAATTCAGTCTTTACATGCTTCCCTTGGTTCCATAATCCAAAAACATAATGTCTCTTACCAGTTATATGCTGATGATACTCAACTATATGTCTCATTGTCCCCTGATAATCTCACTCCCATGAATAATCTGGTCAAAAGCATTGATGAAATAAACCACTGGATGTCACAGAACTTTCTCCAACTTAACAGGCCCACAAAAACAGAGACAAGAATTCCTATCCATTTCTTTTTACCACCTAAAAAATGTCCAAACTCAGATCAGTTATTTCTCAATCTGATTCTGAAAAGCTGGTTAATGGATCCATATCCAACACACTAGGTTACTGTAACGCCCTCTATACTGGACTCCCTAGAAAGGCCATAAACTGATTCCAACTCATCTAAAATAATGCAGCTCGTGTGTTAGTCATTGTGGTGCTGTCCTATGGAAAAAGCTGCTTCTCTCTCGCTGTATTATATATTATTTTGTGTGTGTAGGGGTGGGTGGGTGTGTGTGTGTGTGTGTGTGTGTGGGGGTGTTAAACTGTTAAAGTTTAAATTGCTTTTACTGTTTGTTTTTTACCTTCTGTAGAGCACATTGAGTCAACATTTGTATGAAATCTGCTTTACAATAAAGTTTAATTGAATTGAATTGGGAAAAAAAAACCCTAAATGAGATAATAAAGGAAGCAATGGTGGTCATTAGAACAGTTCTTATTGTTGCAGACACTTAAATCCTTCTGGGTCATTTAACTCAGTCTGGAACTTTCCTAACTTAAAAGGACTTTAAACAGACCCACTGTCAAGTCTGTCACAATCAAAGACAAAATAAAGGCTTCATAACAATAATCCAGAACAAATGCATGACTTCTGGGCAATAAAATGTACTCAGTCTGGTTCCAAACATTAGGACCCATATTTTTGCTCCAACAGTTTCCTGTATTGTGAAGCTTCATATAAAGCAAACAGTAGGTAGTTTAGAGTAGCTGTTTTTTTTTACTTCATCTTTCCTACCTGATACCAATTGCTGGTTTTTATTCTCATTATGTTTTTCCATTTTGAATGTGAACACCTGAGCCACTAGAACCTCCATATGATTCAGATCTGTGTTTAGCATGCACACAGGTACCTCCTCTGGCAGCGGTGGACGAGCTGAATACAAATGTTTATTAATTAAGGGCTAATTTCCCGCTCCGTTGATTCCAGCTCCCACATAGCTCCGCTCCTCTCCTCAGAGAGTCTATTAAAGCGCTGACAAACCCCCAGGGATCCACATACATGCATGAGGATTGCTGTGAACTCCTTATTGTTCCCGTTTTTAACTTTCATGGATTTAATGGTCAGTTAGGCGGAGGCTCCTGCAAACTCCTGAGGGCAGAGGGCCGATGCCCCTGGGTAAACCAGGTCAAAAAATACGCTTCCAATTATGAGTTTGAACTGCGTTTGACTTTTATTAAGTGGATTTGCTTTGCAATTTTAAGGGCATTTTTCAGGTGTGATAGCCATCATAGGTGGCTTTACCATTAAGCAAATGTGAGCAACTGCCTGGAGCCTTATGCTCCAAGGGTGTGACTATATAATGATATAGTCATTATATGTGTGTATAAAATATGAGCGTTACATCTAAATGAATGGGGAAATGTATTTTTAATGTGATTAAAGTCCAATAAAACATCCATGGGGTGGGCCAGTGCCCCATCTACAACACCCTAGCTCCTCAGAAGTAGGGCGCTATGATTTCCATGTTAACTGAACTGACCAATAAAAAATAAAATCCGTTATCAAACACAGAATACTCCAGAAACTTAATTTGCCTGCAATGCTGTATTCATGAGAAGGAGGAACATAATCACATGGTCTGAGAGAAATCCACTAAAACCAAAACAAGCACTTTCCCTGGATCAGTATCCAGCCCAATGTGATCTAATAGTTTTCTAAGGACTCTCTCTGTGGTTGGGTCAAAAGCCTGATTGAAATTTGTCAAAATGCCCACTAGAATTCAGAAGGGTATTTAGTTGATTAAAGCCCACTTTCTCAATAAGGGAAGATTAGAGACAGGCCTGAGTTGTTTATCTCAGAAACATCGAGAGTTCTCTCTTTCAGGAGTGGTTTAATGGCAGCTGTTTTCAGTGCCTTTGGAAAAATGCCTGATAGCAGTAAACGGTTTTCTGTTTACTCCAGAATGTCTTCATATCAGGGGAAGGAAAGGCAAGTTTATTGTAGAGAACCATTCATTTACAAAGCAATTCAAAGTGTCAGCTGTTGAAAACAGAACATGTGTAAAATTAAAAAAAAACTAAAGAGGTATCACATTGAGCAAAGGCATTGGCAAAGAAAACAGCATAATCTGGGCAACACAGGAGCCCAGCTTCATAAAAAGAGGCCTTAGGAATGTAAGAGCATCTAAAATAAACTTGGCACAAAAAGTAAGGAAATTTGTGTTTGGTATATTATTTCTTTGTTGTAACAATGCTTCTTGGTAATAAATCTTATACTGTTGAAAAGCTTGTTTATTACCCTTTTAAATGATGCCACATTTTTAAGGAACATGCATTTGTAGGATGAGCAGCAGAGCTGAGTATGTGAGTTGCACCCATGAAAAACTTTCCAGATCTTCTCTGCCAGTGCCAAACAGCTTATTTTGCTGTTGCTACTGACTCTTGTTTTGAGCTTCTGGTACCCCCTGTAAGCATGGGCCCTGCTAAAGTGGTCAGTAGGTGTACACTAAGAATCGGCATGCCACGTTTGACTGATCTGGATAGGGCCCGTTCAATAGGGAAACTTCAAGCTTGTGTTCTCCAAAACCAAGTTGGGCATTGTTTGGAGTGAGCTTTAGTACCATCTCCAAACTGAAGGCCAAGTTCCGTATAACGGGGAATGTCAGAGACAGGCCGCGAAGTGGGCGTCCCAAGAAGACAACATCCCAAGAAGACCGTTTCCTCACCTTGTCAGCACTTAGGTACCGTAGGCTGTCTTCTGTAGATTTGCAGTCAAGTTTTTCAGGACAATATGGCAGACAGCTCTCTGCCCAGGCAATCCACTTCCACATAGGGCTTCCAGCAGTCCTGACCTCAACCCCACTGAACACTCGTGGGGTCAGGTTAGGCATGCTGTTCATTCCAGAGTGACCAACACAACCACGCTGGCTGACTTGTGACAAGTGCTGGTTGAAAAATGGGATGCCATCCCACAGCAGTGTGTGACCAGGCTGGTGACCAGCATGAGGAGGAGGAGCCAGGCTGTTGTGGCTGTGTATGGTTCTTCCACATGCTACTGAGGCTCCTGTTTGTTAAATGAATTAATCGTTATTCGTCAAAATGTCTTGTTTCTTCAAACTTCAATGATCCAATCCACCAAACACCAAACAAGAGTCAATGGCAGAATCAGCTGTTTGGCACTGGCAGAAGATTTGAGAATCCAACCCACATACTCAGCTCTGCTGCTCATCCCAAAAATGCATGTTCCTTAAAAATGTGGTACCATTTAAAAGGGTAACAAACAGGCTTTCCAACTGTATAAAATGTATTGCCAAGAAGCATTGTTACAATAAAGAAATAATGTAAGGGAGACTGGGGACAGTTGCAACAAGGAACGGTTGCAACAAGCCTTATTTCTCCAATCAGAAACATGCTAGAGTGATGACACTCACACTGCACATGCTCAGTTAGACCCTCTGTCCACCAAGAAGAGAGAGTGGCAATTATGCTATGAGGCTAACAATATATGATCTGTAAGTAGAGAATACTCAGCTGTAAAGCAGGAGAGATTTCACTTTGATTTTTGTCTCTTTGTTTTGAATCTGTCAGAGAGTCATCGTCAGGAAACACTTTCTTCAGGATCACTATAAAACAGTGATGTGATGAGTGTAGTTACTTTTCTTTCATGTCTGCTATCTGCTACATTTCCTCCCTGATAAGAGCAGAGCAGCAATACACCGACAGGCTTATCAAGGCTTTTCCATCTCCTAATGTGTTTATCCAGCTTCCTGGAGTTTAAAGTAGCTTTGTGATTCTCACATTCATCCCAAATAAAGGTTCTTATCTGCCTGCACACACATACGGCCTTGGAATAATAAAAAAATAAATATCAGATATAATAGCTGTCAAGGTTATCTTGGTGTAAACACGGTGCACTCTGCAGCATGAATAAAGAAACTGAATCTACACACAGGAGCAGTGTGAAGAACAGAGTAAGGTGAAACTGAGTTCTTCTATTACAGACTGAAAGGAGACGCGAAAGACGCGAAAGTCCAGCTGAAGATTCGGAAGACTGATGGACTTTTCCAGAACCTTTCAAACATACATCATCTAATGTACCGCAGCTGAAAGATTGGTCAGATTGCCCGTGTGTCTTCAGGCAGATCCATCTGGCAAAGCTTCAGTCTGAAACATCTGTTTCCAGTAAGAGAATATCTGGACCAATCGGCATCATCTGAGGAGACCGAGGTAGTAAGCAGCAGGGGTGTCAAACTCATTTTGGGTCGTGGGATAGATTTTCTCCAATGAGACGTCCTGCGGGCCACATTATTTTCTAGCAACTATATGATTGATACATAGACTGCTGTAATATTTATAAATATAAATAATTCATTATTAGATGTACACAATTTAATGAGTGCTGAATGAATGTCACTTCTTGTCTTTTACGACAGCGCTGGTCTGGAAGGCATTTTGACGATCACATTCAGAGAAAAAACTGTCACGCAGACACCATTCTTTGCTGCTGCAGTGGGTCCTTTGCTTCTTCTTCCCCTGCTGCTCTAAAACGGCAGCCCGTGCATAACGTGAAGAAGAGTTGATTTATAGCACTAACCGTTAGCAATGCTAAACGAAGCAAGATATAAAGCTAAACCATATGGGATCAGATTGGTACTTGTGTACTCACTGACACCAATACCTGAATTTTAACCCTTAGAGCTCCAGCGGCACAGATCCATGCCACAGGCACACCTCTTTGTAAGTTGCTTGGAAAAATTTCAACCATAAGTCATTGACACTAACTTGTTATTTCCTGTGAACGCTCTGTGTTGTGCCTTTCTAAATATCCTCGCTGCCCGGTGAAAAAAATGTATCTCCACAATTTGTTTTTTTCCAGGAGCATGAAAAAACTGTTTTCCTCACAAACTAACTCATAAAGGAAACCCCAAAACTGTTTAAATATACATGTTTAGGATCCGAAATGAAACTCTGTTTACACAGTCATCACTGACCTGTTGAAATTATTTTAAATGGACTTAAGTGCATTGTTGTGGGCGATAGCGGACGTGTTATTTTAAGTATGCGCTCCAATGACGTTCGGTTATTTACGAGCCTCTGGTCTCATTTTTATGTCCCTTGTATCCCTTAAGGACGCCGTTCTAGTGAGCCTGGAACTTCGGTGACTTTTTAGGGTCTTTAAGGATTAAATCCACTGCGTTGTAGCCGATTATAAATGCCGTTTTATCAATTTTTAATCCATTTTTCGATCGTGTTTTGATTATCGTCTGCGGGTGCTGCCATCTCTGTTTTGAGCAGTGAGGTCATAGGTCATACAATGCATTTTGGGAGGATATTCAACCAATCAGAAGGTGGTGCATCTCATATGTCATCCTTTGGAGACGGACTAGGGAGCAGATAGAGCCGTTACAATACAGAGAAAGATGAAGGCATTCAAAGATGGCAAACCGACGATGACCAGGGAGCAAGCCCTGGAGTATCTGGAGGAAAAAACACGGACATTTTTTGTGTACATGTCTTGAAAACCTTTGGCCTCAGGATGTTACTTTTTCCCGTTTTTGTCTCCAAGACATGAGAATGAGTATGTAAAGAAAAGGCTTGGTCACTAATGTTCACTATGTGTTTTTAATAAAAATCCTTGAGTTTCAAATTCCACTTTTTTTCTTTTGTATTTAGATTCCTATAACTTTTTTTTATAATTTAAATGTCATTATTACAGCCCTCATATTCTTAAAGCTCAGGTTGTCATATAAAGTGTGTTTAAACTTTGACTGTGCACCATAGGGTTGATGTTTTACAAGCCTTTACAGACATTAAGTCCAGGCAAGAGAAATTTGATGAAAAAATGGCTCAGTCCCAAGAGGGTTAAAGTTTATCCTTGGCCTTAAAAAATATCTAGCCCAAATTATCCTTCTGGACTCTTGGCTCATCTTACCTTGTGACCTATGTGCATCCATGAGCTATTAAGCTATTACCAAAGCCCTGAAAGGACACTAAATAAGCTACTACAGGACACGGTGGTGCCCAAAAAACACCCGACGTGAAACACACCCCTGTTCCCACAACCAACGAGGAACATGGAAAGGGTGCTTTTCCTCCAATACACCTGTTGTCTCTTTTCAACAGCACACCCTCTGATGCTATCTAAACTAAATAACAAGGTAAACATGTTAATCAATTGGCAACTTTTACTCTGAGTAACATCAGCAGACAATGATGACCAAATTAAGTCAAACTGATTTAATCAACACAAATAGTACACATTTGGTCAAAAATCAATAAATCATGTCAATGATTAGGCTGTTTTTTAGAGACTAATACATATTTACACAATTAAGATAAATTAATACAGATTACAACATTAATACATGACATCAATTAGCATCAATCCATTAAAAATAAATAAATTAATAATTGCTTTGTTCTTTAACCTTTGCATTATCCTCCCAGGTCAAATTGTCCCAATCTATTTTGTCTCTTGCCTCCCTCCTCCTTCTTTCCTCCATCCTTTTTCCCCTCTGTCCCCCTTTCCTCCTCCCTCTCTCTTTCTTTCCTCCCTTCCTTCTTTCCTCCCTCTTTTCCTTCTTTGTCACTTACTGCAACAATAGGTAAGAATTTAAAACACAGGTTAGCAAGTGTCGTTAGAACAGGTAAGTATTTAGGTGTAAGTACCTTTAAAACAGGTAAGTTAACATAACATGACTTGAAACAAAACTCAACATTGGACTATGAATGTGTGTGAGAGAGAGAGCATGTGGGTCAGTTCCCTCCACTGGACAGCACTCATGGTGAAGATCATCGTAGAAAGGGTGGAAATCTTGGACCAAAACTTTCTTCAGCTCTTGAAGGTGGTTGAACTTCAGCTGTTTCAAATCAAAGTCAACAGAACATCTACATCATTCTAAATACGCTGCTTAAGCATGAACTATATGATAATAACAGCTGAGTCTGAAATGATGCACGCAGATCTGCTGCTGACAACACTGACTCGCCCCCCCACCCCCCCACCACACACCCCCACACACACACACACAGCAACAGCATAAGTCATCTGTTAAAACCCTCTGGGATGTCAGATCTGACATAAAACTACTAGAGTTACTAGTTTTAGATGTCTAGCTTAACATAACCTAGCATAAGGGTTTAAAACATCCTTTTGCAGACACTTCATCTAGATCTGTAAAGTCCTTCAAAGTGCAGTTTTTTGTGGATAAGTTTCTACATAAAAATTATTTTGATAATACCCTCATTTTCAGATTCTTCTGGGTCACACTCTGGGTGTGGTCATCCCCGTCAGTCTCTAGTGATTCTTAAATAAAGAGAAACACTTTTAGTACACTGAATGCAATTTTGCCTTAACTTAGTGTTGTTGCAAAAACTTTGCATCATCTGCAGTGGCTGACTTAACCCTATTTTTTTCCTCCACAAACCTTCATCAACTTGTGCTGACACTCTCTTGCCTCTGCCTCAATTGCCCTATCATACTTGAGCGATTTCACAAAGCTCCTCTAAAGAGAGAGACATACCTATCCTGAAAAAGAGAACACAGTGCAAACATCAGATACATGACGTTGATGAATAATGTTACATCTTGGTCAGAAATCTAATGTACAAGTAAACAACACAGTCGTGATCCAAACACAGAAGGGGATGCTAGGATGGCAAAGCTAACTTAGGCTACTGAGCCTAGCACTGGCTACCATAATGTCTGACCGGCGTGTGTTTAACGTTACAGACATGGCACATCGTTTGACACATAGGCAACATTAGTGGAGGTTGACAGCAGCAAAAGAATATAATATTATTGTCAAACATTAAGTTTATGGTCATACTTTACCTTCACAGCGAACGTTACCGGCCGACTCCCCACAGATGAACAACAGTAGGCAGAGCCGCAAGACCAGATGCTGGAGACACTTCTGACATCCAATGGAGATACGTTTTAAATAGATGACGTTATGAAGAATTTTTCCATTGGTCGTGTAGATACCAAACACATCAGTTGCTAGGGTGGAATGCGGACATGCTGTAAACTGTAAAATTTCAAAAATGTCAAAAGTGGAGATACATTTTTTTCATCAGACAGTAAAAAGTAAACGAAAGTTTAAAGGAGATGATTGTGCACTTATTTTAACATGCTTCACATAAATATATAAACGTTATATCCCATTTACACCGTTTCTGTTCGGTGAAATGCTGCAAAATTCTACACACTGTACCTTTTAGATAGTTAAACCTATCAATATTGGTCTATCTCACACCACTACAGGCTTGTTTGGAAAAGTTTCCATAAGAGTTACAAAGGCATGGAAGCATGGATAGCATCATTGGCATTGCAAAACCACCGGCTCACAGAGAAGATAAAAGCAAGAGGCTATGATTTATGGTTCAAAAGTTATTTCAGTTTTTATAACCTGTCACATCTTGTTATATATGACAATGTCAGTTCCAGAGTGTTAAAAGCTTTCATGAAAAAGCAAAATGTGTCAGTTTCAACATCTGGTAAGTTGTTTATGTTCTACTGTAAATGACTTTGAGTTCATGACATTTGCAAATCACAACATTCTGTTTTATCAACATTTTACACAATGCCCCAACTTTTTTGGAATAGTGGTTGTACATCAGAGTTGTTTATCTGATTGAAAAAGTTCTCAGTGAGTTTGAATTGTGTAGAAAGTGAGTCAAGGACAGCTGGAGAAAGCAGTGAGGATGTGATGGTGTGATAGCGACAGTGACACCACGTTATATAAGTTTGTGAGTGTGGCCCTCTGCTCTGAGTTAAGATCTCTCTCTGCCTGCACAGAGATGCAGCACTAACAGCCTGCATCCTTCCTTCCTCCTGAGGTGGTTGAGAGTGGAAAGTTGAGAGTCGGAATCAGATCTCCTCTCTCCCGATAAGAGCTCCGTGCTGCCGGGCGCCATCGACCGCCGCCTCCCGAGTTCCTTCTGCTCCGCCCCGAGGCCCTCCAACACTAAAACAGCCGGTAATTACATCCAGCACGCCGGAACACCGAGCCACTCCGCCTAAACAACGAGTCGATAAAGCGCTGCAGCTTTTAAACAACAATAAAGACCAAAGGTAGGGCCCAGCATTCAAATATTACTGAGAATTACAGAGGGAGAGCATTTGGTTTTTATTCAGCCGCTAATGGTTGAAGAGAGCGTTCGATGGAGTGGAATAATGAGGCAGATCAATGATCATCGACCTGCTGCCCAGCCCGTCTCACTTTCCATTACGGCGTAGCCCTGGGGTAGCCTAATCTGCTCCCTAAGTAAGAGGGTGACTGGAAAACACATTGAGAAGAGGAGGAGCTGCAGCATGGGAAAGACTATCGATTTATGCCAGAAATGATGAAAATATTGATGGTTTTAGGGATCCAGATGTCATTTTGGACCTCAAGGGGCAGCAAAGCAACTCTTGATTTATTTTTGGATTGAGTCAAGTTTTTCTAAGAGCTCTTATCTCACCCTGTGCAGAGGTGTTTTAATGTTTCCCTTCTGCAGAACTAAACTGGAAAAATTACTGTGGTAAACAGAGATTTAAAGCTAAAGTTTGGGGTTTGACTGCCTAAAACAATCCTCAAAAAGTCTCCAGACAGAATCATTCAACCTAGCTTTGACTCTTTTCTCTCTCTCTCTCTCTCTCTCTCCGTCCACAGCAGTACTAAGTAGAAACTTTTCTGCTGAAAACTATATGATGCAGCACACCTCAGATCAGAACAAATCAGCATGCAGAGATAGTCTTTCTCCTGTTGGAATGGATAAAAGCAAAGATGCTAGTTTATTTCAGGTTTCATCAAAGAAAGTTAAGAATTGGACGTGAATCATAAAGTACACAGAAAAAGAAACCATCCATCCATCCATCCATCCATCCACTCACCCATCCATCCTCCCATTCATCCATCAAATCATCCATCCATCCATCCATCCATCCATCAAATCATCCATCCATTCATCCACCCACCCACCCATCCATCCATCCATCCATCCATCCATCAAATCATCCATCCATTCATCCACCCACCTACCCATCCATCATCCAACCATCCATCCATCCATCAAATCATCCATCCATTCATCCACCCACCTACCCATCCATCATCCAACCATCCATCCATCCACCCACCCATCCATCCATCAAATCATCCATCCATCCATCCATCCATCCAGCCATCCATCCATCCATCCATCCACTCATCCATCCACCCATCCATCCATCAATCAACCCACCCACCCACCCACCCAACCATTATCCATCCACTCATCCATCCATCCACCTAACTATCCAATCATCCACCAACCCATCCATCCATCAACCCACCCAACCATTATCCATCCATCCATCCATCCATCCATCCATCCATCCACCTAACTATCCATCCATCCATCCATCCATCTATCCATCCATCCATCCACCTAACTATCCATCCATTCATCCATCCATCCACCCACCCATCTATCTATCTATCTATCTATCTGGAAAGAAGCCATCCAAACCAACCTGATCGTATGAGAAAAAGTCATGGCCCTCTTAATCTAATAGTTGGTTGTTCCACCCTTGGCAGCAAAAACTGGAAGCAGGTGTTTGCAATAATTGTTAATGACTCTTTTACATCACTGTGAAGGATTTTTTGTTTGCATGCAGCCACAGTGAAAGGATTTCATGCACGAGCAGCCTGTTTAAGGTCATACCACAGTGTCTCAATGAAATTTCAGTTGCTTTTAAACCAGTCAGAGGTGGACTTGCTGGTGTCTTTCAGATCATTGTTCTGCATAACTGCATTACCTAAGTGGGCTTGAGCTTGTGGTTGTGATCTCATGGTCACACATTCTCCAGGATTCCTGGCAAAAAGGAAAATTCATGGCTCCATCAATTACGGCAAGTGGTCCAGGTCCTAAGGCAGCAAAGCAGCCCCAGACCATTACACTACCACCACCATGTTAGACTGTTGGTGTGGTGATCTTTTGAGGAAATGCTGTGTTAGTTTTACTCCAGATGTAAAGGGCACACCTCTGGAGAAGTTCCACTTTTGTCTTGTCAGTCCACAGAATGTTTCTCCAAAAGTCTTGGGGATCATCAAGATGTTTCTTGGCAAATGTGAGGCGAGCCTTTGTGTTCCTTTTCATCAGCAGTGGTTTTGGTCTTGGAACTCTCCCATGGATGTTATTTTTGCCCAGTGTCTTTCTTATGGTTGAGTCATGAACTCTGACCTTAACTGAGGCCAGTGAGGCCTGCAGTTCTTTGGATGTCATTCTGGGTTCTTTTGTGACCTCCTGGATGAGTTGTTGTTGCACTCTTGGAGTCATTTTGGTAGGCTGAATACTCATGGGAAGGTTCACCAATGTTCCAGGTTTTTCTCCGTTTGTGGGTAATGGCTGTCATCCTGGTTTACTGGAGTTCTAAAGCCTTTGTGACTCTTTCCACACTGATAGATGTTATGACATTTTTTATCATCTGTTCCGAAATTTCCTTAGATGGCACCGTAGTATGTTGCAACAGGTCTGGCAGTAACCAGTGTGACTGGTGAGATTAAACTCAGCTTTTCAGAAAGATAAAAGGGGCCAGGTAGGTTTGGATGACTTTTTCCCTTAATGAGGAAATCATCATTTAATAGCTGCATTTTTACCTTATTTTTGTCTGTTGTTAAGCCTATTGTGAAACATTTCAAAGAATTCAACTTCTTCATCAATCGACATCATCCTACTTGTTATCATTGTTAGAATAGTTCCACTGAATCTAAAAGCAGCTCTACTTCACTGCTATAGCTACAACTAGGAGACTTCTCCATTTCATTGTCATTGTACCTGCTAATTTTGATTTTACAATCTTCATATTGCTACTCCTTGCTGCTATTTACCCTAGAATATATAGAAGATGGATTTATGGCCAGGACAGTATTAAATTTAGCTTATTTTTATTGTTGCTCTGCATATTTTCTCTCCTCCTGCTCCTCCCTCCTCTGTTTTTTGCACCAAACATCTAAAAAACTAAGAAATAAAGCATGAAAAATAAACACATCATTTCAAAGTATGCACAAAACATCCTGACCTGTAGTAGAAATAGAACAGAAGGTTAGAGGAAAATTACAGGGCAGATGCTTTGAGGCATGTGGAGTATTTCCTTTAAAAACCTTGAGTTTGTGTGGGTGTTGTCATGTTTTTTACAGCTACAAAGTCGGCATAAAGTAGTGCTTGGCAGATAGATGTAAAAAAAAAAAAAAAAAAAGGCATTTAACTCTCCTTTTACACAAGCAACTGCTGCATTTACTGATTATATGAACACTGATGTCCCTCCTACTTTTATAAATCAGGTCATCCCTGTCTCATAAAGAGGTGTCATCACTTTTGCAGGAAATGTGTTGCCAACAAATAAAACATACCAAACTGCCAGAGCCGTAGTGTCCATGTGTGAATATTTTCACACACAAACATGTCTCTTATGAATCATGACTCACATTAATTTCCGGTGGATATGGCGATGGAAGATTCTCGGGGGGGTGGTTCAACTCTGAGCAGCTTCCTGGGAGCGCTCAGGTGGGTGCAGCGCCAGCCGAGCGCCCGCTACGACTCATTCACTTGTAAATTGGTGGAAATAACAGGAGCAGATGTTCTCATTATTTCTACTCGGCCCAGGAGCTCCACCAGCAGTCAGTGTTTTGGAGCATTTTCAACAACCTCTCATTTTGCAGAGAATTGTGTCCGCTGTTTGCCACGGCTCCCCCGCTGCAGCTGATGACTGAAAGTGTGAGGAAAACATGGCTGAATGTGCTGCTGGCTTTCATGTATGCAACACTCAATACTGGCTTTAATGAAAAACAGGCAGACGGTTATTCTGAGGTCCAGTCCTGTGATCAAAGAAATGTCCTCCTCTGTTTAGAACCAACACATGTTGCTCACTTATAAATGTAGCCTATACTGATGCCTATTTTTATCTAAGAGGCAGTCGGCATCATTTTTAAGTGAAGCTTAAAGTGGCTATATATATTGCATCAGTAAAGCATAAGTAATCCTGTATGATTCATTATTTTGATGTTAGTGCAACCTAAAGTCCTGTGCAGGCCTACTTTTGGGGTAATTTTAGTGCTGGGTTTCAGATATTTCATATGAAATGAATACAATTAATTATGGCCAGTTTGCGTTATCATGTTTACAGTTTGCAGGAATACCAACTAATAGATTACATTTGTTAACATTTTGTTGTTTTGTTTTTTCTGCATATGAAGGACAGATCAATTTTCACCTTTCAACCCTACCACTGCAGGTTCTGCAGACTTGGCCTGGCACATGGAGCAATGGGTTTGCTGGAAAAGGAAGTGTCACACAGTCTTTCAGCTTTTGTTCCTCCCTCCAATATTCTCCAATTTCCACATACAGCGACTGCGTCGTGATCCGCTGGTGAATCGCACTGAAGAGCACATCACTCCCTCTCTAGTCTATCAGAGGAGTTCCACAGCCGGCGCTCCAGTCTAACAGCTGCACGTCCCTGATTCGCCACTCCGCAATACTTTGTTTGAGATATGCTGCAGGTCTGTTTTCAGCACTGATTGCTGCCTGACAGCGTCAATTCCCGCTGATCTGAAAGCTCCAAACAGGAAGTCACAAGCATAGAATATCTGGTTCTTCCAAAATACAACACAACGCACAGACTCAAGATCATAAATCATCACTATATCAACATTATGTCTCATCCTGCAGCAAGAGCAAAGGGTCACCAAAGGTCAGTGGGTCAACGGCGCCATTGAAGAGGAAAAGTGAACTTTTGAGGACATTTAGCCAAAGAATTTTACATGAAACCACAGATTCTTTAAGCAAACATTAACCTTTTAACTTTCTACTGTACTCACCCAATGGCGGAAGTAATAATATCATAGACTTACACTGAAAGGGGTGATAAATTAACCCCAAAAGGTAATCCAGTCTGCTGTTGACATACTATTTCCAGCTGAAATTGTAGTTCTCCTGTGATCTCTGCCTGCTGATGAAGGTTGTGTGCCGTGGCGCAGCGCTCTAGACTCACTTCCAGTGGGCAAGGCCGCTCACCTTCAGTTGATATGCGGTGCCGTCATGCTATGTGGAAATTGTCTTGTGAGGCCTGGACGCTGACTGATGGCCAGAGGTGACAGCCTCTCTTGGGCACATTTTTGGGTATTGTTGGCAAGACCATGTGTCTAATGCTGATGTGCTTAGGAAAGCTGAGATGGGAAGGGTCAGCTGCTGGATATTGGGCATAGCTGCACTTCTGCAGGCATGTGGCACACTTTACCAGGTGGATCAGACCTCAGCGCATCTGCATGCCTTGTTTTGGGGGGGATCAGGATACCTGGAGAGATATGGCATGGACCTGGTGCTGGGGCTAAGGCTATCTGTGCCTTTTTAACAGCTTTTCTCCCTTGTTTTTCATCATTTCTTTGAAAGAAATCATTATTATACTGTCAGGCAAATATCCAAGTATCAAGCCAGTTCCCTTCCCTGCATTTCTGTTGTTTTTTGACCCTCTGAAATGGACATTGCCATATATGATGAGAAGAGACACAGTTATAAAAAGTTAACTAACTTTTTAAATAAGGACCATATAGCATCAGCACAAATCATGCATAATGGTAATATGTTGTCAGCAATTCGTTGCAGACTGTGAGCTGACAAGCCATTACAAATGTTACAGCATTGGCTTGGCAGTGTATGCCCGGCTTAACTGAACTACCTGGTAGACAGTTAGCAAACCACCAAACATCATGCTCTGAAATCTCAGTAGCTTTTAGATGGTCCAGTAAGATTCTGTGATCCACAGAGTCAAGGGAATAATTGTGGGAGATCCAAAGATCTACACGCCCTCTAAAAATGTATTTGAAATAGACTCCAGGAAGTGATGCCCATCAGGACAGCCAGAAATGGAATGGTCACTCTCGAGTGTCTAAAGCCAAGAGAGTGATAAAGCTCTTCAAATGTGTATTTGGAGATTGTTATAGGGCTGTAACCTGATTCCCACTCGGTCAAGAGGTAAGGAAGAAAGAAGTAGAGAGTGCTGTCCCACTTTCTGAAGAGTCTGAATCTTTTCTGAACATTTGAGGAGAGCATGAAGCAAGGAGAATGACAAGATTTTGGTACGGGGAAAAGGAGGACACAACCTGGATATTTGCATGATGGAGTGTATGTGGGCTGTGTATGCCACAGAGTGAAACCTTATGAAAGAGCTCCTCTCAGGTGTCTCTGCTGTTAAGGGTCATGTTGCTGCAGTGTACAGAGGTGTTCAGAGATGAGGGAGCTGTGAAGGAAAGGAAAGGCGTCTGTGAGGAGGATAATGATGCAGAAACATGTAGTCACTGCAAGGGGAATCATCACACCAGGCTGCACAGAAAAGGTTTAGGAAGTAAAAGTGAGAGAAATCAGACCTGAGAAAGGACTGATGTATGCTGAAGCTGTTAAAAGAATGGGAAAAAGGAGGAGGAAAGCAGAAAGCCTGGGGATGATGACATTTGCATGGATTGAAAACAGTTTTTTTAGCTTTTATTGCTATGATAATAAACTGTGCTGTGGACAGGAAGGGGAGTTCAAAGGATAAAAACGGTGCCGGGCACAGCCAGAAGACTTGTGAATGTAATGGACATTACTGGAAAAGAACTTGATACCACATTTAGAGAAGGACTGACACAAACTGAGACAACTGAGTTTGACTCATAGAATGGGCGATAAAAGATGGGAGCACTATTAGTGGACAAAACACTCACTGTTTAGCTTAAAGGGGACATATTTTACCCTTTTAAGACAAGTTTATATTGGTCTCAGAGGTCCCCAAAACATGCCCTTGAAGTCTGTTGCTGAAAAAAAAAAAACACTCCAGTTTTTTTTTTGCATGTCTAAAAAGCCCTCTGTTTCAGCCCTGCTCAGAATGAGCTATTTCTGTTCCTGTGGCTTTAAATATTACTGAGCTGTCTGACTCCGCCCCTCTCAGGAAATGGATGTGGCTCTCCTGATCCTCCTTCCAGTTACCAGCTGAGAAGAGGATCAGGAGAGGAGGGCGGAACTTTCATCCAAGCTGGGAGGGCCAACCAAACCCGGGGGGCGGTGCTAACTCCCCACATGGCATCATGAGGGGAAAACCGGCCTGCACACATTTTCTAAAAGGTGGGGAAAGGGGGGGTGTTCTGGAACTTGAGGGGATTGTGGACGGGCCAGAGGCACATATTTTTGTTACAAAAGCCTAGCCTTGCCTCTGCTAGCCACTAGCCATTACCAAAGCAACCTGGGCTTCCATTACACCTGAGCAGTGTCACAGGCTGATTGCCTCCATGCCACGCCGCATTGATGCAGCAATTCATGCAAAAGCTTCAACAGGAAACGCTTGAGTAAAGGTAGAGGCTTTGCAAAAAACTCGTAGTGTGATTGGGTGAACGTTCTGTCTGTCACATCTCTACGGGCCAATCAGAGCTACAAAACACGTTACGTAGCCGCTATTGAGCTGCGCGCGCAGTTACCGAGGAATAACGTGAAACATGACGACTATAGACATGTAAGTACTCGACTTTTGTTGTTTTTGAAAAGAAAACAACTCACTGCTGTTCTTTGTTCTTCTTTTAACAAAGAAATGTGGTCAAGTTCTGATAAAACTGGCGCCTTAGCAGCATCCACGCTAATCTCTTCCTCCATAACTGCACCAGCTCTTGCTGCTGCTTGTTTACATCATGACTTTGCTGTGCCTGAAAGTACTGCCCCTCACAGCTGATTGGTCCTGTCACTTTCTAATCGGGCCCAAACAGTTCAGATGGGAGCTTTGTAAGATGGATTTGCCAGTGAGAAACACGGATACGGGCGTATCCATCTGCTTCGCAAGGTTACA
Organism: Cheilinus undulatus; assembly: GCF_018320785.1. Taxonomy (NCBI): domain Eukaryota; kingdom Metazoa; phylum Chordata; class Actinopteri; order Labriformes; family Labridae; genus Cheilinus; species Cheilinus undulatus. Next base: position 7,144,899 of record NC_054865.1, read on the forward strand.
AGCTTCAGGCTTTAAGGGTAAAGATAAAGCCTTGATCTTGATTTTGTGTGCACACTTTAAGTCTTCCATGTTGTACTTAGTTTCTCATATTTAAATAAGAAAAAGAAAAGACTGAAATGCAGAGGAGACTCAGTTTCGTTTCCATATTTCTGATGTGTACTGATGTCTGCATTTCAGAATTGAAAAGTATAGAATTTTTAAAAAAAGCTAGCTAGTGTGATATTATATCCAGTTACATATTATCTTTTGTGGAGCTTTTTCATTAGAAATTTTCTGGCCTCTTGCGGCCATGCCTCACCCTGTGGACTCGTGGATTTTGGAGGTTTATCTTTGTCTTTCTCTTGCCTCAAATACTTACATTATGCACCAGGAAAAAAAGGTAAACCATTTAAAATTCCACAGAGAAAGCTCCAGGCTTAAAAGTTAATCTTATTGATTTCTATTATTTTAATTTTTTATCTGTTTTTTCATTAATTTTTTTGTATCTTTATAGCTGTGAGCTGTACCTTTTCTTATAATTATTCCTTCTTTAAGTTTTATTTTCTTTCTTAATTTCAATCCCCACAGCTTTCTGATGATGTCTGTTGTTTTCTGATATCACCTCTGTAAAAGTGAAACCTTCCTCAGTGTGTTTTCTGCTTCTGGTTGATGTTTGCTCTGTATTTTTGTGCTTCTGCAATCTCTGAATTGTGGATCAACTGAAGGCCAGCTTGCCCTACCAAACACTGAAATAGTCTTCGCATTTTTGCATCTTGGAGGGACATTATTAAAACGTTTTTAGTACATTTAAACCAAACTAAAATGTTTGGCTGATGGGTTTTTATTTTTTTCTCTGTCCATGTTGAGCTGCATCCTTGAAGGGTTTCTTTCTCATAACGTTCTGTTCCTCCTTGACACTGAGTGTCCCTGCTCTCCAATCTGTCAGCAGGTTCAAGGCTGAGAAAACACCACTCAGGCATTCATCTATATACATGAGTGACAGCAGGGAAGCTAGAGAAATCCACCACCACACAACAGCACCATGTTGGAGCTCCTTCTCTGGTAAAACACACCAACCAGCTGTGCTGACGAGTGTTTGCAAACCTCACGTCCTCCCACTCAGCCGGCATCAGAAGCACTCCAAAGGTTGTGTTTGCAGGATTGAATTAACGCCTGTGGTCTCGTTAATGTGCCACATCAACAAGAGCTTAACAGCAGGCAGAGCTTTGATTGGAGCGGCTGCTGCTCGGATATAATTCCCACAAACAACGCTATCAGGAACACCAATGAGCAGCCTCGGATTAGTGCTGACAGAACCATAATTGGATTTCCTGTACAGTTAATTGAATTGGGCAAAAATGTTTCTGTTATAGTTTGTTTGAAAGTTTGTTTGTTTGTAAAGACTTTGAGAAACCTCAAACCATATAATCATAACTGATTGGACAGACACTATGAAATTGTGGCCCAAGTCGGGCGACTCTAGGATAACACTTTAAAGGAACCGTGCATGATCAGACAAATTCACATTATTGGATAGACATTTGTTTCTGTCATATGTACAGTGCTTAACAAATTTATTAGACCACCCTAACCCTAACCAAAGTAAGGTTTATGCCACAGCTGCTCTAAATTAACAGCATTGGTAATTACCAAAATCATTTTTTATGTTTCTGCAATGGTTAATACACTAATATGTAGAAGCTCTTTAACCCAAATGATATTTTTAATGCTAAAATATAATTATTATTGTTATCCATGAATTTTCAAATTTACTGATTTACTAAAAAATTGAAAAATAGTAAAGCACATTAATATTTCTTGATTAATATATCAAATTAATTTACTTGCATTCCTGAACAGAAAAATTAGTTTTAGTGGTTGAATGTTATGCTTGATTCATTTCTGACTTCTCAGAGAAGCCCAGTGAGCTGGCTCAAATTTGGGTATAAAAAGGTGAATTCAGTTTGAAATTCCTCATTCCCATTCAAAATGGTAAAACGTGGAGAGCTCACTGAAAATGAAAGAGTCCACATTAAAGCACTTCATGATGCTGGATGGTCTCTGAGACAAATACAAAAGGTGGTCTAAAAAATTTGTTAAGCACTGTATATTGAACAGAAATGTACTAGATATCTGCATTTTTAGTAAAGCTGATCTCACCAAGAGGCCGACATGTTTTGGTCTGCACTGGTAGAGTGACGGCCAGATCGCTCCTCAGCGTATGATTCCTTCAACAGCCGTTATAGACTGGCAGCCTATGAGACGGCTGCATCTCACAAGCACGCCTTACACACTGAGAATTTTGAGATCTCGTTTATTTTTTCTGCCCACCTCAAGCAGTTATCAGTCAAAATAGAGAGAAAATGAATACTTACTTACAGCTTATAAAGACATTTCTGGTAATGATTTAAGAATTACAGGTAGGAAAAAATGCCAAAAATCACTCATCATTTACTTTTAGGCTTTAGCAGCAGCTGAAAAATGAAGCCCAAATAGAAATGAAAAAACTTGACTTTATCTAGTCTCCACCTGACAGGCTCCAGGACCAAAGAATCTGCTCTGGACTCCATGTTGGAATTCTCAACATTACAATAATAAACCATGGACTATACCAAACATGGAATAAATCTCAGTGGATGACAGATGTAGTAGGGGGATGTAGAGCAGCATAATTTCTTCTCTGCAGTTCTTTGTGTTATATCAGCACCAAAAACAGTTGTTATTTTGGGGTTGCAATTATGTCCCATAAGGTCATGGACGAAAGTTTTGGCACCCCTGGAAAACTTCTGATGTGGACAACATATTGTCGGCAATGGTTTAAAAAAAAAAATCTTCATGTGTTGTGAATCAACAGTCATAAAGCGACTGATGTGGATGAATGTCATCACCCTGTCAACCATCTTGTACTCACTGAGGATTTTAACTGTCCTTTTTGTATTTAAACTGGATTTAAAATGTATTGTAAAATGTATCTTGAATCTAATGGTTGTTTTATAATGTTAAGTCTGAGTATGTTTTATTTGTAAAGCTCTTAACTCATTTTCTGAATATCACAGGACATTTTATTGACACGTGGAAAAATAAAAACACATGAAATTCTGAAGAAAGTGACTATTTTACATTTGTCATATAGAGAATAAAGTAGAAAAAACAGATTGTTTAAAATTTTTAATGTTGTATTATTGGAAAATTGTCTGATCATTTTCAGAGGAATTAAACAAGATGTGAAGGTTTTATTTGGGTTCATTATACAGTCGTGTTCATATATTTTAGGCATGTAGGGCGCTAAGGATTCATCACAGGGACCAGTGTGCCAAAACCCAGGGTTTAGAGTGGGCCAGAGTCAAACTAAACACATAACAACACATGAGTGTCGATGTGTGTCAAGCTCAAGCTCCATGGCATCTCTTTCGTCTGGGCCTCTTCACCCCTGGTGATACTGCTGGAGACCGCAGGGAGACCTTGAGACAGCACAGCATGACAGCAACCCTGCCATCCACTGGGACGGTGCCCTAGGGCAGGAATTCTTAACTGGGGGTTCGGGACCCAAAAGTGGGTTACAAAGCTGTTTTCAGTGGGTTGTGAATTTGGCAAAGAGTCTAATTTATAAAGTCCTTTGTAGACACAAAGCACGTTTTGTTAGGTTATTGTTAGGAAATTGCTGAAAATTTATCTGGCAAATAGAGTGAAATACAATTTAATAGTGTGCTTATTCAGTTATGTTTTGTTACATTTAGGGTCCAAACTGCTGCATTTTTTGATGAATAAATCTGAAGAAAAAAAGTGTAAATTAAGATCACAATTCCTCACAAGGAGGTCCAGATGCATGACCAGCTAAAAACCACCGCCCCAGGCTGTGCTTGATCGCCTCATCTACGCCATACTTAGGCCTCCATTTTTGGTCCAAACATGCCTAAAAGTTCTGCACAATACTGTATATTTTTTATTTGTAATCCAATTTTAAAACTTTTTTGTTGTGGAGGAAACTGGAGTCACTCCACCTGCTGTCCTGCCTGCTAATGTTTGTATTTGCAGAGGAATTTTGGTGTGATGGCCTTTTTGAATCTTCGCCACCAAGACACTTCTTCGGAGCTGGAAGTTGATGGCCGAGGCATGTTTGTTCCTCAGGTTGGACCTCAGGTTGATTCTCAGATTGGCCCTCAGGTTGGTCCCCGGCTTGGTCCTGAGCTTGGTCCTCGGGTTCCTCCAGCTGGGCTCCAGTCACTTCCTCTGTATTTTGGGCATCTTCTGGTCTTTCATCCTCTAGCTGGATGTTTTGATCAGCAGTAGCTGGCTGTTTAGAACTGTTTTGGAGCTCTATGGCGCTCATGTTCTTCTTTTGCTCCCTCTTTAGGAGCTCAAATTGTGTTCGGAGCTCCTCTAGCTTCTTGGACAGCTTTTTATTAGTCTCTTTCTGAAGAGTTAGCTCAGAAGCCAAGGTACTGCTATGACTTTTACTGTCCTTCAGCTGCTGATCAAGAGCCCCTATCATTTGGTCCTTGGAGGCAGTGTCCTGGAGCTAATCCTGGAGCTCCTGTATCTATCTGTTCTGCAGATACAGCCGATTGTTCTGGTTTAAGACAATCTCCAGGAGCTCCACCTGGTTTGCATCTGTCTGCTTCAGAGAGTCATTGGAGGAGCTTTTTAATTGAGTCAGATTTTTTAACTCCTCTCTGAGTCTCCTGTTTTCCCCCTTAACAGGCAAGTCTCTGATTTGTCTCCCTTTGGAGATTTTCCTCTGCCATCTCCATACGAGTCCGTTCAATGTTAAGCTGATGGTCTGCATGCCACCTGGCATCCTTCTCCTTATGCAGCTTATATTTCAGGGTGCCATGCTGGCTGTGGAAATATGGTTCCTCTTGTGGTTGGGACATAGAAGGTGCCCAACCAGCTGGAGCATATTCATGATGGCTGTAGCCCTGCCATTGCTGAGCCGGGTCCTGCCATCGTTGAGCCGGGTGATGCCATTGTTGACCTGGGGACTGCCATCGTTGAGCCAGGTCCTGCCATTGTTGATCCTGGGACTGCCATTCACCGGCGGACTGCAATCGTGGAACCTGGGACTGCCGTTGTTGATCCTGGGATTGCCATCGACCCTGATAATTGGACACCTCGAAGGGCATTAACCCACCAAAACTACTAATTTATAATTTCATGTTTCGTGATCAAAATAGAAAGTTTTACTAAAACAGCAATTTCTTTCCTGAGGGCTTGACTAATAACTGGAATAGCCATTCCAGTCCCATAACGTTCTTAGGTAATGTAAACGTTATTCAGTACTCCAGTAAGTAGGACGGGCAATAGATACGAAGTCACAACGGAACAACAAACCAGTCCGCTTAGCGCACTTTCTGAACGGATTTATCAATGAAAAGACATTAAGACGAGTGAGACTGAGAGTCATCTGTGATCAGACTATAAACCTGTATGTTAACATGAACAGTCATCTGATAGAAAGCTTAGCTTTAGCAGACCAGCTGTTTGAATAAACAGAATAATTCTCCCTTCAGCACTACCAGGTCACAGATGTGAAACGGAGCTGTCCACGCCCTGCAGGTGCTGATTGTCCATCAGAAATGTCAATATTTATCAGATATTATCATGCTGGTTTATCAGAAGCATTTCCTTTGGCTCTCCAAAAGAAATAATGGCTTCTTTACTTTTGTTTATGTTATTTGAATCTTCTGACAAAAGCTTATAGCGGTTAGAACAGGAGGGAAGTGAGTTTTTTGCGACATTCACCTCTCAGTGTTAAGGTCAGTCTTCACGACAGATATAGGTCGATATTTACAGGAAATGTAGGCCAATCTTTAAAGCAGATATAGGCCTATATTTACAGGAAATGTAGGCCTATATTTACAGCACATGTAGGCCCATATTTACAGCAGACATAGGCCGAACTTTATGGCATATATAGGCCGATATTTACAGCAGATATAGGCCATTATTTACAGCACATGTAGGCCAATCTTACAGCAGATATAGTCCCATATTTACAGCAGACATAGGCCAATCTTTATGGCAGATATAGGCCAATATTTACAGCATATGTAGGCCAATCTTTATAGCAGATATAGGCCGATGTTTACAGCAGATATAGGCCATTATTTACAGCAGACATAGCCAATCTTTATGGCAGCACATGTAGGCCCATATTTACAGCATATGTAGGCCAATCTTTATAGCAGATTTAGGCTGATATTTACAGGAAATGTAGGGTGATCTTTACAGCAGACATAGGCCAATCTTTACGACAGATATAGGTCGATATTTACAGGAACTGTGGGCCTATATTTGCAGCACATCTAGGCCGATCTTACAGCAGATATAGTCCCATATTTACAGCAGACATAGGCCAATCTTTACAGTGAATACAGTTGTATATTAACAGATCAAACAGGTCTAAATTCAAGCTAATATATCAGTTGCAATTATTTCTATGAGTTTTTTATATATGAAAAATATCTTTATAAATTCTGATCTCTGAAATACATGTAATAAACTTTTTAGGCTATAGCTTTATCATGCTTTTAATATCATGCATCCCTGGCCATTTTTATTGTTTTAAGAGGGTTATAAATCCATTTTTTCCTTCATCAAACTTTTCAAAAATATCTGTGTGACCATCTTAAAAGAAGTCTAAATCAATCATTTATTTTCTAGCCCTCCTCAGGAAAAAAACAACCCTTTAAGTGCCTGGTTTTGGCTTTTAAAGTATCAATTAAATCTTGTGTTTTCTAACTTTGGGAATACAAGTTTTCCCTTTAATGGCATGAAAGCAGAAAATTCATGCAGAAAAGCAGCATCTCGTCCTCCTCATGTGTAAAAATAAGCACTTGTGCTGTTATCCCATGAATCTGAAACTAATTAGAAGATGAATTTAAAAGAAGAAACATTTAATTTAGCATTACTTTAGTCCGTAAATTGTTCTCATTAAGATCCTCTGGGCCTTTAATGAGTCTTTAACGCTGCTCTGTTTTCAGCAGTTTGATCTCCACAAGTCGACGCTAAAACACCTAACGAGACGAGGCACGGCCGACTAGGCTGATGAGCCTGCAGTGCAGCGTGGGTAATTAGGCAGCTCAGACTAATCAAGCATCACACTCCTCCTCCTCTCTTCGCGGAGCAGCGGAGCAGATTAGCAGCTGGGTGGTTCTTTAATGTGTTACAGTGAATCAAACCGAGAACATTTTCCATTTTCAGCTGCCAGCTCTCATCACATCAAACACCTGAAGAATCAGATTTTAATGACGTTCGTTTGTCTCACAATGACTGATCACCGCTCGAGAACAGTGATGCTGATGTGATTGTCAACACTTGGCGCTGTTTACCGCCTTCAGCCATGATTGATGCAGACAGCTCCAACACAAAATCAATACTGGGGATCCTTCGAAATTGAAAACAAATCAAGGAATCTTTCAGAAATAAAAAGAAGCACTTTAAACCATTAAACTGAAATAAAAGTCTGTTTTAGATTTGAGCGAAAATAAAGACTCAAAAAGAGTTACCATCAAGGTAAATCAGGGGTTCAGCATCCTTGGGGTGAATCAGTCTAAACCACAAGGAACCATCATAAAAAAGTATTTTAGTCATTTTCACTTTTGCTAAGTGAGCCTTTGGCCTAGTCTTAGATCCTGAGTACTGCAGAACAGGTTTTCATTGAGGATATCTCTGTACTTTGCTCCATTCAGCTTTTCCCATCCCTGACCAGTCTCCCAGACCCTGCTGCTAAAAATAACACCCCCAGGGCATGATGCTGCCACCACCATGGCCATCGTTAGGCCCTTTTGGGGGGGGGGATTAAATTTCTTTTTAATCCGTGTGTTATCGTCAGGTGTGTGCAACAGAGGAATGTGTGTAAGAGAGCAGAGGAAGTCCACTGGTGGTGCGTCTCTACAGTAAGTTCATTCAGTGAAGTGTGCTGTCTTGTGTTCAAAGTGAAGCGTTTTACACATAGGGTGTAAGCACCCGCCCCCCGGTTTGGTTGGCCCTCCCCACTTGGAGGAAAGTTCTGCCCTCCTCTACTGATCCTCTCAGCTACCAGCTGAGATGCTGGATAGCTCAGTGGATTACCTTGCTGACTACCATCTGGAAGATGGTCCAAATTCCAGTCAAGTCCTAAACTTTGGATGAAAGTATCTGTAACATCAGGAGTGCCACATCCATTTCCTGAGAGGGGTGTGGTCAGGGGCGGAGTCAGACAGCTCATTAACATTTAGAGACACAGAAACAGCTCGTTCTGAGAAGGACTATAACAGAGGGGTTTTTAGACATGCAAAAATCCTATACTGGAGTGCTTTTTCAGCAGTAAACTTCACAGGCATGTTTTGGGGACCTCTGAGACCAAAATAAACTTGACTTAAAAGGGTAGAAATATGTCCCCTTTAATAAGCGCTTTAATACATTTCTTCAGTCACTTTCTGCCAATGCTCCTCTACACTCGATCTTATGATGATCATTGCAATACTATCATTGTCACTAGGCCTCACACATATGGATCACGTGTTAAAATTGCTGCATATCACATGAAACTTGTCCAAACGTGGAGCAGGGGATCACCAAAGACATCCTGCAGACTGGGCTGCTTGGAATTGCAATTAATGGGGTGGCTACTATAATGAGAAAACACAAAGGGGCAGCAACACTCTTGCATGAGCAAACAAACCCTGATTTGACCATTATACGTGGCCGTTCCTGATGTAGTCAAGAAGATCACACAGGCCAGTCACTTTCAAATGTTCATCGACCCCTTGCATGCGTTCTTTTCCCAAACTCTCAAGCATTTAAAAGAAATGGAAATGGTTGCAGCAGAGCTTGGCATGCATGCATGAAAAGTGGGGATAATATTTGATGTCAGGGGCCTCTCCTCATCATGTACTTCAGTGACGGCGTTATGGGAGAGCTACCCGGCCCTGGTGAAGTTCTTCCAAGAGATGTCTGGACATAACTCATGGCCTGCCAAGAAAAGAGCGAAATGTGCAGGAATCTATACAAAGATGAGACAGTGGCTCTTTGTAACGGCTCGTAAGCTGGCTTGTGTAAAAGATGCATTAGAAACTTTGAAGGCATTCTCCTTGTTTATACAAAAAAAGAAGCAATGTTAATCACTGCAATAGTAAAAGTGGATATCGTGTTAAAGTCACAAGAGGTCAGAGGATTTCTGCTCTAACTTTTTCCTCACACTGTCAGAAAACATCAGACAGAGACTGGAGGATGCTGATGGGGTGCTGTCTGTGGCATCGGTGCTGAATCTGAACACCTGGCCAACTGATGAAGAGGACCGTATACTGTATGGCGGCACAGAATTACTGGACTTGCGTTGCTTTCAATTTGCTCTTTATTTCCATGAATGGCCCAGAAGTTTCATCCTTTCCTGCTGAAGAGAATGCTGAGATATGGATCAGAGAAGGCTGTCATGCTGCTGATGATGCTGCAACTGGGAGGAAGTCCAAAAAAGACAGAAGTTGGTCAACAAAGCAGACTGTTCTTCTAAGAATAGGCAAGTTTTCAGATCTTTTTTTGTGTTAAAATGTTTTTTAAAAAGGCCAGTTTCAATCTAATGTAAATATTTTACCTGTTTAATTGTTGAATTCTTGTCCTTTATTTGGCCATAGAAGCCAGTGGCTTGACAATAATGCAGTTTATTTTCTTTATTCTATTTGTATTTTTATCTCGTTTTCAAGATAAAGCTTTGACCACCCACTTCCACAGAGCTAAGATGTGTCCACAATGAATGTTAGAATTGATGTGTAAATGTGTTCACTTTCTTGACGAATAAAGGAAAGAGAAAAATGTCCCCACCCTCAGTTTTTTCAATAAATCACACCCCTAACCTTGCAAAGCAGATGGATTTGCCCGTTTCCATCTTGCAAAGCTCCCATCTAAACAGTTTGAACCCAGTTAGAAAGTGACAGGACCAACCAGCGTCAAGGGGCAGCACTTTCAGGCACGGATGAGTCGTGACGTATGCAAGTAGCAACAATAGGTCGGTGCAATTATGGCGGAAGAGATAAGCGTGGATGCTGCTAAAGCGTCAGTTTTATCAGAACTTGGCGACATTTCTTCTTTAGAAGGATAACAAACAACAGCAGTGAGTTGTTTTCTTTTCAAAACTGACAAAAGTCGTGTACTGACATGTCTACAGTCGCCATGGTTCGTATTATGAAGTTCTCTATGGAGTTTACTCCTCGGTAGCTGCGTACCTCGATAGGGACGACGACGTCATGTGTTTTGTTGCTCTGATTGGTCTGTAAAGATGTGACAAACAGAATGGTTATCCAGTCACCCTCTGAGTTTTTTTTTAAAAGCTCCCAAAAACTGTCTATGGGAGGTTAACCAGATGGATGTGTGAAACAAATCCACCTGGGGTGTCAGATGATGCATTATCAGTAATTGTGGATGAGATTGATGGTGGTGGTAGTAAAACCTTAACAAGTTTTCTGACTTTAATCTGTTAAGTCTTGAGTTTTTCCTCATGTAGTTTTCTCTCTGTCCTTCATTGATCATCTGCTGCCCATCTGAGAAAAGATGACGCTGCAAAAATGCTCTGATGAATGGAAGTCTGCTTGTAGCTCTGCTCTTGCTCTGCGAGTGTTCCATCCAGGTCAGGAGCAGCTAATTAAGCCAAGTTCGGCTGTTGTGTTCCCCACAAACTACGCACCACAAGCCAGTTGCAAAGCTCAAAGAGCACAGTGTATGCCTGGCTATAAAGGCTTAAAGCCAGTTGCAAGATGCATTTTTTTTAAAAATGTCCCCCTATGGTTTTTCAACATTTCGCACCCTGAATAGATAAATAGAAATTTGTCATCCAAATACATTTATATGGCTGTAGCTTCATTCTTCTGATGTCTGATTATAAGACAAAATACAGCTGTCATGAAATGTATACCTTCTGAAAACACTGTGACAGATGTTGAAGTGAAAAACTGAGGTGCAATAACTAGTTTCAGCCTGCAGACTCAGTCAGCTGTTTGGTAGCTGAAGCTAGCATTGCAAAATACTGGCAAACACAGAGGCTTTCTGGGTGGAAAATAAAATGCTTAAAAGTATTCTATAGGAAACAATTGAGCAAGCATTGTTTTTGTTCTATTTTTCCTTAGAGCCACTGTAGTATAGCCTAGCTTCACCTAGTGTGCTCTACTTAGTTGTCCAGCAGTGGTAGCCATTGGAAAAGGCTCTCTGATTGGTGGGTCAGCAGATGAGAGAGCCAACAAAGGGTTAACTATGTTTTTTTAAGATGTTGCCAATCATTACATGATAGTGTTTGGTGTCAAACTAATCTAAACAATGAGTATTTGTAAATTATGTTGACAACACAAATAAAAAAATCATAGCCAAACCCAATATCACTGTCAGGGAAACACAGGCTGCAAATTTGCTTTGCTTTTGCTGCTCAAACACAGTCTGTGTGTTTACGGCAATTTAGAAAAATGTTCCCCCGTGCAACAATGTGAGCAACAGATGTGATTTCAATAGTTTTTGGACAACAATGGAGCTCTTTGGCACAGAGGATAAAGATATATCAGGCTGTCAGACTCACAGAGTACTTGTCAGTAGATACAGCCACTGTTGGTTTGGCTCCACACACGGGAATTTCTGACAGTATGAAAAACATACAGATAAGATGATGTGCAGGTTTTCAGCCGTGGCTCAGACTCCTTTCAAGAGATTCTCCCACAGGATGAAAGCGAAGAGCGGTATTATCCCCTGTGGAGGCTGGCAGAGCCCTGACAGGATTTTCTCAAATAGCCCAGTGTGAGAAAAAAAAAAAAGCTCTTCTGAGTCACGGTTGATTCATCAGGGTGCAAAGGAAGCTGGGAAAGCATCACCTCTGCTGGGAAGCCGAAACTCCTGACGCTGAACCTGTGCAAGAAAACAGGATGAAGATCACATGAGTAAGGTAACGGGAGAAAAAGAGGGACATTCTCATGGGTCACTTTGTCACGTTAGCTGATCACAGAGTCTGCGATTTGCGCTATGACTGAGCAGAATAATGTGACACAGTCATGTCCTGTTCGTCCAATTACCTGTATCAGTATTCTGTTTCAAAGATAGCTGAAACAATTTTGCCTTTAACAAAGATGGTACATGTGTATTAAATGTAGGTTAGTTTTAGTTTGAGAGACGAAGGCTTGTTGCTTCACACCGCTGATTAAAAGCCTTGTTTTGCCACCAAAGTTAGCTGCTCCCCTTGGACAGTGCAGGCCAGCATAGCATAGATTCTCCCCTGGCTTACAAGCCACTAGGACTTAGTGGCTGGGTTACTGACCATCAGATTTAAAAACCATTGCAAAGCCTGTTCATTTCCCTTTTAAATGGTGCCACATTTGCAAGGAGAATGCATTTGTAGGATGAGCAGCAGAGCTGAGAATGTGGGTTTTGCCTATTGAATATTTACCAAATCTTCTCTGCCAATGCCAAACAGCTCATTCTTCAGTTTACTCTTGTTTGGTGTTTGGTGGATTGCATGATTGAAGTCTGAGAAAACAAGACAGATTGGCAATTTAACAAATTGTTCATTTAACAAACAGGAGCCTCGGTAGCGTGTGGAAGAACCATACACAGCCACAACAGCCTGGCACCTCCTCCTCATGCTGGTCACTAGCCTGGTCACACACTGCTGCGGGATTGCATCACATTCTTCAACCAGCATTTGTCACAAGTCAGCCAGTGTGGTTGTACTGGTCACTCTGGCCGGAAAAGCACACCTTATCTGATCCCACAAGTGTTCAATGGGGTTGAGGTCAGGATTGCTGGCAAGCCATTCCATCCTCTCCACTCCCAAATTCTTTTCTCTGATAAACTCTGCTCTGTGGGGGTGAGCGTTGTCATCTTGGAGGATAGAGTTCGGTCCCAGACTGTGGAGATATGGGATTGCTGCTGGTTGCAGAATCACATCTAGATATCTGCATTGAGATCACCTCCAATAATGACAAGCCTTGTTCTTCCAGTGAGGGAGATGTTGCACCACACCATCACACTGCCCCCACCAAAAGATAGTACTCTATTGATGCATCAGTCAGCGTAGTGTTTTCCCTATCTTCTCCACCCTGCCGTAGGCAGGATGTGGACTTATTGCTGAACGTAACATTCCTCCACATGTTCAGGTTCCAGTGCATGTGTTGCTGACACCAGTGCAAACTGACCTGATGGTGAAGGGTGGCCATGGCAGGCCTCCTGGCAGCCCCATGAGACCAGAGATTGGCTACTTACAGTCTGCTCCTGATTGTCTGGGCAGAGAGCCGTCGGCCATATCATCCTGCAAACCTTAATCTGTAGAAGAAAGCCTCAGTTCCTAAGTGCTGACAGGGTGAGTAAACGGTCCTCTTGAGATGCTTTCTTTTTGGGACGTCCACTTTGTAGTCTGTCTCTGACATCCTGGTACCTGGAATTTAGCCTTTGGTTTGGAGACGACACTAGGGCTCACTCCAAATAATTCCACAACTTGGTTTGAGGACAACCAGAGGACAGACTGATTGTCTCTGGAACTAACTAAACTTAACATTAGAGACATTTCACAAAAGAGCTCAGGGGATAAAGGGTTCAAGGATTTACTCAGGATTTTAGAGCGCAGCGGACTTATCAGAGGAATTATGATGCTGATCCTCACTCCAGTCCAGAAGGTGGTGGTAATGCACCTACAAATTGTTTTGCCAACTGCTACAAAAATAAAGAAGGATTAGTGCCGTCTTTATGTTACTTCCAGTAGCTGTGTGGTAGGACTGATCGTTGTGGGGAGGTAAGGGAAAGCTGTGAAGAAACATGTGATAAACTGACTTCAGTCAGAAATCTGATATGTATGATGTATTTAGGTGTAGTAAAGCTGTTTCCTGATTGATCCTGACTGATGTGTGCTTTGTGCCCTTACACTGAAGAGGTAGGGCATGAAAAAGGCTTTGTAATTTAAGGCCTTTCACTAGTATTATTTTTTCTTTATGAAATTCTGCCGGCCTCCGTCAAAGACTGGCATATGAAGGAGAGTCTTCTTCTGGGGTATTTTGGCTGTCTTTGATATTCAACCTTCCCTTTCATGCGTATCTAAGTGTCAGACTGCCTCTTTGCTTGAGTCAGCTGATGCGTACTGGTTGACTTGGCTTGTACATGACTTTAAAGGAGACTTGAGTACTGCTAGACCAGAGTCAGTCCCATATATTGTTTGCTACAGAGTGTCTACGATATGAAAGGAGATTCAAATATAGTTTTGTGTAAATTGTTCATGACTTTCATTTTGTTGCCTTGTCAATTTACTGTGTGGTCTGAAGATGCAAAAAACTATAGTCAACTTATAGTGTAAAGGGTGTCAGAGTGATGATATTAAAGTTTTTATTCATACTCTTCACTTGACATGGGGCTTAGAGCCAAAAAGTTATGTTTTGATAGGCTATCAAAATCATTGTTCTTCTAACTAGTAATCATGGCTAAAACATTTGTTCTATTGTTGGTCCTAAAATGCTGTCTATAAGTTCTAAAGAGAAAAGCTAAAAAATCTCCAGAGAAATTCCACCCAACAGATCTGACCTCAGTGACATGCCAGCTCTCATTATAAGAAGAAAAATCATCACAAAGTTATAAAAGCAGCCAAAGTATGAGGAATGTAAGCTGTTGGCCATGAACCTTTCACTGAAAATATTTCAGTAATTTTTGATGGCAGATGTTGAACGTTTATCAAAATTCCTTAGACTCCACTTATAACGACAGGCTTTTCCATCACCGTACCTTTAAAAGAGCTTAACAGTTGTTGAAATGTGGAAAGTGAAAATGTTCCCAGAGAGGTCGGCTAATCTTTTTCATGTGCAAAAAAAATTATGTTAATTTCAGGTATCTTTATAAAGAATAAAGTAGATATTGGCATGAAAAAGTCTTACTTGGCTCAGTTGGTGGAGCAGGTGTGCCATGGACAGAGGTGCCAGTTTGTTACATGTCAACCCTAAAATCTTTTACCCCAAATTTTCAAGTCATGCCCATCTGTGCTGTCACAAAAGTCTCAGAAAAACTCTTCAGGCTGGAGGCACACTAGTCGTTTACCTCACCAATGCTTAAACAATGACTGCTGGGCCTGCCCTGTGTTGGTTTGTTATGTCTGCTGTGCACAACCTTAAAAAAATGACTGGAACACCAATGCACGATGCAATCTTCTTCTTTAATGTCAAAGTGAAAACTGATTTCTGCAAAGTAATGTCCGTTAAATGAAAATATGTAATGTAAAAAAAATGACTGCATAAACATTCATCCCCTTTAGAGTGACTGACCTCAACAGAGGTCCTGCCAACTGTGCTAGTAGTCTCACAACTAGTGAAATGAGGATCACCTGAGTGCAGTGAACTTGTCTCAAGTGACTGTAGTATGAAGACGTGTTTTGGAAGGTCCAGTTGCTGGTTGTTCAGTATTCTTGGCTACTATTACATCATGAAGGCAAAATAACGCTCCAACACAAAAGCATTTCAAAGTCACTGAACATCCCCCAGAGTTCAGTTTAATCCATCATTAAGAAATGGCAGAAATATGGCACATGTGTAAATCTGACCAGATCAGGCTTTCCTCATAAACTGAGTGACCGTGCAAGAACGAGACTAGTGAGAGAGACACTTATGACTACTCTGAAGGAGTTCCAACCTTCAGCAGCTGAGATGGGAGAGACTGCAGACAACAACCGGGTGGCCAGGTTCTTCTCCAGTCAAAGCCTGATGGGAGAGTGGCAAAGAGAAAGCCACTGTTGAAGAAAACTCAGATTAAATCTGGACTAGTGTTCACCAAAAGGCATGTGGACGCTCTGTTTGGCAGACACCAAACACTGCACATCATCAGAAACACATCATCCCCACTGTGAAGCACAGTGGTGACGGCATCATGCTGTGGGGATGCTTCTCGGCACCCACACCTGGTTGGCTCATGAAGGTAGAAGGTAAAATGAATGCGTCAAAATTGAAGAATCCTGGAGGTCAATCTTATTCAGTCTGCAAGAGCTCTAACAGCTTGGGGGAATATCTGTTTTCCAGTAAGACAAAGACCCGTACAGGGAAAGTTACACAGAAATGGCTACAACAACTGCTTCACAATAGGAACAAGGCACATGCTTATAGGGCAAAGATCCCTGTTGGCACCGGTCAGCACACTTTGTTTGTGATGATATTATAGAGGAGCAGATAACGGCACTAATGACTGGAAACATGCTCACATTTAGTTTTTCTGGAAAGAGAAGGCTTCACTGAGGCAGAGTAAAAGCCACCATCACTGCTAACAGCTGCCAGAATGAAACCAATGAGGAAAAGAGCAGACGATCTTAGATCTGGTCTTAGATCTGGATAGTTCAGTGGGTTACATCAGTGACTAGTATCGAGGATCATTGATTTCTATCTCAGTCACGGCAGGCTTAGCACCCAGTGTGGGCCCTTGGACAAGGTCCTTAACACCTTGAACATCTGTCTACCTCTCAGATGTATGTTGCTTTGGACAAAACCATCTGTTGAATGACATTGTAAAGTATCTGAACACGTCTCTGCCGACCACAGGACAGTCTGATATGATTCATCTCATCTCCATGCCATCATATGTTAGTTATTCCTGACTGAAGCCATGGCTCGTGACAGATAAGCGTGGTGTGTTTTCTGTCTCCATACATGTTTATCCTGCCCTCTGTCTGATAACACAGCAGAATGACAGTGCGTGGCCGACCGCCTGTACGACGAGATAAGGAGCCACAGACGAGGGTTACAACGAAGAGCCAAATGTCAACCTGTCATCGCAGTGATGAGTCGCAGGGTGAAAGAGTCACACTGACATTTCACCACAGAGAAGGTGTGATGGGGGGGTCTGGTTATGTGTTAGGGTGAAGAATCAGGACCATTTGTACCTTTTTCATTCCCACAGCTACAGAAGAAAAACCATACTGACTGTCACTAGTTGGATTTCATTTTACACAATCTGTTCACTGTAATCACAAACATTTACAATAAATGACAAAATCATCATAAAGTTTATTTTATTTCAGAAATTCAATTCAAAAACTCAAATTATATAGATTCATTTCACACAGACTCACATATTTCAAGTATTTTTTTCTTTTAATTTTGATGATTATGGCTTACTTAAACCCCAAATTTAGTTTCTCAGAAAATTTGAATATAAATATAAAAACACCTACAAAGGTTTCCTGAGCCTTTAAATGGTCTCTCAGTGTGGATCAGTAGACCCCACAATCATGGGGATGACTGCAGACTGGACAGATGTCCAGAAGATGATCAATGACACCCTGCACAAGGAGGTTAAGACACAAAAGGTCACTGCTAAAGAAGCTGGTTGTTCACAGAGTGCTGCACCCAATCACATTCATTGGAAGGGAAAAAAAAGATGCACAAGCAACAGGGACAACAGCAGCCTTGAGAGGATGGTGAAACGAAGCCCATTCAAGAAAAGAGAGCTTCACAAGGACTGCATCTAGAGTCAGTACTTCCAGAGCCACCACACACAGACGGACAGGGGCGGAGCCAGACACGTTTAAAATCTGGGGCTAAGCCCAAACATAAGATGGCTGAGGGGTGGGCACTTCCCTAATTTTTTTTTTTTTTTTCTTGCTTACCAGACAGTTTAATGCACTCTTTTTTTGCATACTTTTAAATAAAAAATTAAATACAAAATGCCAAAAAAAAATCTATGGATTATCAACCTAAAAAATACTTATCAATAACATTATGTTTTTCTTAAACTAATTGAGGTAAAAGTGTCATCATTCTTAAATTATGAAGCACCACGCTGGAATCCAATAATTTTCATTTCTGCCTTCTAAAAATGTCTGAAATTTATATTTAAAGTAAGCTTGCATAGATGGGGGAATTTGGGGAATAAGTTTACAATTGAAGCTCTGCATTTTCGAACAAAGCACATAAAAAGCAGCATTTGGGATTAGAGATATTAATTTATTCACAAAAATGCTGAAAATCATATTTTTATAACAATGTTGAAAGTATTTTTTACACTGCAGTGAGTGTATAGATACAAAACTGTTAGGGCCATTAAAAAAACTGGCATACATTTTTTTTATTCTAAGAAAAAGTAAAAATTCTGCAAAGTCAGAATTCTTTTATTTTTCTAACCAATTTCTTTAGTTGAATGTCCCTAAACCTATGTTCATACATTGTTAAAAGTTATATATATATATATTTTATTTTTTTATTTCTTTAAAAACTAGAAAAGCACTCAGAGAGTGCAGACCTCCGCCGTAAGCCCTATCTCCCAAAAGTAAAGAATCCTTGAAAAAATTCCTGGATCCAGATGGTGATCCAGATCAGGCCCCAAAATTGAATCAGTTCTTCCTTATGCCATTTCTGACATTTCCAGAAAATTTCATGAAAATCTGTCCATAACTTTTTGAGTTATGTTGCTAACAAACAAACAAACTAACAAACCGTGCCAATCACATAACCTCCTTGGCAGAGGTAATTACATTTCCCTGCTGTGATCAGCAAGGCCCAATTTTTTTTTTTTTTTTTTTTTGTTTATTTCATTTCACATTTATCTAACATAACACTCATAAGCAACATACTTACATCAACCTGAAAGATTCAGGGCTTTGAAGAAAACATTTGGGGCTGAAGCCCCATACGCCACCCCTTTGCTCCACCCATGCAGATGGATCCAGGACATGGACTACAACTGTCCCATTCGTTGTGTCAAACTACTCTTGAACCAGAGACAACATCCCAGGTGTCTTACCTGGGCTGAGGACAGAAAGGACTGGACTGTTGCTTCTTGGTCCAAGGATCAAGCCTGAGGTTGCATACAAAATATCTGCAGTAATATTAAAGCTCCTGACAACTAGAGGTGTTAGAAAATATCGATACACTGACATATTTCAATAGTTTTTTAAAGAATAATTCACTTTGTTAGTGCAGTAGTTTGTGGTGTAATTTCACCTCCTGATCGCTAGTTGGCAGCAAGCACCGACAGCTGGCGGCAAGCAGTTGACTGTTCCCTCTTCTCTGCTTAGACAAGATCACGCGAGACATCTGGTGTGAGCGAGCCGGTTGCTCGTGCCTACCCAGCAGTGCAGCTTCTGCTGCATTCATAGCTGGTATGTGGACTTGTTTTGACTTCCTAAATGTTAAAGACAGTAAAACTTAGACATGAGTCAAGTCATTTGTAAGATATGCCACGCCAGAGTGAAGTTCTCAGACAACATGATGGACCTGACAACATAGCAATAGCTTAGCGGCCTGCTGAAGCTACCGCTGGTTTTTAACTCATGCAACCCTAAATACAGTCAGTACTTTGTTTTATTTGTAAGGACTTGTGCCATCGTAGTGTCGTTAAGAATGACGGCTTCCGTAATACGATCAAAACACTGGCCTGTCATGTCATGCCCTCCTCACAGCACAATTTATCAGTCCTTATAGCTGGACATGAGGATC
This sequence comes from Cheilinus undulatus, assembly GCF_018320785.1. Lineage (NCBI taxonomy): Eukaryota > Metazoa > Chordata > Actinopteri > Labriformes > Labridae > Cheilinus > Cheilinus undulatus. Next base: position 7,164,281 of record NC_054865.1, read on the forward strand.
AGTTTGTCTCCCTAAGTCTCCCTCCACAAACACCTTGACATTATGTAAAGACATACTGATATACCATGAAATATAAAGATTTGAGTACTTTTTCTCTATATTGATTTATTTTTCCCCTTTTCTTGTAGAAATCCTGAAAGCATTTACATTTTTTAATTTATTACAACAAATGGGAAAAATCCTCATCTTCAGATTGCTTGCAGGACCATATATTTAATAATACACTACATTTTTTGTCTATATACTATACATATATTTTTAATACATTTTCATCGATAGCTTCTGTCATATTATACATACAAATATATATAAATATCACAATATTATTATCATAGTAGTGCAATATATCGATATCGGCACCCCTGTATCGGGATACGTATCGTATCGCCAGATCCTCCTAATACACACCCATACTGACAACTACACAAGACAGCGACGGTATGGAAGGATTTTGATTTGATCATAGATGGAGGATATAATGAAGCTGAAACCTGAAGGACTGCAGACAGATTAGCAACAATCATAAAGCAGCAGGCATCAGCTGACCCATCGTCTAGCAGACAGCAATGAACTAATCATGGTGGATGTTTTTCTCTCTCTCTCACTATTAATAATAAACCACCATGGTCAGATTTTAGAGTTTTAAGCTAACAGCAGTTGCTGTTGTGTTCATCAGCTTGCTTGGCTTGGACTGCTTCTATTGTGTGGTTTTTAAGCATCTGGTAGTAATGCAGTACACAGCAGGATTATTTTAGGATGGTTTAATGGTAGTAAAAAAAATTAAAAACCCTACTACCATAACAACAAAACTTTATACCAAACTCGGCCTGCCTGCCACAGCTGTGTTGACCACTCTTTACTGCAAAGCATGCTGGGATAAACTGTATAAGCTTTAATGACCACCTTCTGTTCAGAGATTTCAGTAAGTTTTGGGTGAAATGGTCCAGATGAATGATTCTAAATGGCGTCCAACAATTGCTGTCATTAAATTTTATACAACAAAAATGTTCATTTAAATAGCCTAGCCTTGAAATATTTTTTTTTCATTTTAAACAGAATAATGTATTCAGAGAACTCAGCTCTTAGAGTGAATTTTGAATGAAGATCTTTTTACTTTTACTTGAGTATATTCAGAGTGCTTCTTTCCCCCAAAAGGAGGTCAAAGTTGAACTAAATCCCAGCATTAGACAGATGAAACCTGTTTCTCTGTTGGTTTTGTATGACAACCTGAGAGTCATGTCAGATATGGACATCTTGAAGCTGCAAAGATTTCATAGTTTCTGCTCACTATGCCGAAAGACTGACAGGAGCTGACAACACTTCTGATTCACACATTTGCCTTAAAGGAGGTTTTCTTCTCCACATCCTTTCAATCGATAACTGCTGAAGGTTAAAATAAAAATCCTTGAAGGAAACATGTGAATGGTGATGAGCGGATTGTGAAATATCTAAAGCAGAAGGAGTTATAAGAATTTGAGAAGTTTTAATGGACAGGAAATAAATAAGGAAGAGATAGCGTCTAAGACAAATTGGTTTTCTATAATTAAAACCCAGCCTGAGTGGTCCTGGTTACACTGCATTAAAACAGGCAGCGTTAAATCCTGCCACAGATCTCTCAGATTAGGAGGCATTGCTGAGGATTTGTGTGGCAGTATGGCTGGAGATAAGAGTGACTTAAATGAGCAGACAGTGTGAATGTTTGACATGAAGATAGGTTCAAACATGGTATGCATCAGAAATGCCCCCCCCCCCCCCACACACACACACACACATCAGAAAACAGCAGGAGGCTGATCTCTCCATTTTCTCAATGATAATATATGAACGGTGCAGTTAAAGTTTTATATAAACTGTGATAATGACCACAAAAATGTATGCAGTTAATATCTAAACTATCTCATGGATGCAAACACCTTTAGTTTCATCAGAAATCCCCCCAAAAAATCTTCCTCAGATATTCCATGACCCTAGCCTTAACTTACAAGAACAGCTGCAGTTGTGATGTTTCTTTACCAGGGCAGGTTTCTAATTTGCTGTTAGACTTTTAATTTGGATCAAATGTTATTCCAAACATTTGATTTTATAACACTGAAAACATAAATCTATGAACAGGTCTTGTCCACTAAAACACTGCTCCAGGCTAATTTTATTTTCTATTCATAGATGGCATTTATTCTGAGAGGGGGACCACAGATCTCAGATGCCCCTCTTGAAGACCAACACTGTTAGATGCTGCCCCATCAGAACCGAATTGATGTAATAACATTTTATAAGGTTTTTTTAATGTAACTTTATCAGTAATCAAAGTCCAGAAGTTACATTCATCAAATAACTCCACTACAAACATTACAGATGAAGCAAAAGCACAGGAATAAAACAGAAAGAAAGTTCAGAGATCTACTCTAGGATAAAATTATGTATAGACCTGTTTAAGACGTAGTTACGAAATTGGTGGCTCACTTTACCTTTATTAGCTTTAGCTAAAGCTAACGTAGCACCGTTACCTATAGAGTGAACATTACTACGTAAGTCAGTGTAGCTACACTATATTGCCAAAAGTATTCACTCACCCATCCCAATAATTGAAATCAGGTGTTCCAATCACTTCCATGGCCACATGTGTAAAATCAAGCACCTAGGCATGCAGACTGTTTCTACAAACGTTTGTGAAAGAATGGGTCGCTCTCAGGAACTCAGTGAATTCCAGTGTGGTACTGTGATAGGATGCCACCTGTGCAACAAGTCCAGTGGTGAAATTTCCTGGCTCCTAAATATTCCACAGTCAACTGTCAGTGGTATTATAACAAAGTGGAAGTGATTGGGAATGACAGCAACTCAGCCATGAAGTGGTAGGTCATGTAAAATGACAGAGCAGGGTCAGTGGATGCTGAGGCGCATAGTGCACAGAGGTCGCCAACTTTCTGCAGTCAATTGCTGGGTTTGGCGGTTTCCAGGAGAATGGTACTTGTCTGACTGCATTGTGCCAAGTGTAAAGTTTGGTGGAGGGGGAATTATGGTGTGGGCTTGTTTTTCAGGAGCTGGGCTTGGCCCTTTGGTTCCAGTGAAAGGAACTCTGAATGCTTCAGCATACCAAGAGATTTTGGATAATTCATGCTCCCAACTTTGTGGGAACAGTTTGGGGATGGCCCCTTCCTGTTTCAACATGTCTGTGCACCAGTGCACAAAGCAAGGTCCATAAAGACATGGATGAGAGAGTTTGGTGTGGATGAACTTGACTGGCCTGCACAGAGTCCTAACCTCAACCCGATAGAACACCTTTGGGATGAATTAGAGCAGAGACTGAGAGCCAGTCTGAACAGTTCATAGAAGGCCTTACTGAATGGCTCCAGGAACACCATGAGCTCAAGCAAACTTGTTAGACTGTCCATTCCAGCTGCCTTCTTCCTCTCCAAGATCCGCTTGGCTTGATTGAGCTCATGCTTTAGATCATCCAGGTTTGTGTTGTAAATGGTTCCCAACAAAAACAAAGGAGTTTCCTCCAAAAAGCTATGGCTTTTAGGATTGAGGGCTTGAATACCTTTCATGATGTCACAGTTGGTTTTAGAAAAACGCCTATCCAGCTCAGCCTTCACAGAGTCCAATACAGGATAGAAAACAGTTTTACAAACAAAATCCTTGCCTTCCTCACTTTTTCGATGACCAACTGTGAACATGATAACAGAATCATGGACAGCAGAGCTAGTCTTAAGCTGCCTTTTGGAAACCCTTGCTATGCTAATGTTGCACTTCTGAGCAATGTCCAGCACCTCCATCCTGAGCGCTCCAAAAAATGCTTCGTCTCTATAGTGCACAAATGTGTCCTGTAGTGCCCAAATCAGATCAACTGCTCTGACAGTAACTTTGTGTCTCCAAGTATCCTCCAAATAGTAGCCAGAAGACAATGGAGTTTAGGTCGATTTGTCCACGTGCCTCTACACTTCTGTCTCAAATATTCTCTTCATCAATTTCGTGGAGGACACAGAGAACAGCCGGTAGGCGGTCCATCAAGTTTCGACAGGCATAGAATCTGCATGCCCACCTCACATCACTGAGCTTAGGCAACTCTCGAGGCCCTGAAACATTGAACATTGTACGTCCAGCCACTTCTGGTGGATGCTGTTCACAATCTTTTCTGTCAGCCCAGCAGCATCTCCATATAAGTCTATCAGCATGTTCAAAATAAATGAAACTTTCATGTACAGTTCCATTATAATAGTACCTAAGCACTAATGAAATCTGCTCTTGTTTTTGCAAGTCTTTTGTCTCATCAGCTAGGATGCTGAACACTCTTTGTTTAATCTCATCAGCAATGTCTTTCCTTACCATCTCAGCCAGCACCTCCTAAATCTCATTTTGAATGCTATGACTGGTGTACTTAGCATTTCTTTGCTCCATTTTTTGTTTGACTAAATCATCATGCTTGGCAATAAGTTCCATAATGGCCAAAACGTTTCCTTTATTGCCTGAGTCATCTGACTCTCGGTGACCTCGCTGTGCATTGTTTTGGGTGGCTGTGCACAGCAGGACATCTGCAACAGTCTTTATATACTTTCTGTTTTCTTCCACCTTTTTTTGGTTTTCTTTATCCATTGCTTGGAGTAAAGATGTGTTATTCAGGACACCCCTCTTGTACTCTGTCCACGCAACAATGGCATTTAGATGGTGCTCTGACTATGCATGCATCTGGAATCCTGCATCTTTATACATCGCCTTTTTCCAGTTTGAAAAACCAATACCTGCAGAGAATGTTGTTTCAGGAGCAGAGGGGAGTGAGATATGTCTACATGCAAAACAATGTGCAGAGTCCTAGCACTGAGAATACTCGAGCCAATTGTAGTCTTTGTACAAGGAGGCTTTAAAGTGGGGGTATTATGCCTTTTTTTAAGGCTTTACACCATCTCTCTGATACCCATGTAGTAGCTTTACATGGTTTACAGCTCAAAAAACTCCTCATGTTTCTCACACTGGTGTCCTGGAAAACCCTTATTTTAACCTCCGTCTGAAACGCTTCATTTTTGCTGCTGTCTCTTTAACACCCCCTGGCTCCACGGACCTGCTTTCCTTCAATTGGCCAATTGTCCGGAGGCTGGCTGGTAGTAGGGCTCAATGTTTTTTGCACGCCCCCTCCAATGTGGCTAATTTTGTTATGCTAGTAGTTGAAAACTTTGAATGAACAGGTCTGAGTAAAGTATGGTGAATTTTGATATACACCCGTACGTGTTAGACCCCGAGTCTGACCCTGATAGTTTGGAGAGAGAGGGGGAAGAAAACCAGCAGCAGCGAAGGATAGAGCAGGATGTATCTGTTTGGTAAGTGTTTAATTACTGTGTTGCTAAATGGCTAAAAGGTCTTGTGGGGGCGGTCTGTTCCATTTTGCCGGCAGCCTGGATGAACCATGAACCAGTCAGGAGAGCCTATTGTGATGACCTCATCAGTTTGCTCCATTGAAATCTCATCTCAGGAGAATCTCAGAGAGAATTTCAATGAACCGTTTTCATCAGTTTACACGCGAATTCCAAGAATACTGCCACATACATTTATCTTGGGGTTTGAAAATTTGCATACATGGAGTATGGACACCGAACATTATGACTTTATATTTATGTTTTTTAAAACCGGAAAAGTATAATACCCCCTCTTTAAAAGCTCAGGGGCCCTCATGTATAAAGCTTGCTTATGCACAAAACAGGGCTTGAAAGTGGCATATGCCACTTTCCACACAAAGGTTGTGATTTATTAAAATAAACTTGGTGGGAGAATGTGCGCACTGCTAAAGGACCTGGGAAGCCATGGACAGGCTCTCCGGCAGATCATAAGATCTGTGTCTGAAGCAGCCGAAAGGAGTAGCCAGTGGATATTGCTCAAGCGGAAGGACCCATGCTGGGCTCCAACAACAGCAAGAGGAGCAACTCACTAACACTACCACCTCCTTCCCCACTTGAGAACCCAGAGCAGAACCCCCATGAACAACATCTGTGCATCTCGTGTTAGGGCATGGGACACAAGCTCAGGTTTGATCACCCTGTGGCTGGCCGCCTTTGATGAGGGTGTCTAGTGTTTAAAAGGCCGAAACACCTTATGACTCAAAGGTACACTACTGATGATGTGTCCCAAAGTTACATCGGTCCTTATCCGAAGTGCACCTCCGATGGAGCTCTTAACGTCGGGGAACCACCAGGAGGAACTACTAGGAGGATTCTGCTCTTAGGTATTGTTGCACTGTAATCATGAGTGGTGTTAAAAAAGGTAGTATCGTCATTGTCACTACCTGGAGCTCGCATCAACCCAGACTGGGCCTGTTGAAGGTGGCATGCTGTTGAGGCTGTGTAGGCAATGTGATAAGATAGGTAAGATGATGTCTGCGTGTTGGTTATTGGTAACAGTTGTTGCACTGTAATCATGAGTGGTGTTAAAGGGATACTTCAACATTTTGGCAAATTCGTCTATTGCCATAATTCCCATAGTCTTAGTAATAGGTTCATTTCCTTCAGTTGTCGATGTAAGCTGTTTTTAGATCGCCGCTTCCGAGTACGGACCTGCTGTGCCAACTCAGTGTAAGCAGACGGTATTCCGGCTTTCCCTCATCACACTCATCAAATACACAATACAACAACTCCAAATCGCTCTCGTGGACAAGTTGTGACCTGTACATTCACCACGCTATGAAATAATCATGGAACATTGCGAGACGGAGATGTTTTAAAGCTAAATGCAAAGCTGGAACTACACTCCAGACATGGCTGCTGCACTGTGTCACTCCGCCCAGTGGTTTACTCAAGAAATAGTTCAGAGTATTTACTTCATGTGTCGTAATGTTACATAATTATACGTTATTATTTCATAGCATGGTGAATGTGCAGGTCGCAACTTGTCCATGAGAGCGTTTTGGAGTTGTTAGATTGTGTCTTTGATGAGTTTGATGAGGGAAAGCCGGAATACCGTCTGCTTACATTGAGTTGGCACAGCAGGTCCGAACTCAGCAGCTGCGATTTTGGATGACATTATAAACATGACCAGTCGATACATCGGGTTTCCTTACACTGAGGGTGAACAGGCCAACATTAAAAGGCAATTTGCAGCAATGTCCAGTTTCCCAAATTTAATCGGCGTATTTGACTGCACTTATGTTGCTATAAGGGCTCCGAGTGAAAATGGATTTGTCTATGTGAACAGAAAAAGGTGCATACAGTCAATGTACAAATTATTTGTATCTCAAACATGGTTTTGACAAATTTAGTGGCATGGTGGCCGGGGTCAACACATGACTCATTCATCCTGACGCACAGCAGTGTAGGCAACAGACTGCAGATTGCTCTGTGGCACTCACACTATTTACAGTGGTGACGACGTGCTGCCACTCGCTTGTTTTTCTTTTATTAGTGATGCCACTACTGTGACCACCAAAGAAAATAATTTTTCTGGCCTCCACCTCACCCACAAGCACCTCTATTTCGGTCTGCATGAAATTCCTTTTCCTTGTCGTCTCTGCCATGATTGAGCGTAAAATGCCATCAATAGGTAGACTTTTTTATACGCAAAAACATTCATGAGGCACGTTGAATTGACCATTCATGGTAAAATGTGGGTGTGTAGAGGGCGGTATGTGAGATGAATCCACCTGCGCAATCTTCCAGGTTGACTGTGATTTATAAAGGGAAAAGCGCTTGCAGGTGTGCGTACGTACAGTTTTATCAATCAGATTATTTTTTGGCACACGCCATTTTCAGCTTCTGGGCACATGTACACTTTTAGTATGGATCCTACACAGTGTTTTATAAATGAGGCCCCTGGTCCTTCCCTGTCCACGTTCGGAGGGAAGACTCAGCATGGCCTGTGCAGGACCTGCTGCTCTTGTTTGAGAAATGTCCGTTAAGTGAAAAAGTTGCAAAATTAGTCTGTGAAAACATACTCTCCTGATCAGTGTTCAAATACAAATGGATTACTTGTTTTTAAAGTACAGACTATAAAAAACAATTTTCCTATGGTTCAGTATTTGAGCTTTACAGTGTAGAATGTCAATACAGAGTTTGAACCTAGGAGACTTTTTTTCTACAGGAAAAACTTTGTTTCTAAAAAACAAACAAACAAACAAAAAAACATTACAGATATCATTTTCAAAGTATAAGTTTTATGTATAATTCAAAGCATTTCTGAAAGGGATCTTGCCTTTATCAGGTATACCTACCTGCAAAAAGCAAGATGGCGTGCAGGAGCCTCTTTGAATTTCCGTAAGCCTAACCTTCTCTGACACACCTGTCACACATTTAGGTGTGCAGAGACCTCAATCAACATATCTCAACTCTTCCAAGACAGTCTCCATCAATCTCTGAAAGGTAGGGGGAGTATTCTTTAGGCTGAAAGGCTCACAGTGAAGTGATGTAACCCGAAACGTGATGGAAACTGTCTGATCTTTTCTACTTGGATCCACTGGTACTTGTTTGGTAGGATAAGCATCAGTTTCTGTTATGGCCTCGTCTTTTCTCAAGTCCTTAACAAAATCTATAACCACCATCTCTCTTTGGTGTTAGAACCACTGGAGAGTCTATCCGAAATGGTAAGGTTCTACTAGACCAGCTGTCAACATCTCCTTCAGCTGTTCTTTTACTATGGCATGTTTGACTGGAGGCATACAGTAAAATGCCTTTGTCTTTGTTACTCTTGGTGTGAATCTTGTGTTTCAGAACCTCAGTTCTTCCTGGTTTGCAGGTACAGATTTCTGGGTTGGACTCGAGAAATTATGTAATTGTTTTTTTTGTCTGAGTTGGTTCAGTCTGCACTGCTAACACCAAGTTGGATACGGTCTGTGACATCCAAGCGAGCAGGTTCCAGCAACTAACCACACCCACTCTCACCACTCTGCTGTGCAAGAGCGATCACCTGTCTGTTACAGTCAACCAGACTGACCTCTGATCACACAGCAGTCCATCAAAACAGCGTTATTACACTATTAGACGTACGTATACCACTTACCTCTGAGCTTTTGATAGTTCAGGGGGAAAAATGTAACACTACTTATTAATATGGACAGTGGTGTTTGCAGTTACATCACCCGTTGCTGCCGACTTGAGCCAAAACTTCCAGGGCTAAATTTTCTTCCCAGCCCTGCTCTGTAATTCCCTGTGACTCGATGAACCCTTAGCACTACATGTGAACTATAAACCTTACTTTGGACTAATTTTCCTCTTCTTTTGAGGCATCCCTGTAGACTCTGATGCTTTGGAAAATTCTGCCTTTGGGCTCCAACTCTGATGTGAGTGATAGTTCTGCTGATGGCATGCTGTCCGCTTCCATCGGTGCTGCAGATCTGCTGCGCCACAGGTCCTGAATATAAAACCGCTCATGACCTTCCTTAAGTTCTCTCTTGCTATGGAAGACATCATGAATGGTGACAGGAATCTCATGCATGTGTTTAATTATGTTTGCATGTGTATGAGAGCAGCTAGAGCTTCACCGATAGCAATGAGTTGTGCAGCAGCTTCTTTGTAATGTAAAGTGTGACAGACACTTCTCTCAGCTCCCTCTTTGCTAAGCTTCAGCAGAGTGAGCAACCCACTGTGTGTATCCAACCGCAGTTTGTTTCTTCCTCTAAAGGACTGTCTGGGTGAATCACATCGCTCTCGAGGTCTAAACCCCTCGGGAACGCCGTCAATTCAGCAGCAGCGTTCTTTTTTCTCTGTTAGTGATGTTTGAACCGCTTCGTTTCCTGCCCCTCAGGACCCTACTGTACCGAGTACACCTGCCGTGTGAATGACTTTATTGATTTTCAAAGACAGATTGATAAAATACAGTGCAGATAATCAACTGTCCCTGCAGCTCCCAGGAACTCTCCCCTTGAGGAAGTTTTCTTACAAACAGAAAGTTTTCCTCGCTTCGAGAAAACAAGACAGATTGAGTTTCAAGGATGTGCAGAAACTTCTACACCCTGAAAGTTTGGAGCTCTGCTAACTTTCCTCTTTTAGAGGGGATCATTTGGAAAGTCAGCCTTAGCTTATAAATAGAAAAAGAAAAATCTTGGTGATTTTGGTACAGAAAATAACAAACTATTAAAACAGCTAAAGGCAACTGTTGGTTATGTATGCAGTGACTTGTCAAAAAAAGGAGCCTGGATTTGAATCTCTCTCTATCTTCTATTGGTTTTGAACAAGCGAGGGCAATTATCATGAATTTGCAGTGTTTAAAATTCAGCTTTTTTTACTCAAACATCAGAAAAGAAACAGAATACATAACTTCTTTCATTTTTTGTTCAGCAGCAGCTTGTAATATTTTGCTCAAACAGCACATGAGCATTGCATATTGCCTCTTATCTTGCAGTAATTGCAAATATGGTGCCTTGTATTGACAAACTTGTAATGCAATAGTTTACAAATGTGCCAGGATGCCAGTTAGGTTTTATGTGTAATACTGAAATCAGATTTGTGAGTCTGCATCCTCTTTGAGAAACACAGTCGACCATAAAGCTTCATAAACCAGTTATTTAAAGCCTGAAAAGGACTGAACCAAATGGTAACATAAAAGCAAAAATTAAGCGCATTTTGTGAATTCTGCAGTATGTGCCTTTCCATCAAAACAGCAAAAGATGATGTTAATGGTAGTGCACAATCACTGGAGGGAATTTCTGCTACTACATTCCCCTACTGAGTCATGAAAACAAACTCCATATGGACGATAGCCAAGATAACAAGATATCTGACCCTGTTTAAACCAACTCTTAACATCCTTTTAACAACGTTTGCTTTTGTAACTTTATTTCAGGGGTGTCAAACTCTATCACAACAGGGGCCGGATTCTGATTTTGGGTCTAACCTGAGATCCTAAATTAAGCACTAACTATGACTGGTTCTGAGATTACATAAAAGTCCAAATGAAAAGTTTAAAGGCTCAAAATCTGAAATAATGCATATATGCATAATATATGAAATGAAAACTCAAACTAATTTCTTTTCCATCATTTCTGACTTTTTTTTAAAAATCTAATTAGTTTTTCACTTTTCCACTTAAGGATATTTTAAATCATCAAGGTAGTTTTTATATTTATATACTGGAGGAAATCTGCGGACCTCATAGAGGGTATTCACTAACGTCACTTTCAGTGCACCACTGAGACACGATTGACCGTGGACCATATGTGACCGAAGCCAGATAAAGTTCCTGCAAGTCGGCATTCCGGTGGTTGAGAAAAATGGATACAAAGTCGTTTTCTTCAAAATGATCATTTTTCTTTTTTTCTCATTTTATGCAAGTCTGACATTTCAACTACTCATTCGATGAAAAAAGTAACACAAATGTGACATTTAAAAGCATTAATTTTGTGTTTTAAAATGCCCTATTCTCGCAGTTGCTGCAAGGATATTGAGGGGAGGGGAAAGCGAAACTGCGGGGTGATAATTGGCCGCTCAGTCTGCCATTGTTCCCAGTTTTGCCCATTGAGATGGACAATAACAAACACCGCATGGCTCAAACGCCAACCCCCTCGGCACGTATACAGCTGTTTGTAGTTATCACCTTTAACAACAAGCCTCAAGATGCACCCTGCAGCAAAGAAAAGTAGAAGAGACATGAAGAAGCAGCAAGAATTATCAACAGACTTCGGACAACTTCAGGATCACTCGACAGTGAAAGTTTGATGACGGCGGATTTCCTGTGGGAATATTTTTAAGAGCGTCACCAGTCCGATTCAGAAGCTTGGTTTGGGTGGACCTTATGTAAATGTGGCCCTATTGTTTACGCCCATCACCTGGCCTGCCCGAAGGTAGAAGTCCTGAAACTTTGAGCCTGTTTTTCTCAGAACAGACAGGAACTAGAAGTTAACATTCATATGAGCATATCTTTGTAAAATATGATCAGATTAAGGTGTATGATACACCATTTGAAAGCTTGGAATCTACGCTTTCATAATGTGTAAAAAAACTCAAAAATGACCTCGGACGACTTGCAGGACTTTTTACCAGCTTTGGTCATATATGTGGTTTTAAGTTATGAGACATTTATAGTTAACCTGATTTCAAGTACACGGAACAGAACCTGAAGGCAGACATCAGCCTGGTTTTAACCCTTTACCTACTGACCCGGCGCCAGCGCTGTGTTTTATATGTCCGGAAAATTATTACTGTAACTCTGTCAAAGTTTGTCCGATCAGACAAATTTCAACGGTGTTGGAAAGCTGAGAATTGTGGGCATGTACACATATATGGTTCATTACAATACTTGCAACCATAAGACGTGGGCATTCATAGGAAAACACCATAGCAAAACACCAGAAGTATCGCGAGACCGCTATACAGATTTTCAACACTGTAACTCCTGAAAGTTTGCTCAATCTAAAAAATTCCAATGCTGACAGAGAGCTGAGAATCTGTGCTTTCCAGCAATATGTGTTGTGTGGTATATATATTACGGTAATGTCGAACAGCACCGCGAAAACGGCAGCTTTGGCAGAAGACAAGTGAGAAAAGGAGAGTGAAGGAAGAGAGTCAAAGAAGAGCGAGCGAGAGTGATGTTTTGTTTTCAAAAAATAGCATTAGATAGTGCCATTTGTCTGTTATGTGCAATAACAATATGTTACTTGAGAATGTTGAGAATGCATTTTTCCACCTTTGCACTAATTGTCATCTATGTATATAGTTATCTTTTGCACTGTGTTTTGCACACCCAGAGTCCTAGACTTAAAAAATGACTGGTGATTGTTCTAAACCTGTATAGGTTCACATTTCAAATGTTAAATCAAAACTTCATGAGCAATAACAAAATTTCCTCTCATAAAAGCCATGAAAAGCAAATCCGTTTTTGTGTTTTCCTTCTTTTAAACTGCTGACAATTCCATATAACGTGCAATAATCATTAACCAGATGTTGTAAAGTCAAGTTCAAGTATTCCTGGGAAAAGGGACCAAAGCTCTCAGACTTAGGGCATTTCCTGACTATTTTACAGCCATAAAAACAAAATATGTCCAAATTGCCATTTTTAGACTTTAGAGGTAAAGGGTTAAAGTCATCGCTGTGAAACTGAATTAACTTCAAAAAGTTTTGTTGTTACAAAGCTTTAGATGAGTTGTTTCTCCATATTTCAGTGATTCATTTACTTCTTTTTACTTTGGCTAATCTGTAAAAAGATTGACATGTGGATGTTTGGAAAACCAGATCAATGTACCCTCAACTGTCTTTCCTAATCTTCAGTTTTAAACACAGGTAAACCTTCATTTTCCTCCTTCAATGTGACAAATTCACATGGTTCAGGTCTCAACTTTCATGTTATGTTGTTGAAATTGTAAAGCATCAGGTACAACAGAACAGAACAAGGGTTCATTGAGGATATCACTGTGCTTTGCTCTATTCAGCTTTCACTCAACCTCGGCCAGTCTCCCAGTCCATGCTTCTGCAAAACACCCCCACAGCATGATGCTGCCACTACCATGCTTCACTGTTGGAATGGTACTGGGAAGGGGAAGGGGATGAGCAGTGCCTGGTGTCCTCCAGTCATGACATTTATGATCCTTTACCAATTGATAGAACTGAATCAATGTAGAGGATCACCAATTGTTTCCATTAGCGTCAGAGTTTAAATCTGTACTTTTTCTGTCCTTTCCCTCTTTGGGACGTCCCGCCCCCAATTATGACACAATGCTGACAGTATTGATCTCCTGACCACCTTGCTGCCTGGTTTCTTGAAACAAACTTTACTTTTAAAACAAAAAACAAAAAAAGATGTACGGATGAGGTTCAGCCAGTGCAGGGACAGTGTGTACTCACTTCTCTGTTTACCACACACTGGTTTGTGTACCTGCTGCTCTCTTCACTGCCACAGTCTTATGATCATTAGAATTTCAGAGCAGTGTGTACCTGTTCAGTAGGTGTGTACAGGTGACTCGGGTTATGGATTGGCTGACACACACATATCCACACAAACATGTAGAGATGGATTCAGATCCCCGCAGTATTTCTGCTCTATTTCTTTAGACGGCTGTGTCGCTGTGCAGCTGAACACACAGCGTGCAGAGCCGGGATGTCATGGAAAGGTCACACTGATGGCTGAAGGCAAGTTTTATTTGGGATCATCATCAGTAAACAGAAACATCCTCAACCTTGTTACCGCAGGTTAAACGTACTCAGTTTGACATCTTCTTCCAAAACACAATTCATGCTGCCTGGGCTTCGGTACAACTTGTTATCAGAGGAACACCTGGCATTCTGGAAGATATGTATATTTAAAGCATCACAGAGCCAAAGCAGGGAATCACACACTTATGCTCAGCAGTTTCAGTTTTCTAAACCATTGCACAAAGTACATTAAACTGCTGTGTTACCATAGCAACAGTGCTGATGCTTCACACAACTACCAAGAAACTGAAAACTGAAATTAACAAGGTCAGCCTGAGAAATGGAAATCAGAATCCATTCCCTCTGCAGAGGAAATAAAGTCACATTTACTCTGCATACTATTTGAAATACAGACCAAATTTAACAACACTTCTCTACTAAAATGTGAATTTTTAACACTTTGGGCTAAGTTGCTAGTTAGTACAAAAGTACTAACTTTCCTCCATTCCCATTCGTTCGTATGGTCGCCCCTTACTTCCTGAACCACAACAAACGTTTGTTATTGCAAACAAACTATAGCTTTTGTTTTTCCTGCCCTTGTTACTGTATGTGTGTAATAAAGCAGCTGGGGCTTAAATTTCCTTCTGGATCAATAAAGTATCTAATCTTATGTTATCTACTGTAATCTAATCTAATCTAATCTAATAAATATAATATAGTGGACCTCTTACCAGCTCCTCTCCCTTATGAAGTATCAGTAAAGAAGCCTCATATGTGTTGCTTTGTTGTAAACAAAAATAAGACTTGTATTGGAGGCCTACATGATAGATGTAAACACGGGCGTAGCTAGGGATTTAGTGCCCCCAGAAAGAATATCACACAAGGCCCCCCTTAACCGGCCAGCCAAGCAACAAATGGTGCATTATTTTTACAAATGTCTGAGCAATGTATATCTGAACCATATTTTTTCCATTTATATATCATCTCTCCATTAACCCTTGCTCCCTTGTAATTTTTAGCTCCATCTGTCCTTGTTTGTCCATATTCATAAAGAAAACTGTTAATAAAACACTCTTTTTCAATTTTTTTTTTAACTTTCACTGACTCAAATCTCTTCAACAACTTCAACCCTGACCACTTAAAAAAAACAAAAAAACAAAAAAACAAACAATGTTACACCTTTTTTATGACATGGATTCAGTGAGATAGCGTCCATGCTAAACAGATGAGTCTATCGGAGCAAAAAACACGCCAGTTTTACCATCTTTTTCTCGAGCCTCCTCCTCTAACAAATCATATGCAAGTGAATGCATTTGTTCATATTAGGTTTATTTTATGTACAGGCATAAAAAATCAGAGGAAATATATAGGATATCAATCATGAATATGTGCATTTCCACCTCTAACCAAAACGTGACCACGATTATGCCAATTACGCGCATATATAAATTTACTGCATATTTGAGATATGATATATTCTTACCTATTGATCGAAAAGACCCGTGCATCCTCATGCATGTCTATCCACTTGCTATGAAGTGAGGGCAAAGTTGCAATTGTCCAAATGTCCCCATTTCTTTGTCCCAGACTGCAGAACTCAGAGGTAACATTTTCGACTGTAAACACTCTACTTACAGCATGCCCGGTTGTAAACATAGACGCAGATTCTTACCCGATCACACACGTAGGAGCACACCAACTTTTCCTTACACATGTAGCCCACTCTCAGACATCCATATCTAGTGGCATGAATTGTTTCATTTAATTCTGATGATGTTTAGTGAGTGAAATAGCGCTCCAAACAGTCTGAGTCCATGGAAGAAGTCCTGCATGCGCGTTGCTGAAGGGGTTAAAATCGTGCGCTGGCACTATTTGCTGGATCACTGTGGAATGGTGGCATTTGGAGCCCTGGTGATCAACTGATTGCATAGAAAAGGTTGCTATATGTTGTTTTGGTGCCATAGACACAGTCAAAAAACGAACGTGTTTATAATGGAAGTCTATTGTCCAGATTTTGGACAAACAAGGATGGATGGAGCTATTTGGCGTCTGTAGAGTTCTATGCGCAATCCTTCTTCTTCTTCTTCTTCTTCTTTTTTTTTTTTTTTTTTTTTAATATGAAGAAAAATAAAAACTTTGGCCAAATTTGATGCCTCAATCTATAAAAATGTGACTATCAACTCAAAATAATGATGATAAAAATGTTGAATGTCCTCAAAATGGACATAGTAGGATCTGAGGGTTAGTATTTTTAATATGGTCTAATTAAATTTGCATTATTTTGCAGCACTAGACTACCCCATTTGGGCATTTTTAAGGGAGCAGCAGGGTCCCCCCGGTATTTTTTATTTATGTGACACAAATTTAAGTCTGTTGACCAATTTAGTCGCTTTTGAGTCAATAATGACACTAAATACAAAGAAAATAAAAATACTCTTTCCATTACAGGCTTCTCAAGTGCCCCTCCCTACTGGGGACCTGAGTAATCAGTGCCCTTTTCCCCCCCTGTGACAGCCTTAGTGCTGACAAAGCCTTGTGCCCCCCTTAGATCTTTAGCACCCCTCCAGGGGGGGCTAGACCCCAGGTTGGGAAACAATGGTCCAGAGCATGCTAGACATACAGGAAGTGTTATTATAGTGATCCAGGTCCAGAAAGAGCCACCTTCCTTGGATGCAAAGAAAAATTTGGCTTTATCCTTTCTAATCCATTTATCTTGGTTCATAAATACCCCCCTAGGTCTTCTCTCTGCTTTATGGTGGGAATAATCTCCATTACCACAGGAGCCAATCTGGTTCCCTACAGAGATGATCAGAAATTCTCTCTGCCTCAAAACCCCAGTTCATGTTTGAAGCCTCTTCCTTTCCCCTTAATCTTTTATTAAAGACACTTCATGTTTCATGTCCTCTACCTCAGAGTCTCCTTTTATTGTCTGTATTTCCTCTGTGTCCTCTTTACTTTCCATGCTAGAAAATGTGTTTTATTTGTAGAAGCTCTCCTTTTAAATTCTGTACATCATCCACAATGATAGGTGTAGTAAAAGGATTTATATGTAAATCCACAGAGGATGAGCTGAACGGCCTTAAAGTCCATATGAACACACTCATCTTATTCTAAATATTGTCCTTGCC
The DNA here is from genome assembly GCF_018320785.1 of Cheilinus undulatus. Taxonomy (NCBI): domain Eukaryota; kingdom Metazoa; phylum Chordata; class Actinopteri; order Labriformes; family Labridae; genus Cheilinus; species Cheilinus undulatus. The sequence continues at coordinate 7,181,442 of NC_054865.1, forward strand.
TTGTATGGCAGGCAGAGAAGCAGCGTGATAAATATGCATCAGCACCTTGTCCGCCTCCTCTATATGTGCTCCCCTCTCTCTGGATGTTTGTGCAGCCTGGATGAGTGACCCAAACGGCAGGTGGTGGGGCAGTTTGTCTCAATCATTACAGGTGATAAATATTTAAATCATCCCTCCGCCTCGTCGCCAGCAGGGAAACATTTACTGTGTGAAAACAGCAGCGATTTGGTTTACAAGCCTGAATGCTCGCCTCGCCAGGACCCAGCAGAGCGAGATGTGGTGGGGTGCAGCACGCAGGCAGCTGTGAGCGTGTGTGTGAGATTCTCTGAGGAGGCAGTTAAAGAACAGGCAGATTTAATTATTCCCAGATTCCACCAAACTGCACAACACCTGAGTGAGAGCTGCTTTCTGCCTGTTAAGCGATCACAGATTAATCTGAGAATTAGATTTCAGGCAGGGATGCCTCCATCCTGGCTGACCTTGAAAACACCAGTCTGTGGAGGAAGAACGACAAACATGAAAGAGAAGATGGTGGGTGGATGAAAGACGAGCACCTGAGGCTGAAATATTAAACTGAAAACTGTGGAGAATAAAAAAAAAAACTGCAATTTATCTGTGAGTAATAAGAACTGAAGCTACTGTATTTAGAGTTTTTACTGAAATATTTTAACTACTTTAAAATGACCAAACCTGTCCTGTTTTTTCCAAGACTAACTAAACCCTAAGACATCTTTTTTTGTCAGATAAAAATCTATGTTTATGGGAATTTTATTAGCACTGTTGATCAGTTATGGTCCAACTCTTTGATATATTAGCACAAGGTATATAAATTCTACAGTTTGTATTCAAATGTGCAGAACAACTGCCCTCTACATCAGTAATTCGCAACTGGTGGATTGGGACCCAAAAGTGGGACACGAATGAGTGCTAAGAAAAAGAAAATGACTACAAGTCCATGTAGGGAGTCCTTCAGTTGCTATAAACTAAATTGATAGTGATGATTAGTAACTTTCAGTATTTGTCTTAATACTTAAGACATGGATGCTGCTAAAGCATCAGTTTTATCAGAACTTGACGACATTCTAAAATTCCATTCAGTCCTGGGAGAATGAAATAAGACACAGGTATGCATGCCTATTCTCTGTCATGAAGTCAAGTCAGGTATGGGGGCATATGCCGGTTTGGCACTTCACCAAGTCAACCTGGGTCAGGTACTGCTTTGGCATCCTGATGGCCATCCTCCAGGCCTGTACCCAATTTCTCCAGATATCCTTTAGGGATTCACGATATGGAATTAGCAGATATCTGATATGCCGATATTTGTAGATGAATTTTTAGCTGATACCAATATTGATATTTAAATATGTATTTCAGTCCTAAAAGGACAGTCCTTTGAAAAAACTTTAATGTATAAGGATGAACAAAGAACAAACTTAAGTGCTTAAAACACACTTTGAAGTTTAAAAGTTGTGTATAACCAAAGAAAAAGACTGCAACTGGTGTAGGTGTGTTGTTCCAGACTGAAACTTTATGAGTACAAATGGTAAAAATTCACAGCCAAAATATCTTTTACAAATATCATCAGATATATTGGTATGTCCTGATACAGATTATTGTCTTTTAAGCTAATGTCTGCCAATACTGATATCAGGTCAATAATATTGTGCATCCCTAGTATCCTTTCTGCAGCCACTTCCATAAGGAACACAGTCCACTCCCAGCATCTGGACCAGCCCACCAGGTCCAGAGCACCCAGTATGCAGTGTATCAGAAAGCTGATACACGGTCTTGCCAAAAATACAAAAAGATGTGCCGAAGAGAAGTTGCCACAATGGAGTCCAGCCAGCACCATCAATCAACGTCCAGGCCTCTCAAGGGTATGGTAAGACCAGAAGGATTAAGGACTGAAAGACTGACTTTCGTCTGCATGCTCAGATACCCGGAACGTCCCTGGAGCTGTGTTTCCATTAGTTTTTCACAAAATAAAATATTTCTAAAATGTAACACAGCCATCACCCCATGGGCAGGTCCAATTTAGTGCTTTTTAAAGTTTTGTTTTATCCTGTCTCTCTGTTCCATTTGTGGTCTAACCTGCAACATTTTTCATTAAGTATATTTGAGTGGTTGGAATTTTTTCCAAATTTAGGCGGCATTTTCTCTTACAGAGGGGGTGATGGTGATGACTGACCAGTAAAGAACCAGCGCTCTATAGGATGAAAGTGCATACTGCAACTATTCCTTTTAATTTATCATTTCTACTGGCTGATCTGGTGCCAAGCAACATATGTCAACAGTAACTACACACTTTCTCCTTGATCATTTCACTCCACTTCAACACTTCACTTAGAGCAGCCACAGTTAAAACTTCTAGCTCCAACAATCAAAGACGATGCGGTGACCCTCTTGGATTGTGGATAATGTAGTGCTGTTGCCTGAGATTGCAAAGAAACTGTGTCTTTCTTAAAACAAGGTCGATAATATACTTACTTCTGTCTTCTACATGACCGTGCAGCTTTATTTTGTTTAAACCATATTTTGTTGAAAACAACTATTAAATGCACTTCTTGCTGCAGAAATGGAGAAATTATAGAAGTTTGACACAAAAAGCTATTAAGTGTGAAAGCTTCAAACTGAGATGCAGAGGTTCAGTTACTCTTTAAGCACTAATATTACCATTTAGTCCAAGGATACACCATATGAATTTCATCTGATTGGAACACAAATTATAAGGTGCATGACTCACTTGGAAGCCACGGGAACTTTCAGTCCAGTCTAATCGTGTGTGGTTCATCATGCCGAACCAAACTAAATTTTGTGGTATTTTTCCCTTTGTAAACTTTGGTAAACTTTCAGATACTGTTTATAATCATCATGAAAACAGCAGGAATGCCTCTTGAAGCCCCCCAATCCCCCCGTGGTAAAGGAAATAAACAAGTATGAAATATGCCTACCCACGGACCTCCAGCTGACACAGATGGGGATTCTGTTTCTGTGTGTGGGATGTGACTAGACATGAGTTTAACCTAAGGATGTGATCTCTTTTCAAAGAAAACGCCAACATTTTTTGTTGCAGTCTGTCCCAACTTCACTCGTGAGTACTCAGGTTGTGTACAACCATCCATGAGCACATCAATTGTGCACGGTGGTCGTGTGTCGTAAGTGAATTTGTCACACGGTGCGAGGTGACATCCCACCATGACTGTTTTAGAGTTGGCCTAAAGTCACACAGTGTAAACCTGGTTATACATACACTGTTTTCAAAGCCAGAGAAATCTTTTAATTTATAGCTGTAATGGGACACAGTTTGTCACGGCAGCCATCCATGACCAAACAGGACATATTTATAGTTGCCATGGAAACACTGAATGTTACGTCAAAGACTGCTACAGAATGGTTGTTTCAGAATAGGTGTATGTCATTGTCATGTTGGCGTGCATGTTAACAGGTCAGGTCTTTAAGACTGCCTTTGTGAGTGCCACATCTCACTCCTTTTACATACATCTTATTTTTGATAATCCTGGGTATAGAAGGCTTCCTCTTTTAGCCACAAGCCTTACATGTCTTTCTGCCAAAAAAGACAGGAAAATGATGCAGAGAAAAAAAAAACATTACCATTTACAACAAATCTGTTGTTGCTGCAGTTATGTGACTTCAGACACAAAGTATCTGAAGCATCTATAACTTTTTTGTTATATTTCTTCGTTGCATTTTGGCACTTAGTATGTAGATAGCTGATTGAGTGAGTGTGACAGAGAGGAAGGCTGTGTAATTCTACTCAGATTTGCAAATCAACAATTAAAGGGTGGGAGGGGGTGCACGGCAGCGCAGGGGTTACTGTTGCTGCCTCACAGCAAGAAAGCCTCTGGTTCACTTCTCGTGCATGTGTAGGTTCTCTCCGGGTACTCCTGCTAAGACACCACCTCAGACATGCTTGTCTTTGGTGGTGTCCAAAGACCCAAAGTCAATTGGCCAATCTAAATGGCTGTAGGTGTGAATGTAAGCGTGCCTGGTTGTCTGTCTCTTTAAGTCAGCCCTGTGGTTGACTGGCGACCAGTCCAAGCTGTACCTTGCCTCCTGCCCAATGCCAGCTGGGATAGGCTCCAGTTCCTGCCACCCCCAATGGTATAAACGATATAGAAAATGGATGGATGGTTGGACAATTAAAGGGATGTTGATTTTTGGCAACATATGACACCATAAGTTTTTCATTAAAGATATACATTAGGGGGTCAGATTAACTTGGAAATGAGTAGGGGGGCTCCAAGGAAAAGTGGTTTGGAACCAGTGCCCTAAGCTGTGCTTACTGGCCAAGTCCACCCCTGTGGCTCAGAAGGAAGTCGGTACAGTCGATTGTCCAGACTCCTTTCTGGGGTTGATTTGTCATTCATTACAGTATTATTCTATAACTTTTTTAGAAAGAATGGTGGTTTTAAGTGAAATTCTGTGGTTTTCCACCTGCAAGATAACTTTTCTTTGTCAGTGGTACAGTAGAACCTCTGTGACCCCAATGACTAACCCTTGACCTGTAGCTTATGCCACAGCATGAGATGTAATGTCAATAGCATGATGATGTACTGTCACATTTCCATGCATTGTGTTGTATTCGAAGTTGATGTTTTGCCTGTTCTTTCTTTTGTTTGGATTAATCTGCTTTAAGTGGATTAACGTGGTTCGGCCATGCCGTCACCAAAATCAGAGCTGGTGTGTATCTACAGTGAGGCAAGGCAGAGTAGAGTGGTGCTTCTAGGATGTTCCTGAGATGGACCAAAGCTTGTGCATTGAAAATGCAAAGACTGACTAGTGCCTCTCAAAAGCGGTTGGCTGAGCTTACGGAGTATGTGTAATTTGGAGGTTGGACTTGATCTTATCTTTAAAGTTAGTAAAGCCAGATAACCAAAGACTTGTCTGTGTTTGCTGAACTCACTTTCTTAAACAGGCCTCTGAGATCAGACTTTAAGTGAGAAAGAAGAAGTTCAGAAAGAAGAAATCTGTTGGATAATAACCGATGTACCGTCTGTCTGTGTTGGTGTGCATTTGTGTCTGTGTTAATAATCCAGGATTGAGTATCTTTTAATAATGCTTCCCACACACAGCAGCAACAGCAGACCACATGAAAGTACATAAATACAGAAAATCCGCTTTACAGAGGACACAGTGAAGCCTGACTCTAATGCAAACACAGTGAGTGATTTCATCTGTTTGAATATTGCCTCCACTCTGGCGTAACCAAACAGATGCTGAAGCTCTAATTCAACAATAAATGGATTCTTAAACTAATGATCCAAGCTGAGATAAATAGAAAGAGTTCAAAACAAGAGAGGAGATGAAGGAAAGCTCACACTTTTGTCTCTGGCAGCCGACCATATGTTCAGTCAAACTTTAAATTTAAATATTGACTCAGTTTGAGATTTGGGAACATGCTGCGATTAGAGACCAGCTCTGTGCACGGCGGTGAGCTCGCACCAGGAGAATGACTCAGTGTGTGAGAGCAGAAAACTGATTCACACAAAGATGGCTCACATCAGCTCACCTCTGCTCTCATTTTTACTTTATGTGATCACATGTATGAATGTTTGCATCTGCACCATTACCTCCCTTTTCCCTTGACCTCCTCGCACAGCTGATGGTGCAACAAGGACGCTGAATGATACGATCAGCCATCGTTGCACATATCACAAATTAATTTTTGTCACAGAACCAGACTACACAGTTAGACTCACACTGACAGAGAAGAAGGAGTAAGGTCCTCCCACAGAAATAGACAGCAGCTTTTAATAAAAGGTAATGAAAAAGAACAGATGGTATGTACTGTAAAGCAAATAAAATCATCCTTTTGTTCTTGGTAGAAAGAAATATTGGTTTAACCCTAATCAAAATATTGATCCAGATTTTCTTTCCAAAGTGAAATTTGTGCTACTTATATTGTTCTGTGGCAGAATGGAAGACGATATAAATATTGTTGTCAGCAGATTTGTATCTGCCAGATGTTTAGGAATTGATTCCAGAGTGTCGAATCTGGCTGTGCATGTCACAGAAAAAAGATTCAGATAAGCATGGTCTCTGGTACTTTCACCATGCCAGTAAATTAACAGTAATGTGATCAGGGCCCACTCTTATCATTTTCAATGCCCAAGGCAAGACTATGATTTTGCACCCCAATCCCCCAGCACCTCAGTGGAGTGTTGAACTCAAGACTACACTATCCAAGTTCAAGACTTGCCCGAGACCAGAGTGCAATGAGACCAAGACTGAAACTGAGACAAGCCAGGAGCATAAAAATCAATTTTAAAAACCATGACAAGGCTGAACAGTTGAAGAGTATCCTCTCTTTAATTTAAGTGTTCTTTTTAATAAATTTGACAGAATAAAAACAAGGTGTCTGCAACTCTTTCAAAGCACAACATGCAAAAATCTCAATTCCTAACATTTTTTTTCAACTACTTGTAAAAAAAAAAAAAAAAAAATCCTTGTAAGCATTTAAAAGCCACTGACAACTTCGGAATTATTTTAAATATCTAAAAATGCAATGTTTATCTAGATTTGTCAGGTGAATGAGACCTAAATTAAGTTTTCTGAGGTATTTCTTACTAGAAATGAGATGGACTGATGTCCGAGATTTTGCAGGTGTAGCTATTTGTTGTGTTGAGCAAGTGCTTTTTATTATTATCACATTGATGAGGTTTAAGAATAGCAGATCAGTGCTGGTCTCGACTAACCTAACACGCCAGATGGATTTGTTTCATACATTCATCTGGAAAACCTTCAGTACCAAGGGTTTGGGAAAGGGCAGAGGATTTAAAAAAAGGCAGAGTGTGATTGGATAAACGTTCTGTCCGTCACATTTTTACGGGCCAATCAGAGCAACAAAACGTGACGTAGCCACGACAAGGTGCGCGTGCACAACTACTGAGGAATAACACGAACCATGGAGACTGTAGACATGTCAGTACACGACTTTGTCAGTTTTGAAAAGAAAACAACTTACTGCTGGTCTTTGTTCTTCTTTTAACAAAGAAATGTCGTCAAGTTCTAATAAAACTGGCGCTTTAACAGCAGCCACACTAATCTCTTCCACTATAATTGCACCGGCCTCTTGTTGCTGCTTGCTTACGTCATGACTCTGCCGTGCCGGAAAGTACTGCCCCTCGTTGCTGATTGGTCCTGTCAATTTCTAACCAGGCCCAAACGGTTCAGACGGGAGCTTTGCAAGATGGATTTGCCAGTGAAAAACAAAGAAACTGGTGTATCCATATGCTTTGCAAGGTCAGGTCTTAAATAGTCTTGATGGAAAACCCTGAGTCCGGCCAGTCCAAGACCAAGACAAGATCGAGTAAAAATGCTCTTTAGTCTGAGACGAGCTCAAGACATTCAAAATGTCGTCTTGAGAAGACAATTTTTGAGTACTATGCTACCTCAGTGACAACTTACATTCTATTCACAAAAATTTGTGTAGCAGTTTCTTTTCTGCAAGAGATTCTTATTTTCATATGTTGCACAATAAAATACAAACTTGTTCAAACATTTGCCAGGAGGGCATTATCACTGAGACTATTCCCATACTGTACAGACTTCAACGAGAGTCTGGGAGATTGTCCTTTTGATTTTTTAAAGTCAAAGATAAGATTATACTTTATTTATTCCCAGAGGGGAAACTTTTGAAAAGGATCACTCTTGCTGCCAAAACCCAGGATCAAACCAATGACCGTTAGATCTTCAGTCTAGTGCTCTCCCAACTGAGCTATTTCAGCACACAAAACCTTTATTTGATGGTATTTCATGCACTCTGAACAAGATGTTCACTGATAACTGGTGTGGCTGATATGAGGTTAAGGCAAAAAAAAACTCAAAAGGGGGCCCAAGTGATGGAAAAACTAAATTACTCACAAAATCACTCAAAAAATACCAAAAGTACAAACTAGGAAAAAACTTAAGGAAACCTAAATCCAAATTAAAACTAGAACCATGAAAAGTACATAGAACTAACAAAGGAAAACACAAGAGAAACTCAGAAATTTAACAAATCAAAAACTGCAACACGACACCAATTATCAGCATCAATATTTGGAATTTTAATGATCATCCAGCAGATTATTATAAAACTGAAGGAATTAATCCATCCATCCATTTTCTATACCCCTTATCCCGTACAGGTCGGGGGGGGGGGGGGGGGGGGGTTGTCCAAATGAAGTAAAACTGGTACCCGAATGAAGAGCCGTTGGGGAGCCGAAAGAGCTGGGTCTTTTTGCTGAGCCGAGCCGAATGATCCAGATCACTGGAAAGAGTCTGAATTCCCATCACTAGCTCTCCTTCACTCACGCTCTCACCTAAATGTCCCGCCCACGACACCATCTGATTGGTAAGATGTCCCAGTTCACTCAACACTGCACCTGACATGTTTTTTACAGTCCATGAGAGAAAGAGACAGAGCAGAGAGGAGTACAGTCTCTGTTAAGTCAGGATGTGAAGGTAATACAGCGGTTATCTCTAGAGTAAAAAAAAAATTATGATTCTCCACGCCAAGGTTCTAAAAACACCACAATCCTGAACAAGTTTTGTACAATGACAAGCTTGTCTAGTTTCACAGTTACACCACAGGAAATACCAGAATAGTGATCTGTGTAATGGCCATAGACTGCAGGAAGAATTGGACAAACCCTGTGTTACGTCAGCCGTCTGGTTACAATAGGCGGACTCAAACAGCTCTGGAAGCCAACTCGTGGCGGCTTGAAATTGTGGTTTCAATCGTACTTTGGATCAACCTAACGGCCTGCTCACTAAGTGCGACTTCCTGTCAGCTAGCTAGCTAGCATTCTGGTTGACAGAAACGTAGCTTCTGCCTGTCAAGCTATCTGTCAATCAAATGAGACGTGCCAATCAGTGAACAAAAAATATTCACCCCCTGTTCAGTGAGAGGACATGAAGACATTAGCTAATGAGACACGTTTGGTTTTTTGAACCAGGCTGTAAACCAGTTTATTTCTACTGTAAAACCCGGCTGTTTAACAGGTGTCCAGATGGGACTTTCAGTGTTCCTGCAGCCAGCCTCATGTGGACACTCGTATTACAATTTTTTGCACTTCCGCATTGGCTTCATTTTTCAGGACCGGAGGTTGCCACTAGGTTATAGCACTAACGTTAGCCTACATTGTTAGAAGGGTTTCAGTGATGTCCTGAGCCATAGCTAGTATTGTTTATTAAAGTGACGCTGGTGTCAAGCATGCTGAAACAAATTTTTGAAGTGATCAGCAAGAACAGTGGAGCTACTCATTACTGAGTCCTTTCTTGAAACTTAAATTTCTGTTTTGAGGGGGGTTTGGGATTTTTTTAGCTATGTTCTTAAACTTTTGATCAGCTGATGAACAGTCTATTTCAGTTTAATTGTTGTTTGAAATAAATTGCTTACTCAAATTGTTTTTTTGTTGTCTACCTCCCACTTCTTCTTTTTGCATTTTGAAGATCTACTTAGAACCTTCTTAAGATTCAACAGTGCAGAGTGTAAATTCTTGCAATTTTTCAACTGGTCTTAAAATTTTGATCAGGAGTGTATGTGCGAAGTTTGAAGAAAATCTCTCCCATTCCTGCACTATCTCATCCATAAGACTGGCCTGGACAAATGTTCGTACGTATAACCTGAAAACATAACGCTTCTCACACTGGCTGTCGCTGGAATAGAATAATAGAAGTGTAGATGGTAAAAAGTTAATTCACGTCCAGCCTCCTGTGGATTTATGTAAGCTGGATATGGTTTCTCTTTCTTTACAGGTTTGTCCTCATTAATTCTGTTATTTAACCTTCAAGAGCTGAGTGCATGGATCTACATCAACCACTTTGTATAATAAGAGAAGTACCTGGAATGAACCTTTACATATTATACACTGACTGAACTAAAAGCTGTTCCCCATGCCGATGGCCTCAGAGGAGAAATAAAAGCTTTTATGAATAGTCCAACATGACTCAGCTGTGATGAGATCCTGTGAAGGCTTCAGTCAGTCCGTGGATGTAAACATATGTATACATGTGTACTGCTTATGCCTGCATGAATTTCTCCCTTTTTTCATTTATTCTTTTGTGTTCTGAGAATGAAAGCAGCAGCGCTCCTGTAGAGAGGAGCTCCACAGGAGGTTGTTTCCGTCTATAAAAGGGACCATGATTCAGTAGCCAGAACGTTGCTGTCTCTGTGGAGACTGCATCGACAGATTCAATAAAATCGTATCTTTGCTGTAATGTAGCTGTGGGACACATGGAGCCATGATCAAAGAGGCATTGTGAAGAAATGATTCAGCTCAATGACGCGTATGTTCACATTGTTCCAGGACTCGTTCTGTGATGGAACAATTTAATTCACTGCTCAATGATGACTCCATTTTACCTGAACCCTCCTCGACCACTTTCACTTCAGCAAGTCATTTCCTGCTTTCCCCAAAATGTTCCCTGGCAGCCTCCACAGAGGGGATTTAATGTGTCAATTTCAGATGAAGGGGTGCATTTTGGGGATGATGGAAAAATAGTGTTTACGGGTCAGAAAATGTGCAATACAAGCTGGAAAAAAAAAAATCTATTAGCCTGTAAATAAGCCTGCAGAGCTGTTCTGTCTGATGTTGGTAAAGTTACTGTTATTCAACTCTCTCACATCATAAAGTTTAGGCAGGGATGGCTTGGTATTGCAAGATTTTTGTGTGTAAGAGAGCTTTATGCTCTAGTTAGAGTTAACAGGTACCATTAAGCTAGAAGTGGCTTTTTAGCATGATGCTTCTTCAGCGGAAAGAGGAACAATCATCATCTGTACAATTCAAAATAATGATGACCATGTGAAGGATTTTACTGGGGAAAAAACAGCGACGGGGTAGAACCAGGGGAAAGGATGTGTGAGCTGCTGAATGTATGAAAAGGAAAAGTGTGTGTGGGGGTGTGTGTGTGTGTGTGTGGGGGGGGGGGTAGCATGCTAAGCTCATTTATATTTTTAGGAAAACAAAAAAGTAACTATCTGCTACATATCAACTTAACTATTACAACAAGCAATAAAGCTTAAGCCAAAACACACCACTTCTGTCTTGCACACATCCAAACGATCACCCCATTTTCATAGTACAAACCCACACCATTGGTGGTCTTGACACGCTGTACTGTGGAAATTTTCGCCACTGTTTTACTCCCAGCACAGCGAGCCAACAGCTGTTTTGTGCATCCTAGCTGCCAAGTCGCAGCCCTGTTTGAGAGTACAGAAGAAGAAATTTAGCGTCTTCATCATCTTTTGCTCCAACTGAAGGCAAGCGGCCTCGCACAATGGAAGCGTGTCCAGAGCACTGCCCAACACAGTGCAGGCCTGATCAGCTTGAGACAAGAGGGCAGAGATCACTGGAAACTGCAGGTTAATGCAGGGATAGTAGTGTGCCTTTCTTTGATTGGTTTGCCATTCAATTTCAACATGATTCCATGATTTTATTTCTTCTACTGTGGGTGAGTGCATTTATTATGAATTTAAAAGGTTAAAGGGATTCTTCAACATTTTGGCAAATTCGCCCATTGCCATAATTTCTGTAGTTTTAGTAATAGGTTCGTTACATGTTGTTGTTGGTGCAAGCTGTTTTTAGATCGGCGCGTCTGAGATGTGAACTACTCTGCCAACACAATGGAGTCTTATGGTAGTTCCGGCTTCCCTCATCAAACTCATCAAATACACAATCAAACAACTCCAAAATGCTCTCGTGGATTAGTTGTGACCTGTACATTCACCACACTATGAAATAATCACAGAACATTTCAAGACAGAGATGTTTCAGAGAAAAATGCAAAGCAGGAACTACACTCCAGACACGGCTGCTGGGCGGAGTGATTTCAAAAGCAGTAAGAGTGGTTTACTCAAGAAAGTAGTTCTGAGTATTTGCTTCATGTGTCATAATGTTACATAATTATACGTTATTATTTCATAGCGCGGTGAATGTGCAGGTCCCAACCTGTCCAAGAGAGTGTTTTGGAGTTGTTGGATTGTGTATTTGATGAGCTTGATGAGGGAAAGCAGGAACTACCATAAGACTCCATGGTGTTGGTAGAGTAGCTCCCATCTCAGACGCGCCAATCTAAAAACAGCTTCCACTGACATTCACATGTAACGAACCTATTACTAAGACTATAGGAATTATGGCAATGGGCGAATTTGCCAAAATATTGAAGTATCCCTTTAATGTTTGCTACAAACAATCTGTGGTCTCTGTGGCTCTGTGACCCACTGACCTCTTGATAACCTTTTGCTTGTGCTGATGATGAATGAGATGTGATGTTGATATGGTGATGACTTAAGATCTGTTTTCAGTGCATTGTGTTGTATTTTGAAGTTGACTAGATACTTACGGTTTGTCTGGCTGTTCTGACGGATATACTTTACATGGATTTGATGATGACCTGTGCCAAAAAAAATGCTTTAGGGACATGTTGGAGCCAGACTGGAGCGCTTGCAGTGGAACTGCTCTGATTGACTAGAGAGGGAGCAGGTTTCTCTGCAGCACATTTCTCCAGCACATCCCAGCATAGCTGTTGTAGGTGGAAATTGGTGGTAAGTGTTCATTTTCATGAATCATTTGTAACAGGTAAAAGTCACTAATGTTGACAGATATTTGTCTATGTGAGTAGTATTTTGTAAGTTGACAAAGTTGACCATGTATTGTCACCACAGCTTACTGTCTCAGTGTAAGTTACAAAATTGCATAGACCATGAACCCATTTCTTCAGCTACTTTAGTTATAATCTGACTGTGAAGCAGTGATGAGTATGGGAATAAGTATTCAATGGCAGGATTGGGATGGGAGCTCTACATAGAGAGAGCCTTGGATTTTTTTCTCTGAAATAAGATGAGACATCCCTGAGAAAGGAGTCATCTTTATGGAGGCATATGATGCTCTTAAACCTGTATGGACCTCTCAGTATTAATGCCGCCTTCACAGATGTGCACATGTTGGCATTTATACATCCCCACACCATCACAGATGCTGACTTTTGAACTCTGCATCTGCATGGTCTTTTTCCTCTTTAACCTGGAGGACTCGGCAGCCATTATTATGTCTGTGACACTCAGATGTTGCTGATTGCTGACGGGTTTTGCAGCAACATTTCCTTTAAATGTTTGTGTCTGTGTCAGTCTGCACCGTCTGCATGAATCAATTCGAACATTAAATATCTTGTCTGTGATGTATGCAACTAACCTGACACGCCTGGTGGATCCATCTTGAAAAACCACTCATAGACAGCGTTTGAATAAGGGCAGAGCCTTTGAAAAAAACTTGGAGGGTGATTGGATGAACGTTCTGTCTGCCACATCTTTACGGGTCAATCAGAGCAACAAAACTTGTGACATAGCCGCCATCAAGCTGCGCCCCTACCAAGGACTTAACTCCATAGGGAACTGTATAACGTGAACCATGGCGACTGCAGGCATGTCAGTACATGACTTTTGTTGTTTTTGAAAATAAAACAACTCAATGCTGTTTTTTTTTCTTCCGTTAACAAAGACATTTTGTCAAGTTCTCATAAAACTGATGCTTTAGCAGAATCCACGCTATTGTCTTCCGCCATAACTGCACCGGCCTCCTGTCGCTGCTTGCTTACGTCACGACTCCGCCACGCCTGAAAGTACTGCCCCTCATCGCTGATTGGTCCTGTCACTTTCTAACTGGGCCCAAATGGTTTGGACAGGAGCTTTGCAAGATGGATTCGCCAGTGAGGAATATGGAAACAGGAGTCTTCATCTGCTATGCAAAGTTAGTAAGCAACTGAATATAGGTTGAAAAGGATTCCCGAGTCACTGCTCTGTTTCCATTCACATTTCAACCACGTCCCAACTTTTTTGGAACTGGAGCTTGTAATTTATTTGTTAGATATATTCAGCATTTTATGTCACTTTTAAAACTCACATTTGGTCACAGCAACTAGATGGAGAAACTTAAATCCAGCTCAGCAGGAGAGCACACTGGCAGACCTGTTGCTAGGCGGAATTGCATTTTAAATCATCTCCCTCTTCCAACAGAAAGTCTCATTCTGAGTTCTTTTTGTTCATAGATTCATAGCAAAAGAATACAGCCTTGACATTGTCTTTGGCTTTCCAGAGAAACTTCATAAAGTTTGGCTGCTCCTTCTCCATCTGACACAGAAACAAAACCAAAGAGGCAGGCAGTCATGTCAGTGTCACATGAAGCTTATAACGTTTGCAGTTTAGACGTGAAGTCGGACTGGCATTTCCCTGTCTGACCTTCAAGTCTGTACAGATCAATAGAAATTCACTTCCTTTGTTCATTTTCCTTTTAGCTCAATGTCTATAATTTGAACATGATGCAGTTTTGTCCTACGGCATTCTGTGTCACTCTGATGTCTTGTATAAAGCAGAAAAGCGGCCTGTGCACATTATCTAAACATCAATCCATCAGAGAATGAATGTAAACATCAAGGAGACTTTGGATGCTCTCTACTGCTGCAACAATCTCATCATCTTGTCCAGTCTGTTATTTTTCTGTCACTATTTGATTTGTGGTGCAGCTTTGTACGTAGCTAACATCCCTTTTTTCTTATCTTGCTCCATAATAATCCATACACGATTGATTGATTTATCTTTACCATTACATCAGCTATTATTGACGTCATACGTTGTGCTGATGTCCATTACATCCACCACTGTGTGTTAAGTGCCCTCTGTATTTTCAAATGGTTTGGCAGGTCATTATGGATGCTGATGAGATAGACCATGATAAGCTTTTAGCCTGTCACCACATGGCAGGAGATGATTTCAGCTCTTCAGACAGGTGGGCCCGAGTCTGAGCGAGAGAGGAGAGGAGCAGGGATAATGGATGTGAAAGAGGCAGAGAGGAGAACTAACAGACGAGAGCTGAAATGACAGAACAAAGCTGTCTAAAAATAAAACCAAATATGTTTGGAACAGCTGCATTTTGACATCACATTCACAGCAGGAAAACTAACACAGGCCACAGTCTGTGAAAGACAGAACAGAAAAATACATTTGTTTCATACACAAACCACAAAAGTACTTCAGCAAGTGAGCAACACATTTTTTATTCGGGGAAACTTTTAGAGCAAGAAGAGGCATCCTCATTTAAATTTCCATTCTTCATACTGTTTAATCTGCATGATGAATGGCTGCAATATTCTTCTACACGGCAGGAAAAATGCTGTTTGAAAATAATCTTTCTTAGACATTTAGGTTCTCTCATTCCTGAGTTTGAATCGTTGAACTATGGCACACATTTGGACCATAGAAATATTTTATTTATTTATGTATTTTTGTCTGTCGCTGTCTTGAGTTGGTGCTTTGCACAGTTTTCTCTTTACATTCTTACCCAGTGTTTGAGTAGTCACTCCAATAATCCACTACACATTACTAGTTACACTATATTACCAAAAGTTTTCACTCACCCATCCGAATAATTGAAATCAGGTAATCCAATCACTTCCATGGCCACAGGTGTATAAAACTAAGCACCTAGGCATGCAGACAGTTTCTACAAACATTTGTGAAAGAATGGGTCGCTCCTCAGGAGCTCAGTGAATTCCAGTGTGGTACTGGGATAGGATGCCACCTGTGCAACAAGTCCAGTGGTGAAATTCCTCTCTCCTTAATATTCCACAGTCAACTGTCAGTGGTATTATAACAAAGTGGAAGTGATTAGGAACAACAGCAGCTCAGCCACGAAGTGGTAGGCCACGTAAAATGACGGAGCGGGGTCAGCGGATGCTGAGGCACATAGTGAGCAGAGGTCGCCAACTTTCTGCAGAGTCAATTGCTACAGACCTCAAAACTTTATGTGGCCTTCAGTTTAGCTCAAGAACAGTGCATAGAGAGCTTCATGGAATGGGTTTCCATGGCCGAGCAGCTGCATCCAAGCCATACATCAGCAAGTGCAATGCAAAGCATCGGATGCAGTGGTGTAAAGCACGCTGCCACTGGACTCTAGAGCAGTGAAGACATGTTCTCTAGAGTGATGAATTGCAATTCTCCATCTGGCAATCTGATGGATGAGTCTAGGTTTGGTGGTTGCCAGGAGAACGGTACTTGTCTGACTGCATTGTGCCAAGTGTAAAGTTTGGTGGAGGGGGGATTATGGTGTGGGCTTGTTTTTCAGGAGCTGGGCTTGGCCCCTTAGTTACAGTGAAAGGAACTCTGAATGCTTCGGCATACCAAGAGATTTTGGACAATTCCATGCTCCCAACTTTGTGGGAACAGTTTGGGGATGGCTCCTTCCTGTTCCAACATGACTGTGCACCAGTGCACACAGCAAGGTCCATAAACACATGGATGAAAGAGTTTGGTGTGGATGAACTTGACTGGCCTGCACAGAGTCCTGACCTCAACCCGATAGAACACTTTTGGGATGAATTAGATCAGAGACTGAGAGCCAGGCCTTTTTGTCCAACATCAGTGTGTGACCTCACAAATGCACTTCTAGAAGAATGGTCAAATATTCCCATAAACACACTCCTGCACCTTGTGGAAAGCCTTCCCAGAAGAGTTGAAGCTGTTATAGCTGCAAAGGGTGGACCAACATCATATTGAACCCTATGGATTAAGAATGGGATGTCACTTAAGTTCATATGCGAGTCAAGGCAGGTGACCAAATACTTTTTGCAATATAGTGTATGTCTGTTATGAACATTTTAAAAAGTGCACCAAAGCTACTGTAAAAATCAAATGCAGCTGTTGACTTTTAATGCTTACTATTAGGCAACTATTATTAATCAAGCAAATTAAGCAAATTTTAAAATCACCAGTCTATTACGAAGTCTGTTTAATTAAAGGAAGCGCTTAAAATAATGGCATCAATGAGTTAATGTGGCACATTGAACTCTTTTCTGCAGGCCAAGGAGTAACATAAAAAAAGCACAGCAGAGTGAACAGTGCACTTCATCTGATGAGTTATCTTAGGTCAAGATATGCTGGCCATAAGAGAAGAAAACTAGACTAACCCCCCCCTCCCAAAAAAAGGATATTAGAATAAAATAAAAGAATAAAAAGAATGACAAAATAAAGTTGATATGTAATTCTAAACATATTTAGGGTGCTTTTTTTCTCACTTTTGTCTCTCCCATGATATTCCTCACTCTTTTGGTGTCCATTGCCAATACATGCACATGGCCAATTATGCAAATTAGGTAATGATGTCATAGCAACTTCTAGGACAGCTAACAGCTACTTTTCCTTCTGAGAAGTTGGCAGTGCTAGTTACATACAGACCCATGTGTAAGGTTAACCAATAAGCTTCCAAGTATCCTAAAAGGGATGAAGATGCCTGATACTTCTCTTAATTTGCTATGGAGATTCAACTGGGTTGATTTTGTTGGCTTGTTTGTTAAAATCTGACATTTTTTTTAGATTTGACTTAGATTAGCTGATATTAACAATTCCAGGGGTGTCAAACTCATTTATAGCAGGGGCCAGATTCTGGATCAGGACTAACCCGAGAACCTTTTTAACCATAAACTATCAACCTTGTTTCACTGGTAATAAAATATGAAAAAAAAAAAAAAAAAAAAAAAAAAAGAAACAAAACTTTGCACTGATGATAAACGATTTTGATATTTAAAAAGTTAAAAAGATAAGTTTAAAGGCTCACAATCTGAGAAAAGTAAATTTATTCGTTCAAAAAGGGCAAAACATGAAATTGAACTTGAAAAATGTTTTTTAAAGGCAAATTTATTAGAAAGAAAGTCAAAATCAAGAGTTTAAAAGGTCAAAATATGAAATAAAATTTGTAATCATGAAATTAAAAGTCAAAATATGATTCAAAATTTTAAATTTTTAGTCTAAAAGGTCAAACTATGGGATTATGAAGTCAAAGTTTGGAGTTGAAAATACGAGGTAAAATACAAAATAATTGGTTAAAAAGGCCAAGATATTACTTAAATATTAGAATTATGAATCTTAAAGCTCAAAATATTATACGAGAAGTTAAAATTATGAGTTGAAATGCTCAAAGTATGAAATTAAAAGTCAAAAACCTAAATTTGACTCCTAATTGTGAGAAGCTAAATTGAAAATGTGAAATTAAAACACAAATTAATTTCTTTTCCCACATTCCTGACTTCTCATCTAAATATTTTTACGCCTTACTTTTTCAGATTTTGTGACTTAACAAGGAAATCTTAAATCATCAAGGATAAGTTCACATTTTTAAAACTTGAGGAAATCTGCAGACCTCATACTGATGGGCCAGTTAGAACATAAGTTATAACTGCAAGCTCACTTACCTAATATGATGGTGACTGTTGATTGGATAAAGGGTAAAGGTCATGACTTCACATGATTGGAAGGCTGTTGGAAGTGAAATATGGGAAGTGCCTTCCAGGCAAAGTTGAGGGCAAAAAACCCATTGAACAGCTATACATGTCAGTGTAGTGGCTGCCCTTTTCTAAACATCCTCAGCGGTTTGGAAGAGCAGTGGAGTCCTCTGTCACAGTCTGGAATCACTTTGTTTGATATTAAATGCTTCTTTAGACCCTACTGCTCAACTTAATCAATAAAACAGCCAAGCTACTGGATAGCTATTTCTGCAGATACAGTTATAGTACCACAAAACTACTAAAAATGTAGTTAAACTACTAACACTACGTTGGTATTTAAGGAGTCAAAATTTGACCCTTTGGATCACTGACCAAGCTGTGTTTATTGGTGAGGAATGATAGCAGGAGCTAAAAGAGAAGACAGAGATGTTCACTACTTAAGATATTCTCAGGGACACATTTACCCCAGCAATTTGTTATTTCACACAGCTCAAACATTCCTAACCAAAGCTACAGAGAAAACACTTCCTTTAAGAGGTTTAAAGTGCTTTTTCATAGATTGACAGCTATTGAATTCATGTGAATGTGTTCATGTATCTGTTCATACTCACAGCCTTGTCTATTTTAGTTTCAGTTGATTTAAGCTTGTCTTTTGTCTGTGACCGCTGCATCTTTTCTTTTTCCTCCACGTACAGCTGCAGAAAATAGACCAGCATGCACTGCAGCTGTAATAGCTTTTTACTTATATTTATTTTCTGTAGACCTGGGTGAGGCTCGGCGGTTCATCTAAAGGTTTGAGCTTAATTAAATGGATTACTGAGTGATGATATCTGAGAGTAAGGGTTTCCTCAGGAGGGATTTTACTTTGCTCAACTAATTTAGGAGTTCAGATAGCGAATAAAAGCAGGGACATAATACTTTCCACCCTGTGTCTCCGTTAAACCGCCACTCCTCCTGGCTGCTGTCTTCACTCCACTGTCTTACCGTCCCTCAACACCTCTTCACATATATTTTCACACATATCCCGCCTGTGTTCACCCACACATGTGGAGAAGAAGTTCTGACATTTCCCTGGCTGTGAGGGTGGCACTGCGTCATTATTGTGTGAAAAGAGCCCGCCAGAGTGCAAATACGAGTTCCCACACACAGAGTTTCAGTGGGGTATCGCAGCCGTGACCTTTCTGTTCCTTCAACACGGACAAAAACAGGTGGTGAGAGAGCTGCAGCGGCGACGAGAGGACGGAGAACAGCTTTCAGAAAATCTATCAGTGAAAAAAAGGACAGAAAAATAATCAAAGGACCCCTGACAAGGCCTGAATGAAAGAAAATAGCTTTCTCCTGAGGCTTTTGATAACCAGGCAAACAGTCGACATCAATGTCCACATCTTTACAGTGAAATCTTTTCACATAGCAGCAATCAACAGTGAAAACTTTGATTAAGTCTGAAGTTATTGCCTCTCTATTTGTCTGCCTTCTGATATTCAGATAAAACAAATAAATGATGACACTGAAGGGACAGAGAACACAAAAACAATCCTAAAAACAAACAAGAGGAAAGAGAAATCCTAAATGTTAAGGGCAACTTTATCCCAACGTATCCGGTGTGTTTAGAGACTAATTTCTGATTTTGCTGATTTTTCCTGAGGTAGGCGTTTTTCTGCTGCCAAATCAGGATGTGAACTTTAATTAAAGCTACTGTACATCTCTAAGCGGATAACGACACCTTCACTGAATGATCATTTTACAAAGAAACATACATGAAATGATACAGTTTGATCTGAGGTACAAGCTTTTCAAAGCAAACAATCAAAGAGGCCGTACACATCAATCTGTCACAGTAACTAGTGTCCTCTTTGACCTGACGGGTAATTATGGAGCTAAACATAGAAAGTGCAGAGGAAAACTGTGAACACAGAGATGAAAGAGGAGATGTGGAAGGAGAGTGGCAGGGATGAAGAAGTCTTTTGTTCCGGCTTTGTGAAGAATAAAAGGCATGCAGAGGAAAATATGTCTTTAAAAAGCCCTTCCTTTGTTCTGTGAAGCAGATACGTAATGTGAGTGTGAAATGATTACAATTATCTAGCAGCAAGACTGATTGTCCACAGAAGTGAAAAACAAGCAGAAAGACCGTGTTTCTGATGTTAATTCTCACATCTTGGTGTTTTCATGGTCATCGGCGTGAGCAGGAAATGAAAGCATAGCTTGGTTAATACCTCCTAATTAACAGTGCACATCAAATACGTAGAGATTATTTATTTTGCTGCTGAATATTTAATCTGACTCTGCTTTCCTGTGCTGATTTTTCTTCTATTTTTAAAGCTGCATCCAAAGCTCTTGCAGCTCTGTATGAGCCTTCAGTCTGTTCTGAGGATTTAGTGCAATGTGCTCTCCTTGTCCTCACATAAATATCGGCACCAAAAAGCTGCTTTTGAATCATTACTACAGCAAGAACAATCAGGTTTGTGCTGAGGCTGCCAACAGCAGTAAGTGTTCACAGAGTGTGAAGTTTCTCTAAGTTAAGACATCATGAAGAAATGACCTCATCTCTGAGTAACAGTAGGGAAAGGAAGTCATACATGGGGACATTTAAAGTCAAAAGTTTGATGGTCTATTCGTACAAACTAGAACTACCTGGTGGTTTTAAGCCTCTGTGAGGTATGTACTCACTGGACAGTTAAAGTACAGTGGTGGGTCAAGCTATAATATGGTAAAAGGTCACTTATCAGTTCACCTTAAAGTCCAAGGGGCCCTATCGCATGCATAGTGATAGGGCCGGTGAGTTTTTAGGTGTGCAGCATAGGTTGTCTTTCCTGTTTTTCATCTGACACAGTTGCGATCTTTCACTTCTTTTGGAGCTTTTTGCCCTTATTTCATAGGACAGCTGAAAACAGTAAATACTGGGAGAATGTGTAGGGAAATACATGCACCAATCATGCACCAGGATCTGGTTTGGAACCTGTTACCAATGCATCAATGATGTAGAAGCCGCAGTTGCAGTTGTTTACACTGCTCACTCATTGTTTAGATAGTAAATAAACTTGCAGTCCTATTGATGCAAATGAAAGTGTTTACCTTAAAACAAGGAGTGATCTGACTCCTGGACCACCTGGACAGTCTTGATGCATATTTCAATGTGTCTTGGTCAATAATGCCGTTATGATCCTTAGTTTTGATTGAGTTCATTTCAGTTTGATTTGTTCCCTGGTTGTCCCCAGTCCTGGCGTAGCACTGTCCACTAGCTGTCCCAGCTGAGCATCTTTGGACCCCTGTTGTTGAATGGGGAGACCACCCTGGTTATCCTGTTTCCCAGTCAGTGGCTTTCCACAAGGTTTAGGAGTGTGTTTATGGGAATTTTCACCATTCCTCCAGAAGCGCATTTGTATGTTCACACACTGATGTTGGACGAGAAGGCCTGGCTCTCAGTGTCTGCTCTAATTCATCCTAAAGGTGTTCTATCGGGTTGAGGTCAGGACTCTGTGCAGGCCAGTCAAGTTCATCCACACCAAACTCTCTCATCCACGTCTTTATGGACCTTGCTGTGTGCACTGGTGCACAGTCATGTTGGAACAGGAAGGGGCCATCCCCAAACTGTTCACACAAAGTTGGGAGCATGGAATTGCCCAAAATCTCTTGGTATGCTGAAGCATTCAGAGTTCCTTTCACTGGAACTAAGGGGCCAAGCCCAGCTCCTGAAAAACAAGCCCACACTAAAATCCCCCCTCCACCAAACTTGACACTTGGCACAATGCAGTCAGACAAGTACTGTTTTCCTGGCAACTGACAAACCCAGACTCATCCATCAGATTGCCAGATGGAGAGGTGCAATTCATCACTCCAGAGAACGCATCTCCACTGCTCTAGAGTCCAGGGCGGCATGCTTTAAACCACTGCATCCGATGCTTTGCATTGCACTTGCTGATGTATGGCTTGGATGCAGCTGCTCAGCCATGGAAACCCATTCCATGAAGCTCTCTACACACTGTTCTTGAACTAATCTGAGGGCCACATGAAGTTTGGAGGTCTGTAGCAATTGACTCTGCAGAAAGTTGGGGACCTCTGCTCACTATGCGCCTCAACATCCACTGACATCGCTCCGTTTTACGTGGCCTACCACTTCATGGCTGAGCTGCTGTTGCTCCCAATCGCTTTCACTTTGTTATAACACCACTGACAGCTGACTGTGGAATATTTCGGAGGGAGGAATTTCACCACTGGACTTGTTGCACAGGTGGCATCCTATCCCAGTACCACACTGGAATTCACTGAGCTCCTGAGAGCGACCCATTCTTTCACAAATGTTTGTAGAAACACTTTGCATGCCTAGGTGGTTAGTTTTATACACCTGTGGCCATGGAAGTGATTGGAACACCTGATTTCAATTATTGGGATGGGTGAGTGAATACTTTTGGCAATATAGTGTATGAACTCTTGGGTACACCTAAGAAATAATGAGGACTTGGGACTCAAGTCTGACAAAATATAAAAGACTTATCAGGCTTTCCCTTTTTTTTTTTTCTTTGTTGTTGCTCTACTTGTCTTTTGTTCTTTAGTTGAATGTTTTGCATTTGTTTTATTTACTCATGGGTATAGATGTGTATGTAAAGGCATAGATATGTTTAAGTGTGATGGTGCTGCCTTTAGTCTGTTGGAACACCTTCACACAAGTGCACTTGTGGGGGTTATGTACTCAGGTTGTCCATATGTGATGATGTCTGCTCAGTAGCCTGTGGAAGTTGGCATTTTCATGTAAAAATAATCATACCTCATGAGTCCTCAATGTATGCATTTTTCCCCTCGCCATTCTTATTTTTGATTTGACTATGAAATGTCATCATGTGTCTATATTGTTGATAAAATGTACCAAAAATCCCCTTTTGTTAGATCTGTAATTGGGTCCTCTTTTTGGACGACAGCTGCTGTTTGGAAAGTGAAGGGCCAGAATCAACCATGCTGTAACCTGTTGGAGAGGCTTTCTACTTGTTCTCTTCCAGGTGTTTCAAGCATTGACGTTGTTTTCATAGAGAGTGTTCTTTATTTCAGGCAGAAGTTGCTAGCATTGTTTAATGTGGTAGAGGCTCATTTTATTATCCATAAGGATGACAGTACATCATCTAAGCTAGTCATATATGAGCCCCAGCTTTTGCTTTTTTATCCCCCTTTTTAATTTCTTACCTGCATATTCACCTCTATACTTTCTAAAGTCATCTCTTACAGATCAGCATCACTTCATCTATATTTTAGTGTATTTTCTTTCTCTTCCGCCTTAGTTTTTCCACAGGCTTTCTCCTTTACCTCTGTGCCTTAATCTCAATTACTCTCATCCTCCTGCTGCCAGGCTTCCACAGTGTTTTAATGCAGAGTGGATGTTTTTAATTCAGCCTGAATACGACATCTCCACGTTTCTCGTTAGGGCAGTAAACATCCGCCGTGCTTCAGAAAAAGCTTTTGTCTCCTCTTGTTATTGAGAAGTCGTGTCTATAATAAGTGGCTGCCCAGCGAAACAGCGTGGAACAAAGCATCGTATTAGTGTCTTCTTGTGTACCGCAGGCTAATAAGCAAACACAGTGCCACGAGCGGTGTCTACATGGTTGAAATTAGGATTCATGCTGTCAGCTACAGATGTCCCTCCTCCATTTTAAAGCAGCATTAAAACACATTTACTCAGAGATCTTATAGCCCCCCCCCCTCCACTCGCTGATTTCTTTAAACAGACTCATTGTTTCACTTCATTTCAGATCTTTTATTTGACACTGCACCATAATGAAACACCAACAAATAATCAAGACACGTTCTGCATTATTAAACCCAAAGTCAATTTCACACAAACAACTAAAACTGAACCATTCTGAGGTGTTTTTGGATGTCTTTTATTTAACAGTGCTGCAACACTGATGTGATGAGGTGAAGACAGCATGCACATGGTTTACCTTTTAGCATACACTTTATGGACAAAAGTATTTGGCCACACCTGTAAATGATAGAATTCAGGTGCTTTAATCAGACCCGTTGCTACAGATATGTAAAATTAAGCAGCTGTATAGTCTCTGCAAACATTGGTGCTACAGAATGGGTCTTTCTGAAGAGCTCAGTGACTTCAGGTGTGATACGAATCTACCTTTGCCACAGTAAGTGTTATCAGAAAGTGGAAGCATTCAGGAACAACAGCAACTCAGCCAGAAAGCAGAAGATCATGTAAAACTCAAAGCGGGGTCAACGAGTGGGGAGTGATGAGCATGTTACTGTAAAATAATAACTAGTTACAGTTACTGATAGCAAAAAAGAACTGAGTTATTACTGGAGTAACTACATTGTAAAAGTAACTAGTCATTTAGAAAAGTAAGTCAGGCCTTCCGTTTTTTAAGACTGTAGAAAGACTTGGACAAACCCTGTGTGACGTCAGCCGTCTGCTTACAATAGGTGGACTCAAACAGCTTTTGAAGCCAGTCCACGGTGGCTTCCATATTGAAATCGCTGTCTCACCAAACTTTGGATCAACCTAACAGCCCGCCCACTAAGCTCGACTTCCTGTCAGCTAGCTAGCTAGCATTCTGGTTGACAGAAACGTAGCTTCTGCCTGTCAAGCTACCTGTCAATCAAATAAGGCTGGGTTCAAAAAATCCATTTTCTAATTCAGATCGTTTTTTTGTTTGAATTTTCGATTTAGATTCATTTTTTTCAACAACTGATCTTTTATTACTGACTGTTAAGTCTGTGTTGCACTTTATTATGTTGATTGATCAAATGTGTTGGTCAATAAAAAGTATTTTGGGGAAACCAGTTTGGGGTCAGTTTTTAGTGTGAACTTTAATATTTTAAATATTGGGCCTAGTTAGAAAGTTTCTTATTAATAATTCAACTGAAAGTATAATTTCTGCCATTAGTTCTCTAAGACCCCCTTGCATATTCAAGCAAAACAGGTACTGTAGCTGAAGTATCCCTCAATTGATCGATAGTGAATTTAATCAAATTGAATCGGAAATCGAATTGAATCAGGACCTTATGAATCGAAATCGAATTAATTCAGGAAATCAGTGGCAGTCCTGCAATCAAATGAGATGCGCCAATCAGTGCACAGTGAGGTTTTCCCTAAATATAATCTAAACCATTGTGGTAGAAAAAACATTCACCTCCCCCTCCCCGTACAGTGACAGCACAAGAAGACATTAGCTAATGAGATGTTTGTTTTTTTTGAACCAGGCTGTAAACCAGTTTATTTCTAGTATAAAACCGGCTGTCTAACAGGTGTTCAGACGGGACTTCCACTGGCATTAATGTAAGTACAAAAACTGAGCAGTGAGAGTTTAATGGAATGGGTTTCCACGGCAAGGCATCGGCATGCAAGCCTCAAAACACCCAGTTTAATGCCAAGGGTTAGATGGAGTGATGTAAACACACCAACACTGATCTGTGGAGCAGTGGAAACATGTTCTGTGGAGTAACAAATCACGCTTCTCTGTTTGGCAGAAGAAGTCTGGGTTTGGCAAATATCCAAAGGGGTGAATACTTTTTATAGGCACTGTAGTACCAGTGTGCTGAAGATCTTGAATGTAAGGCTATGAAATTATCCCTTAACTCATGTGCTTGTGTTTTTATAAACACTAACAAACTTATGCATAAACTTGCAGAATTAGGGTCTTAACTGTGTCCCACTGTTTGTCCCACTTCAGCGCCACATTTTAGCGTTTCATGATTGAAAGTTATTTGGATCCAGCATGTTTGATATGGTCACAACCATCACTGGGCTTCATTACACGTTCTCAGAAACCAGTAGTTGATGTCACTGTGACTCTGTTTATCCTATGTTTTTAACACTCGAAGAGCCAAATTCTGCATGCAATATCTTCATTTACTTTTCTTGGAACAAATTCCTGAGTGTGCCTGGTTGTCTGTCTCTATGTGTTGTCTGTCTATATGTAAGCCCTGCGATTGACTGGCGACCAGCCCAGGGTGTACCCCACCTCTTGCCCAATGACAGCTGGGATAGGCTCCAGCCCCCCCCCCCCCCCCCCGACCCGGAATGGAATAAGGGGTATAGAAAATGGATGGAACAAATTCCTCTCCTACGTTATCATACCATTTAATACTAGTGTGCCGGAAATCTTAAATATAAAGCATTGTAATGATCCTTTAATTCCTGGTAATCATCCTCTGACTGTTGATGAATCTCGGGGAATAGCATCACAGTATTTCCATATGGCATGAGTGTGTATGTTTTGTGCATTTGTGTGGGTGTGTATGAGGGGCTTAAGCCTCTCAGATTAACACTGGTTTAAAATTCCATCTTGCATGTTGATAATGCTGGAAAAAGGCGCTTTAGGGAGCAATTGTTTATTGTTTGAGAGGATTTCCATAATCTAAAGGCTAATGATGATGTTGCTGTGGATTCATCTGTGTCTGACTGCTTAATACAGCTGATGGAGGGGGAGTGCTATGCTATCGATCTGGGGCCGTGAAGGTTACCACCATTACTCAGATAGTACACGCTGCCTGCTATTTTTGTGCCAAATGGACCATTTAAACAAATCTAGAGTCCACTTTGGCTTCAACTCAGCATTTTTTCATGCTCTGAATTCAGCCATTCTGCACAGGCCTGAGATGACTCCCCCCTTCCTCCCACCTCCCTCCCCCCTGCAGTCAGATGAGGTGAAGCTCATCCAGCCTCCTCCTGGGACTCTCTCAGCCTGGCAGGACTTACAGTAGCCGACCCAGTGGGCCCCATGAGAGAACTAAACAGTTAACCCTGTGACTACAACAGGCAGCAGTGGAGACACCTCAGGGATTTAAGGGACCTTTGATGAGGTCCTTTAAGGCCCAGGGGGTAAGGACTAATGGGACATGTTAGAGGAAAGACCAGTCACATCCTTTCTCCAGCTCAGCCCCTGTGGTCCTGCAGCAGCTCCTATATTCTGTCAGCCTTGAAACCCATCATCCCTGTGTGCACGACCAAAATCAAAATTTCATTAGTGTGGCAGAGGGATGTTTTGGTGTAAAAAATAGGATAAATCACCTCTCCAGACCAAACCAAAGCCTCCTGATCCAGAATTGTAAATATCAAACAAGTTTTGTATTTACAAAACTGGGTCGGGCTGTCTTTGACAGCAATATGCTTAAATCCCAAAACTCCAAGGGTTTCAGTACAGTAGCTAGGAGTTAAATAATTGAGTTCCAGGTACCAGTCAGATTGGCACAAAACCTTCAGATATCTGTTAGAAAGCAGAAGATAGACTGATACTTGACCTTTCAGCATAAAAATGACCCAAAGCATAAACTTGTGTTCACAATTAAAGAAGTGCATTTAAAAAAGTGAGTAAAATCCTTATTACAGCTTTTATTCCCATAGAAATCCGCAGCCCCATGTCGTCCATCCTGCTGGCGAGGGAGCGTGCACCCACAAGAGAGATACTTGGTATGCCAGGTTTGTGTGGGGCCGCTCTTAACCTAGCCTGCAGCCCGGCTCGTTTGACCCGCTACCGCCGTCTTGCACAGTGCCGTCTCTGCCTCCTCCCCACCTGGCTGTAGGTGTCGTGCTGCCTCTGCGTCCTCCTCATTTCAGGAAAGATGCAAACTCCACGGGCAGGCCTCCTTTGCTGTAGTCAAAGAAGCAGTCTCCTATAGAGTGTCAGTTCTGGTATCAGTGTAGGTCTTTGTTTTGCTGCTAGTGACAGAGTGTCAGGTTACTGTGTCAGTGCACACTGCCACCATGGTACCTCAGTAGGTAGCATTCAGTAGTCTCCTGTTGATCAGGCAGCATCCCGAGGTAGTTACTGGCAGTTGTTGTTAGCTTTTAAGCTAGCGAGGAGTTGTAATTGAGACTTTTTTTTAGTGTTTTCTAAATGGAAATTTTCCGTTCTTTCTCCCTAAGGTGTCCTGGACTATTCATCTTCTTGTTCTCATAGGTTTCAATATATTTCATCAACTTAATTGTGAAATAACACTATGATACTAAGATTTAACTCAAGAGTGCATCTTTCTTGCTGCCAGCTGCACTGGTTGCCCGACAATTAGCAGTTAATGATTGAACTACATCCCACAATTCCTCTGCATTTCTTGGTTTTGCCCCAGAAACAGCATTTTTGATGTCACCCCACAAGTTTTCTATGGGATTAAGGTCCAGGGATTGGGCTGGCCACTCATAACACTAATCTTGTTGGTCTTGAACCAAGATGCTGTTGGCTCACTGGTGTGTTTGGGTCATTGTCTTGCTGTAACACCCATTTCAAGGGCAGTTCTTCTTTGGCACCAGTTTGTATTCAAACTGATCCATAATCTATGGCATGCGATAAATCGGCCTGACACCATAGTATGATGAACATCCCCATATCATGATGCTTCTCCTCCATGCTTCACTGTCTTGTCAGTGTACCTTTTGCTTAAAATCAGTGTCTTGAGGTCATCTGACAAACTGTCTGCGGTCCCTAGACCCAAAAGAACAACTGTGCTTTCATCAGTCCACAGGATGTTGCCCCATCTCTCTTTAGGCCATTCAATGTGTTCTTTGGAAAACTGTAACCTCTTCAACATGTGTTTTTTCAACAATAAGACATTGAGGGGGCTTCTTGCTGATAGCTCACATAGGTGTCTTCTACTTTAGACCTTCTTTGATCATCCCGGAGCTGATCATTGGCAGAGTCTTTGCCATTTTGGCTATTCCTCCATTCGTTGGAATGGTACTTTTCCATTTTCTTTCACGTCTTTCTGGTTTTGGTCGCCATTTTAAAGCATTTGAGATCATTTTCTCTGAGCAGCCTATCATTTCTGTTCTTCTTTATATGTTTTCCCCTCACCAACCAAATGTTTATTCAAAATTCTACTGAACATCATCTGTATTGATCCATTTTACTGAGATTCTCAGACAGAAAAGCTCTATAACCAGCATGAACATTTGCTGCCTTTGTCATCAAAGACCCTGTAAAGTGAAATCCATAGTTTGTGATCTTCCCTTCTACATACATACAGTAAAGTTTTCTTTGTACTGTCTACTACATTTTCACCATCAGATAAGATTTCAACAGTCTTATATTGTCAGCTCAGGCTTTGGAGAAGGAGCTGTTAAAATGAAACTGTCTAGGGCAGGAGTGTCAAACTCAAGGCCCAGAGGCCAAATCCGGCCTGTGTTACAGTTAAAGCTAGCCCGCAAAATCAGATCATATTCTTATTATAACTGGCTCTAAAATATGAGGTCTGCAGATTTCCTCCAGTATAAAAATGATATGAAATATCCTGAAGTCATAAGAATATGAAAAAATAAAGAGTAAAAATAACTAGATAAAAATAAATGTGGGAAAACAAATTCATTTTTTTACATTTCATATTTTCAATTTTGCATTGCACAATTATGACTTCAATCTATTATTCCGACTTTTATTTCATATTTTGACCATTTTGAAGTGATTATTTTGACTTTTTCTCCTATTTAGACATTTTTGATTTATAATTTTGACTTTTTATCTCAAATTTTGACTTTGTCAATTTATTATTTTCACTTTTTATTTCAAATTTTGACCTTTATATCATATTTTGACCTTTCAAGTGCACCATTTCTAATTTAAAGCCATATTTTTGCCTTAAAGACAAGATTGTGACATGCTTTTTTATATGTTTGCCTTTTAAAAGCATTATTTTAACATCTAATTTTGTGTTTTGACCTTTTGAACAAATAAGTTTCACTTTTTTTTTCAATTTGAAGCCTAACTTATCATTTTGACTTTTACATCTCAAAATCCGTATCATAATTGCTCATTTTTTCCCTATAATTTATTACTGGGAAATAATGAGGTTGACAGTTTAGTTAAATGTGGACCCTGTTAGGACCTCGGGTTAGACCTTCATTCAGAATCTGCCCCCTTCTGTGACTGAGTATGACACCCCTGGTCTAGGGCAAGGAAGAAAGAAAAATGTTGGTACACAATCTGCTTTTTCCTCCTTTATGACATGACAAGCAGAGCACAGTCCCATTCAGCTCCACTGATTACACTTCAATGTGTTCAGCTGTGGGTTCCTCTTCAATATTTTTACATGAAGCAGTTTTTAGGAAATGCTGAGCTTCTCCTGAGTCAAGAGTGGAGTGATTACGTTGGAAGTTGAAGCACAGAGGCGTAAAGAACAAATGGCTTCTTGTTAATGCCTTCTCACCTGGCAGGGAGTCGTTCCCAATCATCCTCACCCAGGTAGACTCTTCTCCGTCTAATCTGTTTGTTACTCCTTCCACCACGGCTCATTAGCGCTCAGGTGTTTTTCACTCATTAGTGAGCTCGTTTAGTCACCTGTGACACATTGCACCACATAACATACTCTGAATTTAAAAAGCAAACAGCTTGAGTGTGTGTTTACATGCCTCTGTGTGTTTCTCCAGGCAAATAGCTGAGGGGGATTTTGATACGTGTGTGTCTGTTACATGTATGCGTGTCTAAATGTGTGTTCTCTGGGATCATTGGTGGGGAGGTTTGCAGAGGCGTTCCGGGAGGTTCTGCCTGTTTGTTTGATTATTGAGTGACAGGAAGCTCAGGAGAGATGTGCCTCGCTAGTTCAGCTGGCGCCTCAGGGCTTCAAGGTCGACAGGATTAGCATTTTAAAACCTCTGCCCTTCAGATCTGTGAGAGCAGGGAGCGCTGGAGTGGCAGCAACCTGGCTTATTCAAAATTGGATCCTCTTCCTACTTTCAGCTCCTCCTCATGCCTTTGAAATTTGCAGTATGGAGAAAGGGAGTGGAAGTTTACCTGTCTCATTAGACCACATCACAGAGTAAACAGGGCGCCGCTTAAAATAACAGAAAGCAATCACACAGTGACACAGCTTTCCATGCTGCACTCGGCTTCACTGATATTTAAAGTTAAGCAGACAAAATTGCACGCAAATGTTCTGAAATATGGAGGTGCACATTGCTGCTGCTTTTTATGACTTTTTTGAGAATTTTTTTTTTGTGTGGGTGGCTCCTTTAATTCAGGACAGCTGAGGAGAGATAGGAAAGGTAGTGGGAAAAGACTGAGCTCATTCAGCTGGAGTAGTGCTTTCCAAATAGTACAGTGTGCCTTGAGGCAAGTCTGTGGCTCAGTTCCATTTCAAATTCTATCCCTACCAGCTGATCATGAGTGTACCCTTGCCCCTCTGGTTGGGTAGTGGTTGGGATTCCTTCCCCTACAAAACAAACTGACCCTTAAAGTTCCTGATACATTATTGGTAGTAATCAACATCATTCATGTAAATGGATACAGCACCATATACATTCACCAGCCACTTTATTAGGTACACCTTGTTAGTACTGGGTTGGACCCTCTTTTGTCTTTGGAACTGCCAAAATTCTTCTCGGTGTAGTTTCAACAAAGTGTTGGAAACATTCCTCACAGATTTCGGTTCATACTGACATGAAAGCATCACACAGTGATACTGTGAATCTCCCGTTTCACCACATCCCAAAGATGCTCTGTTGGATTGAGATCTGATGATTGTAGAGGCCAGTGAACTCATTTTCATGTTCAAGAAACCAGTTTAAGATGATCAGAGCTTTGTGAAATGGTGCATTATCCTGCTGGAAGTTATCATCAGAGGATGGGTACACTGTGGCCATAAAGGGTTGGATATGGTCAGCAACAAGACTCAGGTAGGCTGTGGTGTTTAAACGATACTAAGGGGCCAAAAGTGTGCCAGGAAAATATCCCCACACTGATACATCACCACCACCAGTCTGAACCATTGATCTGAAGCAGGATGGATTCATGCTATCGTGCTGTTTATACCAAATTCTGACCCTACCATTGGAATGTCACAGCTAAAATCAAGACTCAGACCAGGCAATGTTTTTCCTTCTGTTATAAAGTTTTGGTGAGCCCATGTGAATTGTACCCTCAGCTTCCTGCTCTTAGCTGACAGGAGTGGTGCCAGGTGTGGTCTTCTGCTACTGCAGCCCATCTGCCTCAAGGCTCTAGTGTTGTGCGTTCAGAGATAGTATTCTACGGTGGCCCTGAGAGCTCACAGCACTGCAACTTAAGAAAACACATGCAAAAAGACAAAACACAAGCAAATTAAGAAAACATCTTCATCAATTTGACAACACATGCGCAGCATTTAGAAAACACGCTGCAAAGACCAACACAACACATTAGAAAAACGCGCTGCAAATAGACCACAACACATTAGAAAAACGCGCTGCAAATACACCGTAACACAACGGAAGTGTTTCCAGAGGACACTTAAAAGTGATGCACACAAACATCTTCATCAATTTGACAACACATGCGCAGCATTTAGAAAACGCACTGCAAAGACCAACACAACACATTAGAAAAACGCGCTGCAAATAGACCGCAACACAACGGAAGTGTTTCCAGAGGACACTTAAAAGTGATGCACACGTTCGGACACGCTTATTGATGTTGTTGACTATAGATATGGATACGTAGATGACGCGTCCACAGCTATTAAACGTAGCCGCTCTGCATCTGCCGGTCCGCCATCTTGGAACTGGCGGGATTAGTGAACGCTCATTATAAACAAGCCCACTTCGCCTGTAATCCGCCCTACCTTGCTTAATCCTGAACCAATCTACATGAAATTTGTTTTGTTATAAAGATGAAAGCTTGAACATCATACTGATTTCTTACTGGAGTTAAATCGAGGTACTTATTGTGGGTCTGATCAACTTTAAATTAAAAATCCTATTATGTCTATGAGGTGTACAGAAAACATGTGTAATTGAATATTTAGAATCTATAATAAGATAGTTTTTGTTTCCCCAAATAGATTTATATAGATAATTTCTCTCCCTGTCATCTTGCAACTGGTCTTTAATCTATAGGCTACATGCAGGCATACACTGGGAGTCGTCACGCCCTTTCTTACCTGATGATTTTTGAGTTTGCAGTGCATATTAGCCATGTGAGGACACAACAGCTGATCTCGGCTTAATTACTCATGCAGGGGATGGATTTCTGACTTAAACATCCGCAGAGCTAGCAGATTCCAGTAAAATTTTCTGAGCGGATCATCAGATGGGAGGCAGAGAGAGAGAGAGAGAGAGAGCTACATGAGGAAAACTAAAGTCTCAACAGGTAAAAGTCCCGACAAGTCACATGTTTTCTAATTTCTCATGATTTTCTTCTTTATGGTACAACAAAAAGTGGCAAAACAAAGAAGGAAAGAGCAAAGTTAAAGCTGAATGTTCCTGGCTTCTTTGATCATCTTTATGTTGTCTAAAAAGCCTAAATCAAACTGATACACTGTCTGTCCAGCGCGGTGCACACTGACTCTCTCTCTCTGCGGTGCATATAATAATGCTTATCGTCAAAACAAGAGAATTTTTCTGCATTTAAGTCAAATACCAGTCTTCTGATGACTGATTTATTGGTTTGTGGGACAGCAGAAAATTAAGGCAAATATATTTTTGGAGTGGGCGATAAGAACTGCGTGCTTTACTAACGCCAAAAAATTTTATATCACCTAGTTGTATATTTTAAGTATTGTATTTAATGACATTAAAATAACACTGAGTAAAAAGATAAATATTTAAAGCCAGGAGGTGCTTTCTGCCAGCAACACTAAAATGACCAATCTGGCTTTTAACATTCAGATGACGGTCAGTACTACACCTAGTGAAAGATTCCACATTTCCTTCCAAAACAGCAGGTGCATTGTATTTTAAATAAGGTAACAACTTTTTATAAATAACCCGGTCAGAAGTCCTGTACATATTTAAAGCCAGACCACCACCATCAGAGGGAGAAACCCATCGTATCTGTGGGCGTCAGCACAGGAAGTTGGCTTTTTCAATGCTGTCTGCCCATATAACTCTGTTGCACTCTCACTCTTTTGCCCTTGCCAAGATGGCGGCCCCAAAGACATACCGTCAGATAGCGAACGCGTCATCTACGTCTTGACATCTATGTTGTTGACGTGGATTTTGAGTTACAGTGGTGTTGGAAAATGAGATAAAAAGTGTTTTTGATTAATTTTAACATTGTGATCGCATGATTCAGATATTAGCCTATTGCAGTGATCTGCTGTTAAACTATCGTTAGCCTTTTGCTTTTAATTAGCCTGCCAATTCTCATAACCTGATGAAATAATACACACGGTTAATTCACTGTAAAACCATAGACTGTATATAGTGTGAAACCATGTCAGCAAAACCCACCGGTAGTTTAACTTACTTGTTCCCTATTAAGGGTTCTGATAGTAACTATAGCCAGCTAACAGCGTGTTTCATTTCATTCGTTGTGTTTCATTTTCATCAACACAACTAGTGCAACTGCTGCTCACTCGATAATCTCCCTTTTACCTTTTCAGGAGGGGGTGTGAGGCTCTGTCTGCTTTGAGGTTGCCATAATTAGAATCACTTACAGTACTTAAATCATGATAAAATGCTTATGAATAGTTCATTCAAAGGTTTCTGGGTAAGACAGCCTCTGTGTAGAGCTATTTTATTTTGATTTGAACAATGAAACTTCAAAATTCGATGTTCATTTTTGCCATCCATGTACCACCTTTTGTTTGTGTGGATCCTGGGGGTCCTCTGCTCCTCTATGATACAAGAAAGAGGGGCTTAAAAGGCAGGGAACCACTGCTCGATTACACATGAAATGAAAAACTTTTTTCTGTTGTTTAATCTTGATTTATACCATGGTCTTGGTGAATACTTGATTCTGATTGGCTCTGGAAATTCCATTGGTGTCCATTAACTTCTGATATATGGACACCATTCAAACTTCACAAGTAGTCCCGGTCAAAAAAACATTACATATTAATACGCAGCAGCCGTTAGCCATTACTCCGTTAGGAGTAACTATAGCAACCTGAGACAGTCATATTTTCTGGGCAGGGAGTACAGCACCACCAGCCTAAGGAGCCTACGGACCGGCATCAACCGTCACTTAAGTGACATGAATAAAATGACAGACTCCAGGTTTAAGACCAGTAACTTAAGACAGTCTTATCTTCTATTTAAGATGTACATCTTGTTTCCAGGCTCACCCTAACCCTGAGAGGTGAGTGTTGAAACTCACTTCCCTCCTGTTCTAACTGCTATAAACTATTGTCAGAAGATTCAGATAACATAAACAAAAGTAAAGAACACTTAATTTCTTCATAGAGCTAAAGGAAACACTCCTGATAAACTGGCATGATGATATCTGATAAATATTGACGTGTCTGACAGACAATCAGCACCTGCAGGGCGTGGACAGCTCCGTTTCACCTCTGTGACCTCGTAGTGCTGAAGGGGGAATTATTCTGTTTATTCAAACAGCTGGTCTGCTAAAACTAAGCTTTCTATCAGTTGACTGTTCATGTTACCTTACAGGTTTATAGTCTGATCACAGATGACTCTCCGTCTCACTTGTCTTCATGTCTTTTCATTGATAAATCTGTTCAGAAAGTGCGCTGAACGGACTAGTTTTTGTGTTCCGTTGTGACTTTGTATCTATGGCCCGCCCTATTTACTGGAGTACTGAGTAACGTTTACATTCCCTAAGAACGTTATGGGATTGGAATAGCTGTTCCAGTTATTAGTCAAGCCCTCAGACGTGCTCGGGGAAAGGAATTGTCATTTTAGTAAAACTTTCTATTTTGATCACAAAACATTTGAAATTGTAAATTAGTAGTTTCAGTAATTATTTTCGTTGGCAAGTGACCATGGTATAAGCTGGTTAATACCCAACGAGGTGTCCAGTTATCAGGGATTAATGGACAGTCCGACGTGCAGTAGAGGACGGTTCAGGCCTCACATCGTCCATTAATCCCTGATAACTGGACACTTTGTCAGGCATTAACCGTTACGTGTTAGATTGTATTATAGATTTTTTGATAATTTACATGATGAATGACAACAATGTGGAGTAAATGCACATAGACAAACTTATAAACTGGTAAGGAGATCTGTGATTGACTGGTGACCAGTCCAGGGTGTAGCCTGCCTCTCCCCCAATAACAGCTTGTATAGGCTCCAGCCCCGACCCTGAACGGGATAAGTGGTGTAGATGATGGATAGATGGATAAACTACTTAGGCTTAAATGATCCTTCCACTAAAAGGTTTTGAACTAAAGTGGGCTGGTCTGAGCCCTGAAACTCCAGGGCTGAAAATAATTCTGGCACTGCCTTTGCTTGATGCTATAAATGAAAGGAAATGTGAAATAAACAAGCAAAATAAGAATATTCAGAGACTCTTCTAATCCGGACATTATTTCCTGTAGAGTTTGTTTCCAGTGAGTGACTTTGATTCAGACTATTTCCTGTCTCCTCCCTCTAATCCCAAACACCTTCCTCTCACTTCTGTGTCCTGAGCGTTCATTTGCATTTTAACTTACCCTGCTCATTTCACTACGTTTCATCAGACCAGCTTGGTTTCATTAGTGCAGCTCACATACAGTAGAGAGGCCCTGAAACAGAGAGCCTCTGTATGTGTGGCTTCTCCTTTTTCCTCCTGGGGCTCAACTCGTTGTACAAACATGCATTTTCAAGCATTAGTATTCCATTATCGTAAATAATGATTCAATTAATGCTCATCACATCTGTCATGCAGGCCATTAGCAGCTCAGCCCCTCCGGTGTCGTATCATTACGTTGCTGCAGAGCACCGAGAGCAGGAAGTGGGGAAGCGATAAAAGCAAAGTGAACAGCAGAAGAGAGTGGGGTAGAGATGAACAATGAAGATGTCAGGATAACACGCTCATTCTGCGGATGCTTCTAAAAAAAAAAAAAAAAGCTAATAAAAAAGCTAACAGAGCCAGGCAATCTACAGTGAGTGATGAGAACAGGAATTAAGTAATCTGAGAGCAGAAAAGAATCATTTATGATGGATCAATTTTGTTATTTTTACAAAGAATCAACCAAAGACGTTCCTCCTGGAAAAAGGCACTCCCTTATGAAAAAGTTTCAAATTTGAGATAAAATATTCAAAACTATATTTCTCATGTCAAGACATTTTTGTAGAATAAAAGTGATTTAAAAAATAACCTATCAAAACTTGAAACTGACAAATTTTATTAACATTGGAAAAGGATAAGGCCAAGTCTACAAAATATTGAAGACACTTTCGGGCTGGAGGGCACAGTTTCTGTGATTTTAAGAGAAGAATGATTCCTCTTGTTGTTTAGGAGCAACTAAACCACACAGTTTCAGCCGAGGTCCATCTACCCTGCCTTCAGAGGTCCTGGAGCAGGCTGGGAGGAATGCTTGCTCACTCCTTCAGTCAGACAGACCAGATCAGTCAAACTATATTGATTTTTGCTGTCTTTTACGATGCAATCCTCAATGTCAGACGGTGTAACAGTGATCTTGTCCTGTGTTGGTTGACTAACTGATAGGGATGGGAATCGAATGCTCAGGAAAAATTAGGCATTGGGTCTTTCAGAGAAAGCAAGGAGAGAAAATGAGTAAGCCAGATAATAGGAGGTCAGAATAAATGCTTGTTAGTGTGAAAATACCAAGGTCTGTTTTTGTTACACTGTATGCGTTTGGTTCGGTCTGTTTGTCATTATTGCAACCGGACTAACAGACGTTACATGACGTACCTACGTGATATCGTCATCAACTATGAGATTTGCGCGTCTCTGTAGTTTTCATTGATTGGTCATTTGGCCAGTGGGCGTCTGACGTCCACACGTTGAATAATGCAAATCTTGAATGTTATAAACAGTGAATGAAATTGTCATTCCTACCGTCATATTATTGATGATTTTCTACTACCAAAAGCGACAACTTGAAGAGCTGTACACAAGGCTGTTCCATATGACCCCCTGATGCTGCAATTTCTACAAATGACCATTTTCAGTTCTTTACAACCTATAAAATGTTTTTAAAAAGCTGTTGTGCTTAATAATGTGAAACAGTGCATTTTGAGGTTTTTATTAAAAAAAATAATAATTTTTGTCATTATGAAGTTTGTTCAAAAACCTTTGAATTATGCTCTAATGGCTGATGATTTGAAAAATATTCTGACTGTCATTTGCATTAATATTTAGGAAAATCAGAGAAAAATATCATTTGCATAATAATGCCAAAGCATTATTTTAAAGATATTTAATTTGTACTAGATTTATTCTATATACAGCAGCGCCTAATAAAGATTATTCACCTGTTAAACAACTTCAAATAGATTTTATATAGTTGCCAAAATGAAAGCTTTCACATGTTCTTTTTGTTATTCTAGACAGATTTTCAAAGCAGCCAGAAGCAATTTCCTGCAAATAAAAAATTCAAAAAAATAAAACAAAAATAATACATAAAAATAAAAAAAGGGTAAAGAAGTCAAAATTCCATAAAAGTCACTGGACATTCAGCAGTAGCATCAGGTATTAAAATGACTTTTAACATACCATGTTTACTTGAAAGCTGAACATATGCGGCGCACACTTAAAGTATTGAAGATAAATTGGTTCAAATATATCAAACAAGACAAATGAATTGGTTAAACGTATTATCTTTCACATTTTTGTTATCAAGGTCTATACCTATTAAGACTATCGGCTTATCTCCTTATTAGGTCTTAATGGGTCGTCCAATTCCCGTAGTGTAGTTTAGTTAATTTAAATATAACACGGCTCTAAACCTCTTGTAAGCTTTGAAAGAAGAAGTTTTATAAACCATCATCTTGAAAACCAAAAGTAACTAGCATGTTTTAAATCTTAAGGGGCAACTGAATTTTAAAAATTGAAAAATTCATTTTTTTTTTTTTTTTTTTTTTTTAGCTTTTTGACCAGTAGATTTGTAAACACATCTGAGATTATTTGGACTTTTGTGAAGTAAAAACAACTTTTTTTTCTGAGCCAGAGAGCATTTTTCACTTTTGCTTTGAACATCATTTGTTCGATTTTGTAGTAAAACAAATAAAAAAATTTGTAATATGAGAATTTAGATAATATGGATCCGTATGAGAATAATAATAAGCTTCATTGACTGTATGTATGCCCCATTTTTGCTGTGTTATTATTTATTTATTAGTTTTATCTTTGTTTTAAAGGTGGGTACCCACAATTCCACACAATGAGATATATAGGGAAAGATTAGTGGGTGATGAATTAGAGACAAACTCTTTGAATAGAATATAATTCAGGATTTTTACAGGATTGCAATCTTCCTTGGAATTCTTTTTAATGTATTCAATATGTTGCTTCCATGTGGACTTGTGGTCAATCACAACCCTGATGAATTACCTCACTAACTAAAGATTCTAAGTAAATATTATATTACTTCTACTTTCTTTTAGATTCCTAATCCCAACTTGTTCAATGAATTGATATTAATATGAATATTATTTTTTTATTTTACGTGGGAATCTCTCCTGCAAAGCCACAGTCTCTGTCCGTACGGTTGCAGATACGTGAATACCTCACTTGCTGCAGACAAAAAAAAAAAAAAGAAATTCCTAAAGACAAATAATGCATAGCGCCCCCAATTTTGTGGAGGGGCATAACATCATAAATACTTAAAAATATCATGTCATATCAATGTCATTGAGGAGCTTTTTTGTATATATTCTTTATTTAAAAAAAAAAAAGGTCAATATATATTGACCATGACTGATTTATAAAATCAAAAAAAGGGTAAAACATCCAAGGGGTTGAATACTTTTTATAGGCACTGTATTTTACTTGTAACTTGTAATATCTTTATAAGCATTGTCTAATATTTAGCACTCACAATTGACCAGGCTAATATTTTTTTGTCTTGTTTTCAGAAGGTCCCTGTCTAAGGTCTTTTTATCAACCCAATAACTGTGAGTGATGGCAGTTATGAACACCATCAAAGTCAACATGTGGGAGATTGATGAAAGCTGCACCAGACCTATTCTCCAGCACAAAAACAAGACAGCTGCCATCACTGATGGCAAAATCCTTGTCAAGTTTGTCACTTTTGACCCGATGACAAATGCTTAGTGATCAGGAATTACGGAGTCAGTGAGGCAGGAAGGCAGACCACCATCTTAACCAAGAAGAACAGCTTTTGATGTGGCGGACAGGCTAAAAGCAGAGGGGAAGTTGCTGCTGCAGCCTCAGTCTAAGCAAATTGAACTGGAACAAATTGACCAGGCTGAAGATTTATATACATCTGTGGATGGATATGAGACCACTGTAAGTCAAATTTTCCAGTTCAGCACTCACTTTTACCTGAAATTGTAATCACCCAATTACAAAATAAAACATCACGTAACTGACTGTAAAGGTTAAGAATAAACATTAAATCAATATGACACACTACACTGACTTTAACCTAGAGGTCACATTTGGTCACAAAAATAATAAAAATACATATCATGTTAGATTAAATTAAGTTTCAGAACCGCACATGCATAACAACACACTCTCCAAAAAAAAAAAAAAAAGAAAGAAATTATGAATAATTTTTAAGATAGTATAAAGAGATTTAACCGATAATAGAAAAAGTGATTATCTAAGATTGAAATTTGTTGAGCTGATTAAATCACTGATCTCTACTCAACCTCTTTTACACATGTAGAGGTGAGGAAATTATTATTATTGTTATTCTATTATTCAAACTACTTTTAATGTTAGAGAAAGATAACTTGAGTTAATACAAAATGCAGTTTATAAATGATGATTTCATGTATTAAGGGAAACAAAACATCCAAATGTACCTGGCCCTACAGTGGTGTTCTAACTAAAAACAGTCCAACATCACTAATCAGATCACTGTTTTGGATACAAATTAAATTTCTACATGGTAAATAATTTAGTAGTACATTAAGTAGAGCTGTAGAAAATCAGCAGACAACAGTTATGGCATGCATGCTGCTGATTCTGTGTAACTGAACATTAACTTAAGGTATGAGTTCAAAATAACTGCAGTGTGTAGTTTAACTAGTGAGGCCATTCATCCTTTGAACACAACAGGTTTCAAACAGGTGGCCCTTATTTAAGGATGAAGGTAGCAGATGTTGTACATGCTGGTTATAGTCCATTTCTCTCTAAAAATGGGAGTGAAATGGGTCTTTTAAGAGATTGTCATAAGAATGCCGTACTTTGATTTAAAAGTTGATTGGACAAGATGAACCATAGAAAGAAGTGCAGGATTACAGTTGATAAGATTTAGTGCATTAATTGTAGATCTGAGTTAATTTGCGATTAATCTTGACAGCCCTACTTTCAACATGACTGTATGTGAATAACTAATTCTGCTCATTTTCTTTATTTTTGTTTTGCTTTTATTTTAATCAACTGTTCAAAATTTATATTATTTTTATTATTTGTTTGAATCATTTGTCGGTCATCGATGCAGACGTACATATATCAGTAAAGGGATACCGCACACTGAATGATGAAGTTCTGGTAACAAGCAATTTCCCATTCCATATTCCTGCTGAACTGTGGCAGGAGGCTTCCAAAGGGGAGACAACCGCCATCCCTAAAAAACACTAATGCTCTGTTACCAAAAAGGAGCACTGGCCTCAGTACACCACACAGAGGAGTAGGCTCAGCACACACAGCACACACAGCAAAGCAGGCATAGACATGCAGACACATACATAACATAAACATGAGACAACAGACATAACAGATATAAACATGAAGATAAATCATTAAAATGAATCAAATATACCAAAAATATCCATGTACTTCTTTTGCAGTTAGATTCATTTGTGCTAGTCCTCAAAGCAGTTCTGGTGGGCCATGATGGGGGGTAAATTTTTAACTGTGTGTTATCAATAAAGAGCTTTAAAATTCAAATTCCATTTTGTTTTTTCTTTTGTCTTTATGGTCCTCTAACTATTAAAATTCAAGTGGCATTATTGCAGTAGATATGTTCTGACAGCCCTGGTTGTCCTTAAAAAAGTACGTATAGAGCTTGACTGTGCACCACAGGGTTGATGTTTTACAAGATTTTTAAGAAAATAAGTCCAGGCAAGCCATATTTTTCAAAATGGCTAAAGTCTCAGGGGGTTAACTTTAAACTGCAAAATGACAACGCCATCCTCAGAGGGTTTTTAAGTACCTCAGTTGAAACAATAATAACTTTTACTCGTCATAGGCCCAAATATACCAGCACTCGATGTGCAGTGATGATTTGATGCACATTAAGTGCTGCCCCTACTGTAGTACCAGTGGACCTGCAGCTCATCGGGAGGTCAGTGGGCCACACAGCTATTACACTGCCACTGACGAGGAAATAATTATATATAATAATATATAATAATTTGGAACAGTGTAATGATTTTCTAACCAGAACTACTTGTGAAGTGAACGGTGTCCATATATCAGAAGTTAATGGACACCAATGGAATTTCCAGAGCCAATCAGAATCGAGTATTCACCAAGACCATGGCAGAGTTCACAGTAATATACTGTGAACTTACTGTGAAAGTCATGCACCTATAGTAGTTAGTAATTTATTGTAAATTTCACAGTAAATAACTGGCCTACATGACCTAAAAGCATTTGTACCAAAATGTGACAAAATAAAAAATGTGAACCATCACAACAAAAAATGTTTCATCATATCTATTAACTTGAAAATTATTACATTGTATATTTTAAAAGAAAATAACAATTTTTAGGTTACTGTCATATTAAAATCAAATTTTGCACCATACACTTTATATCTAAAATCAAATTTTGAAAACATTTTTAAAGAATATAAATAGTGCAAAGGCACACACACCATCAATGAATATTTGCAAACATTTAATCTCTTCAGTGCTTTTCAAAAAAGACAGAGTAAAATAATTAAAAAAAGACATGACACAAAAAGAAACAGCAAAAACAGGCAACATCAGAGCCAAACAGAGAAACAAACAAGTAAGCAGTCAAAGTGACAAGACAACAACAGAATCAAACATTAAAAGCCACTTTTAAAAGTTGAGTTTTCAGCATTGATTTAAATTTGGATGATTCTTGGACATGTTTAGGGACTGAGTGAGTTAGTTAGTTGAGCAGAAGGCTCTGTCCCCCCCAGTTGTACGGGGTTTTTATCTCTGTAGAAGCCTGCAGACCCACACAGCTGATCAGAGGATAACAGTGTGCAGATGTAACCTTGCAAAGCAGATGGATACGCCGTTCCCATGTTTCTCACTGGTGAATCCATCTTGCAAAGCTCCCATCTGAACCATTTGGGCCTGGTTAGAAAATGACAGGACCAATCAGCGATGAGAGGCAGTACTTTCAGGCGTGGCGGATTCCTGATGTAAGCAAGCAGTGACAAGAGGCCGGTGCAATTATGACAGGAGACATGAGCATGGATGCTGCTAAAGCGCCATTTTAATCAGAACTTGACATTTCTTCATTAAAAGAAGAACAAAGAACAGCAGTGAGATGTTTTCTTTTCAAAAACCACAAGTCATGTACTGACATGTCTACAGTCGCCATGGTTCGTGTTATGCTCTATGGAGTTTACTAGTTGTTGCTCTGATTGGCCTGTAAAGATGTGACAGACAGAACGTTCATCCGACCTAACTTTCAAAATGTCTGTATGCTTTAGGGAAAAGTGAT
This sequence comes from Cheilinus undulatus, assembly GCF_018320785.1. Lineage (NCBI taxonomy): Eukaryota > Metazoa > Chordata > Actinopteri > Labriformes > Labridae > Cheilinus > Cheilinus undulatus. The sequence continues at coordinate 7,225,148 of NC_054865.1, forward strand.
TAAGAACTACTGCAGCTCATAAATCTCACCTGTTGAGATGGTGAACCTCAAGTTTAGCTAAGATGCTAAGATAGCACAAACAGACAAGTACATAAACAGTGCTGAGATAAAACTCCGGGTAGTCCTCAGTTATCACTGACTGTTTTATTACAACCCCAACGTCTTAAACAGAGTAATTGATTGGGCGACATAGTCAAAACATCTGAGCTCACTGAATGATATTAAACAGAGGACCTCACCAAGCTAAAGATCAATTAATCTCCAGTGTATTAATACAAGAATGAAAACAAATTTACCTCACAATGAACAAAAAAAAAAACAGCATTTAACTGACTGTTAACTGTCAATAAAGGCAGTGACAGCAAAAAAAAAAGACTGTACTGAAATTAACTGTGATTTTATGTTGTAGTGTTAGAGGGGCTGGGTCATTCCCCACTTCAGGTTCTTGACATCATGAGCTCACATATTGGCCCCAACCACATGAAACCCAGCCAGGAAAGAGGTGAAAACAGTCTAAATCCAGAATTCAGTCACAAGTAGATCTCAGTGTTTTCACGTTTACAGCAGCCATATTCCAATACATCTAGAGTGTTAGGACACAAACTTTGGATTTAACTTTACAGGGACTCCAAAGTATGCTCATTTATTCTGTGGATATCAACCATGGAAATATAACACATAAAGTCATTTCTTTGTAGCCTATTCACAGGTCATAACAGTGACTGAATTAAAAAGTTTTCTCCATCTCTCCAACTTCTCTCAGTGTGCATGAGCATGTGCTGTATGAAGCTCTCTGTCAGGATGGATCCAGTGGGATTTTAAAGAAGTGACACAGGCTCGCAGTATGAAACAATTTGCCACATTCTACGAATTTTAGCAGTGAAGGCAAATACAAACACAACTGACTCAGTGTGCAAGGTCCAAGTGCATGACGGGTTTTTTTTTTCGGATTACGACCCCCTTGGAGCAGACAAAAATGCGAACGGCTCCACAGCAGTGTTGCCAACTTAGCGACTTTGTAGCTATATTTAGCGAGGTTTCAGACCCTCATAGTGACTCTTTTTTTTTTTTTTTTTTTCAAAAAAGCGACTAGCGACAAATCTAGCGACTTCCTCTGGTGTTACTGGAGACTTTTGGAGACTCTGACGTTAAAGCATGTATCGTTGTTGCTCCTCTCCGTCAGCCCCTCCCCGTCCCAAAGCACTCACAGCAGCACCATCCTTGCAGCAGTCTGTCTCAGCCTCTACAGTCTATGGTCTCAGCTGCAGTTGGAGCAGGAGATGCTCACGCCTCCATGTCCAGACTGCAAATTAACCGCTTTGTGAAGGTGCCTTGACAGTTTTTTCTGTTGTCTCTTTTTGGTCGATTTAAAGTAGTTAATGATGACTTGATGATGATACAAAAAATATTTATAAATGTTATGCTTAAAAATGTTAATGTTTCACTGGAATTTGATGTTGTCTTGTAAGTGGACCATAAGGCTTAAAACTAAACCAAAAGTGAGAAAGCTAAACTTCTAAGAAAAATAGAATGATTAATAGAATAATAAACTAAAAATTGAAATTAAAATTACCCTGCCAGAGTATCTCTCAAGTCATTTTTTGCCAGTCACAAGCCCAAATAAAGGAGGAAGGTTGGAATTGTGACATTATAAAAACAAGAATTGACAGGAGCAAGTTCATTTGTAGTTCTATACAGCTTAAAGATCTTTTTACTCACTTTTTGTCTCTCTTGTGATGTTTTCCCTCTCTCTTACAGCGTCCATTACAATTAAATGCATACCCATGATTATGCAAATTAGGTGATAATGTCATTTAGCGACTTCTGGCGACTTTTAGGACAGCCAGTAGCTACTTTCCATACTGAGGAGTTGGCAACACTGCTCCACAGTGCAGCCTTTTAACAACTTATCAGCTATGGCCCTCAAACTACAACATCTTGTAATTAAAAATATTCTTAAAATTGTGCGTGATATCTTAAACTGTGAAGATCATAGTTGCTTGCTTGAAGACAGAGTGTTGTTCCATGGTCACTTTGTAAAAATGATGAGGAGTAACGCTGTGCTGCTGTGTTCATCTTTCTCTCAATGCCCTTAAAAATGCATAACCTGAAAGATTGTTCTATAAGTATAAGTTGGGAAAGGGTGCTTCATTAATTAAACACTACTAATAAAGTCATAAGGAATTATGTTAAATCACAGATATTAAAGAGAAAATTATAATGAGGGATTGTAAAATGGTACGAAGGAATTTTTACACCCCTCTCTGTCAAAATGACAGACAACAAAAAAGTCCAGCGCAGCCTCTACCTGCAATGCACTGCGTTGTTTTAAAGAGTGGCTAGCGATGCTTACAAAAGTAGCCCCAAGATGATCAAGTATAAAACATCCTTTTCAACTGCAGCTTCAACTTTGCAAAATAATTTTTCATGTACATTTATGTCTGGGTAAGATGTGACCAAAATTATTATTTACAGAATTTCATTTATTTTTTTCATTCTATTTGATTTGTTTTTATCCAAGTAAAAAAAACATTTCTAATACCTCAGTTTATGTTCAAATACAGCTCTGTTGTTGTGTTTTTATGCACTTTTTGACATGATTTAGTCATGTTGCCACATTTAAAAGGGAGAGTATGAATAAAAAAGTGCATATTTTTCATCAAATTGATCTGTATTGGTTCAAAATTTAAAATTGCCAGCTGCTTACTGGGTGCCGAACATGTCTCGCCGGCTACATTTCTTGATTTTGAAATTTGGCCCAGTTGAACTGGTAAATTAATAACCGTGCTATATTATGCTGAATGTCACTTAGCTGGTCCTCTCTGTCATTTACGTCTCTGTTGTTCTTTGTCTCTGGGCTTTGGTGGCATGGTTTGTCCATGTTTTTTCCCGTGAGACGTGAGATCTCTCCAAACTTTGAGACCAATAAACCCAGATTTATGTCAAGCTTATCTCGTTGTTTGTCCATAGATACACTTTCTGGATTTAATTTTTGATGCAGTTTTAGGCACCATTTATCTGGAGGTACACGTACACCATGCGTTGAGTCCTGCACATGTGCCCCTCTGACATATTTATCAATAATTTTAACTCCATCATGAAGGTTTCTTAATCCTTTTAATAAGATGTCCAAATGGATATCGACAGCCTAAAAAGTAAAAGCAGTAATAAATACATGTACATGCATATATAAATAGATAGTCGTTTATTGTTGTTGCATTGTAAAAACACAATGAAACTATGTTTGGCAGTCTTCTCTGTAGCAGCAAACACAGTCGTCCAAGTGGTGGTTAGAAATCTGCAGCCTCACATCATCAGACCTGCAGGCAAGGGAGCAGGCACCAAGGAGAAAGATGCTTGGTAGGGAAGGTTTTATGTGGGGTCGCTCTTAGCCTAGCCTGCAGCCAGGCTTGTTTGCCTGCTTCTGCCTTCTCGCACAATGCCGTCTCTGCCTCCTCCCCACTGGCTGTAGGTGTCGTGCTGCTCTGCGTCCTCCTACTTTCAGTCTTAGAGCGGCCCGTTCTCCAGATAATCAGTCAGGAAAGATGTAAACTCTGTGGGCATGCTGTCAGCTCTGGTGTAAGTATAGGGCTTTGTTTTGCTTCTAGTGATGGAGCGCCAGGCCGCTGCGTTCGTACATGCCACCCTATTCTACCTCAATAGGTAGCATTCAGTAGTCTCCTGTTGACCAGGCAGTGTTCTGTTGCAGTTACTAGCAGTTGTTGTTAGCTTTTAAGCTAGCCAGGAGTTGTAGTTGAGACTGAGGTCTTCTTTTTCACCTTTTTGGGTTTTTCTTGATGGAAATTTCCCATTCTTTCTCTCAAAGGTGTCCTGGACCATCCATTTTCTTTGTTTTCATTAGGTTCAACTTATGTTGTCAACTTAATTGTGAAAAACACTACAAATCCAAGATATAATATATAACTAAAGAGTGCATCTTTCTCACTGCCAACTGCTTTTTTTTTTTTTTTTTTTTTTGGGTAAATGGATCACAGAGTACCTTAGATGCGACGGGCAGTCGCGTCAAAGAGAAAAGCGTCCATGCCGTTCTGGCCTCTTTCTCAGTCTTTGCCAGGGCTGCTGCAGGTTATTTGGCAGCCTGTTCGGCGTTCTCTAATGGCATGACGATCTTGTCAATCATTTCTCAATTGACCGTAGCTGCAGCTCAACGCCCAGCCCAAATTCCCATTTCATATACTTGCCTGATTGTGCTGGCTCCACCCGTGAGGATTGCACCTGACTTAGGATTGAATTCGGATGCAAAGCCCCTCATAAACTCTGAAAAAAAAGAATGAATTTTCCTTCGGGGATAAATGAAGTTATTAAAGTTATTGTATAAACTCAACGAGGTTCGGGAATTTCCCCGCTTGGAACAACAATGCTTCAGGCAGCTGTAGAAAATGCACATATGGTCCATAGTCGCCTAGAGCGAATGTGTGAAGCATGCCTCATTTAAACGGTTCAAATCGCTTATAAAGAGCGCAAAAGTCAATTCTGGTAATCTATTCACAATTAACCAATCTCGAATTAACACGAACATTGCAATACCTGCAATTTTAAGCCTGATTTGGGCCAAGATTTGCCTCCCCCGGCGATTGTAGGGGCATATCCCGAGTGGAGCCTCATCATAAACGATTATTTGTCTGAGTAGTCTGCACGTGTGTGGTGTCAACACGATTGTTTTACTGCTCCAAATCGCGTCATAGCCTCCGGACAGTCATTGAGTCGTATATGACGCGTGACAGAACGTCCATAGCTTGGCCGTTCACTAGGAAGCTCGGGTCCACATTGGCTAATGACCCCTTGATCATGTGACGAATCCTAGTTACCACATTCACTGCCAGTGCCCCATGGCAGGACACTGCCTTGTGGGCGAGAGCAAAGATGAATCTGCAAATAACTGACAACACATTGTCATTGACTGCCTGTCGAACATGCCAGGATTATGGAGACAGGTTAACTGACCTGCACGATATGCGGCAACAGCTGTCATTGTCGCTTGGGCTACTTGCCCAGCGAGTGGGTCTCTCAGATCAACCACAAGGACCCAGTGTAGAGTGCTGCTGCTGAACGCCCCACCTTAGAGGGCTGCAGCCAGATGCCTCTCGAAAAACGACATTTACTTCCATCTCATTTGTTGTCACCGGGATGAATCCGTCCTGGTTGTTGGTTTTTCCCACAAGATTAGTGATTTGTAGTGGTGTGCCAATCATAAAGTGAGTTAGGTTCGCTTTGCGCCAGAGTGTTACACATGCCCTCCTTTCTGTGTTAATAATTAAGGATAAAAAAAACCAACACATTTTTGACCACATTTTTAACCATTTCTGTATAATCCAGAAAAAGATATGAATACATAGCAAAGTGATCGGCTATTAAAGAATCATATTATGAATGTTTTTCCTTTCTTGTGACATCCTAATGCATCTCATTGGACAGCATTAGCCTCCAGGTTATCTTTGATTGGGTCCATCGAATGGGAAAGGAAAATAAAAGCAAAGTAAATAGTTGTTTTATTTATCTATCTATTCAGTTTTATATTTCTTTATATATTGTTCTTTCATTTTTATGTTCTCATTAGCTATATATTATGAATTATTATATATTATTATTTAGTTACATATTAATAAATAAATTCATTAACAGCTTTCTTGATTGATTGGCACCTCTAAAGGTAACTCACTTGTATCACAATCCCCTCTATGGTTAAAAGGTGATTATGTGTCTGCCAGATCTTTATGGTGTGTGTCATAACACCGTGATGACAGGATTCTTTGACCTTGGTTATCAAACGCTGAAGGGTAAACAGTCATAAACAGCCGTGTTCTCTTTTGACAGAAACGAAACGGCTCACACCATAATTCCCAATTATGATGCGTTTGTTTTTTTCTGAATCAGATCTCTGAGTCTATCATCGACTCTGAACTTCATTATAGATTTTCCATCTAATATTTCAGCAACCTTATTGTGAAAGAACTGCACAGGTGTTGCCATTTCAAATTCAAAAGCCCATTCCTGGACCTTAATGGTCTAATGGTTTACTGCCAGGACTCTGATGGTTGAGGGCATTAATGTGTTTCCTGGATTGGGCTTGGAAAAAGACATCCTGAAAATGAAAACATTAAAAACACTGAACTAATTGAAAACTGAATTTTAAATTTCTTTTTTTTTTTCTTTGTTTTTTTTTTTTTTTGGCAAATTTATGAGTACTGGTGAATTCCAATCAAAGAATAGAAACATCTGAGCAAAGATCCAGAGAAATGTGAGGAGCATGTGCTAAATTTGCCATGTTATTGCAAATGGTCTGAATACTGGTGTCAGTGTTGTTTTTCAATAAATTCTGAGTTTACTTTGGCAGTAGAGGGTATTAAGTGTAGATTGATTAGGCAACACCTGCTGATGACTTCAGCACTGCAGAAGAAGAGCAGTTCATTGATGTTACCTCAGATTCAGTGATGTTATTGCAGTTCAAGTCTAAGATATTTTCTGCATTTTGAATTGGTTTGGAAAAGTAGCAGAGCCATGACCACACTCTTTCCTTTTGCAACATCATACCAGTGTGAGATCTGATTTTTTGGCTGTTACTTCAATTATGACACAAAAACAAATCAAAGCTGGGTATTGAAAATGAACAGACATTGACAGTCTCAGAGCTGCACCCAGGACTCAAAAAGATCTGTAGCATCAAATAAGCCCACAGTCATCACTGTAATTATTGCAGGTTTTTATTTTCATTGAAATGTTCATCTTCAGACAGATTTTTAAAACTTAAATTTTTAAGGCTACATGCTGTGGTTCCCACTTTTAATTTTAATCCCACATTTTTACTTTTTTGCTCACTATTGAAAACTTTAATTCATATCTTGATCCTTCAAACTCATGATTTCACATTTTATCTCACATTTTGACTTTTAAAACTCATAAATTCAACTTTAATCTCATATGTTGATCTTAAAACTCATTTATCATTAGTGCTAAGTTTTTCTACTTATAATTCATAACTGATGAAAATGAGGTTTACAGGTTATAGTTAAATGTTAACTCTGTTAGACTCAGGTTAGAATCTGGCCCTTGCTGTGAATAAGTTTGACACCCTTGATGTTAAACCTTTTGTAATATATTTGATACACAATTGTATAAAGCCTTCGTCTAATCAACGTGTTCAACAGTTTCCTTAAAAAGCTTTTGTATACAATCAGATGAATGAATAAAATGAACGCCAGTGGAATATCAGTTGCAAAAACATACCTAATGAATCAGATGTGATCCTTGAAAAAGTATATAAGAGAGTGGATGAGGTATTTTCTGTCAAAAAATGATTGATAGGAGACATGCCCACAATCCCTCCCCAACACACAACACATGCACCTCACCTTTAACCCCATCTCCTTTCACTCAAACTTTAAGATTTTTTACACCCTGTCCTGAAATAATGTCAGTGACTGTGGGTTTATTTGGTGCTACAGATCTTTTTAAGTCTTGGGTGAAGTTGAGACTGTCACTCTCGGTTTATTTTCACTGTCCAGTTTTGATTTTATTATTATTATTTTTTTAATGTGGGATGTTGCAAAAGGAAAGTGTGTGGCAAGGACTCTTGTGTCTAGTACTGGGTACTTAGTTTCCTCTCCATTTCAAAATGCAGACTATGTCTTGTAGTTGAACTGCCATAACATTGTTGAATCCAACGTGACATCAATGAACTGCTCCTCCTCTGCAATGCTGAAGTCATCTTTTGGTGACCCCCTATATTTAAAGAGAAAACCAAACAATTAGGGGCAGAAAAGTTCAACTGCCAGAAGAGGGCGCTGTGACAAATTAATGATCTTGATGTATGAACGTATTCAGGATCAATGTGTGATCATCCCTGTATTTTTGGTGTAATTTCACTGCAAAAAATGTACCAAAAAGTAGTTTAATTTTGGGCTCAAAGCTTAGTCCTTTAGTGAAAACTCACAGCTCGCACAACTTTAGAGCTAGAGGTTGTCTGGTATGAGCACAAAGGTTCTGGAGTCAATCAGCTAAAATCCGTGAGTAGTTCGGTAACTCATGAAACTTTTGCTGTTTGTAGTGCGCTTCCTGTACATTTTAGAGGACGGCCCCAAGAGACTTTTTTTTCATCTTATCATGATACATATGTGTGATGTTTGGTTGCTCTGGGACAATTTTCTGTAAAGTTTGGAGAGTTTTTGAGCATGTTAACGCCCCCAAATGAACAATTCTTACAAATAATAACATACAGATACAACAGTGTCCTTGCCAACTGAGGTCTGTGCTCAGGCCCTAATAATAATTGAGCAGCTCTGTTGAAGTCTGTGCCCCCAGTTTATTGGCAATGAAAAATCCACATCTCTCAGGTGGGTACCTTTAAAAAAGTGATTAAAACTGAGATTTATTGCACCTTAAAGGTGAAATTCAGTTATTAAGATTTTTTTTTAAATATAATCCTTTGACAGCCTGACTTTTAATACACTTTATAATAAAAGTTGTAGATCATGCTACTCATCTTCAGTTGTTACTTCTCCAGATCCATAGCACTCTGTTCTTTCCACAACAGTTGCTGCAGATGCTTCAAGAGGCTCTGAACACTCATAAAGTTATGATGTACAATGTTTTGATTTGAAGAAAAATCGCCTGCAGCCTGAAAACACTGAAAGTGTCGATGCAAGCCTGCAGAGCTGACCCTGCGCCTGCAAATAAACACTGCTGTTATTTGCATTGTAGAAATATTCATGCTTTATTTGTTCTGAGTATGCTCGACAAGATGTACTCTATAAAATGTTTGATTTCTCTATTTCAATTTTGTGCTGCTGCAGAAAGCACTGTTTGGAGATGATAAAAAGGTGTTCAGTTCAACAGATATTTATCTCTGCCAGCTCATTTTTTCCTTCAAAGGCAAAAAGGGACATTTTCAAAACGTGTTCCTTTCCACCCCAGCTGGGATTTTACTGTCTGCAGCAGTTAGAGGCAGACAGGAGGCGAATGTTTGAAATTATCCCATCAAGCTCTGCTAGATTGACAGTCCATTAAACAAAAGCAACACATTGGTCTGAGGCTGTGAAATGTGCTGCAGCTGAATCCTAACAGACCAGTCCCTCAGGCATGTGGCAGAATGAAGGCATTGAGGAAAAGCTGACTACATTTTTCAGTCCTATTTATGAGACTAATGATGACCTTGCACCAAAGGACCTTGAAAATGATTTCAAAGTCACAGATTTCCAAAGACACGATAGAACCATGAGAGTGGTGCTGGGGTGTACTCCCATGATTTTTGTCATTTGGTGTAAGGTGGTCCTAGACTTTATTCAAGCAGTTTTGCTTTTTTTGTGGCGTTTTCACAGGTCTTGGCTCTTGTCTTATGCAAATAGTTCAGAGACTTGACCTTTGTTAACATCCAATAGGAACAGGTGCTGGCCTTACACTAAATGTATTTTCAAGAGATTTCAAAGTGGCAGACAAAATTCCAAAGTCAGAGTAAAATCACAGGAGTCTTGCTAAAGTTGCTGTGCACTTCCATGATCGAGGTCAGCAGTCTTAAGGGTTACAATGACACCAAACCTGTTTGATATTCTCATAAATCTTCAGTCTGGTCTTATGCAAATTGTGTACTCAATGACATGACCATCATCAACAACCAATGGAGGCCAGTGGTGTCTGTTAGTGCCTTTAGGCAGTTTACTTTTTCAAATGTGAACCTGAGCATAGTTCACTCTGAAGCCGCTGACTGTCCACTCATAACTCAAGATGCAGAGCGTTGGCTGTAGTCATGTCTGTCAGTTTATTCCAGGTTGGCATGACATACACTATATTGCCAAAAGTATTCGCTCACCTGCCTTGACTCGCATATGAACTTAAGTGACATCCCATTCTTAATCCGTAGGGTTTAATATGACGTCGGTCCACCCTTTGCAGCTATAACAGCTTCAACTCTTCTGGGAAGGCTTTCCACAAGGTTTAGGAGTGTGTTTATGGGAATTTTTCACCATTCTTCCAGAAGCGCATTTGTGAGGTCACACACTGATGTTGGACGAGAAGGCCTGGCTCTCAGTCTCCGCTCTAATTCATCCCAAAGGTGTTCTATCGGGTTGAGGTCAGGACTCTGTGCAGGCCAGTCAAGTTCATCCACACCAAACTCTCTCATCCATGTCTTTATGGACCTTGCTTTGTGCACTGGTGCAGTCATGTTGGAACAGGAAGGGGCCATCCCCAAACTGTTCACACAAAGTTGGGAGCATGGAATTGTCCAAAATCTCTTGGTATGCTGAAGCATTCAGAGTTCCTTTCACTGGAACTAAGGGGCCAAGCCCAGCTCCTGAAAAACAAGCCCACACCATAATCCCCCTCCACCAAACTTTACACTTGGCACAATGCAGTCAAAGAAGTACTGTTATCCTGGCAACCGCCAAACCCAGACTCATCCATCAGATTGACTGATGGAGATTCGTCAATCCAGAAAACGCATCTCCAATGCTCTAGAGTCAAGTGGCGGCGTACTTTACACCACTGTATCCGGGGCTTTGCATTGCACTTGCTGATGTATGGCTTGGATGCAGCTGCTTGGCCGTGGAAACCCATTCCATGAAGCTCTCTACACACTGTTCTGGAGCTAATCTGAAGGCCACATGAAGTTTGGAGGTCTGTAGAGATTGACTCTGCAGAAAGTTGGCGACCTCTGTGGATTATGCACCTCAACACCCGCTGACCCCGCTCCGTCATTTTACATGGCCTACCACTTGGTGGCTGAGTTGCTGTCGTTCCCAATCACTTCCACTTTGTTATAACACCTCTGACAGTTGACTGTGGAATATTTCGGAGGGAGGAAATTTCACCACTGGACTTGTTGCACAGGTGGCATCCTATCCCAGTACCACGCTGGAAATCACTGAGCTCCTGAGAGCGACCCATTCTTTCCCAAATGTTTGTAGAAACAGTTTGCATGCCTAGGTGCTTGATTTTATACACCTGTGGCCATGGAAGTGATTGGAACACCTGATTTCAATTATTTGGATGGGTGAGTGAACACTTTCGGCAATATAGTGTACATTATAAGGTAAACCTTCAATGGGGTAGTAAAGTAAAAGCCTGATCAGTTTGTCTCTGTTGTGCTTTTTGCCTTCATTCAATAGGACAGCTTAACATGCGAAGAAAGACAAGCACCACAAATGTGGGAAGACTGGGCATCGATCCCACAACCAGTGCATCGAGGACCATTGCCTCTGCTTATGAGTGCCCACTCTACCTTCTGAGCTTGTGAATTATAGATTAATAAGGTTGGAATATACTAGTCTGGCCCACGTCTTCTGTCAGAGAGTCGGCATAACTCCAGGAATTTCATTAGCAAGTTTTATGATGTCTAAAATGATTAAACAGTTTTTATCTGTTTGTGTATGTGTGTGGTTTTCTGCAATAGATACAAAGAAAAACAAATACATCAATAAAGTGCTCATACAAATTTATATAAACAAAGTTCAAACTCAAATTTCACAGCATGTACACATATAACTAAACACTTCCCCAAAACGTCCAGCAGAGGTCTCCCTGCTACATAAAATGGCTCCTGGTTAGCCTTCTTAGCTTACTTAGCTTCTTAAGGGGTTATAAACAATATGGAACAGTGTGGCAGGTCTCCCAGCTGTGGCTATATACATAAAATTAACATTCAAGTAGGCATTGAGGTCTAAAGGTCTAAACCACTAATATACAACTTCTGGAAGAATCTATGACACGTAGAACACTTACGAAGTCATGAATGCACATTAAAAAAGTTAGACGATGCAGAAACAGATGATGAGGCTCTGTCTGGTTTGTGGAGTGCGGTTGGAGTGATGTCAGCCCTTTGGGTGCGCTTGGGTAAGTATACCTTGACAGCCCTTTATCAGGTTCAAGTAGGGAAATATGCACAGAGCTACACTGGCACCCCATATGGTCTTGCATTCAGAAATAGAGTTCTTCACTGAGTCTAGTTGTAGTTGTGCAGATCTCAAGCCCTTCCAAAAAAAGAAAAAGGAACTGCAGGAAAAATGAATCTGTCTTCCATTTGTTGTTTTGTTGTTTTGCTTGTCCCTCTGCCTGCATCCCCCTCTTCCATAGTCCTGCTTCTTCCCCACCCCCAACCCCCCCGACCCTTTCCAACCCCAGTGTGACTTCAGCACACGTCTGTTGACATGAGTCTGGTTCTGATTTAGGGTTCTAGCTGTTAAGTAAGGGTTATTGCCCGACGAGGTGTCCAATTATCAGGGATTAACGGACGACATGGAGTCCATTAATCCCTGATAATTGGACCTCTCATCAGGCATTAACCCACTGATTCCATAGTCATTTGACAACGGAAAGAATTCATAAACCTACTAATTTATAATTTCATGTTTTATGATCAAAATACAGTTTTAGTAAAGCAACAATTCCTAGCAATGCCTGAGGGCTTGACTAATAACTGGAAAAGCCATTCCAATCCCATAACATTCTTCGGGAATGTAAATGTTACTCAGGACTCCAGTAAAGTAAAGTAAAGTAGGATGGGCCATAGATACAAAGTTGCAATGGAACAAAAATAAAATAAGTCCACTCAGCAAACTTTCTAAACAGATTTATCAATGAAAAGACATGAAGACGAGTGAGACTGAGAGTCATCTGTGATCAGACTATAAACCTGTACGTTAACATGGACAGTCATCTGATAGAAAGCTTAGCTTTAGCAGACCAGCTGTTTGAATAAACAGAATAGTTCCTCCTTCTCCACTACCAGAGGTGAAACGGAGCTGTCCACGCCCTGCAGGTGCTGACTCCCTCAGTGTACACCCAAAGAAAATCTGCTCAGCCATTCACGCCATCTGCTGCTGTTGGTCCAATGGTCTTTGTCAAGTTCAGAGTCAACGCTGTCAGCTGTCTACCAGGAGAGTTTAGAGATCTTCAGGCTTTCATCTGCTGAGAATCTCTGGGGGAAAATGTCAAGAGGAAGATGAGAGACCCCAGACTCAACCATCCAGGCGAACTGGCTGATATCAGAGCAACCTGGGCTTCATAACACCCCAACAGTGCCACAGACTGATCGCCTCCATGCCACGTCACATAGATGCAGTAATTAGTGTGAAAGTAGCCCCAACCAAGTACTGACTGCATAAATGAGCATCATTTTCCTGTATTTTAAATCCTTTGTTTTTGGACTGGTCTTTTTTGATATTCTAATATTTTGAGATGGTAGATTTTTTTAACTCATGAAATATTTCTCTTTGCGTGAGATGAATCCAGAATATGTTGAGGTTTCTTTTCTTGAATTAAATCACAGGAAAAATAAACATTTTAATAGTATTCTAATTGTTTTAGAAGTACCTGTATAAGATAAAAGGCTTACAATAACATCCATATTAGAGCAGATCTGAGTTTGATGACCACTTTGCACCGAACAACCAAAGTATTGCTTAAAATGTTTTTGGATGAATCAGGACTGGGTCTAGCATTTTACACCCTACGGGAGGTTATGATTTGGCATCTTTTTCCTCCCAGCATCTCACCATCTCAAAGAGAAGTTCATAGTTTATTTTCCATTTTGTGCAGCTAAGTATTTTTTAAAAATATTTCAAGACAATAGCTCTCTCCTCAGGCTATCAGACTTTATTCACAACAACAGCAGTTTTCAGAAAAGAACAAGAGTTGCTTATCAAAAGTTGGTTTGATCAGTTGGTTTGTTTGTTCTTGTCATTTTTAGTCATCTAGTCACCAAAATATGTGAAAAAACCCTGGGATTCTTCATTCTCATGTTTTGAGATTTAATGACCAACACGGCACTTAAAGACTAAAGTGTTTTCTGAAGTTCTGTGTGAGTAACTTTTACTCCTGCTTCTTTGAAACTGTGTATCTAACAGACATGATGACTTAAAGTAAATCTGCAGTAAGCCGAGGGTACCTTTCACACAGGAAGAAGACACAGAAATCAAAAGTCACACCGGCAGCTGGAGCGTTTTAAGAACCCCACCCCTTTCTTTGTCTTCTTTATTTACCCTTTTATGTGCCAAGTGAAAAGATAAGAGCGCTTAGGCCCAGCAGGAGTCTTTGGTGGAGTTTTACCTTAGGTTAGTAATGTTTGGTTTTACTGTCCAGGATTTATACAAACTGCAGTTTCTCTTTGGCTGTTTGGCTTCAGTTAAAAACAGCAGGAGACAAAAAAGAAAGAAAGAGATGCCTCCTGCTGAGGCTGAGCTTAACTGTGCAGCATGTATAAGTGGTTTAAATGACTTCAAACAACTTTCAGTTGGTAGATATGATCATGCCAATCAAGGGAGTTTCAAATCCTGTGTGTGCGAGTGCCCATAAGAGGCGAGAGGGGAGGGGCATCCTTCTCCCACAACCGGCATTTCAGTCGGTTGTCAACAAACATGGCTGAGCTTGATGACATTGAGATTGATTGCTGCTTAGTCTCTGCTGTGACACAAGGTGATTCTCATTTCACATTTTGGTATCCCTCCTTCCTCCATTCGCGTTGTTTCCTCGCGCCTTATCTCCACCCAGCGATGGGTGGTCTGCACTTGAGTTCATATGAGCTTTCACAACACTTCAAAAAAGCTGACCAAACAGCTGTGGTGTGAATGCGCCCTAAGTCTCTAAAAGTAGTATGGGGGTAGATCCTTAAGTTATTAAGCCCCACTCCTTTGTCAGGGTTCTACCTTTAACAGCAGCCTTCAAACTTTCCTCTTTTAAAAGCTTTGGTTGTGGCTGCCCTTGTGGACCCACAGCCTGCAGGGTTGGGCATGGTAGCTGAGTGCAGTGTACACCGGGTGGCAGGGAAAGGCGTTGGCCTTGGCGTGTGTCGACCCCCCGGTGGCATGGACTGGCTTTTGGCACAAGGAACATTACCTTCGAAATGAGTTTACTTTGGAGGTTGGCTGAGCTCAGCCTTAGAGATAGGGTAAGGAGTTCAGACGTCCGGAGGGAACTAGGAGTAGAGCCGCTGATCCTTTGCATCGAAGGGAGCCAGTTGAGGTGGTTTGGGCATCTGAGCAGGATGCTTCCTGGAGGGTTTTCTGGGCATGTCCAACTGGGAGGAAACATTGGGCAAGACCCAGAATGAAATTAAAAAAGATTATTTAACCTGTCTAGTCTGGGAATGCTCCAGGATCCCCCAGAAGGAGTTGGAAAGTGTTGCTGGGGAGAGGGATGTCTGGGTTGACTTGCTTAACCTGCTACTACCGCGACCCAGCTCTGTATAGGCATTTAACTGACAGACCCAGGTCTGTGTAGGAGAAGAAGATGAATGGATGGCTGGATGGATGGTTGGATGAGTATGGCTGCCTCTGGCTTGGACCAGCATTTAGTTACCAGTGGTGCTGTAGGCTTAGACTACTGGGGAGTCATGGCACATTGAGCTTCTCTTGCTATCTATCTCTGTGTGCATTCACATCATCTGTACCAGTTAGTTCACCAACCATTTCTCTTACTGGCTACCCATGGGCTCTCTTGTCACGACAAATGAATTGGTAGTGGTTGCAGTGGTGATTTTATCCTAGAATTTTCTGCATGGTTAGATGATGTGTGGCATGTGTTAAACTGTTATATGGCCTACCTAAACCAGTTAACATGTTATTTCCCTAAATCCTTTTCCCAAGCAAAACTGCTTTTTTTGACCCATTCCTTGACCACCATCCTAAGCTGACTTCTGAGATGTGCATACTTCAGAAAACTAACTACATGATACTGTTTTGAAGCTCTCATTTTTATGTGTTTGAAGTTTCAATTGCTGCTGAAAAAATGGCTTCTCCTGCTAAAAACATCATCTAACATAGACATGATGTCAGGCTGAAGTAGGTGACATTAAATGGCTCTTGAGTCTGACCACTTGTCCAACCAGTCAGAGCCAGTCTGGAGGCTGCAGTGATTATGCTTTCACTGAGTGGCCACTCTCAGACAGGGCAAAAAGGCCTGCTGTCACACAAATGGAGATAACCTGCACTTCATACGCGCTCTCCTTGAAGTCATTCATGGTTTTACTCTGATTTAAACACAGAAAAAATCAACAGGCTTGGAATGTCTGTTGGTGAATGGAAGAAAAAGTTCAGTTTTTACTAATTCTGACATCAAAAAGTTAGTACAGAAGGTTGTTTCAGGCAACATACAAGAATCTGAGCAGAACATGTCTCTTAATCCACAGTGAGGTGAGAATTTACAGTGATCACCTCTTCTTAGAGCCTCCTCCTCTTCCTCCTGCTGTGAGGAGCTGCAGTTTGCTCAGTCTGATCTTGGGCTCTGATCTGACTCCGAGGGCTGCCAGAGGAGGAGATTAATGGGACGACACTCTCCTATGCAGCGATAAAAAAAAAACCCGTTGTGCCCCGTGGCACTTCTGGGAAGCAGTATCCAAATGGATCTGTTGCAGTTTTGTGGAGATTAGATTAAATTTGGTGGTAATTTGGTGCCATTCTGTGAAGAGAGATAGAGAACCATCTGCTCTTCTGCAAAGTCTCATCACCTTTACACCCCAGCAGACACTTTTCTCTTTCCCTTTGGCTCTGATTCTCTGTAACTGTTAGTTATATATTTTTCTACTGTAGAAAAATCCTCCAGTGTGTCCTTTCCCACTCTAAACTCCATACTGTGGCACAGCTTTTGAGTACCAGTAACCCTCCATAGAAATGTTCCTTTTTTCATCGTTCTGACATGGAGTGGTGGGCTGCTCTTATTATAACTTTCACTTTGTTGACTCTGAGCTGCAGAAATCTTGTGGGCGATGTAGCCAACAGTGATACGGTGAACTCTAACTGTTTGCTAGTCTTTTAAAGATTAATTCAACAGTGCTAACATGGAGAAAGAACTGCTCTCACAGAGAAAGTCAACAGGTTAAAATGTCTTAAGTCCTTCTCTTCTTTCCT
This sequence comes from Cheilinus undulatus, assembly GCF_018320785.1. Lineage (NCBI taxonomy): Eukaryota > Metazoa > Chordata > Actinopteri > Labriformes > Labridae > Cheilinus > Cheilinus undulatus. The sequence continues at coordinate 7,242,001 of NC_054865.1, forward strand.
GCAGGCTTAAAACCCTGAAACTCAACTTAAAAAAAAAAAAAATCATTCTACAAATGCTGCAGAACACAAATTAAATGTATGTCTCTCTGTTAAAGCTGTGAGTGTGTGACTATATAAACACTCGATAAGTGAGGAACAGGCACAGAAAGGTCATGTAGTATACCTTGAAAATAAGGGGAAATGCAACAGATGTTTTTGATGTGATACTGAATCATGCTCTCACTGTGCTACTGACCATCATGTGCAATTGAAGCCAAACTACCGGCCATTTTTACAAATTGACAGTAAGCTAAAGCCTCCTTTTGAACTTTAGTGTCTATTTTTCCCTCAGTAATAGATTACATTTAAAATGTAGTGAAATACAATACTTTACTTTAAAGAAGAAAAAGTAAAGTAATGGAAGTTAAAAATTATACAAGATCGTACAATCCCAAACCCAAAAGAAAAAGGCCCGCTGTGTGAAAATGTAAATTATAACAATGCAATGATTAAATTTCACAAACCCACATTTTATTCTCAGTAGAACGTAAACAGCATATCAGATGTTGAACTGAGACATTTTCCCATGTCACAAAAATATTAGCTCATTTTAAATTTGATGGCACAACACATCTCAAAAAAGTAGGGACAGGGTTATGTTTACCATTGTGCAGCATCCCCTCTTCTTTTAACATCAATCTGTAAACATCTAGGAACTGAGGAGACCAGTTGCTGGAGTTCTGGGAATGGAACGTTGTCCCATTCTTGTCTGATGAAGAATTCTAGCTGCTTAACAGTCATGTGTCTGCTTTGCAAGATTTATTATTTTATGACAGGGCTGTATGTTAACTTTTTTTGTCCATAGTGGTGGTGATACAGAGGTTGATAGTCTTGTAGCACAGAACAAAAAACCTATAGCACAATAAATAAAATGTTTGTTACATCTCTAAAACCAACATGTAACCAAAATATATGCTCAGTAAGTGAATGTACTTCAAAGACAAAACCAAAACAGCCTAAAATACAGCTCTTATTAATGTCTACCAAAGCAAACAGCCAATCAGAGAGAAGAGAGACGCTGATGGTTCATCTCCACATTCAGACACAAAACAAGAGCTGGAGGCTGATTAACTTTGTAGAAATGTTGGTGCTTGAGGATGATTAGAGCAAAATGATTTGGAAATCAGACCTTGAGATAGATCAGACAGAGGAGCAAACGAGCTCCATTCATGCTGCTATTTGCTGCTGGAATCCTTTGTTTGTATTAATCATTTTTTTGGCTGCTGAGGGCAGCCCTACAGATGGCTCTGTGTCGGAGTATGTCCGTTGGTTACTGAGTGGGTGACGCTTTTGGATAAGGCATACTTTACAGAGTTGCGTTTGCTTGTACTGAATGCTGTTGGTCATGGGTGCCTCCACTGTTTTAACAAGGCTCCAGTTAACATGTACGGCTCATCGATACAGCGTTGCTTTATGGGCGGGGTTTACTCATGCTGACAGTCCTTTCTTTTCCTGCCTCCTGCTCTAAATACTCAGATATAGCTTTAGCCTGATTCACCAGAACTGGGCCACATTTCTGTATGACAAAGACTAAAACAACCCTATAAGCTTTTAATGTTGGGAAAGATGTTTTTACTCCACTGCTGAGTTGCTTTGGCATGGCTCTGTGAAAGTTGTGGGGAAAAGGGAGCTTGTGTAAATGCTTAGCCAGAACAACACGTCTTCATCACAGCTAGCACTGAGGGCAACACGGAAAGCTTTCTGCGAAAGAAAACGAAGATGCTGCTCTTCTGCCCCCGCTTTGGCATGACAATGTGACAGTTACAGGGGAAAGGGTTACTTGTTGTATACAGCTAATGAGTTGTTGTGTCCCAGCTAACGACCGCACTAGCAGACCTGTCATTAGCTGGGACTGAGCCGAGCGGCGCTTCTGTCTGATCCACACATCATGTCTAAATCTAAACAAGCGCTGAGAGCAACATTGAAAGCTTTCTGTGACAGAAAAAAATATTCTCTGTCCACTCCCGGTCTGTTTCTGCATGTTTTCTGATCATGGCGGTGGGGTTGTCCCGTTTACTCCGTTAGCTGTGTTAGCTGTTAGCTTGGACGGCGCAGGAGCACCACTGCTGTTTAATCCGATCTAGGCGCTGTTCTTGTTAAATTTAGGGCACAAAGCCACACTGACAGCTTGTCCTGTGCAGAGGAGGGCTTTTTGCCCTTTTCTTGTAGTGTTGTCTTCATTAATAGCGAAGAATACAGACAGCGTCTTTTCCCCTCTGTTCTCTACCTGCAGCGGAGACGCTGTGTGCCTGTGTTTAACCAATCAGATGCGGTAGAGGGAAGCAGGAGAGAGGGAGAGGATGCTGCTCTGGTTTCATCTCCACCCACACAGAAGAAGACAGACAGAGAGCAACATGTAGCTTTTTACTTTTCAGTCACCACTTACTATACCTTTAGCTTAAAATAATAAATTACTAACAATCATGACAACATCACTCTGCCAGAACACACATTTCAGTCAGGCATTTCAACAGGCATCCTAGATAGTTGCAGTCAGCCATATACTAGGTTTTGACCTAGTCTTGTTTTTTTACTTTGGTTGGACCGACTGACAGCTGAAGTCTTTTTCTGTGTTCATCCTATTTATCACGAAAAAACAGGATTCAAAAGCAGACACTCAGGAAGGGTTCAAGTCCGTTTAATAACAAAAGGAGGTTCGGTACACAGATGATCAATCAAACAGGCTGAGGTAACCAAATCGGCACACTGTAAAAAATGTCCGTAGAAAATACGGCAAAAGACTGTCAAATAGCAACAGTAAAAGACCGTAAAACAAATAAACATATATTACTGTATAAAATACACAGAATTGCTGTAAATCAAGCAACGGTATGAAACATAAATTTTTACAAATAAAGTACGTAATAATTACAAAATTGTACCGTTTAAACGAAAGAAGATTGTGAAAATAAAGGAAAAATACTGTAATCTTCAAGACGGGCAATTACTCTAAAAATTACAGTAGTATTTTGTTAAAATTACAGACTTTTCTCTCATGTACATTTAAATTCACAGTAAAAATCTGTGAAAAAAATTGCAATCACATACCGTAATTTTAGCAGGGACAAGAGGTTAAAAATACTGCATGATCAGGAAAGTTCTGTAGAAAATACAGTAAAAACCTGTCAACCTGCAAAACCTGTGAACAAGCACCAATTAGTTGTTATGTTCACATTTGTTTCTCAGTGCTACACCACATGATGCTGCCTTGTGAAATAAACGGACAGTTACAGTTAATATGAAAACCTTATTGAAACAAGAATGGTACCAAAAATCATTTTGTTTGTTCTTAATTTGATGGATGAAAGTGGTCAATTATTTTAGTTTAACTGATTTATTGGAAAAGAATGATGTTAACTGCTCTCACAAAGAATGCCATTGCATTTGTAAAGCCATTCCACTTCCTTTAATGCATCTAACACAAAATACATTGATGTACTTTAATGTTTCAGTCAATCTTTCAGAACTGAAATTGGATGACACATATTACCGACAGGAAATATAACAAGGTAATTGGAAAGAACTATTTTATATATACATAAAGAGAGAGAGAGAGAGAGATACATACTGTATATATAATATGTATATAATACAGTTGAATATATAGTATATACATTATATAAATACAATAGTTATTTTTACTGGTTAAATAACTTAAACATGAATGCAAATAGAATGACAAGAAACCCTCCATAATCAGTTTTAAAAATGAATGGGAACTGTACATATAGTCTATCAAATTGATTTCTAAGGGAAAAAAATTTCTTAAAAAAAAAACAATATGAAACCATGGTTTAGTTTCTGAAATTTTAATTTACTTCTCATACCTTATGTAATTTAATCTAAACTTCTCTTTACCTGTATGTGGGGTTATTTATGTCTAGTAAATACGTTTTGTTTCATGTGCCAATGCTGTATTAACTATTGGAATCTGTTCAATAAAGTTGTATCAATATAAAAAATAAATATATAAAAATAATTTTGAAAAACTGTTTCCCGTCGCCATTCAACCCTGTCTACACAGGAACGTTTTCTATTCTGTCTGTACTAGAACAGCGATTTGGGTGTTTAAAAATGGAACAATTTGGAAACGAGCTACAGAGTGAACAGTTTTCAGTCACCTCCCTCCACGTACACTAACAGTGCTGCTTTCTCGAAATGCGTTTGCGCACTGTGGTTGCAGTCAATTGCCATGCGCGAATACGGTTTCGCGCAGGCGCGGGGAAAGAAGGACCTTATACGCATGCGTGTGTGGTTCGTTGGAAAATCAAACCGCCAACGGCTGCCTGGTAAACTACAGCGTTTTCGTGTCTTCTGTGATCTCGTGTGCGCGGAAATATTACATAAAGTTGCTGTCTGCTCGAAGAACGGGCTGCAAACGAAGATGGAATACAAAGCAGGACATCGGCGTGTATTAATTCGACGTCACCCGGAGCATCAGCCTACGAGTTATTGGTAAGGTATGTAGAGCTTCTTTTGTCGTAGTGTCAAATATTTCTTGAGTTCTTTTCATTCAGTAACACCACGTGTTTATAGGTAGAAGTTAAATGGGTCAGGAGGCATTTTGTTTCAATTCTAGACCAGCCAACATTGCTGTTTGATTTGTATTGTTTGCTGTCATTTTAGCGTGGAGAACGTTTAACACTTGCTGTGTTGGGGACCATAAGTGAACCCCAAGCTCAGAGCTAACTCCGCCCACTTCAGACTTTTGAAAAATGCGCAAAAAATGGGCGGTTGGATACTGGGAACACTGGGAAGAGGGAAAGAAACAGGACGGAGTTTTCCAGATGAGGTGGGAGTGACCGTGAGGACCGTGATGTCCCCTAGCCAAAAAGTGAGAGTCCCGCCGCAGCACTGATGCTTCAGAGCGACCTAAGGTGAAGGATTTTTCCCCTTCAGTCATATTCATATCTGTGTTCAGAGTCACATTCATATCTGTGTTCAGAGTCATATTCATATCTGTGTTCAGAGTCATATTCATATCTGTGTTCAGAGTCACATTCATATCTGTGTTCAGAGTCATATTCATATCTGTGTTCAGAGTCATATTCATATCTGTGTTCAGAGTCATATTCATATCTGTGTTCAGAGTCATATTCATATCTGTGTTCAGAGTCACATTCATATCTGTGTTCAGAGTCATATTCATATCTGTGTTCAGAGTCATATTCATATCTGTGTTCAGAGTCACATTCATATCTGTGTTCAGAGTCATTATCATATCTGTGTTCAGAGTCACATTCATATCTGTGTTCAGAGTCATATTCATATCTGTGTTCAGAGTCACATTCATATCTGTGTTCAGAGTCATTATCATATCTGTGTTCAGAGTCACATTCATATCTGTGTTCAGAGTCATATTCATATCTGTGTTCAGAGTCCCCTGAAGTAGGCTTTCCAGCTTATTCCTACCCCTCCATGAATATGGGCGCAACTTCCGCTCCGTTCTATCTAAATGGGACTTTGCATAGAAACGAGATGCTAAACGTGACTATTAAAGCAATTTTAATACCAAACTACATAAAGTTAGACTGCTTCACCTCAGACGGGATAATATTATTATTTCTCTAGCCTCTACTGGAGAGTTCAAATTGATGACATTACTTTAGATAACCTACAAGGGCATATTTAGCTAACTTTAGTAGCTTTATATCGGTATAAAAAGATACATTTCTAGTTTGTGGAGTTGCTGAAATTCTCATTTTACAAACTAATCCCTCTTAAATATGGGAATTATATTTATAAAATTATCCATGACTCAAGTTGCCAGCTCTTCAGTTTGGTAAATGTCAAGTTTTGTATTAAGAATTAATAATAAATTAATACTAAAAGAATCACATCCCCGATGCATTTAGACAGTGGACAGCATGTTGTGAGAGACATATTTAACTTTGTCATAATATTAGTACCATGAACATAGCAGCAGGTACTGAGCATTACAGAAAATATGATTAAAACATTTCAGCTCATTGATTTAACAAAAATGAAGCAGTATTTATTACAGCAAATATTTATTTATTTATTTCAGAACAACCACTGTTGACACTAAATCACTTCAGTAAGCCTTTGGAAAAATCATGTTTTTGCTATTATTGTTACTGTACTGGAAGTTCCACTTCCATTCATAGCTACAGTAGACCCCCAGGAATAATGTGGTATCCACCTTATTTACTTATCTACAGCTTATAATACAAACAATGTGAACATGTGATAACAAAAATATAAATATTTACAAATTCCAGAAGAATTCCTATTGAAACAACTGTTGTTCTTTGTTAGCGTCTATAATTAGTTGCTGTACTAGAATACATGTATTTAATGTAGCCTACTTCCGTTTTGGCACCGGAAGTTTCGCCCATATTCACATTTGCAGTAGCGGCCCCAGGAATAAGGGGGATAGTGTGGTGGTGGACTGTGGTGGTCCTGGGCACTACCTGTTGGCTCCAGCACCTCCTAAATGCACAATGGGGATATGTGCACGTCAGTGTCATGGCACTAAAGATTTAATAGCTCACTTGATTTTTGCAGGATGCCACAAAGCTCAAGATTCAGAGAGGACAGTTGGAGGGCTGCTCAGAGGACATAAAGGGCTTCTCTCCTGTTTCGACAAAAAAGAAGACAACCTCTTTTGCCTTGTTGAAACATTCTTGCCAGATGGGGTACCAGTGGAAAGCCTGCCCCATGTATTGTTTTTTGTAGTAAGTGGATCTCAGAAACACTTTAAAGACTCATTTGGATGGTAATGGATGATTTGCTTGTAATTCTTTTCTACTTTTATCATCCTCCCAGGAGCCTCTTGCTAGGCTTCAAGGCAGCTCATGCTATGCATTGACCAGCATTGGGATCCACTCAGGAGTTCCTACAGAGGTAATAATTTTTCCTCTTTAGAGGTAGTTATATGGTATAGTGTAATGCTGGCAAAATGTTTTATTTCCTTCCAGCCGTGTGCATCATATGATACAATATCAGTTATTTTTATAACTGTGTTATCGTCATCTGTAACAACTGCTATCCTGAGGAAGACGGTTCAGGACAATAAGAGCCGAAACTAACAGACTGAAAAACAGCACATATCCCAGAGCAGTTGCAATAATAAACTAGAAAAGCACTCAGAGAGCGCAGACCTCTGCCATTAGCCCTATCTCCCAATAGTGAGGAGTCCTTTAAAAATTCCTAGATCCAGACAATGATCTGGATCAGTCCCAAAATCAAATCAGTTCTTCCTTTTGCCATTTCTGACATTCCCTGGAAATTTCATCAGAATCTATCCATAACTTTTTGGGCTATGTTGCCAACAAACACACCCCGCCGATCACATAACCTCCTTGGCAGAGGTAATAATAATTGCACTGAATGGAACTGTGCAAAATTTCGTTGTACTTGTGTACAATGACAATAAAGATTCTGGTTCAGATTTTTAGGTTTGATAGTATCCAAATTTTCAAATTTAAAAAACAAAAAAGAAATAGATGTGCAGCATTTTTTTCTAAACCAAAACTGTTGTGAGCAGAAAAAGCGCAAGGGCAAGCAAGATGACTTACAGAGCTGTGGGATCAACACACACTCTAAGTGGAGAGGGTAGCACCAGTCACAGCTTAGTGTTGATTTTAGAAGAACATATAAACACAGCAACACCCGTCTGATAACTGCTTAACAGCTGGATCACTCTACATGTATGTCTGCATTTTGTGTCTGCTGTAGCTTCTGCCACAAAACACAAGGGATGTGACAAGACATTCAGCTCACGGGACAAGAAGAGATTGGGTCCCCTCCTTTTTTGAGTGAATTCAAAAATTGGATAGTACTTTGCAATCAGTGCATACATAAGTGTTCAAAACTTCTAAGTTGACATGATTTGGTGCTTTACCTTGTCTTTCTATTTTTCCTTACTCTTTTTTAAGGTCCTGTTTCTTCTGCTAGTGGTGACTAGGACTCCATTACTTTATACTGTCTTCAGTATTCCACTCTTCTAAAAAGATGCCAGTTATCAAGGAAAAATAATGGTAAGCCTTGCACAGCATTTGTACATACCTCAATAAATTCTTTAGATTAATCTTTCTTTAAGCAACATGAAGCCATTTTATGTTTATTTTATGTAGTTTACACCAAGCACTGCATTAATCTGGTCATGTAGAAATACCCAGAATACTGCCATGCCACTGCTTTGTCCAGCTTGTTCTCAGTGTTCTGATGATCACACCATATGGGGGCCAATACAGTTTTCTGTGTGAGTCATATGTTTTCATTATGATTGATTTAAAATTCAGCGCCCATCATCTTTGTTACAGCAAAATCCTTTTGTACCCCAAAGCATTTAGGGTAAGTGTACCCATTAGGCCCACCAAAATCTAAGTTCACGTATTTTTCATAGATACTAAGATGGTTTATTAACATGATCATTTGTTAGAATGAAGGATTAATCCCTCATTTGAAGGTATATTTATTTACTTATGCATATTTTAGAGAACAAATTAAAGAAATGTTATGAATAAAGTCAAAAGTCTGGCATGGGCTTAATTGGTACCTAAGTACCATTTAAGCCACGTGTGTTCCAAATAAGCCCACAACCACGTTTATTGACAGAAATTTAAAAATTATTACATTTTTCAAGTAGTAAACATATATTAATTCAGTAACATGTTATACATGTTAAACACAATTTATTTTTGAACTTGGATTTAATGTTTGGCTTGTAACAATGGACCACCACAAACATGACTAAGTAGGCCTAAAACTGATTTTCATTGGCTTCAGTATTTAACATTTCATTGAACATTTTATTTAATATTGACAAAATTTGATTCAATATTGACAAAATAAAAAAAATGTGTTTGTTTTTAAAAGTATTAAATGATATTACAGTGAATCAACAATATCTTATTGACTTCAAAGTCACAAGTGGGCTTAAATGGTGCCTGGGCTTAATGGGTAGGCTTACCCTAATACAATACAATAATAACTTTATTCATCCCCGAAGGGAAATTATATAGAAATTATATATAAAATTATATATTATATTTACATGTAAAAGCAAATTCTATATTTATTTGGGTGGTCTTACAAGTAAATATATAAATAAAGAGCATAGTTTGCAAATATTTATCTTGTGGTTCAACTACCTAAAATCACAATATAACCCTTATGAATGGTTCATACCAAGGTCTTTTGCTAACACTTGTGGTTTGGGCTATTGTGTGTAGCTTTAAACCAGTGTTAATTTCGTCGACTAAAACTATGACTAAAAATGTTCATCGACAGCTTTGTTTTCCATGACAAAAACTAGACTAACAAAAATAGATCTGTGATGACTAAAACTGACAAAAACTAAGTTTAGTTTTTGACTAGAATGTAATGTAGTTTTCGTCAGACATTCAAAATCCATGATATCTCTCCACTGTGGGTAATTCTGTCAAAAAACAATGCAGCTGTAGCTCTTCTGTCTCTCAGCTGTAGAAAGCAGGGACCCCAGGTTTGGCAGGGTACAGAGAACATCCCACTATGACTTGGTACCAGATTTAAGCAAGACAATAAATGCTTGGACTAAAAGTAAAACCTAAAATGTCAGGACTTTTTATGGACTAAAACTAAATGGACAGAAATGACTAAAATGTGACTGAAACTAAAATTCATTTCACTTAAAGACTAAAACTAAGACTAAAATTAAAAATATCTGCCAAAATTAAAACTGCTTCAAATAATGACATCAATTCAAATTTATGTTTAGTTTTTACAGCAATAGCTATGTCACTTTTTTGTGTGGGTCCATATCTTATTTGATATGTGAAGGATGGGTAGCTCATTGGATACAAGCCTGGGCACCACAGCTCTAAACTATAAAGGAAAAGCAAATTGCAATTAATATGTCATAACTGTCTCATTATAATCAATAACGGAAAAGTAATTGGCTGTTGTTAGGTGATTGCTGACTTAATAGCTGGCACTTGTGGGTACATTTGCGTTTCTTCACCATATTCTATTATAGAAGCGATCTGTATGTACTGTACACACTGTTTATTTTATTCTGTTGTGCTGATTGTAAGCATGGCTTATTAGAGCCTAGTTTTCTCAAATTTACATCTGTGTAGGCATTAAACTGAAGCACTGAATCACTCTAACTTTGTTTTGTATATGTACTTCCTGCAGAGAGGATGGAGCCAGTCCAAAGTAGAACACCTGATGAACTGTGCTCGAGTCTTCAAGAAGATGAAGTTTCTTGGCCATGTGAAGCTTCCCAAGTGGAAGGCCTTCTTCAGTCAAGACTGGACTCATTACTCTTGAATCATTTAGGGGCAAGTGACTTTGTTTCATCTTCATGCATTACACCAAGGACTACCTGTCATAAATATGGACACAAGATTTTTCTTCCAAGTTCTAATCTGCTTTGTGAGTATACAGAAATGTTATCATATGTGTTGATAGGTTTTTTATTTCAAACATATAACTGCAGAGTTTCTTATTGTTTATCAGAGAGCTTGAATCTTTTGTTAAAAGTAGGAGTATTAGGGCACTACTGCAAAAATCTAGCAAATTAACTGAAATTTCACATGTTTTGTCCTGTATTTTTTACAGTAAATTTCTGGCAACCACAGCTGCTGGTAATTTACCGTAAAATTTAAAGTAAGGCAGTATTAAGCTACTACTGTAAAATCTGCAAACATCAGCTGTAATTTCTCATGTTTTGTCCTGTATTTTTTACAGTAAATTTCTGGTAACCACAGCTGCCAGTAATTTACTGTAAAATTTAAAGTTGGGCAGTATTTTGCTACTACCGTAAAATCTGCAAATATCAGCTGTAATTTCTCATGTTTTGTACTGTACTTTTTAAATTTCTGGTAACCACAGCTGCCAGTAATTTACTGTAAAATTTAAGTAGTTATAATAAAATACCGTTTAACATTATACGGGTCTACTGTTTTTATTACTGAGATAGATTGTATTTAGGTTTACAGGATTTCTGGTGTTTTTACAGTAATTTACCGTAAACAGGTTTGTTTCATTATCTTTATTTTTACAGCCAATCCCTGTAGAAAATGTTGTAATAGAGCTGTAACTTCTACATCAAATTACAGTAAGTTGTACAGCAAATTACCGTAAATATGGTTACAGTATAACTGTTATTTTTACAGCAAATCCTTGTATAAACGGTTACAATATTGTATTTTTTTAACAGAAATTTACAGTTAAAAAAAAACAGGTTTGAACTGTAATATTTACAGTTGTAGAATGAAAACACCGTTTTTTCTCATACATTCTCACCGTAATTTTTACAGTAAATCTCTGGTAACCACAGCTGCCAGCGTTTTACCGTAAATTTAACGGAATTTTTTTTACAGTGCAGGCTATACACGAGGAATCTAATAACAATCATTGGGTCTAGGTCACGGAGAATCAATCAGAAAGAATGCTCGAAAGTAAAGTACACAGGGTAACAAGATGATCTCCCACAGAGGACGGGGAGTGAATGAACTAAATACACAGGGAGGACTACAATCAGCCAGGGATCACCAGGTGCAGCCACTCAGACAGTCAACACAGGTGAGACACATGAGGATGATCAGGACACGGGGAAAACAGGTAGGGGTGGGCAGGAGGGAGTGATCTGGAAAAGAGACACAAGGTAAGTAACCAAAATAAAACAGGAAATGACAAGACTAGAAACATGAGGGAAAAGTAACTTAACTAACTCAACCTGGGGATGTGACACTATTTACTTAAACTTTAATGTGATCTAAGACTGAAGTATGTTTCTTTGTTCATCCTAAACTGTGTTTAAAGGACTGAAGCGTTTTGTCTAAACTACATTTATATGTTAGTATTGATTTTGGCTAAATTTAATTGCTAAATATCTCCATATTGTATAAACCTCAATACTGTGCATTCCTAGTCAAACTAAGAAATAAAGTGAAGTTTTATGTTCTTATGTGGGCCACAAGGGCCACAGTTGGCCACCAGGCCATAGTTTGGACACCCCCATATATATTTACTGATACTCAGAGTAATAGGAAAATATTTCTAACATTATTAGACATTCATTAAACACTGTTAGAGTTTGGTCCATATTGTTCTATCACACTGAGTTCTGATGTTTATAGAGCTAATGTAAATGAACAGATCCCTCTTCTCTCTAACAGTCTAATAGTATTGATGTTATCAATCAGTACGATTGGATTTCAATGATAATTTTAAAAAAAATCCATCTCCAAATCGCATCTTTACCTTAAAAATACACACAAAGTTTATGCAGTGTGGGGCTGTATTGTTAAACTCCTCCATGCTCCTGTCTCTCTCGCTCCCTCATCGGTCCGTCAGACACTGCTGTCCGTCTGTCTGTGTCGTATCAGACCTGTATGCTAAATTCAGATGTGTATTGTCTTGTTAACCAAACAGAAGCAGCAGCCACAATATTAGTGAGGGGAAATGCATAATTTTATATATTAATCTTTAATCAGAAGTTAGCTCAGACTGAGATCTCTGTCCTCTCACTAACAGCCAACTCACTGCAACCGTCAGTGCGTGATTGGAGAGGACGAGGCTAACGGAGAAGCAGGCTAGTAGATACGCGTTTTTAACATCGTCTAGCCTACATGCCTCAAAATAAAATTTGGGATTATAGCAGCGCTCCTCTTAAACACCTGTACTGCTTATGCTCTGAGCTTGCCCCGTCTGTAAGAGCTGCAGCAGGTCACTCTCTCACCATCGCAGAGACACGCAGGATTACGCATGATGAGTGGACGAAACATTGTTCAAAATTCTGGCAACTTTACATTCAGGAACATTGTTCTGGAAATGTTTCACAACTTTGAAGACCCTGTAAAGTGAAATCCAAAATGTGTGTGTTAACACACTAGAAATGTTGGAAGATGGTTGCTTCAAACGTGAAAACACTGACATCTACATCTGACTGAATTCTGGATTTGGACCATTAGAAATTTTTTCACCTCTTTTCTGGCTTGATTTAATGTGGGAAGGACCAATATGTGGACTCATGATGTCACAATCCCACAGCGGGAATGACCCCGCCCCTCTGACTCTACAATATAACATCACAGAGCAGTTCATCTCAGTACAGTCTGTTGTTAGCTGATGTCGCAGCCTTTATTGAAAGTTAACAGTCAGTTAAATGCTGTTTTTTTTTTTGTTGTTGTTCATTTTAAGGTAAATTTGCCAAATCTATCAGCCACAGTGGTCTAAGGATTATTTAAAGCATCATAACAGAGAGCTGAGCCAGATAATTGACTTTGTCTAATCTCTGACACAGAGCCAGGCAGCTGCACTGGTCAAGGGGCAGGCTGAGGGCGTGAGTGCTTGTGGGCGTGGCTTCAGCTCATTCAACTGACACACCCATACCCAAACCATCCTGGAGCAGATTTTACTGCCTCATTTTTCAATTGTGAAGCTTAATTTAATAAACATAGAGATGTATTTGACTGAATTTGAACTAGGAGTTCATAACAAAGTGACCTGTCATACAACAAACCTAAATACAGATTCATTTTCACTTTACAGGGTCTTTAAGACACGTCTTCTGCAGATTGGTAAATCTCTGCCCATCTTTATTTCTGAGGGACTCTGCCTCTCGTAAATGCTCATTTTATACCCAGTCATGTTATTGACGTGTTGCCAGTAAACTTGTAAAGCTGTTTCATTTCATTAGCACCACTTCTCCAGCCTTTTATATGCCCCGTATCTACTTTTTTAGATGTGATTATAATGGGTAGAGTTTATAAGATGTAACATAATTGCACTCTTCTTTATTTATTTATTTATTTATTTTACATTTTACACAGCACCCCAACTTTTTCGGAATTGAGGTTGTATCCAGGCGCCACTCAGTGATCTCAGTACATGTTTACAGTCATTTTACACCCCTGTAGTTCACATATATTTACATAAAGACATGCTTTACTGCTACCATGTGCTTATACACTTTGAATAAAAAACTAGGGCTGTCAAGATTAATTGCAAAACTTTGGTTATTTTATGCCAGCATCCCCCTGCAGCCACAGTGATGTAAAGTAAGTCCACCACTGCTCCTTTATGTCTCATTTCAATGTTATAACTCTCAGAAAGCCTAGTGGAGAAGTCAAAAGTCTTCTGAACCATTTGTTATGAAACATTTACCTTTTTTACTTTTGACATATTTTCTTTTCAATCAAGTTCCTTTGTATTCAAACAGCTGGTCTGCTAAAACTAAGCTTTCTATCAGATGACTGTTCATGTTAACGTTCAGGTTTATAGTCTGATCACAGATGACTCTCAGTCTCACTCGTCTTCATGTCTTTTCATTGATAAATCCATTCAGAAAGTGCGCTGAGCGTAATAGTTTTTTTGTTCCGTTGTGACTTCGTATCTATGGCCTGTCCTATTTACTGGAGTACTGAACTATGTTTACATTCCCTAAGAACATTATGGGATTGGAATGGCTGTTTCAGTTATTAGTCAAGCCCTCAGGAGTTGCTAGGGGAAAGGAACTGTTGTTTGAGTACTTTGAGTGAAACTCCCTATTTTGATCACAAAACGTATAAAATTATAAATTATTAGTTTCATTAATTATTTTTCGTAGGCAAGTGACCATGGTATAAGCGTGTTAATGCCCTTCCGCTGCACGTCGGACAGTTGCCTCCGCGAAGTCCATCAATCCCTGATAATTGGATACCTCGTCTGGCATTAACCCCTCACTGCAGAAAGAGATTATCCGTAATTAAGATTTTTATCTTTTTGACAGCCTTAAAGAAAACATCAAGTATTCAAGTTGAAAATATCTAAAAATGTCAATTGTACAACCTGTTCAGAATTAAATTATGTAAAAACAGATGGGAACTGATGCTGGACTTCGACCTGCTCCAGGATGAACCTGGGGCCCACTGAACCAGAGTAAAGTCTGACAGGATTTAATCTCTGTACCTTAAAGCAGTCAGGGTAATATTAACTAGAACATGGAGGTCTGTGGAGGTCTTCTTACACTTCAACTGAGAAAACTGAATAGATTTTGGTGGTGTTTAGTCAGGCTAGACCAAATACATCATAGACAGGCTGTCTCAGGTTCCTCTGGGCTTTTCCTCTTGTTGGTCAACATTACAGTATGACTGTTTCTCACTTTATGAGGAATGGGTGATTTACGGTAATACAGTATCACAGGTTATTGAAAAATAGCCACAGTAATGCTTTAACTACAATGCAACTAAGACGGTACTACATAATGAGCCAGTTTTATAATACATGTCTTTAGAGTATGTGTCCATTACATGATGATTTTTTTATTTCTCATATTAAATCAGAGAGGAGGAGAGGGAAGACGGAGGAAAAGAGTGCATGCATGTATGTGCCATAGATGGAGAGGAAACAGGGAGGAACTTTACTCCTTTGTCTGTAGCTCAGTTTACTTATCAAGTTAAGAACATTTGTTCAACTATAAATCACTTCTGGCACTCCTGTAAACCGTGCCTTATGAGTGTCAGGTTTTTTTGTAGACTTGAAACATTTGGATAGAGGATTCAGTGGAACATTGGAGTAGGTGCATGCATGCCAACAAGTGCCTGTTTGATGTGGTTAATGAACACCCCGGTACAACATGGGGAGAGTATGACTGTATCAAAAAATGAATAGCTTTCGATCCCACACAACATAAGAAACAGAAACTGTTAATAATGATGATAGCCATAGCATCCTCTCTGCACAAACTGAACTGCAACTTGTCGTTAATGCTTTGTATTGAGTTTATAATAGTTTACTTTTCATGGGTTTCATAGTTTACTTTTGCTTTTGCATGGGTTCATGGCACTGAGGATGCCAGATTGATCATTAAACCCTGTTGGCCAGAGCTGTTTTTTTAGTTCTTTAGCATTAATTGTAGTTTTCATTGACCCAGCATGAGAACAGAATGCCTAAAAACAGACTGGCAGTTATGATGTACAAAATCAGATAAATTCTGTTGATTTCTTTAGTCATCCTGGTCCAGTGGCCTGGCTTCCCTTTTTCCTTCCTACTGGTGAGAAGCAGCTTCACCTCTCTCAGCTCCTCAGATAGTTTTTCTAATTCAGTGGACACCTCAGTCAGCTGGCTGCTGCTACCCTAAAGAAAAGAGAGATTTATAAAACGTTACTGACAGATTGATAAGATGTATACAGTAGATTTATTTACAAAGTACATTTTTGATGCATTTGTCTTTTATTGACTTAAAGTGGAGGTAAAGTGAACACAATCACTGAAAATGTGTGTCATCCCAACAGGGAGCTGGTGAGTTTTAAAACTAGCCACAAAGAATGAAAATGATGGTTCAGTTGATCTGATGTGAATCATTCAAAAGTTTGTTATGTGTTGCATAATTATGTCATGTTTAGTCTGTGTTCACATTTTGGGGGCGTTTTGTGCAAACCAAAACTTGAGATGTGTGAGGACACAGCTCTCTAATTTGTAAGAATGGCTTCCGTCTATGATACATTTACAAAGTATATGGGTGTGCAACTTGACCGTGGTTGGATTGTTGAGCTGCATAAACAAGGCTTCTTGCAATGCGCCATCACTGCTGAGGTTGGACGCAGTAAGACCGTCATTTTGAATTTCTGAAAAGATCCTGAGTGTTAGGGATCAAACTGGCATGACAAGGAGATCTCACTCTACGCGGCACAGTGAGGGGGGTGCCATCATGATCTGGGGTGCTTTTTCCTTCAGTGGATCAATAGAGCTTCAGGTTGTGCAGGGGACTCAAACGGTGGCTGATTTTGATCAGGAGTGTATATATGAAATACATAACTCACAAATAAATCAAAAATTTTAAAAATGAAAGAAAATATTGTGAACAGCAAAGTATGTGTTGATAACATTGAAAAAATGATCTTATTAACATGATAACACTGAACACTGAATGCTGTATTTCAGTATTTATTTTTATTTACTGTACATACATATATATATATATATATATTTATATATATATATATATATATATATATATATAAATATATATATACGGTGCTTAACAAATTTATTAGACCACCACCCAAAGCAAGGTTTATGCCACAGCTGCCCAAAATTAACAGCATTGGTAATTACCAAAATCATTTTTTATGTTTCTGCAATGGTTAATACACCAATATGTAGAAGCTCTTTAACCAAAATGATATTTTTAATGCTAGAATATCATTATTATTGTTATCCATGACTTTTAAAATTTACTGATTTACAAAAAAAAACTTGCTTGTTATGCTTGATTAATTTCTGACTTCTCAGAGAAGCCCAGTGAGCCGGCTCAAATTTGGGTGAATTCAGTTTGAAATTCCTCATTCCTGTTAAAAATGGTAAAACATGGAGAGCTGACTGAAAATGAAAGAGTCCACATTAAAGCGCTTCATGATGCTGGATGGTCTTTGAGACAAATATGACAGGTGGTTAATAAATTTGTTAAGCACCATATATATAAAGTGGCTGCACAAAAAGCAGGGGTTAGTGCTGTTTCCTCACAGTGTGAATGATCCTGGTCTGATTTCTATTCAGACAGGGTCTTTCTTTACGGAGTTTGCGTGTTCCCTTTGTGCATGGGAGAGTTCTCTCCTCGTACTCCAACTTTTTTTCGCAGTCCAAAATATTCAGCTTAGGTTAACTAAAGACTCTAAATTGACCAAAGGTGTTAGTGTGTCAGCTTTTTCTTTTTTTTTTTATCTCTCTGATTTGTCAGCTCTGCGTTTGACTGGAAACTAGTCCAAGGTGTAGCCAACCTCTCACCCCAAACGTCTGGGATCATGGATCACTAAATATAGATAGCGACCACTGCCAAGGCCGGATTAACCATTAGGGCAACTGGGCAATCGCCCAGGGGCCTGAGACCCACAGGGGGCACACAGCAGTAGCCTAATAACCTTACCACAACCTTCCAACCGCAGAAATATGATTACCTAGTGCCTAGCGGCTGCTATACATAATCCTGTCCACTAGAATCGCTGTAGTTTTCACACAGTGGCACTAGTGGCACTGTGAGCTGGCATACACCTCCTCAGTGGCCATGGGGGCACGGGGCGGGCCAAAGGTGAACAAGGAAAGCCAATCAACTAGGTGTTGGTCAGTGAACTATGTCAGTTATGCTATACAGTGAAAGAATGCCAAAATGGAGAAAGCCAGGAGACAGTTAAGTGGGAGCGCAAAACGGAAAATTAAAAAGGAAAGAGACATAAGGCAAACCAAAACTTATGGAATATACCAAAAATAGGTATTTTCTTCAGTTCGCTTACCAGTTGCCTGGCACAGGGAGAAGATGACGCAGGGAATAGCTCGGTTAGTGAGAGAGTATCTTTAACTGTCAATGAGAGAGCCTCTTCAGCCATCGATGAAACAGCTAGTGTTAGCCCTGCTGCTAGCATAAATAGTGACTTGGTCAGCAGGAATCCCCAAGCCGCTTGTGACGACAGACCGGCACCTGCTTCTACCATGCCCACGCCTGTTGAGGTGAGCGATGGGCCACCCGACACAACCAGCCTGCACACCGACACCTCACTGCAATCACTGCCTGGAGATCCAGCACTTTGGGGACCCGAGCAACTCCGGGAAGAGGCGGTTGAGCGGGGACCTGCTGCTTTTCAGAACCGTGCTGCCAAATATCCTGCATCAGTGAGGGAGTCGGGACTTGGGTCCCGCACCCGCTCTCTCACCAATGAGGTGTTTCTTTGCCGCCTCCAAAATGGCCAAGTCGTACCGAGGGAATGGCTCCTCTATTCGCCATCGACTGGCTCGGTGTACTGTTATGCATGCAAACTTCTGTCAACACAAAGGCATGCATTTATCAGTGGATTCTGTGACTGGAAACATCCAGAGAGGATTTATGATCATGAAAAGAGCGCGGAACACAGACAGAACATGCCGTCTTTATCGCAGAGGTCGAAACACACAGGCAGAGTGGACGCTTCTCTTCCCCGGCAATGTGTGTCTGAACAGCTATACTGGAAAGAGGTCCTTCAACGTGTGGTTGCTGTCATCAAGTTTTTGGGAGCGAGAGGATTACCATTCCACGTCCAACTGTGTGCGAAGAATTTATGTCATTAATGGGTGAGAAAACTAAACAAGCCATAACAGAGGAATCAAACAAGCCAAATATTTCTCTGTAATAGTTGATTCTACACCAGATTTAGCACATGTAGATCAACTGATATTTGTTTGATCCATTATGCACCTTGTGCTGCCCATTCATTGAATCTTGTAGGTGTAAATAGCATTGATAACTGCTGCGAGGAAGTTGACAGTTTTTTTGAGCTGTTGTACACTTTGTATTCATTTTGTAGTGCTTCAACCCATCGCTGGAACACAGTTTTCCATAACAGTGACAACTACACTAGGCACACTCTGAAATCCCTCTGCTCTACCAGATGGAGTTGCAGAGCAGACTCCACAAAAACGCTAAAGGACAATTACAGGGAAATCAAAGATACACTGTCCAAAATAGCTTCTGATTGTGATGAGAACACCCAAACCAAACATGAGGCTGCAGCTCTGGTTTCTAAACTTGACAAATTGGAGACTGTAATAATGACCATTTTATGAGATAGGATACTAGGTAGATTTGAGGCAACAAGTGAAAAGCTACAGAAAAGCGACATGGATTTAGCTACTGCTGTGGATCTTTTACGGTCACTGCATTCCTGTTTGCTTTCTACAAAACCAGTTTTCAGAGCTTGAAGAATCAGCACTCTCTCTCAGTGCTGCAAAAGACTACCAGTTTGATATCAGATGTGTGAGAAAAAGAAAGAGGTTTGCAGATGAACCTGATAATGATAGCCAGGTCACTTTTACTGATGGAAGCCAGAGATTTAAAGTTGAAACCTATTATGTCATTATTGACAGACTCAGTTCCTGCCTACCTAAACAGATTGATGCCTACACAGATGTGTGTTAACTCTTTGGCGTTTTTATTTCAGAGAGATTCTTTAGTTCACACACTTTGTGCAACATGAAAGTTCACCTGCACTTTTGCTGCAACTTCTTGAGAGACATGGACTTAAAACTACATTTCCAAACATTTATGTTGCACTAAGACTGTTTTTAACATTGCCTGTCTCAAATTGTGAGGGTGAGAGGTCATTTTCAGTTTTAAAAAGAGTAAAAAATGTTTTGAGGACCACAATGTCACAAAAACGGCTTTCTGCTCGTTCCCTTATGGCCATTGAACATGAACTAGTAAGTAGCCTTGATTTTGAAGATATTGTAAACCAGACTGCATATTCTAAGTCAAGGAAAAGGCTAATGTAAGATATTTTTCAGGTCACTGTGGTATAACATTTGTTTACAAAGAATTTCACACAAACACCTGTTCTCTCTATATTTGGCAACTTCAGTAAAGTTAAAACTTCACTGATTTTCCAAATACATTGGGACTGAATATGGGGAAAAAAAACCTCTGCATGTCTAATTTTAAAGAAGTACAACTTGGTCCTGACCTCTTTAGTCATTGGCAGCTCTTCGCCTGGTTCCTCACTGGGGCAAACTTGACAGGGACACGAACAGTGGACCAATTTCAGAATGCCTGTGAGGAAATAATAGAAAAATTAGGGCATGATTAACATTTCCACTACCATAAATCCTCAATTTACAATTTTTAAAATTGCAGAAGGAAACAAGCCTTTAAAACCCCGTAAAGTAAAATCCAAAATTTCTAAAACATTTCCAAAAGGTCTTCATGTTACAGAATTTTGGATCTAGACCATTAGAACGTTTTTCACCCCTTTCCTGGCTTGATTTAATGCAGGCGGGGCAAATATGTGGGCATTTGATGTCACCAGCCCACAGTGGGGAGTAACCCCGCCCCTCTAACACTACAATATAAAATCACAGAGCAGTTAATCTCAGTACAGTTTTTTTGTTAGATGATGTCACTGCCTTTATTGAAAGTTAACTGTTAGTTAAATGCTGTTTTTTGTTCATTGTAAGGTAAATTTCCCAAATCTATCAGCCAAAGTGCCTGTGGATCATTTAAAGCATCATAACAGAGATTTGAGCCAAAAAACAGGCTTTGTCTCTGCTCTGGTACAGAGGCAAGCAGTTGCGCTCTGATTATGTGTGACTGTTCAGCAAAGAGGCAGGCTAAAAGCGTGAGTGCGTGTCTAATTTTCACTTGAACAAGGTGCAGCAATAACAAATATTTTACCTGCTAAAGGTGTGGTCTAATCCATATTCCACTTGTCTTTAGTCCTGGATGATTACAAGAAGCAGACTGTGGCTTTGTCTCTCTCAAAGCAGAAAAAGCTGAATCCCTCATTGTCAATTTAGTAAAGTATCTCTTGATAGACATGCTCTATTCCTGCCGAGTCTGTCACAATAAAAGCCTCCAACACTAATCATCACTGAAGACTTTTATTGTGAAGGACAACATCAGGAAATAGATTGTTTTCAGCAGCAACTTAACAACAAAGACATCTCGAGAACAGAAGTGATTTTCCTTCACAAAATTTAGAAAATGAGATAAAAGAAACCCCTAAAGAGTTAAATACAGGATGAGAAAATGAAACAGAGACCTTTTAGCTCTAAATCAGGGGTAATCAACTAAAATTCATAGAGGTCCAGTCAGAGAAAATGTATTAAACCAAAGGTCTGGAACATCATAATGTCTAACTTGAGTTTGTGTGATATGTGGATCTGGGTGCGGTTTCAGGGACTTGGTGCACTAATAAAATATGAAAATTAGTTTTCCTTTGAAAGTAAAAGTGGAAAGTATAATTTGATTGTCATTTTAAAGCTAATTTACAAAATGTATTACTCCATAAATTCTTAAAATAATATATAAAATAAAGTGCTTTAACTGTCTCAACCAACTTACAATAAATTAAATCCAACAAATCTTAACACATAAATTGAACACACTCATAAATTTAACTTTCTTTCCTACTTATCTAACTCCCCTACATTCTGTGGCTTAGTGAGAAAATTGGGCTGCGGGTTGTCCTGCCAGGATTTTTAATCTAGGCATGAATGGTGTCAGGGCTATTCACATGCACATATACAGGAGCTCATTGGTGAGCCTGGAACAATATTTATTTTTTATAATGTTCATTGTAGAAAAAGTTGCCTCACAGCTGTATGTGGAGCCAAACATGTTCAAAATGTACAGGGCAACTTTCCTCAGATCTGGGAAAGCGGTCTCAGAGACCATTTGAAGCCAGAAAGTAGCAGGGTCAGTTCCTCTGAGCTGCTCTTTCAGGGCCACATCCACCTGGAGATCAACCAGCTCCATCTGAAGAGGCCCAGCATCTGCCCACTTATAGTGCCGTGTCACTTCCTTGGAGAATGCCCTGACATCTTTGATGAGGAATGGGTTCTGATTGAAGATGGTGAGCTGCTGTCCAAAGCTGAAGCTGTCTAAACGTTTGCTGAAGTTTTCAATCAGCTTATCCACAAAGGCAACAACAGAGGACACATCTTGCTGTGCCTGAATCTGTTCTTGCAGTGCTGGAAAGTGGACACAGTTTCCCTGCAGGTCTTCATTAAACACCTTGAGTTTCCTCTGAAGGGAGCGAACAGCTGTTATCAGTTCCCAAATTGAATTGTCCTTGCCCTGTAGCTTCAAATTCAGCTCATTTAGACATGAGGTTATATCAACCAAAAAGGCCACAATGTCCATCTTTATCTCATCTTTTAAAAAGAGAGAAAACTGTGTTGCCTTCAGACTTTTCAGCTTTACCAAGAAAGCTGCTAACTCCCCTCTGGTAGACCAAACTGCTCCAACACCCTGCCTTTGCTGAGCCATCTAACATTGTTGTGCAGTAAAAGATCATCAGCGTTTGCTTCAACTTCTCTGAGGAACTCCCTGAGCATGCGATGCTGATAGTAAGAGGTACCCTGAGAAAGCTGATCATCTTCATCACTGTGTTCATCACCTCAGCATGCTCATCTGACAGGGTGCAGCACAGGACAGCTTGGTGACTTATACAATGGTAAGTGATGAGTTCAGGATTGTCCACTTTCAAGTCCTGCCACAGCTTCTTTCTCTCTCCCTGTCATGGCAGGGGCTCCGTCTGTGGTTACTGAAACCACCTTTCAGCTCTATTCCTTGCTTTCTTGGCATCTCCTTAATGGCCAGGTAGGTGTCCTCTCCTCTTGTACTGATCTGAAGGGAGTAACACCTAACAAGTCTTCACAGAACACTTTCTTGTCTTTGTTGAAGAACCTTATATAAACTATCAACTGAGCATTGTCAGACACATCAGTGGACTCATCTATGGCCAAGCCTACACATGGTACTTGTTGTGTTCTGAGATCTATTCCTTCCCAGGTCAGTAGGTGGCGCTGAGCTACTGTGTGTCACTGATGTACCCAAGTGAAGAAGTGTTATGTTTTTTTTGAGAGAAGCACCCAGTAAAGAAAAAGATGAGAACGTGGTCCTCTATCCGGTGGTTCTTCTACATAAGTTAATACAAATACATAACAGTACTTTATGAATGACTTCATCCATCTGGGCTAACACATCCTGGGATAATATGTCACTTTTCTTTTCGGCTCATGACGCTGACATAGGTATTGGCTTTATTTTGTTACAAAGCTCTTCTTTTTGTTTTCCCTCAAATAAAGTTTCAGACACTGCATTCGCACTCTCCTTGACCACCCCTCCATCACTAAATGTTTTTTGTGTGTGTTGACCCAAAATTCACGCAACTCTGAAGGAACATTCATAAGCATGATGCTGGGCAGTGAATGAATGTGCCAAGGTCTGGGTGGACTGATCATACTGGGCTTTCAGACTTGATCTTCTGCGACCTCAGATCAGATTTGAGTAGGTGTGCTTGCTCAAAGTCTTTGTGTTTCATCTCAAAGTGGCATTTCATATTGCCACTTATAATGAAAGCAATGGTCTGTGAGCATATCAGGCACCGTGGTTTTGTGCTCCCAGAGGGAAGAATGAACATGAAAGTTTCTGTCCATTCCAGGTTGAAGGCTCTGTTTCTGCTGTCTACTTTTCTTTTCTTTGAAAGTGCCATTTTCGTTGTCTATAGCTCACCTGTTTCTCAGTCTGTGAATCTCTCCTTGTCTCAGCTCATTCGTCTTTTCGTCTACTCTCTTTATCTTTCTTTCTTCATTTCTGTCTTTTCTTTTCTTTTCTCCTCCTGTCTTCCTCTCGTCTGTCCCTCATCTGAATGCAGTGGTTCGGTGTTTACCGCCTAGAAGCAGACAGTTCATTGGCCGAGTAACGTCACGTAAGATGGCTGAACTCTCATGCAATTAGTCTGTAAAACCAGTACCGTAAATCCTAAATTAGCTGTGCCAGGTCCAGGTGCGTATCAGATGGCAGACCATGGTCCGCCAGTTGGTGACCCCTGCTCTAAAGTGTCTGTTATGACCTAAATGTGATCGTTTTTCCCGTAGCTGAGAGCTGGCAGGTCCAGCAGAGCAGACAGATGACTCCCCTGTTCAAGCTGTAGCATTTTTCAAATCTCAGAGTAGCTATCATATTTCTTGTGAGTTTTCTGCTAATTTAACCGACATGCCAACACCACCCTAGAGCAAATTTTATTACATCATTTTTCATGATTTTGAAGCTTAATTTTATAACCTTGATGTTTTTGTGACTAAAATTTAGCCTGGTGGTCTAACCTGAAAGACAACAAACCTAAATAAAAATGTATTTTCAGTTTACAGGGTCTTTAATTGAATAGTATTTGTACGTTGTCCGATAATAAGAATCTCTAAATAACTCAATTTTGACAAAATGTAACAAAGAACCTTATCATTCTGATAAGAAGATTTGTTGTCATATCTGGGATCTCTTACAGTTTAAAAATCATTGATTTAATTTTATCTTCCAATGTTTCCCCAGCTTAAAGGATTCAACTGGCAGATTAGCATCGTGTGTGACAATGACTTCTTTAAAGTTAAGAAAGGCTGCCCTGTAAAAAATAAATGAAATAAAATAACGTAAAGAATACTGTTAAAATGCATTACAAGTTGTGCTTTTTAAAGTTGAAGACATTGAACATTTTGATAATTTTACCTGCTTATAAAAGCGTAGATGTTCATGGGGGCCTTGGCCCCTGTCTTACTTAACTGGCTATTATTTGAGGATTGACGGTATTTTGTCCGATAAACAGAATTATGAATGCTCAGTATCTGCATCATCTATACAGCTCCATGGTCAGACTACCTTGCTTAGTTTCATATTATTTCTCACCTCTCGAGTGTTTGCAGACTTTCTCTTGCTCATGCTCACGGTCCTCATTCAGGTTTTGGTCTTTGTCCTCCTCTTTGTCTTGTGATGCCAAATCTTTTTCCATTAGATGCATCATCAGAATTGTCTCCAGGAGGCTCAGCATCATCATACCAAAAATCCCGATACAATAAACCGCTACGGACAGAAAGCAGGCAGCATTACTCGTGGCAAAAGATATACAGGTACATATGAAAAAATTTGAATATCATGAAAAAGTTCAATATTTTTTGTCATTCATTCCAGAAAGTGAAACCCATATATTAAATAGACTCATTACAGATAGAGTGAAAAATTTCAATTATTTATTTCTTGAAATGTTGATGATTATAGTTTACAGATAATGAAAACCCAAAATTCAGTGTCTCAGAAAATTAAAATATTACATAAGATGAATTTAAAAAAGGATATTTTGAACAGAAATGTCAGGCTTCTGAAAAGTATATTGATTTCTATGCACTCAATACTTTGTGGGGCCTTGTTTTGCATGAATTACTGCATCAATGCAGCGTGGCGTGGAGGCGATCAGCCTGTGGCACTGCTCAGGTGTAATGGAAGCCCAGGTTTCTTTGATAGCGGCCTTCAGGTCATCTGCATTGTTGGGTCTGGTGTCTCTCATCTTCCTCTTGACAATACTCCATAGATTCTCTATGGGGTTCAGGTCAGGCCAGTTTGCTGGCCAATCAAGCACAGTAACACCATGGTCACTGAACCAGCTTTTGGTACCTTTGGCAGTGTGGGCAGGTGCCAAGTCCTGCTGGAAAATGAAATCAGCATCTCCATAAAGCCTGTGAGCAGAAGGAAGCATGAAGTGCTCTAAATGTCCTGGTAGATGGCTGCGTTGACTGTGGACTTCAGAAAACACAGTGGACCAACACCAGCAGTTGCCATGGTAGCCCAAATCATCACTGACTGTGGAAACTTCACACTGGACCTCAACGTGGATTCTGTGCCTCTCCACTCTTCCTCCAGACTCTCAAATGACATGCAACATTTACTTTCATCTGAAAAGAGGACTTTGGACCACTGAGCAACAGTCCAGTTCTTTTTCTCCACAGCCCAGGTAAGACGCTTCTGATGTTGTCTCTGGTTCAGGAATGGTTTGACACGAGGAATGTCACATTTGTAGCCCATGTCTAGGATTGGTCTGTGCGTAGTGGCTCTTGATGCGCTGACTCCAGCTTGTGAAGCTCCCTCAAATTCTTGAATGGATTTTGCTTGACAATCCTCTCAAGGCTGCGGTTCTCCCTTATGCTGGTGCTCCTTTTCCTACCACACTTTTTCCTTCCACTCAACTTTCTATGAATATGCTTGGATACAACACTCTGTGAACAACCAGCTTCTTTAGCAATGACCTTTTGTGGCTTACCCTCCTTGTGGAGGAAGTCAACGACTGTCTTCTGGACATCTGTCAAGTCTGCAGTCTTCCCCATGATTGTGTAGCCAACTGACCCAGACTGAGAGACCATTTAAAGGCTCAGGAAACCTTTGCAGGTGATTGGAGTTAATTAGCTGATTAGGGTGTGACACCATGAGTCTCCAATATTGAACTTTTTCATAATATTCTAATTTTCTGAGACACTGAATTTTGGGTTTTCATTATCTGTAAGCCATAATCATCAACATTTCAAGAAATAAAGGCTTGAAATATTTCACTTTATGTGTAATGAGTCTATATAATATATGGGTTTTACTTTCTGAATTGAGTGACAAAAAATATTGAACTTTTTCATGATATTCTAAAGTTTTCAGATGTACCTGTATTTGCTGTTGAAGATAGTCAGTAAAGGCAGACTCTGGGTTTCTCACCTATAAGTGGAATCCTGTCTGAAGACGAAGGCAGAATTTCATTCAAGATCAGCTGCATCACTGTGACAGCCAGCAGCACCGTCACCTTGAAGCTGATCTTCTCTCCCCCGGTTTCTGAGATGAAGAAGGAGGCCAAGTCCAGGGAGAGGAAGAACAGGATGGGCAGTATGAAGTTTATAATGTAAAGGACTGGACGCCTCTTTATGGTGAGCTGTGAAATAATGTCCAAAGGTAAGGTCATTTATTATAGCTAGCTAGTAGATAGATAGTCTCAAAAATATAATTATGCCAAAAACCTTGACGTTTAGTAATTAATTTACAACCTAGTGGGTCTTTCCTGAAACATTTACATCATAGCCCACTTAACCCACATGCTCAAACCCTGCCAGCAATAACAATGGCAGATTGCATGATTGTGTTTGTGTCTTCTGCTCCTCTGCTACCATGGAGAGCAACCAATGGTCATGGAGGACAGCACACGCCACGTGTTCTTAAATCCACTGGGGGATGCAACCAGAAGGGCAGCCAGGGGAAAGTTTTGAGTTAGAGAGAAGTTTTGGTTTTGCTTGCTCCATATCCTCTTGTCTGTTTCTGGTGCATTTCAGTGGCAGTGTTACAGCGCCGCTTGCATGCCTGGCATATTTACTACGCCATTTTTGGTCATTTTGAATGGTTTCGTGCTTTCTTAAAACAATCCTGTGTTTACAGAATTTTTTTTTTTTTTTTTTTCCAAAACAAAACAGACGCGGGTAACTGACGAAACCACTTTCACCCCTGGCGAAGGCCATAGACGGTATGATACTTACTGAGAAAACAAGCCCACTTGAGTGTAGGCCAAAATTTCTGTCATTTGCACCTTCAAAGGATGTGTTCACAAGAATCCACTCTGACCTGTCCTGCATTTCCCTTATGAACCACCACCGCCGACCTCCCAGGTTAACAAGAGTTAAATCACGTGCTGAGGGGTAGAGAAATTTACACTGTTAGGGTTTCCTTCAAGCTGTAATGGTGACAAACATCTGGTACACCTTTTTTAGTGCCAAGTCATTGTAGTTCACACATGCACTAAGGTTGTGTGACTTTTAAGAAGTATTAAATAGAAAATGTTACAGACTCACCTTCTATTGAGAGTGATTTGAAAGTAAGGTGGCAGGTCTGAGCGTCAAAGGGAAATTTGTAGAAGTCCATCCTGCAGCTGGTGACCAGCACCACGCCATTCCTTTGAAACACGTCACCTTTATAATTAAGTTTAAGATAAGGACTCTGATAGGCCTCTTTGTTTGCTGTCCTGTAAGTGAGAGAAAGAGAGAGAGGAAAAAAAGCATCCATGGTTAGTTTGACAAAAAAAGGTATTCTGAAGAAGGATTGTATTTGGTATTTGTCAGTTGTAAATGTATTGGTCAGTAGAGATGACAGCTAGCTCAGAATATGAAATATACAGACCTCAATTTAATAGAAAAAACTGGGGTGTTGTGTAAAATGTGAAAAAAAGGGAAACTGTGATTTGAAAACCCTTTGAAGCTGATATTCAATTGAATACAGCACAAAGGAAAAAATCTGTCATTAACTTGGCAAACTTTTTTTTTTTTGGTTTGTTTTGTTTTGTTTATTTGTTGTTTTAGATAAACAAACTGAATTTGATGCCTGCTTTAGGTTCAGAAAATGCTGATACAAGGACAGGACAGACTGGGAAATGTGTGAAATATAAGAAAATTATCAGAAACATTCTACGGGTAGGTTAATTGGTGACAGGTAGTAGAACCATGATTGGTCACAAAAGAAGTACTCCTACCGGCTTATACACTCCTTGGCCACTTCATTAGGTACACCTGTTCAATTGGTTGTTAACACATATAGCTAATCAGCCAATCCTGTGGCAGCAACTCAGTGCATTTAGACATGTGGACATGGTCAAGAGGACTTCAGCATCAGAATGGGGGAGCAAGGGGATTTAAGTGACTCTGAACATGGTACCAGACTGGCTGGTCTGAGTATTTCAGTAGCCGCTGATCTACTGGGATTTTCCCACACAACAAATTCTAGGGTTTACAGAGAATGGCCTGAAAAAGGAAAACATCTAGTGAGCGGCAGTTGTGTGGACAAAAATGCATTGTTGATGTCAGAGGAGAACGGGCAACCTGGTTCAAGACAATAAAAATACAACAGTAACTCAAACAACCACTTGTAACAACCATGGTGTGAAGAATACTATCTATGAACACACAACACGAATCAGATGGGCTACAGAAGTAGAACACCTACTGGGTGCCACCCCTGTCCGCTAAGAACAGGAAACTGAAGCTACAATTCACACAGGCTCACTAAAATTGGACGATAGAAGATTGGAAAAACGTTGCCTGGTCTGACTAGTTTCGATTTCATCTGTGACATTCAAATCGTAGGGTCAGAATTTTCCCTTTATGACCACAGTGAACCCTTCCTCTGATGACTACTTCCAGCAGAATAACCCACCACAAAGCTCAAGTGGGCAGGTGGACCTCATAAAAACGCTTTGCCTGTGAGACGTCATGGTGCCTTCAAGTGCAAGTAAGAAATCTAACTTATACTTGAATGATAGGCAGGTTGTTTAAAACGGGACAGTTAATATTTTTTTTTTAATTTATTTATTTTTATTTGCCATACCTTACTGTTCTTTTATTACTGGAGCATTTTTAAAATGCTGCTCCTCTCTCTCCTCCACCTTGCTGTCCTTCTGTTGCTGCTATCTGACTTTGTTCATTCTCTACAAAAGTAATGACATGAACTTCAACAAATAGCTTATTTTCTACAACACCTGTCCGAACAATACCAGTGGATTTTGTGCCCACATTCTTAGTTAAACTCAACTCAACGGTTAACTTAAAAATGTGTGTCCTCTCTGACTGATCCTACTATGTAACTGCTTGCTCTCTCTCCTCCTCCTTCACCTCTTCCTTCTGGCCCTGCTGTCTGACTTTGCCCATTCTATACAAAAATAATGGTGTGAACTTAAAGTTTGTTTCCCACAGTGCTACAGTGCAAATAATGCTGCTAGTATAACATTATTTACTAAAGTTTTCCTTTAGATATGTTTTAAGATGCAGGCCTATATTAAATAGGCTAGGCCTACTCTACTTTGTCTGATATGCCCTCCCCCCGCCAAATGTGTGGGTACAGACGCATATTTCTTAAAAAATGCAGAAATATTAACAGTAAGGTTTTTATTTATTCTGCAGCATGTGCTTTTAAGCTTTTCAAAGTAAAAAAACAAACAAACTCTGATTTGGTTTTTTTCAGTTTGGCAACAAGAATGAAATTTCCATGTTGTGATCAGCAGGGTCAATCTGTTTATGAAAATCCAAAATATTCCTTTTTCATCAGCAATCAGAGATAACAAACTTTAACCAAAGTTAAAGATTCAGGGCTTTGGAGAAAACATTAGGGGCTTAGACCCTGCAAGCCCCCCATGGCTACACCTCTGACTGATAAATTTATCCACCACACAGGATTTACACATCATATCAGCACAGTGTCAGAAACGTGGGGTTATACACACATCAGGAAACAATTAATTACAGACATATTTCAAGAGTAGTTGCAGCAGTTTTTAAGGAGACTTATCCTGTTAGATCTACTAAAAGAACAGAGTTAGAGGGCTGCGTTGGGATCAGGTCTGAATTTAATTTTTGCTTGCACTAAAACTGTTTAAGTTAGTAAACGAGGCACAGACTAATTTCTTAAATGACAGAAGCTTTAACGCTCCTCATAGCGCTGCAGACCTGTAAACGTCTCCACTGCTCTGATGAGCGTCATGACGCACAGGAAGGGACTGGCACAGAGATACTGAGCCATAATACTGTTATTTGAGGGGAAATTCCTTCTATCCATAAAAAAATGGCCTCTTTTCATAAAATGTTTAATTTACGGACAAGGACAGGGACAGAAAGGGGCAAACAGAGTAAGAACGAACTCTCTGTAGGAGTTGACTGAAGTGCGCTGCACTTTTTGGCCCTCGTGAACAATGATCAGGAAAATAGTTCCACCTATGGCTTAAAAAACAAAGGATGTGTACATGAAGTCTGTAAACCAAGCATCCCTGCTCTGCCCTGACAGAGAGGGGATGGCAGGTTAACAAAGGGGAAGCAATTTGGTCATTTTGCTAACAAGGGGGTCACCATCCCCCCTCAAATCGCCTACTGCATGTACAGCTGACAAATCTGCAGCAACTGTGTGATGCTATCATGTCAATGGATCTCTGAGATATGTTTTCAGCACCTTGTTGAAACTATGCCATGTAGAACTCATACAAGTAGCCAGGTGTACCTAATAAAGTGACCTGTGAGTGTATGTTCACAGTCAATGATGGCATTCGTTTCTCTGCTTATAAAAGACTCAGCCATATATCAACTATGTCCAGAAGTGCTGCCAAGATCTCTGGGCCCAAGCTCATCTGAGATAGACTCAAAAGTGGTCTGTGGTCTGATGAGTCCACATTTTGATTGTTTTTGGAAATCATGGCCATTACATCCTTTGGACTGAGGAGGAAAAGGACCATCCAGATTGTTGCAAACACGGTGTTCAAAAGCCAGCACCAGTGTTGGTGTGGGAGTGTTTCAGTGCCCATGGCATGGGTAACTTACACATCTGTGAAGGCATCATTAATACAGAGAGATAAATGCAGGTTTGCTTATGCTAACTTTGTTATGGGTATCTACAACCTGCTTGGGCATATGTTCAGTTTGTTCACATATGTTCATAGTATCCATGCTTCTGTGCCTCTCTATCAGCATTTTACAAATGCAATACAAAACTTCAAATCACTACTCAAAACTCACCTGTTCAAACTTGCATTTTCTTGAGCCCCTTTGTTCCTTTGTTTTGTTTTGTTTGTGAAATGTCTTCTATATAAGTATGATGTATTATTATTATTATTTTGATTACGAGGAGCAGTGTTTTGAATTTACACTGAATGGTAAAAAATTCATTCCTTCATGGTGGACACATCACTCTAGTCTATTTGGCTAATTGTCTGATATTGCTGAGTGTTTCTGTTTTCAAATCTTTTTCTGCAAATTCCATAAATGACTGGTTGATTCAGTCCAACTTGTAGTTCACTGAGATTTATATGTGATGAATAAATGATTTGTCAGTGCAGAACCATGCACATGAAGCCTAACTTACATCTCTTCAATGATGATGTCAGGCTTCCACAGCAGTTCAGAGGGAACATAAACATGTTCTATTCCACAGAAGTCATAAGGGTTCCATGAGATGAAATCATTATGCCAGACCTAAGAGAACAACATGGGGGTAAACACCTTTAAGACAATCATTTTGGTCTTCAAACACAGTAACAAATCACTTACGTCAATTAAAATGTGCTTTTCTCCACCAAGACAACTTACCATTTTTTTCCAAATGTAAGATACAAATTTCTGTTCCTTTTCTTTCTATAAGAAAAGAAATATTTTTACAAGGTCTAATGAAACATTAAAAAACACAAATTAAGTGTTTCAATTTGACTGTGGCACAGAAAAGAGCACAACAGGTTGGATCAGGGAGATTACAGCGCATTCCAAATTATTTTGCAAATGATATTTTTCTCTTATTTTCCTAAATATTAATGCAAATAACAGTGTGTTTTTCAGGTCATCAGCCACTAGAGAGTAATTCAAATGTTTTCGAACAAACTTCATAATGATAACCATTATTTTTTTTTTTTTATGAAAACCTCAAAATGCACTGTTCCACATTATTATGCAAAACAGCGTTTTAAAAGATTTTATAGGTTGTAAAGAACTGAAAATGTCATTTGTTGAATTTGCAGTATTAGGAAGTCATATTTACTGAAATCAAAGCTATTTCAATCAAACTTCTTAACAGGCAAAGTTCCATGTAAACAAAGGACCCCTTTTTTGATATCTCCTTCACTATTCTTGCATCCCTGAACTTGTGAGTTTTTGGAGAGTTTCTGCTTGAATTCCTTTGCAGGATGTCAGAATATCCTCCCAGAGCTGCTGTTTTGATGTGAACTGCCTCCCACCCTCATAGATCTTTAGCTTGAGGATGCTCCAAAGGTTCTCAGTAGGGTTGAGGTCAGGAGAGGATGGGGGCCACACTATGAGTTTCTCTCCTTTTATGCCCATAGCAGCCAATGACACAGAGGTATTCTTTGCAGCATGAGATGGTGCATTGTCATGCATGATGATAATTTTGCTACAGAAGGCACAGTTCTTCTTTTTGTTCCATGGAAGAAAGTGGTCAGTCAGAAACTCTATATATTTTGCCGAGGTCATTTTCACACCTTCAGGGACTCTAAAGGGGCCTATCAGGTCTCTCCTCATGATTCTGGCCCAAACATGACTCCACCACTTCCTTGCTGACATCGCAGCCTTGTTGGGACATGGTGGCCATCCACCAACCATCCACTACTCCTCCATCCGGACCATCCAGGATTTCACAGCACTCATCAGTAAACAAGACTGTTTGAAAATGAGTCTTCATGTATTTCTGGGCCCACTGCAACCATTTCTGCTTGTGAGCATTGGTTAGGGGGGGGCTGAATAGTAGGTTTATACACTACTGCAAGCCTCTGGAGGATCCTACACCTTGAGGTTGGTGGGACTCCAGAGGCACCAGCAGCTTCAAATACTTGTTTGCTTCTTTTTTAGCAACTGCTCTCTTAATCTGATGAATTTGTCTGTCACTAACCTTCCTCATTATGCCTTTAAGCTGTGCTCTGAATCAGCCACAAATTTCTTCACAATACAATTATCACGCTTAATTTTTCATGAAATGTCTAATGTCTTCATATCTTGTCCAAGGCATGACACTATTTGAGGCTTTTCAGCAGCAGAGAGATCCTTTTTCTTTCCCAAACTGCTGAAACCTGTGGCCTGCTTAATAATGTGGAACGTCCTTCTTAAGTAGTTTTTCTTTAATTGGGCTCACCTGGCAAACTAATTATCACAGGTGTCTGAGATTGATTTCAGTGATCCAGAGAGCCCTGAGACACAATACCATCCATGAGTTCAACTGAAAAACAAAAATTTGAATATTTATGACACTAAGATCCAATTTGCATAATAAGTTGGAACGCAGTGTATAGTCACTCCAAAGACATTGTGTAATATATAGTACATACTCCCTCAGTGGTACAGTTAATTTCTTGTATTCTTCATGTTTTGAAGAGATACTTCTTAATTTTGATTAATAATGCACTTTACTGCCTTTTTGAATGTCAGATTTAAAATTCTAGAGGACTGAAACTGTGACATCATTTAAATGTTGTCTGATGGAGTCCACCAAAGTCAGATGTTACTTCTGTATTTAAACTCTATTCTAACAGCAAAGATTTCAAACTTTGCAGTAAATCCATTCACTATATTTTTAGATGTTGATCTGTGGGTCGAATGTGCATTTAGAGATCCTCAGCTTACGCTAAAATTATTGGAAAATTGTTGAAGAGAAATTCAGGTATAACTGCATGTATAGGGTTAACCTACAGCAAAAGTAAAAGAATTTGCTTCTTCCCTTAGGAATGGACAATAATATGTTAATACCATATCCTAGGATATTAAAAATAACCCCAGTTTTGCTTAGATTACAGTCATTAAGATGGTGCATTGTGATGAGCCAATATTTACAATTAAGTTCTTAATACATGTGTCTAATTAGTCTAACTTTTTATCAGCTTCCTGTTGAGTGAACTTGCAGCCGGATGGAGCTCTCCATTGGTGTGCAATGCAGAAATAAACTAACCTGACACGCAGATGGATTTGTTTCACACATCCATCTGGGAAGGTTTCAATAGGAAACGTTTGAGAAAAGGCAGAGGCTTTGAAAAAAACTCAGAGTGTGATTGTATGACCGTTCTGTCACATCTCTACTAGCCAATAAGAGCAACAAAACACGTGACGTAGCAGCTATCGAGCTGCGTGTGCGCAGCTGCTGAGGAATAAGGCGAAACATGGCGACTATAGACATGTAAGTACTCGACTTTTGTCGTTTTTGAAAAGATAACAACTCACTGCTGTTCTTTGTTCTTCTTTTAACCAAGAATTGGCATCAAGTTCTGATAAAACTGGCGCTTTAGCAGCA
The DNA here is from genome assembly GCF_018320785.1 of Cheilinus undulatus. Classification (NCBI taxonomy): domain Eukaryota; kingdom Metazoa; phylum Chordata; class Actinopteri; order Labriformes; family Labridae; genus Cheilinus; species Cheilinus undulatus. Next base: position 7,277,102 of record NC_054865.1, read on the forward strand.
TCCACGCTAATGTCTTCCTCCATAACTGCACCAGCTCTTGCTGCTGCTTGTTAACGTCACGTCTCTGCTGCGCCTGAAAGTACTGCCCCTCATCGCTGACCGGTCCTGTCACTGTCAAACCTTTTCTAACCGGCCCAAACGGTTCAGATGGGAACTTTGCAAGAAAAACAAGTGAAACCAGCGAAAAACAAGGAACTGGGCGTATCCATCTGCAATGCAAGTCAATTTGTATGTGTCTGAAAACAAACTGAACATCATCTCACATTCTCAGATCCAATGATAATCGGAGGGAACAGAGAGGAAAAGAGAGTGCATACGTGGTCAGTGTATTTTCTGGCAGTTCAATTTGGTGTTTGAAACTAGCCTCAGAAATGGGAAGAAAATTTAGTTTTTGTCAAAAAATGGAAAAACGAACAGATGCCATTAATCATTCTCAGAAAAAAAGGAAAAACTGACATTTTTTTCATTTTCTGAAAAAGGAAAAGAAAAAAAGGTGCTTTCCCTTTTTTTATTTTCCAAAAAAAAGGGAAAAAAGGAACCGTTTACCCGTTTTTACGTTTCGGACACAAGAAGGAAAAAAATTCTGAAATTTTTAGGGTACCTTTTTTTTTAATTAATTCAGTTATTTTGTTTTTTGTTTTAACAAAATAATCTAGAAAAAGGAAATCACGTGACCCCATGGGGAAATTGAACATTTTAAAATAAAAGCCCTCATGTCAAAATTTAAGCCTACATAGCCATCCAGTGTGTTTTACAGTATAACAATAGGCCTATTTTCCTATACAGTGTTTTAAAATTAATGTCATCCATCCATCCATTTTCTACACCACTTATCCCATTAGGGGTTGTGGGGGGACTGAAGCCTATTCCAGCTGTCAGTGGGAGAGAGGAGTGGTGCACCCTGACTGGTCGCCAGTCAATTGCAGTGCTGACATGTAGAGACAGATAACTAAATAGGCACGCTCTGTGAAGCTGGGAACAGTGGTCTGTAAGAGCCGGGAAAAAATGTGAAAAATGAGGAAGAAGGGGTGAAGTAGGATAAAGGAAAAAAAGGAGGAAAAAGATGGAAAATAAGCAACAAGCATGGATAAGATAGGGAGTGGGAGATGTACCAAGGATGTCGAAGTGTTACAAAGTTCCTATGTGGAGGAAATTGTTTTAAATTTTATTTACAGTTCTGATAGTAAGGGGAGGATTGATGTGGATCCATAGGTCACTGCTTCGATTCCTGGACAGGGCAAAAAGACTGAATAAGGAGTAATCTTTGAAAATCAGTAAAATCAAGTTTTTGATGCTTTTTTGCTCTTACTTTATTTCAACAGCTCTCGTTTTTATGTATTCAGCTGTCTATACGTTTGTTGAGGGTAGGAATATTTTTTTTGTTATATTATATTCTGTTATGTTTTGTCAAAAATGGTGCAAATACTAAATAATGTTATTGTTTGCAGTAGTCTGATCATTTTTTTGTACACTAATCATGTTACGCAGAGATGACTTAGGATGTTGTGTTTCTGTGATTGGGCAGAAAATGCTGAAACATTTTTAAAAATGTAATTTTAACTCCATTCAGAGTAAATGGCCCTCAGTGTTGGAGTTATGTGACAGTGTTAATCCATTCAGTGTTAATCTAACTCTGCAGAGAGTCAGTTTATCCAAGCCCCGCCCCCTGCCATTCAACACTTAACATGAGGTTTTTTTTTTTTTTTGTTTTTTTTTAAGATTTATTTTTGGCCTTTTTGCCTTTATTAGATAGGACAGTGGATAGAGTCGGAAACAGGGAAGAGAGCGGGGAGAGACATTCAGGAAATAATGGACGGATTTGAACCCGGGTCGCCTGCGTATATGGTGCGCGCCTTAACCACTCGAATACCGGCGTGCCAAGGTAGTGAACTTTGAATGTTAAATACATAGCACTGTATAAATGACTGAATTAAAAATAAACCTCAGATTCACACTTACCTGAGTTAGAAGAGTTCTTCTAGCAGGTACCAATTGTGCTGAGCCAACATAAAACCATTGCATTGGGCCAACATAGTATGCACCAAGTACTTATGTTGATTTAGATAACCTATATAAACAATTTATTTTTAGTCATTTTAACCTCATGTTATTTGTAACTAAATATATAAGTTTAAGTAAGCTGTGCCTAAAATAATTTTATGCAAGTTAAACTCAGAAAGAGAAATTAATAATGTGAACTTATCATTTTTATTAAAAACTACCAGTGGATCCTTTAACATGCCCATCACATTTAGGTAAGATTCTGTGTTAACACAACTAAGCCTGTTTAGTTCCATCAGATCTAACAACTTAAACGGGTTAAGGCAACGGGTTTTCACGTGGTTGTTTAGTAAATTCAACTCACTCGGGTTTACAGTGCAGCACCCTGTGAACCTGTAAGGGATAAGCGGTATAGAAAACGGATGGATGGAGGCTTTGACAGTATGTTGACATGTTAACATTGGAACTGTGACTGTAAACACTTACCACATCCAGAATAGCATATAGATGTAAATCCATCTCTATTTTTAGTGGGCCTCTGGAGCCTATTAAAGGCCAGGTCATTGAGAACTTGACTTTGTCTGTTAAATTCAAGCGGTTTACAACATCAGCATGACTGCTACAGTTAGAGTTCACCCATCCTGCGGGAAAAAACATGACAGAGTTTACCCATCAGAGGAAATAACCCAGAAAACATAGACATGATGAACATGCCCTAATGCAGTGATTCTTAACCATGGGGCCGCGGCCCATGCGCCTGCTAGTGGGCCACCAAAAAAATCCTTTTTTTCACTTGTGGGCCATGAGTGCCGCAAGGAGTAAGTATTGGCCGCGACACTCTCAGTTGTAATACACCTCCCCGCCACTTGGGGGCAGTAATGCATTAGTCAGTTGACTAACAAGCTCAAACAAGCAGAAGAAGACAGCCGGGAGTCTAGAGCAGAAGTTATGAATAAGTTTGTTGATGTAATGAATGAGTTGTTTATAATTTCCCACATTCACTGATATGAGGCATAAGGCTGCAGAGCAGTAATTCTCAACTCGCGGCTCTCGAGCCGCATGTGGCTCTTTAGTAACCAGTTGTGGCTCTTTTAAGGCTTACTTGGAAAAAACAAAACCTTAAGTAAAACCCTTTATGAAGCTAAACACCGTCATCAGTAAAGATTCACGATAGGTCACATCAATAAATCTCTTACCCACACACAGAAGACAGGCTTTAACTTCCAAATTTAAGCGTTTATTATTTTAAGTCCGTATTTTATTACTGTCGGATGCACTCGACGGAAGAGTGTGTGTAAGAGAAGAGAGAAGAGGAAGTCCACCAGTGGTGCGTCTCTTCAGTTTGCTCATTCATCGAGGTGTTTAATGACCTCGTTTCATTTCCTTGTTTTAACTTTTTCTCCAGCCACATCCTGCCGATGCTCTCTCACACACAGATCTTATGACAATTGTGCCGATGCGCGTCATCAACGAGCATAACACACTCGGATCACATGTGGAGATAACTTCATATCTAGTGAAATTCGTCCAAACATGGGTGTTTTATTTGATCTTTAATGCACTAATGATCATAAATACTGTCAAAAGAGCAGAAATATAAAACCAAAGCTCCAAAATAAGGGAAGGTTGAAACGATGTGTCTGGAGAGCTGCAGGTGTGAGGCAGGGCTGGTTTTAGTCATTTGGAGGCCCAGGGCAAAGACCAATATGAGGCCCCTCCACCTTTAACTAAAGAATTAATAATGAGTGGAAAAAAATTATAACGTATCTCTCTTATGTTAACGAAGCCACAGAACTCTAGTAAAGGCCCCAGTGTGAGCTATAAATACCCAAATAGCCAACCATCATTCATCATTTTCTCTGAAAAGCATCTCAGAGCTCAAACTCAGCAAATTCTAATATCTAGAAAAGTCTGTAGGCCATGGAATGAAAAAAAAATCAATCTTTTGATATATTTTATTGATTTAAAATTAGTTAAAACCACTGGCAGATGTAAAGACTGACCAATAGCACTGATTTAGAAAAACAGGTTAGAATCATGAAAAATTGAGATACAAGGTTTTAGCCTGATGTCTGTGATAAATAAAATAAAAAAATGAAATAAAAAACAGTTACATACTGTTTCATCTGACATTATACAGACATTTGTATCCCATTTAACCTCATAATTATCCACCAATCCACTGTTTTATTTCATTTCAACTACAGATTATCTGGTCTGTTATCTACCTTAAATTCCCGGTTTGTATTGTGTCTCTCCCTAAAGTATTTTTTCAACAATGTGGCTCTTTGGTAAAATAAGGTTGAGTACCACTGCTGTAGAGACAGGCACGGTTCTCTGTTATTGTCTTAAATACTCATACATTAACAGGAGCACAGCAGCACTTGTGTCTCTTTTCCTCTTCCTCTTCCATCTGATCGAGGTACATTAGATGTAGTTATTTAATACAAATCAAATCAAGAGTATGATCACCAATTCATTGATAAAATTTAAATGGGCCCCGGGTCCCTCTGTACTGGAAAGGTTGGGCCCCGAGGTCAAAAAGGTTAAGAACCCTTGCCCTAATGTTTCAAATTTAACTACAACTTACAATTTAAACCCAAGGCTCACAGCCTTTACCCCCAACTGATTCATTTAGAGTTCAACAAACATGTTTAATAAAGTCCCTTGGTAACTCAGTGAAACTGACACGGTAAAATAAGTGTCTGTTATAGACAAAGGGCAGAAAAGAGTGACAGTGGTGACTTCTGGTCCCTAAAAGCTTACTTTACTTCACATCTGAAAATAAACCTATGTTGTCTGATGGTTTTTCCTACAGAATGTCCTGAAACTAAGAGGGCCAGAATCACAAAAAAACAAACGAACAGAATCAGTTTAACATGCTTCATATGGAGCCAAAATAAACTCAGTCTCAGGGCTTAACGTGTTTTAGATAAAGTCACTGTAAGAGTAAGCATTCATATTTACCATGGCTTTCCACTCTAAGTTTCTTGTACGTACTTTTCTGACGGTTCTGACTGGACTTGTGCTGCTCTCTTCGAGTCTCATTGGGATTCAACGTGGATCCATCTGAAAGAAATGAATAGATTATTAGTCCTGTAATGCAGCAACAAATTGGAGCAAGAAAAGAGTGACATGATCAGTTTTTTGACTGAGTAGTCACTTCTCAATATCGCAAAGCAGATGGATATGCCCATTTCCAAGTTTCTCACGGGCAAATCCATCTTGTAAAGGTCCCGTCTGAACCATTTGAGCCCGGTTAGAACATGACAGGACGAATCAGCATTGAGGGGCAGTACTTTCAGACGCGGCAGAGTCGTGACGTAAGCAAGCAGCAGCAGGAGGCCGGTGCAAGTATGGAGGAAGACATAGCGTGGATGCTGCTAAAGCGCCAGTTTTATTAAAACTTGACGCCATTTCTTTGTTAAAAGAAGAACAAAGAACAGCAGTGAGTTGTTTTCTTTTCAAAAATGACAAAAGTCATGCACTGACATGTCTGCAGTCGCCATGGGTTCGTGTAATGCAGCGATCTATGGAGTTTTTTCATCGTTAGCGGCGCACCTTGATTTGGGGCTATGACTTCACGTGTTTTGTTGCTCTGATTGGCCCGTAAAGATGTGACAGACAGAACTTTTATCCAATCACCCTACAAGTTTTTTTCAAAGCCTCTGCCCTTTCCCAAACGCCGTCTATGGAAGGTTTTCCAGATGGATGTGTGAAACAAATCCATCTGGCGTGTCAGGTTAGTGGTTTCTAAGATCTAACTCATCTGTATGGTAACCATTTTAGGACATTGTCAGGTCTCAGAGGCAGGTGTCAGGTCTCATATGAAAAAGCAACAGGTCTCAGGAAAACTTTTGTCATGTCAGGATATGGACGAAGAAAGTCTCACAATGAAGGCATCAGACTCGTTTTTACTTCTGCATCAAATCTACACCATAGCTTATACATTAGGTTTGTGTGGCACTGAGCCTCTGCTGAAGCCTTCACATGTAGCCTGATGTGTTGAGGTTCATCGACCCTCATATTAAACACGTATTAAAACAGTCTTTAGAACATCTTTTAAAGAGATGGGGAGATTAGACATGCCACTCCCTCTTCTGTGCCGTCCCTTATCAGCCACAACATCACTCAGCCCATGATGATCTTTAGATTAATTAGCCGTAACGCCATCACCATTCAAAGCAGACTTACCATGGGCTACCTGAGTGTGTACAAGAGTAGGTTTAAACCTAACATATGACTGACAGCAACTGTCTGGGATGCCTGTGGAAATGCTAGACTGAATTGTGTGTTCTGGCAGAGTGATTAGTTTTTGGAGTGTGTAATTGTGCATTCCCTAATGTCTGTGGGTTGAGAACTGAAGAACCTTTAAAGTTTAAAACATAGTGCCAAACCAGTCAAAGTGGGTTTTAAGGTCTACTTGACTGGTGAAACTTATAGGCATTCCTTGTTGATTCAATTGCTACACAAATCCCTCAGCAGCTATAGGGTTGTAGAATATTCTTAATTGACACATTTTGATAGGGACCTGAAATTTTCCAAGTTTTAAGCTGAGACCTGACAGAAAAAGGTTGAGAAATACCGTCTTAGAGGATCAGCCAACCTGTCCTGGTCTTTAAAATGAGTTTTTTATGACAGTTTTAACATTCTGATTTAATCCAACCAACACAGCAGAAAGAATCAAGACTACTCTTCAATAGTTAAAAGTAAACTTCAGACATATGAACCAGCATGCATCAAAAAGAATGATCTCAGCTTACCTGAGAGAAGGAGCAGAAAGAGGAAACCTGCAAGCATCATGACTATGAAACATCTACCCGGTCATAAACAGTCCCTCTCTTAAATATCATCTGAAAATGTTTGTTGAGGTTAATATGCCACTGCCCATGAAAAGGGCAGGGCATATTCCTGGAAATGGCATCAAATGGCATCATTCTCATCAATTAGCTGTGGGTAGCTTGATTTCCTTGTCAAATAATAGGCTGTTTACTCCTCATTTCATCCACTGTGGTTAAGATGTTTTCACATAAAAGCCCTTTAATGTGGGAGATATAGCTGAAGTGTTAAAAGAACAATTTCTTTTGGAAGTTTTTCTACTTCAGAAACTTGAATACACCACCATGGGATGCATTTAGACCTAACATTCTTGGTCCATTTAAAAGGAATGGTGCACTTTGTCATGCAAATCATTTGGTCTGGAGTGGTGTGAAAACTCAGTTGAACTGTGGTGGGCTTGAAAACAGGGTATTGGTTTATTTCCAAGTGCATCATAAGAAACATGAAACACAGGACGTGATGTTAAACTGTCCGTTGTGCCAATAGGTGGTATGAACTTTACCTGAGGGTTTCCTTAACGTTAAGAGTGATTGGGAGTCTTCCTGGTGATTCCTCTTGGTGGCTCCTCCTGGTGGTTCCTTGATGCCAAGAGCATCACCAGAGGTGCATCTACAATGACGCTCCCAACATCAAGAGCATCACCGGAGATGTATGTAACCCAGGTGATAAATCAGCCTGTTGTGCCTTTACTTATGTCTACCTGTATTCTCGTTCAAGTCACGCGTTATTTCTGTTCTTTGTCACGTGAGTCAGTGCGGCCTATCGCGTGTGATTACTATAGCGCTGTGATTCAGTCTGGGAAGGTGCAGTGGGGAAGCTAGACGAGAGACGAGCTACAGGTTTGTCTAAACTTATTTTCGCCGTTTTTCCCACTTATATTACAAATGATATTAATGCTGCAATCATGTTAACTTGTAGGAACCCTCTACCGCGCTGAAATCTGCGAAGAACGTGTTTATGTGGGGCATAAACTGTCGACTGGTGAGTCAATTTGTTTGTATGTGCTAACGTTAGCCTAGCCGATCCCATTCATTTGAATGGATGCGGTTAGCCCGTTTGTTTAACAAACATGCCTCTTTCTCTAAAATAGAAACAAAATGTGTCCTTAAATGAATTCTTTGGGATGTACATTGACACTGTTATTTGTGTAAGGATTATTAAAGTGCCTTAGTGAACAAATGATGTTTACTATTTAAACGGTTAGCTCCACTTATTGCACTTTAGCCCTTTTGAGTTGAATGTGTTCATTGTGTATTATATATGGATCATGCTTGCTAGCATTGGAACTGTTATTTATGATGTATAGTCAATGCATGTGATTTATTAAGGACCGTCTGAAGATTAACTATAGTTCAATAAGTGCTATGGATTAATTGTGTGCACACAGGAACTGCTATCAGTTAGAATGCATTGTGATTTATGTGAACTGTGGTCCTGTTCTCCAGGCCAGGTTCTGAAGGATGGCGAGCTAAAAGGAGCAGGCCGAGAACCTACAGATTGCAGAGGCAGTGAGGAGTCGCTTGTCCTGCCAGGCTGGTAGGGGGTTTCAGTAGCCCACCAAAAAAAAAAACTCTATCCCACTCATTCCGCCCACGACACCGTCACATTCCTCACCACAAACTCTTCCACTAATATCCCCGTTGGACTCAACTTAAACCCAGACGTGGGTTTTCATGAACTGTGGGTGGGATGCTTTGGTTATGGTTTTGGTTTTGAGTTTTACCTAAACTTGAGTCTATGAGACTCTAAAGAACGCTACTGTCGAACTCTTTTGACTTGTCATTGTGAATGCTGCCTATCGCACATTGTATATAATTGATTGTTAATTTACTTGAATGGCCATTCTTAGGAGGTGTTTCCTCAATATTGTCACTGTATATAATTGCACTTTATTTTTTCCATTCAATATATGGTATATTTAAAAGCAATTTCAGCCTCCTGTCCACTCTCTCCATGAGCGAATCCTAGACTTCTGATTATTAGCCTAATATAGCTTACTATGTAAGTTCATAAAGACATTACTGGGTATCCAAACAATACTATTAGTAGTCTTTGCATCTCTTTAGTGACACAGTTGTTACATGTACCTAACTTACCTGAGGGTTTCATTGATGTTAAGAGTGACTGGGAGGTTTCCTAGTAGTTCCTCCTGGTGGTTCCCCGATGTTAAGAACGGACACCTCCAGAGGGCTGAACAGTGATCTCTAGCGTCCCAGAGCCACCCCCCTCAACAGCATGCCACCTTCAAAAGACCCAGCCTCCGTTGATGTGAGCTGAAATTGTCCAAATGTCCCCCTTTCTTAGTCCCAGGCTGCAGAATCCAGAGGTAACTTATCCTAATGTAAACACTTCACTTATGCCATGTTTGCTTGTAAACATACACACAGATTCGCACCCGATCACACACGTAAGAGCACGCCAACTTTTACCTACACATGTAGCCCACTCTCAGACATCCATATCTAGTGGCATGAATCAGTTCATTTAATTCTGATGATGTTTAGCGGGTGAAATAGCGCTCTGAACACTCTGAGCGCATGGAAGGAAAACCGTGTCTGAAAGGGCTAAAATGGTGCGCTGCACTATCCGCTGGATCACTGTTGAATGGTGACATTTAGATCCCTGGTGATCAACTGACTACAAAAGAAAAAAAAAAAAAAAAAACAGTTGCAGTTGTTTTGGTGCCCTAGACACACAGTCAAAAAACATGTTCTTAATGGAAGTCTATGTGTCCGATTTCGGACAAACAAGGGTGGATGGAGCTATTTCATGTCATGGGTGTTCTATGGGCGACACGGTTTACATTTTTTAAATTTTTTTTTAATATGGAGAAAAATAATAACTTTGGCCAAATTTGATGCCATAATCTATAAAAATTTCAGGTGGCCTACCACTTCATGGCTGAGTTGCTGTCGTTCCCAATCTCTTCCACTTTGTTATAATACCACTGACAGTTGACTGTGGAATATTTAGGAGAGAGGAAATTTCACCACTGGACTTGTTGCACAGGTGACATCCTATCACAGTACCACGCTGGAATTCACTGAGCTCCTGAGAGCGACCCATTCTTTCACAAATGTTTGTAGAAACAGACTCGTGCCTAGGTGACGAGTAAGCCCTTCCCTTGGTTTTGCGTGTTCATGTCAGGTAAAGGGGTATCCCAATCCTCTGCTGAATCAAGAGCTAAGGATAGGGGCCGATGCTACATAGCCCTGAAACCAAGATTTTTCAGGACTACACTTGAAACCAAGGGGTATGATGAATTTCCCACCATGCACTGCGTTCACTTGCAAAATGGCACAATGGACTACAAAGGCGCTAAATGTAAATATTTTCAGCACTGATTATAAAAAAATACAACAGTTGTGTTTTCTCATGTGTTCAACCTTTAGCTCCGAAACACACTGACACACTGTTTATCTGCAATGTGTGATGATAAACAGCAATCAAGTGGCTCATTTCTTAAAGGAAGTTTTTCACCCCTACCCCTTAACACTCTGTTTCCAGGGGCAAAGGGAAGGGGTAGAAATGAGATTGGCCCCTAGTCAGGATCACATGTCCAGGTGTTCTCATACTGTTGAAAAATGTTCAACACAGCCCCTCTGAGATGGAAAAACTGTTTTGAACATTGCCTTAAATGTATTTTCTCTTAAAAATTTGGCCCGTTTAACAAATAATTACTTTTTAATAATTGAGAACATACAACAGCTAGACTTCCCCTCTAATGGTGCGATTTCTTTCCTCCAAAAACTAATTTAGGACTTCATTATAAAAGTTAATTTGTAGGAACGAGGCGTACTGACTACAATTTGTGACCCCATCAGTTTTTCTTATTGGAACAATCTGAGACGTAATAAAAGATGTAGGTTAATACAGTGAAGGATAAACCAGATTTGTGTCATTTGAATAATTTAAATGTGACCAGAGTTTGTAGCTTCATTATCCTATAAATGTACTTAAAATAAAAAAGGAGAGATTTAGCTCCAAAGCAGTTCAGAGCAGAGAAATTCAGACAGTTAACGTGTATTTCTTGGATGTTTTCTGGGTCTAACGGCTTTATGATGCTCAGTTTACCACCCCTTCAGTGAAACAAAGTTAAACTAAGTCTCTTTTAAAGTTGCTGTTGACTGTGAATGTCACTGCTGGAAGACTTGGAGAAACTTCTTTCTCTTAACTTTCTGTTTTAACACAAATGTGACCTCTGAGCACAGATCGCCGGGGTCTGAGGCCCATCTGGACGCTGCTGTAGCTCTGCCGTGATGCTCAGGTGGACAGGAGAGGACATGGGACACCTGCAGGGGAGCGAGAAGGCTGATGGGAAAAGTGACTAGGCAGCAAGCTGTACAAATCCTCAGAAAGGAGAGACTGTGAGACAGGTGCAGAGAGTTCAAAGTGGTGTAATCATGACCTGGATAGATGCTTAGGCCTTTGAGGCCTTTGAAAGTTTTCCTTCAGTCAAGTCATTGAGGAGAGTGCATCGTATAAAACTAACTATAAAAATCCATTAGTGTTAAAATGATAAGTCTGATTGATCATGTGGGTAAAAATTAGCCTTCTGTGGAAGAGATGTGAAAAAGGAGACCACAGGAATAAACATAACTCTGCCTAGGAGCAACAAAACTGCAGCACAATAATCATTTGTGCAGTAAAAAAACCCAGGTTCCATTACATTAAACAATCCCTCAAAGTTCCATACTTGTAGAGTGTCAGACAGTTAAGCCATATCTTTTATCTGCAAACTAAATCATATCAAACAGGTGAATTTGAACTTTTGAGCTGGTGTGTTTGCATAGCTACACCTAAACCCAGTCTGCAGTGTGACTTCTGTACTAGTTATACCATCAGCTTCCAGTTCTACCACATCCTCTGCTTATCCTTGTATGGAAAGCAATAGAATTACACTACATTGCCAAAAGTGTTCGCTCACCTGCCTTGACTCGCATATGAACTTAAGTGATATCCCATTCATAATCCATGGAGTTTAATATGACGTCGGTCCACCCTTTGCAGCTATAACAGCTTCAACTCTTCTAGGGAGGCTTTCTGCAAGATTTAGGAGTGTGTTTAGGGGAATTTTTCACCATTCTTCCAGAAGTGCATTTGTGAGGTTACACACTGATGTTGGATGAGAAGGCCTGGCTCTCAGTCTCTGCTCTAATTTATCCCAAAGGTGTTCTCTGGGGTTGAGGTCAGGACTCTGTGCAGGCCAGTCAAGTTCATCCACACCAAACTCTCTCATCCACGTCTTTATGGACCTTGCTTTGTGCACTGGTGCACAGTCATGTTGGAGCAGGAAGGGGCCATCCCCAAACTGTTCCCACAAAGTTGGGAGCATGGAATTGTCCAAAATCTCTTGCTATGCTGAAGCATTCAGAGTTCCTTTCACTGGAACTAAGGGGCCAAGCCCAGCTCCTGAAAAACAACCCCACACCATAATCCCCCCTCCACCATACTTTACACTTGGCACAATGCAGTCAGACAGGTGCTGTTCTCCTGGCAACCGCCGCCAAACCCAGACTTGTCCATCAGATTGCCAGATGGAAAAGCACGATTCATCACTCCAGAGAATGCATGAAACTGCTCTAGAGTCCAGTGGCAGCTTGCTTTACACCACTGCATCCAACGCTTTGCATTGCACTTGGTGATGTATGGCTTGGATGCAGCTGCTTGGCCATGGAAACCCATTCCATGAAGCTCTCTACGCACTGTTCTTGAGCTAATCTGAAGGCCACATGAAGTTTGGAGGTCTGTAGCGATTGACTCTGCAGAAAGTTGGCAACCTCTGCACACTATGCACCTCAGGATCCCCACTCCATCATTTTATGTGGCTATCACCTGTGGCTGAGTTGTTATTCGCTATCTCTTCCACTTTTACATAATACCACTGACAGTTGACTGTGGAATATTTAGGAGCCAGGAAATTTCACCACTGGACTTGTTGCAAAGGTGGCATCCTATCACAGTACAGCGCTGGAATTCACTGAGCTCCTGAGAGTGACCCATTCTTTCACAAATGTTTGTAGAAACAGTCTGCATGCCTAGGTGTCTGATTTTATACACCTGTGGCCATGGAAATGATTGGAGCACCTTATTTCAATTATTTGGATGGGTGAGTGAATACTTTTGACATTATAGTGTATAATCGTAGACAAAGATAACCTGAGACAATACAAAATGCAGTTCTCTAAATGATGATTTCCTTTTATAAGTGAAAAGAAACATCCACAATGGCCCTGTGTGAAAAAGCCATTGCCCCTGAACATAACATCTGCAAGCAAGCATTTGCAATAAATGGCAATGCGTCTCTCTCATTGCTGTGGAGGAGTTTTGGCCCACTCTTCTTTGCAGAATTGTTTTAATTGAGCCACATTTGAGGGTTTTAGAGCATGAATGACCTTTTAAAGGTCATACCACAGCATCTCATTTAGATTTAAGTCCAGACTTGCCCAGGCTACTCCAAAATTGTCATCCACTTAAAAGCTAAAATCGGAGTCAAAAACATCAACAGTATTCTCATGAACAAGTATACTGCTTTTTCTCAGGAACAGATAAAGTTGTATTTCATCTTCCTGTCTGCTCCTAAGGCTGGATTTGAACCTGTGACACACTAATGGTGGTATAAGGTTTCCCTGCTCAGGCCAAACAGGCTTTTCGTTGACATCCTCCTCCTCCTTCAGTTGCTGCTGCTGGTGTCTGAAGCAATGGTGGAAAGCTCGATAATCTGACAGTCTCTGTGGACATTACCGGTTGTGGCCAGAAGGCAGGTGCCTTAATTTCCAGTAACGGGCAGTTATTACCGAACAGATCTTCTTAAAATGGGGTAGGTAATGGCCAATGGTGCTTTGGGTGCTCGTCTAAGCTGCCTATTAGAGCTTAATGTGATTTACACTGCAGAGGTATGGCGGAGGAGAGCAGAGCTAAATCGAGGAGAGGAGAGAGCTGCTATCTGTGTGAGTGAGTTTCAAATGTGAGCAGGAATGAATCCATGAAGGAATTTAAATTGAAAGTGATCTTTTCTGCGAGTCCTGCAAAGACGGAACGGTCACACAGAGGAGAGGGACCCAAATGTGAACTGGGATGACGTGAACAGTTATGGCCTCTGTTTCATAATCCCTGAAGTCAATCCCATAATTTGCAGCGGTGATTCCTCTCTGCATAATCTGTAAAATAAGCAGTGGTGTAGTGTGACTAATCCGGTAAATTTCCTCATTAGTAGTAGAGCTCAGCACCAGTTCGACCAGTTTAAGAGCACATTATGATATAAATAGTAAGAACCAACCAATCAGAAGCCATGATGCTGGCCTTGTTTTAAGAGTAACTTCATACTCAGACCAGATAATTTGTTTTTGCATTTTTGGCAGCTAGCTGGTATTCACCCAAAATACCCCTCAGGATTTGTAATGATGTATGGGGTTTACCATGTTTCTATTTCTGCTCTGCCCTTCTGCAAGCTCTCCTTATTTCCATAAAATGACTCTTATTTAGCCATGATGAGGTCTGAGACTTATGCTCTCTTGTTTTGAATGGTGCAACAGTGTCAAGGGTGGCTGAAACAGCAGAACTGAGTGATGAAACAAGTTCCTCTGTACTGATATGGGATGCTGCAGCCTTGACACTGGTGCTAGTGGGTCCCTCTCTAAGGATTTCTGTAAACCTAGCAGGAGTGGAGGGGTTTAAAATTCTGGTGCAGAGGGGAGCAGTGCAGACAGGAGAAAAATATGGTAGTTCTAGGTCAAATGTGGTTGCTTTGTGATCAGAAAGGAGAAAGTCTTCAATGACAGGGGTGAAGAGAGGACTAAATCTAATCCGTTTACATACTGTTGGAGACCAAAGGATTCAAGTAAATTGAGAATGCAGGATCTTGTAAATTTTGAGATAATTAAGAAAGTAGATCAGAGTATTCTGTGATAAATCATTATTAGGTTTTGGGGGTCTGTGTATGAGAATGCAAAGGGCTGGAGAGGAAGAATTTATTACAAAAGATAATGGTTTAATAGTAGAGAATGGGCCAATAGAAAAACTGGTACACTTAAAGGCATTATTATGAATTAAAGCAACCCCACCATCTCTTGAATGTAGCTGGGGTTGGTGAAAATGGGAGCAGCAATGAGAGGGGAGCCGTCAGCTGGTGTAAGCCATGACTCAGTGACAAATAAACAGAGCTGCGATTGTGATCAGCAAACAAATGATTTGTTTGTCAAGGATCTAACATTCAGTCAGTGGATTCGTGGAGTGCTTGGCAGAGTGGTTCTAGGCCTTATGATGGTCTGAATGGGAAAGACTCCCGGTAAGGGTGCTGTTAACAGTTTGGCCAACAGGGGGAAGGACAGCGCTCTGAGGAGCCACTGTAGGTAGAGAAACAGGTCTAGTAGCCTTCAATGCAATGTGCAATAATGGGTGGTGCTCAGCAAGTGTTTGGTACCGCCCACTCTTGAGCCTTGGACACTGCCCTCTTTCAAGCCGTCATCCAATCAGACGTTTGGTATATATCATAACATCATCATCACCCATTGATCAGAGTCATCATGTCCACTTTCAAGAAACAGCAAGTAAATAGTACCGTATGAAATTAATCCTGAATAGAAATTAGTTTTTTAAAGAAAACATTTGGATATAGGTTTTTATTCAATATATGAATATATGGATATAATTCATGTCTTTTAGTTGCCATCATGTACAAATATAGCATTCACGTGTTTCATGCTCGAACATGCATTTTCTTTGTTTCGTACTCCAACAGCTGGAGATGAGGCAGCGGTAGCACATCCAAGGCACACCGTGCAGACTCCAACCGGTTGCAGACAGAATCTGTGGTTGCGTGGGTAATCCCAGGCAGGTCTTACCAGCTGCATCTGGATCAGCCGGGGCCATGTCCTGCAGTGCTGTGTAATGATTTGTGAAGATAAGGGGGTCTGGGAGACCTGGACAGGTTACCCCTGCCTTTTTGTCCCGTGAATAGTTTCCATGTTCTTGGTGTGAGGTGATTTCTGTGGCTACTGTCCTTTTAGAGTCCATGGTTGGCTCAAACCTTGTATGACTTGTGTAAAAATAGAACAGATTCACTGACGGTGGTCATGTTATCCCAGAATGGATAATTCATTGAGCAGGGAGCTTTACTACACTCCCAGAGGATCCAAATGTCTGATTTCTCAGGTACTTGTATCAATCAAAAGACTTAAAGGCATCAAATATCCAAGGAACACTAGAAAAAAAACTGTCCCAAAAGAGGGTTAAAAGTCTACAGGCAGTATCTCTGGCAGGGAGAAGCATGCAACATGCATTAGAAGTAGGAGATCCAGCTGATAGTTGGTGAAGAGAATCTGTTAGTGTGTGGAGAGCGGTGTTCATCCTCTTATTCTTAAACACATAGTAAAGAAACAAAATGGTAGAATCTGTGATCATTTGGTGCCATGAATGGAGTTTCTTCACCTTGCAAAGCAGATGGATTCGACCATTTCCGTGTTTCTCACTGGCGAATCCATCTTGCAAAACTCCCAGCCGAACCCTTTGGGCACGTTAGAAAGTGGGAGGACTAATCAGAGGGGCAGTACTTTCAGGCACTGCAGAGTCATGACCTAAGCAAGCAGCAACAAGAGGCTGGTGCAATTATGAAGAGATTAGCATGAATACTGCTATGGCATCAGTTTTATCAGATTGTGATGACGTTTGTTAAAAGAAGAACAAACAACAGCATTGACAAAAGTAGTGTACTGACATGTCTACAGTCGCCATGGGTCACATTATGCAGTTAACGTTAATCCAATCACCCTCCAAGTTTTTTTCAAAGGCTCTGCCCTTTCCCAAACGTTGTCTATTGTAGGTGTTCCAGATGGATGTGTGAAATAAAATCCAACTGGCTGTCAGGTTAACCTTAACCCTAACTACAAGTGTAATCCAATCCACCGTTGTGATAGTGGTTGTCTGCAGCCAGACTCTCTTGATAGCCACCGCCCCCTACAGGTAAAAACTGTCTGATCTTGTGCCCATTCTGCTTATTCTGCTTTAAATAACTGAGGTATTATTTTTGGTCTATATCACTCAACGTAGCCCTGGCATTGTGTGGCACACTGACAACAGGTTATTAAGGGAGGTATCCACTCTACTTATTTTACTTATCTTACTTAACACAGACTTTAGACCAGGTTTTAGGTTATTTAAGGTGCCATTGTTTTCTGCAACTCAATATAGAAATGCACCAGCTTTTTACCGTATTACTGCTTTTAAAACAAACAGAGTGGGTCCTGACTGAGTTCAAGTAAAACAGACTCCTGCATCAGGTGAAAAATAGGGAAGAAACCTGCACTTCATACCAAGACACTTCCAAAAAGTGTTCATGTGGACAGCTATTTCTAATTTTAGTCTCAGTCTTAGTCTTTGGGTTAAATGCATTTTAGTTTTAGTCACATTTTAATCATTTCTACCCTTTATAGTTTTAGTAATTTGACCAAAACTCAAAAACATTTTAGTCTAGTTTTAGTCCATAAAAGTCCTCACATTTTAGTCTTTACTTGTAGTCCAAGCATTTATTCTTTTGCCTAAATCTAGGACCAAATCATGGTAGTGTGTTCTATACACTCTGCCAGACCTAGGGTCCCTGCTTTCTACAGCTGAGAGGCAGAATAGATACATAGAATAGATGCATTGTTTTTGACAGATTTACCACCAGTAGAGAGATATCATGGATTTTGAATGTCGGACAACACCTACATTACATTTTAGTCTAGTTTTAGTCAAAACTAAACTTACTTTAAGTCTGTTTTAGTCTTTAGTCTTAGTCTAGTCATTCTTGTTAAAAAAGTGCTGTGGATGAATAGTTAACGAATAGTTAACTCTGTACTTCCTCATACAGTCACACATTAACACACAAAATGATCACCAGTCTGAGACTCCAGGTACAGAAACAGAGGCGACCTTCAGCTGTCCGCTGGCTGCTTCCCCTCCACGCCACTCCTAATCCGCCCTTAATTAACCACAATCAGCTCGTTAGCTAAACAATCCATCAAACAGCCAATAGGGTTTAAGAGAGCATGCAGAAGGAGACTCTGTTTAATGGAGATTAGACTTCTACTCAAGTATCATGTCTGGAGGGTTTATTTAGAGCCCAGCAGCAGGTTTTCCAGAGTGGACTGTGATTTTATGTCACAGGTGAATAGACCCTTTAAACAGAAGATCAAACACCTTTATAATCAGACCTTTATGTGTCTGCTCTCTTCACTGTGAAGCATTATTTTAAAGGTACTTCTGCTTTACTTAAAACTTGTAGCAGCTGCATTTCAGAGGATGATGAGTTTTACTGCACTGTATCAGTCTGAAAGCTGGAGTTAGTTTAAACATAAAGTTTCATCTGTTTATCACCCTTTTTTAGGACCTGGCCTGACATTCTCCTTGAGGATTTTCTGATAGAGAGAAGAATTCATGGCTCCATCATTATGGCAAGAGGTCCAGGCCCAGAAGCAGGCTTAAACAATCCCACTACCATATTTGACTGTTGGTTTGATATTGTTTTGGCTGTACTAATTTTACTTCAGATCCAACAGGATGCCAACTTCCAAAAGTTTAACTTTTGTCTCGTCGACCACTGAATATTTCCCCAAAATCTTGACGATCATCAATATGTTTTTCTTCTTCTTCTTTTGTTAAATGTGAGACAAACCTTTTTTTGTCAGCAGTGGTTTGGCCTTGGAACTCTCTGATGAATACCCCATTGGGCCAGCTACTTTCTTGTTGTTGAATCATCGACACCAAAATCAACCAAGTCAAGTGATGCCTGCAGGTCTTTAGATGTTGTTCTGGATTCTTCTGTGACCTCCTGGACGAATCATCCATGCACTATTGGACCTCGGCCATTCCTGGGAAGGTTCAACACTGTTCCAAGTTTTCCCCCTTTGTGGATAATGGTGCTTACCTTGGTTGGCTGGAGTCCCAAAGCCTTAGTAATGGCTTTGTAACCCTGTCCAGACTGGCAGACATCAGTGACTTTGTTTCTCACCCATTCTTGAGTTTCTTTAGATAGCGCCATGATGTGTTGCTTTTTCAGATCTTTTAGCCTACTTCACTTTTCAGACAGGTTCTATTGAAGGGATTTCTTGACTGTACAGGTCCTGCAGTAATCAGGACTGGGTGTAGCTAATCACAGTAAATTCATGATTTCAAATGGCATTTTGTATTTATTCAGGTTATCTTTGTCCAATAATATTTTTAAGACCTGTATCATTTAAGTGTGATGAATGTGGAAAAACAGAAATCATGAAGGGGGCACACACTTTTCCACCGTACGTTTGTCACCCTGTCCCACAGCTTTTACAGGACCCAGATATGAGGTGAATATCTCAAGTCGCTCTTGCAGACACCTAATCCCACCTTTCAACCAAGCTTAAGTAAATTAAAATTAAGGTCACAATCTCCCTGTGGCGCACTGAAAAGATTTGTCTTTGGACCAATCAGAGGGTCACTAAAGGGTCAGTCACTGCCATTATGTTGATGGTGTGCATTTTGCTTCACAAACTGAAAAAGCCTCAACAGAAAGTAACTTTTTCTACCAAATGTAAAACACGAGTTTGCATGTGTCCCAGTTTGTCAGAGCTGAAAGTACAAAGTCTGCTTATTCATCCTTCAACATCCACACCCGTACATTTCCACTTCTTCTTTTGTGTCACTCTTCTTCCTCTCTCCTGCTGTGTCTCCTCCACCTGAACCTTCCTGCTGTGGAAAAAGGAATTTCTCTCACCTTTCGTGCTTTGCATGTTCAGAATTGCTGCTCATTTCACAACATTTCATGGGACAAATCAGCAGCGGGGGGTCACAGTTATCACAAAGCTTGTTTCATTTAGATTTCACAAAGGAAGAGTGGAAAAGTTGAGGAGCTGCTGAACTTTTAGAGTCCTGGTTATGTTGCTCAGCTGCATGTTTGCATGATAAGGCAACAACCTAGCTGCTGAGAGACCATGATTACAACTTTTATGTGACCTGATACACCACATAGACGGTTTTATACTTTCAATGCATGGGATATATTTCACATCTGTCTTTGCAACAGCCCAAAATCTGTGTTGGGGAAGAGCAGAAGCAAAAAATAAGAACTATGATAATAAATTAAGAATAAAAACTAAGAGGATGATTGGATGAAAGCTCTACATGTCACATTCATTACCAGCCAATCAGGGTGCGAAACCCCAGAGAGTTAGCTACACAACTTGAGCTTGACAGGCAGCCATCATCTTTGTTTACTATCAGTGGAGCCAGTTGGTAAATTAGATTCTTTCCAAAGCCACTCAGAAATACAGAAAAATATTTTTACATCGGGAAAAGCTTTCGTTATCACTCTTTACGCTTCTTCTAGAACCCTAGTTACAAAAAAGTTGGGATGCAGTGTAAATGTAAATAAAAAAGAATGCAATGATTTTCAAGTTTCTTAAACTCATATTTTACAAATTGAACATAAACAACATATCACATGTAGAAAGTTTACCATTTCATGAAAATATTAGCTAATTTTAAATTTGATGACAGTAACACATCTCAAAAAGAAGGGACAGAACAACAAAAGGCTGGAAAAGTAAGTGGTACCAATGAAAAACAACTGGAGGAGAACTTTGCAAATAATTAGGGTAATTGGAAACAGGTCAGTAACACGACTGGGTATGAAAGGAGCATTTAGAGAGGTAGAGTCTCTCAGACATCAAGATGGACAGAGGTTCACCCACCGTGAAAAAAAAAAAAAAAAAACAGTACGAAATTGTGGAACAATTATAGAAAATTGTTCCTGAAGACTTTGAATGTCCCACCAACTGGTTTTCATAACATCATTAAAAGATTCAGAGAATCTGGAGGAATCTGTGCACAACGGACATGGCTGAAGGTCAGTATTGGATGCGTGTGATCTTGGGGCCCTCAGCTGGCATTTCATTGAAAACAGGCATGATAGTGTACTGGAAATCACTGCATGGGCTTAGGAACACAAAAAGAAATCAGAAATCATCGTTTGACTACTCACCGTGCCATTAACAAATGCATTTCACATCCCCGGTTAACTTAGATAAGTCCTAACGTTTTTCGCTCATGTTTCCCAGTTTTGTCATTTCCTGTTTTATTTTGTTATACTTGCATTAGTCTCTTGTTTCAGGTCCTGCTTCCTCCCCCTCCCTGCATGTGTGTGGTTTTCCCACCTTCACTGATTTTCTGATTCCCATCACCTGGTGATCATTGTCTGGGATTTGCTGCTCTTGCTCTGCTCCTTGTGTATATATACCCCTCACTCCCTTCCTTCTATGCAAGATTGACTTGTGAACCCTTGGGAACATTGCTTTCAAGTCTTATTATTCCTAGTGTGTTTCCCCATGTTTTCACCCAGTTTAGCATTTGATTACTGTGTTTGCCTGCTGATTTTGTACCTCTGCCTGGATCCTGATTGACCTCCTGTTAACTGAACTTGGACTTATTAAACAGGTTTTGACTTTTTCCCTGTCTTCTGTGAATTTGCTTTTGGGTCCTTTGCTCTGGCAGTGGTTTTCATGCGAGTGAAAGTTAACCTGTAACGCTATCTGGAAAACCTTCAACACTGAGTGTCTTGGAAGGGCAGAGGATCTGAAAGAAACTCGGAGTGTGATTGGATGAACGTTCTGTCTGTCACATCTTTGCAGGCCAATCAGAGCAACAAAACACGTGACATAGTATGGAGCTATTATTGTTGCAAAAGTATTTGCAAATGCGTACAAAGATCTGCACACAAATCCACAAATGCGTGCACAAATCCACAAATGCGTGTACAGATCTGCAAATATGCAGACCAATTTGTAATTGTGGACTTAGTTCATTTTGGTTCAGAATCTGCCTCTCAATTGTCTGTCATACACACGTGACTTGGCACGTACTGAGATCTGTAAGCGTGAAGCGCTGGGTCTGTTGCCCTCAGCGCAGGCTTGCAGGCAAGGCTCCCTTTCTCATCACATTGGAATCACACAGGAGGCAGCAGTTAAGACTTAGTAACGGCTCTATATAACGTCAGTGTGGAAGGAGAAATGTTATCGGATTATACTGTTATTGTTATTATGAAATATTCATTTCAGTCCATTACAGTTCACACTACACAGTCATTTTAATATTTTGATTATTTGCTCTGACATCACGCCGATAGCTCCGTCAGCTGCCCATAAAATAGAAAATTGCTCTGCAGTCCCGTGAGCAAAAATATCCCAACATAAAAATGTAAAGCTAAAGTTCTGCTGTGGCCACCAGAAAAACTCTGAAATTAGAGACCTCAGAGTCACCTGGCTCTGCCCACTGTGGTGCTGCTGATCCTGCACCTGCACCTGCAGCACAAACAGCGCCAGCGTGATGACTCTTCGTCCACGGCTGAAGACTCCCTCTACTTCTCATCTACTCCTGCCCGCGTCTATTTCCGTGCCTGAGTGATTAAATTCATGATCGGTGTATAAAAGTCACCAGCAAAAAAACAAACAGGTAATAAGAAATAAATGTATAGAATTTATATTGTAATATATTATATAGCAAAATTTGAACCAACAACTACATGAATGAAACTCTGTGATATTGCCACTCAGCCACTGAAAGCATCCAGTATTCATCCAGCTGATCACGCCCTTCAACCTTACAGATCTCAGTAAATGTTTATGGATCTGAGTACAAATTGTGCGCGGTACAAGTGTTGCAAAAGTCACGTGTGTACAATTGGCAACAGTCAATTGAGAGGCAGATTCTGAACCAAAATGAACTAAGTCCACAATTACAAATTGGTCTGCATATTTGCAGCTTAGTGCACACACTTGTGGATCTTTGTACAAATTTGCAAAACTTTGCACACACGTGCAAATCTTTACACGGATTTGCAGATCTGTACACACATTTGTGGATTTGTGCACGCATTTGTGGGTTTGTGTGCAGATCTTTGTACACATTTGCAAATACTTTTGCAACAATAATAGTTCCATACATAGCCGATATCGAGGTGCATGTGCACGGCTACCAAAGAATAACGCAAACCATTGCAACTGCAGATATGTCAGTACACGACTTTTGTCGGTCTTGAAAAGAAAACAACTCACTGCTGTTCTTTGTTCTTCTTTTAACAAGAAATATCGTCAAGTTCTGATAAAACTGGTGCTTTAGCAGCATTCACGCTAAGATCTTCCGCCATAATTGCACCGGCCTCTTGTTGCTGCTTGCTTACGTCACGACTTCGCCGCGCCTGAGAGTACCGGCCCTCTTCGCTGATTGGTCCTCTTACTTTCCAACCGGGCCCAAACGGTTCAGATGGGGGCTTTGCAAGATGGATTTGCCAGCGAAAAACAAGGAAACGGGCGTTTCTGTCTGCTTTGCAAGGTTAAGTGAAAGCTGTATCATACAAAGAAGAAGCCATATGTGAACACAGTCCAGACACATTGCCCTCTTCTCTGAGCCAAAACTCATTTTAAATGGACTGAGGCAAAATGGAAAACTGTTCTGTGGTCAGATTAATCCAAGTTCTATCTGAAAAAATCTTGACGGCATGTCCTGCAGACTGTAGACCATCCAGCTTGTTATCAGTGCACAATTCTAAAGCCCGCATCTCTGATGGTATGGGGTTACATTAGTGCTTATTGCGTGTGCAGCTTACAAATCTGGAAAGTCACTATCACTGAAATGTAAATACAGCAACATATGCTCCCATCCAGACAGCGTCTCTTTCAGGAAAAATCTTGAATATTTGAGCCAGACACTGCTAAACCACATACCACATCCATCACAACACCAACAGCATGGCTTCACAGTAGAAGAGTCTGGATGCTGAACTGGCCCAGATCTTTCAGAGGGGATGCTACACAACAAAAAATGCTACAAAATGTCCTGACTTTTTTAGATTTGTTGCTGCCATCAATTTTAAAATGAGCTAATATTTTTCGGGAAATCGTAGAATGTCTCACTTTAAACATCTGATATGTTGTTTATGTTCTATTGTGAATAAAATATGGTTTTAGGAGATTTGCAAAGCATTGCATTATTTTTTTTATTCACATTAGCTACACCAGAGCTGATCTCTTCACCAGTCACCATTGTTTACAGGCTGGCAGGAAAGCAAACCTTGCTTATATCTATCACCTCTTTCTCCTTAAATGATGCTGATTGGTCAGGTCATTCTCTGACTAGGCTTCAGCTTGAAGCTTTGCAAGATCTGTTGATGACAGACAATGAAACTGGACAATCCACTGGATTTGCAAGGTTGAATTTTGTCTACATGAATAGGTATTTGGAAGGTATCTCCACAGTTTATAGCTGGAGCCAAATGCTGGTGTTTTAGCCCCATGAGCAAGCACCAGCTTCAGACTCATTCAGAAGAAATGCCACAGGTGAGGGCTCCACCAATCACTGAAAAATTGCAGGCGATAATGCTCTGTCTTTCTTTCTCATCCTGTCCTGCCAAAACAGCCTGGACGGAGAATCAGGCAGCGATTAGTCTCCCCTGAGCCGCACATGAAGGACGATGCAATGGGCCTGTTCTCATTAAGTCTCCATTAGCCGTAGTGTAATGGATTTTTAATGAAGGAGAGAGACACAAACACAAAGGCGAGCTCGACTCGACCCCGACATCAGCAGGGAGTCACGCCACTCATCGCCCAGAATCCTCCTCTTCTGCTGCTGTCACACAAAGATGGAAATATGTCTGCAGGTTAAAGTTTTACATTTAATGGTTTTGCTTTAACTCTTTTTTTTTTTTTTTTTTTTTTCTTTACCTTGAAAGAAATGCAACATAAATCCCCCAGAATGTGAGCTATTTTTTTCTTGAATCTCTACAGTTGAATAGTTTAGTTTCCTTGCTTCCACCGACACACACATTGTTTTAACTGTTGATTGGACAACTCTGATGAATCTCTGGAGATCTCAAGCAGGAACAATGATTCCTCCTTTACTGGGAGTCTTAGTCATCCTCCTACTGCATCGACTCCAGTCACGAATCCTACAAACGTTAATAAAATCCCTTCATTTCCTAAAATTGCTGCATCCTGTTGAGCCTGTGTAGAAATTCATTAAAGCTGCAGCAATCACAAAGAGGAATTTAATCAGTTAAACAGACTCACAGATGAGAATTGTCAGTGTTTGGTCTAAAATCCCAAAATGTCACAGACACAAATTTACATAATTTTTCATACTTGCGTGCCACTTTTAAAAGCTAACAGTAAAATTTGGAATTATTCTGCCTGAATAACAAATCATGTCTGATGGTCTACTCACAAAAAGTTAAAACATGCAAAATCTTAAAAGCAAAACACCCCACTCTCTAATTTAAAAATCCTGAAGCTGAATATGCAAAACATGTTATTTCAAGTTAGAACTGCTGGACACAAAATGTCCCTGGATATAAAGTCTGTCCTTGGTTATTCTGACCTAGAGGGTCAGGTTTTTACTACATATTTAATGCAGCAGTGAGAAATGAGCAAAAGATGCCATGAGCAATCAGTTAATTGGGTTTAAAATGTTAATAGCTTTCTTGCATTTGTAATGGTATTTACTCACAATTAACCACATGAAAATAATGCTAAATAAGGAAAAAAACATACATAAGTTAAGTCAAATTTATTTACATAGCCCATTTAAAATATAGTATCGTGCATTATTAAATAATGTAATGGCAGATCTTAATTGGTGTGATGTGCTGTTTGGAGTCACTAATGTAAAAGCTTGACTGTTCCAGGTTTTGAATCAAGTCTACATGACTATTAGAGTTTCTACATCTTTTCTAAGGTCAAATTCAAAAGGTTTTCAAGTTTTAATCAGTATTCTTGGCTACCATTACACCATGAGGACAAAAGAACACTCCAAGAAACTCAGAGAAAAAGTTATTGAAAAGTAGAAGTCAAAGGATGGATACAGAAAATATTTCCAAGGCACTGAACATCCTCCATAGTTCAGTTAAATCCATTATGGAGAAATGGAATATGGCAGATGTTAGGCCTGGATCAGGCCATCCTCAAGTGTGCCAGAAGGTGACTAGTGAGAGAGGCCACCACAAGATAGACAGTTTAACAAATCTACTGCATGCATATATTTCACATTCATCTGGGAAAGCTCCCATAGAAAGCATTTGGGAATGGCAGGACTTTTAAAAAAATTCTCGAAAGGTGATTGATCACTCTGTCTGTCACATTCGTAAAGGGCCAATCAGAGCGACAAGACAAAGTAAGATCCTACTCATGCACTTCCTTTGACCAGACAGGCTACCGGTAACCTTGCAAAGCAGATGGATACGTCTGTTTCCATGTTTCTCACTTGTGAATCCATCTTGCAAAGTTCCCATCTAAACAGTCTGGGCCCGTTTGAAAGGGACAGGACCAATTAGTATCAAGGGGTAGTACTTTTGTGGGTGGAGACATAAGCAAGCAGCAACAAGAGGCCGGTGTACTTATGGTGGAAGACAATAGCGTGAAAGCTGCTAAAGTGTCAGTTTTATCAGAACTTGACGACATTTCTTCATTAAAGGAAAAACACAGAACAGCAGTGAGTTGTTTTCTTTTCAAAAACGACAAAGTTGTGTACTGACATCTTGTCAGGTTACTGACTTGTGCCAAAACAAAGGCAAAATAATTTGACTCAGTGCTGTCAAAGGATGCCTGATGTAAAGTGCCATATGATCCACATATAATTCAAGAAAAACCTGAAGAAGAAATTATTGAAGACGGCACAGTCACCTTAGGTTGTGCTTCATTTCATCGTACATGTCACTGAATGTCATCTTTTGCTGTCATTATCATTGTTATTCAAACCCATCTCCAAACCACCACCTCATCATAACACTCTCAATTATTGGTTCCAATGAACAGCTTTTTAAAACTCACTTTGTTTGATTTAAAGCAGTGAAGACATCCTGCTTAATTGCAGCCTCCAAAAGGTCACTTTTAATTAATGTTTTCACTCCATAATGAGAGTGTGATTGTCAAAGAGTTTCACCTTGCATATTAAACAAGAAATACCATCTCTCTGTGCAAGGTGTTTGTTTCATCTCCAGCACCCTGAACCCATCAGACACCTGCAGTGAGCACGGCTCATAAAAGACCCAAATCAATCATAATTACCTCCAAGAGAGAGACATTTACAGTAGCTTAGACCCTAGCTTGTTCTCTAAATGAATGGAAAATTAATGGGAATGCAAGGTCAATCACTCGTCTGCTCTGGTATCTTTCAGCTCTGCAGGCAG
This sequence comes from Cheilinus undulatus, assembly GCF_018320785.1. Lineage (NCBI taxonomy): Eukaryota > Metazoa > Chordata > Actinopteri > Labriformes > Labridae > Cheilinus > Cheilinus undulatus. Next base: position 7,304,127 of record NC_054865.1, read on the forward strand.
CACTCAGGCTCATCAAACTGAATTAAAGTCTTTAACATCAATGCATGTAAAGATAAAAGCTTGAACTAGTACACAGCAGTGTCTCACCTTGACACTGATCAGCTTTGAAAACCTCTCTTCAACAATACGAATATGAACGTCCCTTACATCTTCACAAGTCTGGCCTTTCATGATTGAATATCTTGTAAGAAAAAATATGTGAACATAACAGGAGGTCTGCAGGGATCAAAAACATCAGCATCTGATTATCCTAACAGTAATTAACAATTAGCAGTGTATGTTCCCCACAAGACCCCTGATGGAAATTAGAATCACTCCTCAGAACCAGGTGAGGATTGTACATTAGGAGCATAGGGCCATTTTCCCATTGTGAGGGTGTAATTGTGCTGCTCTATCTGTCAATGTGAACAGCATGAATGCAAAAAAATCCAAACCTATCTGGCCCTGTGTGAAAAAGTAACTGCCCCCCTTGTTAAATCGTGACTTAACTGTAATAAACCACAGCTTTTGGAAAGCTGCAGGTAGATCCCAGACTTCCTGTCTGACAGGAAGCAGCAAGTATAGCTGGGGAAACATGTCTCTGAAGGAAGCAGAACTATCAGCATCAACTCACCCCAAGGCTGCATTCTTTCTCCTCTGCTCTTCTACCTGTACACCAACAGCTGCACCTCCAGTCACCAGTCCATCAAGTTCCCTAAATTTACAGACAATACAACAACCCCAATCGGACTCATCTGTAGCGGGGACGAGTCCGCCTACAGGTGAGAGGTAGAATCTCTAAACACTTTTTAGCATTGATAGTTCCTTTCCAGATGTGCAAGCTGCCCACTCCATAGGCACTAGTGCCACACCATACCATCTCTTAAGTCAACAGAGCACAGTGTCCATGGTTTCCAAAAAGAATCTCAAATTTCGATTCATCTGAGCACAGAACAGTTTTCCATCTCACCTCAGTCCATTTTAAATGAGCTTTGACCCAGAAAATACATGCCGTCCAGGATCGTGTTCACATATGGCTTCCTCTTTGTATGATACAGCTTAAACTTGTGTGTGTGGATGGCACGGCCAACTGTGTTGACAGACAATAATTTCTGGAAGTGTTCCCTAGCCCAGTACAAAAACATGACTGTTTTTGATGCAGTGATTCCTGAGTCCGTTATTGACCTTCAGCCTTGCCCCTTGCACACAGAGATTTCTCCAGATTCTCTGAAGATATTATGAACTATTGTTGCAAGAGAAAGTATGTGAACCCTTTGGGATTTCTTGGATTTCTGCATAAATTGGTCATAAAATGTGTTCTGATCTTCATCTAAGTCACAAAAATAGACAAACACAGTCTGCTTAAACTAATCCCGCAGGAAAAATGATATGTTTTCATGTTTTCATTGAACAAAACATGTAAACATTCACAGTGCAGGGTGTAAAAAGTATGTGAACCTTTGGATTTAATAACTGGTTGACCCTCCTTTGGCGGCAATAACCGCGACCAAACGTTTCCTGTAGTTGCAGATCAGACCTGCACAACGGTCAGGAGGAATTTTGGACCATTCCTCTTTACAAAACTGTTTCAGTACAGCAATATTCTTGGGATGTCTGGTGATCACTCTCTTGAGGTCATGCCGCAGCATCTCAATCAAGTTGAGGTCAGGACTCTGACTGGGCCACTCCAGAAGGCGTATTTTCTTCTGTTGAAGCCATTCTGTTGTTGATTTACTTCTATGCTTTGGGTCATTTTCCTGTTGTATCACCCATCCTCTGTTGAGCTTCAGTTGGGGGACAGATGGTCCTAAGTTTTTCTGCAAAATGTCTTGATAAAATTGGGAATTCATTTTTCCGTCAATGACAGCAATCCGTCCAGGCCCTGAGGCAGCAAAGCAGCCCCAAACCATGATGGCCCCTCCACCATATTTTACAGTTGGGATGAGGTTTTGATGTTGGTGTGCTGTGCCTTTTTTTCTCCACACATAGCGTTGTGTGTTCCTTCCAAACAACTCAATTTTGGTTTCATCTGTCCACAGAATATTTTGCCAGTAGTGCTGTGGAACATCCAGGTGCTCTTTTGCAAACTCCAAACATGCGGCAATGTTTTTTTTTTTTGGACAGTAGTGGCTTCCTCTGTGGTGTCCTCCCATGAACTCCATTCTTGTTTAATGTTTTACTTATTGTAGATTTGTCAACATAAATGTTAGCATGTGCTAGAGATTTCTGTAAGTCTTTAGCTGACACTCTAGGATTTTTCTTCACCTCACTGAGCATTCTAGACTGTGCTCTCACAGTCATCTTTACAGACTCTCCCTGTCTAGGGAGAGTAGCAACAGTGCTGAACTTTCTCCGTTTGTGGACAGTCTGTCTTACCGTGGACACATGAACATCAAGGCTTTTAGAGATACTTTTGTAACCCTTTCCAGCTTCATGCAAGACAACAATTCTTGATCTGAGGTCTTCTGAGAGCTCTTTTGTGCGAGGCATGGTTCACATCAGGCAATGCTTCTTGAGAACAGCAAACTCAAAACTGGTGTGTGTCTTTTTATAGGGCAGGGCAGCTTTAACCAACACATCCAATCTCATCACATTTATTGGACTCCAGGTTGGCTGACTCCTGGCTCCAATTAGCTCTTGGAGAAGTCATTAGCCTAGGGGATCACATACTTTTTTACACCCTGCACTGTGAATGTTTACATGTTTTGTTCAATAAAAACATGAAAACATATCATTTTTCGTGCGGTATTAGTTTAAGCAGACTGTGTTTGTCTATTTTTGTGACTTAGATGAAGATCAGAACACATTTTATGACCAATTTATGCAGAAATCCAAGAAATCCCAAAGGGTTCGCATACTTTCTCTTGCAACTGTATATCCCACATGGTGGGTTATTTGAAGTTGAAGCAGTTTTGAGGAACATTTTTCTGATATCATTCCACAATCTTAGCCAGGTCTTCTTAGCAGATTGCTGAACCTCTACCCATCTTGACTTATGAGAGACTCTGCCTCATTAAAGTGCTCCCTTTTTACCCAGTCATGCTGCTGGCCTGTTGCCAATCAACCTAATAAGTTGAGGAATTCTTCTTCAGCTGTTTATCATTAGTACCGCTTACTTTTCCAGCCTTTTGATGCCCTGTCCCTACTTTTTTTGGGATGTGTTGCCGTCATCAAATTCAAAATGAGCTTAATATATTTGTACGAAATGAAATGTCTCAGTTTCAACATCTGATATGTATCTGATTTGCAAATCATTGCATTCTGTTTATATTTCCATTTTTCACATCGCCCCAACATTTTTGGAATTGGGGTTGTATAAAGTTTCCAGGACATATTTTGCAGCTGGGCCAAGTTTTGATTGAACAGAGAGACACACAGCAGGATGTTAATTTGATTGTACCCCCGGTTATTGGATTTATTTCAGCTGTTAAAACTCATTTAACTGTTGTGTGATGTTTGTTGCATAAAGTACAGTTCCTGCAGTTTCTGCTGAAAAAATCACCTATTTCCAAACAGCACATGCGGTCATGACCATCAAACAGCCTTCAAAATGTTGGGATCATTATATTTACAGATGGAAACATCCACAGCTTAGGTCAAAGTTATTGTTAGAGGAACCTTTTGAAGTGAAAGGTCATCCGACAGTAACTTGTTTCTCAGATGAAAGGCCTCAGATAATTGGAGCAGGGCTCACAGACAAGCCGGAACAAATGCACCTGAAACACGAAGGACAGAGCGCAAAATGGAAATAGAAGTCAAAGAACGGTCAGAGTCAAAGAGAGAGACAGACAGAGCAAGAGAAGGGAGGAAATATGAGATCAAAAGAAGACCAAATCTGGGCTGTAATGCAGTCACAATTACCAGTAATGTATTTATTTGTCTCTGTTTGACCTGCTGGGTGGTTGGAGAAGAGAGCTTGTGCGAGAGTATGGCTTCTTTTTTCTGTCTCTTTATGTCTCTCTTTGTGGGGACATTGAAGACTCAAAGGTGCTGCTGCAGCCTTCTCCCAGGAGGTCTCACAAACTTTGTAAAGATTGAAGTGTTTTTTATTGCACTGCTGCACAGCTGCTGCTGACTGCTATTAAATGTGTATGAGGCAAATGCTGTGTTTAAACTGCAGCCTTAAAGGACTGCTTTAAGGGTTCAAAAATTACTTCTTTGCAGCATCTTCTGTAATAGTGGTGTTAGTAGTTCAGTTACATTTTCAGAAGCTTTATGGTTGCATCGTTGTTTTCTGAATTAAATAGTGTTGACAATGTTTACTAGTTTTTCAAATCAAGTAGTGTCATGGCATCCAAGCAAGCTACATGCTTCCTACAACAAAGAGGAGCAGTGAAGCTCTAACATTCATATAAGGAAGCAAGCACACTGCAAAACCTGCATGTACATACCACTGTGGATTAGCAGGGACTGCACATCCGTGCAGGCAACATAGGCACTAAGGGGCCATCTACACGGAGACGAGTTTAGGAGTATTTGCAAAAGTTTAATCTATCGGCATTTGATCCACACAGAACCAGCATTCTGGGAGCCTGAAAACAGTACTTTTTGAAACTGGGTCCAAGAATAAACAAATCTGTATACATCAACCAACTACAACCAAACGAAAAACGAAACTATTACGTCATAGCCCCCTTAACCTGCATGTGCAAGCCCAGCCTTCAGCAACAATTATGGCAAATTACATGATTGTGTTCATGTCTCCTGCTCCTTAACCACCAGTATGAGCAACAAATAATCATGGAGAACAGCCTGCACCACATGTTATTAAATCCTTTGTGGAGGCCAACCAGAAGGGCATCCAAGAGAATGTTTTAGGTAAGAGAATAGTTTTGATGCACTTTCTTCACAATCTTCCTCTCTGTTTTTGATGCATATCTGTAGCTGCATTACAGCCCCACTAACACACTTGGCAGTTATACTACAGGTCGATTTGAATGGTTTTGTGCTTACATAGACACTTCCTGATACGGTGCTGTGTTTATGGAAAACTTTTTCAAAATTAAACAGAAACAGATTGTTTTTGTGTCCTTGTGGACAAGGTCTAAAACATCCCAAAACCACGACAAAACACAACTTAAAATGTGGACTTGGGGGCGCAGGTGGCCCAGTGGTTTAAGGCATGCCCCGTGCCCCAGTGGCACTTTCCTGCATGTCTCTCCCCACCTCTCTCATCCCTGTTTCTGATTCTGTCCCCTACCCTCCTCTATCATTTAAGGCACAAAAAGCCCAAAAATAACTCTTTTAAGAAATGTGGATTTGTCAGACCAAAGCACACTTTTCCACTACAGATCAGATCATCTCAAGATGTAGCAGATATGGCTTTCACTTTGCATGTTGGAGTCTTAACTTATATTTGTAGAAGCAGCGGTGTACTGTGTTAACTGACAGTCATCTCCTGAAGTGATTCTGAGCCTTTGTAATATCCATCATTAAAAAAGATGCTGAGTTTCACTGGAGTCTTGTCTGAAGGGTTGAAGATCACAGGAGTTCATTGCTGGTTTAAGGCCTTGCCCCTTATGTGCAGAGATTTCTCCAGATTCTCTGAATCTTGTGATGATTTCACGGACTGAAGACGATGAAATCTCTAAACTCCTTGCTCTTGCACATTGAGAAACATTGTTCACAACTGTTATATTACTTTCACTTCTCCCCTGAGTTCTCTGTAAGTTTTTCAAGTGAAATGGCACCTTCAAACATGCAGTAGTGTCCTCCAATTCATATCACTGCAAGATCAGGAAGAGGCTTTGATTAGTGCAATTTAAAGAATTTAATGCTTAAAATGTGGATTCTTAAAATGGTAATGCTGAAAGCAGAAGCTTTCATCATCAATGAGTACACCAACAAACATCATCATTGTTTGTTAGTGTACTCATTTCTAGTGTTTTACTCAAGACCACACTATCCGAGACCAAGACTCGCCCGAGACCAGAGTGCACTGAGACCAAGACAAGACCAAGATTTTTGGGGGTCCAGATTGAGTCAAGACTGATACCGAGACCAAACCAAGTACAAAATCTATGTAAAAAAAAATACATGACAAGGTTGAACAGTTAAAGAGCATTCTCTCTTTAGTTTTAGTTTTCTTTTAAATACATTTTACAGATAAAAACAAGGTGTCTGCAACTTTTTCAAAGCACAACATGCAAAAATCTCAAATCTTAACAAACTTGTTTAACTAACTTGTAAAAAAAAATCCTTGTATGTATTTAAAAGCCACTGACAAGTGTAGAACTCTTTTAAATATCTGAAAATGAGATGCTCATCTAGATTTGTCAGGTGAATGAGGCTTAAAGTAATTTTTCAGAGGTATTTCTGACTAGAAGTAAGATGGACTGTTGTCATTTGTTGTTTTAGCGAGTGCTTCTCCATATTATCACATTAATGAAGTCAAAGAATAGCAGATCAGTGCTGGTCTCGACGGGTCTTGATGGAAAATCCCAAGTCCAGCTGAGAAAAGACAGAGTAAAAATGATCTTAAGTCCGAAACAAGACCAAAACATTCAAAATGTAGTCTTGAGACCGGTATCAAGACCAAGACCGTTCTCGAGTACTATAACACTACTCATTTCAACCCCTAAAGTCCACATACTCCATCTGTGCTGCATTCTGGGAGGGCAGTGCCTTCTCAGACTGATGGCGAGCGACCTCACACACTGGAAGTGTGACCGGTTTAAGAAGAGACCATATAAGATTACTGGAGAACTACAGGTTTACACAAGAAGATGTAAATAACTGATTATTTTGCCTTTCTGGAGGTGATTTGTCATGGTTTTAGATATTACTCCATGACTTGTTTGTGTCTGCCATGGGTGAGTACATAGGAAGTTAAAAGGTTTTTGCTTACAACAAAGGATGTGTGGCTTCATGTAAAATTCAGTGGTTTACTAAACTTTACTCAAGTGAACTTTTCTCTGTCAGTAGTGCGACAGTAGCTCTGTCACCCACTGACCTACCTGTTACCTGTCACTTGTGTCACAGAATAAGATGTAATGTTAATAAATTGATGACTTACTACCTGAAATCTGTTTATTGTGTTGTTTTTAAATTGACCTGATGCTTTGTAAGTTATTCTGGTTTTTCGGATAAACCTGCTCCACATAAGTTGATCAAGTTTGGCAGCAGCCAGCGCTGAAAACTAAAGCTGGTGCCCAGTGGTGTAGTGCAGGGTATACCCAGGTATACAGGGTATAGCCACATTTTTCCCCCTCTATAGAGTATACCCCTCTACAGCACGAGTGTCAAACTCAAGGCCAAATCCAGCCTGTGGTACAGCTACGCCCAGCCCACATGATCATATCGTATTTCTATTAAAACTTGTCCAGCAGTGTAAGGTCTGCATTCATGCATTCATGATTCCCTTCAGTATAAAATTGTAAACTTAACCCTGATGACTCAAAATATTCTTAAGTCATAAAGCTTTGAAGTATAAAGAGCACAAATAATTAGAAAAAGTAAAAAATGTGGCAAATTGAATTGATTTCTGTTTTAATGTCATACTTTCAATTTTGTATCTCACAATTATGACTTAAGCATATGATTGGAACTTAAATATTTTGACCTTTTAATTCATGATTTTGAGTTTTCATTAAAATTTTGACCTTTAAGATTTACAGTTTATATTTTGACCTTTTTTAAACATATTATTTTAAATTTTCTGTCATGTTTTGACCTTTATAATTCCTAACTTTGACTTTTAAGCCCATATTTTGACCATTTAGACTCAGAAGTTAAAAGTTGAACTCATATTTTGACCTTTTTAACTCATGATGTTGACTTTTATTTTATCTTTTGACCTCTTACTCTCACGATTTCAGCTTTCTCTCTCATACAGTTGCCTTTAAAACAACATCCTGACTTTTAATTTTGTGTGTTGACCTTCTCAACAAATAAGTTTGACTTTTTATCTCAGGTTTTGAGCCTTTAAACTTATTATTTTGACTTCTTCTTTTATCTCAAAATCGTTTATCATCAGTGCAAAGTTTTTTTCCCCCTGTATTTTATTGCTGGTGAAAATAAGGATGACAGTTTATTGTTAAACATTGATCCTATTAGGCCCTCAGGTTCAACCTCAATTCAGAATCCGGCCCCTGCTGTGATTGAGTTTGACACCCCTGCGCTACAGTATACCTACATCTAGATCTCATTTCATACACATCATTTAGTATTATGCTGCCTTTTTCCCTTAAGATGGAGAAGGAAATGTCTTTACCTTGTGTCTATATTGGCCAGTCCTTGTATTTGTCATTGTTGGTTCATTGATGTAAACGTAGCTGATGGCACTACTTTCTCTCATTTTGCTTCCTTCATCATAATTTTGTAATAATTCCCTCTACTTGAGCTCAGGCTGCAGAAGTTTGGTGTCAGTGTGCAAAGACAGAAGGTCTGTTTTTAGGTGTACTATATAACCAAAGAGCAGTTTAACACAGGTCATTTATCCCTGCATGGGTTGCTAAAAATGTTGAGTGTAAATTGAGTGTATACCGAGGTCTGCAGGCACCACCTCGCCACAGCTGGTGCCTATCTGGACTGGAGTAGAGTGGCACTTCTGGGACACGCTGGAGATGGACCCGAGCAATTGCAGTGGAATTTCATCTCCACAGACGTGCAGCAGTAGTGCAGAAGTGTGTGTAAGTGTGACCAGCAGTGCAAAAAGTCAGGGCATTTTAAAGCTCAAAATTCTGATTTTGTTAGTTATTCTGATTTTCACTGAAAATGTGCTCTGCCAGAGAAGACACAAGAACATTCACATTCACAAAAGCACTGCTGTAGACACAGGCATTTATGCTGCTATGAGGATTGCTGAGAAACTAAATCGCATTGAATTTGATATGCAATTACAATAAAGTATCCGTCAATGGGGCACTTTTTATTCAATCTCTTCCCTGTAGAGAAGACAGCAGACTGTAGTGATAACAACTTGTTATTTTAAGTCGCACAGTGCCTCTCATTCAACAGCTGTTTGCCTCCCAACCAGATATAAGAAAGAGCAAACAGAGAGTTTGATCAACAGGATATCATATTTTTCATAGTCTCATAAATAAACCAACTCAGTGAGCTACCAGCATTAAACAACCTCAGTTTGTAGGAAATACAGCTGATGATTTACTTATTCTACCCAGCCAATAAATCATAGACTATAATTATGACATCATAGCTTTTCTCAACCCTCTCTTTCATACATTTTCTGTCATTTCCTGCACCAGAAATCAGAATAGAGACAAAACAGTGTTTGGGTTTGTGTAGATGTTACATGCAATATGTTCTTCTTTTATGGTTTGAATCAGTACGTCTTTTCTGTTTGTATTGTATCTTATATCATATTTAATCTTTTCATATTGTATTTATAGCCTTATATCTTTTGTATTGTATTGTTTCATTTGATTCATATCATATCTTATCATGTTTTATAGTTTTCTTTTCGTATGGTTTCATATGGTATCATGTCCTTTTGTTTTGTATTTTGGTATTGCGTCATATTGCGCCATATCATATTTTTATGTTTTATATAGTTTTATATAGTTTTAAATTCATATTCATTTTAAATTTGATGGCAGCAACACCAGGGACATGTTGACCATGGTGTGGCATCCTCTCCTCTTCTAACAGTCTGTAAACGCATGGGAGAGGAATGTTGTCCCATTCTTGTCTGATGTGGGATTATAGCTGCTCAACAGTCCTGGGTCTTCTTTGCCAGGTTTTTCATTTACATGCTGGTGTGATGGATGTGGTTTAGCATTGTCTGACTGAAACTGTCAAGACCTACCCTGAAAGAGACGCTGTCTGGATGGGGAGCTTATAAAACCTAAACCTTCTAAAACCTTTATCTACTTTTCAGCATTGGTAGGGACTTTCCAGATGTGTAAGATGCCTACACCATAGGACTAATGTAACCCCATACTGTCAGAGATGCAGGATTATAAACTGGGCGCTGAAAACAAGCTGGATAGTCTCTCTCCTCCTTAGTCTGCAGAACATGCCAACCATGATTTCCAATTTCCATTTTCAGTTTTGTATTAATATGGTCACAGAACAGTTTCCCATTTTGCCTCAGGTAATCTTAAATAAGCTTTTGCCCAGAGAGGACATCAGTGTTTTGGCATCGTGTTCACATTAGGTTCCTTCTTTGCATGATCAGCTTTAGCTTGCATTTGTGGATGACATAGCTAAATGTGTTGACACACAATGATTTCTGGAAGTGTTCCTGAGCCCATGCACTGATTTCTAGAACAGAATCATGCCTGTTTTTATTACAGCGTCATCTAAGGGCCAGATGGTCATGAGCATCCAATATTGACCTTCAGCCTTGTCCGTTGTTGACAGAGATTTCTCATGATTCTCTAAATCTTTTGATGATATTATGGACCCTTAGATATTAGGATTCCAAACATACTTGCAATGTACATTAAGGAACATATTTTCAATAATTCCACAATTTTGAGATGCGATTTTCCACAGATTGGTGAACTTCTGCCCGTCTTTACTCCCGAGAGACTCTTCCTCTCTACAAATGCTCCATTTGTCATGTCACTGACCTGTTGATAGTAAACCAAATCAGATGCAAAATGCTCCTACAGCTATTTTACATTAGCGCCACTTACTTCTCCAGCATTTTGTAAGCCTGTCCCTACTTTTTTGAGATTTGTTGCTGCCATCAAATTCAAAATGAGTTATATTTTTCATGAAATAGTAAAATGTCTCTGGTTCAACATCTGATGTTTTTATATGTTCTATTGTGAATTTACACTATATTGCCAAAAGTATTCACTCACCCATCCAAATAATTAATTAATCACTTCCATGGCCACAGGTGTATAAAATCAAGCACCTAGGTATGCAGACTGTTTCTTTTAACATTTGTGAAAGAATGGGTCACTCTCTGGAGCTCAGTGAATTCCAGCGTGGTACTGTGATAGGATGCCACCTGTGCAACAAGTTCAGTGGTGAAATTTCCTCACTCCTAAATATTCTGCAGTCAACTGTCAGTGGTATTATGTCAAAGTGGAAGAGATTGGGAACAACAGCAACTCAGCCATGAAATGGCAGTCCACGTAAAATGACAGAGCGGGGTCAGCGGATGCTGAGGCGCATAGTGCGCAGGGGTCGCCAAGTCTCTGCAGAGTCAATTGCTACAGACCTCCAAACTTAATGTGGCCTTCAGATTAACTGAAGAACAGTGTGTAGAGAGCTTCATGGAATGGATTTCCATGGCCGAGCAGCTGCATCCAAGCCATACATCAGCAGGTGCACTGCAATGCGCTGTGCTTTACATGCAGTGGTATAAAGCACGCTGCCACTGGACTCTAGAGCAGTGGAGACGTTTTCTCTGGAGTGACGAATCGCGCTTCTCCATCAGTCAATCTGATGAATGAGTCTGGGTTTGGTGGTTGCCAGGAGAATGGTACTTGTCTGACTGCATTGTGCCAAGTGTCAAGTTTGGTGGAGGGGGGATTATGGTGTGGGCTTGTTTTTCAGGAGCTGGGCTTGGCCCCTTAGTTCCGGTGAAAGGAACTCTGAATGCTTCAGCATACCAAGAGATTTTGGACAATTTCATGCTCCCAACTTTGTGGGAACAGTTTGGGGATGGCCCCTTCCTGTTCCAACATGACTGTACCAGTGCACAAAGCAAGGTCCATAAAGACATGGATGAGAGAGATTGGTGTGGATGAACTTGACTGGCCTGCAGAGAGTCCTGACCTCAACCAGATAGAACACCTTTGGGATAAATTAGAGTGGAGACTGAGAGCCAGGCCTTCTTGTCTGACATCAGTGTGTGACCTCACAAATGCACTTCTGGAAGAATGGTGAAAAATTCCCATAAACACACTCCTAAACCTTGTGGAAAGCCTTCCCAGAAGAGTTGAAGCTGTTGCAGCTGCAAAGGGTGGACCGACATCATATTGAACCCTATGGATTAAGAATGGGATGTCACTTAAGTTCATATGCGAGCCAAGACAGGTGAGCAAATACTTTTGGCAATATAGTGTAATTTGGGTTTATAAGATTTGCAAATCACTGCATTGTTTTTCTACTGAAATTTTAAAAATAGTGCCCCAACTTTTTTGGAACTGGGGTTGTATAATCATTATACAAAGAGTTTAATTTCACTAAGAGATGCAAGAACATTCTTGTCGTGGGCCCAGTGTTAACATAAACACCAGTTAGAGAGGCAGACTGTGCTGACTGTCAGAGTTTGAGGCATGTTTGGGTTAGAACAGGGAGCAGAGAGAACCTCCAGAAACACTTCCAGCCTTTAACAGTCCACTGAGCCCAGGGTGTGTGTGGTGTGTGTGGGAGAGAGAGAGAGAGAGAGAGAGAGTGAGAGCAGGCTGGGAAAATGTCATCAGGTCAGCCGCTCTGAGTCTTTCGTTGTGACTCGGCTCCTCGTTACGCCGCAGGCTTCATTAGCTGCCTGATTGGGCTCGAGTTCAGCACCCTGATGAATCTGTTTTATCGCACAGAGTCATTACTGGTCGCAGCGGTCACAACTAGGCCACACACACACACAGGCATACACAGTTTTAATAAAGACGTCCATAATGTAGTGTAGGACACATCTAAATGAAATACACCATGATGACATTAAGTTAAAGCATCAGTTTGGTTGGCATTTTCTGCAAATTAGAATCCTCCGTCTAATGAAGTCTAGAAACGCACTTTGAGCAGCCTGGACACACACAAAGATAAACACACACTCTTAAGTGTTTCAAGGGAGTTTTAAGTCTTCTCTCTACAGTTTGGTACTGCGCCATGGGAGAGTTTAGTAGGATGTAAGAGGATGTGAAATATGTTACAGCAAAGGTGATGCAGACAGGGGTTCAAGCGGTGATGGCTGGTGTTACACTGGCTCTTCACACCATCATACATCTGAAATATGAGGACTAAAAAAAGCTGTCTGATTAATTTAAATACATTACCCGAACCGTGACATCAACACAGATATTCAAAACAACTATTCTTACTGCTCAGCAGGGGGCGCTTCAGCTTTCACACATTCACAGGACTCCTGAGCTCAATGTGCAAACGCTTAGCCAAATTTTTGTCAGCTGCACTCTTCAGAGATTAAACCATCTCCTGCAAAATGGAAATACAGTTAAACTTGGCTCTGTTAGCTCTGCTATAAGGATGCTCCCTGTTAGCTGAGCAGAATGCCACAGCTTTCCAGGGAGCACAGCGCTAAAGCCCCCTGCAAGGGTGTGCCAAAAGCTTTAGGCTAGAGAGGAGGAGGAGAAGCTGTGCTGGCAGCAGCGCAGCGTGAGCAGCATTAGTGTTGCAGGGATCAGCGAGGAGGGATTCGTATTTAAATTGACTGACTGGTGATGAAGATGGGCTGTGATTGGCTGGTACGGAGAGGGGCAGGTGCTCAAAGATTAAAAGGGGCACAGTGAACTATCAATGAATCAGTTCATCACTGAGTGGATCAGAAACATTAAATGGCAAAACATTTTTGTTTAATAATTTTAATAATGTGTAGAATGTAAAAAAAAAAAACAGAATGCAATGCTTTTCAAATCTCACAGACCCTGATTTTATTCAAAATAGAAATTTAACAACACAAAGCCTGGAACTTGGCCGACTGTCTTTACAGATGAAATCCAAACCTTGCAAAATTGGCCGCCATATTGTCTGTTTGTATCCCAGAATGCATTGTGACTGGGTTGTAACAATCAATGGCAGGCTGCTCCGTCGTTACGTCATGCTTTGCTGTACTGTTCATGTGCACAGACTTATAAACTGGAGAAGAGAGCCCGAATGACTCATAACAGAGAGAAAATCACACAAAGAGGCTGTCGTTTGTCCCTCAGAGTCTCTGCACTTTAAAGATGGGACAACAAGTTTGTGTAAGAAAGTCATTAAAGATCACATATTATGCAAAAATCCCCTTTTTCAGGATTTTCTAACAAAAATATATGACCGTGGCCTGTCCACAATCCCCCAAGAATCAGTAAAATCCTTTCCTTCCCCCTTCTCTTTCTCCACCTTTCAGAAAATGAGTGCTGAAATCAGCCATTCTCAGATTTTCCACTCATGATGTCATGTGGGGAGTAAGCACCACCCCCAAGTTCGGTTGGCCCTCCCCACTTGGAAGAAAGTTCCGCCCTCCTCTCCTGGTCCTCCTCTCAAATCAGGAGAGCCACATCCATTTCCTGAGAGGGGTGGAGTCAGGGGCAGACTGGGGAGGCTCATTTACATTTAAAGCTACAGACACAGACACAGCTCGTTCTGAGCAGGGCTGAAACAGAGACATGCAAAAATCAAATACTGGAGTGTTTTTTCAGCAACAAACTTTTACAGAATGTCACATGTTTTGATTTCATCTGATACCAATATTAACTTTTCTTAAAGGGGTAAAAGATGTGACCTTTAAAATTTACTGTGTTTAATACATAAAAATCTTTGGGTTTTTATGTCTTTATAGTCCCATAACTTTCCTTAAAATTCAAGTGACACTCCTGCAACACACATATTCTTAAAGCCCTACAATGTTGCTTTTTTGTATGAACTATATAGGTGAAAATTCACCGTTCCTTTTAATTTTCTGCAGCCATGCAGCATCCTGCAGCATGTTTTTTTTGACCATGAAAGGTCAGTAAATTCAGGTACATTACAGACTTCACTTATCCTGTGTGAATGCACCAAACACTGATGTCAGGGTGTAATAATAAGAAATTAGCAGGATTCCACAGGTTACACTAATCCTTCGCAAAAAGTGCAAAATATGGTTTACTCAAAATTTTCGAGTTAGTTTTATGTCAGTGGGCACAGTATGCTTACTGTTTACTGTATCTTAATCCACTGCAAGAAGCACCATAACTAAAGGACTGGACCCCTAGAGAAGCTGTCTTCAATATTAGCACTTTCTTTAATGTGTACGACTAGACTAAAGCAAAATTAAAAAAAAAAAAAAAAAAAAACCTGTTGAAATTTTGACACAGAGCTGGACTTTACCAGAAAATATGAGAACCTGTTGAACATTTGAATCATGAACACAAGAGGGCAGAAATATGTCAATAATGGGTCTAGCCTGCCCAAACAAAAGAAGAAGAAGAAGGGGGTAGGACAAATAAAGGCAGCCATCAGGTGCTTCTCACTTCTCTTATTATAAGGTTTGAGTCTTTGGCTTGAGTCTTTCCCTTGAGTCTTAGTCCCGCCCACCAAAGACTCATGGAGAGACCGAGGAATCGACGCGGAAGACTGAAGCCATAAGACTGACGATTAACGGTCCATGAGACGTCCTTACCTCTGCAGCGTCACTTGAAGCGATGTCAGTTTATGATGACCGTGCCGGCTGATCATCAATCAGCTGATCATCAATCAGCTGTCAGGAGGCAGAAACAGCTGATTGTGTCTCCATAAATCAACAGATGTCGGCATTTACAGGGATCAGAAAACCAGTGCATAAGGAGAAACCTGCAGTAAACATCTGAAGTTTTAAAAGGCTCAATAACTGATGGGCTGGGATTTTAAAAAGTGTTTGAAATAAGCATTTACAGTGAAATATTGAGAATATATCTAATAAAATCAATAATAAAGAGTGAATCAGTATAGAATTTATATTTGATTTGTTTTCTGATTCACCTTCAAACATCAAACATGTTAAAAGCTCATAAAATCAACAGAATCAGATATAAATCTTCCCTTTCCCCCAAAAAACCAACATCATTTAGAGGATTTTTTTCTACATTCGGTCTGTCATTACCTTGAATTAAGACAAAAGATAGTTGTAGAAAATTAAGTTATTCTGTCCACCTGTTTTAGACCAATTTTAGCCCAATATTAGTCGTTAAAAGTACGACCATACAGTGACGTCTTTACAGAGACGTCTTTACAACGACATGAAAATTACATCTTTTCACCTTTCACTTTTCTATTAAATCTAGACGTTGTTTAGACAGAGTGGAGACGTTTTTAACGTCATTGCAACTATGTTTTGATATCAAAAAACATGCAGGCTCTTTCTAGCTGCAAATGCTATATTACCAAATTATTAATTATCATAATTGTTCAGTGTGAAGATTGATCAAACCTGACGCTCACTATCAAACTGATAGAAACTTTATTAATACCGCTATGATTTAAACGTGTTTCTTCTTAAAATCAGACAGACTGCTGCTGTCTGATTTTAATTCTCTTCATAATCTATTGAAAAGAAATTTCTAAATAGACTATAACACTTAGCAAAAAATATTGGTAAAGATGTTAAAAATGTCTCCACTCTGTCTAAAGAACGTCTAGATTTAATAGAAAAGTAAACAGTGAAATGCAGTAAATTTCAGGTCATTGAAAAGATATCTCTATAAAGACGTCTCTATAAAGACATCGCTGTAATATTGTCATTTTTTTTAACGACTATTATTGGGCTAAATTTGGACTAAATTAGACGGACAAAATATGGCTCACTTTCCTTTGACTATCTTTTGTCTAAATTAAGGCTATGATGGACTGAATGTAGAAAAAAATCCTCTAAATGTTGTCAGTGTTTGGTAGGAAAAGAAAGATGAGCTTTTAACATGTTTGATGTTTGAAGGTGAATCAGAAAACTAATCAAATATTAAACTTCACTGATTCACTCTTTATTATTGATTTTATTCTTTGTTCTCAATATTTCACTGTAAATGCTTATTTCAAACACTTATTTTAAATCCCAGCCCATCAGTTATTGAGCCTTTTAAACTCTTGATGTTTATATTCTGTTAAGAGTCCGCTGAGTCCGTTTATCGTCTCTTATAAACTCTGTTTCTCCTCCATCATTTATCTCTGCTGGTGCAGTAAAGTTTCACTGACATCCACTGTGTAGCAGCGTCCAATCAGAGAGAGATATTCAATAAGGGGGCGTGCCTCTGAGTAAAAAGAGTTCCGTGAAGCCTGGTCTCATGTGTCTTTGCTCATCGGTCTTCAAATCTCAGTCCTCAGTCTTATGGCTTGAGTCTTAAAACCCTGTAAGGGCTTTGGCACAGCCGTCAAGATGGCAGACCAGAAACTATTTCCAGTTCGAGTGAATCCGTAGGATCGAGGACCGATCTATAAGTGACTTGGGAAGCGGCCCTCTTCTCAAGTCACAAACAGGAAGTAAACAGCTCTGGTCATGTGACAATTTACTCTAAACATGTGACACTGCACACATTTGATGTAAACATTGCATTTTTACCATATTCACTACAAAGGCATTGAAAAACCACCCAGTAAAATTTTTAGAGCATTGTAAAAAGCAGTCACTGTTGTGACCAGTGGGTGGAAATGGGTCGAATTTTAAATGAACCATTTATCTTTTATTCTGTGTAAAGATGTAAGATAACAGGATTATACAAATGTAAGTCTTTCCTTGAAATATAGCAAAACAACCCAGCGCAGTGCTGCATGATGACAATTCATGCAGGTATCAATTATCTTCACATGTATCTAAACCTGTGAATAAGGCAGTTTACTGGCTTGTTTTTTTTTTTTTTTAATTTGCACAAATAACTCATTCCACGCATGTCGGTGAGTGTCCAAAATTTGCTAGAAGGAAGGGGCTTCCTTCTCCCACATTCAGCATTCCTGTCAGTCATTGACAAACATGGCTGAGCTTGACTACACTGAGAGTGCTAAGTGCTAACCATGGTGCTAACTTGATAGTCAGTGGCTGAAATCATGTGACACACAAATGTTTTCACAACTTACCGGGCATCTTCACTTACATCTTCACCAGTGCTTAAACAGGCAGATTGTGTTTTATAGGTCAAGGTAGCCACAGACAGAAACCACCAGTTTCTCCTCCATTTTTCAGTTGAATGAATCTCTTCCCTGCCAGGCTGGTCCTGTGGAGATCTTGCCGTGGCCTATGAGAAATATGTCAATGGAGTGACGTATTTCTCATTCCCTCAAGGCAAACACATCTACTTACATCTTTATATTGACTTTTCATGGAATTAACTCACATGAATGATTTTACTTGCTTCTGGTGTGGACTCAACATCAGTCATTTAGTTTATCTTTCTATTGTAGGGGGGCTTCAAAAATGCCTGTAACCCAGGGTCTAGTGATATTAAGTCACATATGGATGTATCTGTCCCACTGTACAGCCCTGCCTTGAAAAACCTTTCACTCATCCCCCAGCCTTTTTTTGTCTTTTCTCATTATTGACTGGATTTAACCCTTTGAGGGTCAGACACAGTGCTTTTACGTTGTCTACACTGCTGGATCCTCAGGTTCATGTTAAAGGCAGCTGGGCTCCATTCAGCATGTTCATTTGGCAAGCACTAAGAAGCCAAATTGTTTTAAGATGGAATAAAGGGTGCAGGTGTGTTTTCTTGCTGAAAATGCCACAGTTACTGGTTTTAAATGTGAAGCTTTGAGCAAGAAGTGTAGAACTAAAGGATGTGAGTGCATCTAAAATGCTTCCTCAGCTGTAAACAAATTGTTCCGCCTCCATTAAAACAGCAACTGTGTCCAAGATAAAAATTTCCCTGGAAAAGTCCATGACTGGGATGGCCAATGGAAATGCCAAGCTTAAATTCAGGGAGGCTGTAGCCACCCCTGGCCATCCTCCAAATGCAGATAGTGTCTCAAACACGGACAAAAAAACCACACAAGTTTCAGGCTAGTTTTTCTTCACACCAATTTAACCTTGTTTTGTGTTAACAAATAAATACAACTTCTCATTTAGAAAAAGCCTGAAGGAGGAGAGTTAAGCAACATCTCATAATGTGTGTCTGTGTGTGCATGGGTTTGGGAAACTAGACAAAAACAACAGTGTCATAAAGTGAAGAAACACAACCTGAGGGAATGAGAGATGCAGCGCTGAATAAATGTCTGAGAAAAAGCAGCAAATTGAGCCTGATAACGCAGCAGCACTGAAACATAATGAATAGTTTTAGTGCTGTTTTGTTTCTTAAACAGAGAGCAGAGAGGAGGAATCATTCGCTTTCTCAAGCACTTTGAAATGCTGAATATGTGAAAATGCTGGCATCATGTTTCTGTTTAAATGAGTTTCTTTTATCATCATTTAAATTCTGCTGCTTAAAGCCAACAGGACCTTTACAAACATGGATAATTTAAATGATTCAGGTTTTTGGACAAGAAGGGACTTAGTGCTGCTTTTATTGACTTTACTGAATTCTATTTCTCATCTGAATGTTTTATTGTGGACAGCTGCAGATCAGTTTCTTCTTTTTGATTGTTGAACTTGAACAACAATCTCCACATTGGTAGAAAATGTCCCAGGGAACTTCCACTGCCATTCCATTGCTTTGGACTTTCCAGACTGCAAATGCTATCACACATAGACGTGGAAAATCAGCATTAAGTCCACCTGAACTCGAAGATTTTTATTTAGTCATGTACCTCACCTGGTCATGGTGGACTGCAGAACTCCACTGAATACTTTAAGCTGATGGAACCAACATTCAAGCTGTAAAAACATCCTCCATGTCCTGTGTTTATAACCCCAATTCCAAAAAAGTTGGGGTGCTATGTAAAATGCAAATAAAAACAGAATGCAATGATTTGCAAATCTCATGTTTATCAATAGAACTTAAAAAAGTCGTATCAGATGTAAAACTGGGAATAAGAAACGTTAGCTTATTTTGAATTTGATGGCAGCAACATGTTTCAAAAATGAAGGTACAGGTCCATGTTTACCATTGTGCAGCATCTCCTCTTCTTTTGACAACAGTCTGTAAATTTCTGGAAAGTTAGAACAGTTGCTGGAGTTTGGGGGAGTGATGTTGTCCCATTCTTGTCTCATATAGGACTATAGCTGCTCAATAGCTCTGAGTCTTCGTAACCAGATTTTTGTTTTAGTGAAGCTTTAAATGTTTTTTTTTTGTTTTTTTGTTTTTTTGTTTTTTTGTTTGTTTTTTTTTGTTTTTTTTTTTTTTTTAATTGAAAAAGTCCAGACTGCAGGCAGGCCAACACACGGACTCTTCTACTGTGAAGCCATGCTGATGTGGTATGTGGTTAAGCACTGATATGCGAATATATTCAAGGCCTTTCCTGAAAGGGATGTCTGGATGGGAGCAGATGTTGCTCTGAAACCTCTATCTACTTTTCAGCATAGTTAGTTTCTTCCCAGATGTGTAAGCTGCCCTTGCCATATAGGCACTAATGCAACCCCCTACCATCAGAGATGCAGATGCAGTGATTCTCAACTGCTGGGTTGGGACCCAAAAGTGGATCACGAAGTGCTTTCAAGTGGGTCGCGGATGTGTGCCAGGGGAAAAAAGTGGACATACAGTAATTCCATACATGTATTTTTTGTTAGGTTTTCCTGTAATTCAAAGTAAAACTTAGTATTTTACTCAAGATTTCTACCCATTTATCTCCCTTTTGTTGGGAAATGAAGCTGGTTTACCCAACATAACAAAAAATTCTTAAAGAAATTACCAAACTTCCATGCTATCTCGGAAAAATTGACAACTGTAAAAAATCTAACATGCTTTATCTAACATGCTTGTTTTGTCCCATCTCTTTGTTCAATACATTTTTCTATTTAGGGTCCAAATATCAACATTTTTTTGTGTGTTCTTTTGTCCTCATAGTGTAATGGTAGCCAAGAATACTGATTAACTAACATTCATGAAGTAAGAGCCAATGTTTTTTGGGGGGGTGAGGGGGATTTCTCCTAAGGAGGAGGTGGTGGGTCCTGATGCCTGACCAGTTGAGAACAACTGTTCCAAAGCACACAACGTCTGTGGTTTCCAGACAGAATTACAGATTTTGATTCATCTGAACACAGAACAGTTTTCCATTTTGTCTCAGTCCCTTTTAAATGAGAGAAGACAGCTGCATTTCAGGATTGTGTTTGAATATGGCTTCTTCTTTGTACTGTGTTGACAGACAGTGATTTCTGGAAGTGTTCCTGAGCCCATGCAGTGATTTCCAGTCCAGAGTCATGCCTGTTTTGAATACATTGTTGCCTGAGGGCCCAGAGATCAAGAGCTTCCAGTAATGACCTTCAGCCTTGTATTTTGCACTCAGAGATTTCTTCAGATTCTCTGAATCTTTTGTTGATAATATGCACTGTAGATGATGGCATATTCAAAACATTTGCAATTTTACATGGAGGACCATACATCCATCCAATTTCTATACCCCTTATCCTGTAGGGGGTCGTGGGGATGCTGGAGCCTATCCCAGCTGTCATTGGGCGAGAGGCGTGGTACACCCAGGACCGGTCGCCAGTCAATCACAGGGCTGACATGTAGAGACAGACAACCTGGCACGGCCAATTTAGAGTCACCAGTTAACCTAATGAGCATGTTTTTGGTGGTGGGAGGAAGCCGGAGTACCCAGCGAGAACCCACGTGTGCATGGGGAGAACACGCAAACTCTGCACAGAAAGGCCCCGACCAGGAAGCGAACTGTGGACCTTCTTGCTGTGACGCAACAGCGCTAACCCCTGCACCACCGTGCAGCCCCATGGAGGACCATTTTCCTGAAATCGTTTCTCTATTTTTAGATGCAGTTTTTCCATGTATTTGTGAACCTCAGCCTATCTTTACTCTCCCTCTCTAAAATCCTCTTTTCAGACTTAGTAATATGACTGACCTGTTGACAATTAACCTAATTAGCTGCAAAATGCTCATCTAGCTGTTTTTCACTAGTACCACTTACTTTTCCAGCCTTATGTTGCCCTGTCCCAAATTTCTGAGATTCAACTCAAATGCAAATCATTGTGTCTTTTCAACTTTTAGGACGTGTAAATAAGAACTCGGCCAGAATCTCAAAGAAACTTTGAAGAATGTGTTCAGATTCTTGGTTCTGGTTTAACTCAGTTAAATCTATTACCCTGCCTGAGTCTTTCTTTGCAGAAGTGAGAGAATATTTTCTCTTGTGCAGCAGATCTTATTTTTATCATAAAGTAAAAAATTCTTGCGCTTGAAGTCATCTTTCTCCCAGCTATCTTTTTCTCTTGTATTAACAAATTATGACCTTCTCTATTCAAAATGGCATCCTGGTGTGGGTACTGTAAAATAGAGCAGATAGATCTCAGTCTTCGCCTGAATCATCCTATCCAAAGACTGTAGCCAGACCAGACAGAGGTCAGCGAGAGGCTGAGTTTTCTTTGAATTTCCTGTCACATCATTCAGTGTTTAGCGTATACACCCACATCATATTTTTCTGAGGCAGTTTGCTGTGAAACCTTCTGAAGATTCAGCGCTTTAAGCAGGTGAACTTTGAAGAGGAATGAAGAAATACACATCAGCCTCCAGTCTGAATAAATAATTCATGTAAGCGCAGCGCTAGGTGAGGTAAAAGAGCTTCTCTGTGTTCATGAGTTTCTTGGAAAGCTTATCTTCATGATTTGCTGTAAAGGAGGAAATATAGCCTCAGAAATGGAGAAGGTCTTATGAGTCCTGTTTCAAAGAAAAGTATGTTTCTCAGTACAAATCATTTACTCCTTAAACATAAACAAAACAAAACAAAACAAACACACACACACACACACACACACACACACACACAAATAATCTTAAAGAAGATATAAACATCTAAAATGATAACATCTCTGACCACTGCTAAACCGCATCAGTGTGAGCAGTTTGCTCTAAAATTTGCAAAAAATCTAGTCAACTTCAAAATAAAACACAATAAACAGACTGCTGATAGTAATCATCACTATACCAATACTACATCTCATCCTGTGATACAAGCTACAGGTCAGAGGTAATAGGGCACAACTGACATTAAAAAGGTAAAGGTCACAAATTATGCGAAATATACTTTTCAGGCTTTTCTAAAAAAAAAAAAAAAAAACGTGTGCCCCTCGCCTTTCCACAATTCCCCCAAGTAATCAGAAAAATCCCCCCTTCTCTCCATCTTTCAGAAAATGTGTGCTGAAAGAAGCTGTTCTCAGATTTTCCTCTCATGATGTCATGTGGGGATTAAGCTCCACCCCCAGGTTTAGTTGGCCCTCCCTGCTTGGAAGAAAGTTCTGCCCTCCTCTCCTGATCCTCCTCTTAGCTGCTAGTTGCTAGCTGAGAGTAAGATCAGGAGAGCCACATACATTAGGGCACATCCATTTCCAGAGAGGGGTGGAGCCAGACAGCTCATTGACATTTAAAGCCACAGACACAGAGACAGCTTGTTCTGAGCAGGGCTGAAACTGAGGTTTTTAGACATGCAAACATCCAATACTGGAGTGTTTTTTCAGCAACAAACTTCAAAGGCATGTTTTGGGGACCAATATAAAGATATCTTAAAAGGGTAAAATATGTGACCTTTAACTTTTGAGGTCAAAACCCCCAGAATTTGTCATGAAACTACACATCCTTGAACAACAAATTAACCACAGAAGGGTAAAATAATCTGCAGTTTAACCTCCAAGTCCTTCGCTATTTTTTTAACCATTTTTTCTAGTCTGGACTATTTGTCTTTAAAGCTGGTAAAACATCAGCCCTGTGGCGCACAGCCAAGCTCTAAACATCCTTTTTGTCAGGACAGCCTGGACTCAGACCCTCTGAGACCAGCACTGTCATTAAGAACAAGAAGAGATATGTGTTACTTAAATACCTCTTGAACCATAAATCTTAGCCACCTGTTTTTTCCTCTGTTGTGTCTTTTTAATGATGCTCTCCACACATTTGTAGCTCTTAAAGAATGTTTTCTTGCAAAATTTGAACTTGGCTGACTTTCCGGTGTCTTTAATGATTAAATCCAAACTAGTAACTCCAATACTGGACGTTTTGTTTTGACCATTTATAGTCAATTTTTGGATCATTCCAGTAGTTAGCCTGTTAGCCCACTGCCATATTGTCTGATTTAGTCCCAGAATGCATTGCGACAACCAATGGCAGGCTGTTCCATCGTCTAGTCATGCTTTGCTGAACAGAGCATGTGCACAGACTTTGAAACTGCAGAAGAGAGCCTGAATGACTCATAATCAAGAGAAACAAACACAGAGAAGCTGCCATTTGTCCGGTTTTGTTACAGAATGACTATTTTTAAATTATTTGGTCCCAAAGAAATTCTTTTGTCCTCATAGTCCCATAA
Organism: Cheilinus undulatus; assembly: GCF_018320785.1. Lineage (NCBI taxonomy): Eukaryota > Metazoa > Chordata > Actinopteri > Labriformes > Labridae > Cheilinus > Cheilinus undulatus. The sequence goes on from NC_054865.1 coordinate 7,328,079, forward strand.
CTTTTTAAAAAATCAAGTGACAATGCTGCAGCACACATAGTCTTAAAGCCCAGGTTGTCCTGAAGATAAGAATGAGCTTAGAGCTTGACTGTGATCCACAGGGTTGATGTTTTACAATCTTCAAGAGACAAATAGCCCAGATTAGTCAAAATGGTTAAATGATAGCTGAGGGCGCAGAGGGCCTAGTATTGGTCTGTCCAGGAGAGGTGTGTGGTTCATTCTCCAGTTTTCCAACACTGACTGGTGAGTTTACCTGGATTTGTGTACCGAGACAAACATCATGGTTCACAAATCAAGGTATGCTACAGAATGCATCTAATGGGCTCTATGCATGAACTGCTTCTGCATTTGGCACTAAACCACTCCCACACTTCCAGTCGGGAGAAGAGAAAGGCGTATGATGGCAAATTCGTTGCTGTTTACTTACTGTTTGCCTGAGTTACCTGAGCTGACTGTCAATGACAAGTTAAATGTAGCTGAAGATGTACACTGCAGCATGCAGCAACGATGTCCAGAGGTGCTTTTAACCTGTTTTTGAAACATCATTTTAGCATGTTTGGATGCCAAGCGATGATGGTAGAGCAAACACAAACAACAATCGAAACAAAAAAAAACAAAAAAACGATGAAACGGACAAATCAAGGCAGTATAGGAGGGCTTAGATTCCGTTGTGGTTAGCACGTATTGTTGGACGGAAAATGTGAAGCGGGCTTATTTTCCACTGGAAATATGCCACCCCCTGCCGTGCATAGAGCCCATTAGAAGCTATCACAAATGATCCATAAAAGCTGAAAGCTGTGGAGAGGACAGGAGAGTGTACCAGCAACTGGATAGTGCTGGTATGCTGGAAGAAGTCCCGGTACGCCAGGGGGCAAAATGAAGAAGTACAGGCCCACTTAAAGCACTGATCATAATTTATCAATTTACACAGAATTTAATAGCCAAGGATGTTATCATCGGTGTATTTAATGCCACAAACACTTAGTTTTCCTTTTTCACCCAGTGAAAGGAGGACAATTAGTAAATCTGACAGTAAAAGTACCAACACTAGAGGTGTGATGAGATATAAGAATAGCACAGGGAGATTTCTTGTCAGATAAAAACCGTCTTGTGATATCAGTGCACAGATGCAGAGCAGCACCCATCATAGTGGAGTCTGATGTCTGTTCATCCCCCTGTGGATCTGTGGCTTTATAGAAAATGTATCATCATGGTGTAAAACAAACAAACTGCTCCTTAATTCATACAAAGACTCAGAGGTGCCAGAGACTTAGAGGTGTTTTTCATATACATGGGCCAGATGTGGCTATCAAACAGGCCAGGTGGATCTGGCACAGTGTAGTTCCTGGAGCACCTCCTCTTTTTGCTTTCTTCATACAGGATGGAAATAAAGTAACGCTGGTTCAGCACATCGATCAAAGGTTCGCAGGTGTAAAGCAGAAAGCCTTCCACAATAAAGATGTGAGTCTCATCCCCCTTAGTGTCAGACTTTGGGACGATCTTGGTATCCAGGGTGTTATTAACTCTGTGAGATTTCTCAAACTTCACCGGGTTCTCCAACCATGCATAGATCGTACTCACCATGGTGTCCATGTCTACTGCTTTACTGCTTAAAGCCATCTTCACCAACTTCAATCTGACCATGGGGCTTGAAGAAGTCCTGATGGACCACACCTCAGTTGGGCAGGTTTTTCAGTCGATTTATCAGTCTGTTGGTGAGGGTAGTTATGCTGCCGATGCCAATGAGTGTACTGAATGATTTCAGAGCTCATTAGACAGTCATGAAGAGTTCAAAACATCAATAAAACCAGTAGGGGATCAGACTGATCAGATGGGAAGAAAGCTTAAAAAGGGAAGGTTGCAGCAGGAAACGCCAACTACTTGATTCCTCCATTGCACTTGAGTTGAGTGAGTAAGGGTAAGTCTAAGTCAGTGTTTAATTAGTTCATAGGCAACTAGGAGACAAATCAGTTTTTCAATTATAATTCACGTGAGTTTTTCCACAGACAGATGCAGCTATTAAAGCTTTGATATTTAGCCTATTCGATATTTAGCCTCTCTGCTTTATACTGGTCCTACTGGTCATGTGTATACTGTATCAGTGTCATGTTCATATTTGAGAGTGCACAAGGCCAACACTTCTAACAGATGCAGCACAGCCAGACCAGCCATCACTGCACACATGACTGCATTTTTAAAAGCAAGAAGGTATTTGACATCTCCTACCTAAAAGCAAGCTCAGTCTTTGCACAAGTAGAGAAAATCTAATCACAAGAGGGGACAGTTTGATTACAAGAATTAGGTTTGGATGGAAATCTGAAATGAAATCCACATTTTGAAAAAGCACTCACTCTAGAAAAAAACAAAGAGAGAATGAAAGCCCCACAGAATCTTACCAAGAGAGTCTGTTGGGACGAGTCTGAAAGAGAACACAAAGCAAACATGTCCTCTGAAGCAACACTTCAGAAGCATCATTTGCCAGTATAAGAGAGACAAATGATGACTGACGGCTGAGTTTGGCAGACATGTTTTCAGCGAACACTCCCACCACCAGTGAGGGGCAGAAAGCTTACATGGTGTGGTGTTGGCTGAGTGACAGTCTGGGGTTAATCCAACATGTAGCAGAAAGCAAACATTTTTTAATATGCTAAATACCTGTATGCTTCTTTGTCTGATTTGTTTCGTTCTGCTTATCTGTGAAAACAGGCTCTGCATTAGGTGTCCATGTGGTCGACTTAAAGTCACAGCGGGCTCATATTTAAGCCAGCATATGGTAATGAGCCAACACCGACATGAACGACTCACACATCAACTGACATGAATCAACTTTTAGACTTTAAAAACTTGGAGTTGGAAATACAGTAAACCAGCTGAGCTGCTTTAGAGATTAGCTGCATTAGTGTTGTGTTTGTATTCACTACCCAGACTTCTTTTAGACAGATCTGTTGCAGGTAAACAAAATCTGAGGGGCCGCTCTGAGGACTGAATATGTGAGGAGAAGTGTAACTATGTCCTAAATGCTCCTTACACTTGTAGCACTTTAGATTACCATAGATTGTAGGAGTTAAATACAAGGTCTGAGAATCACTAAATTCAAAGGGCAATTATTAGAGAAGCATTGTCAAAAAAATGGTTTATTCACAATCACCAGCAACATTTCACTGTGCACTGTGCACTCTAAATCTAACGAATGTTTTTGGTCTCTACACACTAGTGAAATAAAAATGTGATGGCACATTACTGCAGAAAACTTCAAAAAAATTGGGATGCTGTGTAACATGTAAAAAAATTCAGAAAGCCATAACTGTCAAATTTCATAAACCCACATTCTATTCACAGTAACATAAACAACACATCAGATTTTAAAACTGAGACATTTTACCATTTCATGAAAAACATTAGCTTATTTTGAATTTGATGGCAGCAACACATCTTTAACAAGACTAGGTTATTTCCTATTATATAGCTGACCACAACTATCTGTGATGACTGCAACTATTTGTGATGACTGCAACTATCTGGGATGAACACAACTATCTGGGATGACCACAACTATCTGGGATGACCACAACTATCTGGGATGACCACAACTATCTGGGATGACAGCAACTATCTGGGATGACAGCAACTATCTGGAATGACTGCAACTATCTGGGAAGACAGCAACTATCTGGGATGACAGCAACTATCTGGGATGACAGAAACTATCTGGGATGACGGCAACTATCTGGGATGATTGCAACTATCTAGGATGACCACAACTATCTGGAATGACGGCAACTATCTGTATGTCTGAAACTGTCTGAGATTAACACAACTATCTGGGATGACTGCAACTATCTGAGATTACTGTAACTATCGTGGATGACTGCAACTATCTGGGATCAACGCAACCATCTGGGATTACTGCAACTATAGTGGATGTCCTCAACTATCTGGGATGACCGCAACTATCTGGAATGACGGCAACTATCTGTATGTCTGAAACTGTCTGAGATTAACACAACTATCTGGGATGATTGCAACTATCTAGGATGACCACAACTATCTGGAATGACGGCAACTATCTGTATGTCTGAAACTGTCTGAGATTAACACAACAATCTGGGATGACAGTAACTATCTGTGATGTCTGCAACTGTCTGAGATTAACACAACTATCTGGGATGACTGCAACTATCTGAGATTACTGTAACTATCGTGGATGACTGCAACTATCTGGGATCAACGCAACTATCTGGGATGACCGCAGCTATCTGAGATACTGTAACTATCGTAGATGACTGCAACTATCTGGGATCAACGCACCCATCTGGGATGACTGCAACTATCTGGGATTACTGCAACTATAGTGGATGTCCTCAACTATCTGGGATGACCGCAACTATCTGGGATGAAGTGCTTATCTATGAAGTTACTCATGGTGGTAACAGCGTAGACCTCCACCATTAGGCCTATTTCCCAATAGTACAGAATCCTTAAAAAAATTCCTGGATCCAGACGGTGATCCAGGTCACTCCTAAAATCTAATCAGTTCTCCCTTATGCCATTTTTGACATTTCCTGAAAATTTCATCAAAATCTGTCCACAACTTTTTGAGTTATGTTGCTAACAAACGAACAAACCCACCCGATCACACAACCTCCTTGGTGGAGGTAATTATTCTTCAGATGGATAACGCTTCATGAAGCTCCATTTCTTACTCTAGATTGAGGCCCATCTTTAGAAACAAATTTTACTCTGAATAGATCATCCTGCTGCCTTTACAACTATAAATGAAGGAAAACAAGATGTTTTTTTTGCCCATATACAGTCATGGACGAAAGTATTGGCACCCCTGGAATTTTTCCAGAAAATACACCATTTCTCCCAGAAGTTGTTATAATTACAAATGTTTTTGGTATGCTCATGTTTATTTCCTCTATGTGCATTGGAACAACACACACAAAAAAAAAAAAACTGAAGAAAAAAGCCAAAATTGACATAACTTTACACAAAACTCAAAAACACAAACACAACACAAAATTATTGGCACCCTCAACTTAATATTTGGTTGCACATCCTTGAGAAAAAATAACTGAAACCAATCAGTTCTTATAACCATCAACAAGCTTCTTACACCTCTCAACTGGAATTTCGGACCACTCTTCTTTTGCAAACTGCTCCAGGTCTCAGATTTTAAGGGTGCTTCTTGCAACAGCAATTTTAGGATCTCTCCATAGATGTTTAATAAGATTTAGATCTGGACTCATTGCTGGCCACTTCAGAACTCTCCAGCGCTTTGTCTCCAACCATATCTTGGTGCTTTTTGAGGTATGTTTCAGGTCATTGTCCTGCTGGAACACCCATGACCTCTGACCCAGACCCAACTTTCTGACACTAGGCCCTACATTGCGGCCCAAAATCTTTAGATAGTCTCTAGATTTCATGATTCCTTGCATACAGCCAAGGTACCCAGTGCCAGAGGCAACAAAACAAGCCCAAAACATCTTTGAACCTCCACCATGTTTGACTGCAGGTACTGTATTCTTTTCTTTGTAGGCCTCATTCTGTTTTCTGTAAATGGTAGAATGACTCGCTTTTCCAAAAAGCTCTACCTTAGTCTCATCTGTCCACAAAGTGTTCTACCAGAAGGACTGAAACAAATAAAAGAAAACATACTACAAGAACCCAGGAGCAGAGAACAATGAGGTAGTGGGGCAAAAGAACAAATGAAGACATGCGTAGACCTAAATCAGAGCAGAAAATAAAGGGTTTGGAGGAGCATTTTTATTCCCTAGAATTATATTTGGTGCCTTCAGACTCTGTTTTCTTTATTCATTGCTTTCCTGAGGCTGGACTTGAGTGTAACGTGTAGCTTTTTTTCTTTCAGGGCTACAACTTTAGCAAACTTTTGCAGTATTATAGGAGAGCCTCTTTATCTGCTTGACAAAGCAGATAAGAGACCTCAGCGCCTTGCTTAGGGTTTGCTTGTCACTCTGACACAACTGCCTTTATTTCCAAACTATAAAAATCACTGCAGAGGACGTCAAGATGGTCCATGGGTTTGCACCTTCAGCTGTCACTAGTTAACTTTGATACCAATACTGCCCTGTCTACAATGCACATTATCATCATGATGATAAACAAAAATCTACTTTATTGACAGGAAACTATTGCGACAAGGGGAAGTGTAAATAAAATCTCTCCAACCCCCACTTCAACTGGTGCAAAAGTAAAATCAGAATCAAGCTACTCATATCATCACACATCTCTGCATTAAGGTGAAGTTTACATTGAAACTGAGCATTTGTTTCATTCCCAAGGGATTTCAAGACTTTTACTTGTCTTTCTGGCTTTTCCGCACACCAAAAGCTAATCATGCTCCTTGTCATTCAGTGTTGAACATCTGAGCAGACAAGAGAAGAAGGAAATGATGAATAATTGTCAGTAAGAAGAGAGAGAAAGCATCTAATAATAGAGTTTTTACAAAGCTTTGTTCAGTGTTGAACTGTGATTGGCTGATAAACATGATTACAAATGAGCTATTTTCCAATTATTTTCTTTTCTGTGTGCAGGCAAGTCACAGCAGAACATTTTTACTGTTTTTTAGGTTTTATTTTGTACTATTTAATTCTGGGGGAGGAAAGATGACGGAGTGAAAAATGACTCATAAAGATGGTGCAAAGTCAGTGTTTTATGAAGACAGAAAGTATATGCTCTCAAATCTTGAGTCAAGTCCAAAGTTTTAGAATTTAAATTCTGAGTCCCAAGAAAGAAATGTTTTTGCACTCTTCACCAAATAAAATGCTGATTGAATCAAGTTGAAGTGTCAGCTGAGTACCATTCTCCAGACATGCCAGTTGGTCTGTTTCACATATCCATAGCATGGAATATGCAACAGTTCTTAAAGGTCATTGTACAAATGTTCAGTCTGTCTTGTTCATTACAGGCCATTCAGGATGACAAAGCACGTGTCCTAGTGAACAAGCCAATGTCACTTCTAGGTTTTGCTAACTATTGCTGGAGCCAGTTGGTGACACATGCCAAAGTCAGTTTGGACAAGAGCAAGCACCCTTTTTCTGCCAATAAAAGCTGTCATTGCTATTGTTTGTTGTTCTCTCAATAAAAACATGTCGTCCAGATCTAATGCTGAGATGCAGCTATATCTTCCTCTATGCTAGTCACTACATCAGCAGCCATTGGATAGCGACTTAAACTCCACCACTATGGCAAATTCAGTCAGGAGAAGGGTGAAGAATTATCACCCGCCAAGAAAAGCCTCTAGAGTGGTTCTTTGCACTTCTAGTAATAAAGAATCAAAGTAAACCATCAAAAATGGATTCAAATGAATAAAAAGATGCTTATTATCAGATCTAAAAATGTGGATTCAATCTTTAAAGACCCCAAAAAGTCACAGAAGTTCCGGGCTTCATGGCTGTTAAAGCACTTTGTAAACATCTGTTTTTAAAGGTGCTATATAAATAAAGTTTATTATTATTATTATAAGAACAGCGTCCTTTAGGGCTACAGAGACATTGAGGGAAGCAAACGACAAGACAAGAAAGTGGGCTTTCAGGGGAAAAAGAGTGTTTATGGCTTATGGTTCAAAAGTTATCAACATTTTTATAAACTTGACACTTCTTGTTATTTATGACAACACCACCCTCAGAGACCCCGGACAGTCAAAAAAGTTCAGGGCTCACTGGAAAATGTCCTGTAAGAGCTGCGAATGCATGGAGGACATACTTGGAAAGGCACAACGGAGTGTTCAGATAAAAAAAAACAACAATTAAGTCACTTATGGTTCAAACATTACCAAGTGATTTTTAAAGGAATGTGCCTGCGGCAGGGATCCATGCAACATGAGCTCTAAGGGTTAATTGTGATCGTATTTGGATAATAAAACCCCGTGTATGTTTAATGTCTAAGCTCTGTGATGTAGAATCCCACATTTGAGTGTTGATTTTATTAGTCTTAGTTTTCTTTTTTTTCTGTTTGAAAACTTGAAAAATGTGGTTTCAAAAAGTAGGCTGCAACTCTGATCTGAAATCAGAGTCTTGGTTCATGGTAAGTACTTAATTTCAGATGTGGAACTGTCTGTAATTCCTCAAGTCCCAAAGTCCCCACACCATCTAAAGCCTCAATCATCTCCTTTTTTCTTGGAGCTTAATCAGCAATCAAATCTGCTCCTGAAATGTGATGATAGCTGCAGTAAGTTATCACACCATAAGACTCAGGATTAGGAGCAGGGGGTCACTGTGCATCCTGAAATGCAAGGGGACGTTTTTAGAGAATTACACCAGCTCAGCAAACCTACAGAAACAACAGAGCATGTGAGTGCGTGTTTGTATGCTCTCCATGTTTTCCCCTACAGAGGCCAAGGTTTGCACACAGCGCTGCAGCGTAACAGATGAAGATGGATTAGCGTCTCTGTCTGACTGTCTTAGGGAAGCAGAAACAGGACACAGAAGCACCGATGCTCACAGCGGAAACCCATTACTCCACCCTGCCAAGGTCCCCTGATGAAAGGTTCAGCGCTTTTGTTGGCTTGTTATCAAAACCGAGACACAGCAGTTTCCTCTGCTCTGCCTCTTTCTCTGTGTGCTTCTCCTCCATCCTCCTTTTTTTTCCCTCTTCTGGGAGAGGAGGCAGCTGAGTCAGCTGAGGAGCTGCTGTGATTCTTTTGTTTGATGACATTTTGTGTCTCAATGTTTGGTTGAGGATGACTGTTGGTTTGTCCCAGAGCAGGGGCCCCCTCCTCAAAGGGCTGGAGATGCCTGTGCTGACCGGTGACTTCTGCTCCATTCAGGGACAGATGAGTCAGTGTAACATCATCATCCTGCAGCCTTGCTGGCAAAAAAATCGAGTGTGGAAATTCAGAGATGACTAAAAAACACTTTTATGGATCGACAAAGAGGATCCTGCCACTAATAGCTCTATCAATCATTGCACTCCACCCTGCTCTAATCCACAAGGCATATTGCTTTAATGATATTTAGATGCAAACACACTGTGTTTAAGAACTGTAACAGCCAAATGTCCCCTGGCATTAATAAAGAGTGCCTGATTTGGATATGCTTAAACATAAAGCCATTTTAAAATGCTTTATTTATGAATTTTCTACTCAGAAATGAAAGCAGGAGTAAAATTAAAGTTGTCAATCATTTCTGAGGGATGTAACTGATCATGAAGACCACACTACCGACACCAAACAGTCACTTAAACCCTCATGGAGCCAACCAGTCTGTGGCACTGCTGGGATGTTATGAAGTCCAGGTTGCTCTGATAGCAGCCTTCAGCTCATCTGGATTGTTGCGTCTGGCATTTCTCATCCTACTCTTGACAACAGCCCAGAGATTCTCTATGAGGTTCAGGTCGGACCAGTTGGCTGGCCAGTCAATCACAGTAACACCATGGTCAGCAAACCCTTTTCTGGTAGTTTTGGCTTCACTGTGGGTAGTTGCCAGGTCCTGCTGGAAAAGGAAATCAGTATTGCCGTAAAACCTCTCAGTAGATGGAAGCATGATGGGCTCTAAAATCTTCTGATCATGATGGCGCCCCCTCCACTGTGCCGCGTAGAAAACATCTCAGGTGGGATCTCCTTGTCATGCTTGTAACATTGGAAGCCATCAGGACCATCGAGGTTACATTTTTTCTTATCAGAATAAAACTTTCTTCCACCTTTCAGTGTCCCATATTTGGTGCAAAGTCCAAATGGGCAATTTTGTGGCATTGAAGGAGAAGCAACCTTTCAAGATGTTTTTTTTTTTGTTTGTTTTTTTAAGCCCTTCTCTCACAGATGCCATCTGATGGTTATTGGGCTGCAGTCGGCACCAGTAACAGCCTTAATTTGGGTCGAGGATTGTCCCCTGTCTTGATGGACAGCCAATCGGATCCTGTGGTGAAATTTTTTTGTCCCATAACTCTTAGGATCTTTGAAGAAATTCAAAATGACTGTCTTACTGCGTCCAACCTCAGCAGCGATGGCACGTTGCGAGAGGCCTTGCTTATGCATCTCGACAATCCGACCACGTTCAAAGACAGAAAGCTTTTTTGACTTTGCCATCAGGAGGTCATGACAGTGTGAATACCTGACAGAAAATGACAATGAATCCACATTTTTGGGTAGATTTTGGCTTTTAAAGGCTGTGGTCTTAAACTTTTGATCAGCTGATGAACAGCCTTTTTCAGTTTAATTGTTGTTTTCAATAATTTGCTTACTCAGATTTTTTTTGTCTCACTCCCATTTCTTCTTTTAGCATTTTGAAGCTCTACTTAGAACCTTCTTAAGATCCAACAGTGCAAAATGCTAATTCTTGCAATTTTCCAACTGGTCTTAAAATTTTGATCAGGAGTGTATTCATTTTGTGTATGATGGATACAGATCCAAGTGTTGGGTCTAAGTGTTGCATTTTTTAAATTCAATTGACCAGGGGTGAATTTTTTTTTTTTTTTTTTTTTTTTTTTTTTAAAGATATTCTAATGTTTGAAATACACCTATTTGTCCAAACCAGGCTACAATTGAGTTTACACAGAGTTAATGATGTCAACATCAGACTGTAGTCTATTGGGCTGGTTGAAAGTGTTTGTAGCTTGAGTTCCTTTAAAAGCTGAAAAAGATCAAAAGCTTTAGCACGCTGCCACAACTTCTCCATACTGTTTCTCATTTTGTTTGCTGCCAACTAATCCTCAGCAGATGTCTGAAGATGCAACAAGCGTTACAGCACTAGAACTAGCGCTAACTCCAGTATCCCACAACCAAGAATGAAGGATATACCAGCGGTCCTTCATATTAGGAGAAAAAGAATTCTCCCCAGTTGGACAAAAATGTTAAAACCTCACACTCTTGTAAAGGTGAACTCATGAAGACGGCTGTCAGCTTAAGTGTAGTGTCGACCTGACCTCGTCTCTTCAGTCCGTGTGTTTCACTGTGGGTATCATCCCGTCACAGCCCAGCGCTCTCAGGGATCAGTCAATCTGACAGGCCATTAACCTGACAGAGGCAGAGCAATACCCATCCACCACCTAAAGGTCAGGGAAAGGTCAGGTTCATGCACCAGCTTATATGACTGACATGAACCCTCCACAGCATCTTCCATCACTCCACCATCCCCCAAACAACCTCCATGCAGACCTAATTTCTTCTTCTTCACTTGTTTTGTGTTCCTCCGGGCCCTTCAGGGATGATTGAGACTAAATGTCAGAAAAGTGGCCCTTCTTCAGGGGGTCAACAGTTCACTTCACTACAGGGATGGGAAAAAAGATTTACAGGACAGACATGATGGTCTAATGTTGCCTCGTCTCCCTACACTGAACATGCTATTACACAGAGCAAGACAAGGAAACTGAAAAATGACACCCTTTGAGTCATCCACTGTCAGATTTGATCTAATGAACAATTTCAACAAGATTAGTTTGATTTACTTATTTTCATGCCTAAATGCCAGTGATAGCTGAGGCCAGAGGCTGTAGGCTGTTTTTTTTTTCTCTCTTTTTTTGTGGTCCATTTGTCCGCTTTTGTTGGATTTTTCTTAAGTTGAGTGTATTGTTGCAAGCGTGCACCAAATTCCTAAGGAGGCATTGTTGTACATCTGTAATGAAATATATAACATGAAATGCTGATGTATCTGGGTGAGGTTTATTCCTTCTGTATTTTTGCGGGTAATAGAACATTACAGCTTAGTATGTGTACACATACTTTCACTCAAAATAGCTAAAAATGTGACTCAGGTGAGTCGGTTTGGTCTGTTTGAGGTGTGTCCATGCAAGTAAATCAATCTCCAGCTGCATAATCTGGGTGTGTTAGTCAGCTTTAGAATATTACAGTTACTTGCATGCATTTACAAATCCAGTTAAAGCTGGACTAACACTAGAAATCTATTATTTCTGACTGCACATATATGTACTGAGTGTAAATCTTGGTGTAGGCTGCACAGTATTACTGGGAGAGGGAACTCAAAAAAAGCTCATACATTTTACTTCTTTCTGGTAAAATACAGTGGCAAGAAAATGTATGTGAACCCCTTTAAAATGATCTGCACGAGTTAGTCATCAAATGTTATCTGATCTGCATCTCCAGGGCTGCTGGAAAGACTAACCTCCGATTTTGCTCCGGGTTTGCTCCGACCGAAGGAGAGCGACCTCGCCCACTGGAAGCGAGTCTAGAGCGCTGCGCCGCGGCGCGCAGTCCTGATCAGCAGGAAGAGATCATGGGAGAATTGCGAGTTCACGCAGCAATAGTATGTCAACAGCAGACTATTTTACCTTTTGGGGTTAATTTATCATCCTTTCCAGTATAAGTCTAAGATATTATTGCTTCCGCCATTGAGTGAGTACATTAGGAAGTTAAAAGGTTAATGTTTACTTAAAGGATCTGTGGTTTTATGCAAAATTCTTTAGCTAAATATCCCCAAAAGTTAACTTTTCCCCGTCAATGGCGTCATTGTAGCTCTGTGACACACTGACCTCTCGGTGACCCTTTGCTCTCGCTGCAGGATGAGATATAATGTTGATATAGTGATGATTTACGATCAGGAGTCCGTGCATTGAGTTTTATTTTGAAAGTACCAGATGTTCTACGCTTGTGACTTCCATGGTTGGTGCTTTCTGAACGACAGTGAATTTATGAGGTTTGGCAGCGACCGGCGCTGAAATAGACCTGCAGCGTATCTGAAACGAAGCGGAGCAGAGTGGCACAGGCACGCGCTGCTGCCGGTCTGGAGCACCGGCTATGGAAATGCTCTGACAGACTAGAGAGGGAGCGAAGTGCTCTGCAGTACGATACGCCGGCATTCCGCGGCGCTCACGCTGTATATGGAAATTGGAGGTAAGTGAACCCTGGATTTGACCTAAACCAAGCGTTTCTGGTAGACCTGCTCAACATTATCTGACTATTCTTCCTTGAAGAACTGCTTCATATCACCCAGATTCTTAGGCTATCTGGTGTGAACAGCTCTTTTGAGGTCATTCTACAGTATCTCTATTGGATTCAGACTGGGCCAAATTTGGATTTTTTTTTGTTTTTGAAGCCATGCTGTAGTACAGTGACCTGACACGCCAAACCTGTCATAGACAGCGTTTGGGAAAGGGCAGAGCCTTTGAAAAAAAAAAAAAAAGGAGGGTGATTGGATGAACATTCTGTCACATCTTTAAGGGCCAACAAAACACGTGACGTCGTCACCGATACCGAGGTGCACCACTACCAAGGAATAAACTCCATAGAGAACTGCATAACACAAACCATGGTGACTGTAGACATGTCAGTACACGACTTTTTTCATCTTTAAAAAGAAAACAACTCACTGCTGTTCTTTGTTCTTCTTTTAATGAAGAAATGTCATTAAGTTCTGATAAAACTGGCACTTTAGCAGTATCCACGCTTATCTCCTCCGTCATAACTGCACTGGCCTCTTGATGCTGCTTGCTTATGTCACGACTCTGACACTCTTTAACCGAGCCCTAATGTTCAGACAGGAGCATTGCAAAATGGATTCAGCAGTGAGAAACATGGTGTATCCATCTGCTTTGCAAGGTTATGTTTCTGATGCTGTTCTGGGAAAAGTGGTCACTGCAGAGGCAGGTGCCCTTGTTAATACACAGCTCTCTGTTGTGGTGTTTCCTCAAAGAAACAACCCATTTGCCTCTTAGCACCTCATTTTTGGGGAATTTAAAAAGAGAAATGGAATCACTTTTCATATTCCCACATGTAGGTAGGATGCATTGATGGCGGTCTGTCATGCTGTCTTACGTGTTACTCTAAACCCAGCTGGAGAATGGGAGATGCTAGCTAGCGCTTTTCAGCCTTCGACCACCAAAATAAAAGTGACAGAGACCCGGGACCCCCACTGTACCTGAAGGTGGCTGAACACAGCCATGGACATTCAAGAAGAGTCATGTGCAGACAAGGCCACCCATTAGGGGGGAAAAATGGGAGAGCTTTCTGGGGCCCAGCCAAACTGGGGGCCAGCAAAACCATGATCCATTGTAAAATTAAGCTCTGGTATATGCTTATCAAAGAAACCATATCTTTTAAATTCATTTGTCCAGTAAGTAGCCCTCTAAAAATGTAAATCCTTTTATTAAAAACAGAATTGAAATATGTTAAAAATGGCTAAAATGGGTTAATAATGGCAAAAACATAGTGGAAAAGGTGGTGAAATTGGATTTTAAAAGTGGCAGAAATGTGTTAGAAGTGCCAAAAATAGATAAAAGTTGCAAAAATACCCCAAAAATGGCAAAAATGTAACCTTGCAAAGCAGATGAATACGGCCGTTTCCTCGTTTTTCACTGGCAAATCCATCTTGCAAAGCTCCCATCTGAACCGTCTGAGCCTGGTTAGAAAGTGACAGGACCAATCAGCGATGAGGGAGCAGAACTTTCAGGCGCAACAGAGTTGTGACGTAAACAAGCAGCAGCAAGAGGCCGGTGCAGTTATGATGGAAGAGATTAGCGTGGATGCTGCTTAAGCACCAGTTTTATCAGAACTTGACAACATTTCTTCTTTTATAGAAGAACAAAGATCAGCAGTGAGTTCTTTTCTTTTTAAAAACGACAAAAGTTGAGTACTTACATGTCTGTAGTCGCCATGTTTTGCCGTATTCGTCAGTAGCTGCGCATGCACAGCTTGATAGCTGCTACGTCACGTGTTTTGTTACTCTGATTGGCCCGTACAAATGTGACAGACAGAACATTTATCCAATCATACTCTGTTTTTTCCAAAGCCTCTGCCTTTTCTCAAACCTTTCGTGTTGAAACTTTCCCAGATGGATGTGTGAAACACATCCATCTGGCGTGTCAGGTCAGCAAAAATGGGTTTAAGTGGCAAACGCAAGCATATTAAGTGGTAGAAGGGGATTAAAGAGTGGCTGAAATGGCATTAAAGTGGCAAAAATAGGTGTAAATTTGGTGCAATGGGATGAAAAATTGATATAAATTGGAAAAAAAGGTTAGCTGAGACAGAAATTGGAAGAAATGGGTTAAACTGGCTAAAATGGGCATATCAAATTGTGAATTTGGCATAAAAAGTGGTAAAGAGGGATTTATAGTGGCAATATTGGAACAACATAGCCAAAAATGGAAGTACAGTGGCAAGATCTGGTTTAGAAGTGGCAAAAACAGGCAGAAAAAAAGTGGTGGAAAGGGTTTAAAAATTGAGCAAAAAAGGGTTTTAAAGTGGCAAAATTGTGTTTAATTTGGGAAAATTGGTATAAAGTGGCAACGGTGTAATTTAAGAAATATTCTTAGTTTTTTAACATATCTGGAGACCCCATCTTAGTGTCTCGCGACCCCCAATGGGGTCCGGACCCCAAGGTTGGGAACCCCTGCCTTAAATGAACCTGAAAGTGAAGCTGGTGCAGATTTTTCTCACTGATTGACTCAATTGTTCAGTGAGACGCAGTTCTCAGTCTTTTTTCCAACATATTTAATGTGTTTAGAGAAAAAGATCAGATTTTGTTTTACAGGTTCTTAGTTGTCTTTTCAACAAAGGACAGCGTGTTTGTAATTTTGGAGAATAGCAGTACACTACCCACAATTGAAGAGTAACACAGTGACGTCTGATTGGTTGAGCTTTGAATTTCAGCTGTTAGCTTTGACAAGTGAAGTCCCGGTTTTTGGGGAAAAAATGGGCAAACATTTGCAACCTAGATAGCATTCATGTTGCATTTTAAGGCTTGTAATTGAAGCATATTTGAAGAGCTTTCATAAGCAGTAATAAACCTCAATGGCACCTTACCCACTAAGCCTACACATACTTGTGAGACCCTCTCCTCATTTCATCTCACATTTTGAGTCCCATATCCACCTATCCCTTTTTTTCCTCCTGTTCTTCTTATCAGCAGGGTCCTCATGGGGTCTGCTGTACTCAGATGCTTTTTCCAAGCTTCCCTACAGTACAGATGTCAGGCATGGTGACAAATCCACAAACTAAAACCTCTTTCACAACCAAATGTTAAAGTCATTGTTAGTCCTCTCATGGCGGTCATGTTTTATTAATGGCAGGCATCCTTTTCATGCCTTTACCTCTTAAGTTTGCCAACTTTAATCAGAAACGACATGAGTGGGACGAGACAGAGCTGTCAAGTGCTGAAAAGTGCTGTCAAGCTGTGAAGCAAAATCTGATTAAACACGTTTTATTTTTAAGTGTATTATTGACTGAACTGCTTTTTTTTTGTTAGATATTGGCAAGGAGCTGCTTTTGTTGCTTTAGGGGAATTAAATTGGCTCGGTGCAAACTCAGGCCTCTATTAGCCGCTAATGTTGTGTATTGACTTCAGGGATGTAAACAAACTCTCATCCTGCATACATCCACAATTATTTCAAAATAGCCCCTGTTGTTTTGCTAATCTTTGTTGTTATTATTGGTGTCTCTTAGTTTCACTCCCATTAAAGATGGATGAATTTTAAACAGGCTGAATTATGATTGCTGGTATTGTTTCTGTCCCATTATATTAGAAAATAAGCTCTGAGCAGAGGAGGAGGAATCACAGCCCTGTTGAATGTGTGTTTAACGTGATTAGATGAATAAAGCTTTCCCAGATTTCGCTCCATTCTACTTCAAACTGATATCAACATCAGCATGAATGGGCTTTCTGCATCTGCTGTTTCACCACCTCAACGTCTTTCTCTAATGAAGATGCATTGTTATTGTGTGGAAGCATTAAATCACAATAAAAGTGCTCTTACAGCTCTGATCACAAATAAAAACCCACACAGTAAAAGATTAGTTAGCTGTTTATGGGATTTTAGATGATTTAACAAACATGAACGTGCAGATCCTCAGCCAGAAAATCAAGACTTTAATCGGCTTTGTCAGTAATAATAGGGCTGATGATCCACTGATATAAACAATTAAAAATTTAGCTTCAGGCTGCCAATTAGTAGCTTTTGTCAGTGAAATTTGGACGATAATTACTCGATAATGTAACAACAACAATGGGTATAAGATGCAGTATTTTGTAGGAAAACAGCTTTCATGTACTAAAGCTCCCTGATGTTTTGGGGGGGGGGGTTGATGGTGTAAAGCATGCTGTCAAGGGCATGCGGTTATTGGGAACCTAAATACAGGAGCTAAAAGTGAAATCAGTAACCACAGGCACCTTAAAATGATGAAAAATGCAGCTTTAAACAGGTCCTAAAAGAGGAACTTTAAACTCATGCTCAAGGGGACATTCCAGATGCTAAATAATTATACCAAAGGTTCTCAACCTTGGGGTCAGGACCCCCTTGGGGGTCGCTAGACACTGAGAGGGGGTCTCCAGATGACCTAAAAAACTACCAATATTTTCTTAAATTACACTGTTGCCACTTTACACCGATTCTGTCAAATTTTTATACCCCTTTTCATCATTTTTCCCACCAATTTCAACACATTTTTACCATTCAACACTTATTTTTGTCAGTTTTAAACCCTTCCTACCCCTTTTTCTGCCTGTTTTTGCCACTTCTAAAGCAATTCTTGCCACTTAAGCTTTATGTTGCCTCTGTTGACCCATTATTGCTACTATTAACCCCTTTTTAACCAATTTCTGCCAATATCTGCCTATTTTATCTTTTCCATTTAACCATTTTTTGCCAGTTTATATCAATTTTTCAAGCCATTTCACCTAATTTTCACCCATTTTTGCCAATTTAAAGCAAATCAGCCACATTTTAACTCCTCTAACACCTATTTATGCTCATTTTTACTGTTTTTTTTTGCCATTTTTATCTAAATTTTTATCTAATTTTTCACTTCTAAACCATTTCTGCTACTTTTAAATTCCAGCTTCACCAGATTTTCCACCATTTCTTTGGCATAATTTTCCCATTTTAGCAATTTTTAAACCATTTTAATCCTTTTTTTAAACAAAAAGGTTATACATTTTTATGAAGGCTTTTAACTACACAAATGATTCAAAAAATATTATTATTTTCTTTGATAAGGGTGTTTTTTCAGGTTAGAGATAAAATATGGATATCGAAGCTTAACTTTATAATGGACCATGGTTTTGCTGACCTCCATGGGCCCCCAGTTTGGCTGGGCTCCAGAAAGCTTTCCCATATATCCTCTTTTATGGATGGCCTTGTCTACACATGACTGTTCCAAATTGTGCATGGCTGTGTTCAACCACCTTCAGGTACACTTGGGGTCCCCGTTCCCTGGCACCTCTATTTTGGGGGCCACGGGCTGAAAAGGTTGAGAACCACAGCTCTATGGTACCTTAAAGAGACTCAAACTGAACCCTAACACTGGTTCTCAAAGGAACTGAGACACACTCTGGGCTACCAGTGGACTCTGCAGAGCATCAAGACAAGCTCAACTCTTTCATGCAGGAGACTGAATTTAATTCCTGTGTGAAAGCAAAAGTCAGTTTCCAATTTCTCAAGAAAGAAGATCATGCATGTGATCAGGAAGCAATAAAAAATATAACGTACAATAATATACAATACAATACAGTACAATAATAACTAAACTTTTCAACCAAACAATAAAAACATAAATTGAAAATCTGAATCCTGCTGTGTACATGGATAAAACCTCAAGAAGTCTCCACTTATTTATTCATATTAATCAATTTTCCTCCTAATATTAAAAGAGTCCATTACATCACCAACACTTTTACCACTTTCCTTTTTTATTTAACCGTTGTATAGAGGAAATAAGTATTTCATTATACTGTAAAACAGAGAGGATAGATATATAGACTCAAATTCTGACATGTGGGCTTTTATTTTGAAATGTTCACCTTGTTCAATTGGTCACATGATTTCCCTTTCCTCTAGAATTTCATTAAAACAAGAAAACAAAATAACAAAATTGGGAAAAAATGCACCCCTTATTTAAAATTGTATTTTTTTTTTCTATTTATGCGACAGAAATGAACACAAAAACAAGAAAACGACAAATTTTTCCTGTATTGTCCCATTTTTCTAAAAAAAAAAAAAAGTTTAGGGTAGATCTTGGTCCGCGGCATATGTGGAAAATGTGTTTTTGTTCCAAGAGGTTTAGCATCATGTTTTAGTTATACTACTCGACAGGGTTTAGACGTCGGGCTGCAGTCTTTGTGGCCTCAGGTTGAATTTGTACAACCTTCTGGCGGGAGGAGACATGTTTAATGTCCAACTGTTTCTCGGCTAATTCAACCACATCAGAGATGTCACGTACTGTGTTCTTGGTTGATCTGGACAGTCAGCTGGAGGGCACAGCAAAACGTGTCAGATATTATATATTTGAGCATTATCTCTTACAACAGCATGACTTCAGAAGGCCACCATCGGCTGATGCAGATGTTCCACTGATGCATTGGTGCATCACTAGTTTAAATCAAGTTTAAACTTTTCAAAACTTGCTTGGGACAGTCGCACCACATGAGCTTTAATATGTTCGGCTTAAAATTGTAAAAAAAAAAAAAGTGGGTTTATTGCAGTGGCGGCTGGTGCATTTTTTTTTTTTCAGGGGGGGCTACAACAAAATCCCAATTTTAATATGTCATGTATGTAAGGTACATCAAAAGATGTTACCACAACGAGAGTTAAGTTATAGTAATATGCCCTTTTTACATCTGCATTTGCTTGGTTGGTGAACAAATATTAAAATAAGATGGCTATAATAAGGGTCATCAGCAGCCACAAGTAACTCTTATCACACTCAACTTAAATGTTTAACTTATCAGGCATAAGGTGCCAGTAGTCACTGCTTCAATAGTGACTGGCTGAGTAAAAATATATATACCAGACCTGAATGCAGCAAAAATGCTTAAACCTACAAAAAGATTATTGAGTGATTGATTTACTTACTTCTTAATATTAGTCACTTTGTGCTTCATCCTGACATCTGGACAGTCAGGTCCAAGCTCTTCTTTGTCCTCCTCTCAAAACGCCTTATTCTTAAACACTCCACTGAGTTTTCTTATGGCATTTCACTGTCTTCCTAGCATCTCTCCATGAGCTGACCAATGAACGCAGGTGCAGCACCTGGCAGAAAGCCAGTATTTGCCCCGACAGTGCATGACTTCTTCTGTGTCCGAAATTACGAAGCAGTCTCTCTGCTGCCACCTGTTGGCGTCTGGCGAGTGGTTAGTGATAATCCTTCAGTTCCCTGTCATGTTGCGCCCTGAGGGCTCCTATTTCTGGTACAGAAGAGGAGCGAATGCACACGCGCAGCCTTAAAACGTCAGTAAATGTAAGGCTCCAGGCGCAAGAGGCCTGTGAACAGGAAGTAAAGGCAAACGCTTCGAACATTTGTGATCTACTGATTTATTGCACATTATACATTTAAATCTCTTAATAAATCATCTTTATGCCGTGCATTATGGAGTTTATCTATATTCATATAAATTTATTGATATTTAAAGTAAATGTTTAAAAAAATATTCAATGAACTTAAGATCTGTCCTCTCTTTGTGTAGAGTCATGGTGGGGGGGGGGATGGAGAATATCTTTACATACAGCAGCATGTTCTCTAGAAACACTTATTGATAAGTTAAATTTTCATATGTTCACTTGTATAAATATCCAAAGCCACAGAACAACAAGCAGCTCAGCAGCTTCGTTTTCTCTCCTAGAGTTAAAACTCCAACAAAAAGCAGAAGCGTCAGGACTTCAGGTGTGTTTTCTTCTCTGTGTTGTACAGAAGTGCTGTATTTAACAGTGACATCTTCGTTTCTTAGCAACCGCTCCCCTGATGAGCGCCCTGCTGCTCAGTTTGAATAGACCCGAGTCAAGGTTAGCAGCAGTGGCTTCACCTTCCTGGACTGTTATTAATGACCTTGTCCCTCTGCTGGCATGACAAACAGCACCTAACCTGACTCTGAACCCCGGGGATGCTGACAGAGACAGAAGCAGCAGCAGCAGAAATGTTCAAGCGACAAATGGCACTGACAGGTGAGGTTTTAATTTACCTGGAACTGTTCAGCAAGTTTCAGTACAAAAGAGAAAAGCACCGCAGGACTGAGGGCTGTTATTTAAAAACAGCACACTGCACAAATCACAGAGCTCTTTTATTAAACTGCCATCATTTTACACCTGAAACGCCTGAGGGTTTTAAAGAAAGCAAAGTTACAGAGTGAATTCTCCACTGAGACAGCAGTGCTTCAGTTTCATGCAAATAAATTAAGAGCAAAGTTTGGATGTGCTGTCAAGAGAAAAAATAAGAAACAAAGACAGCAAATAAATCTTAAAGATATTTTTATGATTAAAGCACTGGGATTAGTATTACCTGCATGCACTTTGCAGGTGGTGTTTTGTTTATGTAGCCTATCCTACACATAATGCCATTCAGAGTCTACAATAGATAACATGGGCTAATTTTGTTTTTTTGTTTTTTCAAATCTGCAAGCTGTCCATAATCACTATACCAGTGATCAATTTCCCCCAGCTCTCCCAGTACAGGGGTAGCCTCTGCCACCTGTGTGAATCTGCAGCTGGAGGGAAGGAGAAGAAGGAAAAAAGAGCGAGCACTTTAACATCCTTCCTGTCAATGTGCAAGAGACTGAGATGACTCCTGTTTGATACGAACAGCTCTTGTCATCTGTGATTTCTACAGTTATTGTTATTTTAAACCTTATTTATTTGAATCATTAATCACTAGCAGAAAAACCTGGACCAAAACAAAGATCCAGGCCTTTGGGGATGACTTGGATGTTGCCATCAAATCTGTGTCTGTAAATGGTGAGAGTGTGGAAGTTGTAGAGTAGTTCACCTGCTTTGGCAATCCTCCGCTTACTGCGAGGCTGAGATCAACCGCAGACTCGGGCTCGAGCATGGGACGATGGATTGACTGAGCAAGACAGTGTGGTGCTCCTGATATCTGAACCTGCAGTTCAAAGTCAGTCTTTTAGTCCTTGGTTCTTCCTGGTCCTGCTTTACTCTTGTGAGGCATGGATGTTGACTGATTGCCAGAGACGTCACCTGGACACCTTTGTTACGAACTCTCTTCAGAACATTTTTGGGTATCGTTGGCAAGACCCCGTGTCTATTGCTGACGTGTTCAGTAGAGTGGGGATGGGAAGGGTCAGCTGCTTGATGACAGCCATCAGGAGGCCAGAGCAGCACAGGGCCAAGGTTGACGTAGTGAAGTGTTAAATTGGCATATGCTCCCATACCTGACCTGACCTATGAAAAAGGCTGACCAGTGCAAATAGTCAAGTAATAAAAGGTGATAAATCTTGGATCATAAACTCAGTTGCACTGTTCAAATGATGCAATTATTTTATTTTACAGGAAAACAAATGTCACATTTAAACAACTGCATCTTTTCAGGTTTCTCATTAAAACCCAGATCTCCTCATCTTGAAGTTGCATTTCAACACATCATGTGTGGCAAAATTACTGACTAGGCTCTAAATTCTTATGTAAGTCAGCTAACAGTCTGGAGTCTGGAGCAGTGTGGAGAACAATATTCTGAGATATTTAATCATGCACAGTGCTTAACAAATTTATTAGACCACCACCCAAAGTAAGGTTTATGTCACAGCTGCCCTAAATTAACAGCATTGGTAATTACCAAAATCATTTTTTATGTTTCTGCAATGGTTAATACACTAATATGTAGAAGCTCTTTAACCCAAATGATATTTTTAATGCTAAAATATAATTATTATTGTTACCCATGAATTTTCAAATTTACTGATTTACAAACAAAAAAAAGAAAAAATAGTAAAGCACATTAATATTTCTTAATTAATATGTCAAATTATAGTTATTTATTTGCATCCCTGAACAGAAAAAATAGTTTTAGTGGTTGAATGTTGTTCTTGATGAATTTCTGACTTCTCAGAGAAGCTCAGTGAGCTGGCTCAAATTTGGGTATAAAAAGGTGAATTCAGTTTGAAATTCCTCATTCCTGTTCAAAATGGTCAAACGTGGAGAGCTCACTGAAAATGAAAGAGTCCACATTAAAGCACTTCATGATGCTGGATGGTCTTTGAGACAAATAGGGAAAGACATAAAGTCTTCTCACAGTGTGGTCAAGTAAGCTTTGGAGTCAATTGCCAAGGCTGGTACTTATAAAATGTGCCAAGGAAGAGGCAGGAAACCAAAGTTAACTGAGGCAGATGTCAGACACCTCAAGATTTGAAGTACTAGAGACAGAAGGAAGACCACTGCTGATCTTCAGGCAGAGATGAATGCCTCTAGATCAGAGTCTGAGAAAGTCTCCAGAATGACCATAAGCAGACGACTGACGGAACAAGGCTTAAAGGGAAAAATGGCTGCTAAGAAACCATTATTGAGGTCTGCAAACATCCAGAAACGCTTCAGATTTGCCAGGGAGCACAAACACTGGACTGTTGATGGCTGGAAGAAGGTACTCTGGACGGACCAGTCCAAGTTTGAACTCTTGGGTCAGCTTGGTCGTGTTTATGTACGTAGAAAAGCTGGAGAACAAACCCTCCAGAATCATTTGTAAACACAAGCCTTGTTTGCTTCTAGGTCGGGGACTTTCTATGTGAAGTTCGCAGGTTCTCCCTGTGCATGCGTGGGTTACCTCCATGTGCTCCGGCTTCCTCCACCCACCAAAAACATGCTCGTTAGGTTAAGTGGTGACTCTAAATTTGTATAGGTGTGAGCGTGCCTGGTTGTCTGTCTCTACATGTCAGCCCTGTGATTGACTGACGATCAGTCCAGGATGTACCCCGCCTCTCACCCACTGACAGCTGGGATAGGCTCCAGCCCAACCACAACCCCCAATGGGATAGGCAGTACAGAAAATGGATGGATGGATAGTCTTGAACAGGACTGAAGTTGACTGAAAGATATGTGCCAAAAATAAAAGTGGAAAATCACCATCTAGAATAATGTTTTTTGCAGTTTTTGTGAGTAGACATTTTTGTCCGTGAATGACTTATAAAGAAGCAAACATTAAAAACAGACAACACAAAACCAATAATGCATCAAAATCCATTTTGTTGCTAGTCTTTAGCATATCCAGGACAATGGTTGAAAAAACACCTAAAAGTAATAATTTTTTAAAATAAATTTGTGTTATTTTTTAAAATAAAAAACAACCATGAAATCTTGTTGTCAAACTGGCATTTTATGGGTTAAAATCCCCCAAAAATTCAAATATTTGGACGTCTTTGACAGGACTGAAGTGGTGAAAAAAAATAAATAAATAAATAAATTAAAAAAGAGATTTTTGTTGGATTATTTTTTAAGCGTTGTTTTTTTTGCAGACATTTACAAACAGACAAAATTATTGCAAAATAAAAGTGAAACATCCATCCTTTTCAACAAGAATGTTGAGAGTGATACTGGAGGGTTAATTTATACTGACTGATCATGATTGGCTACAGGTCACTCTTGGTATCCTTAAAATAATATTAAAATTTAAGCTTTGTAGTCATCATTGACCTTGCAAAGCAGATGGTTTCGCCCGTTTCCATGTTTCTCACTGTCGAATCCATCTTGCAAAGCTGCCATCTGAACCGTTTGGGCTTAGTTATACAGTGACAGGACCAATCAGAAATGAGGGGCAGTACTTTTGGGCGCAGCAGAGTCATGATGTAAGCAAGCAGCAACAAGAGTTGTGCAATTAGTAAGTGCAATTATGGTGGAAGACATTACCGTGGATGCTGCTATAGAGCCAGTTTTATCAAAAATTGACAACATTTCTTTGTTTAAAGAAGAACAAAGAACAGCAGTGAGTTGTTTTCTTTTTAAAGATGAAAAAGGTCGTGTACTGACATGTCTACATTCACCATGGTTTGTGTTATGCAGTTCTCTTTGGAGTTTATTCCTTGGTAGTGGTGCACCTCGGTATCGGTGAGGACATCATGTGTTTTGTTGCTCTGACTGGCCCTTAAAGATGTGACAGAGCGTTCATCCAATCACCCTCCAAGTTTTTTTCAAAGGCTCTGCCCTTTCCCAAACACTGTCTATGGAAGGTTTTTCAAGATGGATGTGTGAAACACATCCATCTGGTGTGTCAGGTTAAATCATCTTATCTTCAACCCTAAACAGCTCATATCACATACACATAGGCTAATGTGTGTCTCCAGACTCTGCTTCATGTACATAAGATCAGGTAAATGTCAGGAAACCTGATTCTGGACTCCACTGTGCCAAATAAACAGAATGGATCTCTGCCCATTCAATGCCCTTCAGTCAAGCTGTATAAAACTGTTTTATTCTTCTGTTTTAGACATCAGTACTGACTCTCTTACCTTAAAATTCCTTTGACAAACTGAAGGGGGGACAAGGAGGATCTTCTTTTTCAGTTTTTAGAATGCAAACAAACCTCTTGAGTGTATGAAATGTATTCACTGGCAGAAAAGGTTTGTGAGATCATATTCAGATTAGTTTGGGGAGGTGTAGAGCAAACAAACAAATGAAAAGCTTTTTTCCACTTGATGCTGGATGTAATTTGAAAGATTATCACTCTTAGCTTGCTTCCAATTGAACCCTGAGGCAGAGCTTGACGAAGTTGTTCTTGTGTGTTTATTCAAGGGCGTTTTATGAAAAGGACCAGCACAGAGCTCTTTACAACCCCACTATGGTGTATTGATGAGAGGCAGCATGTTTATACCTCGGTAGACGGGTGGTTATCCTTCCTGAGTGAAAGAGAAGCATGCACAAGGATGTGAGGAATTTACTGGAATGAATACTCGCTACCAGGGAGTTTGTCAGATGCAGTAATACAGTAACCAGGCAATACTGACCTTAACTGATAATCAGCATAAAGATAGCAACAACATAATATTAACAATAACTCACCACCTCCATCAAACTCAGCAGCCAGAGAGCAGCAGCACTGGATAACATCTCCTCATTCAACAACTCTGTTCAGAGAATGTAAGACCTCTACTTGTACATTTAAAATGTTTTCATACTTTTTGACCTTTGCCTAACACCGTCATTAGACACAGAGCATCTCTAGCCTAGCCTCTTGCCTCTATAACTCATCTGCTGACATAAAAGTTTGTAAACTTTCTATCATTCATCTCATTTTTTTCTATTAGGTTGACTAGCTAACATAAAATAAACTTGTATTTCTTTTACCTCCACAGTTTTAAAATAAGGCTGTGACATAACAATACAAGGACAGCTCTGTGTGGTGTAAACTCTGGCCTGAAGAATGAAACTTATTGAAAACTCCAACTATGCATCTATTTTTTTTTTCTTTTGCATCTGAATTTCATCCAAAACAAGATATAGGTGTGAACTGTCGGGAATGCATGTCTCCTGGCCATAAGCTGACAAACTAAACTGTAAACACTTTTAATTTAAAGTGATAAAATCTAACCATCATAGTTTACTTAAAGTAGTCAACAAAAGAAAACTGTTCACTGTGAACAGTTCAGAGTGTCCTCCTCTTGATATTTTTTCTTTCTGCAGCTGAAGTTACTGTACGTTCACAGCTGCTGCTTTGACCTGTATTAGCATCAATGCACCGAGAACCACACCAAGCCTTAATAGCCGAAATGCTCCAAAAGATCCAGATTCTTTCTGGAATGAACCCATGTTAAATACAGTTCCACTTAACCTGAGAAATAACCCAAAGGAAAAAACTTCCCAGTTCTTAAAATCCACTCCAACTTCCTGCTAGGCCTAAACCCCATCTTTCTTCCATGTTTATTAGCCATGTGCTGCTTTACGTAGATAAATAACCCTTAGCACATTAGTACATCCACTTCATTAAAGCTCTTTAGGAAACACATCTGTAGTTAAAACAATATAAATGAAACATGTTTATTAATTGGTTAGATAATTGGCATATTATCCACTCAGGCCTGCTGTAAAGTTTGATCCAAAGGAGACGCTTTTCTGTTTGTGTGAGGTTTAGGTCATGAGGTAAAACACACTTTGTCCTCTATTCTTCCAGGATACCATTTTATCAGTCCTGCCTTTGCCGCATGCACTGTTTGACCTGTTTGTGAAGTTATAATCAGATGATCAAAATGGCAGGAAATTAAAATTCTGTCCAAGTGCATTGTGTGGCTGCAAGAAATTTGATTGGCTGTTGGTGTTGTGATGAGTCATCTTTTAAAGCAACATTTGCACATCAAATGCAACAGTGCAAAGATATGCAATGCGCTATAATAGTCATACAAATGTGAGTGCGTGCAAATCGTTTGGCACTTTCTGAGGAAATTCTCAGAAAAGTAGTGAAAACAAGCCCGGGCCTGAAAAAAACAGGCCTTTTTGCTGTGCAGACAGTGCAGTTTTATCACATTTCTCCAAAGAAAATGTTAAAAGTTTGAGCAATTCAGCACTTCTTGGTTATTTTGCAAGCATGATGAGATTCCAGGGTTTTGTTTTCATACAAAGATAACTCTAAGTCATCTAGGTTGGTGAATATATTACTGCAGGAGAAAAAAATGCTTATTTTGCAGTAATACTGTAAAACTAGAGAGGCTTCATTTACCCCCTGAAGAAACAAAGCATCTTTGTAACGCTTCTCTTATGCCTGTGTTCTTTCTTCATACCTAAGTAAAACATATGTGTTTCTTCTTGAATTTCTGTCTTTAATTGGACTTAAGGTGATAAAATATGTGAACCATCAAGGTTTTTGTAGCGGTAGCATCAAGGCAGATGCTCCCAGGTCATTAAAGTGTCCGACCTGAAGATTTAAGGAGGTAGAATGGGCTGTAAGTCAAGCAGGCAAAGGCCAATGAAAAATTAACAACTGATAGAACATTAAATAATTCAGGAGCAGATTTTCTGGTTGTGCTGTAAAATATCTAGAACCACTGATACTGATATGAATAATTTATAATCAGAAAACAATGAAGGCACATTGCATGAAAAGGGTAAGAACAACTGAATTACATATATGCAATCAATATGCTGCATGCTGAAGTCACACAGTAAAGCTAAATAAAGGCTGAAGATCAAAAATACACGTTGCATTATTTAATCCAGATAGTTCAAAATGCACCATGAAGCCTTGTCATCATTTTATTAAACAAAGGGTTAACATGCTATTAATCTTGGCTGGGATGTGCTGTATATGTGAGTCCTTGACACCATCAGTCACCACTTTAGATGTGCTTTACTTGAAGACTGGTTTCTCTGCCATGCTGTTGCAACTGGTGATACTGGTGACCAGGGCTAGTCAATTAGTTAGGATGAAGGCCAGTTTCTGAAAAGGATCCTAAATGAAGGTCTGGACAAATATCACACCATACATGTCATAACTTTAATCGAAGATTCAGATGGTGCTAGATTTTATTCTCAATGACACAAGTAGGCTTTTAAAGTCTCCGCGTCTGTAAATGGCTTTTTTCTTGTTGCCTAAAATCGATGCTACTGATAGTGATGTAGATTTAGCCCTCTCTTGTGTCAGCCTAAAAAATGGTGCAGCTTTGTTTCTCATAACATGAGGTTTCCCAAAATTCCTCTCAGAGAGCTAAGAGAAATAAGTAGTGTCAATGAGGACGCACAGTTGTGCTCATAAGTTATAATCAGGCCAAAACAAAAAGGGTATGTATACTTTTGATCAGGGCTGTTTGGGTCATTCGACTTGTAATTATGATTTAAAAAGAGCAAATACAACTGCATGATAATAAATAACTTTTCTGACCACTAACCTTAAATTGAATAAAAGTTTTCCCATAATCAAACACATTTCCTGACAAAATGTGTGATTTAAAACTGACTCTATAACAGTGATGGTGAACTGCAGCTCACACTGTGACTGAATCATTTACAACGCATGACCGTCACTTGCAATTTATGTGCTCACACTGTATTCACTCTAAGGGGCAGATCCACTAAAGCAGCGGTTTTCAAAGTGTGAGGCGGGCCTCCCCTGGTGGGGGCACGGATCCATAAACCAGAAAAAAAAAAAAAATAAATAAATAAAAAGTTATTTGCTTTGCTAACTTCTGCATGAAGCAAAATGAATAGACTTATAATAACTATATAGTAACTAGTAACTTTAAGGCAGTGATACTCAATATGTGATTATTAGTGGCTCTTTTATGTCTTCATTTTAAATATTATTGCCCCAGAAAACCTTAAAAAAGGGAAACTTTTTTGCCCCTTTATACCATTTTTTGCCATTTTTCACCAATTTAAGCATCCTTTTGTCATTAAATACCACTTTTTTCCTACTTTTTGTCCATTTTTTCCACTCTTGACTGCATTTTTTACTCTTTTTTTTTCTTCGCCTTGTTTTTGTCACCTTTGGACCATTTTTTTTTGCTACCTGTTACTCATTTTCTGTCACTTCTCACCATCTTTTTTTCCCCTGTTATCCCAATTTTTGCCTATTTTCACCCATTTTTTGCTGCTTTTTTTTTTTTTTACCATTTTTGCCATCTTTAACTTATTTTGATCGCTATTTTAAGCTGTTTTTGCCATTTTTCGCCCATTTAAGCACGCTTTTGTCATTAAATACCACTTTTTTTCCTACTTTTTGCCCATTTTTGCCACTCTTGACTGCTTTTTAACTCATTTTTTGCCTTGTTTTTGCCACCTGTTACAAACTTTTGGTCACTTCTCACCCATCCCCACTTTTTGTCCCCATTTTTGCACTTTTTTTTTGCTGCTTTTTGACCATTTTTGCCATCTTTAACTTATTTTTATTGCTACTTTAAGAAGTTTTTGTCACTCTCCACCACTTAGATTTTTGCTCTTGTAAAAGTATTTTTCAACAGTTTGGCTCTTTGGTTGAGCAAGGGGGAAATCCATGCTAACTGCTCACAAAATGCATGCAAACTGCTCAATGGAGCAAACCGAACTCTGTCCCATGTGCATGTATGTAAATGGAGAGTAGGGGGAGGAATGTTCAAAATTCAGCTCAAAATTGCTCCTCTGACATGCAAATCAGCCTCGTTACAGCACCTAATCCACACAGGCCAGCGCTGACCAGTGGTGGGTAGAGGAGTGGAGACCAGGTATAGTTGTAACACTATTTGCTTCAGCACCTTTAACTCACTGAATTGTTGAGTTAGAGTTCTTAAACTTTAGTACAAAGTACCCACATTTGTTTACTACAAATGGCACCAATTCAAACCTCTGCAAGAACCAGGGGCGGAGCTTCCGGGGGGCAGCACTCCCCCGGCCTGGGCCAGAGGAGCACTGGGTATGTGTGGGCTGCATTGTAAATGTAACTCTTACTCTGGCTTCATGCATCCTGGCAGTCAGGGGGACAGGGAGGTTCTTGGTAAGGGAAATGCTGGCAACTTTCTGTCAATAATCGAATTATTAGCTCGCTATGACCCTGTTTTGAAAGAGCCAATCAACTGACCAGAAGGGTCAGTGAAATACTTAAGTCACCAGATTCAAGATGAGATTATTTACATCTGATCTCAACGTGTTAAAGATGACATAATTAATGAAATAAACAAAGCTCATGGACACAACGCAAGACGTGTCAAAGATAGATCAGCTGAGCCAGGTTTACTGTTTCATACCTGTTGTTAAGAATGACGTTGATATTGCAACAGATATACAGATCAATGAAGTGTTTTTGGGTTTCGAAGCGACTGTGGGCTCATCAGCGTAAGAGCTTGAAAACAAAATCCTGGGCTCTATAGAGAAAAACAGAACTGATCTGTCAAAATGCCGCGGACAGGGCTATGATGGGGCCGTGAATATGAGTGGTGTGTATTCAGGCGTACAGGCAAGAATAACAGAGAAGAAGCCACTTGCTCATTATGTTCATTGCGCTGCTCATAATCTCAACCTAGCTCTCAACGATTCTGTTAAAACAACCCTAGAGTGAAGCAGTTCTATGACACTGTAGAGATGCCGTACAACTTTTTTGGTCACAGTATAAAACAATGGGCGCTCCTCAGTGAGCTAATGACGTCAGAGAGCAGAAATGTCACATTTAAATGCCTCTGTCCCACTCGCTGGTCTTCTCGTCATGATGCGTTTTTTGCATTAAGGCACAGGTATGGAGACATTATAAGAGCGCTCGACAAAATATCCCTGACCAGTGACAAAAAAGATGAACGTGGTGAAGCAAGTGTGCTCAAGAATGCCATAAGCAAATTTTCTTTTATATTTTTGGTCAACATGCAGACCAAGATTCTGGAATATATAAACGCTGCCTCACAGTTACGGCAAGCTAAGGACGCGGATATTCTGAAAGCATCTACTCTACTGCAAAACGCCATCAGTGTTTTGATGGAGTTTAGGGAGCATTTTGATGAGGCTAAGTCTGCCACTCTTGCTCTAGCTACTAGATGGGGAAGTCAAACGCAGTTTGAATAAACCAGGTGGTGCTGAACTGCTTTGAATTTGTGTTGTTTTATTATTAGGGGCCAGGTGGCCTCATGTTTTTGTTGTTCTCTTGGTTTGTTAGACTTCAAAATGACATAACCGTGGGTAAAAAATGTAGTAATGCTTGTAAGCTCCACTGTTGCGGGCATGTGTGTGTTGTAAAGTGATGCTATCATGAGCTTTATTGGGTTTAAAGGGCCCGGTCATGTGCCCCGCCCCCGGCCTGGCATTGATATGTTCTGCTAGTGGCAAGAACATCACAGACCTCATGAGGTTATGTCACATACATAGTGACACTAACCCTTGACTGATGGGGAAAGAGTGAAGAAGTCACAGTTTTTGAGGCCATTCAGCTTAAATATGCCCTAAATTAAGGGTACATATTAACTGGCTACTCTCTGGGGGGGGGGGGCATGGCATTGACATCACACGTGACACCAGAATGTGGTTGACAGGGCAATAAGCCTTTTATACCCATCTTCAAGGTCCTGACAGATCAGTCATTTGAGGGAGTACACTGGCCAGCTTCTCAGCAGGGACACTAAAGGATGTAAGTTTTAATTCAATCTGTGTGTCTGTCTGTCTATTAGGTGTTTTACGGTATTTGTATTTGTCCCGTACCGTCACGGTTCGGTGCACGCAGTAACACGACGAATACGTCTGAGTGAGTATTAAAAAGTAAGTTCTCACTTCAAATCCAGGTGGCAGCAATGAGCCTAAAAGCTGCCAGCAACCATCATTACAGAAGAAGGAGCAGTTACAAAAACAAACGAAGAAGAGTGATGGCGCATGTGGAGTTAGAAGAGCTGCTGGCTTCATTTAAATCACCCGTATAGCAATGGTGCTCTGGCTCTGTGAATCATATTAACGTTACCTTCAGCTACCAACCTTGGAGGAATGAGAGAGGGACTCTGCAGCTGTGTCATAGGTAGTTATCTTCAGATTTCACACGGCTTTAACCTCTTTGTCCTCCAAAATGGGCTGTGAAAAGTTCTTCCTAACTTTGAAGTAGGTCCCATTGGTTGAAAAAGTAGTCCAGTGCTGAAGTCCGTGTTGAAATCAGCAAAAAAGAACGCTAATTTGCATACTTCACAGGCTAACTTGCGGTTGTGTGATGTTGCGTTCAAGTTAGCTGGGAAATTTTAGTGTTTAAAGAATGGGTATTAATATGTCAATATATCAACGAAAATAACCTAATTATTCAAAAATGTATTTATTTATTAATATTTTTAATCATTGAAGAACTTTTGGAGGGAGGTCGCAACATTATTTTTAATTCAAATGTACTTTATTTAGCCTATTCTTTTTTTAAATACAATTTAATTTTAAAAAATTAAATTTTTTTTTAATTTACCTGCTTCAATCACCGTACTGGAAAAGAAATTGAATTGTGACTTCAAAACCAAGGTACGTACCGAACCAAAATTTTTCTGTACTGTTAACACCCCAACAGTCTATCTAATCTGTCTGTCTATCTAATCTGTCTGTCTAATCTATCTATCTCATCTGTCTGTCAGATTCTAAAATCAAAAGATCCATTCAGACAAATTTGTCACATATATTAAGGTATTGTTCAGCCCTGTCCAATACATTTATTAAAAAAAAAAAAAACACCATATATGTTTTAAATATACCATTATTTCATTTACGTTA
The DNA here is from genome assembly GCF_018320785.1 of Cheilinus undulatus. NCBI lineage: Eukaryota > Metazoa > Chordata > Actinopteri > Labriformes > Labridae > Cheilinus > Cheilinus undulatus. The sequence goes on from NC_054865.1 coordinate 7,360,866, forward strand.
AGTTTAAAGTTTTAACGTCTAGGTCATTTTTAATTTATCTTTTTAAGTTTTGTTTTCTTCAGTCATGATTGGGCCCGTGATGTTATCTACATCTGAAGGTCTAAAATGTATTTACACATACATATTCATTCTTAAATCTTGTATAGGATGACTTGTGTCATTTTTTATAAATCATTTCAGACTTCTTTTGGGTCTTATGCTGTTGATTTAACCTGTATTGGTTTATTTTCATAACGAGAACCAAATAATATTCAATTAAAAAATAGTTTTAAAGAACTGATCTGTTTGCTTCATACTTAACGCACACATTGAGAACAACAGAGCTAAAGGGTTGCGAGTTATTCCACATTTCACTTTCTTCCAACTTTTCTTTTACTTTTTTTTGCTTAATAATACAGCTCTGCCGACATATTTAAGACATCTGCTACTGATTTTGCTCTTTGTAATTTTAGGCTCGTCACAAGTTTAACTGTTTCAACCATTAATTATACCTTATTATTTTCAGCTTTGTGTCACTGCTTTTAGCAATTTTATTTCACATTTTGTCATTTTCCGCCTTCAGCCTCAGTATTTTAACACATTTGCTGCAAATAAATGTAACTTCTTTAGTTCTTTCTGACATAAGGTGTGTGGACTTTCAACAGCTGCAGTATTCCTCCATCTACAGGAACAGGGCCCCGGCACGTCAAGGGCCATAGATGAGCAGTAACGGAAATTCCTGAGGTGAGACGTTTTCTCTTTTTTCTTAAAATCCTTTGAATGTATCTGCATTCTAACAACCTTATACTTTACTATAGGACAAGGCTGGAGCTACATCCTCAAGAACTGAAGTAAGTGACTGTTTCTTTCGTAGTGTTTAATAACCACACAACAGAAGATTACAGCGTTTCTTTTACAGGATATCCGCTCAAGGCTACGAACGCCACCTGCTGCTTTCTATAGAAAAAATTAAACTAGAGCAAGAATACAAAAAACTGGGGGAAAAAAAAAAAAAAAAAAGAACTGGAGATCCAAAAACTGGAAAAAAATTTAAGTACTGTATAATGTACAGTCAACAGAAGTTCATGTTTCAAACAGTTTAATGTTTTTTCTCTTTCTTTACAGCTTTAACAAAGTGAATGAAAGTCCTTCACAACTCAAAACTGAAATTACTGAATAAAAGGTTCATTAAAAAACAATGTGTATGTGTCTCATATTTAACATTTTGTGTGATTAAAAAAGGGCTCCAAACATTAACTAAAATACAGTATATATCGGTATACAGCTCCCTCACTGATTTTCTATCCATATTTTCTTGAACAGCTGGCTCAATTTCTTTCCGTAGCTCCTCTACTGCAACTGGAGCCACCCTCTCATTGTGGGAGGACTGCACAGGCAACACTAATGTTGCATGCCCTGTCACAACTAACCCTGATGCTTTTTTTATGTTGTTGTTTTTTGTTTTTGTTTGTTTTGTTTTTGAGGTTTATCATGTTTCATATTGTAATTCCCTTAATTGACATTGGAAGAAATTTGGTACTGTGTCTAAGTGACAAAGAAAAATGAGCTCTGTTATCATGACAATCATTGTCATGATTACCGTAAATAAATAAAACAGGAGAGTCAAGCAAGAGACGACCTGGAATAAAAGCCTATAATGACTCAGGACAATCAAGCTGTTTTTATGTACAGATCTGAGTGGAGGTTTGTTTTACCAAGACGAGACGATGACCCCAGCAATCCCCAAGCAACATGAGGAAACAGCAAATAAAGACGCCTGAACCTACGACACAGCCCGAGCAGATGGGACGTATCCTCCGTTTCTCTGTGACTGCCGAGCTGTGCGCAGCTACCGAGGAATAATGTAAACCATGGTGAATGTAGACATGTCAGTACACGACTTTTGTTGTTTTTGAAAGAAAACAACTCACTGCTGTTCTTTGTTCTTCTTTTAACCAAGACATGTTGTCAAGTTCTGATAAAACTGACACTTTAGCAGCATCCATGCTAATGTCTTTCGCCATAATTGCACCGGCCTCTTGTCGCTGCTTGCTTACTCTGCCGCGCCTGAAAGTACTTCCTCTCCCTCCTCCTTTTACTTTCTAACCAGGCCCAAAGGGTTCAGACAGGAGCTTTGCAAGAGAAAGAAGCAGTGAGAAACATGGAAATGGGTGTATCCAACTGTTTTGCAAGGTTAGCTCTTTTGAGCATTCATTTAAACATACTGTAACTTAAATACGGTTTACTGGTGTTTTGCTAAAATCATGTTCTTTTGCTAGAAGCTCCGAAGAAAGACAAAAGGGATCAGTCTCAAGTCAACAGTGTTTATTCTGGTCACAGGTAAAGTACATGTGCTCAGCTGAGGTCTCAGAAGGAATGAGCCCCGATGTACAGAAAACATGAACACTTATCTTCTTGGGCCGCACCCCGCACAGTGGGTTGAACATTTGCAATCTCTGACTCCAGATCAAACTGGTCTAGGGCCCTCTTCTATCATGAGTTGTGCCAACCCCTGATCCACTCATTAATTCCTGTATATTTCAAAATAGTGTGTGTGTGTGTTGTTTCAAGGTGTGTAGCTAATGAGCAATGTGGGAGTCGCAGTTTCAGTGGATACAAATCACTCTGTGCTTATTATGGGCTTCTGGGGATTATACAGCAGAATTGTTTTTTAATACAGGATCAGCAACATTTCTACACTGACTTCACATTAAACAGAGGAGATAAAAAAAATCAATATCCTTCAATTTAAACACTCTTTTTTTTTTTTTTTTAATTAAAGAATAGGTTTATTTTTTTTTATGAAGAACTTGACCCAACTCTCCAAAATTGTTTGGCAAAAATCACTGAAGCTTCTGTAAAAGCTTCATGTAGTGATGTGACTCAAGTCAAATCCAGTTTGGAAAAATAGTTATTTCCAGCGTTTCACATTCATGATTGATATTTTGGGTCTAACAATATGATAAGATTTAATGTGGTTATGGGTTATTTTGTGTGATTTTCTGTTAACATGCATCTCAATCTGTAGTGACTGGGTAAAATGAAACACTTGTCAGTACTGTACAGAAGCCTCTTCGGGGGGTAAGACTGTCACTAGCTGGTTTCCAGTAGAGTTTTTGCAAAATAAAGCAATATTCCTTAAATTTAGACTAAGTATAACTGCGCTTTGAATGTGTTTCCATTGAAAGCAGTTTTGGGCATGAGCCTCGAAATTCTCGTAAAGTCTTACCTCACGTGAATCCACTGTGAGGGAGCTAGACGCTCAAAACCTGTTGTGTGTTGGTACGTTTTGGTTACATCTACAGTGGTTGCCTTGACAGTTTTGAACAAAAGACGAAGGTAACGGATGTTAGTTCAGAGGAAGAGTCCGTATGTATGGCAAAAGCCACGTAAAAGGGTTTAAGTATGATGTTAAGAAAAGTCTCGTCTCCTCTTCTGTCCACACGCACTGCGCCATGTTGTCTCGAAGTGAACTAGTCATGTGACACTGTACATCACGTCCTGTGACTTGTAAATGCAGAAAAAGTGTTTCCATTTCATTTTAGCGATAAACTATCGAAATGTCTGAAAAACCTCCTCATGAGAGTGTATAAACTTTTTAGTTATATTTGAGAAGTTTTTCAAATATTCTGGTTTTCCCATAACCAGTTTTTTATCGCGCTATTTAGATTTTGCGCATTTCTAAGGGTAATGGACATGCAGCTACTGAAATGCATATTTCTGCAGCCAAAGGATCAGTAGCTACATGATAATGCAATGTTGATGCAAATTTTAGTATTGGGTGCAGATGAGAGATTTCCCACAGATCTTTGCATGTATATTTGAATCTTTTTATTTCATTAATTAAACTGTGACTACAAATGTTCATTGGCTATCTTTGCACCATGACATGGACTAGAATAAGGCTGCCTTAAAATAAATCTGGGAGGATTAAAATTGAAAAAAAAATAAAATAAATGTAAGTTCAGTTGTAGTCAAGAAAACTGAAATAAGACTAAAATGTTATTACGTAGTCGCCTGCTGGATATTCCAAATCCACCATATTTCTCCATAGTGCATTTAAGGTATGTAAGTGTTGTAAACAGTATATTTCAAATCAGTTCATCTATTAATGGGGCATTAAAGAGAGTTGCATTGTCTTTACCATTTGGCTGATTAATTTAGTACAAAGAGGAAAAAAAGCACTGGGATTTAAAGTAAAGACTAAAAAGAAAGGACTTTTCTTTACTAAAACTTGACTAAAATTGTTTGGATTTTTGTGTCTACTGAAACTGGACTAAGATTATAAAGGTTAAAAGCAACTAACATGACTCAAAATAAAACGCACATTAATGTAAAGCTAGAACTACATTTAAAGTAGTTGTCAACATCATCTCTGACTTAAATAGTAAACTATCTATGGGTAGCAGACTCTGGTACAAACCTGTACATTTAGGCCACGGAAAGATTTTCTATTCACATAATTGTCAGGTTTAATTAGAAAAAAAAAAGCAAAAACAAAAGGCAGGACCTAAATGCAGAAAAACAGATTTAATGAAAAAATAAACTTACTTTAACTTAGTCCACAAAAAACAACTTACAGTCCAAAAAGCAAAGGAGTGACAAAGACAATCACAGGGAATTCACAGAACCTAAATGCACAGGGAGTGATTACAGGCAGAGAGATAGGTGTGACAAACAAGACAGTTGAAACTGGTGATGACAATTAAGGTGGAGGGAAACTGAGGCAGGACGAAAAACTGTAATCAAACACAAGGGAAAGTAACTACAAAATAAAACAGGAAACATGGAACACTTAACAGGACGGTACCAAGAAACACACAATGCCTGAAAGACAATCAGTACACTAGAAACTTAACACTGTTAACACTGGGGGGATACAAAAACAACAAACTACTACCAAAGGGAATACAAAGAACACAACACAAGGAGGGAAACTCAAACGCAGGTAGGACCAAGGCTTCACAAAACACACAAGAACTATACAAGAAATAATGAAACACAAAAGTAGTCTCTAGAAACACAATTTAACAGAGCATAAAAATACACAGAAATACAAGGCTAGAGAAAACACCCAAGAAACTAAACTAAACAAAATCAGGATCATGACAATAATTGGTCTCCACAGGTCCAGAAGGGGCCTGGATGCGGACATGTGTGCAGTCTGACACCTAGGACATTAGGAAAGCCTAGAAAGGGTGTTGAGTTAAAACAAAGAAACATAGATCCAAGAAAATTTGTATGCAATAAAACTGTCACATACCTGCACTTTAATAAAATGCCTCACATTTCAAGATGGTCAGGTTAAGTGATGAAATATTCATGAAATGCTTGAGTGCAAGGTGCACCAGTCGTATTTCTCTGCATATTGTGGCTTTCCAAAGTCCCTCTGCATCTCCTACACTGTACAGACATGTGCCACAGGCGAATCAACACAGACCAGTGCAGACTGACATCACTGTGCTTCGCAGGGTGTGCTTTTTAATATGTGTCTCAAGCAGACTACACAGATATACAATACCTGGCCTGCTGAACCTACATCTCTCCCAAAGGTAATCAAGGAAAACCAACAGATCGCTCCTGTCCCTGAATGCCCTCAGAGCGGGAGGTCTAAAGGCTCTTTGCAGGGGCCGAGCACCCTCATCCACGGGGTCATCAATAAAAGGACATGCCATGGTTGGTCAGAGAGACTGGGGTCCCATTGTTTTGTATATTTTAAAACATTTTTTTTAATCACTGTTTTATTTAAATGTGTTATTTGATGTTTAAATTGTGCTAAATAAAACCTAGTTCATGTAACTATTTAATGTCATGATGATTGATGATTTTTTGCTGCAAATGAAAGGTTCGAGAGGACGTTATTGTTGAAATATTTATTCAGACCTAAGATAAAAGGATGGATCACTTAATACCTGGTGACATTGTGACAAAACTGTAATAACGTGCTTTACATTTTTTTAAATATGATCATGCTGTCATAAAAATAGCCGGCTTTGTGGCCAACGTCAATTGTTTATTTACAAGCGCTCAGTGGAACCTTTATTTGATATGCAGATATCAACCCGCTGGATGTTTTTGGAAGCACAGCTAGACTTAGCTGGACAGTTCACCTGCTCCAGAGCAGGCTAGTTCTGAAGTCTAAGCAACCATGGTTACTCAGCTGAGACTTTAATTAGCCACGCTGATGAAATGAATTTCCTAATAAAATAAGCTAGACTAACTGAAGTAAGCCAGGCTTAACCCTTTGTCCACTTTCATGGAATGCCCCTCTATTTACAGAGTTTCTGTAAATAATTTTGAAAAATGGTAGAAAACACAAAGATGGCCCAGGAAGGACTGTCAGACATTCTTAAAGAGGGGGTATTATGCCTTTTTCAAGGCTTTACACCATCTCTCTGATACCCACGTGGAAGCTTCAAATGGTTTACAGCCTGTTTCTCACACTAGCATCCTGAAAAACCCTTGTTTTAACCTGTGTCTGAAACGCTTAGTTTTCACTGCTGTCCACATACGTTTATCTTGCGGTTTGAAAATTTGCATATGTGAAGTATGGACACCCAACATTGTGACTTTATGTTTATGTTTTAAAAATCGGAAAAGTATAATACTCCCTCTCTAAGCTTCATTGTTAACATAGTGAAACGTTTGATTAACTGTGCCCTCCTCTGACGGTAGAGGCTGCAGATGAATGTTCTGTTAAACCGTCAGACACATGACAAGAATAAATCAGAGCAGCACCTCAATTAAAGTGAATTAACCAGAGTTTCTGTAGTCAGATTGAATATGCAAACATGATGAGAAGAATCCATTATAATCACATTTGTGCATTCACAGACACGGTTTTCTTTCCTGACAGTGTTTTCTGCATCTTGTAAAAGCAGCTGTGTGAACTTCTATTTTTTTTTTTCCCAAATATATCAGCCTGCTATTATCTTGTGAAATATTACAATCTGCTGACAGGAGATATGTCGTTGCACTGTGTCTTTAGCAAGGCCGCTCATAAGGGGGGAGGAAGGGGAGAGCTTTCTGGGGTCCAGCAAAATCATGGTCCATTGTAACATTAAGCTGTAATAATTATGTTTTAATTTATTTTGATTTATTTTGTCTAAGTGTGTCTTGGGAATTTGTCTAACTATGCATTATTACTACAACTGTGCAACAACTAAAGATACTATAACCAACGTCCTTACTTGACATTGCATTGCATGCTCACGGTCTATCTGTTATCTGTTGAATATGCAAATCTCTGCCCTGTAAATTGACTGTTTTCCACATGTAAAAATATGACATCTTATGCTTTTACTTAGAAGATGTGCTACCTCTTTCCTTGTTACTTGTATGTCTCACTGTGAGCGATAAAGAGGAAAATAGGAACAGGGTGACTGGGGGTTAAACCTTGAACCACTGATCTGCATTGCACTCCGTCATTAACAGGCTGTCAGGATACTACAAAATGCAATTCTGTAATCAAACTGATTTTGGAGCTGGCGCTCGCTCACATTAAGTGCAGTTGGGACACGTGGCAACATGTAAAAAAGGTTATGTTGCAAGGACATGAATGTGGCATGCCTTGAGACTTAAGCTTGCTTTTTGGTGTGCCCTGGGCAAAAAAAAAAAATTGAAAACGACTAATTTATGCCATAGTATACAGTATAGTATAGTATAGAGCCTTCAAAATGTGAATGTCTTTTAAAAACTACAAATTGCAAAAATGAGCAATTTGTCAAGAAAAATGTGGTATAAATGTCAAGAAAAATGTGGTATAAATAAGCAAAACTAGGACACAACGTGGTGAAAAGGGGTTATTGGGGGCAAAAATGGGAAGAAAAAATGGTGGGAAGGGTTAAAAAATATCAAAATAGGTAGAAAAAGTGGTGAAATAGGACTAAAAGGGGCAGAAAGGGGTTAAAAGAGGCAAAAATGGATTAATAGGCAACAGAAGTACAGGAGTGGCAGAAATGGGCAAACAGAGGCCAAATAGGCAGGAAAAGTAGTGGAAAGGTGGCAAAATGGGACAAAATTGGTTAAAAAAAATGATGAAAAAGGATTTAGGGGCAAAGAAATGGTTAAATAAGGCAAAATGGCATAATACGTGACAAAATGGGTTAAAAAAGGCAAAGTGGATGAGATAGAGTGATGAAAAGAGGTTTAAATGAGGCAAAATATGTAAGTAAAGTATTTTAATGGGATTGAAGAGGTAACATATTAGTTTTAAGTGGCAGAAATGGTTGGAAAAAGTTGCAAAACATGGTTAAAAAGTGACAAAATAGGTTAAAAAAAGGCAAAAACTGATGATGAAAGAGTGAGGGTAATAAGGGTTAAAATGGTAAAATGGAGTAAAAGGTCATCTGGGTCAAACGTAAAAAGCAAAAATTGATGAAAAGTGGTACAAATTGGCCAAATAAGAGGTTAGATGAGGTTTAAAAGTGGCACAAATAAATAATTTCAACATTGGACCCAAGAATAGTTTGACACACTTTTCAGCTCTAAAATGAAGTAACTGTAAGCTACTGATCCAACTCACATACTTTGATATCAATAAATCACATCTGGGGAGGGTTCATTCACTCATTCACTACTGGCTCAGTCAAATCCAGAGGAGGGCCTGGTCCTTAACAAACAGCAGGGATTTCGGTCTTGTCCAAATGTCCCTCTTGTAAGCGGGCATCAGCCCATTTCACTCCAGTTTTCATATGTCAAAATACTCTGAAATATTTTCAGGGCGCTTGTCCGACTGAAGGGTGTCCATGCATACCCTTCATATGGTGGAGAAAATAAACTTTATTTTGCACAGTAACTGTCAAATGGACTAACCTAAAGACGTGATGACAGAATCAGCTTTACACGGATACATTTTCCAAACACTCTTGATTTTTTTTTATTTTCTCTGCATTCAAAAAGCCTCAAATGTCCATAGAAACAGAGGCTCCTGGGCTGCAGATGGAGAATGCAGAGGCGGCTTTGGTCCGTGGGTCAGAAAAAGGCCAGACAGGATGAAGAACCTCCAGGGATGAGGCCTGAGCAGACATCTCTGAATCATTAACTACTTTGATGGACTGTGAGGTCCTCTGGTGCCCCGAGGACTCTGAGTTAAACTCCAGGATTACACAAGCAGAGAAAGTACTTTCTATCTCATTACAAAATCTGCATTTTATGTTTAAAACTTCCATTTGGTTTCTGTATTTATTTGTGTTCCCATTTTTTCTCCATCAGTGCTCACACACTGCTGATGTGTAATGACTCTGCTCTGGGAAATTCTCATTATGAAAGTTACTTCTCTGATATACAGCAGAACTCATCTGGATCACTGAGGCTGAAACAACGCTTTCATCAGTTTTAAACACAAACTCACTCAAATTTGTAATTATATGAATAAAGCAGCTTCATCTGTCAAACCCTGAGCTTTAAATCATGATGATACAGGTATAATACTAGTGTCAAATTAGCATGAAGAGGCATCTGCTTAAAAGTTATCCGGTTTATATAATACATACAACATACTCTGTCACAAAAAAAAAAAAAACGTCAATCAAAATTAGGTAGATAAGATGATAATTTATTGATTCAAAGAAGGGATATCTAGATACACAAAAGGAAGCATAACTGGGAACTGTGGTACCACTGTCAGTGGTACTATAACAAAGTGGAAGCAATTGGGAACGACAGCAGCTCAGCCAAGAAGTGGTAGACCACATAAAATGACGGAGCGGGGTCAGGGGGTGCTGAGGCACATAGTGTGCAGAGGTCGCCAACTTTCTGCAGAGTCAATTGCTACAGACCTCCAAACTTCATGTAGCCTTCAGATTAGGGCAAGAACAGTGCATAGAGAGCTTCATGGAATGGATTTCCATGGCCGAGCAGCTGCTTCCAAGCCAAACATCACCAAGTGCAATGTTAAAGCATTGAATGCAGTGGTGTCAAGCACGTCGCCACTGGACTCTAGAGCAGTGGAGACACGTTCTCTGGAGTGACGATTCACGGTTCTCCATCTGGCAATCTGATGGACAAGTCTGGGTTTGGCGGTTGCCAGGAGAACGGTACTTGTTTGACTGCATTGTGCCAAGTGTAAAGTTTGGTGGAGGGGGGATTATGGTGTGGGGTTGTTTTTCAGGAGCTGGGCTTGGCCCCTTAGTTCCAGTGAAAGGAACTCTGAATGCTTCAGCATACCAAGATATTTTGGACAATCCATGACTGTGCACCAGTGCACAAAGCAAGGTCCATAAAGACATGGATAAGAGAGTTTGGTGTGGATGAACTTGACTGGCTTGTACAGAGTCCTGACCTCAAGGTTCAAGGTTTACTTTATTATCCCTGTGAAGGGCAATTTGTTTCGCAGCCAGCAGTCAAGACACATTCAGATCAATCATAAAAAGCAGCATTGACAACACAATAAATAGAAGCACGAGTGACTGTGTGCAATACAATGATAAAACACAAGAAAAACCAAGAAATAACACAGGCTTGGCTAATTATTTAGAAAGCCGATGGCAGCAGGGACAAAAGAGCTTTTTAGCCTTTTTGTCCTGCATGCTGGCAGGCTGAATCTGCGACCGGATGGTAGCAGCTTAAGCTCTGAAAATAAAGGGTGGCTGTGATCAGCCAGGATAGACTGGGCCTTCTTTAGAGTCCTAACTCTGAACAACTGAGTTAGGTCAGTAAGGGTCGAACCTGTAATTCAACTGCAGATTTTTGAAATGCCCTGCAATCTGTTACGATTCCTGAAACTGAGGGACCCATACCAAATGATAGAGAAAGTTAAAACAGATTCACTAAAGCAAGAGTAAAACGTTTTTATAAAAGTGCAATCAACATTAAAGTTTCTCAGCTTCCTCAAGAAGTACAACCGTTGATGTGCCTTTTTACAGACAGCATCCACCTGGGATTCAAAAGTCAGTTTGTTATCAGTGACTGTGCCAAGATATTTATAGTTCTTTACCTCCTCAATAGCCTGGTTGTTGATAAAAACAGGAGAGATAACGTTTGAATTTTTCCTAAAATCAGTTGTCATTTCCTTTGTTTTAGACACACTGATTTGAAGGGAGGAGGACTTACACCACTCAACAAATTCAGACACAACAGGACCAGGGTCAGGCTCATCAGTGCTGAGAAGGGACACAATAATAGAATTGTCAGCAATTTAATGATCTGACGGTTATCATAGTGGCTCTGACACTCATTTGTATACAAAACAAATAGGAGAGGTGAGAGAACGCACCCTTGGGGCGATCCAGTGGAGGACAAAAGGGAATCTGACAAGATGCCATTCACCTTCACGCGCTGAGATCTACAAGTTAGAAAATCAATCAGCCAACAAATCAGACCTGAGTTTAAGTGGTGAATGCTCTTCAATCTGGCTGCTAAAATGTGAGGCTGTATACAATTAAAAGCCGAGGAAAAGTCAATAAAAACCAGTTGAGCAAATGTTTAGCACCCTCAAGGTCTGTCAAGACCAGGTTTAACAAGGTCCCAATGGCATCTTCGACAACCCTACCTGACCTATATGCAAATTGTAGGGGGTCCAGATTAGCCTCCACTGTTCTAAGAATTTTGTCTTTCACAATTTTTTCAAAAGACTTCATGACAAGAGAAGTGAGGGCTACTGGTCTGAAGTCGCTAGGTGACTTCGGTGCATTATTTTTGGGCACTGGAACAATTATTGAGTCCTTCCAGATACTAGGGACCTTGTGGAGGTGAAGCGACATTTCAAAAATGAAACAAAAGATAACTGCCAGCTCATTTGCACAATTTTTTAAGAATACAGCCTCGGATGCCGTCAGGCCCAAGAGATTTCCTTTCTTTGGTTTTTTGGAAAAGTGACACAACCATACCCTCATCAATGTGAATACAAGTGTTCCCGGGGGAACATTCTTAAAAACAGACTGCTCCTCACTAAAATCCTGAGTGTCAAAACAGTTAAAAAAGAGATTAAGTTCATTGGAGAGCATAAACTCAGACTTTCCATTCTGGGAGACTGTGGATCTCTTGGATTGTAAACCCATCATAGATTTGACACCTTCCCATGCCAGACGTGATTTACCAGAAATAAACATCCCTTCAACTTTGTCCTTGTATTGGTACTTTGCAAGCTTAAGTTCAGTTTTGACTTGTTTCTGTAGCTCTCTGTACCGAGTCATATCACCCTGATTGAAACTGATATTACGATGAATAATGGTGTTCTTCACGGATTTGGAGTCCCAAGGCTTATTATTTGGATATATAGAAATTGATTTCCGAGTTATAACCACCTCTTCACAGAAGGTGATATAAGATAACACAGTATCAGTTAATTCATCAAGATCAGAAGAAACATTTTTAAACAAGTCCCAGTCGGTGCAGAAGAAACAGTCCTGGAGGATCTGAGTCGATTCCTCCAACCAGACCGGAACCAATCTTCGTTCAACTTTGTTCCTCTTCAGGACAGGTTTGTAAGACGGAGCCAAATAAACAACGTTGTGGTCGGACATGCCGAGCGGAGCTCTCCGAAAGGATTTATAAGCGTCTTTAATGGAACCTTAACACAGGTCCAGAGTTTTTGTGAGACGCGTTGGACAAGTCACATACTGGTAAAAGTTCCCTATTGACCTCCCAGGTTTACAATGGTTAAAATCCCCTATTACGAGGTTTGGTGCATCCGGTCCTAACCCTTGTAGCTGCTGCACGGTATTGACGATAGCCTGGGTGGCTATGTCAACATTAGCCTTTGGCTGGATATAAACAACAGTCACAAACAGTTGAGGGAATTCCCTGGGCAAATAAAAGGGCTGAAGGGATAAGGACATGAGTTCGATGTCCGGAGTGCAAAGTTTTTCCCTGACAACCACAGTTTTACACCAGTTCTGATTAATGATTTCTGTGGGTATAGCTCCAGAGGAATCCACTGACCCTACATTGGAGTCCCGCAGTAACAAAAGAAACTCCCGGTCATAGAGGAGAGGCTCCCGGTGCATACAGAGTGAGCTCAGAAAGTGGCAGACAACCATAAAAAGGAAAAAGAAGCCCAAGAGGTTCAGGTGAGCCATAGCTGCTACCATCAGCACAGTTCAGTATTTAAATCAGCACCGGGACACAGGAATACACAGAAAGGCTCTCTCACACACATACACTGCTGCATGTCGCCATTACCAGCGCCATCTTATTCCCCCAAAAAGTTCAACCCGATAGAACACCTTTGAGATGAATTAGAGCAGAGACTGAGTGCCAGGCCTTCTCGTCCATCATCAGTGTGTGACCTCACATATTCGCTTCTGGAAGAATGGTGAAAAATTCCCCTAAACACATTTCTAAACCTTGTGGAAAGCTTTCCCAGAGGAGTTGAAGCTGTTACAGCTACAAAGGGTGGATTGACGTCATATTAAAAAAAAAAGTCTAGCCTGTCTGATGTCCTGCTTCTATGATTCTTCCCATGACATATGTGATGTTGACCAGTGAGAGCAGTCACAAATGTAAACAAACCAAACTATCTTTAAAATAGTTCACATAATGTATATCACAGGCACTTGGATGCAGTGTGTATTTAAATGCTTTATATGTAAAACAACAGAGTATTAGGGTTAAACTTTAGCCTTTGCATGACACATTGTCTTCTGTATGTATATGTTCAATGTATAAACTCATTATAACTCACTGTAACCATTCAAACTCTGCATACCTTGAATTCAGGTTGTTGTATAAAGCCATCTTGATGGCTTAAAGCAGAGTTGGGGGTGAACAGGTCATCTTTCTGCACAATGACAGAGTGGGGATCTTCTCTTCACACATCACAAGTGAGACTGCCTGAGAGGCTGAAGAGCTTTCACCTTGCTTCTGTGACTGTTACATCAGCCTCTGTCTAGGTGCAGAGATCACTTTCCATCCTGCTCACTTGTGACAGCAAAGCTGCTGTGATGTGTGGCTGCTGCTCCAGAACATCCACTGGGTCACCACATCAGTCACTGGCATATGTGCGAGCAGCTTCAGCAGTCTTCACTGTCAGAGTTTGCGGCCTGCCAGAGCACTGCGGTGAAAGAAATGACAGAATAGGCCTCACTTGACCTAGCAAGTGTGCAACAGCTGGGAATTTGAAAGCTGCTTGTGTTTGGTTCAGTTGAGTGCTATATTACTATATTAGCAGCATTGTCTATGATGGCCGGGTCCTTTAACCTGACATGCCAAAGCTTCAATAGGAAATGTTTGAGAAAAGGCGGAGGCTTTGAAAAAAAAAAAAAAAAACTCTGAGAAGATTGGATGAACATTCTGTCTGTCACATCTCTGCGGGCCAATAAGAGCAACAAAACACATGAGGTAGCAGCTATTGAGCTGCACGTGCGCAGCTACCGAGGAATAACGCGAAACATGGTGACTATAGACATGTAAGTACAAGCCTTTTGTCGTTTTTGAAAACAAAACAACTCACTGCTGTTCTTTGTTCTTCCTTTAACAAAGAATTGTTGTCAAGTTCTGTTAAAACGTATGCTTTAGCAGCATCCACGCTAATCTCTTCTGCCATAATTGCACCGGCCTCTTGCTGTTGCTTGTTTAAGTCACGACTCTGCTGTGCCTGAAAGTACTGCCCCTCGTTGCTGATTGGTCCTGTCACTTTCTAACTGGGCCCAAACAGTTCAGATGGGAGCTAAACAAGCTGGATTCGCCAGTGAAAAACGAGGAAATGGGCGTATCTATCTGCTTTGCAAGGTTACAGGTCCTTGTTATCTTCCACTCTTGTATAGTCTCTGTCAGTCTGTCTGTCTGTGGCTAGTTGGAATTTGTCTGCTCTTTAAAACTTGAGACATGGGTTTTCACTAATCTTCAATGTAGTGAGAAGTAACAGGTATTAGGCTGTATGTCTGTCAGTTTAAAAGTAGTGGTGTGTTGATCCATCTCTCCATACAGCTTTGGTATGGCCACCTCACTTACAGTATTTCCTTTTTGGAATACGTGTGGTTTGAGTGCATTAAACATAATCTGAACTTATCACTGATAAAATACATAAAAACAGAAACACAGAAACTGACCCTGAGGGTAAACCTGAGTTCTTGCTACCCTGTTATTAAAGCCTGTTTGACATGTTTAACACATGACCAGACCTTGGAAATGACAGACAAAAGACGTCCTTTTTATTTGTCCTTTTGTAAGTTGTTCAACAAGAATAATGAAAGTTGTGAGCTGTCCTTACATGCAGTCAGCTGCATAATACAAGCCTACATTCAACATATATGAGCACTTAACTTCTCATTAGAAATATTAATTCTAAGTTAGCTCGTTAGCACATTAGCTTCTACCATAACTTAGCAGCTTACAACACCCAAACACCATCCTCCATTGAAAACACCACCAGCGTCTCAGCCACTGCATAGGTGTTTTTGCTGCTCAGCTGTCTGCAGCTTCCTTTGTTTTGGCTTCTTTATTACCTGCAGCAATGAAAACTCAAAATCCCTCCATACTGTTGATTTTCCTGAATATTTTTCAGCTCTGAAGTCCCCCAGAGTTGACGTCATCCACGTTGATAACATGAATATTCATCAGCTAAATTAGTCATGTGCTGCCTACGTAATAAAACAACCCCGACACCAAACAGGAAGTAGAGTGTAGTAGAACTATTCTGAGTTTGTATTAAATGATTCTTGCAACCTGTCTTCTAGGTAACACATTATATAATGTTAATTATTAACTATTTACTTATTTTGTAACTGACATGTTTCTTTAATTGGACATGTTGGCCATTCATATTTTTATCTGCTGAACATCCAGCCAAACCAGCCAAAGACCGCTAAATCCAGGCTAACTGATACTCAGGTCTGACTTCTTTTGCACAGCTTTCATATAACCTTGCTTTTGTCTAAGACATACCTCTGTCCTTGTGATTTTTCAAACCCAAAATGCAGGGACCAGCATCTACATGACCAAATTTCATGCAAAGGCTATTCACACAAGAGGAGGGGGGTCACTGGGAAAATAATGCATTGAATTTATCTGTCTGGATTAAATGAATCCATATCCAAAAATTGAAATTAACATCTCTCTGCTGCTATAAAAGACAGATTGATTTAGACACATCACAGCAAAAAATCTACATAATTTACCTCATATCAAAAACTAAATATATATACAGTCTTTCTTGGCTGCATTTTTGAAGTCTATCCTAAAATTGTGTGTTAAGAATAATATCTAATGGTCTACAGAGCTCTGCTTGCAGGAAGTTGATCCTAGGATTGAAAGATGATCACATTTGGAGCTTAGAGCCCCTGGCCAAACTGCAACATTTATAAAGTTGCACTATCACACTGAAAGCATCAATACACAGCAAAAGGAAAAGAGAAAAGAGCAGTATTTTTAGTGCCTGTGGTAAAAACTTGTAAAAGAGAAGACCGAGCTGGGATTAGAAGTACCTTTGTTGTTGTGGGTGTCTGCCTCATCTTCATCGCTATCACTGATCCCAACATCCATCCTCACAAATGTGCACCTTCTGGCACAATCCTCCGATGACAAAGCAAAGCTGCCATCTTCATATTTAATCTCAGCTGCAAAACTGTCAACAAGATCATCCATCTGAGTCTTTACCCAGCGTCAGAGGGAGAATATTTAAAGGGGAGTTCATCTGTCAAATCCGAGTAAAAAATGTCTATTTGTCATTTTATACTGGAGAATAATGAAGACTTTGTGCACTGGGTTAAACCCTATGGTCAGCAGAAAATATGTAAGTTCAAGATCATGTCAAAAGAGTCTGGTCCAAACTTTAGTGAAACAAAAAGCGGATTTTCTTTCTTTAAAAATCCTTCAGTTATCCCCATATCTGAAACCCTATGTTTTAGGGATGTCTTGGTCAAGTTTTGCTTATCTAATCATTGGTCTCTTCACCTGTAAGGATGAGTACAGAAATCCAGTACCAAGGTGATACCAGTGCTTCTTCTCGGCACCTTGCCACCCTAACTCAACCCCTGCCAGACCAAATGAAAAGCATAATTTACCTTGTGGAATTAATGTGTTTTTAAGTACTCATTTTTATTTCAGCAGAATATGAATGTCTTTTATCTACATGCTATCTGGGGCACCACGATGGCTCAAATCAGAAAATTACACACGAATAAGGCGTTTAATACTAAAAATCTGGCCAGGGATTGAAATGCAACTGCAGAGTTTGCACAGAACAGTGCGGAAGAGTAGAGGCACTTCGATGAGGGGGAAGGGGATGCCCCAAACCTGGACAGCAGAATCTGCTTTAAAACAGAGTTTTGTTTTGTTTTTTTACAGTCTTGATGATTTTGTGGGGCAGTTTGAAACTCGATTCTGAGATTTCAAAGAAATGGCTAAATTGTTTGCTATTCTCAGTCCAAAGTGCTCTAAGCACCCTGATGCTGAAGAAGAAATTCTCCAACTCACAGGTTTCTACTCAGACAACGTCTTTAAACCAGAGGATGCTGTCCACGGGTTTCGCTCTCTTCAAACATTGTATTCAGAATTAGGCATGAATCTGAACACTGTTGCAGTCCCACCATTCCTCATTGCCAACTACATTGATCAAGCATACCTACACCTGACCATACTCCACAGAATATATAAACCATCCCTTATCAGCAGTGCCTGTGCAGTATCAGCCGTCTGAGACTCATTAAGAACTTCCTGCGTTGGTGCGTGGAGGAGGCCAGACTGTCCCACCTCACTCTGCTGTGTTGAATGGGACATTAACATCTACAAGGAAAAGGTGGTTGGCAGGTTTGCCACCATGAAGGAGAGGAGGACGAAGCTTTTAAAAGGACCATGACAAGTTCAAGTTGAAGAAGTTCAGATTGTTTTGTTCAATGGAGGATTACAGAGAGTCTATGGTAAAGGGCATCAGACTGAGCAGAGCCAGTGAATGGTGAATGAAATGTATTTACTCTTTATTATCACTTTCAGTTATTTCTTGTTATGTATTGATATGACAACATCATCCAGAATAGACCTGTTTAATGTCATGTTCACTGTCTGTCTATCTGTGACCACTGCCTGTGGCAGAGCTGGCCCTAGCCATTTTGGTGCCCATTAGTCTCAAAAGACTAATTTTTTTCATATTTTGCACAGTAAACCAGTTTTCATGACTTCAGCTTCCTACAATAATGTGCAAAGACCATAGGAGGTAATTATTTGGCAGAATAGTTGCCCTATTTGTATGCTATTTTATACACTTTGAATACTTTATTTACAAAAAAAGTGGCCTTTGAAAATTTATATCTACAAAAAAAGTTAATATCTTTTGAATATATGACTTAAGTTTTTTTGATTAAATGTTTGAAATAGGGTCTTTAAATAAATAAACTAAGTATAAACTAAGCTTAACTTTGCACTTTGTATTTTCTCTTTAGATGCTCTTGTTACTGCAGGGAGGGCCCACGACGGTGACCCAATTCATGTTTTCCCAGGCAGTTCAGAAGTGGCTCCGCTATGCACCGGACAGGGCAGGGGGAGCTGGACGCCTGCACCAGTAAATGTGTTATTAAATGTAAATGCAAATGTGTTATTAATTGTAAATGTAAATGTGTTATTAAATGTAAATGTAGATGTGTTATTAATTGTAAGTGTAAATGTGTTATTAAATGTAAATGTAAATGTGTTATTAAATGTAAATGTAAATGTAAATGTGTTATTAATTGTAAATGTAAATGTGTTATTAAATGTAAATGTAAATGTGTTATTAATTGTAAATGTAAATGTGTTATTAAATGTAAATGTAAATGTGTTATCAAATGCAGTTAAATTCTGATAAAAATTTGTTTATATGTACTTTAAAGTCATCAGGTGTAGTCATTTCTTGCCTACTCTAAAAGGTTTTCATCACTTGTTCACACCCTGGCTGTAGATAAAGCGGGGTTTTTAGGCCTGGATATTCAGCTTATTACAGTTGAAATTCAATTGAAAACACCTTGATTTATAGTTGAGTAGAAATGTCAATGCTGTTTCAATATTCCTGATAATTGAAATACCATTGAAATTCTGTTGTTCTATGTTCAGAATTTCAGTGTTGTTTCAATAATAAAAAATGGTGCAACATGATGTTTAATCAACATCACATTTCAATGTTGATTCAATGACTTAATGTTGAAAAAATAATAGTTCAATAGAGTTTCAATAACTGCTTGCTGCCTGGGTTTTTACTTTCGTCAGTTTGATTAATGAACCAGATATGATTCTTACATTCGCAATTTATGAAGATTATATTTATGAAGAAAATGTGTACGTTTCACAAACTTTTATTGGACACAGATCTTATTTTCAGCAATGATCCAAAAACCCCTTGAAAAATTCCTATTTTTCTCACTGGCGAATCCATCTTCAAAGCTCCCGTGTGAACCGTTTGGGTCCATTTAGAAAGTGAAAGGACTATTCAGCGACGAAGGGGAAGTGCTTTTGCATCTCTTTATGGAGTTTACTTCTTCGGTAGGGGCGCAGGTGCAGTTTGATAGCGGCTACGTCACGTGTTTTGTTGCTCTGATTCGCCCGTAAAGATGTGACAGACAGAACGTTCATTCAATCACCCTCCGAGTTTTTTTTTGTTTTGTTTTTTAACAAAGGCTCTGCCCTTTCCCAAATGCTGTCTATTGAAGGTTTTCCAGATGGATGTGTGAAACACATCCATTTACATTTGTAAATATTTTTTTTTGTTAAACCCAACCACTCTGCATGTTGATTTGAGTCAGTTTGTTCTCCAAGAGATTGGATCATATTTTTATCTGAAATTGTACTACATTTCATCTTAGATTTTATTCCTTTCTTATTTAAAATCTCAGTTCTCACCTGTGACAACATCCAATTTGATATTTGAATTTCAAGACAAGATTCTAGAGGCTTTAAAACAAGAAAAACCTTGTTCTAAGTGCATAAAGCACATACTTAAAACAGTCTAAGTTTCACATTTTGGTTTACTGTAGACATGAAAATAAGGAGCCATGCTTTAAAGGAGTTCTGTGGAATTTCTTTGCAGTTACATGGATTTGTTGTCTTTCTGAAGAGTATGTCATTGATTTGCATTATCGTTTCTTTATACTGAAAATAGAGAAGATGTGAACTTCAACAAACAGCAGTTTTACAAGAGTGATTAAACACTGGTCTGTGTTCTTTTCAGCCTTTACATCATCTCATTTGAAGCTCCCCGAGACCAATTATGTCACTATCTGAAATATCCAAGAGAATTATTCAGCTTTTGTTGTCAGCTTTGCTGTTAATCTTGTAATATTTGCTTCTGTACAAGACAAACACATAAATTAATCCACAGTTAAGTCTTTGCTGGCTAGCTTCAGGAAACATCTGAAGTCAGGCTGAATTTTCAAACGCTGGCCGTTTACTGCCTCAGAGAAGAAATCTTTGTTGTGCTTTGCTACAGTAATGGTTGACTCACGCCCGACCCCATAGCTGTGTTCTTAATCCCAGCCCAGAAGGCTTTGACTTTTTTCTGACATTTACCACGGCACAGTTACCTCAGAAAAGGAAAAAGGCCTACTGACTGGCTCTCAGCGATCAATAGACAGTTTATTCTGCTGCAGACATTCAGTAAGAATTATGCACCCTGTTATCTCATTAATCTCTCATTTCTTCAGGACAAAAAGAGTTTAAAAATGAACAAGAGCAAGAGGAGTCAGCTCTTCTATATGAATAAAACAGCTGGTTTCTGTTAAAGAGGCTTGATTGAGAAAAACTAAAGTCAGAGCAAGGGAAGGGCAATACCAAATTTCTTTCATTCGATATGATACCGATATTTTTGAAGAAAGGATGAAATATTGGACTATCAATCTTTCGAAAAGGTACACATTTCAGGCACATAAAATGATGTATCCAGGTCATTCAGAAATGTAATTACTTCTATTAAATTTAATAACTCAAATTTAAATGTACTTCCATTTAAAACTTCAATTAAATTGAAACGCTTTTTGCAAGCAGGTAAAAAAATAAAATACATGAAAATAAATAATTATAGCTATAAAAGTAAAAAAAAAATAAAGTCAAATTTCTACAACATAAAACATGCCCCATTTCTCTTCTTTTTCAAAATTCAGGTAGAGAAAGTTAGAGTACTTGAGAAATACACAAGTGATAAAAGATTTTCATAGAAGTATTTATCTTTTTATGTTTCTATGATTTGTTATTCGTACATTTTGTGTGGTATTGCTCGGTAGCTGCACATGCGCACGTCGGTTTGGACTACAACGTTACGTGTTTTGTTGCTCTGATTGGCCCGTAAAGATGTGACAGACAGAACGTTCATCCAATCACCCTCCGAGGATTTTTTCAAAGCCTTTGCCCTTTCCCAAACGCTGTATGTCTGAGGTTTTCCAGATGGATGTGGGTTACTCACTGGCTATTTTACTGGGTACACTTGTTCAACTGTTTGTTAACACAATTAGCTACTCAGCCAATCACATGGCAGCAACTCAATGCATGTAGACATGCAGGCGTGTTCAAGACGACTTGATGAAGTTCAAACTGAGCATCAGTATGAGGAAGAAAGGGGATTTAAATGTCTTTGAACGTGGCATGGTTGTTGGTGCCACATGGGCTGGTCTGAATATTTCACAAACTGCTGATCTACCGGGATTTTCACACACAACCATCTCTGGGATTTACAGAGAATGGTCCGACAAAGCGAAAATATCCAGTGAGCGGCAGTTGTGTGGACGAAAATGCTTTGTTGATGTCAGAGGAGAATGGACAGACTGGTTCGAGATGATAAGAGGGGCAACGGCAACTCAAAAAAACTCTCCTTACAACCAAGGTATACAGAATGTTATCTCTGAATGCACAACACAGGAACCTTGAAGCTCAGATAAGTCTTGATTTTAGCCACAACATTCAGATGGTGGGATCAGAATTTGGCGTGATTGACATGAAAGCATGGATCCATCCAACCTTGTGTCAATGGTTCTTGAAAATCCATAGTGTAATGGTGTGTGGGGTATTTCCTTGGCACACTTTGGTACCCTTAGTACCAATTTAGCATCGTGTAGCCCTTTAAGGTCCATGATAGCCCCAGCGCTCCCAATCATTTCTATCTTTTTACCCAAGTGGAACTGCAACCAAATGAGACAGAGCAATTGTTCTTTTTGCATATAAACCGGAGGAGTAACACTAACATATCACACCTTCAATGAGTCCCAGAACACTCTTTCCTTCTAGAAATATCCTTCCTTCTTTTGCAGAAACATGGTAATAAGCGCACACATCAAAAACAATATAATATAATCTGGACCGTTGCTTTTCACAGCACTTCCTACTGTTCGTGTACGTGGTGATGTATGATGATGTTTTGACTGCATGAAACCTATCGCGTTATTTTCTTGTGGGTCACGAGTCACACTTGTTTTTGTTTCAACATGGTCTTCTGTGAACACATATATGCGCAAAACTATCTGCCACACTTAGAGACTTGCTTGCGCTACTGTGAATAGTTCACCTTTTATAAAGTCTTTTTGCAAATTGAGCACAATTTAGTTTTGTCTTTGTTTTTCCCTTCTATGGTGGGTCATAAAGGGTTAAATGCCACAGTCTACCTGAGTATTGTTGCCGACCATGTCCATCCCTCTATGACCACAGTGTACCCATTTTCTGATGGCTACTTCTAGCAGGATAATGCATCATGTCACAAATCATCTCAAACTGGTTTCTTGAACATGACAATGAGTTCACTGTACTCCTTCACAGTCACCAGATCTCAATCCAACGGAGCACCGTTGGGATGTGGTGGAACGGGAGATTCTCATCATGGATGTGCAGCCGACAAATCTGCTGCAACTGTGTGATGCTATCGTGTCAGTATGGACCAAAATCTCTGAGAAATGTTTCCAACACCTTGTTGAAACTATGCCACAAAGGATTAAAGCAGTTCTGGAGGCAAATGGGGTCCAACCCAGTATTAGCAAGGTGTACCTAATAAAGTGGCCAGTGAGCGTCTCCATTAGAGGAATATCATGGATTTGAATGTCTTCCAACAGAGCATTAATATTTTAGTCAGCTTGATGAAGGCTGAACTTGCTTTTTGGAGTTTAATTATTAAAAAAAATCCAGTTTTTGCTAAACATTTTTTTCATATTTCTAGTTGGCAAAATTAACACTTGATGGCATCTGACATTTGCGAAAGAGAGAAGTCTCAAAATTGTGCAAATAATAAAAAGCGCAATGCAACACAAGGATTAATGAACATTTTAACCAGAAATAAATTTGACAAGGTTGTACACAGTCTGCTATAACAGGATGTGTCCCTGTTTGACTTCATACCAAAGTTGAATGATATTGAGTTTTGTAAAGGCTGGAGTGTTACCGCTGCTGCCTTTGAGGGATGCTTCTGGAAATGTATTCTCCCTAAATTGCGGGTAAATTATATCTGTCCTTTCTTTTTAAAACCTTATCCTTTTTAAAATGCAGTGAATCGACTTTGCAACAAGCAGGTATTATCCTCTTGTCAGCTTGGCTGAACCGAGGAGTACCAGAGTAGATAACAAGGAGAAGATGGGCCTGAAACTCAAAGGTGAAAATCTGTGATATTTTTACTCTTTGACTTGGCCTCCATCTCCTCCTGAGAATCAAAAGTTAAGGAGGACTTAACAATGGAGCATGAAAGGTCCTTGGAGTCAGAGCGGACTGGAGTCAGGATAAAATCAATAACATCCTTCCAAAAGAAATGATCCTGACACACTGAGAGGGGAGATGGTTTGAGAAAAGCCTCACAAACTGTACGAGCTTATACCATTTTTCTGTATGTCCCCTCTGTGCAAAAGTTTGGACTCCCCTGCTTTGAAATAAAAGATGTATGTTTCTTCTCTTTGAGCGATAGCAGCCACTGTGACAGTGACTCATTGATTTGATCCTCCAGAGAATAATGTTACTGCCTATTTGTTCTCTGTAGGCGGTGATTTAGCCTTTTGCATGACATATGAAAGTGTACAACCTGCACATTTATCAGGTGCTGCTTTTTACCTGAAGACAAATCCAAAGATGTCAGCATGTGGGCAAACAAGGTACGATGGATTACTGCTGCTGGGGAATAAATACATCCACTGTCTGCAAATGCTTATGCCGTCACTCTAACTGTTTCCACTGGGATGGTGAGCACAGCTGATGCAAAATACAGACAACACCCAAAAACACTGTTTAAAGCTAATGGCAAGAGCATGTCACTTTGTTGAAATAATGGGAAATGCATATTTTAGAGGAGCTCTGACTTTTAATTTCCCCATTGACCTGCAGAGAAAACTGATGAAAAATTAGACTCATCCCAATGTCTCAAGAAAAACAGTGAAATTCAGCAAATTTGGGCCCCTTTGAACCAGGACCTTGCTTTTAAAGTGCCAAATGTGAACAAAATGTATTTATTATGTACAAGGCATTCAAAAACTATTCAGAGTCCCTTCACTTTTTGGTTTCATATTACATTTTCATGCTACAATCATTTCAATTTGTCAGTACCCCATCATGACAAGTGGAAACAGAATTTAAGAAGATTTGGCAAATTTATTAAAAATAAAAAAATGATATTTTACATTTACAAAAGTATTCAGACCCTTTTGACCTTTGCTGAGATGTTTCTACACCCTGATTGGAGTCCAGAGCTAAATTAAATTGATTGGACATGATTTGCAAAGGTGCATGCCTCTCTTTTGAAGGCCAACAGCCCACTGCATATAAGAGCAAAAGCCAAGCCATGAGGAACTGCCTGAAGAGCTCAGGGAGAGGAAATACATTTCTGCTGCTCTAGAGGTTCCTTAGAGCACAGTGGCCTCTATAATCTCAAATGGAAAAGGTTTGGCACAACCAGGCCTCTTCTAAAGGTGGTCACCAAGCCAAACTGAGAAATCGGGGGAGAAGGGCTTTGGCAAGAAAGGTGACCAAGAACCAGATGGTCACTCTGACTGAGCTCCAGAGATCCTGTGTGACAATGGGGCAAAGTTCCATAGGGACAACCATCACTACAGACCTCCACCAATCTGGGATCTATGGCAGAGTGGGTAGATGTTAACCTCTCCTCAGTGCAAAACACATATAAAAGGATGGAATTTGCAAAAGAGCACCTGAAAAAATGAAGGAAACCAGGCTGCTCAATACCATCTCAACAGTGAAGCATGCTGTGTTTTTTTTTTTTTTTTGTTTGTTTGTTTTTGGGGTTTTTTTTTGAGCTGCAGGGACTGGGAGACCGTTCAGGGTGGGGGAAAAGTTGAATGAGATATCATCAACAAAAACCTGTTCCACAGTGCTCAGGACCTTATACTGGGCTGAAGGTTCACCTTCAAACATGACAATGACCCTAATCACAGAGCCAAGACAACACAGGAGTAACTTAGGGACAACTCTGAATGTCCTAGAGCCCTGACTTGGACCCTATCGAACATCTCTGGAGAGTCCTTAAAATGACTGCCCACCGAGGTTCCCCATGCGATCGGACTCAGTTTGAGAGGATTTGCAGAGAAGAATGGAAAGTCTACTAGTACAGGTGGGTGAAGTTTGTTGCGTTGTTTTAAAAAAGACTTGAGAGGTGCCAGAGGTCAGAGGTGCTCAGTACTGAGTGAAGGGGGTCTGAATACTTTCTTAATGCAAGGTATACCTGATTTGAAGCACGCCTGTGTCTTTAGGCCTTTTGGATAACAAGTAAAAACAGTTTAAAAGCTTTAGTCAAATTTAGATTACATATCTGCATCAAGATGTTTCAAATATCCTCATTGTTACAAACTAAACTGCTGTTTTCCTCCACGTTTTTCCATCTTTTACTGTAAATTCCCTCAAATAAAGCTGTAAAGTGAAGACAAAAGCAGGATCACCGCGAGCTCGCTCCTTCAGTAGTTTCAGAATAAAGCACCCTGTCAGCGTGTCAGCTTCAACTCTTCACGCTCATCCCTGGAGTTACAGTGTGTTATGTCACCAAATATTTAAATAAAGAATCCCATACAGACAGAACTGTAGTTAAATATGTTCAGCACTTCACCCACAGTCTCAACACAAACATAAACACAGGCACAGAGAGGTAGAGACGCTAGGCGTCTGCAGGATTAGCTGAATTATTTCTGCTACCTCGAGGGAAATCAGGAGCTGAGCACAAACACACCTTCAGTATCTGCCAGCTATTAACATCAGACATGACTCCACTTGATGCTCACTGTCGTTGTTATGATAATTCTCTGAGCACATCGCTATTCTCTGAGACTTAATGTGTCTCAGCACTGCAGGCTGATGATGAAGGCCAGCTGCAGGCGTCAATCTGCCGCCATTAATTTCACAGTTTAGCCACCGCCTGTGGAATGATAGCTGGTTATAATGGTGTAGCAGTCTTTGTCAGTGGTTAACAAGGAGAGATTTGACCCCAGACATTCTCAGCAGTGATGTTTGCGTTGATGATTTGGATAAAGACTGTGTGTAGTCTCTGCAGAGGAGATAATGTGACTTATTGACCGTGAGACGAGGGGCTGTGGGCTGATTTAAACGTTGTCATGGGGATATTTCTGTCTGTCTGCCATCTCAGAGAGACAACCAAGGACCCGTGAAGGTCACAGTCTAACAAGGCTTGCATATAAAAAAATCATACACCCACACATGTGGTTGGTGGCATTACCAGGCTGTGTGATAACTTGAGGGTCTCAATGTACATGATGGGAGGATCTTCTCTAAAGGTTTAATCAGGTTTATTGATTAATTTAGGTTTATTCATTCATCCCATACTTTATCAGACTGGATGCTAATCAGCACCACTAACTTAACTGATCATGACTGAGCAGCTCAGAGGAGGAGAAAGTAGGCTGATAAGGGGGTCAGGTTCTCCCTCCACCAAGTAGTCCAGCTTAGTTAAATAGAGTTTGTCATGGTTTGGAACAGTAAACTCTGATCTTGCTTGCATTTCCACAGCTAATGTCTGTTTAGCTTCGCTTGATGCAACAGGAAATCTGTATCCTTTCAGAGATCTCATTATTTGATGACACCTCAGCAACTCCGGAAACATTCAACATACCTGATTGATGCTTGCAATGCAGGGATTTCCTCCCCATCCAGCAGTGAGGGTCACAAGAGCCTTGCCCTACCACCTTCATGTGACATGAGGCTGATCTGTCTTACATAAGTAAAACCCCATATTCATAGGTGTTTAGCCCAGAGGCTCCAAAGGCAAGGGACACCAACCCTTTCAGCCCCAATAGACACTGCCATTACCAGTTGATTCTTGGGTAAGGCAGGGGGCAGGGGTCTTAGTCCCAAAGCTCTTCTGTATCCGTATGGACAGGATAATGGGGCAGGTAACAGGGGCAGCAAACTGTGGAGTGTCATTTTGCAATGTGCAGATGATGCTCTTAATTTGCTAAGTGAGGAGGCTGAAGTAGGATCGTCTCCTAGGCAAAAACATAGAAGCAGGCATTGTGGGATGCCTTGGATGCTACCATTAAATCTGTGTCTGTAAATGGAGAAGTGGAAGTTGTAGAGCAGTTCACCTTCCTTGGCAGTTTAATCCATTGATCCACTGACTGCAAGGCTGAGCTCAACTGCAGACTTGGTCTTGCACATGGGGCAATGGGTTTGCTAACCAAGACAGTCTGGTGTATCTGAGCATGAGGATGAAAGTCATCAGTCTTTTGCTACACGGTCCTCTCAGTTATACTATACTCTTGTTAGGCCTGGACTTTAACTGTTGACTGGCTGGCTGGGCTCATTTGTGACAGCTTCTCTTTGGCACATTTTTGAGTATCACTGGCAAGACTGTATGTCTAATGCTGACACGCTCAGGAGAGCAGGGATGGGAAGTGTAAGCTGTTTGGTACAGCAACAGCAGCTGTGTTTTTAGGCTCACCTGGGCCTAATCCAGCTCATACTGGTTGCCCAAGACCCGGTGGTCAGGACAAAATGTAGGGTGCATTGTAGAGGGGTCAGCTGGGAGGATGCATGGGGAGATGGGGCATGGGCCTGGCACAGGGTTGGCCAATGGCCACCAGGAGACCAGAGCAGTACAGGACCAAAGCTGGCGAAGTGCCAAACATATTGTTCCATGCCTGACCTGAGCTGCCCTCATCAGACTTAGCTGAGTAAAAGAACCAGTCTCTTGGTTCCCAAACGGCCCTTCATGAGGCATAACTTTGGCTTTTTAAATATTAAGTAGCATACTTTAGCAACAAACTTTTTATTGAGCCTTATCAATTGACTCAGCTTAGCAAAACAATTCGGCTCTTTCAGCTCTGAAACAACTCTTTTCTCTTACTTTTGGTACCATATGATTGATATTTGTTCTGTAAGTTTATGCCAGTTGTGCTTAATTTCTGAATTGAATTAAATCCTAATTTTCCAAAATATCACAATAACTCAAAACTCTGTTGACCAGATGAAACCTACTCATTAATAAGGCCACATGAGACCATTACTATATAATATCAACGTTATACCCTCAAGCATGAGTGCTTATGTGTGTTGTGCCAGTGGTTGCTGGGTGTGGATTATCCCCGTTCTGTTTAAATTCAAACAAGATTTACAAGAAAATGTCTCTCAAGCTGGATCCAAATCCCATCATTCACATGGTAGATATGATCTTTAAACTGGCTGGTTTCCAAACAACACATCACTGATGCAGTTGATCCACATATTTAAGCCTCTCGAGAATGGGAAGAAATACAGTTGAAATGCATGATTACTACAAACAAAAAGCACCAGCAGTATCAATATGCAAATGAGACATAAGAATCAATATCGATGAACAATGTGCCAAAGAAACACAGGTGTGACAAACCAAGTACAAGACATACAAGGGACAAAGCTGTAGAGATTAAGGGCGCATTCACACCAGAGCTGTTTGATCTGCTTTAAACGAATTCCGCTCTGTTTCCCCGGATAGTCCAGTTCGTTTGGAGTGGCATGAAAGATCACACGAACTCTGGTGTGGACCAAACAAACGGTCTCTGGTCCACTTGAAAACAGGGGGTCTCAATCCACTTCTGAACAAACCCTAGTGTGGTTAGTTTGAGGTGTGAAGTACAGCAGGCCAACTTGTAAACCAAAGGCAGGAAGTGGCATAAAGCATAATGATATACAGATTTATATGAGATTTAATACATTCAAATACATGTCGGTACCTTGCTTGACATCTGTGTAGCCATAGAAACATGTCATAGTCTGTGCTGCTTTATTTGTCTCATGTAAAGAACGACATGTTGGACAGCTCACCACCTCGCTGGCTGCTCTTAATGCCCCAATGCAATAGCAGAAACCCCAAGACACCCTAAATTCGGTGTTTTTTCATTGTTTTGGTAGCAAAAATAGACTGGCAGGAGGAGATGGATTTCTGGTTTTGTCTTCTTGTACACCTTCTTTTGTTATTGGTCAACATTCTTTTGTTTGTGACAACAGCGCTGTTATGACTGTGAGTCATATGTATTGTATTGTTTTGTTGTTGCATATTGTGTAGAGGAGCGTTTTTTCTTCCTCCTCTCTCTCGTTCTCTGCTCCTCCACCTTAAGCTTTGCTGCAGGTGTGGCGCGTCCCGATTGGACGACGGCGAAGGTGTGCACCAGCCGATTATTGGATGAATGATGTGGCGTCATCGGCTGCTATTGGCGGAGGCTGATAGCCACTAATTCAAAAGAAGACAGCGGGAGCGGAGATGCTGACCCTCCTTCCTGACAGCCAACCTCTGTTACACAGCGTTCATTGTGTTGATCAACCGTGATTTTGTAATTTGTTAAAAAAAATTTAAAACTTATAGCAGTCCCGGTAGGTAGGGGAGTGTAGCTTTTTGGGGTAACCGTTTTCTCCTGTTTTTTGGTTAGGGAGCCAGTTTAGGTTTGTATAAATTTCCTTTGTTATGATTAGGTAAGTGTTTATGATTTTTGAGAGTGTTGTTGTAATTTTTCTTTGCTACATCTCCCTGAGGTAACTTGTTGAAAGTAAAAAGAAAAAGAAATCATTAAATTTTATTTTGTGGACTGCAAACTCGTTTCCTGACCCCTTTTGTGTAAATTCATCTTGGAAGTGAGGAAGGAGAGGTTCAACCTTTATGTTACGTCTAGTATCCCCTAGGCTGGGCGTAACAGCGCCCCTAACGGGCAGAGGTTGTAGGTGTTTAGACCGTTTGGTCCGTTTGATCAGTTTGATCAAGAGCGGTGTGAATGTGGACCAAAGAAAAGCTCAACGATGTTGCAATTTCCGTTCCAAAATGGACCAAGTCCCCAGACTATCAGGTGTGAAACCAACCAAAGTGTCTTCTGAACATGTTGTCTTTTAGGACCGAACCAAGACTAGACTAAAGCAGGCTAAGAAAGTCATCCCCTTCCCCAGCAACACTTTCCAGGTCCTTTTGGAGGATCCCAAGTTATCCCCCTGACCAACGAGGATATATACGATTCCATACTGGGTCTCCTTTCAGCTGGACATGCCTCGGAGACCTCCAAAGGGAGGCACCCAGAAGGTGTACTAATCAAATGCCCAAACCACCTTTACCGGCTCCTTTAAATAAGAAGAAGCAGCAGCTCTACTCCAATTTCTTAGGATGTCTGAACTCCACATCCTATCTCCAAGGCTAAGCCCAGTCAACCTTCAGAGAAAACTCATTCCGACTGCTTGAAACTGCAACCTTTTGCTTTCGGTCATAACCCAGAGGTCATGACCGTAGGTGATGGTTGGAACATAGATTGACCTGTAAATCTAAAGCTTTGCCTTCCAGCTCAGCTTCTTCTCCACCACAACAGACTGGCTCAACGTCAGCATTACTGCTAATGCTGCACTAGTCCACCTGCCAATCTCATGCTCTCTTTACCATCGCTCTTGTACAAGACCAGGAAAAACTTCAACTCCTTCACCTAAGGCAGAGGCTCACTCCCCACCCAAAGGGAGCAATCCATGCACTGTTTAGCGGCAGAGAACCATGTACTTGGACTTGGAGGTGCTTACCTTCATCCCCAACACTTCGCACTCAGCTACAAACCATGCCAGTGCTTGCTGGAGGTCCCCAGATAAGGAATCCAGCAGAACCACATTATCTGCAAAAGCTGAAATGAAATTCTGAGGTCCCTAAACTGGAAAGCCTTCCACCCCTGGCTGCGCTTTGAGATTCTGTCCATGAAAATGGACAGAACTGGTGATAAGGGGCATCCCTGTCGGAGGCCAGCTCAGTCTGGGAACTTGTCTGACTTGAATGTGGGTTCAACTCTCACTTTGGCTATACACTCGCTGGTGTTGAACTTGTCTATCCCCACATTTTGCCAATTATTTGTGTAAATGAGTTTCTGTGCATGCAGAATTATGCCTAATTCAAAATTTCAGTGCTGACCTTGCATGGCTTTTATGTTTAACTCTGGAAATTAAAATGTGTAGACGAACTAAAAAGCTTGATTGCATATTTACATTTCTTTTGACGAGAGGTCAAAGTTAAGAGACTCACTGCTGCATCCTCTCCTTCGCCTTTTCTATCTTTTCTTTATATTTATATCCAGCGCAAAATTTGATTTCAAAACCTACAGAAACTGGCTGCTTGTTACAAAATCCACCCACTACCAAAGCACTTCTAATGACACTCACTGACTTTACATTGACTCTTCTCTTTTTATTTTTCAAACTTCTGTGCTACAGTGGAAATTCTTTAAACTTTTCAACCACTGAAGTAATCTACATCTTTGAACTTGTGGTCTTCTTTTATCAAAATCTGCCTTTTTTCCCTGTTTTTAACTCAGAAATTCATAGGAGATACATAGAAGTATGTTTGTACTTGCAGTCTCTATAGCATTCACAGACATGGACAGCTTGAGGTCACCAGTTAACTCAGTCACTCTTAAACCCTAACACCTCCTAATTAAGCTCTGACTGCAGGATGCTAGAGATGGTGCATTAGAAAATGTCTAAACCCCCACCACTCTTTTCAATTTTGATACTCATTTTTATTCTTTTTAATCTACATTCAGTACCCCATCATGACAGAGTGAAAACAGAATTGTCGAAATTTTTGGAAATTCTTTTCTTTTTTTTTTTTTTAAGTAGTATCCAGACCCCCCTGCAGCACCACTTGAAATTTAGCTCAGGTTCCCCCCATGTCTCTTGGCCTTTGCTGAGATGTTTCTGCACCATGATTGGAGTCCACCTGTGACTGGACATGAACTGGAAAGGCGCATACCTCTCTACAGGATGCCTCATAGATGACAATGAATATCAGGGCAAAAATTAAACCATGAGGTCAAAGGAACTGCCTGCAGAGCTCATAGACAGCAATGATGCAAAGCACAGATCTTGGGAAGGCTAATATATTATCAGAGGCCAAATTCAGAAGAACCAAAAAAAGAAAACATCACACAATTTTAAAGAAAATATTAAGATACTGTTTCATATTACTTCTTCAAATTCATAGTTGAGATCTGAATACAATTCAGATAACCTTAGAATAAGTCTTGACCAATTAACTCAGGCTATTTAACAATCCTAAAGCTTGGGTGGCCAATAATAGGGTTTATTACCCACCTCTTATAAATGTACATTTCCTTTGACTGTTTTAACCACTATTCTTGACTAATATTTAATGCTGTCAAATCTATGTATGTAATACATCCATGTACACTATATTGCCAAAAGTATTCACTCACCCATCCAAATACTTGAAATCAGGTGTTACAATCACTTTCATGGTCACAGGACTATAAAACCAAGCACCTAAGCATGCAGACTGTTTCTACAAACATTTGTGAAAGAATGAGTCGCTCTCAGGAGCTCAGTGAATTCCAGTGTGGTACTGTGAAAGGATGCCACCTGTGCAACAAGTCCAGTCATTAAATTTCCTCACTCCTAAATATTCCACAGTCAACTGTCAGTGGTATTATAACAATGTGGAAGCGATTTGGAATGACAGCAACTCAGCTACGAAGTGGTAGGCCACGTAAAATGATGGAGCAGGGTCAGCGGATGCTGAGGCACATGGTGTGCAGGGGTCACCAACTTTCTGCAGAGTCAATTGCTACAGACCTCCAAACTTCATGTGGCCTTCAGATTAGCTCAAGAACAGTGGTAGAGAGCTTCATGGAATAGGTTTCAATGGCCGAGCAGCTGCATCCAAGCCATACATCACCAAGTGCAATGCACAGCATCGGATGAATTGCGCTTCTCAAACTGGCAATCTGATGGATGAGTCTGGGTTTGGCAGTTGCCAGGAGAACGGTACTCATCTGACTGCACTGTGCCAAGTGTAAAGTTTGGTGAAGGGGGGATTATGGTTTGGGCTTGTTTTTCAGGAGCTGGGCTTGGCCCCTTCGTTCCAGTGAAAGGAACTCTAAATGCTTCAGCTTACCAAGAGATTTTGGACAATTCCATGCTCCCAACTTTGTGGGAACAGTCTGGGGATGGCCCCTTCTTGTTCCAACATGACTGTGCACCAGTGCACAAAGCAAGGTCCATAAAGCCATGGATGAGAGAGTTTGGTGTGGATGAACTTGACTGGCCTGCACAGAGTCCTGACCTCAACCCGATAGAACACCTTTGGGATGAATTAGAGCAGAGACTGAGCGCCAGGCCTTCTCGTCCATCATCAGTGTGTGACCTTACAAATGCGCTTCTGGAAGAATGGTCAAAAATTCCCATAAACACATTCCTAAACCTTGTGGAAAGCCTTCCCAGAAGAGCTGAAGCTGTTACAGCTACAAAGAGTAGACCAACGTCATATTAAACACTATGGATTAAGAATGGGATGGCAGTCAAGTTCATATGCAAATCAAGGCAGGAGAGCAAATACTTTTTGCAGTATAGTGTATGTATTTACATGCATGCAAACACATTGTGAACTCTGCACACTCTATTCTAAATCAAAGCATGAAGAAAAATGCATCAAATTTGTTTTTACTTTACAGAAAGTGAAGATAAAGGAAGATTGGGCTGTTCAGAAAGCAGTGTCTGCATTTTTGTATACAAACTTAAACATTTATTGTACAGAGTCAAAAAGGCCTTTAGATTTAGTTTTCCTGTTAATCGCTGAACTAATATTAAGTTGTATAACCACTGTTTCAGGGAACTGCATCACATCTGTGGGGTTGACCAACATTTGGCACCTGTGAGCAGATATTCCCATCCAGGATGATTGGACTACATTCCACAATTTTTCTGTTTTTCTTGGTTTTGCCTCAGACACAGCATTTCAGTCACCCCACAAGTTTTTTATTGGATTAAGGTCCGGGGATTGGTCTGGCCACTCATAATATTAATCTTGTTGGTCTGGAACCAAGATGCTGTTGGCTTACTAGTGTGTTTGGGGTCATTGTCTTGTTAAACACCCATTTCAAGAACATTTCCTCTTGACATAAGGCAACCTTACCTCTTCAAGTATTCTTATGCATTCAAACTGATCCATGATCCCTAATATGTGATACATAGGCCCCACACCATAGTATGAGAAACATCCCTACATCATGATGCTTGCTCCACCATGCTTCACAATCTTCTGTGGCTTGAATTCAGTGTTTGGGGGTCTGCTGCCCCCAGACCCAAAAGAACAATCTTGTTTTTCATCAGTCCACAAAATGTTGCTCCTTCTCTCTTTGGGTCTGTCAGTGTGTACTTTGTAAAATTGCTCTTCGGCACATGTGGTTTTTTTAACAATGGGACTTTGCGGGGGTTTCTCGCTAAGAGCTTGGCTTCACATGGGCGTCTTCTAATTGTTCCAGTACTCAGGTGTAACTTTAGACCCTCTTTGACCATCCTGGAGCTGATCATTGGCTTTGTCTTTGCCAGTTTGGATGTTCTTCCATCCATTTGAGTGGTACTTTTCTGTTTTCTTCCACGTCTTTCTGGTTTTGGTTGCCATTTTAAAGCATTTGAGACCATTTTAGCTGAGCAGCCAATCATTTTATGCACTTTGTAATCAAAGTACACTGTTCTTCTTAATGATGTCTGGAACAACCCATTTTACTCTGATTTTTGGAGAAATGCTCTATAGCCAGCATGCACATCAATTACTGCCTTTGTCCTTAAATGAGGACCACCTGTTGACGCCTGTTTTAACAGAAGGAATGACCACACTAATTGAACTCCACACTGCTATTTTAATTGATCCAATTACACAGATCTAGCAGCATGCATGTCATGACAATTGGGTCTGCTGGTTTTCTATTACGCTTCTACACCTACAAGTTAAATATTTACAATGTAGTGTGCAGTTATGCAACCATACACCAAAGTTGTTGTTATCAGTGCTTGATAAGACTGACAACAGCTGTTTTAAACCACAAAATACACTTGAAATACAGCTTATTTATTATGTTAAAAGCAGCCCCACCCACACACTGTTTGTTGATCG
The DNA here is from genome assembly GCF_018320785.1 of Cheilinus undulatus. Classification (NCBI taxonomy): domain Eukaryota; kingdom Metazoa; phylum Chordata; class Actinopteri; order Labriformes; family Labridae; genus Cheilinus; species Cheilinus undulatus. The sequence goes on from NC_054865.1 coordinate 7,396,063, forward strand.
GGGTCTTAGTGAGGCTTCAGACAGTGTCCTCTGGCTGCCTGGCTCAGAGCCAACTGAAGAAGGCAGGACTGAGTCACTGTTCACAAACACAGTAATGGAAGCCGACAGCAGTTTGGCATCAATACAATAAGGCAATTCAAGGTGCTTTAAATGAGACATTAAGAAAAGAAATACGAGTAAATATAACAAGAAAATGTAAAAAGATGCACATAGATCAGAATGAAGAGGATTACAAAAAAGTCATTTACAAGTTAAAACACTTTCACTGTTAATAAAAACAGATGAATTGTACAGAAGTTATGTCAGAGAGGTCTTGAACATGAATAAAATACAACAGTCTGCGGCATCAGCAGCCTTTTAGCTAAGTCCACGTGTCTTATGTATGGAGGCAGCTGTCTTTAAAGTGACCTTGGTTTATGTCTATCCTGGGGTTCCTGTCCCAGACATCATTCCCCACTTTCCCTCTTTACCCAGTCTGGGACTCTTCACTCTCCTCTGAGAATGCTTGTCGCTCAAAAAATACTAATAAATAAATTAATGTGCACACTTATTCTTGATGTTTCAGTAAATAATGTCTCCAATTTTTGTGAGTGTGTCTGGCTGAATCATGAACAAAACTGTAAATACAGTAGGTCTGTAAATAGTGAGAGCGGGGAAGTTGTGTTCACCTACCTTGGCAGTGTAATCCATTCATCCTCTCACAGTAAGGCTGAGATCAACAGCAGACTCCAACTCACCAATGGGGTGATGGGTTCACTGAGCAAGAAAGTGTGGCATTCTCAGTATCTAGGCATGTGAACGAAAATCAGTCTTTCGGTACCTGGTCATCACAATAATCTGGGCAACGCTGGATATTGACTGATGGCCAGACGTGCCCACTGGACTCCTTTGTGATAACTTCTCTTTGCTACATCTTTGGGCATCATTGGCAAGGCTGTGAGTCTAATGCAGATGTGCTAAGGAGAGTGGGAATGGGAAGGGTCAGTTGCCTGATACAGGCATTGCAGCTGGCACGCATTCCTGGGCCTGATCCAGCTCACTGCAATCTGGGTTCCCAGGAACCTCTGGGCTGGTCCAGATGTCTGGGGGAACTGCATGCATCATGGAGGGATCAGCTGGGAAGATACTTGGAGAGGGGAGCATGGGCCTGGTGCAGGTCTGGAGGATGGCCATTAGGAGGCCAGAACAGTACAGGACCAAGGTTGATGTGGCAAAGTGGCAAACCAGCATATGCCATACCTGACCTGATACAATAGCTACATCCAAGCTAGTTGCTACACCAGTGTAAGCCATTGCGATTGGCCTTCAGTGTGACTATCCCCACTCTCCTCAGAACCACTCTCTCTGGTGTTTCATGTATAGTTTTGTTTGCCTTCTTTATGTGTGATTTCTGGTTTCTTCCCTTGGTTTCCCTCCACTTTAATTTCCCTTACCTGTTTCCCCTGCATCTCATTTGCCACACCTGTCTCCCTGTCTACTCACTCCCAGTCCATTTAGCTTCTATGTTGCTCTTTGTCTTGGTCAGTTTACTTTGTGTATGCCTACCGCCAGTGCTTCCACCTGTCCTCTGTCTTATTTTTCCTGGTGAGGCTTTTGGACTTTGTAGGTTTTATCGACATTTACCATTTAAAAGTAGTTTTGTTTTACATTTTGTAGTTAACTCGAGATTAATTGCAAATTAATCTCACTTTTTTCTGTTCTAAATGTACCATACAGGAATATTTCTCAAGATTTAAATACCCTTGTCAACACAAGTGGACAAAAATGCTTTCTTTATGCAAATGTTTGTTCATGTCAACAACCCCAAACAACAGATAATGTCCAGAAAATTCTCTAGTCTAAGCTCAAGGATACTGAACACTACAAAAATATACTGAGAGCATAACATGGTAACTCAAGCCAAACAAGGACAGTAGATGGAGATACTGACCTTAATGTAACATTACTGAATAATACCACAATGTAGTGTCCAACTTTAGACTTCTAGAAGTTAACTCCTCTGTTCTCAGCAACTTAACACAGAACAACAGATCTCATCAGCACACGTGTACATAAAGCAGTAAAGTTTAACTCATTCAAAGATCATTCTGGATCCTTTGCACTTAAATTGAATTTCAGCATCACAGAGGGAAATACAGGCTCAAAGAAACATCCCTTCACATTAAGAGGACTCACAACAGAATGATACAAAAAGAGAGACTAAATAAAGTTAGAGAATTACACTGTAGATTACTGAGAGAGGTCAAGTCTCCACTGAGCTCACCAGTAAGGCAGAGACACATCTATTGATGTTTCACTGTTCTGATGTGGTCAGAGGTGAGTAAGGTGGACACATCTGCCCTACTCAAGAGAAAAAGCAAGCAGTTACTTGAAAAAAATGTCTGCTATTATTTATCCTCTTTTTATTTTCAAATAAAAAAAATGCCCAAATGTAAAATAAATGCTGTCAGTAAGAAATTACTGTCATCAGTTCAGTAGATTTGCTGGAATGATGCCAATAAACACAAATTTGAAGCTGCTTTTCAAAACTCATGAACACACAAAGTAAAAGAAGTCTTAGTGGAGAACTTTAAGGTGTAGTAAGAGGACTTAACCATCTTTTCATTCTTCAGAGCATAGAGGAGCTACAGCTTTAATCTCAAACATTTTTTTCTTCATAAATAAAGGGGACCCACAGTCTAATAATGCTTTTTGGCTTATATTATGATACTCTACAGAGCTCAATCACTGCTACACTCTCAGGCTCACCTGTAACACCTCTGCTCCTGTCATACACCAGCCTCTCCTGCTCTGACCCCTCCTTCTCCACATGATGCAGCTGTATGTTTACCAGCATCAGACCGTCAGGCGTTTATTTACAGTCCCAGCCAATCGTTTCTGCATGTAAGATTGCTTTCTCCGAATACGTTCACGTTCAAGCATGGGATGAGTGTGGATGGGAGAGGGGGTAAACGAACCTTTAGGAGACATAATCGGACCAGTCCACAGTCGGTATAAGGAGCAGCGCCGCTATGGAGCCGGTACATCACAGATTTAAATAAATGAATAAATCATAGGCTACTGGCCCAAAAGTGCGTCGACCCACCGGGAAATGCCCGGTATGCCAGATAGCGAGTCCATCCCTGCTTGCAGAGTTTGTCTGAGCGTCTCCGTTGTAAACAATCCAGCATGGCTAAGGGGGCAGCTCTCTGCATTGGCGGTGTGCTCTGCGAGGGAGTGGTATGAGCTATTTAAGACTTTACAAAGTCCTGGTAACTCAGTTTATGTCAACAGTAAGGGAAAATAACTTCAGTCTTATCTGGCATGATCTGAAAGCTGAACCTGCCATTTAAAAGTCTCTTTCCTTTGTCCATTTCTGCTTGCTGGCACTGCATCACGACGGATCTGCTTCCTGATCTGGCAAACTACAGGATGGGTTGAGGGTCACACAGAACATGCATGCATTAATCATGCGACAAAATGTGTTTGACTCTCTGCTTAAGTTCAATGTGAACACTGAGAGTATTGTTAAGCGAGGTCAACAGAGAATCCACTTACTGAGGAAGTTGAAGTCCTTTAATGTCTGTGACAAAATGCTGACTATTTTCTATCAGTCCTTTATTGAAAGTCTTTTGACATTCTCTTTTGTCTGTTGGTTTGATGGTCTGCCTGTCAAAGACAAAAAACAGTCTGTATTGTTTTGTTAAAATCTGCTCCAAAATAATCGGAGTCCAGCAGAGAGATCTGCGCTCTGTGTGGGAGAGACAGGTGGTCAAGAAAGCTAAAGGAATCATTTCCCAACATGACCACATCCTGGGCTCTGAGTTTACTTTAATGCCCTCAGGCCGCCGCTTTATCGCGCCCTGTAGGAGAACAAACCGTTAATCTAAATCTTTCATTCCTTCTGCCATCAGGCTGTTAAACCTTGATGGTAGTCTCATGAACTGATAGCTTTGTATTCTTGTGTTTTTCCTTGTTTGGTGCTGAACCACTTGGTGGTTAAAACTGTGTGCTAATTCTGGTGGCTCGCTCGTACATTCTATGAATGTAAACTTATAATGTAATCTGTAATGCACCTTTGGGTATCTTATTTATGTTCTTTTTTTATCTGCTGCTATTCTTAAATGTGCATTATAATCTGCCTGACCCTGAGTGTGTCGTTACTAAAAGGGTCACATGAGGGTCAATGTGTCAATGAGCATCTCTGTCATGTACTGACCTTTATTTATTATTGTCTCTGTTTGTGGTTTGTGATTGTATGTATGGTCTGGGTAGACTGCAAAAACTGAATTGCCCTTTGGGATAAATAAAGTTGTCTGAATCTGAAAAAAATTAGTGGCATTAAACGAAATTTGAGTTAACAGGATATTAACACGTTAATTTTGACAGCTCTAGTTAAAATAAACTTTTGATTTGCTTGCAATTGGGTCCTCTTTTGTTTTCCTATTTTTTGCCTTAACATCACAGAACGAAGGGACCAATCATGGACCCAGCAAATGTTTTTACTGACTAGGAGCTATTTGAGTTGATTGACTTTTTGATGCCTGCTTTTGGACAAAACCACTCACCGATGGTACCAAGAAGCTGCTCTAAAGAGAGCAAAGACAGCGGTTTCCAAGAAGCCTTGTCTGGGGCATGCTCTGCCTAAGTGGCTTCTGGATTTTGCTGGTCCCATAGAGCCACCTCTCTTTAGGTCCAGGCAGTTTGCCTCAGCCCAAGCCCGAGCTTCAGCAGGTGGTCTCCCAGCATGGGTCTGAACCTCAACCTCAGCAGCCTGTTAACAAGCTTCAGCCTCAGCGAGCTTTCAAGCCAAGGGCTTGTGAATTTTTTTTTTTTTCAAATTTTTGCCTTTTGTTTCAATAAACTTTGCGATCAGGTCCTCTTCTGTTTTCACATTTTTTGACTTAACGTCTCAGAAAAAGCTGACCAGTCATGGATCCAGTAAGCGCCAACTAAATGTCACAGCACCAAAGTTGGCATTATTTTTGGAGCTGCATTAGACAAACAAGTCCCTCATGTGCTTTTAACTATATTAAGAACACTACAGCAGAAATTGAGCACTTTCATTTGCAGTGTTGCCAGTCCAATGAGTTAAGAAGTTGTAGGAGGAAATGATGTTGCATGGCTGCTGCCATTGTGCTTTGTTTTGTTTCTGTATTCCGTCATGGTGGCTGACTTGCATAATGCAGCTCTCAGCAAAGATAGTATGGATCATAGACTGTAGAAAGAATTGGACAAACCCCGTGTAACATCAGTTGTCTGCTTACAATAGGCGGACTCAAACGGCTCTTGAAGCCAATCTGTGGTGGCTTCCATATTGAAATTGCGGTCTCAACCAACCAGCCTGCTAGATGGCATTCTGGTTGACACAAATGGAGCCTCTGCCTGCCGAGCTATCTGTCAATCAAATGAGACACGCCAATCATCTTTCATCTTAAATGTAATCCAAACGATTGTAGTACAAAAAAATTCACCCCCCATACAGTGGGAGCAAAATAAGACACTAGCTAATGAGACACTTTTGGTGTTTTGAACCAGGCTGTAAATCAGTTTATTTCTAGTGTCAACACTGACTGTTTAACATGTGCCCAGACAGAACTTCCAGTGTTCCTGCAGCCAGCCTCAAGTGGACACTCGTGATGTAGCAATTCTTTTGCACTTCTGCATTGGCTTCATTTTTCAGGACCAGAGGTTGCCGCTTGGCATGGATATGAAATGGATCACTCCTCATCAATCTATGCTCCAGAAAACAATGGCACAAAAGGGAACAGTTTAAAAAACATGCAGTGACCTAGCCTATGAATTATCAACAGTCAAAAGTTGGTATCAGCTAATTTGTCATCAACAAATGTTGACAACATCAACGGATCATTTCAGGTTCAGACACTTTGTCTTCTGTGACAGAAAGTTGTCTCAGGAGAGGCTCAGTCAAACAGTGCAAAATAAAACCAAAGACAGATGACATAAAAATGATACCTTCATATAAACAACAGAATAAAATCATAAATGACTTAGAATACTGTTTTTGTTTGGATTGGATTTTTATGAATAATGGCAGCTGAAGTGAAAATGGTTCTGTTTAGTTAAGATGTTTATGGCTTTGGCCAGGGCTTAATTTGGGCCGGATCCCACCTGACCAAGATCTGGCACCCCTCAGATCATGACCAGCACTTATTTGATCGGATCCAGCACCTCCAGGGGCGGTGGGTGAATAATACATTTCTGCCGGCGAGTGTGTAAACATAACACTGCGTGTTAGTTGTCTAGTGTGTAGAGGAGTACAGACTGTGTGTGACTGTATGTTGCAGCCTATGGGTAGGCAGGCTAAACAAAAAAAGCATCTTATCAACCTATCACATCCTGACTTGTGCACAAAAGCATCGTATCAGTAAACAACCGACCAATCACAGACAATCAAGCGCTGTTTTCAAAGTTAACACTAGCAGCGAGAGTTAATTTCAGCTAACAAAATGGACAAAAGGACATCTTTGAAGGTAAAAGATAAAAACAGCTGTGACCAGAAGTCATCAGCAGCAGTCGCTGGAACAACAGCTGATGCACTTGCAGACACTGAGTTACCGTCACCTGTACAGGTAGCTGAGAGCTGAGATGAAGAGTCAGCAACACCCGCTAGCAAGCTGCTATCACTGGGTACCTGAATCACAGCAGGACAAACGGGACAGCCCATAGAGAAAAAGGCAGCTGTTCATCCATGTCACATGTCGCTATATTAAAGTAAGACCAAGTTAATTATAAATTTGGCCGCCATGCCTTAACATGAGCTCTTTATTTTTGCTATCATTATTTTTGGATGCATTTATAGCTTTATTAAGAGATAAAACAAGCTGTCAGCAGATCATTCAGTGACGCCTGAAGTGTGTGAATTCTGACGTGAGCTGTGCAGGGCTGTAGTTTCAGCCTTTCTGTCCTGGCATAGATATAACATGGGCATGTGTGCTGTGAACTGTGGAAGCAGATATTTGAATGAAAAGGCACTAAGATGAGAGACAGAGGGTCATCCATGACCAGCTGATAGAAAAGTTTAGTTTTAGCAGACAAGCTCTGATTGGATAAAAGAGTAATATCTACTTAACACTAAATGAAGTGACAGGTACAATTTCATAAATAATTATTTCAACAGAATAAGCAGTGTGTTGTGAAAGTTTAGTAACGTTTATGCTGAGAGAGACTAAATGAGCTGGTGGTGATTTGCGCTGCCCTTGGTGCTGAAACATGGCAGATTTGACTGACAGGTGCCGCTCAGAGAGAGAGGGAGGGAGAAAGACGGTCGATGGGCGATTGTACGTACTGTTCTGCAGCTGATTCTTTTTTTAATCATTTAAGTTAATAGGTTGTTTGCAGTCACACGATCTTCTTGGCCCGTTTTTACACAAGGCACTGATTTTTTCATTTTTTGATGTATTCCATGACTTTTTTGTTTCCCCCTTACCGCCGGAACAACACCCGGTCTGCATTCTGGGACCTGAAAATTTACAAATTAAGCACTGGCTTTGGGGATAAAAGATTTATGGTAACAGTTTTTATTGGCTTTGGGGACTTTTAACAGTGACATGATGGTAAAAGCAAGAGAGATTTGAGCTGTGGGTATATAGATTTCCTCCCTAAAATAAAGGAGTTCTAATGCATGCTACAAGATATTTGATAGAGGAACAAAGGAGTTGTTGGCGCCCTCAACTTAATATTTGGTTGCACACCCTTGGGAAAAAAAAAAAAAACGCTTCCTATAACCATCCATAAGCTCTCAACTGGAATTTTGGACCACTCTTCTTTTGCAAACTGCTCCAGGTCTCTCAGATTTGAAGAGTGCCTTCTTGCAACAGCAGGTGTTCACCGGGATTTAGATGTGGACTCATTGCTGGCCACTTCAGAACTGTCCATTGCTTTGTCTCCAACCATTACTTGGTGATTTTTGAGGTTTTGTTCAGGTCATTGTCCTGCTGGAACACCCATGACCTCTGACACAGACCCAGCTTTCTGACACTAGGCCCTACGTTGCGGCCCAAAATCTTTTGATTGTCTCCAGATTTCATGATTCCTTGCATACAGTCAAGGCACCCAGTGCCAGAGGCAGCAAAACAAGCCCAAAACATCTTTGAACCTCCAACATGTTTGACTGTAGGTACTGTGTTCTTTTCTTTGTTGGCCTCATTCCATTTTCTGTAAACAGTAAAATGACATGCTTTTCCAAAATGCTCTACCTTAGTCTCATCTGTCCACAAAATGTTCTCCCAGAAGGATTGAGGCTTTCTCAGGTACATTTTTTCAAACTCCAGTCTGGCTTTTTTATGTCTCTTTGTCAGCAGTGGGGTTCTCCTCGGTCTACTGCCATGGTGCTTCATCTCATTCAGATGATGACGTATGGTCCGAGCTGACACTTTTGAACCCTGAGTCTGCAGGACAGCCTGAATTTGTGTGGAAGTTGACTGAGGATGTTTATCCACCATTCCAACTATCCTGCGTTGCATTCTTTTGTCAATTTTTCTCTTCAGTCCTCATACAGGGAGATCAGCTACAGTGCCATGGGTTAGAAACTTCTTGATTATATTACACACAGTGGACAAAAGAATTTCAAGATCTCTGGAGATGGTCTTGTAACCTTGAGATTGTTCATATTTTTCTACAATGTTGCTTCTTAAGTCCTCAGACAATTCTGGGCTCTTCCTCTTCTTCATGGTTGGTGTGACACACACAGGCACACAACACAAAGATTGAGTCAACTTTTATACATTTTAACTGGCTTCATGGGTGATTTCTAGATTGCCAGCACCTGTTAGTTGCCACTAATTTTTTTTCTGGCCCATTTTGAGTTTTGTGTAAAATTGTGTCAATTTTGTCCTTTTTCTTTGAATTTTTTGTGTTGCTCCAATGCACATAAATGAAATAAACATGTACATACCAAAAACATTTGTAATTGCAACAATTTCTGGGAGAAATGGTGTTTTTTCTGGAAAAATTCCAGGGGTGCAAATACTTTTGTCCATGACTGTAAAGGAGACATTTTATTCTACCTTTTACCAATGGCTGACAGCGCTGAGACTATGTCAATGATATAATAAAGAACATGCATGGTTTTCAAATTACCAGAATTACCTGTAGATGTAAGACTCCGCTCTTCCCAGAATCACTTGTGTCAAAAATGTCATTTTTCTTCCAGCATGCCCACTGAACTGTAACCTCCACAGGATGGCTTTCAGAAACCACAGAGCTCCTGCAGTCTTTAAGTGGAGAAGTCTATTTATAGCAGTAAAGAATGATTGATTTGTGGTACAGGCCTATAGGACAAGGGTCAGTGGAAGAGAGAATAAAAGACCCCTTGGTGTGAAGACTACAGAAAGCAGAACAGAAAATGTAATGGCACTTAAACTAGGCCTTTGGTTTGGTTTGAAATTAATCTGATTCTTTTTTTTTTCTGGGACTGAGGTATAAAGGGCCATATATTATGACAAATGGAATACCTCTCCATGTGGAGACAGGAAAGAGGACATATAGATGAAACAAAGATGTGTACTGCAGCCTGGACTCTGGCAAGGAAAAGCTTTATATCACAGAAAGCTTTGTAAAGTACAACTGTAATGTACCGAAATATTATTTAATTGCTTTGCGCTCCTAGGAGTTTTACACAGAACTTTACAAATGCTGGCTTGAACCTTTAATGTATAAAAATATCCAAAAATGTGTCAGTGTGCCGGTATTTCTGTTTGGTATGAGTGTCTGTGTTTGTGTTAGTGAAGGTTAATATAGCCGTGTGTGGGGGCAGAGGGAGAACGAGTTTTGGATGAGTCCCATTTGTGGCGCATCATTACTTTCTGTGCTTCTGGCTCCGTCCTCAGAAAGGCTGATCTATAAATACAACTGGTCCGAACTCGCTGCACTGCTGATGTGACTCTGCACGAAGCCGCACTTAGAGAAAGCATGACTGGGCAGAGCAGCTCCAACAAACAACCGGTAAATGAACCTCCAATGGTACTGAAAAGTAAATTGAATAGATGAGGACTGGAGATTCTGGGAAACAGCACGTCTCACCATGTTTTGACTCAAGTGAGTGTCATTACTTGGAAAGCAGTGTGTAATGTAGGAGGACGACATTTAACTGTTAATTTACTGATTGGGGATAAACAGGAGAGGCAACAAAAAAAAGTTATACTGAGACAATTTAGACTAGAAGGACTTTGGCATAAATACAGTTGAGTTTTGGACATAATGTAGCTGCATACAGTAGCTTAGGTAGCAAATATAAGCTTAGTTGGTATAGATTAGGGCTGCAACAATTCCTCAAATTATTCAAGTGATTCGATTAAAAAAATTTTAAAAATTTAAAAAATTCCTCGAGGCAAATTATCTGCCTGTAGGCTTCACTTAAATCAGTCCTGAATCCATATATGCCCATGCTGTAAGCCTGGTATCACGCCGTGTGTTTCATGGTGTGCAGTGTTTCACATGGACGGCTATTTATATGGCACAATGCACTTGTTTTCGCTGTTACTATAACCTAACATGCATGATTTGAGGTGTGAAAATCATGAGGGAAGAGAAGTTGATGCAGTGATGTTTACAGGCATGCGTCCTGCATTTTTATGCAGCCAGTGCCTGTAGCATAATGAAAAAATATGGCACTATGCCTGCACTGGTGAACCTACGTAGATCTCTGAGTTTATGTGCTACCTGCATGACTCACTGGTGTGAGACAGCGCTCAGTTTGTGTCTGCAGACTTCAGGGAATTTCATAAGCTTCTCTGCTTGACCAGACAGTTTTACAGAAAACCGTCAGGCGTCACGATTCAAGTCCTGTTTTGGTGCTTTCCTTCTCTCTGCCTCTCCCCCGCATACACACGTTATACATTTAATTTTAAATTATTTAAAGTTCAACGCACTGACGTCTTGATTACAGCGTATTTAAAAAAAAAAAAAAAAAAAACATTTTCCTGTAATCTAAAGGTTCACCTTTCAGACATCATCAGACCACTGTATGAATGATGGACCTTTATTCTTGCTATAATATGAAACATTACATTTTTTCATAAAGTTACATTCTAAAAAATGATATGCTGGCTCAACGTAAAAAAAAATTAAGGTAATTTGCATGGATCTTTTTAAGTTATTTCAACTTGGCCATTATTGCTTAAATGCCACAAGACTTCTCTAGTTAGGCAAACTCTATTACTTTAGTACAAACAGCATGATTTACTTTGTACTCTACAAGCTTAATTAAAAGTTGAACCAACTTAACTTGAATTATTTAAAAACTACTCCATTTAGTTATACTAACTTATTCTTTTACTTTCATTCTACTTAAAAATGTCCATGCACATTGTTACCTTAATATTTTTGAGTACTAGTAACTTATTTCTGTATGTCAGAATAAATAACACATTGAAACTCCAGTTGTATAATCAGATTGTTTATTAAAACACCATGCATCCCATTTGCAAGGACTGACTGCATATTCACGTTTCAATTTCAGTTTCATCAAATTCCTTGTTTTTTTTTCCACAAACCAAGGATATTCAGTACTGTCACAGAGGAGCAAAAAAACAAGAAACTATTCACATTTATGAGGCTAAGTCAGATAATTTTGACTTCTTTTTCTTGAATAATTACTTAACACAAAGTATAGTCATGTCTGATTTCCCTGCTCTCTGAAGAGATCCTCGTCTTTTTCCCCCTGAGATATTTCACCAAGCCACGGATAGAGACCTCTCTCCTTCTCTCCATAGAATCATCCTGTAAAGAAAAAGAATGTTGAACTGCTCCTCCAGGAGAATGGGTTTTTGATGTTACATCCAAAAAGAAAACGACAGAAAAATGAGATTTATGAGGCCTGAACTGTACCAATTATAAATTTACAGTGAAAATCAAAAAAATGAATTCATCATTTCAAATATAACTTGAAAAATCCAAGTAAAAAATAGAAAAAAAGACTCTGCCTATCATGTTCCATATCACCTATAGTTTGTTTTCCCATTCAGTATTTATAATTTTAATTAATATTTTTGCCTTAAACTAAGCCCCAAACATTGATCTGACATATTCCCTTATTATGATGCTGTGAAAAGCTACCTTTTAATAAATCCAGGAGACAATGAACAATCTTTAAGATTATTTTAAATTGCATTTCTGGCAACCTGTAAAATTTAGGTCCATTATTCACTCTCAAGTTACACTGAACAGCACAGCGCTAGTAATAGCCTGAGATGTATAAATCGAGATCAAAAACACAACATCATCTACTGGAAAAAAGTGGATTATCCTATTTGAGATTAACTACATGTCATTTATTCATACCTCTAGCAGCATTTTTGCAGCCCCCCTTCTCGAGGACAGTAAGAACATCATTTTTGTGGAGTACTGGTCCAGATTTGCCATGAATGTTGTCTCCAGGTTAACAGTGGTGATCTTTGAATTCTTGGTTTATCTGTAAAAAGACAAAGGCACAAATACGCACAACATGTTAATGTACCCAGTATATTTCAAAAGAACCCATACTGCAAATTATCACCCAAAAGTGCAAAATTATATTTTATGTGCTAAAGCACACTTAGTGTAATGTCATTAAAACAACTAGTTTATTAATGTTACATGAGACCTTTCCTGTAGCGTTACATCATGGTGTTCGCTTCCTCTCCTGCGTTTTTAGACTGCAGTTTGACATAGACTGTTCTTCAGGTATGGCTCAAAGTAGATTCAATCTCACATAAAAATAACAAGGACTTAAACATCAAAATGCATAAATTTTAAACCAAATGTACTCAGTAACCTACATTTGTTTAGTCACGAATGTAAAACGGCCCAGCTATGCAGCTTTTGCTGATCAAACCTTTATTAACACTAAAACAATTTTAAATTAGAAAGAAGCAAAACATGTATTATCCTGTCTTTGCAGAGTTAAAACTACTGCTACAGAAATTCAGTGTCAGTTAACAACAACACCATTCAGCTGCCATAAAACAAAATGTAACAAAGACTAATGTTATGGTCAAATTACTACACCAATTAGCTAAAAGTCTAGTGTTACCTGCTTAAACATTACCACCGCTAGCCAAGGAAAAGAGTTTAGTGTGGTGTAAAAACAAGTGTTGATAGTTAATAGCTGTTGTGAATTAAAAGAGGTAGAATCGTACTCACCAAGTACTCAAGTTCCATGCAAAATCGTGTTTCTCCCTCTTTTTTCTGTGCTTCCCTCCGTTTCTTTTGACAGGCGTGGTCTCACAGCAAAAAATGTCCAGGCACGTCAGCTTTGTACTCAGCTTTTAAAGAATGCTTACAAGATTTTTAAGCTGTACTAACTGAACACACTTCTTCTATGTTAAGGCAGAAATGTTGGTTTAAAATTGATATATTACTGAGTTAAGACAGTTTTCTTTATTTTCATTTAGACCAACTTAGTAAAATAAGTTATCAACTGATTACAATGTGTTTATGTAACAAACTTAATTTTTTGTGCAGAAAAAGCTCTTGATTTTAAGCTTTACTTACTAACCCCAAGAATCATTTCTTAGAGTGTAGAGGATGTTAAAATGATTAAGTGTCCTTTACTTTAATGACAAACTGGACAATAAAAATAAACTTCAATAGAAGAAATAAAGTGTTGGCATTAAAAAGCAGGTAATGGAGCTATTTTTGCTACATTAGAATGTTTTCATAGAAGACAAGCGTTTTAAGGTTTTGCAGGTCAGGTTTTCAACATTTAAATTTTGGTAGCCTTCTCTTACCTTAACTTCTAGGCTACCTTAACATAACCAAAAGTTTATTCCAATTTTATTTTGAAAGTTTCAGTATAACCATTCTAACAGATGCAGCGTCTCACAGTAACAGTGTGTGAGAGGGGCCCTCTGAGATCTATGGTCTGCAGCCAGACCCCTCTCACATAATTATAGAGAAACCCCTTGGCATCAGTTTAAGAGTGCACTGAAGAGTCTGTTCCAGGGAATATCTGAATATACTGTGTTTTTTTAACAGCTACTCTTGTTTCAAGCTACTGGACAGTGACCTTCAATGCCTTTTGCATTTGTCCCCAGATATCCTGAGACATTTGTGAGGCATCTGTGTAAAAGTTCCCTGCAGGATGTGTTTCAATGTTTGATGTTTTTCTATGTGGTTGCTTGGTTAGGCATTGGCATTATAAATTCATGTTTAACTGGAGTAAAATTGATGGTGTGGGTTTAAAAATAACTCCTGTCAAAACAAACCAACCCCATTGTCTTCTTGGACAGCACAGATGTCTACATTTGTGACAGCACCAACCAAACTCCGACTTTGTTTTCATAATGCATGAGACAGACACTAAAACTCTAATCCTGTAATAAAGGACATATTTTCAGACATAAGCACAGAGGGTTGGAGATCAGCAAAGACTGTTGTTTTAGGAAAGGCTGGAGGCGTCATGTATCTGCCTCATTTAAAACATAGTGTGCTGGGGCTCCTGCATGTCTCTCAGGGTGTAAATGAGGCCACAGCATCGCTGATCTATGTCACAAACAAAAACACAGGATCTGCTGTCACTGTGTTGAAGTAGGTGTGAAGCTGCTTTATAAGGCTGTGGGAAAAGCACAATGTCAACATGTTGTTTCAGAGACTTTTTCCTGCAGCAGAGTTAAGTAAACTCCAACAGAAGAAGGTGCCTGCAGCACTGATCCAATTATACTCACGTGTTCAGGACTATAATGTTGGTGCAGATGAATAAAACCTCCATGGCTGCTTTGTGTTTTACTGAGTCCTTAATCTGCATTAATTAAGAGCAACATTAACTAAGAGGAAACGAGACTTCTTTAACCCTCGGATGCTTGTAATTTTTATCTACATCTGTCCTTGTTTGTCCTGAAAATGGACATGCAGAAAGGTGTTAATAAAATAATCATTTTTCAACATTTTTTTTTTTTTACTTTCACTGCTTCAGATCTCTTTAACAACTTAAACCCTGACCACTAATTTTTTTTTTTTATTTTTTTATTTTTTTTATTCAATGTTACACCCTTTTTATGCCAGTTATTGTACACCATGTCACTGCTATTTTTTATGGTTAAAAAAAAACACATTAATTCCCATATAAAATTATCTAGAAAAAAAAAAATCTTTTTTTCAATAAATTGAGTCTGGGCCATGCCAATGATGAGTAGTAAAATTGATTTTGATGCATTGACATTTTTTCTGTAGTGCCAATTTCCATATTTTAGCTCCATCTGTTCTTGTTTGTCCAAAAATGGACATTCAGAAAGGTATTAATGAAATACTCATTTTTCAAAAAAATTTTTTTTAACTTTCACTGCTTTAGATCTCTTCAACAACTTCAACCCTGGCAACTTTTTATTTTTTTTAATTTCAATGTTTCACCCTTTTTATGCCACTTATTGTACACTATGCCTATGACTTATATTCATCCATGCTAAACAGACGAGTCCATCCGTGCGTCAAACACGCCAGTTTTACCCTCCTTTTCTCGTGCCTCGTTCTCTACCAAATCATATGTGAGCGAAAGCATTTGTTCATGTTAGGTTTATTTTATGTACAGGCATAAAGAATCAGAGGAAATAGGTAGGATACGAATCACGAGCATGCGCATTTCCACCTCTAACCAAAATGTGACCACAAATATGCCAACTACGCGCAGATATAAATTTACTGCATCTTTGAGATATGATATATTCTTACCTATTGATCGAAAGGACCTGTGCATCCTCATGCATGTAAATCCACTTGCTATGAAGTGAAGGCAAAGTTGAAATTGTCCAAATGTCCCTCTTTCTGAGTCCCAGGCTGCAGAATCCAGAGGTTACATTTCCTACTGTAAACACTCCACTTACGGCATGTCCGGCTGTAAACATAGACGCAGATTCGCACCCGATCACACACATAGGAGCACACAAACTTTTCCTTACACATGTAGCCCACTCTCAGACATCCATATCTGGTAGCATGAATCAGTTCATTTAATTCTGATGATGTTTAGAGGGTGAAATAGCACTCCAAACAGTCTGAGCACATGGTAGGTAAATCATGTCTGCACTGCTGAAAGGGTTAAAATGGTGCGCTGGCACTAGCAGCTGGATCACTGTTGAATGGTGAAATTTAGATCCCTGGTGATCGACTGACTGCAAAAAACACACAGTCAAAAAACGTGTTTTTAATGGAAGTCTATGTGTCCGATTCCGGACAAACAAGGGTGGATGGAGCTATTTCGTGTCATGGGTGTTCCATGGGCGACACGGTTTTTATATTTTAATTTTTTTTTTAATATGAAGAAAAATAACTTTGGCCAAATTTGATGCCTCAATCTATAAAAATGTGACTTTTAACTCAAAAAAAGGATGATAAAAATGATGACTGTCCTCAAAACGGACATAGTAGTGTCCGAGGGTTAAACTAAAACTGACTGACTTACTATTGGTTCACCTCATACATGAAGCTACTTTATTTTCGTTAAGATGATCACAACTGTCACACACTGAGGCCTAGCCCATACATGGGTGTTTTTGAAAGCTGAGGTTTTCCTCTTGTATTTAGAAAAACAATCCTGTCCACATACACTTTGTTCTCAAAAACACCTCACACATCCACATGAAAGTGCAAAAATGCAGTCTTGCAATGTAAAAAGCAAACCATGTCAACAGCATTAACTGTGCAGGTGATACAGCTCAATCAGAGAGAGATACATACATGAAATTGTCAGGTATGCAAAACAAAACAAAAAAGACCCAAATTTGTCCCAAAAAGGATGGAGCATCACACACGCCAGGCATGCTACCAGTGCTCATAATTAACAAAATATGGGACCCACCATGTTTAAATGTCCCGTGGATTTCCGCAGAAATATCTGGAAGGACTGACCAACCGACAAGTACTTAAACAAAAACTATTAACATTTATTTAACAATTTTGGAAAATGTGTCTTTTTCTAAACTGAGTATCGTTTTTCTTGCATATTTTTTTCGTCTTTCTTTGGAAAAGATGCTGAGCCCGCCTCAGCATCTTGTTACATTATCGACCAGATATTACATTTTGGGTTTTATTACATTTTTTCATTACATTTCAGGTTGTTGTTGCATATCAGGCTCTATAACAAGCTTTACCTTAACAATAGATATTCTCATTGACCTTGCGCCTAGGTCATGGTTATTTATATTTATTCCTATTGGGCTCGGGTCGTACTCACCTGGAACGTGCACGCCTCTAGCATTCAAACGTCCATGCGTTAGCTTGTAGCTGGTGTTTGGATGGCTTCTGTGGACTTTGCTTACAATACGGTCCAACTCCTCATCAGCAACAGGTGTGTAGAGATCTGTCTTTCTGCGCAGACCAAAAAACAAAACATTACATTTCACTTAACACCTTTTGAATTGAATGACATCGCCGGTACACTACTAAAATTCTGAGTAAAAGCCGTGAATTTAACTGTGAATACCTTAGGCCACTATGTTTCATGCGCCTTCTGATTGTTCTCTTCGAAAACTCCAAACCTCTCAGCAATTTCACTCGCTGGTAGCCCACACCGGACACGATGCTCTAGAACGACAGTGGGTATGTCAAAAGCTGGCACCCTGGTCCGTGTGTGCGCTGAAGAACTTCTAAGTTTGCAAACACTCTTCGGTCAATATCTTGGTCAGAGAGAGCGGAAAAAACTCCAAGAACTTCAATAAATCCCTCTGCTTTGCTAGCCACACATTCAGGGTCCAAAATCCCAGCGTCAGCATTCTCTGACAGGACTAAAATATCTGTTATTAACTCACGGGAGAGCTCATGCAGATCCTCAGTGATTGCTGCCATGTTTGGTTGTTTGGAGGGAAACTACCTAGTCTGGTAACCCTGCAGATCAAAGCAATGGTTTGTGACTGGATCAGCGTTAGTCCCGCCCACTGAGTTTGATGGGAGAGGATGACAGAAAAAATTATTTCATGATGCACTGCTAGAGCAGGAACCATGAAATAATTAAATAAATAGTGGAATAAGTAGATGTGTTTTTACATAGAATGAATTAACATTTTAAATAATTATTTAAACATTTATTTAATTATTTATGTACTTCATAAAATATTTATTTATTCATATGTTAAAAAATTTAATAATTAATGAAACTTTTAATTCTTTAATTTTCTAATAACACATGCATTTAATTAATTAAATAATTATATATTTGTTTATTTATATATTTGTTTATTTATTTCCAATGTTAAATAATTGATGACACATTTAATTATTCAGTTAATTGTTTATTTATAGGTTTTATTTTGGCACTTTTAGTCCTCCATACAAGGGAACGTGGGACTTTGAGTTTATTTGACTTTGGTTTGGTTTGAAAACCCCCAAATTACATGTGTTTAAACAGCCAGTCATACCCTAACTTGGTAGGCAGGGCTGTGAACCAGTTTCTAGCTCTAGCGCCAACCTTTAGGGTCAAGCACACTGCACTTCCCTGCCTGGCCAGCTCATTCACACATGCATATGTCTATAACTACCACCAGAGTTGGATGAATACCAGAACGACCTTGTCCAGTAATTATGACACATTGCACAGTGATAACAATCCCTGCAGAATAGGCCCACAGGTGCATTTACAAAAAAATAAAAAATACCATGAAAAATGTTATTTTAATTTCATTCAAGAAATGAAACTTCAATATGTCCTAGATTGAAAGTGAATTATTTCAAGACTTTAGTTTGTTTCAATATCGATGATGATGGCTTACTGCTCATACATTTGAATATCCATAATCTTTAAAAATTAGAATATCATAAATCATCAGCCCAAAAAAGTATTTTTAATACAGAAACGTTGACCTTATGGGAGATCATGTGCATTTATGCACTCAGTTTTTGGTTGGAGCTCCTTTTACACAAATTCCAGCATCTATGTAACGTGACATGGAGGCGATCAGTCTGTGGTCCTGCTGGGATGTTATGAAGCTCAGGGCTTCAACTCGTCTGGATTGCTGAGTCTGGTGTCTCTCATCTTCCTCTTGACATTTCCCCAGAGATCCTCTATGGGGTTGAGGTCAGACCAGTTGGTTAGCCAATCAAACACAGTAATACCAGGGTCAGCAAAACCAGTTCTAGTAGTTTTGGCTTCACTGTGGTCAGGTGTCAAGTCCTGCTGGAAAAGGAAATCAGTTTCTCCATAAAACTCTTCAGCAGATCTCTAAAATTTCCTGGTAGACAGCTGACAGCGTTGACTCTGGACTTGATGAAGCACAGTGGACCAACAGCAGCAGATGACAAGGCACTCCAAACCATCACTGACTGTGGAAAGTGGAAACACTGGACTTCAAGCCCTATGGATTCTGGGCCTCTCAGATCTTCCTCCAGGCTCTAGGACTTGATTTCCAAATGAAATGCTAAATTTACTTGGATGGATGGATGCATGGATGGATTTTTGATTCATCTGGGTCACCTCCCATAAGAAGCATTCTGGGAAGGGCAGAACTTTTAAAAAAAAATATTGGAAGGTGATTGGATTGATTAGACAAACGTTCTGTCCGTCACAATTATCATGAGCCAATCAGAGGGACAAGACAAAATGACGGAGTAGGCATGCGCAGCTCCATTAGTAACCCCAACAGGCAGGTGCTGCTGTAGTTAATGAATGGTGGAGCTTGTTAGTGGCTGGTAGAGAGAGGTGTAAAAACATCTTCTCCACCAAATGAAGCTTTCAGTGAGACTATTTGCTCATTTCACTAAAGAAATGTGCGCTAGTTCTGATAAAACTCCTTCTATACCATTTGAAGTAATCCCTGCACGTGTAGCAGCCATTGCTACCGGCTTCCAGTACTCAATTTTGACCGTAGCTTCCGCCTGGTTCCCTTCGAATTGCACTGATTGGTCAGACCTCGCACAGCTGTTTCAGATTTGAGCTTGGCAATATTAACTTGCCTGATGACAGACATGGAGTCTGGTCAAGCTATCTGCTGTGCAAGGTTAGGCCAACACGAACTATCAATTAAGTTACAAAATCTAATTTTGATGACCTCAGTGCAGACAGAACTGCACCCGGGATTGGAAACCAATACCTGATTTTTTGTGATAATTAAATACATCCATTTACATGATTTCATGGATTGCCTAGAGATTATTTTAGTCATTTCCACATTTGTTGCTGTTGCTACCAAGAGCTTTCTGCATTCTCTGACCAACATTCAGCAGACAAACTGAGAACAGATGACTCGACGGAGGGTGGAAATAAAAAGTACAAGATAAGAGAGGAGAGTATCTGCTTCCTCTTTGATCAGCTCTGGTTCTGCCTGTTCGACATCAGGGCTGACTGAAGCCGTGTGATACGGCGAAGACTCTGTAAACACTCACAACAGGCAGGGCGGAGACGCCTCGCTCGCTTTCAGATCTGGATAACAAGACTTCCATAAGGCCTCGAGCAGCTTTTTTACCTTCCACTTACTGCTGCTCCTGATCAATAGCTGTGTAGCAGCGCAGCAGGGGGCTGCTACAGTGCACACATCCATGCAAACACACACCACAGAAAATCCTCATGCTGCTCAATGATGAAGGCTAATGGCATACTGGTACAGTTAATGAATAGAAATACTACCAGGGATGTTTTTTTTATCTGTGAGGAATGACTCAGTGAAACAGGCTGGATGCATAATAAATGTACCTTTTTTATAAATCATTTCTAGAAGAAAATATTGAAGAAATGATTTGATGAGTTCTGATGGTAATGTTAAATCATTTTACTTTAATCATTATTGCACTAACTATTCAAAATTGAAGTAAACACAAGATCCTTGTGTTTGGACTTCATTGCTAGATTTTAGTTATTATTCAAGTATTAATTATTATAATCGTTAACATAAATAGATAAAACTATTAATCAATACTCATAATAAACTGGCAGGCCAGATAGACTTGTTTCACACATTCACCTGGAAAACCACACAGGGCAGAGCCTTTGAAAAAAAACTCGGAGGGTGATTGGATGAACATTCTGTCTGTCACATCTTTACCATCCTGGAAACAGGGAACAACCAATATTATTTTAAAATTATTCTTCAATGAATAATGGTAATCAAATAAACTGAAGGTTCGAGAATGAGCACTGACCATCTTAACCAGTAACCTGAAACGCCAGATGGATTAGTTTTACACATCCATCTGGTGAACCACTCAAACACAGCATTTGGGAAAGGGCAGCGCCTTTGAAAAAAACTCGGAGGATGATTGGATGAATGTTGTGTCACATCTTTATGGGCCAATCAGAGCAACAAAACACGTGACACAGCCGCTACCAAGCTGCGCCCCTACCAAAGGAGCAAACTCAACATAGAACTGCATAACGCAACCATAGCAGCTGTAGACATGTCAGTACACGACTTTTGTCGTTTTTGAAAAGAAAACAACTCAATGCTGTTCTTTGTTCTTTTTTTAACGAAGACATGTCATCAAGTTCTGATAAAACTGGTACTTTCACAGCATCCATGCTAATGTCTTCCACCCTAATTGCTTAAGGTTTGACTCTGCCACACCCCAAAGTACTGCCCCTTGTCACTTTGTAACCGGGCCCAAACTGTTCAGACAGGAGCTTTGCAATATGGATTCGCCACACAGAAACGGGCGTATCCATCCACAGACAAGTTGTCTTTAAATTTATTATAGACTAGATCAACTAGTTATAAGGTTTAGGAGGCAAAGACTTTTTCTCATAGAGCCAGGTAAGTTTTGATACCCCCCCCCCCCAAAAAAAAAAACAAAAACAAAAATGAAATCCTTAAGCATGAATGAAAAACATAACACAGGTATAGCAAACAGCCTTGTTCCAGTGTTGCCCAACACAGTGTATGTGAGGAAGCGTATGTTGAAGTTATGTTGGTGCTAAAAGTGCTTATAGGAGGTTTTCTACAGACTGCTGACAGAGGGATGTTATCATCAGAATCAGGCCTTAACATCCAGGAAACCACAACAAGATAAACCTGACTGCAAGCACACACTCACTCATACACTAACACAACCACACATGGAGAATCCTATCCTACTTTCCTGTGCATGTCAGCAGGTGACATATTGAGCAGATGAGGGTCACGGTGGGCTCATCAACCCCGCAATTTTCTCCAGGTAAGCAGTTTCACACACAACAACACAGACACACGAACCCTGGATTATAGACGTATAGAGATAAGGTGTACCTGCCTTTTTCTGTTCGGATGCACTAGGCAGTTATTATGTGCTTTCCATCAGATTTTTTGTTTTCTTCTATCAAATTCCTGAATAAATCAAACATTGTTGTAATCTTTCAATCAAATTTCTTGGAATCGAGACCAATACACCTACATTTATTTCTCTTGTATGTATAGACCTTAATCGGACTAGAAGAGTGTAAGCATTGTGTGCATGTACGCTTAACCAAAGTGTACTGAAAGGGACAGTTGAACATGCAATTAATAATTTTATCTAAAAACGTATGCACTAATTTTGGACCTTAATTGCATCATAATTAATGCAATGACGCTGAAAGCTCCACCTTTAACTCATCGTTTACATTTCTTGTCATCATATCATTCCCAATTCATTCTTTACAACCTCATTATATTGTTTCACTTTTTAGTGTTTGCACTATTTTCTTTGTTTCAGTGTCAGGTTTTACATTAACAGGACCACTCGACAAGCCCATGTAAATCTTGTTGGCTTCTCCTGCACGTTTCTGTGTAGAGTTGTTTTTGACTTCTGAATTATCATGTGCTGTATTTGCCTTCTTTTATTCAGTCTTTGGTCATCTTTATTAAAATGCAGTATCAATATTTTTTAATTGATAATTTATTTTGTTGGTGCAGTAGTTTGACTTGTAATTTCACCCCTTAACCGCTAGTTGGTGGTAAGCACCAACAGCTGGCAGCAAGCAGGTAACTGTTACCTCTTCTCCTCTGCTTAGACAACGAGATCACGCAAGACTTCCGTTCTGAGCGAGCCGGTTACTCGTGCCTACCCAGCTCGTGCAGCTTCTGCTGCATTCATAGCAGGTATGTTGACTTAATTTGGCTTCCAAAACATTAAAGACAGTACAAACTTAGACAGGAGTCAAGTCATTTGTAAGATATGCCACGCCAGAGTGAAGTACTCAGACAACACGATGGACCTGAGAACATAGCGATAGCTTAGCGGCTAACAGCTAACATAAAAGAAGCCTGCTGAAGCTACTGCTGGTTTTTACTCGTGCAACTGTAAATACAGTCAATACTTTGTTTTATTTGTAAGGACCTGCGCCGTGCAGTGAACGTTAGCAATGACAGCTTCCGTAATACAATCAAACACTGGCCCGTCACATGATGTCCTGCTCACAACACAATCCATCAGTCCTCAAAGCTGGACATGAGGATCAGCTTGCGTCCCATAGTCTCCCTCCACAAACACCTTGTCATTACAGAAAGACATAAAAGCTGATATACCGTGAAATATAAAAGATTTAATTACATTTACTCTATATTGTTTTATTTTGGAGGTCTCTACAGAAACTTAATATGTCCTTCAGATTAGCTCAGGAACAGTGCGTAGAGAGCTTCATGGAATGGGTTTCCATGGCCGAGCAGCTGCATCCAAGCCAAACATCACCAAGTGCAAAGCAAAGCGTCAGATGCACAGGCGGTTTTACCATTAGGCAAAGGTAGGCAATTGCCTGGGGCCTCGTCCATAAGGGGGGACCTCAAGAATTTGCCTAAGTTTGTTTTTCTACAACTATAGCTCACTTGTGTTTTTGCCACTCCCCAGGACAATGAAAATTATTCATAGTGTAACATTTAGAGCTGGGAGGAACATCGTAAAAAAGGCTCACAGCAGAGGCCATAGCTGCGCAACTGCAGCATCAACTCTGCTCTCTCAGTGAGTCTTGTCCTGTCCACACCTCTGACTAGTTTCTTGCACAAGGGCCTTAACAAATGTCAAATAAAGAGGTTTTTGCCTTGTAGAACCAAACTTCTTCCCCTGAGTGGGAATAAAACAGCTGTTCTCAGGATAACAAAAACTTTCTCTGCATAATTGTCTCTCAACCACAAACGCGGATATTGTTTCTCGCTTTGGCTGTATTTACAAGCAAAATCACCCAAAACTGCTCTCTGCTGTCACAGTTGTAACTGATTGTATTGATCGTAAATAGATTGATTGATTGAAAATCAATTTTAAAAAAGTAGACAGCTTCTATTTTCAAACCATTTCTTTAATGTCTATCACAAAAAGCGTAAGTCAGACAAAAGTGCATCCACAAAAAAATCATTTGAACAATACACATCTCAGTAGAGAACAAAATTAATCAATTTCCTCAGATATAACAAAATATTACATATTGGTTGGGGGAGGAGGAGACCATTGAGGGGGAGCTGTCAATTTACTCTTCCACCTCACTGATCACCTCCTCCATCTCTCCAACATCCTGCTCTACATCACCAAACTCCTCTGTGTCATTTTCAACTCCAAACAATACACCAGAGACATACGTTAAAACCAGTTTCTGTGGGATTTTGGTGCTTTGCTTGGGAAATGTGGTTCTCCAAATTTGCACGGGGACTTCAAGTGTCGTAAAATATCGATAAATAATTTCAATTGCATCTTCGAGCTGCCCTGTTCCTTTCACTGTCACGTTCAGCTAGATGTCAACAGCCTAAAAAGTTCTACCAATAATTAATACATGTACATGCATTCATAATAAGATTTATACTGTATATGTTATGATATTAAGTCAAGTGATCCATCACGACTCCGGCCACAGGAAACCTAAAAAAGGTATTTACTTCCTTCAACTTCTGTGACATTTGTAGTCGCCAGAATGAAACCTTCTTGGTGATTTCGTTTTCTCACAACATGGGGAATACGAAGTGGAGTGCCAACCATGAAGCGTGTCAGGTTGGCTATACGCCAGAGGTTGACAGTGGCCTCTGCACCTTCCTGTGTTAAAATTCAGCGTTAACAAAAACGTTTTTGCCTTTGTATAATCCATAAAAAGATATGAATGCATAGAATAGTAATGGAAATCAAAGAATCATCTTATCAATGTTTTTTCTTACCTGCGACATGCGAATACATCTCATTGGAGAGAAGACACCATTAGCAACCAGGTTTTTCTTGATTGGGTCCATCTAATGGAAAAGGAAAATGAAAGCAGAGTAAAAAAAAAAAAAAATTAGTCTATCCGCTCATCTATATATTTCTTTACAATTTTTTTGTACTCATTCATATATTACTTCATGTATTAATAAATTTGTTAATTTTTTGTTGGTGTAGTCATTTATATGTCAAATTCATTTAATCTTTTATTTTTTCAAATGTATTTATCACTAAGTAATTTCATATACACAGTCATGTACACAGTCTGTATCTATTTCTGTCTATTTAGTAGTCATTTTATATTTTAACCGTACCTTTACTTGATTTATTATTGATTTTTTTGTTTTATAAACAAGATTATCATCATTACCATTTTCTTTGTTGGTACAACTTGTCCATTTATTCATGTACTTATTCAAATATTTTATACTTTATATTTATATTTATATTAAGCAACAACATTCAGATATTTTTTACTTTTGTCATTTATTTATCCATACATTTATTGAATAATTTGTTCACTTTTTAATCTGTTAATTATGTCTCATAATTCTTATTTCTATAGTTATTATCATCATCATTTTTTAAATTATTAATGTTGTTGTTTATTTTATTAATTCATTCATATTAATAAAACAATTGACAGCTTATTGATTGATTGGTGCTGCTAAAGGTAACTTATTTGAATTACAAGCTCCTCTATCATTAGGAAGTGATCCTGCGTGTCTGCTATATCTTTTAGATGCCTTTCAAAACTCTGTGGTGACAGGAGTCTTTAGCCCTGTTGCTCCATTTCAGGAGACACATTGAATGGCAGACAGTCATAGGTGGCTGTTTTCTCCTTTGAGAGTATCGTGTCTTTGCGTCCTAAACTGCTCACACCATAATTGTTATTATGATGCATTTATTCTTTTGGATTAAATCTCTAAATTTATCATACAGGATGAACTTCATTATGCCATTTCCGTTTGTAATGGCAGCGACCTTGTTGTGATGGAACTGCACAGGTTTCAGCTTGTCATCCTCCAATGACCATTTTTGGACCTTGATGTAATCTTTCACTTCCAAGACTCTGACAGTCAAGGGAGTAGAGGAGTTTCCCAGTTTGGAAAAAGACATCCTGAAAATGAGAGAAAGAAAAGAACACATTAAAAACACTGAAGTAACTGAAAACAGAATTTTAGAAATTTTGGCAAATTTATGATAACAGGTGAAGTCCAATCTAAGTGTAAAAACATTTGAGCAAAGATCCAGAGAAATATGAGAAACATGAGCTAAATGTGCCATGCTATTCACATAAGTGTTACTTTTCCAAGAGAACTGATTGGTCAGGAGGAAGTGCTTTTATTCTCGCTGATCTCATATCCAGAACATAACCTGCTCTGGAGCAGGTTAGCCATTCAGCATCAGTTACCACGGTGATTTATCCCTGTAAGAAGTGAACCAGTGGCTGTACAGAAAATCCAGGGTTACTCCTAAAGTTATCTGGATAAGAGAAAATCCAGCTTTGTCTTACAGGCCTTGGATGTTTTCCTGTGTTAATTCTGTGTATTTTTCATGTTTCTAGTTTTATTATGTATTTAGGCAATTGTATGTGTGTCACTTTGTCCCAGTTTCTTTTAGTGTTTTCTGTTTTTATATCCTCCTGTTTCCTTAGAGTTTTTCCAGTTTGTAAAATATTTTTTTGGTTGTTAGTTTTTCTACCCCCTTTGTTGGCATTTGTTCGTATGTTTCATGTCTAGTTTCCATCCCTGTGTTTGTGTTTCCTTGTTCTCTTGTTGAGTTTCCTGTTTTATTTTGTACTTGCCTTTCCTTGTGTGTGATTCCAGTTTTCTTCCTCCCCTTGTGTTTTTCCCTCCACCTTGATTGAACTCACCTGCATCTTATATGCCTTCACCTGTGTCTCATTTGCCTTCACCTGTGTCTCATTTGCCACACCCGTGTCTCATTTGCCTTCACCTGTGTCTCATTTGCCACACCTGTGTCTCATTTGCCTTCACCTGTGTCTCATTTGCCACACCTGTGTCTCATTTGCCTTCACCTGTGTCTCATTTGCCTTCACCTGTGTCTCATTTGCCTTCACCTGTGTCTCATTTGCCACACCTGTGTCTCATATGCCTTCACCTGTGTCTTATTTGCCTTCACCTGTGTCTCATATGCCTTCACCTGTCTTATTTGCCTTCACCTGTGTCTCATTTGCCTTCACCTGTGTCTCATTTGCCTTCACCTGTGTCTCATATGCCTTCACCTGTGTCTCATTTGCCTTCACCTGTGTCTCATATGCCTTCACCTGTGTCTCATATGCCTTCACCTGTGTCTCATTTGCCTTCACCTGTGTCTCATATGCCTTCACCTGTGTCTCATTTGCCTTCACCTGTGTCTCATATGCCTTCACCTGTGTCTTATTTGCCTTCACCTGTGTCTCATATGCCTTCACCTGTCTTATTTGCCTTCACCTGTGTCTCATATGCCTTCACCTGTGTCTCATTTGCCTTCACCTGTGTCTCATTTGCCTTCACCTGTGTCTCATTTGCCTTCACCTGTGTCTCATATGCCTTCACCTGTGTCTCATTTGCCTTCACCTGTGTCTCATTTGCCTTCACCTGTGTCTCATTTGCCTTCACCTGTGTCTCATATGCCTTCACCTGTGTCTCATATGCCTTCACCTGTGTCTCATTTGCCTTCACCTGTGTCTCATTTGCCTTCACCTGTGTCTCATTTGCCTTCACCTGTGTCTCATATGCCTTCACCTGTGTCTTATTTGCCTTCACCTGTGTCTCATATGCCTTCACCTGTGTCTCATTTGCCTTCACCTGTGTCTCATATGCCTTCACCTGTGTCTCATTTGCCTTCACCTGTGTCTCATTTGCCTTCACCTGTGTCTCATTTGCCTTCACCTGTGTCTCATATGCCTTCACCTGTGTCTCATTTGCCTTCACCTGTGTCTCATATGCCTTCACCTGTGTCTCATATGCCTTCACCTGTGTCTCATATGCCTTCACCTGTGTCTCATATGCCTTCACCTGTGTCTCATTTGCCTTCACCTGTGTCTCATTTGCCTTCACCTGTGTCTCATATGCCTTCACCTGTGTCTCATATGCCTTCACCTGTGTCTCATTTGCCTTCACCTGTGTCTCATATGCCTTCACCTGTGTCTCATTTGCCTT
Source organism: Cheilinus undulatus (assembly GCF_018320785.1). Lineage (NCBI taxonomy): Eukaryota > Metazoa > Chordata > Actinopteri > Labriformes > Labridae > Cheilinus > Cheilinus undulatus. Next base: position 7,424,253 of record NC_054865.1, read on the forward strand.
CACCTGTGTCTCATTTGCCTTCACCTGTGTCTCATATGCCTTCACCTGTGTCTTATTTGCCACACCTGCTCTCATTTGCCTTCACCTGTGTCTCATATGCCTTCACCTGTGTCTCATATGCCTTCACCTGTGTCTCATTTGCCTTCACCTGTGTCTCATTTGCCTTCACCTGTGTCTCATTTGCCTTCATGTGTGTCTTATTTGCCACACCTGTCTTCCGTGCCTCATAACTACTAGTGTCTGATTATTTTGGTGAGATTTTTGTGAAAACTTTTAGTCTTTTACCTTCTAGTTTTGATTAGTTTAGTTGTATTTTTGCCTTTTTTAATCATCAAACCTTGATGGTCTATTCATGTTCACCACTGACATAGTGCAGGAGACCAGCCACATGTTCTGAGGAAAATAAAATTACAAGAGTACTGTGAATTCTGATGACAAAGCAGTTTGCGAAAAAAGAAAAAAAAAAACACCACCAGTGAGAACAAAAGTCAGGTCTATTAGCCAGGATTGACTGAGCCCAAGTACTTGAGTCTAACCATCTATCTGTATTCAACCTGAGAGTTATCCTTCATAAGATCAGCCTAACTGCACTGCTAATGTTAGACTTTAAGCCATAAGAATAATTTATCATTTTAATAAAATGAGTGCAGCCAACCCCACCCTTCTTGAAAAAGAAAAAGAAACAAGAGAAAAGAAATCCTCACACAAAGTATAGCAGCTGTGAGATAATGCTGTCGAAGCATTGTCTAGGAGTTGACTTACTGTTAATCACCCACAAAGAAAATTTGTTTTAATATCCAAATGATTTTAAACAGGTTCATGTATGAAGTGTCAGTAATTTAGTTTCATTTACTTTTATTTGTAATGGTATTAAGCTGTCTTTGTTAATTTGTCTGTCTTTCTGAGAATGGTAGGAGTGGTCAACTTAGTTGGTAATAATTATTAATTTACAAACACATTTCTCTGAAATTGTGAGAAAAACAAACAAAAAAGTTGTCCTAAATATTTTAATCAAATATTTGTTAAATCTTTGACAAATTGTTTCACTTTGAGTGTTTAAATCAGTGTCCAGTGCTGCTTTTATTCTAGTAGATGCTGACCAGGTGAACTAAAACACACAAATACATTTGAATTCCTTACAGAGAACTGAAGTCATCAGCAGTGCCAGAAGTGGTTGCAAGTGTCTTTGTTCCACATTTGCTGTCCCACCTAAACATATAATAGATGTAGTATAATAATAGTAGTAATAAAATTGAATGAAAAGGCACGTCAGCATTTCATCACAAAGATCTGGAACTTGCTGTATGACTCTTTTTGCCCAAACTTTTGGAACCATGCCAGATATCCAGTGTTTGTCCGAAGTTTAAAAGGGGAAAAAGTTTTGATTTATGCAAGTCCAAAACAATGTCCAGTCTCAATGTGATAAATTAATGTCATCTGCCGCTTCTTTTGCTGCAGCATGCCCCAATGACAACAAGTCAACCCACCGAAAAAGGCTGATATTTGGGCCATTTCATAACTCCTTCATATTATCCATACTGTAAGAGTCCTGGATCCTGGGAAAAGAGGACCTCTCTACTATCCCCATCCTTATGAACTTGAACAGTAGTGATATTTTGGCATAATTGTTTTCCAAGAGTAAAATATTAATGGCCAACAGGAAGTCCCCAACTAGCATCCCGTATTTCAATGAGGACTGGGACAACCATTTCCAGACAGTATGACCATGACAACACATCTGAAAAAGACATAGTTGGAGGGAGAATGCACCATACAGTAGTTACTACCACTACACAAATGGCACACGTAAACCAAAATCAGTACAGAACAGGAGATGAAAATGAGGTGAAATGGATGGACATTTACCCCTTCAATGACAGCAGCTTTGCACCTGGACCTGATTCTGATTTTGAAAGGTTTAGGCACTCCATCTTTGTACCTGGGTCCACAGCAGTACACATGCTAAAAGGTAAATCAAGATATTAAAAAGTTGTTTGTCCTCCATGCTGATTGCTGGGAGTGTATCCCAGCTAATCAGTGACTGTAGAGCCCCACCGGTGCTGCTGAGAAGAGATTTAAAAGTGATTGGAAAAAAAATAATACAAATGAAAAATTGTAACAACAGGACGCTAATGGTAGCTCCTGGGAGATGAACCCACCGGACTGAAATAGGAGGTATATAACCTTGGTCATCACTGCCGTCATTGTCTGTGTCAACGTCTTTGGTTTCATCTTCCTCCAATGATGACACAGATGCAGTTTCCAAACCAGGTGTCATCATCCCAATCAATTCTATGTAAGAACAAACACAACCAAGAAAACTACTGAATATGAATTCCTTTCCTTCGGGGTGGGGGTGGGGGTGGGGGGCTCTAGATGATATCAATGTTTTTAAAATTTGCACTTGCAGGCTTAAGTGCTTACAGGCCTGGATCACTGCATTTGTTATGCTTTTCACTACCCAACACTTATTGAACACCTAAGCAGTGGCAAGTTACATGACCCTGACCCAACTTCTTGCTTACCAAACTTTTAATTTCTGGAGACTTTGGTTTGCTGTCTGCTTGATCTGCTCTGAGATTAACCTTGCAAAGCAGAGGGGTACGCCCATTTCCGTGTTTCTCACTGGCGAATCCATCATGCAAAGCTCCTGTCTGAACCGTTTGGGCCCATTCAGAAAGTGACAGGACCAATCAGCGACGAGGGGGCAGTACTTTTGGGCGTGGCGGAGTCGTGTCCTCCCCCTTGTTGTTAAACTTGTCAGCAACTTTTCAGATCACAAACGCATTGGATCATCTGAGCTATGTAGGGGTAATCCATGTAGAACTAAAGCTGGAGAACATCATTTTGGTGGATCACATTCAAAAGCAATACAGAGTCTAAAAGTTACTGACTTGGGCCTGCCCAGCCACATGTTGGCTGACAGGCTCTTGCATACATAGTTGTACATACAGGTGAGTAACCACACCTATATTTGATCTTTGTATTGGTGGCTTACACCCACACAACCTTTTACATATTTCGTATACTTGAAGGATTTATGTGTCAAATAATGGGATTTGTAGTTGTTTCTCATGTGGTCAAGATCCTCTTGGCCTTCCATTCTCAGAGTCGGTGGATATGTGGTTGTTGGATTTGATGGCTGCTGAAATGCATATTGGTTCTCTGCTGTACCCAGACTATGAGATCGTACTTCAGGTTTTCTACATGTTGTTAGCTAAAGTTCTATGCACATAAGCACAAACTCCAACGGGAGGGGTGATTATCACTCTCTGTTCTCCAGAATGTAGTTCCCCACTCATTATTTGCTGTTACTTACTGAACCACACATAGTTTTAGTAGTAATGTGTCTTTGGCTAAAGATAAAGATGAGATATGACATCCTATAAACACTGGTTAAATGAATGTAAAATTATGCATTAAAGTCATTGGGCATATTGGGTTAAGAAAGAAAAATATTCCTGATTAAAATCAGCAAGTAATCCTTTCCTTATCACATCCACTAATATTTTTGCTTTCTCTCACTGATTGCAGTAACACATCTGTGCTCCAAATGTTCTCCAATTGTCCCCACCTGCAATCTGCTGGCTGTATGTCCTGGGAAGAAGTCCAAGGTAGAAACGCAGAGACACCACTTAGAGGAAGATGAGCTGCTGGAGAGGAGAGAGCTGAGCCAAAGCTGGAGTGAAACATGGCTGTTATTGCCCCAACATATCCAACTGAAACTGGGAGTCATTCGATTAATATTTTATGGTGAGACCTAAGGGTTTTTCATAGCATCCACGTGACATCCTAAATTCAAGGTGACAATGCTGATTGGGTCCCTCCATGACTGAAAATGAAGATTACTGGGCAACCGAGACACTTCACACGTCCACTTCAGTGACAGCTGCCAGACAGAGGGCAGCACCGACCCCTACGTCAAGAGGAATAGTGTTGACGAAGCGATAGTGGCGTTCAAAAAAACCTGAGCTGGCAACCTCCGCCAGTTCATCCAGAACAAGCTGGATCAGATGGGGTTCAAAATATTCTTTCGGGGCAGCTCTACCAAGGGGCCACAATATTAGGCAACATTCAGGAGGAAGAAGTTGCACATCTGGGCTTTGATGATCTCCTTTTTTGGCGCCAAGATTTTCTCTATATTCTGCAACACAATCACCAACAAAGAAGCTACTTGGGTCTTCTACGATAACTTCTTTACCAGCTTCAACTTGGTGAAGACGCTGCACGACAACCTGGGAATCAGAAGTGTTGGTTCACGTTGGTACAAGCTGCCAGCCAGGATTGGCCAGCCACAAAGTGCACAGCACAAGCCACCAGTGCGTCACCCAAACCCGAGTTCTCCACCCCACCAAGCATCCTGCTATGGTAGCATAGGACACTGGCCAATATTTGGCCGTCAGCAAGGGAGATGCAACTTCTGCAAAGGTGGAGTGTTGCAATGGCGGTGTTCCAAATGTGGAGATGGCAAGTCGTTCCTTTGTTTGAACAATAAAAAGCAGTGCTTTGTTGCATACCACCAGAAGTGAATACAGTTTTTTTTTTTTTTGACTGGGTCAAAGTCTTTATGTTCCAGTGACAATTCCAGTGATAGTTAAACAAGGGTGTTGTGGAAATATGATTCCTTTTTGCATCACTGATTAAAAATGTTCAATGAATTTCTGTTCACAGATGTTATATAAATACATGTATTTATTTATTATAAAAACTAAACATTTTGTTGCAGAGATATGAGAAATCTATTCATGCCCATAATAACCCTCAACAGGCAAGTCAATCAGCTGGTTTACTTGCATATCTGCTTCCTGATTGGATTATGTGAAAAAGAAAGATTGAAATATTGCTAAATGAAGAGGCAGGAACACCATTTTACCAACAGATTATTTTTTGAAAATGCATTTCTTAGTGTGAAAGTTAAAGGGTTGATCTGTGCCCATGCCCACTTGCATATGTACTCAGTCTGATACAGCAGGTGGTGGTAGGAACGTAGCTGGTTTACAAACGAGAAAGAAGAAGAAGCTGCCATGGCAACCACTTAAGTCAACCTGAGCAAAGATTGTTTATGTTTTAATGTCCACCTTGCCACCATGGAAGTTTTTAAAATTCATTTTTTAATGCTAGCAATGTGGCATCAGTGGATTAAATCCTGAGGGCTCAGAGGGTTAATCTCACAAAAAACAGCATATGCCTAAAATTATCAAGCATAGCATCATTCATGGATCAGGCCACACTGGCTCATGGTGTTTCTGCCACGAAAGAGGACCCTCAGGAGACACGGACTTGCTTGCGGTACAGGCTTGGCTGTGCGTGTGACGATCAATGCATGGCTGAAGATGGTAAACTGTGATTTTGCTCAAATGTACTGGCAGGGGTTGGATCCGTCCTGTTTACCTGGTATCTTTGATGCTTGATCATCTGATGCAGCCCCACTGGGGCTGGCAGGGAGACTGGCATTAGTCTGGATACCCTGCGTTACATGGACTGTGCCTCTCCGCTGACTGATAAAGGGGAAAAAAATGTTTCTCCTAAATTCTAAGTCACTAGCTGAGGGTGATTTCACACTTGGCCAGATTGTTTCAAACTGCAGCATGATTCTTCTCTCTCCCCTTCCCCCTGCTGGCTTGCTTTCCCACAAGCAACATCAATCTGTGCCTGAGCCTACTTGCATAACATACACAGTCTGATACATCAGGTGGCGGTATGCAAAACCCCCAAGGAGGAGAAAGAAGAAGAAGCTACCATGGCAGCCACTCCAGTTAAATTCTGGTTTTTGTTTTAACCAAAAAAGTCTATCCTGCCAAAATGTAAGTTATTAAATTATTTTTTTAGATGCCAGCAATGTCGCTCTTCATATCTATACATCTACGTGCAGCTCAGAGGATTAAATGTGTTCATGCTGCACAAATACAGCAGTTTTTGAGATGACTTTTGTTCATTTGTAAGGTGAATCACATCAGACCATTAGTTGACTTAACTCTAATGATTTTCGCCTTTCTTTGCGAAAACGTGAACAAACTGCTGTGCCATGGAAAGAAGTTTGGCGTGGTTGCATTCACATCTCATCTGAACTGTGCCAGAGTCCACTTTAATTGTGCCCAAGATCAGCTCCCCAGGTGGGTGTGGTGCATTCATACAGACCAAAACAAACTTGGCTTTTGGGCTCAAGTGCACTTGGATCCCCTTGTGAGAATGCCACCGTATAAAATTTTAGTCTACCCCTTAAAGGGGACATATTTTACCCCTGTAAGTCAAGTTTACATTGGTCTCGGAGGCCCCCAAAACATGCCTGTGAAGTCTGTTGCTGGAAAACACTCTAGTATTGAATTTTTGTATGTCTAAAAAAACCCTCTGTTTCAGCCCTGCTCAGAACAAGCTGTTTCTGTGTCTGTAGCTTTAAATGTTAATGAAAGTCTGACTCCGCCCCTTTCAGGAAATGGATGTGGCTCTCAGCTAGTGGATCCTCCTCTCAGCTGCCAGCTACAAGGAAGATCAGGAGAAGAGGGCAGAACTTTCTTCCAAGTCGGGCGGGCCAACTGAACTTGGGGGCGGGGCTAACTCCCTACATGACATCATGAGGGTAAAATCTGAGACTGGCTTGTTTCAGCACACATTTTCTGAAAGGTGTAGAAAGAGAAGGGGGGAGGGAAAGGATTTTTCTGATTCTTGGGGGGGATTGTGGACAGGCCAGGGGCACATATTAAGTTTTGCATAATATGTCCCCTTTAAATGACTACCACAAGCTGTATAAGATGTTTTTAACAGAGACGTGGCTAACTGGAGCTCTTCCAGACTGACAGGAAGAGGAGAAGGGGTGGTCTTAGTTTTTTAGGAGCATTTTAAAAGCCAACAGAACTTGAACTTCCTGCCTTCTCAAATTCTGAGCTGCACTTTTTTATTTTACTATAAAAAAACGCTCTACTGTTTTAACTGCTGTGATCTATCGTCCATACAAGTATAAAAAAAGCGTGCAGTTACTTGCAATTTAAAAATGCACTTAATTTTTGGACCTTAATCAAAATTAGTACATTAAATAGTGTGTTTGCTTCAGGCAGAGACAGCTCTTGGATACTTGATCATAAAAATCTGAATTACAAATTGATTTTTTGCTGCCTTAGTCTGACACCCACCCTCTAATAGCACCTTGCCATTATTTGTTGCTACTTTGTATGTTGGTGTTTATTTTTGGGGATCTTTAGTCGTGGTACTGGATCAGTGGATTGACCAGTAAATTCAATGATACAAGCTTTTAGCTTTGTTAAAGGCCAGTACCATCACAGGTTTCATCAACTAGAAACCGTCCTCACTTTATGACTGACTCCAGGTCTCCATTATTTATTTTTCTGCCACTCGTTGCTGCTCCTGTTGTGTTTAACCTCAGTTTACTTCCTCAGATCATTATAAAGGAGTCACACGTCTGGACTAATGGTGAATCATTCCCTGTTATCTTGAGGACAAACGCAGTTCATCACATTTCCACCTGGCAGAGCTCTTAAATTGAATCGCTCCTCCGCAGACATTGATGTTATCCTCAGCATCTATTTAAAGCCAATTTCAGCGCGAGCAAAGCAGCAAATGAACACAGGAGATGAGGGTGGTGGTAACATGACAGAGCCATTCTTCTCCCGCTCTCCCATTTAGCTCCTCCAAATGAGAATCTGTTTCCTAACAATGGGATCTGCTCTTTATGATGGAGACAGAAAACTGATGGAATAATTCAATAAGAGAGCCCTCGCTCTTTGGCTGGATTGAAGCATGGCGCTATCTTTAGTCCTGAAGTCGTTGATTAAAAATGGAGAGGTGCCACTCAGCGCCAACATGAAAAATGAGATCTTTGTCCAACACAATAGAAGAAGAAGAGAATAGAGATGAAGGAGAGAGGAGGGGGGATGGAGGTGGATGAACATTAATTGATGAACTCAGTACCATGAACTGTGTCGCTCATTGTCTGTGATACAATGAAATGTGCCTCCGACACAAATGGAATCCATTTTCAGACCCACAATGACTGTCTCCTCTTTATTATCACACTCATGTTGTTCTTTTTCACGCCATCCTTTCTCGGTGTGATTCAATTTCTCCGTCAGATGGATTTTCAGACGTCCTAATGCAGGAACTTGCTGTTCTTCAAGAAAAATGAACAACACTTAAGCTACTGAAAATGATTTTATTCAACAGGTGCAGAGTGACTAATCAAACACTCATGCTTATTCTCTGTAAGCAGAATTAAAAATCTAATTGTTTCCCAGATAAACTTTAATTATAACCATTGTTACAGCCTGTCAGAACAAGGTTTGTTTTATCTTGTCATTGCTGAAAGTGTTGGAATAGCTTGTTGATGACCAGAATTGGAAACAAAAATTAGGATCTTGAAGAGAATTTTTTTTAACCCTAAGATTAAAGGGATACTTTTATTTTTCTGTGAATCTCAGTAGATGTTATCAGTAGTAATTAGTGGCGGGTGGTAAACCAGTGTCAATAGAGTGGCACAGTCATGACGGAATTTTGTAGGCAAAATCTGAAAGTTAGCGTTGCATAGTTCCCTTGGCAGTGAGCTCATGGGATTGTTCAGCGGGTTTTTGGACCATTGCTGAAAATAAGATGTGTCCAGCAGCGTGGACGTTCTGTTGAAATGAATGAGGGTAAACATCATAGAATAATAATTTAAGCATCCTATTTGGTTTAACTGATAGAAGTAAAAAGCTAATCTAACGCTATGTTGAACTACAATACGGTCAACTTGCTGTCATCACCCAAGGATACGAGTGAGAGCCAGGCTCAGTTGCCGCACTGGAGTGATGTCCTATACGGTCCTGACAGACGCTGTAGTCCTCATTAGCTGTCCCTTAGCAACCGCCTTTATTAAGAAGACATATACCCAGCCAGCATGTCCATGTGGGCCCCATATGGGTTATATGCGGGCTGCAAATGTGGGTCCCAAGTGGGTTTGTCTGCAGGTTCCATGAAGGCCCCACTGTAATTGCCCATATGGGTCTCAAGTGGGATCTTCCTGGGCTTTACATGGGGCCTATATGGGCAATTCATATGGGGCCCATGTAGGCCCCATCTCTGCCTTAAGAAAGCTCTCACTGGGCCTTGTGTGGGGCCCAAGTGGGCTGAAAAATGGGTTCTGAGTGGGCAGTTTTAAAGTAGGCCCTTTTCAGACTTGTTTTTTATGCTCACAATAACGTTCATCGGGCAGAAATACAGTATGTTCAGTTCACATTCGCCCAAAATATGAACGAGATCATTCACTGAACTCATTCAGGCACAACACTGGGCTGCAGTTGGATAAAATTGATAAAAAGAATAGCACTGATATCAGATTGTGTATCTTCAATCCCTTAAGGTGTGCATTAGAGCCATAGAAAAAGCGCAGACACCAGGGCGGCATGAGGATTGGTGGGAGACACTGCTTTCTGATGTTGGACAAAAAGCAAGTTCTCCCACAAGAGAAAGGTGAGTTACCTCCTTTGGGAATTATTTACAATTGTAATTAACTTATCTGTAAGCATAACTGAATTACTACATTAATCTACTGCTGTTCAGCTGTTATCATTATGCACAGTCTTCATTGTTGTCTAATCTTTACCCAGGAATGATAGTGGCTGGAAAATTTTGTACTGACATGTTTTTATGATGGTGCACAGCTAGGTTACATAATTGAAGTAAACCATCCCTTGCTAACCTTGCATAGCAGATGGATACGCCTATTTCCTTATTTTTCACTGGCAAATCCAGTGGCGGATATGTGAAACAAATCCATCTGGCATGTCAGGTTATTCCCTTGTGAAATAAAGTGAAAAGAAAATCATGTTTTTATTTGTCTAGATTTTTTTTAGAATATCTACATGCTGCTTCTGTAAAAGTTCTCTACAATATTAAGTATATCAATTGTTTAAATGCACATGTAACATTGTTTGACGATTTTACATGTAATCTTTATTTCAGACAGGTTTAGTCTAAAAACATTTAATAATTCAAGGGATATATGTGCACCTTAATCAATAAGAATTCTAAACAACTCTTAATTTTACATAATTATAAAAGTCAGAACTGGCAAAATTAATTTAAGAGAAAATTAAGGTGAGCTGAGCCAAATGACTAAGCTTACCAACATAGCTGCAATTCACATCACTAATCAAACAATGTCTGTTTTTACAGAGGACACTTTGAACCTGCCTGGCGGCGTACAAAAAAGTGGGTTCTGGGCATATTTGAAGTGGGGCAAGGAAAGAAGAAAACGAGAAGAAAAGAAGAAGAGAAGAAAACCTGTACTAAGAGTTGTGGGAGGCCGGTCCAGAGCTGATCTTCTGTCCCCAATAATTCATCATGTGAGAAGAGGCTACCAAATTGTCACTGATGAATGGTGTGCTTACCAACAGGCACTGACATTAGAGGGGTTTAACCATTTCACAGTATGCCATAAACGGCATTTTGTTAACCCAAACACTGGAGCCCACATTCAGCACTTGGAACGAGCACAAGAACATTTAAAAGTGATAGAGTGGGAATACTGGCTTGGCAGGAATTGAAGATTCCAAGTTATTGGTCGGCTTTTGCATGACATTAGGAAATATGTGGTTCATAATTGCTGAGAACTATTGCTAAGGCATGATAAAATAAATAATCAGGGGAATGAAGGCAGGGGCCATTTACTGTCCCTTTTATCAAAAATAAGAATCATACAGCTTTGGTACATTTTGTGTTTGGAAATTTGTTTGTTTTGTATGGTTTGGAATTAGAGAAGGACATAGAAATCTGACACTGATTATGTGCTGGTACTAAACAACTAATACCTACCAAACAGAATCAGAGTACAGATTTAGTTAATTCATTTAGGTTACAGTAACTGTCTAAAGATGCTGAAATTTCTTAACTTTTTCTGATCCCCTTCAAACTCTGAGTTATTCCAGCTTAAAATAAAGCAATTGTTTGGATAAGTGCTGTGAAGTATTGTTTTATTTTACACTTTACTTACAGACACCAAACACTGCTTACAAGTTGTTATAAATGATCTTATAATTATTAATAACCTCATAAAGTGCTGTCACTTTACTTACAGCTACCAAAGTCCTGCTATAGCATGCTATGAATATTAACAACTCCTTATTCAATCATAGAAATCAGAACTTCTTATGATGCATTAAATCAGTTTTCTATGAACATTTATAACTGGATAAAGTTGGGGGACTTATCATGCATTTTTTTTTATTTGCCAGAAATGTGTACCTTTTGAAAGTCCATTTTTTTCCCTTCCTTCTAAAGTATCTGTATCAGTAAAAAATCACATCAAAAAGTATTGGCATCGTACCAAATTAAAAAGAAAATTTGTGGCTGCACCACAAAATTAGAGCCCAATATCTTTAATGTCTATCCATATTTTTTTTTCTTTTTTAAAGATAATCACTGTTAATTATTTTCATCATAACTTTAATCCCTCTTTGTTACATGTCTTTTTATTGAGGTCTTCTCCTCCTGGCCCCCCTTAACCTCCTTCACACACACACCCCTAAGCCCCTCCCCTTTCCTCACTCATCAGTTCTGCTTCTTTCTCTTCCTTACTGTTTTTCTGCTTCTGTGCTATTATCAGTAGCCTTCTTTTATCACCTTAAAGACCCTGTAAAGTAAAAATAAATCTGTATTTAGGTTTGTTGTATGACAGGTCACTGTGTTATGAACCCCTTAATCAAATTTCAGCCAAATAAAACAAATCTAAGTTTGTAAAATTAAGCTTCAAAATCATATGTTGGGTGTGGGCGTGCCAGTTGAATGAGCTGAAACCACGCCCACTCAGGAAAAATACAATTCACTCAAATAAAAAAGTGCTACAATCTGAACTGAGGAAAGCACTCACGCTTTTGACCTTTTGTTGACCAAAGAAGAAGAGACAGAGTCCCATTTTCTGGCTCAAATCTCTGTTGTGATGCTTTAAATGATCCATAGACCACTGTGGCTGATAGTTTTTGTAAATTTACCTCACAATGAACAGAAAAACAGCATTTAACTGACTGTTAACTTTTATTGAAGGCAGTGACATCAGCTAACAACAGACTGTACTGAGATTAACTGCTCTGTGATTTTATATCGCAGCGTACAGGGGCGGGGTAATCTCCCATTGTAGGCCGGTGACATCACCAGTTGACATATTTGCCCCACCCACATTAAAACAAGCCAAGAAAGAGGAAAAAAAAACATTCTAACAGTCTAAATCCAAAACTCAGTCACATGTAAAGCATAGAGTTTCACTTTTTTACAGCAGCCTTATTCCAACATATCTAATGCGTTAAGACAACAACATTGGATTTCACTTTACAGGGTCTGTAAGTGTGTGATGAATCACTGAAGTGGGCTGTTAATTGTGAAAGCCCACAACAGGATATGTGGTATCAGTCGTGGTTTGACCGCTTAGCAGGAGGGGAACAAAACTTAAAACTACAGGTGGGCACTGCCAGCACTAAAAACAGCAGCTATAGACACACCCTTGTACTTCTCTATCATATATTTATTCCGTGTCAGCAGGGGCTATTTTCTCACTTCCTTTACAATTTTTTGGCTTTAAAACACCAAAATAGATTTTTTGTTCGAGTAAATCGACACATCAGTACAAAAACTAACCACCTACAGGGAGGAAGAGCAGGTGAACATGGAAAAGATGAAAAACTAACTGAAGGAAGTGAGGATGTGATGCATGGCTCTAAACAGACATTCATACTCATTATTCTTATAGAAATACTGACAGAATTCCAGCAGAGCCAGAGAAGGAGATGTAATTTAACAGCTATCAGCTTTGAGGGAGGTCTCCTAACAGCCAGTCAAACGTCTCAGCGGTGCAGATGGAAGTCATTTCATTTCTACATGTTGTCTCATCTCGTCTTATAGATGCCAGCTGGAGGTCTGATCAGTTCTACAAAACTGTCTCAATCAACTGTCGGTCATTATTTCTGCAGCTGGTGTACATTCAGTTCATCACTGTGGGTTGAAGAAACATTTATTATCGTTCCTACTGGGAAAACATTTATTTTTTTACATTAAACATCCTGACAAAAGACAAGTATGATTTGCTTTTAAAGCAGTTTTTTTTTCCTTTTTTTAAAAAACCTCATCAGGGTGTTGTTTGAAATCACATTACAATGGAGTTTGTCTTAATTTGTCAGTGTTTCTTCTCATGTGTAATGTGTTGGCAACTCTTCTCTGACTCAAATCATGGAAAAAAAAATCAAACCTGAAGCATTTTCACAGCAGGTACCATTCCTGAGCACCATTTTTCCCTTCTCTCCTGGTCTGCAGTAACATTGTTCCTGGCCTGAGCACACTTGCATGTACACTGTCTGAAACAGTAGGTGGCGGTATGCATGTAACTGGTTTGCAAATCCTTCAACAAGAAGAAATAAGATGCAGCCATGGATGTCAACATGTATTTATGATCTGTGTAGACAATCTTGCAACTAAAGATGTTCTTCATCTTTCTGCCTATTTTCCTGCCTCAGTTGACTAATTTTTGCCGGTTCAAACCAATTTCCCCTCTTTTCATTCCCATTTCACCACTTTTCCATTAGAGGTGCAACGATTCATCGACGTCATCGACAAAAATCTGTAATAAAATTTGTTGCAGACAAATTCATTTGTCAACAATAGACCGTGGTGTCATTGCTCGTGTTTTTCCAGCCGGTAACGAACATGCACGAGTCAGTGCGACCCGTGACCAGCAAGCAACAGGAAGAAAAAAAATGGCTGCAGCCACTGCAACAACGACGCAAGTGAAAACATCGAAAGTATGGGAAAATTTCACCTTAAACACATCATAGACACCGATAACGTGTTCGATTTGCAAAGCGGACCTTGCTGGCAGTACGTCTGTGATGCGGGAGCATTTAAAACGGAGGCATGTTGGACATCTGGAGGATGCGGTCTCCGACTCTCCTCAGTAAGAGAGGTAGATGGTTAGCTTGTTACCTAGCAAGCTAACAACGGAGAGACAGAGTTGTGTGAAAAATAGCTCTACTATCATTTTAGCCAAAGTCTGCCGGCTAAACTTTGTCTATATACCTGTAGGCAGGTTTCTAGAATCAAGAACAGTAACATTGCTTGGATGATGATTATTTTAATGGCGTATTTGAGTTTAAAAGAGTTATTGTTACCTTTTGCCTGATGAATGTCTTATTTTAATATTATTTACTTTTGCAGTCCAAAGAAAAGCAGTGGTACAACTGATGGCTTTCTACAGAAGAAGCAAACTTCCTGCAACATCCATCCGGCAGAGCGAATCTTCTCTGCAGCGGGGAATATCTGCTCTCAGAAGAGAGCAAGCTTCACACGCGAAAATGTGGAAATGCTGACATTTCTCAGTTGGAATAAACTGTGAGTGAAACGTAGCCTCATGTAGTTGCTTGCAACAGCTTCTAGATCACATGCAATGCAAAAAATGTTTTCTCTCTTTTTTTTTAAGAGAAAACAAATTTTGTTTGTTTATTGCTGTTACTTGGCATGCCCTTTGTTTACATAAAAAATGAATAATTGTTTTTGTATCAGCACTTTGCCAGTTATTTGATTTAATAGAGAAAAACTTCTGTACCATACACAAAATGAACTTATCTTTTTGAGGAAGCTAGATAGCTTTGGTGTTGTTTTGTTGTTTTTATTGCTGCCATTTTGACTGCCTTTTGTTTACATAAAACATTGATACTTTATTTTTGTCAACACTTTGCCTGTCCTTGCTTTTAAATGGACAAAAGTTTAATAGAGTTATTTTTGTAGCAGCCTAATGAGCAGCACAGTTTATAAATAAATATTTCTGAATGAAGTGGTCATCTTTATTTTCTTTATTGTTACTTAGCACATGCCTAAAAATATCTCAAGCTGAATTTAAAAGCTGATAAGAGCCACTGAATAGGTGCATGCGCCATTATCCGATTAGTCGACAGTTCGTTAAGATACCCGCCAGATTAGTCGACTATCAAAATAGTCGTTAGTTGCAGCCCTACTTTCCATGCACTTTTACTGCTTTAAACCAAACTCTTTTTCCTACTTTTTCTCTCCAATTCACCACATTTTCTAGACATTTCTGGTTCTTTTAAACCAAATTGCCACTGTTTACCCCACTGAGCACTTTTTATACCCACTTTTGGAACTTTTTTCCATAATTCATGATCTGGTTTGCCACAAACGTTGCAGGGGAGAGTTTTGCAAGATGGATTGGCCTGATGACAGACATGAAGCCTGGCCAATCCATTGGCTTTGCAAGGTTACACTTTAAGTAAATCTGTGCAAATACAGTAAACGAGATGCTGTCATATTTATTCAAACAGCAGAAGTAGTTATAATTATTCAGAAATCATATAAACACAATAACTATAAACACCACCTCCACTGCTTTTACTTCTTGTTTTTAACTGAGGACTCTGTTCAAACATTATTTTCCTCTATCCAATGTATTAAGGAACAACTATCATTTTTAAAGGGGACATATTTTACCCTTGTAAGACAAGTTTATTTGGCTCTCAGAGGTCCCCAAAACATGCCTGTGAAGTTTGTTCCTGGAAAAAAAACTCCAGTACTGGATTTTTGCATGTCTGAATACCTCTCTGTTTCAGCCCTGCTCAGAATAAGCTGTTTCTGTCTGTGGCTTTAAATGTTAATAAGCTGTCTGACTCCGCCCCTGACCACACCCCTCTCAGGAAATGGATGTGCCACATTTTCAATTTTGCATCTCACAAATAGGACTCAAACTTTGGATTCAGACTTTTTCTTCCATACTTGGAGCATTTCCACTAATAATTTTGACTTCTTAAATAATGTTTTGAACTGTTAGATTCATAATTTTAATTTTTAAGTCATGTTGACCTTTTTAACAAATTAATTTGTATTTCATGTCATAATTTTAACTCCTAACTTTGACTTCATAAAGTTTGACCTTTTAGACTCAATTTAAAAATTTGAATCATATTTTGACTTTTAATTTAATGTTTTTACTTTCTTTCATGAATATATGGTTCTAATGATGAATAGGTGTTACTCCTTGAGCTTTTCCTCATGCCTCCTGTGTTTTTTGCTTTCAGTAGATTTTGCTTTTGAATTTTGGTTTCGCTAGATTTATTTTAAGTAAGATCTTTTGTTTGTTTCTTTTGCTTGTTTAATTAAATCTTTTGAGTTATCCTGCATTTGGGTCCTCCTTTTGAGTTTTTTACAACCTTACAAAATGACTTCTGTGCAGGTCTGCCTGGTCTACAGAGATGGGGGCATTTTGAAAACCTTTCACTCTGGAGCCTGTTTCCAAATTCTTCCATTTTCAGGTGCTCAAAAAGCTGTTCTCGTGTAAACGGACAGCCTAAAAGCTTCAAAAGCTTTGCATTTTCATCAAAAAACGTCATGTAAACAGAGCTGAAGAGATCCAGATCACTTGGCTCAGCTCAGCAGAGCTGGTTGTTTGGCTTCCACATGCCCCTTAAATTGGTAATAGTTTGACTTTTTAAAAGTAGATTTAAAAACAAAAGAATGGAGGAAAAGAAACTGGCACTTAAATGGAAGCTAGCTATTGTGGTTCACATGAAGCATCCAATTTCATAGCACAGGCTCGTCATGAATGGCTCAAACTCTCTCACCTTACAGGGTTTATTCTATTGATAGTCCACCAGTGTTTGAAGGAATGTTTATGACAAAATGATTTTTTTATATGTTAAGGGGCTCAGCTAGCCTCTTAGCTCAGTACAAGTGTCCTCTTGACTCCCTTCATCTGACCAGATGACACCAGGAAGTTTGCAGGACTGAGTAATTGTGACAGCGATAGCCTCCATGCCAAGAAGTCACTTAAACTGTGGTTAAAAACCTTTTTTTTTGTAAAGTACAGGAATCATACTGAATATATGTAGGCATTTTCTGATGATAAATGCAGTGTAGAGGTCCATTTAGAGCTGTAAAGTACTAACTTTCCTCTGTTTCCATTCATTCCTATTGTCTATCCCTATCTGTTTGTAATAAAAACCTTTGAATTGGCAGAGGAGTAATCCCATATAGTATTAGTAAATGCCTCACCAGTATAAAAATGTCTCTTGCGGCCACTTTTTGTTTGTATTTGCACAGACTTTATTACTCACAGGCTATCTAATTTTTCTTTATCTCTGTCACTCCCTGTCCTTTCTTTTCCTCACAATTGAGAGGGAGTAAAACAAGAGAGAAAAGGAGAGAGATACAAGACCGCCCCAAGGGAAATCGCCCCTCATCGGATGTGCTGACAACACACCACAGCCGAGATTAACTCTGTGAAACGCCGTGGAAAACATCCCTCCTCTGCACCTCTCCACAGGCCATTAATCTGAGACGCCTCGCAGGAGCTGGGCGGAGGAGAAGAGGAGGGTGTGGTGACGGCTGTGACTGACAAAGAAAGAAGCGATGACATTTCTCTCCTCTAATATCGGCACTATCATCAGCCAGCCCACAGTCATGCTTGTTTAATGCAGTCAGTATATGAATGGGTGATGAAGTGTTCAGTCTATAAATGTTTTCTATACAAGTCACTTCATTCAGGCTGTCAGGAGCCAAACATGGAGCTGTACTGATGCTTTAGAAGTCAGGGAGGGAGCTGCACAGACTTGTGCTGTATCCTGAGGCGCTACAGTCTCAGTCTAGCTGTTTTGAAGAAGTCCAGCTCAAGAGCAGGGATAGTCTGTCAGTATTCAAAGAGAGATGGTTGCAGTGGGGTTACATGAGTAGTCAGTAGTGAGTGCTTTCACAGACCACAGACCTTTCACAGACCATTTTAAGATCTGACCAAATGCAGCTACAATCTAATAATCTACAGTTTATCTGAAACTCTACTGCCATTTGATGTGAGCAGGGGTGTCAAACCAAGGCCTGGGTGCCAAATCTGGCCCTTGGTACAGTTTTACCTGGCCTGGGAGACCATATGACATTTTGTATTATAACTTGCCCAGTGGTATGAGGTCTGCAGATTTCCTCCTGTATAAAAATGTAACCTTAACCTAGATGGTATAAAACATATTTTGACCTTTAAAATTCATACTTTTATTTTTATTTTATTTTATTTTATTTAACCAGGTTAGTCACATTGAGATCAATGATCTTTTTTTTAATGGAGACCTGACCAAGACTGACACAATTTTAAGTCATATCTTGATCTTTAAAACGAATGGTTTTGAATTTTATCGCATGTTTTGGCCTTTTTAACACCTAACTTTGACTTTAAATCCCATATTTTGACCTTTAAAACAAATGGTTTTTAATTTACATCTCATATTTTGACTTTTTGAACTCATGATATTTTCACCTTTAAAACACCAAACTTTGACTTTCAATCCCATATATTGACCTTTTACATTTAAAATTTTCGTCTCATATTTTGACGCTGGCTGCACGGTGGTGCAGGGGTTAGCGCTGTTGCTTCACAGCAAGAAGATCCCTGGTTCGCTCCCCGGTCAGGGCCTTTCTGTGTGAAGCTTTTATGTTCTCCACGTGCATGCGTGGGTTCTCTCTGGGCTTCCTTCCACCCCCAAAACATGCTCATTTGGTTAATTGCTGACTCTAAATTGGCCATAGGCATGAATGTGAGCGTGCCTGGTTGTCTGTCTCTATATGTCAGCCCTACGATTGACTGGCAACCAGTCCAAGGTGTACCCTGCCTCTCACCCAATGACAGCTGGGATAGGCTCCAGCCCCCCATGACCCCCAACGGGATAAGCGGTATAGAAAATGGATGGATGGATATTTTGACCCTTTAAACTCATGATATTTACTTGTATCCCACATTTTGACCTTTTAAGCTCACAGTGTCTGTTTTTCTCTTATTTTGACTGTTAAAAATCACAATTAAACTTTCTATCTTATCTATTTGCCTTTAAAAAATGTTACTTTGACTTTAAATTTCATGTTTTCACCTTTTGAACTAATAACTTTGACTTATCTCATATTTTGAGCCTTTAGACTTTTCATTTTGGCTTTTTAATCTCAAAATAATTTACTATTTCACCCCCCATAATTCATTACTCGTGAAAATGAGCTTGACAGTTTTTGTTTAAATGTTGACCCTGTAAGGCCTTCAGGTTAGACCCAAATTCAGAATCTGCTGTCATCGACTTTGACACCCCTGATGTAAGGAATAGAAAATAGAGATATTTGTGTTCAAATGTAGGGAGTAAAGTTAAAAGTGGTCAGAAAAACAAAATGCTCAAGTGAAGTTCAGATACCTGAAATATCTGTGGAGTACAATAGCAAAGTGTTTGCACTTTGATACTTCCCACATCTGCTGAAAACTGTTTATATGTCTGTTCTCTCATGTTTCTAAGTTTGCCTAAAATTTGAGAATTGTGTAGTGTGTAGGCAGCCTTAAAAAGTCCCTTAAAATAGCATAATTTCACCTCTCAGAAGAACTGCAGGAGCACATCTTGGTCTTTTTGCCCAACAGAAAAACTTCTTAACCACTGCAGGCAGTTTACATAACTGCAGTCTGAAGCATCACAGTTTCAGAACTTTATGTACCTATTCAATAAATAAGAAGGGCACAGGTTAAAAAAAGAATCTCCATGCAGGACTTAGATCTGGCAGGAAAGTGAAAGTGAAGGACATATGAGAAAGTTGGCTGTGTGGTCTGTTAGCACACAGCTGCAGCGTGTGTGTGGGTGTGTGTGTGGGGCTGTGGGGGTGTGTGTGTGTGTGTGCGGGGGGGGTCAGATGTGTTATTGATGTGTTGGTGGCTGGATGCAGACGCTCCTTGCTGCTCAATAAGCTGTTGGCCTGTTTTCTGATCTGAGGCGTTCTCAGCTCGATGGCACGCCGCTGCTCAATTAGTTTAATGAGGAGGGTCAGCGTGATGTCACAACAGAGCCGCCGGTCGTCACTCAGACTGTGGGGCCGGGACAGTCCGACCGCCACTTCATCACATCCTGTCACATCACGCAGCTTTAATAAGAGCATCCCAGGTTTAATTATCCAAACAATGCTCCTGATCAATCAACTGCTTTCATCTCTTCATCTGCAGCTTCACCTTTCGTCCACAAAGAGAACCAATTTACCTCCATCTCATCATCAGACGTGGAGTAAAAGAAGCCATCGTCACACATTTATTCATCTGCTGTTCTTGTTCTGCTGAGGGGACTTTCTCTTTGTCTCTGCTCAGAGAAGCAGCCGGCATGAATATAAATGAGTTAATCAATTTCAAACGCCACACTTTGTGTGTCGGACGCCTCCCACGCAGTTGGCCTGGAAACCACAAGTCCAGATAAGATGTAAAGTGAGCTGGCAGGTGTGCAGCTCCGTCATTGTCCAGTTCCTGCTGGGGCCTCAGAGACGCTTCCCACTGGCCCCAGACTGGCCCGTTACACTTCTGGGAATAAACAGACTCCAAAATACAAAGACTACTCTAGTTAATTGTTTCATCACAGAGTTAGTGGTGCACTTGTTGCTTCGTCCCTGATGATGCTTGAAAGCCGTGTAATTATTTCTGACTTCATGCCTCCTACCTCCCCACCACACCTACCCTACTGTAAGCTTCTGAGCATCCTTGGACCTCATTTATTAATATCTAACTCAGATTTTTCTTGCATTTGTTCCAAGAAAAACAAGCACCTTTTTCATGGTGCCTTCTGACCAACATTTCTGTAATGTACAAATCAAAATACACCATAAAACAATCAAGCACTGGACTCCAAGTATAAGAAATACTTAGATCTATAGCAGATGTAGTGCTGCTAAAAAATAAAGCTGGAAAAGGACAATTGAATTCTATATTTAGCACCAGAAGTGGACACTAAATATATAGTAAAAACAGAAAATGGATGTCCCTTGGTAAGAAAGCATAATCATCAAAAATGGCATGCATTGTTCTAAAATACACTCCCATCCAAAAGTAGGAACGGTTGGCCCAACTCCTTTATTTTTGCTGTAGACTGAAAACCTCTGGGTTTGACGTCAAAAGATGAATATGAGACCATTTAAATATGAGACAGCATGATCTGTGCTGCAGGCACATCCCTTTATAAATCACTTGGTAACATTTGAACTGTAAGTCATAGTTACTTAATTGATTTTGTATCTGGAAGCTCTCCATTGTGCCTTTCTAGTTATGTCCTCCATGTATTCGTAGCTCTCATAGAACGTTTTCTTGTGAGCCCTGAACTTGGCTGACTTTCCAGGGTCTCTGAGGATGGTGTTGTCGAGAATAACAAAGAGTGACAAGTTTATAAAAACGTTGATAACTTTTGAGCCTTAAGTCATGGACACTCTTTTTTCCTCTGAAAGCTGACTTTGTTGTCATTCGTTTGCTCGATGTCTCTGTAGCCCTAAAGGACGCTATTCTAGCAAGTCCAAAACTTCGGTTACTTTTCTGGGTCTTTACAGATTGAATACACAGTGTAAGGGCCAATAATAAGTGTCTTTTTTTTTTTTTTTTAAATCAATTTATAATCCATTTTCAATCACTTACTTTGGCTTTCTGCCAAAGGGCATCGCAATGTTTTTTACCGCAGTGTATTGTGGACTGGACTTTTTCTTTGTATATATGTAGATATTTTGAAAACCATTAGTCACATTAGTCATGCCATATTTTTTTCATTGTTGTGTCCCCAAGAGATGAGAGAACAAGTCTGTGCAAAGAAAAGGTTTAGGCCGGCCACACACTACAGGATTTTAAGCCCGATTCGGGGCAAGATTTGCCTCCCCCGACGATCGTGGGGGCGTATCCCAAGAGGAGTCTCGTCGCAATTGACTGTTTGTCTGAATAATCCTCGTGTGTGTGGTCAACACAATTGTTTTACTGCTCCAAATCGCGTCATAGCCTCCAAAATCTCGAATCGTAAATATCAAACATGTTTGATATTTACAATTCTAGGTCGTAGTGTCTCTGATGAAGTACCCAAAAAAACCAATGAGAGCGAGCAGACGGGGCAGCTTCACAGACGGATCATACGTACTTTCACCGCTCACAACCATAAACACAGCTGTACCCTAATTTCAGCCATGATTTCATCCCGAGTCTTTCCCTTGTTTTATGATTTTTGCTGCACCTGTAACGTATGCCAGGACAGCCTGTTGTGGAGAGACAGCAAGACAGTATCGACAGACATCCATGTTTTTTTTTTTAATGTTCTGAAGTCACGTGATCACGTGAGGTCATAGGCAGGTTGGCAGGTGTGTGGTCTCCAGTGATCTGACAGTCTGGCTGAGTCGTCTAGTGCAATGGTTTTCAAAATTTTTTTGCCCAATTCACTCCAAAAAGCAAGCTGACATCTCAAGGCACACAATATTAATGTCCTTGCAAACTAGCCTCTTTAGCATGTGTAGCAAGTAGCAACATGTCCCAGTCCCAACTGCATGCAATGTGAGCAAGTGCCAGCTACATCAGTTTGATTACAGAGTTTCCTTTTGTAGCATCCTGACACTCTGCAAGTGATGCACTGCAGCTCCCCAGGTTTATCCCCAGTCACCCTGTTCCTATTTTCTCTCTGTTGCTCCTATTAAGATGGACAAGTAACAAGGGAGGAGGTGGCACAAAGGATGACAAGACACCAGGAGTGTCCCACCAGAGGATATTCT
Organism: Cheilinus undulatus; assembly: GCF_018320785.1. NCBI lineage: Eukaryota > Metazoa > Chordata > Actinopteri > Labriformes > Labridae > Cheilinus > Cheilinus undulatus. Next base: position 7,446,792 of record NC_054865.1, read on the forward strand.
TAATTTTCTTCCACTTTTCTCACTCCCGAAACTTGTTAGCTTGTTTTACAAGTGTGTTGCATGGATATTCTCCATACCATTTCTGAATTTTTATGGACTTGTGCTAACATGGAGACAAAACTATGTGGCTCACAGCTGTTAGAGGCACCATACTGCCGATTTTCTAGGTAAAAGCATGAGATGTCATATTTTTACATGTAAATTTACATTTGCAGATTTAACAGATAATGGATGGACAGTGAGCATGCAATGCTATATGATGCAACATGTAACGCTTGCATGCAGTAAGGACATTGGTTATAGTCTCTTTAGTTGTTGCATAGTTGTAGTGCTTATGCAAAGTCAGACGAATTTTCAAGGCACACCTAGACTTGTCTCAAGGCACACCATTTGAGAACCACTGGTCTAGTGTGTGTGTTCAGGGTATCAAAGATGAAAAATCTTTGTAAATTGTCCTTGAGTCTGTGGTCTCTAACGGTTTTAAAATCGTTTCAGATTAAAAAAACGTCAAGTGTGTGGCCGGCCTTAGTCACTATTGTTAACTGTGTGTTATCAATAAAAACCTTTGAGTTTCAGATTCAGATTTTTTTTTTATTTATTTATTTTTTTGTCTTTAGAATCCTATAACTTTTTAAATATAGTATTATATATGTTCTTAAAGCCCAGGTTGTCCTGAAAAAAAAGGATGTATAGAGCTTGACTGTGCACCACAGGGATGATGTTTTACACGCTTTTTAAGACGAAAAATCCAGACAAGGCATGATGGTGAGAAACACCGCTGTGAGCTCTAAGGGTTAAACTCTAAAGAATGTAAAATTACTTCAAAAAGTCAACATACTGGAAGGCCATCTTAAAGTCCCCATACAGTCATAAGAAAACTGTTTTAGGTAATTTGTATGACAGGCCACTGTGTTATGAACCACCAGGCCAAATATCGGTCACAAAATACAGCTCTAAGTTTATAAAATTAGGCTTCAAAATCATGAAAATGAAGCAGTAAAATCTGCTTTACAGCGGGGTGTGTCTGTTGAATATGCTGAAGCCACACCCACTCCTGAGAAAAATGACCCTCTGAAATTTGAAAAACTGCTCCTGATCAGACCACCGCCTGGCTTTATGCCAGTGCAAAGGGACAGGATTTGAGGATTAAATTTACTGTTTTCTAGTTCAAATCTCTGTTATGATACTTTAATTGAGTCCACTGTGGCTGATAGATTTGGGAAATTTACCACACAATGAGCAAAAACTGACTTAACTTTCATTGAAGACAGCCACATTGACTAACAACAGACTGTACTGAGATGAACTGATCTATGATTTTATATTGTAGTGTTAGGGGGGCGGGGCAATCCCCCATAGCGACTGGTGATGCCTAAATAAAAGCAAACCAGGAGAGGTGAACAACTTTCTAACGATCTTAATGAAAAATTCAGTCACAGATGGATCTTAATGTTTTCACGTTTACAACAACCTTATTCCACCATAGCTAGTGTGTTAAGACAAAAAGTTTGGATTTCAAATTACAGGGACTTTAATGCAAACTGTTTGTTCTGTGAGTGTCTCTGGCCCTCTCTCTGTCACAGCCTCCACCTCCATGAACTGTTTAATTCACTGGTTGGTACATTTTATTGAGTCCTCTTCTGTCGTTAAAACAATATATTGTTGGTGTGTTTTGGCTGAAATGTTTTTTTTTTTTTTTTTTTTTTTTCATATTTTACATATCATTTCTTTATGCTTCTATATTGGTTTCATTTGTCACATTTTTGTTATATTGCTTAATTATAATTTTTTACACTTTTATTACTTATGGCATGCTTTGGACTTTTTAGTGGACGGCCAGATGACTAATTATCAGATTACCTTCCTCGTTGGTAGATTTATTTTATTGATAGATGGCTCCGTCAGCCTTGAGTGCACCGGCAGTATCCAATCAGCTGAGGTTACCATACTTCTATAGAGCAGTGCTTAGCATTGTATGCTCAAGCATTACGGTTGGCCGTCACTGATAAGGAGCCTAAAAACAACCCTAAAAACAGCCCCATGCCATAATCCCTCCTCCACCAAACCTCTCAGTTGGCACAATGCAGTCGTGCAGGTAACGCTCTCCCAGCATCCACAAAACCTAGAATCGACAGCAAAACAGCAAAACAGAGGAGTGTGATTCGTGAGTCCACAGAACATGTTTCCACTGCTCCACAGTCCAAGTGTCGACATGCTGAACACCACTCTATCCACTGCTTGGTATTGGGCTTGGTGATGTGAGGCTTACATGCAGCTGCTTTGCCATAGAAACCCATTCCATGAAGCTCATGCCCCTTGGAAGTCATTGACCCAGCTCTGTGATTTTACACCTTCTTTTGCTTCATGGCTGTGTTGCTGTTATTCCTAAACGCTTCCACTTTCTAATAACATCACTTGCAGTTAAATGTGTAATACCTGTCAGGGTCAAAATTTCATAAATTTTCTTCATGCAAAGGTGGCATCCATCACAGTGCTACGCTTGAAGTTGCAGAACACTTCAGAACGACCCATTTATGATCACAAATGTTTGAAAATGGAGCTTGTGTGGCTAGGTGCATAATTTTGTACACCTGTGACAACAGGTCTGATTGAAACATCTGAATTTAATAATGAACAGATGTGGCCAAATACTTTTGTCCATATGGTGTATAATGTAGGTGTCTGATTTTGTTTTTGTTTTTTTTTTTCACCACAATGACCAATAGATTGGTTGGTACCTGTGATTTCAGCTGCCAGGGTTTTGCTTTGGTTACAGTCCTACCTTCTTATCCTCTTCCTCTCTGTTACACCTTTTATGAAACCATCCATTTCACCTGGTGATAATAATGTCCATGTCAGCTGAAAGGCAGCAGGTAGACTGGTGCTAAGTGTATCCCAAGGGATGCTGTCATGCCATTTCTTTGGCAGAAGGTGGTTACTACACTGCAGAAACACACAGAGAGCAATAAAACAACCACGAGAGTCTGTCATCATATGATGATGCGTGCATGCAAAGAGGTCTGTTCCCTTACTCTTGCTGTTCATACTGACTGACAGCGGACTGAACAGACCCTCAGGCAGTCACAGATACCCTGGTACTCCTGACATACGATCCATACCTGTAAGCCATCTTTTAAAAAGGTTTATGCTGCTCATGAAACTGCTCTGTTCCCTCTGAAAGGATGACTTGCCTGCAATCTGACATGCTGAAAATAGTGACAAGTGTGTATGTGGCTGTAATCCACACACCCATACAGACACACGAACTTCCTGCAGGGAGTTCAGCAGATGCAGCGAGCAGGTGTTTCGGCCTCTGTTCCAGATGAGAGGTTTGGTCTGTAATTGGAGACCTGGGGCCACGCACACAAACACTTACCAGAGCATTCTCCCTGCACTGGTTGGGCATCATTTACCAAATGTTGAAATATGTCTCTCTAATGAATCCATCGTGTAAATGCGTGTTCACCCCTTCGCCCTCATTAAATGCAGCCACTGCTGCGGCTTCCTCATTGGTTGATGTGATGTAAGAAATGAGAGGGTGCTTCATTGCTGCTGGCCGCTGAGGGGCCTCTTGACCTGCCTCCCATCAGGGGGGTAGATCAGGGAAATAAGACTTTAATGAAGTGGAAATTTTAAAGTTTGTTTTCTCAAAATATAAAGAATCAGTGACATAATCCTGAATACACACCAAGATCATCAAACAAATTTTATTATTAAACAAAGTAAAGAATGCAGTTTTAAAACTATGCTTTCATTTAATAAGGGAAGAAGTCATCCAAACCTACCTGGCCCTATGTGAAAAGGAATGACCTGCTTGTTAAATCATGAATTAACTGAGGTAAACCACATTTTTTTGGATAGCTGAATTCAATTTCACCAGTCACACCCCGGCCTGATCACTGCCAGTCCTGCTGAATCAAGAAATCCCTTCAGTAGAATCTGTCTGACAAAATGAAGTAGGCTAAAAGATCTCAAAAATAACACCATGGCACCATCTCAAGAAATTGAAGCACAGATGAGAAACAAAGTCATTGACATCTAAATGTCTGGAAAGGTCTATGAACCCATTTCTAAGGCTTTGAGACTCCAGTGAATCACTGTGAGAGCCATTATCCACAAGTGGAGAAAACTTAGAACAGTGGTGAACCTTCCCAGGAATGGCTGACCTACCAAAATGACTCCAAGAGTGCATTAAGGACTAATCCAGAAGGTCACAAAAGAACCCAGAACAACATCTAAAGACCCACAGGCCTCACCTGACTCAGTTAAGATCAGTGTTCATGACTCAATGATAAGAAAGAGACTGGCAAAAGTGGCATCCATGGTAGAGTTCCCAAACAAAAACCACTGCTGACCAAAATGAAAACAAAGGCTTGTCTTACATTTGCCAGAAAAAAAAAAAACATCTCGACAATCCCCAAGACTTTTGGGAAAATATTCTGTGGACTAATGAGACAGAAGTTTAACTTTCTGGAAGGTCTCTAGCCTGTTACATCTGGGGAAAACTAACACAGCATTTCACACAGCATGCACAGCTTCTTCAGGACCTGGACATAATGGAGCCATGAATCCTGCTCTTAACCAGAAAAAAATTCTGAAGCAGAATGTCTGACCATCAGCTCGTGACCTCAAGCTGAAGCACATTTAAATCATGCAGCAGGATAATGATCCAAAACACACTAAAAATTCACCTAAATGGCTTAAAACAGGACAGTTACAACAGTTTTAAATGCAGCTGAAAGGAGGGTGGCATTCCCAGCCTTGGGATGTGGGGTTAAACAGCTAAATCATGTACACACCTACTTATGAAAGATCTGTGCAGGGGTAGAACTCCTGGCACTGCAGCCATTAGACGAGCTGCATGTCACATGAAGGTGGCGGGGTAAGGCCCTTAGGACCCCCGCTGACAGATATGGAGGAAATCCCTTATCAACAAGTGCTAATCAGGTAGGTCAAACATTGCTGGCGGTGCTGAGGTGTCATGGACTGGTTCTCAAATGTTTGGGCTCAACTTGAGGCAGTCTTTCCAGGTCGGCGCTGAGATGACAGAAATCATCGAGAGGCCAGAGCAGTACAGGAGTGACGGTTGACGCTGTAAAGTGCTGAATGAGCATATGTTCCCATACCTGATCTGACTTGACCTAGGCACAGCCTGGACTTACACCCTATCAAACATGTTTGATATTTATGATTCTAGGTCGTGGTGTCTCTAACGGAGCACCCACAACAACCAATGAGAGCGAGCAGATGGGGTAGCGTCACTAGCCGGATCATAGGTACTCTCACCACTCACAACCAGAAACACAACCGTAGCTTCATTCCAGCCAGAAGTCTTTCCTTGTTTGATATTTTCTGCACCTGTAACACATGCCAATGCAGCCTGAAAGAGGGTATCAACAGAAATCTGTGTCTGTTTTTTTCTGAAGTCACGTGATCACACGAGGTCGCTGGCAGAAAAAAAAAAAAAATTCTCATTATTCTGGCATTCAGCAGACAGAAATAATTTTGGCAATCCTAACTGAATTCAAACAGGAAAGTTCAGTCTGATTTGTCAGACAGTGAAAAAAAGGTTATGTGTCTTATGCAGTGTATGTAAACTTCTGGTTTGAACTGTATGCATGAATAAATATATGTAAATATAAATAATGAACATGTGCATATAAATCTGAAATAAGATGAAAGTATAAATCCTATTTAGCTCAATCAGCTTTTTTGGTCTCATGTAGAAACTCCTTTTTATTTTCTTGCTGCTGTGAGGAAATATGAGCATACAAGCTTCAGCTTCGTTAATCGCCCTGTCTGAATCAAAGGAACCCAAAGTCATAAATAAATATGCAGCTTTAATCATAATTCATCAGGCTGATAGTGTGCTGGAGTGTTGTAGACGGCTATCCATCCCTCTGCGTTTGTTCAAACATTTAATCCTCGCTGGCATAACTGTTGTAGAGACAAAGTGATTCTGCTGAGCTAAAAATAAGTGTCTGCTTTCTATTTATTACTTGTCACCAGAGGCTAAACATTTCTGTGCCCTGTTCATAGGCATTCGCTGGGCCCATTTCAAAACCCAAGGATGCTTCTAAGGGTCCTTCTCACATAAAGGCCTGGTACACTCTGCTTGTCTCCTTAATATGAACTGAGAACTTCTGCTCATGTCAGGGTTTTGTAGTAGAGAAATACTCTGGATTTACATGCAGCTATTTAGTTAATTTGTGCAAAGTTGATGTTTGTTCTCTGACCTGTGTTTTCTACTGTAACAGTCTTCATCCCACTAATTTTGATGGAGTTTAAGTGGCTTTCGGTAGTGTGGAAATTCAACAAGAAAATTTAAAAATAAATGACAAATTAGGAGTGTTTTTAATATCCAGGATATCTCAAATAAAACCATCAAAAAATGAACAATTAAGAGAGCAAAATTAATTCTCTTTCCAGGCAAATAGACTTCAGATGGCTGCTCTCAGAGTTGGAGTTCGTGTTGATCAAACATGCGTCAGAGCGGAGTGTGGATCCTCGCGGCTGTAAACTAATGAGCTCAGAATTTCTAAAGGACATGCACTCAATTAGACTATAACACAAATCATCCCACAAGCAGAGCCCTGATTTAATTTACGTCATTAAGCAAAGCAATTGATTGAACTGGAGATGTGAAATATCACAATTTGACAAATAACACGTATTGATCAAATTAACTTTGAACAGTCATCTGGGAAAAACAAGCTCAGCCTCTCATTAGAGGAGAACGTTCCTGTTTACCTTCATTTTTCATATCAAAAATCCCTGAGTTTATCTCAACACTGAAATGAAATGCATTTCGTCTTCTTCATTGAGAACAAAGATTTTAAACTAAAATTAATTGCTGAATTAAGATTGTTAATGGTCATTCCCTGATATTTTTTAGCATGCTTAGAAGGTGATTATTTTGCATCTTCATAACAAACTGTAAGTCCATACTGATGTTGTGAAGTACTTCTCACCACTGCATCAATATGTAACTCAAATAAGCCAGACGGACGTGTTTTATGATCTTGACTTTTAGTTGAAGTTGAGTCCAGCAATAAAGAACTTGCAAAAACTTAAACAGCATTATTTTCAAAAACCTCTCAGAACCTTAATATTCTGAGACAATGCTTATGAAAGCATTAGTTTCAGTGAAATTCTACTGTTATTTCTATCTCTGGCCTTTGTCATGGATATACAGAGCATAATTGTTTTGTACATGGCTGAAATTGTTTTTAAATGTGCTGATGTAGTCCAATGCAGACAAATCAGTAGTGAATGGGGATAAGGAATGAGTGATTTTGGACACAACCATGCTTTATTTTGAAAAAAGAAAAAAGGAACCAGGGCAGAAAAACAACTTTGGGGCACAGTGATGCTGTACATTAAAAATTCTATTTGTTGAGTCATGTTCTGAGTCATATATAGGTCTAAAATAATTTGCTAGTTAGCACAGTTAGTCCAGAAAGTTCAGACTGGTATCGGCTCAGTACTTGGTATCGGCCAGTACCCAACACCTTGGTATCGGAATCGTATCGGGAAGGAAAAAATGGTATGGGAACATCCCTAAAGATGCATCTGTGTCCTTATTTTCCATCACTATGAGAGCAGGAAGATGCTATGGTGAGTTGTGTCCTGCTGTAACCTTGCTATGTGAGTTAAATGTGCATAGAAGAACAAAACAGCACAGGATCAGTGCAAATAGAAAGTGTCATGAGCTCAAACACTATTTAAATAGTTTGGTCCTCTCCACCATATTCACTTCTGACAACATCCTCCCTATCATGTAGGATCACCATTTATCTTTTATAGCCTCGTATCATTCCTCTATGCTCTGATGAGTGAGCCATAACATTATTATTGTCTGCTAAAAGCCACTTTTTGATGTGCACACTGTCGTAGCAACACTTCATGAGGAAAATTGGAATTGATTAAATTTTATCGTTAATTGATTAATGAAGCAGTCCTTCGAGGAATCAAACATCAGTGTGGAGCAGGGGCTGAGGGAGCCATCGAAGGTCCAGGGCCAATTATTAGTGTCAGAGCTGCGGCTGGATCGATGTGGCTCCAACAAAAACTCCCACCATGGGCCCTGAGGATCCCCCTGCCTCCTCCTTCTGAGATCAATGATAATAACTGCTCCCTCTCTCTCCTCCTGCTCTTCTTCGGTGAGCTCAATAAAGGGGTGGCTGACTCTCTGTCTCTCTCAGCAGTGATTAGGCTCACAGAAGGACAGCACTGATGTATCCATCATATTTACTCTGGGTGGTTATTGTCCTGTCTGTGTTTTATTGACCGCTGACTCTCTGGAGGGTTTGGATTGTTCAATGATGACTACATGGTCTGGGACCGATGATGATGATGAAGTCAGAGAGAAGGGAACAGACTACACAGCAACAAATACCTGTAACAGGTCATTAGAGCCCAACTTCGGCTGTTTATTTTTTCCATTTATTTTGGTAGCTGCTCTTCATTCAACCTGCGATGTCCCCAGGGCGGTGTACCTGGTGTTTTATTGTGAAATAATAGATTATCTTTCTCTATCTGACTTCCTGTTTGGGTCAGGTCTGTTCAGCTTGACTTTTCCCACATAGTATATCCTTGTGGTTTCGATTTATTTTCATTTTAGTTTTTTCACATCATGCAGCTGCCGTCATGAACTCATAACAGAAATTCTTTTTATTCAGCGGGTACTGTTTCTATCTCTTCTCTCTTACTTGGTATTTAGCATACTTGATGTGTGGTGGGTTAATTAGTGAACAAGAATACATCATTCATAGGATGTCTTGAGGGTCACGATGCGTGTTCCGTCCTCTAACATATGTTACTAAACTACCCTTAGTGCTCTGTGAGTAAAAAAAGACAGAAGGGAAACTGTGTGGAGAGAAGCAGCTTCAGTGTGTTGACATGCTGTATTTCTTTATGAGAGCAGTTTTATGACAGAAGGTGAGAAATGACTGCAGTTATGATCACAGTGGGAGCTTTGCTCCACAGCTGGAGAGGCAGGATGGAGGTCCAGGTGGAGTGATCTGTTTGTACAGGAGGGTAAATCATTTTCAAACCGCCTCTTCATTTCCTTTTCTTTGGTATCCGTGGAAATGTGTTTCTGCTCCTTTCCTTGTCTTTGCCTATCAGGTGTGTCATGTTTTCAGGGCCTCACATGAAAGTTGTTTAGACCCTTTTGTTTCTCAACCTTTCTCTTTCAAGATCGATCTCTTGGGTACAAATTTTAGGGTTGAATAAAAAAGAAGAATAGCAGTAAAGAAAACAAACCTACCTGGAGCTGTACATCAGTGGCTATATTAAAACACATCTAAAACTGATAGATGTTAGTTAGACCAAGCCAAGTAAAGAGAGTTCTGTGATTTTTATGTGGTATGTTTGCTATAGTGGTGGTGTTTTGTCAGTTTGGTTCATCAACCTTTTTAAAGTACATTTTTTATATGAAGTGTGATTATTAGTGTTGTTATTGTGGGCAACGGTGAATGGACTTTAGCTTGTATAGCGCCTTTCTGGTTGTCTGACAACTCAACTTTTGAATAAACACTCATCGATTTAAACCCGTTCACTCCACATACACACACTGCAAAGGCTGTATAGTAGCCATCACTATTAGCTAAAATGCATCCATAAAAACACCACTGATGAGGAGAGGAAGTAATTTGAAGTTGTCTTGCTCAAGGACTCATCAACATGTGGGTGCTGGATTAAAATTTGATTAGATTAAATTGAAATAACTTAGAAAGTTTTATTTTCCCTGCTTTGTATTTTTTAAAGAATTTCTTTGGTCTTGTATTTGAAATTCACCCTGATCTTAGGACAGATTAGCAAGTAAGAAGAAGTAAAAAATAAAGAAAACTCTGAAATACAGAGGAACAACTGTTCTAAGGCTTCTAATTAACAGAACTTTTCATTGTTAATTCATCTACAGAACTGTTATTGATGAACCGTGCTGATGTGTGCCTTCAGGCTCTGCTTTGTGTTCCTAAAATCAGGTCCATATAATATCAGAAAACTCTATTTATGACCACAATTATTTGTCTGTTTTTTTCCTTGTTTTCATCTGTTTCCTGTTGAGCGGACAAACACATTTCAGACAGTTTTGCCACTCAGCCCAGCTGAGCAGCCATGTTGCACTAAAAGTCTCATCCTCTATAGCAGTGTTCACCAACTGGAGGCCTGGGGGCCACATCTGGCCCCCCATGGCTTCCCATCCGGCCCCCAGAGGATTATTAAATCCAGACAGTTTCAGAGGGCAAAATATGGCATGATATTTTTTCACTTTTATTCTTGAAGTTTAAATAAAACCTTCAACCCAGCGGCTTATCACAGAAGAAGCACACCAGTATTTCTGTAATTTGGCATGGTAAACACATGTTATCTTGATTGACGCTGAAGTTTTTCACATCAATTTTCCACGTAAGGCTGCACGACAGCGCAGGGGTTAGCGCTGTTGCCGCACAGCAAGAAGAACGGGTCAGGACCTTTCTGTGTGGAGTTTGCATGTTCTCCCCGTGAATGTGTGGGTTCTCTCCAGGTACCAAAAACATGCTTGTTAGGTTAATTGGTAACTCTAAATTGGCCGTAGGTGTGAATGTGAGCGTGCCTGGTTGTCTGTCTCTATATGTCAGCCCTGTCATTGACTGGCGACCGGTCCAGGACGTATCCCGCTTCTGCCCCAATGACATTGTAATCAAACGTGAATCATCCACGCGACCCCCAACGGGATAGGCGGGGTAGAAAATGGACGGATGGAGGCTCTTTTAGAGTGCAGTTCTTCACAGAAGATCTTTTTCCTGCATGTGTTTTTGGCCAATCACGACACAGCGTATTAGCATCAAACTCAATGATCCAGAAATATAGAGCTAAAATATTTCAATCGCCCCCATGTGGCTGTCTACAGTATTGGTGACAGGGGCTGATCTCACTATTAAAGGCTTAAAGTTTTATTAATTTTGGTAGGAATTAATGTTGTTACAAGTATGTGTTGAATAGATGAAGATATTGATTTTATTTCAAGGTCCAGCCCCCACAGCGTCAGTCAAGAAAAAGCTGGACCTTGTGAAAATGAAGTTGATGACTCCTGCTCTATAAGAATCATTGCAACCAAGTGGATTTTCACACTGATACTTGCTCATATAGCTTGTTTGGCATAATTTGTCCTTGTGAGAGAAACATGGACCACTACCAGAGCTTCAACTTACTGAAGGCAGGCTACCCAGGTGTTCTGTGGGACAAGGATGGATGCTATTCTCCCTGGTTGAAGCTACCATACTGTTAGATCAAATTTAAACACTCTGCTCCTTGAAAAGTCAAAGCAGACAGCATGGTCAGCTTGGTTGATTAGAGCCTTAATTACAAAGGGAAAATACTTCCATCATGCAGTAAGTGATTAAATCTACTAAAGCAGTGTTTCTGACTGACTAATATTAATCTGGAAGGCTTTACATCGGATAGTGTACTTGCCAATGCTTTTAATGATTTTTATCTGAGGATTGATGTGTTTGACTTCAGAGACAGAACAGAGGAACTAAAATGTAAACTTAATGACAGCCAGCACTTCGTCCTTGACCATAGAGAGGTTGAGAAGTTAATAAGAGCCCAGGCCCAGACAACATCAGTGGCAAATTACTAAAGTCATGCTCAAGTCAACTAAGTTTTATCTTTTCTTACATTTTCAATATGTCCTTGAGTTTTCAATGTGTTCCTGACCTGTGGAAGCAGGCTGTGACCATTCATGTCCCTAAAAAAAAGCAGCCCAAAAGCTTTTAATGATTTTAGACCAGTTGCCCTCGCATCTGTTGTGATGAAAAGCTTTGAAAGGCTCGTAAAGAAGAGGATTATTGAGGCAACTGAGCAGGCACTTGACCCTTTACAGCAGGGGTCATCAAGTGCATTTGCACAAGGGCCAGTTTTATTCTTGACACAGTCTCTGGGGGCCAGACTTCTAAATAAAGAAAAATTAAATCAATATTTTGTTCTGATTAACATATTATCTTATTAGTATTTATATTTTCTTTCAAAATGCAGGACATTTTTAGGCATTACCAGTGAGATATTTCCCATTATATAATGCTGTAGACCACAAGGAGACTGGCATGCCCACAAAATTGGCTTGGTTCCTGAAAAATTCCAGAAAATTGTCCCTCAACAATGATTTAGCACCAATATGAACTCATGTTTAACACTTTTCACTACTTCACTGCTTCATTCTGCCGTTTCTGCAACCTTTTTGTGCCACGTTTAACCTGTTTTTGCTATTTTATAACTCTTAAAACAGACTTTCGTGTGGTTTCACTTCTTTGCCATCGGCTATTTTTTCAACTGTTTGCCAATCCTAACCAATTTTTGATACTTTTTGACCAATTTTGCCTCTTTAACACAACTTTTTGCCATTCTTTAACTCCTTTAAACCACTTTTCTTGCCTGTCTTATCCCTCCTTTTTTCCATTTTGCACCTTTTTGTTTATTTTTGCCACTTTTTATTACTTTTGTCACAATTTTTGCCACTTTTCACCCATTTTTGATATACTTTTTCCCCTTATTTCCTTTAATACTAATGGTTTGCCACATTTTAACCTCTTCTCACCACGTATCCTGCTTGTTTTTGTCCCTTTGTGCCACTCCACAACCCATTTGGATCTTGTCACCTATTTTTGCCACTCTCTAACCCCTTTTCATCACTTTATCCAGCCATTTTTGCCAGTTTTAACACATTTTTTTTAATATTTACAAATAATGGCTGACAAGTGAATTTCTGTAAAAACAGATCAAATGTGAAATCATTCTAAAACTATTTGAAAATTTAATTGCTTTTGGGGTGGATTTAACAGCTGCAGACGTTTAAAGCCAAAAGATATCTTAAAACCACAACATCTTCTTTTCCTGCTTCTCTGAATTTAATGATCTTCTGGGGGCCAGACAGGAAGCTTTGGGGGGCATGATTTGGCCCCTGGGCCGCCAGTTGATGATCAGTGCTTTATATTTTGCGTATAGGGCTCATAGAGGAGTTGAGGATGCAGCACTAATGCTACTGAACCTTTTAACCAAACATCTCAAAGGTAGCAAAACACACGCCAGACTGCTGTTTTTTTTATTTCTCCTCAGCTTTGATCAACCAACCCCATATCCTTGCCATGACGCTTTTAGAGCATTTTAACCTGAGTTTAAATCTTGTTGGCTGGTTAATTGTATTTTTAAAAAACAGGTCACAAAGGGTCGAATTAAATAGCACCATATCAGACTCATCATATTCTTCCACAGGCTCACCACAGGGGTGTGTTGCTGTATATTTTGTACACAAACATGTGCAAAAGTAAACTTGAAAACAGGTTCATTGTAAAGTTCGCTGATGACTCTGTTATTGGGAGTTTGTTGCACATAAGGAGGCCAGCCAGGTCCCATTGTGGATGAGTTTGTAGCCTGGTGTGATGATTCTTTCTTAGAGCTTAAAGAGGGGGTATTATGCCTTTTCTCAAAGCTTTACACCATCTCTAATACCCACGTAGAAGCTTCAGATGGTTTACAGCTCAACAAACTCCTCATGTTTCTCACACTGGCGTCCTGAAAACCCCTTTTTTCAACCTCCATCTGAAATGCTTCATTTTTCGCTGCTGTCTCTTTAACACCCCCCACCTCCACGGACCTGCTTTCCTCTGTTTGGCTGCTTTTCTGGAGGCTAGCCGGCGGCAGGACTCAATGTTTTCTGCCCGCCCCCTTCAATGTGGCTATGTTGCTATGCTAGTACTTGTAAATTTTGAATGAACCGGTCTGACTGAGTAAAATATGGCAAATTTTGATATACATCCGTACGTGTTAGACCTGGAGTCTGATCCTGATAGTTTGGAAAGAGAGGGGGATGAAAACCAGCAGCAGCAAAGGATAGAGCAGGACGTATCTGTTTGGTAATTTCTGAATAACTGTGTTACTAAACGGCTTTGATAGTGGTGGACTTATCCCTCGCCGCATTTAGCGGTGTATTTATTCATCTCTGTTCATCTTGTGGGGGCGGTCTGTTCTGCTTTGCCGGCAGCACAGATGAACCAGTCAGGAGATCCTATTGCGATGACCTCATCAGTCCGCTCCATCGAAATCTTGTCTGGGGAGGATCTCGGAGAGATTCCTAACGAACCGTTTTCATCAGTCCAATTCCAAGATTACTGCCACATACGTTTATCTTGTGGTTTGAAGATTTGCGTATGTGAAGTATGGACACCAACATTGTGACTTTATATTTATGTTTTAAAAATCAGAAAAGTATAATACCCCCTCTTTAATATTTCTAAGACAAAAGAAATGATCATGGATTTTAGAGCCCATGCCCCAAATCACAAGCCTACTATGATCAAAAACCAGGCGGTTGAATGTGTGGAGAACTACAAATATTTTGGAACAATTATTGACTCTAAACTGACCTTTGAGAGAAACTTGCTCGTTTTCACATTGACAGAACTTTGATTGTTTTATTCTGTCGAGTGTTGATTGAATCTGTCCTGTCTTTTTCCCTTGTTTCACGGTTTGGTAAGTTGCCTTTTAAAAAACAAAAATGCTCTAAACCAAACGGTAAAGTGGGCAAGCAAGCTAATAGGTGAGCAACAACTTAACCTATCAGATCTTTACTCCTCACAGTTGCAGTGTAAAGGTAGCTCTGTTCTCCATGACGTTTCTCACCCTTTAAGTTCAGAGTTCCAACTTCTTCGCTCTGGTCGTCACTTTGTTGCTCCTAAAGGGAGAACAAAACGCTACAGGAACACTTTTGTAACTGCACTATTGCACTTCTTAACAAAACCAGCACAGGATGATGCACTTTAACTGGAATGGAATATGTATTATTTAAGGAAGCCTTTAAAAGCACCTCAGCACTTTCAGAGTATTATTTTAGAATGGATGTCATCTAGAGCACTTTTCATGACTTGGTTTTAATCTTCAGTGTTTGTTTTGGCATTTTAATGCCAGCTTTTAATATATTTTGTGGATTGTGTCTTGAATTGCGAATCATTGTTGTTTTTTGTCTCTTGGACTCCTGAACTCCTGTCTGCACAACAAATTTACCCTTTTGGGTACTAATAAAGAACCTTGAACCTTGACTGAAGTAAAACCCAGAAATGTAGGGGGTACACTACAGTAACAAATACTAGCATATAAAGTTCCCCTTTTTCTGATGCCACCAGTGATCCTTGTATTGATAACTGATAGATGGATAATAAATGTTGATGTCATGTCAGTGCTAGGCACGTTTGTCCATTAAATAACCCCTAAAGATACGATATATAACGTGCTCTGTGGTTCAGACCTTAATTATGAAAGTTTCCACAGCCTTATTGTAATTCTGCAGAGTCTTTGATACTGTACAGATATTTTATGTATTAAGAGATTTACATACTGTATTGCGGCCAGAGGGTTAGCCTCAAGCTTCACCAGTGGTTTCTCTGCAGCATGTGTGATAGTGTCATATATAACATAATAACGTGCAGAAGGCCAAGCACACAAGGCATAAATTTGTTTGTAATTCAGCAGAACAGAAAATGTGCAGTATCTATTTCTCTGCCTCCCCTTTTATAACTGTGTATCCTTAAAATGTGTTTGAAATGGGCCTGAGATGCTCAGCCTGCCTCTTTTTATTCTCACAACAGGAAATCACGGAGCGTCGCTGAGTGAGCGCTGCTGTAGGAGATGATTATCACAGCACCTCGGATGTTTTTACACAGATCTGCGATGAGGAAATGGTTGACTTCACGGTTTTTTCTTCATTCTCTCTGATTTGTAAAAGAAAACTGGAGAGCGTTTCCAATTATTCAAACAACACATCCGCAGAAGACAATTCAATTTCCAGGCTGTGGAGAGAAATGTCAGTGCGGGAAACAGCTGACGGAAAAGGGCTTAATCAGGTTTTGTAGACTTTTGAGAGGACGTATGTGTGTGAGGCTGTGTTTAATCATGTCATCCTGATTCAGCCCTGTTTGGAGGAAGAAACTGATCCCCAGTTATAACTGTATAATTATTAGATTAAACTGTCTCACCTTAACCTACTAATACTGGCTTTTCTGGAGCTTTTATTTGCTCCAGTGCATGAATAAGACAGCTTTGGATCAGTGGTAAAGTCAGTTGCCTGTCAAGTGGAAGGTCGGAGGTCTGATCTCCAGCTCTGACAGACATGTGTCCTTGGGAAAGACACTTAATCCCAAATGGCTGCCACTAGAGGCATGTGAATAAAATGAACAGACTAAGCCAAAACTGATGGACACTTAACAAATTAGCCAAGACCATTATTGTTTAGGCTGTACAGGCCGAGATCATCCGCAGACTTCACATGGGTTGATGGGTTCACTGAGCAAGATGGTGTGGTGTCCCCGATATCTGAAGATTTGAATGAAATGTCAGTCTTTCAGGTCCTTGGTCCTTCTGGTCTTATTATACTCTTGTGAGGCCAGCAAGTTGACCGATGGCCAGACGTGCCACCTGGTCTCCTTTGTGACAACTTCTCTTTGGTGTACTTTTGGGTATCGTTGTGTCTAATGCTAAGTGGGAAGGAGAATGGGGAAGGGTCAGCGCTTGATACTGCATGGCAGCTTCACTTTTCTGGGCCTGTTCGAGCTCATTGCATACTGGGTTCCCCGGACCCAGTAGTCTGGTCCAGACCGTGGGGGCGACTGGATGCGTTCGAGGAGGTCAAGTCCACATCCATTTACCATGATGAAGGAAACAAGTGCCCCATGCTCATGGAACACCCTCCAACAAATGCTAAATACTGAAGCCCTCTCATGCAGAGTTTAGGGCCTTGGTTTCTGGTTTCTTTGACTCCATTTGTTATGGTCTTGATTGATTTCCACTGCTTTTAACTGATTGTATTGTCTTACTTGAGTAAGTAGTGCCATCGGCTACATTTACATCAATGAACCAACGAAGACAATTACAAGACAAGCCAATATGGAGGCACAGTAAGGCAAGATGCAGCATACTACTGATTGATGTGCATCAGAGGGGATTCTGAGGTGTGTATACTCTATGGAAAGAAAGAAGAAGTAAGTATGCTGTATATACAGTTGAAACCAGAAGTTTACATACACTATATAAAAAGGCACATAAACTTTTTTTTCTCACCGTCTAACATTAAATCAGATTAAACTTTTCCTGTTTTTGGTCAATTAGGATTACCAAAATTATTTCTATTTGCTAAATGCCAGAATAATGAGAGAGATCATTTATTAGACAATTTTTTATTATGTTCTTGAGAGTCAGAAGTTTACATAGATTTCATTAGTATTTGGTAGCATTGCCTTTAAACTGTATGACTTGGGTCAAACATTTTGGATATGCTTCCACAAGCTTCTCACAATAGTTTGCAGGAATTTTGGCCCATTCCTCCTGGCAGAACTGGTGTAACTGAGCCAAGTTTGTAGGCCGCCTTGCTCACACATGCCTTTTCAGCTCTGCCCATAAATTTTCAATGGGATTGAGATCAGGGCTTTGTGATGGCCACTCCAAAACATTGACTTTGTTATCCTTAAGCCACTTTGTAACCAGTTTGGCAGTATGCTTAGGGTCATTGTCCATTTGGAAAACCCATTTGCGCCCAAGCTTTAACTTCCTGGCTGGTGTCTTGAGATGTTGCTTCAGTATTTCCACATAATGTTCTTTCCTCATGATGCCATCTATTTTGTGAAGTGCACCAGTCCCTCCTGCAGCAAAACAACCCCGCAACATGATGCTGCCACCCCCATGTTTCACAGTTGGGATGGTGTTCTCAGGCTTGCAAGCTTCCCCCTTTTTTCTCCAAATGTAACGATGGTCATTATGGCCAAAAAGTTCAATTTTAGTTTCGTCAGACCACAGAACATGTCTCCAAAAATTAAGGTCTTTGTCCCTGTGTGCATTTACAAACTGTAATCTGGCTTTTTATGTTTCTTTTGGAGTAATGGCTTCTTCCTGGGAGAGTGGCCTTTCAGCCCATGTCGGTACAGGACTTGTTTGACTGTTGATAATGACACACTCTTACCAGCTTCAGCCAGCATCTTCACAAGGTCTTTTGCTTTTGTTCTTGGGTTGAGATGCACTTTTCGGACCAAAGCACGTTCATCTCTGGGACACACGTCTCCTTCGTGAGCGGTATGATGGCTGGACATTCCCATGGTGTTTATACTTGCATATAATTGTTTGAACAGATGAACGTGGCACCTTCAGGCATCTGGAAATTGCACCCAAGGATGAACCAGACTTGTGCAAGTCCACAATTCTCTTCCTGATATCTTGGCTGATTTCTTTTGATTTTCCCATGATGTTACACAAAGAAGCAGTGTGTTTCAGGTGTGCCTTAAAATACATCCACAGGTGTGCCTCTAATTAACTCAAATGTTGTCAATAAACCTATCAGAGGCTTCCAAAGACATGACATCATCATCTGGGCTTTCCCAAATTGTTTAAAGGCATAGCAATCTTAGTGTATGTAAACTTCTGACTCTCAAGAAAATAATAAAAAATTGTCTAATAAATGATCTCTCTCATTATTCTGGCATTTAGCAAATAGAAATAATTTTGGTAATCCTAATTGACAATCTGATTTAATGTTAGACGATGAAAAAAAAAAAAAAAGTTTATGTTTTTTTATATAGTGTATGTAAACTTCTGGTTTCAACTGTACACACATATACCCTGCACTACACCACGGGCCCCATCTCTAGAGATCCCAGGTAGATCCAACTTAAAGTCAGCCAAAGGTGGGGCCACCATGGAACCTGCAGACAACCCCACGTGGGAACCATATTGCAGCCCGCATACAACCCATCTGGTCATGGGCGTAGCACAGGGGGGGAAAAGGGCTTTGATTACCTGGGCCCACAGTAGGAAGGGGATCTTGAGAAACCTGCAATGAAAAGTGTGTTTTTATTTCTTTTTTATTTAGTAATTAGTGTCATTATTGAATCAGAAGTGACTAAATGAATCAGTCAGCAGACTGAAACTGGTATCAAGTATGGTAAAATACTTTACTGAGGGGCCCCCTCCCTTAAAAATGTTCATATGGTGTGGTTCAGCGTTGCAAAATAATGTAAGTAAATTTAATTCAACCATAGTAAAATATTGCTCATAAATGGGGAAATTATGGTTAAAAAAGAGATTAAAAAGCATAGGTATTTGTAGTATGCAACATTTGTTGCTTAAGGGGCCCTGTGTAATATTCTTTCTGGGAGCCCAAAAACCCCAGCTACGCCCCTGCATATGGTGCCCACGTGGGCATGCTGGCTGGATGACAGGGGTGTTAATTTCGTCGATTAAAACTATTTGTCAACAGCCTTTTTTTTTCCATTAAAAAGACTAGACTAAAACTAACAAAAATAGATCTGTGATGACTAAAATTGACAAAAACTAAGTTTAGTTTTTTAGTTTTACTGCAAGCTCATAAAGATCAGAAGAAAGTGAGGAGATTAGTGTGGCTGTAGCTTTAGCTGTAGTTTTATGAGAACTGGACATTTCTTTATTAAGTGAAGAGCAAGGAACCGTACTGAAAGATGTTTGATAAAACCACAGGAAAGTCTACATTTCTAATGCTTTTATTCATAGGACTATGAGAGAGTACTTTGTAGCCTCAAGAAATGTAAATGTATCATGATGTTAGTTTAGTTTATGATCTATTGCTACATGTTTTATTAGACGATGCTGACTATGTGTCGGATCCAAATGAACTATTTTTTCCACTGAAATCAAATGTATTACATGCAGAGTCATTGATTTCTGCAGTGTAAAAATGCAACTTCCCTGTTGTGCATTTTTTTTAAATTTTGAAATTGAGTTTAATTTAATTTCTAACTATATTAAAAAAGTGCCAGAAGTGATAAATATATTAATTTTATTTGTTGTCAGCACTAGCCAGACTGAATGATGAGCTTGTAGAAACTAAGCTTAGTGACCCCCCCCCCCCCCCATATCCATGCATATTTAGATATTTGTCCTGTTAAAACATACAGAATAGATCAAATATTATCAAATATTCACATTCTTTATTTAAAAAGCATGTTCATTCTGAAACATATATGTGGGATACCCATTCTGAGAGCAGTGTCTTATAAATTGAGACAGTGTAGGCCTGGTTGCATGTTTGAAGCCTTCTTCAATGAACTGTGCATATGTGCAGTGTGTCTGCTGATACCCTGTTCATATGGGCTGGCTGGCCTACATGCAGAGAGGCAGACTAATAATTGATTAGGTGTTACTAAGAAGCCTGGAGGGGAGAAGAGGATGCGTTTCCTCTGTGAAGAGGCCTCTTGAGGAGGGCATGAATGTATTTTTCTGAAAATATCCCGTATATGTGTTGGTTAAGAAGAGGAGGATTGTGACAGAGCTGCTGCTCTTATAGAAACGATCCTGAGAGCAGCACCGTATGGAAATGTCTGCATTCAGATTTACTCCATGATCCGACAAACACACAACAGCCTAGGGGAGAATTTCTGCTTTAGTGAATAATTCTCACCGCTGACATATGTTTCATGATAATCAGAGCTGCATGTTTTTCATTTTTTCATGGCATTCATATCAAAAAAGAAAGAAAAAAATGGTTAATTTTTAACCATCTGTTTCAACCAAGTTCACACTTACAATAAGCTAGCTCCCAGCTCAGTTCACAAAGATTAAAAAGATTTACCCAAGTCAATGCCATATACAGTACATTTTACCATTTTATTGCAAAATAGATACACAGCTTGACTTGACAGAGAAGGCTCTGCTCTAAAGATGCTCCCTAGGTTAGTCAAGCAGCATGCTTTGACTTTCAGGGAGCACATGGCTAAAAGCGTGAGGGCAACAACCCAGCAGCAAGACCGCTACCTGCTCCTTTGTGCAAGGAGGAACAGGAGGAGCACTACCAGTGTGAGAAAGCCCTTCTGTGAGAGCTTTGTGTCCCTCTTCACTTGGCATAGCTGCCAGGAGTGGATGATGTCATCAGGCAGGGCAGGAGGAGGAGCATAATTCTCCGTGAGTCAGAAGCAACAGCAGGAGCATGTGTGTTATACCTTTTCCTTCATCACCTGTGATTACGTGCGTGAATGACTACAGTGAGTAACAAAATGGATATACATCCTTGTTTCAGTAATAAGAAGTGCTGAGTATAACTTGAATGATAATCTTTGTCAGGCATATGCTAATTTGTGACTTCTATCTTGTGCTAACAGTGCTAATTCTGTTATCCGTTAGCTGTTAGCTATCCTGTGTTCCAGTGCACATGTTCATTGCTAAGATGTTTAATGCCAAATGGGTCTCTGGATAATATGTTTAAGACTATGAATATTCTGTTTGCAGAAACTGTTGATTTACACTTTATTTTTGTTAATTTATCATATGTGAAACAGTAGCTGTAATTTATTTGGCCAATTATAATTAACTAGGAATCTTATTGTGTAAATTGAACACAGTACACTAAATTTATGTTAATTTGTTTATTTCAGAACCACACGAACACACTAAAATTATACCCAGGTTGCCTTGTTCAATGTACCTGCCAAGTGTTAACCTACCTGGACCGTATTAAACACCCTCAACTGTTCATCTGTGTCACGTGATTCTCTGACCGGAATACATTCCATATTGTCACCTACTCAAAAGAACCTTTTAAGAAGTTCATACTTCGCCACAACCAGAGCCCTACAAAATGACATCCAGCAGGCCACTCGTGCATGTTTCTGCTAAAACTGTCAGAAACAGACTCCATGAGGATGGAATGAGGGCCCATCGTCCACAAGTGGGACCTGTGCGCACATCCAGCACATCGAGCACATGTCACAGAGTGAGAGTCTGGAGATGCTGTGGACTACGCTCTGTAGCCTGCAACATCCTCAGGCATTACCGGTTTGGTGATGGGTCAGTCATGGTCTGGGGAGGCATATCCTTAGAAGGTGCACAGACTTCCATGTGCTAGCCATCGGTACCCTGACTGCTACTAGGTACCGGGATAAGGTCCTCAGACCCACTGTCAGACCATATGCTGGTGCTGTGGACCCTGGGTTCCTTCCGATGACAATGCTTGGTTTCACGTGGCTGGAGTGTGTCAGCACTTCCTGCATGATGAAGGCATCGATGCCATGGACCGGCCTGCCCATTCCCCAGACCTGAAGAGATGTCTCATTCATTAGTCACCCCTCGTTCATATCTCCCCCTTTACCATTCTTTCTCTCTTCCCGATGTGATCAGCTGATTACAACTGACTACTCAGCTAATCAGATTCTACTTTAACCTCTTTTGACAAATCGGCATGCACCTGTCATATTTTAAAACTGGTTCTCTCTTTCACAGTGAGCCAGTCGTTCAGTGAGGACACTACAACCGTCCTCCACCCAAGCCACCTCCATTCAGTTAGTCAGCATCTAGTCCAGATCCTTACAGGACTCCTGCTTATCTCATTTTGCACACTTCAGTCTCCTCCTCCAAGCCACCTCACTGGTTTCTAGGCTAGCTTCTCAGAACTCTACTCTTCATCTGATCCTGCATCTCTCATCATCCACACCACCAGTGTCTGCACTCCACTGGGGGGGGTAGTATCCTATTCCTGCTATTTGCCTCACCACTCCAAGTACATGAAGTGATCAAAGTGAAGTCTAATCACCAAAGACTGTGCACAATTCTCTTTTATTTAATATGTGAAATAAGTCATTGTTAAACTCATTTTAAAGGGGGTATATTATGCAAAAATCACTTTTCAGGCTTTTCTTACAAAATATGTGCCCCTTGCCTGTCTACAGTCCCCACAAGTACCATTTCCTTCCCCCCTCTCTTCTCCACCTTTCAAAAAAATGTGTGCTGAAACAAGCCATGCTCAGATTTTCCCCTCATGCTGTTATGTGGCCCTCCCCTCTTGGAAGAAAGTTCCGCCCTCATCTCCTGATCTTCCTCTCAGTTCCCAGCTGAGATCCTGGATAGCTCAGTGGGTTACCCTGCTGACTTTGATCTTGGAGATTGATGTCTCGAACCCTAGTCAGGTCCTTAACTTTGGATAAAAACATCTGTAATCTTGTAACATCAGGAGTGCCACATCCATTGCCTGAGAGGGGTGTGGTCAGGGGCAGAGTCAGACAGATCAGTAACATTTAAAGCCACAGACACCGAAACAGCTCGTTCTGAGCAGGGCTGAACAGAGGGGTTTTTAGACATGCAAAAATCCAATACTAGAGTGTTTCCTCAGCAAAAAAAAACTTCACAGGCTTGTTTTGGGGACCTCTGAGACCAATAAAAACTTGTCTTTAAAGGGTAAAATATGTCCCCTTTAAGTCTCTTCTGATTGCATCACCGACAGCAGATCAAGAACTTGAAGAGCTATCCCATTTCCTAGGGGAGATTTCACCACTACCTTTTGTTACTCTATCTTGAGGGGCAAGGGGAGCACTTTAAATCCAGGGGTAGGGGTAAAAGTTAGAAATGGGACCGAGTCTAAGTGTGTAAAGGTCTTTAATGAGTCAAAACAGTATATATCACCTGTCTCTTTTGTGGCACAAAGTTGAAGAAGACAGTAATTTCGTTGCCATTCCTGAATAAAAGCATCAGTCATTTAAGTTTGTGCAGAGAATTTCATGTCTCCAATTAATTTCATGTCATTTGCATTTTAACAGGACAAGACCTCTCTGGAGACCTCTGTGTTCATCCAAAATAATTTAGTTTGTATTTGAAATTTCTATTGGTCCAATTACACACATGAGGGGTTCATACTGGCTTAACCCAGAGAGCCTGGTAAACTTTATAAAACCCTAATCTATGATTTGGCCTGCAGGGGTGAGGGGCCTCAATAATCCCAACATAACATTTAATGGAAAGTCTGCAAGAGAAAGTTCAGTTCTTGTCTGCTGCCTCAGTGTACAAAAACAAAATATAAAATACAGCAGACAGCGTGATTAAAAAAGGGCAAATTTATTTAAAGCACTTACATAGAAAAATATGATTGATTTGAGTCAACAATAATAAATAGAGCGCCTGACTTTCCCCAGGCCCTGTCGCAACAACAGTACAATCAATATCCAGTTTCACAATACAGCAAAGGCACTAGCATTTACCACAATCAACAACACGTCAATGGAGGCGGTGCAGATGGTGGGTGAGGGGTGGGCGGTGAGGGGGGTCAGGTTCTTTACATCACTCTCACACCTACCCGAACCACCTTGGTGCGAGCCTGCAGCTGACACACACACCTACACTCAGGATTACCCTTGACTTTTTCTGCCTTTATCTCTGTAAAAAATGACACCAGATTTCAGTCTTCTCCTCTCTGCTCCACTTCTGTTCAAAGGTAGGGCGGATCAGGAACATAAACAACAAAAATATGATTGAAACACATGGAAAAAATGCAAACATGATTGATTTAAAACATTAACATTGCTTATTCAAGTTATTATTTGAACATTGAAAGGTCTTTGAGGAAAGGATCATCCTCTTGGGAGCTTAAATATGCAACCAAATTTAGAAAATATCTGGTCAAAAATTATGAAATGCAACAGCAAAATGTTGGTTTATCATTGACTGATCTCAATATGTCTAAGAAAAAAAATCACTTTTTCATGAAGTTAACATTTTGCAGATGATCTTGAGATGGTCAGACAGACAGATATCTTTAAAAAACAAAAAAGGCAATTAAATAAAGTTAGAAATTAAAGTCCAACTGAAATTGTAGTACATGATTTCATTTCTAGCGATGAAAACATCATTTATACACAAAGACAGGTTGTCAACATTATTACAATTGTTGATACCATTGGTTTTAAAATAGTAAATATATTTTACTTTAATGTTCAATTGTATCATAAAGTGCCAACACTTTAAAAGATTAAACCCAATATCTAAAAACTTTGAGGAAAGAAGCCAGCCTAATTTGATAGCAATCACCTACACATTGTCTAAATTATACAATTACAGTGGCAACATTTCAGCACAGTGTGGTTGCTAACATATTTGTGCAACTTGAGACAGCACGTGGGATTTTGCTTGTGAGTTTTTGCTAAAAGGTTCTTTGCAGTTACCTGACTCTGATGACGTGCGAGTGACTTTGGGGGTCAGAAGTGGGGGACAGCCATTAGGAATGAATGGGAATGGAGGGAAGTTAGAACTTTAAAGTTCTCAAATGTATACGTATGAGTACAATCCCTACACCTAATAAAAATGGGATCTTTTTTCCCACACTTAAACCAATTTACCTGGCATGGCAGCGATCAGTATCACAAATACTAAGTCCTGCAGACCTCCTAGGGTCTAGCCTTGTCTAGTCCAGGGCTTCCTAAACTTTTCAACTCATGACCCCCAAAATAACAGGGCAAGAGGCCAGGAACCCCCAAGGTCCATGAGGTCAGTTAAAGTACATGATGTTAAAAAGCATCATGTACAAATCTACATTTTAAAAGCTTCTGTACACATTGCTTACATTTAAGCACAAATATAATTTATAACTATGGTTTTATTTTAAATTAAGTTAATTTTAAGCATTTTATACAATAATGGATAAAATGTACCACTTCTGAAAGCCTCTTGACACCCCCCCCACCCCACCCCCCCCACCCCCACCCCCCTCCTTTTTTCTCCCACTTTGGGAACCACTGGTCTCATAAGATGAAGGGAGACAAGAGTCTAGAGAAGTCTTGTACTGAGCTCAGAGGCTAGCTGTGCCAATTTAACATAACCATAACATAACCTTGGGGGGTCAGTGATCGAGTAATGATGTGCTATTCAGGAGTAAGCTTGTGCTACAGAAAGGCTCTTAAATGCAAGCCAATGTAGGTAGCTCCCATTTGAGTGCTAGTTTCCTTTCCACCATCCTTTGATGTTATCTAATCCACATTTAAAATGCCAAACTATGACCAAATGAAAAGCTGTTTGAGAGCCAACAACCAGCTCTACTAAGCTGAGCCACATGATCTCCATCTCTTAAGAGATCCCATCACAATGTGCCAAAATCACGGCAAAACTGCACAGAATCAAACCAGACGGGTTTGTGGAAGCGGACCATACATGAGCGTTGTGTGACACCACTTATCCAAGCTTCAGATGGAGGCTTTTTAGATTCCTGACTGCTGATATTTCTCTGTGAGTTTTTTAAAAAACTTTTTATTTCTACTTGAATATTTCACTACATTGGAGACACAAAAGTTGCCTAGGAACTAAGAATGCAGTTATTTACCCACTTTCATCACTTGGCATAGCTGTAAACAGCTCAACACATGGCTTTTTTGGTAGAGTTTGTCAATGAAGAAATTACTTCTTGAGTTCTCCACTGCTGCTTGACATCTGCAAAGAACCTATTAAACACAGGGAATTTAAAATACTGGTACTGGGGAGGTTTCCTGTTATTGAAAGCTATGGACATCCGGTGATCAGTTCTCTGACTATTGATGGTATTAGATGGACTTTGATTTGTCCAGGAAATGAGAAAACTGGCAGCTTTGGTTTCATTCCAACAACACAACTGGTAGACATGCTTTTAGTCACAGGGCTGACACTGCACATTCTGCAATGCTAGTATTGTGTATGTGTACATGGCATTTGCAGCTGCGAAATGATAGGCTGTAACGCTAACCTGGGACAGTCAGAGTCCAACAAAAAAACATCAAAAATTTTCCAGTTTGGATGCTTTAAGACCATTTCTGTAAATTTAGGCTGATAATGTTCTTACACCTAAAACAATAAAGCACCAATAATAATCTTTAAAATGATGAGAATATTATTATTTCAGTTGGACTTTACAAACAGGGATATGGGGGTTCAGTAGACAGCACATATTCATCCAGTGATCTAGACATAGTTTGATGAAATGGCACAAACAAAATAAAGTATGAGTTTCTCATTCATCCATGTAAAGCTTCAGCTTCACTTCACAGGTCAGAGAGTCCAACTCCAGGTGTCAGAGTTGGTCTGTGAGTTGGTCCCTTCATGTCTGAAATCATGAGAGGATTTTTGCTTCTTTCAGAGGGATTAATGATGAGCAATGGGAGGAAAATTAAAATGATCCCACTTGTAAAAAAAAAAACAAAACCTCATAGTGCAACCCTTTACATGCAAGCAATTACATGATGAAGACAGAACGATGTTGACGACAATCAGTAAGCGTGTTGAAGACGAGCCATGTGATGCAGCTGGATCATACACTCGCACACACAAACACACACACAGAGCACATCCCTGAAGCTCACAGAAAATCCGAAATTACTCGAGCGGGACGTGATGGATTATTCTTAAAAGAGGTCAGAAAATATAGAAAGGAAAAATAAACTGATCCTTACGCAAAGTCGTAATCAAAACTTTGTAAATGTTCGTTATTCATTGGTTCTGATTTACACTGGAAAAGAGAAACTAAAATATCTTTGAATATCTCTGTAAATATCATGGAAAGTGATAAGGCTTAAATCTTTCTCCAGTTCGACTGGCCTCACAAACTTCTCTCTCCCCAGAAGGACACATGTCCCATCGTGTTCAGACTCCAACATGGACGGACTGATTCGTACCGTGTCTGCTGGGAAAAGCCCTGATTGTCAGAACAAGTAGTAAGAACGTCTTTTTTCTTCCTGGCTTTAAAGCTAGTCCGATCTGAACTCACTGATCGCCTCCTTTAGCCCACCGAGTCCTTAGATAAACCACCGTCACTCTGTCTGGTTTTTGGTCTCTGCACCTCGTCATCTGTCGCCTTGAGCTGGAGTCGACTGGAGAATTAATGCACAGGAGCCCGAAAATGTTCCACAGGGGCTGTAAAGCTTTACTTTCATTGTTTGTGCTGTGTGGCATTAGCTGCCCGCGGCCTGCAGCGCACTGCTGCTTCAGTACGTGTCCAAGCTCTCGGGCCTTGTCGGTCAGAAACTCAAGCCTGACCGCCTTGGTTCTCGGTTCAGCCAATCTGGAGGTTAAATGTTCCTCTGGGCGGTGAGGTACTTGAGAGCAGCTGCGCCATACTTCCTGGACAGGTCCTGGTGGAACTCGTCCTTCAGGGTGTTGAGACAGTTGCGGTAGCTGGAGCTGGAGCGAAATTTAGAGATGTCGAAGCTGGGAGCGTGAGGCATGTGGATCATAAAAGCGTTGGGGAGAACCATCAGGTCGTACTCCTGAGAGGAAGAGAAAACAGGAAGTATGAACACCAAAAAATAGATGACATTAAATTCATTTAAAAACCTGTGAACAAATATTAAGTTATCATTTACATATAATTTTATGCTTATTAAGCTTTATCTGGCTACCAGGACAGAGAAATTAACTGCAAGACATTCTGGCTGTAGACCGCAGATCTCAGACGGCTCCCTTTGCAGACCACAAGGGTAAGAGGTCTACTCTATCAGAACAGAAATACATCCTACAGCTTTCAGAATTAATTGGATTAAACTTCTGCTTAGGAATAGGGTAAGGGTCAAGGTTGAGGTAGGACACCAAAAAATAAAAGTGAAAAACCTGACCTTAAAACCTAATTAAAAAATGTTTAATGAAGATGACTAAACAGTCTACTTACAGGAGCAAAACTTATCCTCACCAACTAATGTAGCTAAGACTGATGCTAATGAAGCTATTATAGTTACACAGATAGCAAAGCTATGAAACAAATGTAGATTTAAGCCTTATCACTTACATAGATCAAATAGATTACATAGCTAGGTAGCTAAATCTAAAGCTAACAAAGCTACCTTAGCTACATAGTTTACATAGCTATGTAAATAATGTGGATTAAGCTAAAGCAAACAGATAACATTTCTGAATGATGTGTATTTGTTTTTTTAGTGGGTATACCCTTTGGGGACTGAAAAATAAGTTGGTGTACTCCTTACACCTGTGTATAGCCGGCACTACACCACTGTGAATAGGACTTTGGAGGCTAAACAATGAAGTTCACGATATTTGAAATGCAATTTCAACTGAATTACTGATCAGTTAAGCAGGGAAGCAGGTGGTAAGGTGGCACTGAGCATTCTGTCAAACATGCATTTTTATATTAGGAAAAAACAAAAAGAAACACATGGTGGTGCAGGGGTTAGCACTGTTGCCTCACAGCAAGAAGGTTCCTGGTTTGCTTCATGATCTCCCCCCCATGCATGCATGGGTTCTCTCCGGGTACTCCGGCTTTCTCCCACCACCAAAGACATGCTCGTTAGGTTAATTGGTTACTCTGAATGTGAGCGTGCCTGGGTGTATGTCTCTATATGTCAGCCCTGCGATTGACAGGTGACCAGTCCAGGGTGCACCCTGCCTCTCGCCCAATGACAGCTGGGATAGGCTTGAGCCCCCCGCGGCCCCCAACAGATTAAACAGTATAGAAAATGGATGGATGGAAAAAACAAGCAAAAAAGTATAAATAACTCTTAGGCCAAATAAAATATAAACAGAAGATTAAAATGACAAAAAATGGACACTCTTTAAGTGATTGATAATAAAAAATCTAACGTATCAACCAATAGTGCAGCTAGTCTGTAAATCAAATGCTTGTTGAAGCCGGTTGTGTGAAGAGCAAAACCATCTTTTCTACCTAGTAAAGATTTCAGTGTAGTTCTTTGCACTTCTTTAATACAGAAATGTTGTCCAGTTCTGATAAAACTGTCTCTACGGCTGCATCCATGCTAGTCTATTTACTGGCTGCCAATAGCTACCACCTGTAGCTATTTGCTCCTTTCAAAAGATTTGCAAGGGGGATTCGCCTGTTGACAGACATGGAATCCGGCCAATCCATCAGCTTTGAAAGGTTAGGTTGTCACTAATCTTAACTCAAATTAGAGCCAACGTGGTACAAATATACCTGTGCATCTAGCTCCATGATGTGGGACACCTTGTTCCAGCCAAAGCCAACAAAGCGCTGGTCATACTCTGGACAGTCTCGTCTCACGACGACATACGGCTCAAAATCCAGCTCCCACTCCACCTTATACGGCGTGGTGGCTGTTCGCCATTTGGCATAGTTGGTCGGAGCGTGACCTTTGGGCCACACATGGTACCTGGAGCAGTAGACGAAGAACATAATAAAAGTCTTGATTTCTAATCCATTGTTCTCCCTCTTTACCACTCTAATATATATATATATATATATATATATATATATATATACATATATATATATATATATATATATATATATATATAAAAAATGAATAGCAGTTTATCCCATGCAGGTACCTGAAGGTGTAGAGAGTCCCCATGTCCAGCATAGAGAGCAGCTCGGCTTTGGATTTGGGGAAGGACAGACGATAACGGAGTGTCTCAAAGGCTGGAACCACTAGAGCCTTTTTAGTGTGAGCCATGTCCAGCTGCACCACAGACCTTCTGCATGGAGGAAACAGGAAAGTTAAGTCAAACTCAACAGGGACTCCTGATTATTACAAACCAACATACCCATATCATTCTACACCATTTACACTCAAATATTGTTGACATAAATCAGGAATCTACCGCTGTATGCAAGGGTTTTCACTTTTGTTTTTAAACCTTTGGTCTTCTTTGAAACAGTTTTTGGGTCCTAATTCCTTCTTTGCCTCAACTAGTTTGTCTGTTCCTGTTACTGGGTCCCTTCGGTAGTTTAAATTTTTAGCTTGGATCAAACACAGGATTTGTGTAACAGACCATACCTGAGGTATTCGTAGAGACCATACATTGGGAGGAAGTCCACATCAGTCAGGAACACGTAGGGTGTGTTGGCGTTCTTCAGGGCTACGTTCCTCACCAGGTTGACGGGGTAGAACTGACCCTCCTTGTACACAATATGGTAGCCAACATTCTTGCGGTTCTTGAGGACCTCGGAGGCCTGAGCGTATCGAAGGAACTGCTGAGCCTCAGCATCAGACATGTAGAGCGCCAGGCTGATAGGGCCCTCCCAGTGCTTACAGATGGCCTCCAGCATCTGCAGC
Organism: Cheilinus undulatus; assembly: GCF_018320785.1. Lineage (NCBI taxonomy): Eukaryota > Metazoa > Chordata > Actinopteri > Labriformes > Labridae > Cheilinus > Cheilinus undulatus. The sequence continues at coordinate 7,477,607 of NC_054865.1, forward strand.
CTGTACAGACACACAACATTACCCTCATGTTACTCACAGATGAAAGATTTTTCATCAAATTTAGGTTAGAAAATAGTAAAAATCTAAATTAGTCACGATTTAGAGGGATATGATGGTTAAGCAGTTACACAACCATACAGCAATAATGGTGCTTCAGCTGGGCCAAACACAGTAAGAAAAACTCACCTACATGTTAAAAAACCTTCAAATAAAATATTGTTTCAGGATCTATCTGATGGTTTTGTACCTGTCCATAGAGAGCTGAGCCACCAGTGTGATGTCGGTGTCATCTTCAGTGGGCGTGTACTCATACTGCAGGAAGTAGAGGTGAACTCTGTGAACCGTGAGTCGCTCCCTGCGAAAGTCGTAGCACTGATCGTCCTCATCCAACTCCTCCAGAGCTTTCTGCAGCTAAGAGGACACACAAACACAACAAAGTTTATCATTCAAGTCCACTACTGCTGCATGAAATCCAAACTAGTCCATTGGTTTCTTCATTTACGTGAAATAATCTTCAGTTAGATTGGATCATTTTTGCCCATTTTTGTTTTCTTCCTTGATCTTTTCGCAGTTGGCAAACCAGATCTTATCCATACACCACTAGTCCATACATTTAGACATGGCTTATCCACTGTTAAACTTCTTTTGTCCCTCAATATGTGAAATTTGTCAATTTAAACAGAAATGTTGGCTTATTGTTTTGTTGGCATATCTTATGGAGTTTATCTTTTTTAAGACTTCTCAGTTAAAGATAAGCAAGAAGCTACTGAGGAGGGCGCAGCCAAGTGGTCCATCACTCCCTGGTTGGGATGCATTTAGTGAGGAACTGTAAAAATTCTCAGATCATTGTTTGGTTAATTCCTTGGTTTTGGGCTCAGGGATTAATACTGCTCTGCTCAGTAGAAGGAAAATAATGCAAACTGCTGCATGTTTCTAGGTTTCTCTTATTTAAAGTGGCAGCAATGGCAGTGTTTTCATAAATAGATTTGCACCAGTTGTAAAAATTGGTGTCTATGTTTTGAATTACAATGACGCTGATGTCTTATATTGATGCCAGTGTTTTTTTTTTCTAGTACTGCTTTTTTTGTAACTCTGGTCTTTTCTTTGACTAAAACTATGATTGGAAATGTTTGTCAAGTATCTTTTTTAATAAGAAAGACAAGACCAAGACAAGCTAAAAAGATCTTCGATGACAAAACCAATGACAAAAAAAATTTATATTTTTCATCAAGGAGACTAAAACAAGACTAAAATGTACTTTATTTTTTGTCTGACATTAATCCCACATATTTTTCCACTTAGGGTCAATCTGTCAAAACACAACACATCTGTTTTGTCTTATATGCCTGGAAAAGAAAACATGATAGTTGTATTAAATTAATTAATTAATTTTAGTTTAACTCCATTTTTCTTCTTCTACGACAATGAGATAACTACTATATACTCTGTTCCTGGTTTGTTTTAAATTCTTGGTGTCATGTAAGTCCATGTGGGCTGGGCGTCCAATTATATGTATGAAAAAATAATAAAATAAAAACATTAAAAAAAAATCTTTGATTTGGGCAAAGAAAAACAATGTTTGGACTCAACATTTTGACTAAAGTGTAAGGACTTTTACGGACTAACACGAGACAAAAACTATAAAAGGCAGAAATGATTAAAATGTGACTAAAACTAAAGAACATTTTATCAATTAGACCAAGAAGTAGAGTCCGACCGAAATGGGATTTTTAGGTCAAACGCAGATACTGATATTCGGGGCTAAAAAAAGCCGATATCCGATAAATCGGACGATATCTCATATATTGGCCGATAACCGATATTTTGGCTGATATATGAAATAAGAACATTAATATACACAGGATATGTACTGTACATGAACACAAATGTGGACATGTGAATAACCAGTGGCATTTATCTTTGTTTATTTCACAAAGATGCAATTTAGATGACATTAAAATGCCGTATAATAGTCTTATACTGCGGCTGTGGACAATATTAGACAGGAAAATGATAAATGGAGAGCCATATTTACATCGTTGTGGCAAATATGCACATAGAATATATTTACAATGTGTTTCTTGATAACCCTAGGGAAGACCACAAGCTTAAATGCGCCTGTTTAATAAAGCTGTTCTCTAAAGATCTACTATTAGTGAAACTTGCTGTCTCCACACTGGCAGAATATGTCACAGGAAAGATAAACACCATATGAATGCTTTTCTGGTTTGTGCTTTTCAAAGTAAAAGCCCGGTTTAGCATTTCTATAGAGAAAGTCTGTTCACTTGTACAGAATGCTTTTATTTTGAATAGTTCCTGACAAACCTCCACTATTCACTGAATCAAGTCGCTTTGAAGACAGGGCGTTGAGAGCAGGGAGATGTGGCTGACACGTAGAAAACTCGTGCCCTGTGTGAAAGCCGCACTGGCAGGAACTGGAGCTGACACGCAGGAAACACAAGCGGCAAATTATGATCCAAGTCTGAAACGAGCATTAGTCCTCTGCTCTGCTGCAGTCGAACTGCACGAGGACGAGGCTGCCTGTGAGTGCTTAGAGGCGGGGAGAGGGGCCCACGGCAGCAGCACGGCTCAGTGAGAAGAGCAACAATGATATGTGCTTTCACGTCAGAGTCTCCAAAACTGTCCAGTAACACCAGAAAAAGTCGCTAGATTTGTTGCTGGCTGCGTTTTTGAAAAGAGTCGCTAGAGGGGTCTGAAAACTTGCTAAATATAGCGACAAAGTCCCTAAGTTGGCAACACTGAGTGAGGGAGAGCTGCTGCTGCACTCTGCGTATGAGGGGGAGGGGCCAGGCACTCAGGCTGAGTTCAGCATGGACACACACAGAGCAACAGGAGCAGAGACAATCTCCATGCAGCAAAAAAGTTAATATATCGGCTACATATTGGCCGATGTTGATTAATCTGTGAAACACTATAAGCGGCCCGATTAGCGGCCCGCCAATAAATCGGTCGGGCTCTACTAAGAAGAAGCTCAGCACTAGTTCATGCAGGACACGGTAGTCATATGCCCAGCTGTGATCAGCTAATTATCACCTCCCAGCTCCCACTGCCAATCACATGCACTTCTCACTAATCCCTGCTTGCATTAACGCTGATGCACCAGGATGCTGCTGGCAAAGCTTAACCTCCTCCACCCCAGCCTCCTCCTTTATTGCATAAACGGTGTTGCACCCTTATATTCAGGTTCATGCTCCTATAGATGAAGTGCTTTTGAACTATTTTTGTGTGTTTGGTACACATTATCATAAATGTATCTGTCCAAAAGGGAGCTTTAAGTCATGCACTCCCTGAAAAGTTAAAGCATGCTGCTTGACAAACCCAGGGAGCATCTTTAGAGCAGAGCCTTCTCCGCCAAGTAAAACTGTATATCCATTTGGCAATAAAATGGTAAAATGTATGAGTGTTCCTGACTGAACTTAAACTATAGATAACAGTCAGTCAAACATCTTCAACTGATATCTGTTCATGTCCTCATTATTTGCCAATGACCAATGTTTATTAAAAAGATTGATACTAGTCGATTCTGAAATTAAACTGGTGCATCAGTGCATCCCTAATTATAAACTCTTTGAGATATATAAGGTGTGGTTGCATATTTGTTAAAGAATAGCAGGTTATTGGTGCTAAATCACCACTTGTGTGAGCAGGTGGACAGGTTTCTGTAAATGGATGGACACTCTGACGAGTTTTAATACACAACCCAAGCCTCTCTTAACCTACATCCACAAGGCTTTAAAGTTTATGAGCAACAGTAATGCCTTCAAACCTCTCTGCTTTCACATCCAGATGCTTTTAGAAACAATGTAGAGAGGTTGAGGAGAGTGAAAAGAATCTGGTGGTCCCTGTAGCTATACCGTGTCTTCTTACAAGCTGCTACTGCATGCAACTTTTCATCTTTGTGTTTTGTTGTGCCTGCTTCCTCTTCTTTTGTTGTTTACTAGTGGTTAGCAAACAGTTTTGAGCATTACTGCCACCTGCACTCGGGTGATGAAGCTATGTAATAGCCAAGTGTGTTTGACTTTTTTCTCTATTGAGACATATCTGTGCTGTAACTGTGTGCAACAAATGTTGACGTTTGAGCCATAACAATTTGGGACAAGTACAAATGACATTACACCCTTAATTTGAGTGGTTTCAAATTAAGCAGCAGGAGTTTTATTTTCATGGCAGCAGAATTTGTACTGCAAATTAAAATATCAAACTGCTTCCCTGCCAATTATAGCTTTGTATTTGACTTTGGATCCTTTCTGGAATTGTTAAAGAGCTAAATTGAATATTGGCAAACAGTTAATGGATGTTTGTTCCTCTGACAAATCAATATTGGCCTCAGCATCAGCCTGGCTCTAGTTCAAACACACTAAGTACCGTAATAAAGAAGAGAAGACTTCAGTATACGTCACATAAATGTATGCTGAGGTCTCCATATCTGCTGACTGTGCTTTGGTCTAACCTGCACGCTGTCTGGACTGGCCTGACTTGGGCAGCCAAAGAGTTCTCGTCTCAGCAGGTTTCCGTCGTACTCTAAGAAGGTCAGGTAGAGGTTTCTGAAGAACTCCACGTGTTTGTTCTTCACCCGGAGCTTCTTTGGAGAGTTCCAGTGGATCACCTGAAACCACAGCAGGAAGTAGACTCTGGATTTTCAAAGTATAGATGCATAGTAATTGAAGTATAAAAGGCATGCATTGAGCAGAAGAAGGCATGTCTTCAGCATCAGTCAAACAAAATCCTTTATGCCTGTATAGAGGTATCGGTGTGGTTCTAAGTTCTTTAGAGTGCAATCACTATAGTCATCTCCCTCTGTATTGCTGCTCTGTTCTACCATTAAAATGCTGGCATTAGCTCCCATTTGATCATCTATTCTGTCTATTTCTCTGCTCATGGCAACTTTGGGTTGAAAAATGGTTGTAAAGGTTTGTTTCCCCAGAGCGTTGGTACTTTTAAATGTGATAATAGCCTGTCCTATCAATAAAAGCATGTGGTATGAAAAACTATCTGAGTATCTTAATTTTTGACAACATAACTGAAGACATGTTTAATCTCTGGTATCACTCTGCTCTCTAGTTGCAGTAAATAAGGTTTATGCACCCTATCTGCAAGGCGATGCTGGCATTTAAAAGTCACATTGGTCTTTAAAATTGCAAGTCAGATTTAAAAAATGGACATAAACATCAGAGGCACTTGCTGTGGAAAAGTTGCAGTAATCCGAAACTGGGATACTAATACTGATCATTTGAACAGATATATGAAAACCAGGTTTCTATATGTTCATGTTTTTACCTGAATATGATTAAAACCACGAGATGACTCAAAACTAGGATAGTCAGGTCCATGTAAACACATTCAATGATACCCTATAAGCAAGAAAATATATTTGGACACACCCGTTAATGATTGAATTCAGGTGTTTCAATTAGACCTGTTGCCACAGGTGTATAAAATCAATCACCTAGCCAAGCAGTCTCCATCTGCAAACATTTGTGATCTTAGATGGGCCGTTCTGAAGAGCTCAGTAACTTCAAGTGTGGTACTATGATGGATGTCATCTTTGCAGTAAGACAGTTTGTGAAATTTTTCCCCTGCTGGGTATTCCACTGTCAACTGTGAGTGAAAATTTTAGAACGTGGAAGCGTTTAGGAACAACAGCAATTCAGCCATGGAGTGTCAGGTCATATAAATTCACAGAGAGGGGTCAACGATGGCAAAGGCTCATAGTGCACAAACCACGTCTGACTTGAACCCCATCCAGCACCAGTTCTACAGAATGAATGGGCACCAATTCCCACAGAAACACTCCAAAATCTTGTGAAAAGCCTTCCAAGGAGAGTGGAGACTGTTATAGCTGTAAAAGGGCAACCTTATATTAAAGTACATATATTTTAATAGAATATCATTACAGTCCCTGTTAAGGTAAAGGTCAGGCAATACTTTTCTCCATATACTGTATCTTCAGTAGGTGTTCATTGCTCTTAAAATGTAATAAATCTTGGTTATCTGTTGTTTTGCATGTCATCATAAGTACTGCCTGAACTACTAGAGTATTCACATTTGAATTAATAACTTTATGCTAGTTTTGACATTATATTCAACTTTTTGGCACCTTTTTTCTCCAGAGCTGAGAAGCATTTGTGGTGTTATTTTAGAGTAGACGGAGTGTGTCTGAGAGTGTGTTTTTATGCTGCAGCTCTGTAACTGAACAGACTGAATCCTGACAGACTGTAGAGTCTCTGGGGGACAGTGTCAGCCCTCTGTCCTCTGCAGTACATCACTGAGTGTGGCTGTGCGGTGCGTGTACCTTGAGGTCGGACACCTCGGTGTAGCACTGCTCGGAGCGGGTGTGATCAGACAGCTGAACGTTCCAGAAGCAGGGCAGCTGGTGCACCAGGACAGGGTTCTGCTTGATGAAGGCGTTGAAGATGTCCTGTGGAGAGAAGAAAATACAGACACATCTAGCAGCACTGAAAGTAGCTCTGCTTGCTCTACTGACTGCTGCTGGACTGGGACAAGACTGTAACTGATACATAGACATTGGTCTTTCAGCCCATGCCCCAGGCCTGGTAGTGAGAAAAGTTTATTCTGCATGACAATGAACAGAGTTTGGGACATTTGACATTGTTGCCTCACAGAAAGAAGGTTCCTGGTTCGCTTCCTGGTCAGAGCCTTTCTGTGCAGAGTTTGTATGTTCTCCCCGTGCATGCGTGAGTTCTCTCCAGGTACTCCGGCTTTCTCCCACCACTAACGGCATGCTAGTTAGATAAAATGTTGACTCTAAATTGGCTGTAAGTGTGAGTATGCCTGGTTGTTTGTCTCTATATGTCAGCCCTGCGATTGCCGAACAGTCCAGGGTGTACCCTGCCTCTCACCTAATGACAGCTGGGACAGGCTCCAGCCCCCTGTGACCCCCCCACACAGCTGTCCACCTAGTCATCAGTGTGGCTACTCCTAATGACTACTGTCCTGCTGCCAGAATGCTCTCAAAGGGGAAATATTTTACTCTTTTAAGACAAGTTTATATTGGTCTCAGAGGTCTCCAAAATATGCCTGTGAAGTTTGCTGCTGAAAAAAACCCTCCAGTACTGGATTTTGCATGTCTAAAAAACCTCCTCTTTTTCAGCCCTGCTCAGAACGAGCTGTTGTCTGTGGCTTTAAATGTTACTGAGCTGTCTGACTCCGCCCCTGTCAGGAAATGTATGTGGCTCAGCTAAGAGGAGGATCAGTAGAAGAGGACGGGTAGGACCAACCAAACCTGGGGGCGGTGCTACCATCCACATGAGGGGAAAATCTGAGAGCGGCTTGTTTCAGCTCACATTTTCTGAAAGGTGGAGAAAGAGAGGGGGGGAGGAAATAGATTTTTCTGATGCTTGGGGTGATTGTGGACGGGCCAGGGGCACATATTTTTGCTAGAAAAGCCTGAAAAAAGTTTATTTTGACATTTAAATCTGATTTAAAAATGCTAACTCCTGGAGTACGGATAGCCTTTTGTGGGAATAGCATGGTTTAGCTCCATGTTGATCTAGAAAATGGAGATAAAGTTGTCTTGAGGCTGTGTCATGTTTTACACACACATAACCAAAATATAGGTAAATGATATTCAGGAATGTAGCAATAACCTGCAAAAAGGTTTAAGCTCTGCAATGCTAGCCTCTCTAGTATTAGCCACATACTGCAAACCCTCTTCGCATCATTACATTGGGATGCTTTACTGTTGTAGTGTGGCACTGGTTTGCAGAATGTATTAATGTAACGTTAGACTTAAATGCATTTTTACTTTGCCTTAAATCAGATAGGAAATTATTTCCCTCAGAACTTCACTAATCAAGATTTTTAAGAACTTCACATAACATACTTTGTCCATAGGGAACATCAAAATCTACACATCCTGAAAGATTCTCAGAGCTGCTTTACGTTTGGTGTTGAAAGCTTTTTGGTGGATCATTTTATGGGAAAAAATGCTTTTTAATATCCTTTTTGTTCTCGTAATCTGATCTGGTTTGTCACTGTAGAAGCAGAGCAATTTAGAGCAATCTCTAATGATTCCCAAAATTGCTGACTTATTTATGTCAAAGCATCATCACTGTCATCAATCTTTTTAATCAATAACCTGTAGAAGCACATCCTGCCAGTGTGAGCAGGCCATCATCAAACAGGGAAACCTAATACCAGAGAGCTCTTCTTCCTTAACATTTCTCAAATCATGCACTCCAGCACCACTGAATTACTGACTTCCAAGCCTTGTAATGAGAGTTCAATCAGGCAACTTAATTTGCTGTGGCTAGGAAGGTTATTACTGCACCACAGCATAGTTGGAGTCTGGTGTCTGGGCTCTGACCTCATCACTCCTCTGAGATTTATTTTGCTTTCAAAATCTGAGTAGGGATGTGGAAGTATCAAAACACCCCCACCCCACCTTACGGAGCCTACAGGTGGATGCTGGGGTGGTGGGGTTGAGGGCAAGAGTGCAGCACTGATACGGAGCAGAGGGAGAGACCATTTAAATCTTGCAGCTTAAACAGACTGCTAATTGGGAAGCTGTTGCAGGTTTCATTCTCTATCTAAGTCCATCAGCTAAGTTTTGGGTTCAACAAACTTTACAGGAACTCCTTGTTGTCTACACTTATTTGCCAATGATTTTCAGGCTGCCATTACACTCTTATGTATTGTTAGATAAAGCTGACATCTATCAACACTCTTAACGTTTCAACAATCGGGCCTGGTATCAGAACTCTAACATCCCACCGGTTATGCAAACAATAGCTCAAGCATCATCTCCGTGGCTTTCTGAATGTGGCTTGGAATCCCTATATGCTGTTTGCAGTGAGGCCACTGGTTATGAGAATGAAAAGTGTTGAATTAGCCTCAAGCTAAGAGGCTAGCAGTGCCTCTTTGACAGCTTTTCTACCTCATCTATACACAAATCCAAAGGGGTGCTGGCTAAATTGAAATGCAATTCAACTTAAGGCGACAAGGCAGTCATGATGTGGTTGGCCCTAAGGAGGAGAAATGGTATTACCTGATCAGCTAGTGATGTACTGAGCATGCTCATTAGCTCCCTCTCAGCTGTCAACCTCCACATCTGCTCCCAACTGATCCGTCTGAGTCGTTCCAGGTAGAGAAGGATTACACCTGAAACAGAGAGCCCGCAGAAATCAAAAACCTGACTGAAGCAGTCATGTCACATTTATTTTTCCCGTCCTTAACAATATGTTTTAAAATAACAGACTTTGTTGTTACCTGTGTTGAAGCCTCGCCCCAGCGCAGGCCAAGGTTTGTGGTTCTTCCACAGGTTCCCCAGGTACCAGTCGCTCTGGTTCTCCACCAGACCAATCACCTGTTTATCTGTAACAATAGACAATAATAATTAGTCAGTACTTTGAAATATATAGATGCTCAGTGGCACGCTAATCCCTCACGTGGCCCTTTTAGGATTGACACACCCGGGGTCAGGCACTGATTAAATGTACAATTAAGCCCCACAGCAGACAAAAAAAATAAGATACACTATGGTGTATTACACATGACATTACAAGTCTTCATTCATAGAATGTTTGACAAAGCCACCAGCAAAACAACCCAGCTTAAATCAGTATGTGGTTAAATGCTGAACGCCAACCAAGGAAAACAAAACAGTAAAAATGTATCAATCCATGAGACTACTATCAAGGTTGAACAGCCTGACGGCAGAGGGAATGAAAGTCTTGAAATAATGGTTTGTTCTTCAGGGCGCTATAAAACCGCGGTCTGAGGTCATGTTTGAATGTGGTCATGTTGGGAAATTATTCCTTTAGGTTTTTGGACCACCTGCCTCTCACACAGAGAATCAGATCTATCTGCTGGAGAAGATTTTAGTAAGACTTGTTCCTGTCTTTGACGGACTGACCATCAAACCAACAAAATATGGATCATTACATCCCATTTGCATAAAGAGGTGTTGCTTAATAGATCAGCTAATGGGTTTTCAGAAAGACAAGAAAGAAAATCTTTTGTCAGATCATAAGAATTTGATGGGTTTTTCTTGACCCAGTTTTGGACTGTGATTAAGAAAAAGAAACTCTTTTCTTTATTTCTTTTTTAAGGTTTGAAGGTTTCTTTAATCGGTGAAACATTTTAAACCAACTGACTTTATAATCTTTCAGAATATTTTCCATTGAAAGTAAAATATTAGAGGTATAAAGTGACCTGTAGGTATGCAGCATCGTTTTCCTATGTTCCATTGCAATATTTCTCAAATGAAAGCCACAACATTTTAAATGCTTTTTTTTTTTAATGCATTATGACCACACAAGTACTGTACATACCCTATCCCTTCTGTTCAGATATGAACCACATATACAACCATCATACAGAGGTGAATGAAAGCCCAAATCCAGCCCAAGTGAAAGAAAGCCAAGTCTAAACCACTACAAAGTCAGGCCTCTACCAAGATTACCCCCCGATTACCCCAATACTGGGGGTATGGCAAATCACATATGGTTATATGTTGCCCCTCAAACATTTTGCCATGACATTATACCACATGTACGATAAAATACAACAAAAAAATTCAAAGTTAATAGGGCAAATGCGATAGGGTGATAGAATGAGTTACTTTTCTCATTCATTTTACCCTGTACAGACAAAAAAGGCATGTATTAAGGGGTTTATTTTTCAGAAACATACTGTTTAGATGATTATTTACCTACAAAATGATAAAATAATATTTGGAACAACCTTTCAAAAATATATTTTTTTAATACTGTATTTATGCCCATTCAGAAGACCTAGAGGACACTGATAATTCCCCAGTAGCCCATAAAGCTCAGAATGTCTTACCGGTAAACTTCCTAAAAATGCCCCAGAGCTCGGCGATATCTGTGGCGAAGGTGATGTCGGTGTCCAGAACGATGACTTTGGACAGGTCAGAGGGCAAAGCTTTGGTCAGCGTCAGCTTCATCAAGCCATAAATACCTGAGTAATGCTTGTTGGGAATCCATGACACCTCAGACTGAAACGACAAAAGAAGAGGAAACATCCAGTTTAATTTGTTTAAGTCATATTTTTCCCTTTTCACACAGGTGACTGCTGGAGCCAGGGGTGTTCTTTATATGGGAGCAGCTTTCTGTGTGTGGGTTGACACAAAGCCACGTTCAGCAAATTCTGGCAAAGCCTCAATGTGTTTTTTTCCTTTTCTGGATCTGCAAATAGCGTCTCTTAATTAATTCTCTTGATTCAGAGTAATTGGATCTGCATAAGTGCATCATCGGCAAATATAATCGGCTTAGAGTCTCGTCTGTTTTCTGCACTTTAATGCCGGTTAATGAAAAGTGGAGGGAGAGGCTGCAGGTCGACGCATCTGACGGCACAAAGGACTCATTGTTCAGCACAAAGACTGAGAGGAGGGAGAATGTGATGATGTGAGGGAGGGGGGATGCAGGTCGGAGTCACACACACTTACATTCCCATCCTTCTGAGAGAACATTCATCAACTTGATGTGAAATAAATGATTGGGGCGTTTTGTGCTGAAGTGTCACTTGACTTTGAGAGAAAGTGTTTGAACAGCTCAGGTATGCTTTATTTTTCTGCAGAGAGGAAGTCTTTTAACCCCATTTAACTTTAAAGAGCAGGATGTAGGACTTAAAATCAGTGTGAGGAGGAGAGTAAGTGCCCTCTGCTTCAGATCTAGGTTATCAGACACAAAGGTTTTTATGAGAACATTAGGAAGGAAAAATGTACTGTGGCAAGGTTAGCACATTAAATGTGATAAAAGGATTTTAGTCTCTGCTTTGTTTTAGAGATTTTTTATGCTTTTAGAAGTGGTTTGGCTTCATGAGTTTATGAAGACTGCCTCTGAAACCATCCTATGGTAGTTTCTCCATAACTTTGGTTTCACCTCTGCACAGGTCTGACAAACAGGCGAGAACCACTGCTGTATAGATCAGGGGTTCTCAGACTTTTCAGGGCTAGGGACCCCTTACAGGGCAGAACATTTTCTAAGGACCCCCACATAACCCTCGCGCTGATTAAACGTATGTTAAGTGCCATATTTACTCCTAAATGCTGTATTTTAAACTCTTCAATTCAAGTACAAGCTCTTGTCCAATTGAGTGTGGTTTCTTACTTTTTGAGATCCTATGAACAACCAAATAAGAAACCTTCTGTGTTTTTCTGAGGTTGTGGTCAGGTTCAACAATCGTGTTTTCTGGTGGATGTAGTCCTCACCCTTTTGTTGGAAAAAAAAAAACAACTTTTTTTTTGTCCTTAAACTCTGCATGCTTTGTTGTTAGATGACACTTTAGCCGTGTTTCCATCAGGGGGTCCGGTTTGATTCCGTTCGGTTTGGTATGGTTTGGTACGCTAAACCCCCAAATAGTTTGCATTTCTACAGACACCCGTGCTCTCACTTGGGTGGGCGGGGCTGTAAAAGCATGCATGTAAAGTCACAGACAGCGCGAGTGAGCCTTCAGGCTCTGCTTTGTGTTCTTAAAAATCATCCAGATAAACGTCAGGAAACTTGATTTGTGGCCAGATATCAATATCCATAGACTAGGAAACAGTCTGGATCTCCGTCGAGTCCAAATATTTTCCATTTAGGCAGATATTAGTCCATTTTTCTCCTGTTTTCACCCGCTTCTCACAGCGCAGACTTCCTTGGTTGAAGCCTGGAGGCAAGCAGCTGAGTCGCGCGCTGACATGACGTCAGTGCAGCCCCTATTGTTGTGTGTGTAGCTCCACCTTTTTGGCATGGTTAGGTAAGATTGGCACCCCTACAGAAGGGTGCCAAAAAGTGGGACGGTACGGGTCGGATTTTTGGGACCCTTTCTCTATGGAAACTCCAAAAAAAGCATGCCGTACCGCACTGAACTGAGCCGCACCGCTCGGTGGAAACGACCTATTTGGCTTGGTGGGCTTCATGGCTTAACATGAAGACACACAACACATTTTGGTCTTCAATCGCTGATCTCAATAACACCAAACTATTTAAGAGCTAGTATTTATCAATTGTTGCTAACTGGACCTGCACACCAAATGCATCCTGAGCAAAGTGACTGGTGCTTGACGATTGATAGATATACATGATATGTCACAATCATATCTGTTTTTATTGGCCCAAAGCTGACTTATGTGGGAGTCATTGGTTAAGTATAGTTGTTTTATGGAACTGTGGTTCCTGCATTTATTTACTTTTTAATGGCATGACATTATTTTAATGACTTATTTTAAATCATTTCCCAGACCCCCAAGCTGTGGCTCACAGACCCCCAGGGGTCCCCAGACCCCAGTTTGAGAACCACTGGTGTAGCTTATACAGATAGATAATGATCATATTTATAAAATACACAAATATAGACCTTTTACATCTGGTTTAACACAGTATGTTCTGTCTGGTGTCCCCCTCACTTAGACAGCTTGGAAGTGGCACGTTACTCACTGAGAGCTAGAGCTAAAAAAATGTTAAAGGTGCACTGTGTAGAATTTGGAATTTTAGTGACATCTAGCGTTCAGATTTTAGAATGAGCCGATCTGTTACCAAAACATCACATCACTAAGCGACGAGAGCCTGTGAAGACCAAAAAGTATCATGAGCCGGACATCCTTTACAGCAGTGACGAGGTGAGGGTTTATTCATTCATTTTTGTAACCATTATTTTTATAGATTATAGGTCAGCCTTCTTCTCCACCTGCCTTCCAGGTAACTTTCAGGACCAGCGGGCAGGTTCGTATTTAAAATTTGATTTCGCTCTTTCTGTCCCCCAATCGTTGCCGTAGACAACATGGCGGTTCGTTATGTCAGCCTCCGTGAGGCGACCCGCGGTAATGTAAATCTAAAAAGCTTTTTCCTAATTTTGTAAAAAGAAAACGAAAGTTTAAAGGGGATGATTGTGCACTTATTTTAACATACTTCACATAAATATATAAACTTTATATCCCATTTACACCGTTACTGTTCGGCGAAATGCTGCCAGATTCTACACACTGTACCTTTAAATCAAATACTTTACCCGGTTTCAAAAAGGAGCGTTTACAGCCTCCCAACAGCTGTTTCTGTGTGGGTAAAACAACAATACGACAAAAACTTTTGCGTATACTTCTGAATTCGTCTCTGTGTGGACTGGGCCTTAAACAGACATCAACTTCATTTTTTATCAGAACAAGAGCAAAAAGCTGCATTTAACGCTTCTCTTAGCAGAGAAGGTCTTGATAAGCTTTGGCACGAATTTTAGCCACTCAGAGCTTTGCTGATTAATAACTACTGTAGTGTCGAGGCTAGTTAATGCTCTGTGCAAACATGAAAATAGATCTGTGCAATTTTGAACTTTACAACTGTCAATGCCCTCGTACTGGCATGCATCTGTTATGTTTGAGTGGACATTGAAAACCTAATCCACTAGAGGCCGTCATCTCTCACCGAGCTACTGTGATGCTGTTCCATTTATCCCATAGAATAAAGAAAGAAGGGTCTGTCCTCTGCTTAGCTGTGCTCTTGAAACATCTGTCTGTGTGCCCAGGTGAGCTAACATTATTGTTATCTCTGTATTTTCTAGTAACTAACTCATAATTCGTTTATATTTCCTCAGAATTCCTCAATATTAGGTGCTTTCAAATGTGTTTTCTTCTTGTGTTTGCTACTCTGGGTTGAACTGCTGGCTGTATTGCTCAATATCACCCCATAATTGGTGACGGTATAGTAATGTTTGATTCGTATCCATAAGCTTCAGACAAAAAGGCTTGTCTGTGTCCGTATGTGGTTCAAACATAGAGCATAAATGAGCCTTTAGCCTGCACAGCTCAGGTCGGCACAGGAGCTTTTCACATCCACCTCCTTTGTGCCTTGTCACTAAAAGTCCAACCCTTCCCAAACACTTTCTAAGGGACCTTTCTCAGACGAATTTGAAATATACTCATGCAATGTATTTATGAAACAGCCTTTCTGGTGTGTCAGGTTATTGAATTTGCTAATGCTAGCAAACATCAGTATCATGGCTTTGACATGACTTTATTAACTGGTGACTTTTAAGCAAGAGAGATGCTTGAAAACAGAAAGAGTACTTGTGAAAGGCTTCTTGTGTCGTGGAGATCACATTTTGATATTTTAATGTAAAGACAGATAAAAGGATTTGCGAGGAGAGTTAGGTAGGCATCAAGGCTTCTGTACAGAGAAAGGCCTCTATCATCTACTGTAGTAACGTCACAATAGTGACAAGGCTGCAAAAGATCTTTTTAACCGTGAAGTGTTGCTGGTCCTATTTCATGTTTGTTGCGTGTGTTTGCCTGACAATCATCAATCAAGGTTTGTTTGAGGGAATAAAATGACTAAAAATCCAAATCAATGGGGCTCCTGCCTGGCTGATGATACCATCTTCCCTCAGTAATGACAAAACAGAACCTTTTCCCACCTGTCTTCTAGTAATTTTCTTTTTCTCCCTTTTTAAATTGAAACATGAAAAACGATTTATTTTTTGCTTATTTGCGTTTGACCATCAAGTAGAAAGAGACTCTGTTTTCCAAATTTGATTATTTTATTATCAAATGAAAATTTAAATTTAAATAACCTCTCATTTTGTCTAATCTAATATCCCTTTTAGAACAACAAATCCAAATGCAAAAAGATGTAAATACCAGATTTGGGAATGGCTTTGATGGAGTTATTAGTGCAATGAAGAGCACAAAACAAAGCTGATTTGAAAATGTGTGTTAAATATCTCTCCCCTCCCTCCTCCACTGAATTAACTTTCATTTTAAGGAGGCTAAACTGCACACTGACCCTTCCTCACATCTTGAGGTAACATTCAGTGAACATTCACGCAGCTTAATCAGTCCTCTGATCTGTTAATGCGACGCACCATGAGACAGACATAAAAACAGGAGCTGTGACCTCCTCTTTGAGACTTCGTGATTCATCTGCAGCGTTCAGCGTCTCCATTGATGTCTCTCTGTCTCTTTGATGCTCTGAGGTGAATCTCGTCTCTTAGAGGAGATTTATAAATACATTAGCTCGACTTGCTGCAGCTTTGCGGAGGTGAAAGAGTTCCCTTTGATGTGGTAAATGTAGGATTTGACTTTGACTCACCTTGTCCACACACAGAGCAGGAAACAGGGACAAGCAGAGGTGTATGGATGAGGAATGACAGTGTGTGTTCCTCTTACCTTGAGTTCATCTGCATCGTAGAAGCTGACTTGCACCGATGGAACCATCCAGGACTGAAACAGAGAACTCAGGATACGATTGGCTACTGTGTCGGTGATGAAATGGAAGTGAAGAGGATTTCTCCTGAGAAGTAAAAAGAGATGTTAAATTCAGTGAGGGTTCTTCTGAAGGACAGTTGGCCGTTTTTTCCTTGCTTACACTTCTAGTTCGGCAGTTAGTGTACATCCTTGGGCGGCAACAAAAATCTCAGTGGTTGCAAGTTCAACCGCCCAGCATTACCATCCTACTTAGCATTTCCACGCTAAGCAGAGGCTAGATGCTGCTCAGCATCAGCTGCTTACTTCTTGTTTTGAACTGAAGAGTCTGGTTGGCAAAAACAAACCTTTGAAAAGAAGATGGACTGGCCAGGTTAAATGTCTGTCATCAGGCAAACCCATCTTGCAAAGCTCCTATCTGAAATCATGTTCCAAGTCTGTCAGCCCGGACATATGTGGTGCCTACACTGGAAGCCCACTAATAGCAGCTTTTCTTCCTTATTATGTAAAATTCACCCATGAAACCAGAACGTTGATTACTGTTTACTAAATACACTGTATTGAAAATAAGGGAAACCAGTCTAAGAATTGGTCAAAGGTAGATTTACTGCTCAGCTATCTGTAGTAAAGAACCCCAGCACTACACAGGAATTGGGTTATAGAAAAATTACTTTGAGGGCTCTTGACGATATCATCTAAGTCAGAGGTTCTCAAACTTTTCCATGACCCCCAAAATAAGTGTCCAAGACTGTACCTGAAGGTGGTTAAAGCATAAACACTGCCATCCACATTCAATATCAAAGTGGAGACTTAAAGGATTTTTTTAAATATAACTTTGATTTCAGCTTAAATCTCACCAATGACCTTGTTGTTAAATTTACATTTATGCAGATCATTTTATAAAAATGGGCAAAATGTAAAATTTGAAATCATTTAATAATATTCTCTGTTTTTGGAAGGTATCTGGTGACCCCCAAGGGGGTCCTGATTGCCACGTTTAAACCATTTATCTATGCAACACAGTATATTTCAGGGAGGAACACTCTTGTCATACATTTTACCCTTTAATTGCTAAATTGATATACAGGTTTATTTGGTGGAAAAGGCTGTGCTCTAAAGATGCTCCCTGGGTTAGTCAAGCAGCATGCTTTGACTTTCCAGGGAGTGCATAGCTAGAAATCACCATATGGATTGATAAATTAATGTCAATACAAACTGAATACAATCAAATTAGTTCAAAAGCAATGAATTCATAGTAGCATGAATCTCAATATGAGGGTGCAATAACCTTTATGCAATAAAGGAGACGGCTGGGGTGGAGGAGGTTAAGCTTCCAGCAGTAGCAGCATTAATGCAGCAGGGATTAGTGAGAAGTATGTCATAAAATATATGGACCGTTGTGTGGAAAGAAAGAGTTGTGATTGGCTGTGGGAGCTGGAAGATAATTGGGAGCAGCAGACTGTCAGCTGATCATGGCTTAGCATATGACCACTGTGCCTTGCATTAACTAAAGCTGAGCTGCATAACATGCAATCACAGTCAATAAATCTGTCTACATTAAAACCAACTCAATACTAGATTAAACTAGAGCTGAACAATTTTAAAAAATCTCTAATTGTGATGATTTTGACTTGTATTGCAAATTGAATATTTATTCATATATATTTATTTATTTGAATATTTTGAAGGGAGTGTTCAATGTTATGCAATTCTCATCTTTAATAAGAAAAATGTGCAAAAATGAAGAAAGCAGGATTTTTGTAGACTATTCCAAAAAATGGCACTTAAATGATTGCATGATATGCAATGCAAAAAAGCTTTAAACTGGTGTTTTGACACAAATTACAGGTGAAAAAAATTTTGCACTTTCTGCGATTAAAAAAATCCAGCATTTCATATCGCAATGCGATCTAATTTCTGATAAATTACCCAGCCCTACTATTTGCTATGTACTTATTTGATAAAAAGCACATTTTTAGGCCTGATATCTGCCTGTGAAACCGGCAAAAAGACCAGCAAACGCCGGCTACTAGTAACTCAGGTGTGGAGCGTTGTTTTTTGGAAAGTCCTTCATTCAAAATAAGAAGTAAGCAATCTGAAGAAGTCTGTGTAGCTGAGCATTGCATCTCTACTCATCGTCTTTTATTGGTGCTTTGTTTGAGTGACCCCGGTAGAGAAATTTACATACTGTGCCTTTAAAATTTCCCACTTTAAATGTGTGAAGAAAACCTGTCAGACAACAATAGTCTAGACTGGCATTTACTGCTCAGTGACTGTTTAGTTTAGAAGTTTAGGGACTGATGAGATAATAAAGGGCTTGACATATATGGATATATTTTCTTTTTTCAAATGTTTTATTAGACTTTACTGTAACTTTAAACACAACATGTAATAAAATAACCCAATGTTAAGGGACAATCAGCATCACTCTGAAAAGTCAGTCAATCTGAATTAATATCAGACTAAAATATTACCCAAAATAATCTATCGAAACCACATTCATTTTCAAATATTTACCAGCAGTTATAAAATGAAACAAATCCATGAGGGCAGAGCTGTTTGATGTCAGGAAAAAATCCCAAAAAGCAAGAAATCTTCATAAAAACATCCAAATCGTCGTGAATAAGTCACAATTATCTTCACTGATGCACAGAGAATCATTTCATTTCAAACTTTTCTAAGACTGCAGTGAACTGAGGCTTAGATTGAGAGAGGTCAGGGATTTTCAGGTGCTTCATAAAAGTTTCATTTTCATCAAACAGGTCGGCCTTTCATGTTTAAACTCTATTTTAACTTTTGTTCCACTCTGCAGCTTTTCAAAGCCTTTCAGTGCCTGCACCATTTGAGGTTAAGGCCGTGTCAGACCTGAGCGTTAATAAAAGACAAAAAGAGCTGAAAGCTGAAATGCATTGAGTCACAGGGGTGCCATTAAATAAAGATAAATCTGTAAAAGAAAAAACATGTGAGGAGAAGTATATGGAGACACATAGAAAAGAAGCAGACAACCTCATTAGCATAATATGTGAATAAAATTAGATTCCCAAACCTACTCTATATTTTTTATGTTTTACTGAACCCCTCCAACTCCACAGAAGTGAAGTCAAACAAATGTATGAAAGCAGAGGTATGAGTGGCATCTCTGTTGTGAATTTGGCGTCTCACCTGTGAAAGAGGACGGACTTGACCAGCGTGACCACGTCTCTGCTGGCGTTGTGACCGGCACAAACACACGCTACATGGATCAGCTGCAGACACGGAGGAGAGGAAGAGTCAGCAAGTTGATGAGGGAGTTAAACAGCTCAGAGTTTTAAAGAGAAGGAACCATGAGTCATTTTAGCACTGAGTCACAAGTCACCATTTCACATAATTACTTTCTCTATGAATCCTTTTGTGTCATTTTGCACATCAGCAGGAGAGTATCCAAACTTTACCATTAATCTGAAGCTGTGAAAATCTGCTGTTCTGAATCTAAAACCCTAAAGCTCCACTATTTTGTTTCTCTACAGCCCCTTACCTTGAGACTCCACATAATTCTGGACACTCGCTCCTAAATCTTAATGTGACATTTCATATTTAGCCTCTCCAATATTTATGATTTTATGCCATTTGCTTGAAAGATCCAAAGTCTTTGAAAATCTGCAGCTTGGAGGCTGAAAACACATCAAAGAGTTTAGTCCTTGTCGACTCTCTCCTCACTGCCTCCTCCTACCATTAGTGAATGCTATGATTTACTGAGGCCTATTTGTGCCTTTTCATTTTATTATGCACCCATATAATTTTCTTCATCCCACTCTGTTGTCTTGAAAATCATGCACATTTTCCTCCATATTTTTTGACCTAACATGCAATGCAGTAAACAGTGCTAAGAAAATAGTGAGTTTGTCTAACAGAGGGCTCTAAAACTATTTCATTGCCAGTCAACACTATCTGCAGATATATAGCAGAGCATTGAAGACAAGCAGACTGTGGTCCAAACTAGGACTAGAGGTAGTTAATTGTTTTATGTTTGCATAGGCATGTCAGTCCATTAGAATATGATAGCCTATATTTGTTATATTTGAAATCAGAAGGCACAAATAAGTCTAATGGCCTTTACAGCCT
Source organism: Cheilinus undulatus (assembly GCF_018320785.1). Classification (NCBI taxonomy): domain Eukaryota; kingdom Metazoa; phylum Chordata; class Actinopteri; order Labriformes; family Labridae; genus Cheilinus; species Cheilinus undulatus. Next base: position 7,497,885 of record NC_054865.1, read on the forward strand.
TCGGACACATTGTATGAAGACAACAAATAAACTCTAGATGTTGTCAAATGTATGTGACAGACGTTCAGACTTTTCAGGGGACATTGCCACAATAATTCATCTTAAATGTACCAGCTACATATGAATGCAAAAAATCAAGGAATAAAGCAGAACTCATGAAAAAAAATTCTTCTTTGCTGTGAAATAGACCTGAAAACAGTAATTAAGACCATTAACTTGTCTTTGTTTACAGCCATAAACTAAGGGAAAGCAAGAAACTCTGACATGTTCTGGTTTAAATGATCAGAATTGTTCCTTCAGTGACCTCTTATTTTTGAGTTGAACCCTGCTAGCCATTAGAAAAAAAATCAGGTTAACATGCTGGGTTAGGTTTGGTTTGGCTAGGTTGGAACAGGTTAGGTTGGGTTAGTGTAGAATCTTTTAGGTTTAGGTAAGTTTGGTAAACTTAGGTAAAGTTAAGTTAGGCTGGGTTAGATTAGGCTAACTCAGACCAGGTTAGGTTCAGTTATGTAAGGTAAAGTGGGTTAGGTTAGGTTAGATTAGGTTAGGGTGGGTTGTGTTAGGTTGGTTTAGATTACATTGAATTGTTTTTTTTTTTAGGTAAAGTTAGTTAGGCTAGGTTTGGTTTGGTTCAGTGAAGAAAGGTTAGGTTAAGTTAGGCTAGTTAGGTAAGGTCAGGAAAGTTTAGGTTAAGTTAGGTAAGATAAGGATGGGTTAGGCAAGGTTAGTAAGGTAAGATTGGGTCCATTAGTCTAGGATAGGATGGGTCAGGTGAATTTAGGCTGGGTTTACTAATGTTATGTTAATTAGGTTGGGTTTGGTCAGGTTAGATTAGGCTGGTTGGGTTTGGAGGGGTTAGCCAGAAAAGGTTAAGTTAGGTAAGGTTAGGTTTGATGAGGCTATGTTAGGTTGGGTTATATTAGGTTGGTTAAACTACATTTAGGTTTGGTTTGGTAAGGTATTGTTATGTTTGGTTTGGTTAGTAAATGTAGGTAGGTAGGTAAATATAGGGAAGTGGTCAGGCTAGGTCGAGTTAGGTTGGATTAGGTTAGGGTTAGCTTCGAGTTAGGGTTAGTTAGGTTTGGTTAGCTGTTCGTGCATACTGACCTCACACTTCTGGACGGTGGGCGATCGAGGACACTCGGTATGGTTGTTCTTCTCCTCTGCGGTGTTGTCCCCGTCATCAGGCCCCGTGTCTGCTGAGGCTCCCCACTGCTGGTTGCCATAGTTACCGTCTTGCGGCTGAGCAGCTGTGCCTTGTGATTGGCTGAGCTGCAACCTGATCTGCCGGTTCTCTTCCTCCACTTCTCGTACCCGAGACTCCAGGACGGCTCGCTCCAGGACCTGGGCTGCTGGGGTGTCGGCGAGGCAGGGAGCGAGGAGGAGGGAGCGACCATCTGAGTGGGGGAGAGAGAGAAAGGGGGTTCAGAGTGGTTGCTGTTCATTCAACTTTCTATTTTATGTGATTTTATTATTTTATAGTATTTCCTGAGCTGATCAGAGAGAGGCCTCTGTGTGCATATGTTCAGCCCTGTTGGATATTTCCTTACTCAGCCTTACAAAATGTATTCAGTGTGAGCTACAGAAATATTTACAGTGAGTTCAAATATAGAGGGGAGCAGCTGCTATAGAGTTTGTTTTCAGTTTCTCTAAACTCAATCTGACAAGACGACAGAAAGTGTAAACTTGTTCTCGGGCTTATGAAACCTGATGTGACACTACATACGCTGTATTTTTTCAGCTGATGACAAACAGGCTGAGATTCTTTTTTAACAACATGTTCTCGTGAGTCTCACACTCGAAAATTGGCTCATCACACAATGTCCTCTCCTCTTTCACCACCTTCTTCATCCCTGCTTTCCTGACAGAGAGGGAGGGGTGTTAATGCTCCCAGAATTACTGAGGCAAGGTGGCGATGGGAGGTGGTTCGTTAGTTTTTCTTGTAACAAAACGGGAAATAAATTAGAGCGGTGGATGACAGAAAACTTACAAAACAGTGTTGGAGAACAGGAAAGAAAGGTGTAAATAAATTAGATTAAATAAGTAGATACAAAGATATAGATGCTGTCTAGGCTGCAACCATTTACAGAAACAATATGTCTATGTGGGGGCCATCTTTGAGGGGGACAGCCTAGGCTCACTAAGACTAGAAGTCTTTGGGTGCTGTTTTAGCTCAGTTGGTAAAGCAGGCATCCTTTCACACAGACTATAGTCCTCAACTTGCTAGATGTGGGATCAAGACCAGGTTTCGGCTCATGTCATCACCTGCTCTCCCGTATTTTCCTGTCTCTCTTTATTTGTCCTATCAGAACAAAGGCAAAAAGCCCCCCAAAAATCTTAAAAACCAAACTGAAAGTCTTTGACATCATGATTAAAGTATTCCTTAATCACTGAAATGTGAAATTTTGTTTTGTCACAACTGCCAGACATGGAGGCTTCAATCTGGGTTGTTTCCCATCGTTACAAGAAGAGACCAGAGGAATGTCCCACTCTTATTGGAAGGGAATGGTGGAACTGAATGAACATAACTTTTTAGCCACTTATTGGACCAAAGGAAGTCTAACAAGTTTTAATATAGGCTGTCATCTTTGTCCTTGTGTCTCTTGTTCCTCCATGTGGCATTCACATACACTGCAACAATGTTATTTGGGATGCACAGACATAAGGTACTGTGCAGAACTTTTAGGCATGTACGGGTAAAAAAATTGAGACTGCAAGTAAAGTGTGGATGTGGTGAGTAAGCTATCTGAGGGGACCATCCGTCGGGAGGTAGGATTGACACAACTCCAGTCATGCTCTGGATGTCCTTGCATATAACCAGGGGCATGGGAAAATAATCACACCTTTGGGGCAGTTTAAGGGGTGATGTGCTGAGTCGGCACAACCAAGGGTACTGTCTGGGCAGGTAATAGGGTTGCCATGAGCCCCTGGTCAGGCTGTGGATGTCCAGAGGCCCCATAAACTGCCAGTCGCCTCCAGTGGAGAAAAGGCCCAGACAAAAGTGACGCCATCTACCTTGACTTTGACTGCTGGCCGACACATGTTGGTGTATCGAGCTCAACTCTGGCTGACCGGCCTCCAGGGTTGTGGCGGGTCATGCCCCGTGATGAATCCTTAGTGATCTGGATGCCTAAAACTGACGCACATGGCAGTTTCTATTGAACATCAGTATCGGCTAATGACAAACACCATTGACAAATAATTTCCTACAACAAACATCTGCAGTAGATATTCATCAGTTGTGTCCTAATAGTTTAATGCTGGAATGTAGAACACCTTACACCTGATCTAGGGAAGAGATTTGTTATTTGGCAGAATATTTGACCTGACTGGCCAAACATGAGAATTTTCTGGCAGAGTGGGAGTCTTGCAACAAATATAATAATGGGAGAAATGACTGGCATAACTCATCAGCTATATTGATATTTTAAACAAAGGTACTGGCATTGGCCGGGTATTTACAATTGGTTCATCACAATTTTTTTTTTGTTAGATTCATTTTGGGGCTTTTTAATACCTTTATTCAACAGAGGAGTACAGTGGATAGAGCTGGAAGTGGGACGAGACTGGAGAGACATGCGACAAAAGGCCACAGGTCAGGTACTAACCCGGGCTGTCCGCATACATGGGTTGCGCCTTAGACCGCTAGGCCATCTGCATGCCTGCATCACAAATGTTAAGTCAGTATTTCCATATAGAAGACCGAGAGCAGAATGAAACATCTTTGACCATTAAAGTTGTCTAGCAACAGTGTTCCCACATGATTATAACTTCATCACCAAGCCTTTTATGTGCAACTGCACAACTTTTATGAGCTCCATTTGAAGGCCACAGTCATTGCAGTCCATGATACTTGAATATAAAGGCTGTTACATTAAGCTATTACACATTCTATTCAAAAGGTAAGTATAGAGACTAGTTCAAATGTACAGGAGGGGACTGCATTCACTTGAGAAATCACAGACAGCACACTTTCCAAAGGTTGAGTTGAGCTGCCATGGTGTGCTTCGTGGCTATAAATGGGTCCAGAACCTTTCATTACAATCAGTTTTTCTACTCATTCTTGGACAATTATGTCAGTAATTCTTACAAAAAAATCCAGCAGATTTGTGACTCCTGAAACAGGTTTCTATACAATAAAACTGCCTTTATAATAACCTAATATAATTAGAATAAAAGTGTTACAGTTAAATTAACTGAAAATCTCTGGCAAGCATCAGAAGATTACTATGATCTCTTGAATGTGAATCACAGAAACCTTCTATGGGAACATCACAGATAGGAATGAAGGATATTGAATTTTTTCCCATATCTAATAGGCCAATACTTATAATTTCAGCCACTACCAATACTTATATTTAATGTAGTTCACATTAGTCTTTAAAACACACAATTTAAGTATAAGGGGGAACAATGTACAAATTGCAGTCCTTAAAACACACTTTAAAGAATAAGGAATGTGATTAATAAAGAAAAAGACTTCAGTTGAATTAGGTCTCCTGGTCCAGCCTACAACTCCACAAACTTATTTGCACATACAGTCATATTTACGACCAATATAGGCAGATTTTTATAGCCAAAACAATATTGTACATTCTAATTTCCTTCTAACCAGGGAGCTCTTCCTCAGACGCCCAAGCTGGTCTAAGGAAGAGCATGTTGGCTTCATCACTAGTTGTGAATAGATGCTTGCAATGACAGAGCCAACATGGACACAAACCCTCCAGGAGCTCTTCCTCAGACGCCCAAGCTGGTCTAAGGAAGAGCATGTTGGCTTCATCACTAGTTGTGAATAGATGCTTGCACAGGAGCTTCCTGGTTAGCAGATATTTGAATCCAGCATCCATTTAGGGATGTTTAGGCTTTACTTTGATTACTGACATATGCCATCAAATTAACATTATAAGCCGTAGCTATGCCCTCAAGAGTGGAATCAGAGAGTTTATGTGTCTAAATGCTTGAGTATGCATCTGTGAATGAGTTGGTGGTTGTCAGTTTTGAAATGCGGAGGTTTGATGTTACTTAGGGTCAAAATGATTGCAGAACTCCATTTGCTTTGAAAATAATTGAATAAATAACCTTCTTTCCTTAGCTTGGTAGTTTTGAATCTTAATCCAGTTGACTGAGGCGAGCTGTGGCAGATTTTAAACCAAATATAGTTCATTTTGGTCGTGTCAGCTCTTACAGCTTTGTCATCTGATGTCAGAAAACACTTGTAGCTCAAAAACTCATATCAACAACCCTTAAAAGTTAAGATTAAAATTTCCTTGACATTTTCATTCAAGACTTCTGTTGCCTGAACTGAATGACAGACTGCAACATGGACACAAACCCTGGACTCTTGTGCTCCTTAAAGCCTCAAAAAGTGCCTACAAAAAGTATTCAGCACCTTGGACATTTTACCCTTTTATATATATTATATCTCAATTATTGTCAATATATGACAAATAAACCTCTTACATCAAGGTGAAAAACAGATTTCTACTAAGTCATTTCAATTAAATAAAAATATATGTGATGTAAAATAAGTGACTTCATAAATATTCACCCCTTTCAAGTTTCCCTCTTGGCTGCAATCACAGCACTGACTCTGTGTGGATAGGTCCCAATCAGGTTTGCACATCCTTGAGCAAACTGCTCAAGCTCCATTAGGTTGTTAGGAGATCAGGCATGAGCAGCCCAAGCCGTAATTCTCTTGCAGACTAAATAAGATTTTCCTCCAGGATTTTCCTGTATTTTGCCAGAGCCATCTTATGCCTTTATCTACCTTTACGAGCTTCCAGGGCTAACTGCAGAGAAGCCTCCCCACAGCATGATGCTGCGTTCACCAAGCTTCATGGTGTCTTTGTGGTGAACATAGTATTTTGTCTGATGGCCAAAAAGCAACATTTCCGTCTCATCAGATCAGAGAATTTTCCTCCACTTGACCACAGAGTCTCCCACATGCCTTTTGGTGAACTCTAGTCCAGATTTAAAGAGTTTTCTCCAACAGCAGCTTTCTCTTTGCCACTCCTAATAAAGCTTTGACTAGTGAAGAGCCCGGCCAACAGTTGTTGTATGCAGAGTCTCTCCCACCTCAACTGCTGAAGCTTGGAACTCCTTCAGAGTAGTAATAGGCGTCTTGGTGGCCTTCTCACTAGTCTCCTTCTTGCATGGCCACTCAATTTGTGAGGACGGCCTGATTTAGGCAGATTTACACATGTGCCATATTTCTTCCATTTCTTGATGATGGATTTAACTGAACTCTTGAGGATGTTTAGTGACTTTAAATTTTTTGGTATGCATCCCCTGACTTACATTTTTTAATGTTTTTGAGTTACTGAGTTGCTTTGAGTGTTCTTTTGTCTTCATGGTGTAATGGTAGGTACTGATCAACCAGTGACTGGACCTTCTGGACACAGGTGTCTTTAAACTACAATCACTGCACTCAGGTGATCCCCATCACAATTCAATAATTGTGAGAATACAAGCACCAACTGGCGGGCCCTTTTGTTGAACTGGGTCAGTCACTTTAAAGGGGGTGAATATTTATGAAGTCACTTATAACTTATGTGTTTTTACTTATTTGTTACTACGCTGTAGAAATCTGTTAGTTAACCAGTTAGCTGCTTGCTGACTGGTTAGTACTGTTTACATGAAGAATGTTCAAAAAAAAAAAAAAAAACAGCTGAAAGGGGCCTTTAACTGGCTTCAGAGTCAGACGTGGAACAAAAGAAAAATGAATCTTCTTGCTGTAAGGACAGAAGTGCAGTTCAACTGCCTAATTGCACCAATGTAATCTGACTTCACTGTGCATGCTGAACATGCTGCCTCACCCTCATTATCTCTGTATCCCTCAGCTCCATTCATCTCCCTACACATTTACATTTTCTGTCTTTTTTCATGTATCTCTCTGCTTCGTGCATTATTTCCTCCTCTTTCTTTGCTTCACCATCTCATTTCTGTCAGTCTTATCTTTCATTTTACCTCCTCCTTTTCTTTTCTCGAACCCTGTCAGAGCAGCAGCTGGCCCACAGCTGAAGAAAGGCATGCTGGGAATGTTCACACCCTCGTTGAGTGAGAAGATGGCAGTGACAGGCCAGGAATAAAAGGCGTCAGGCTGCTTGGAATAATGATTTCTCCCTTCCATATTCATTCAAATAAATTCAGCTCTTTACAACCTGAGTTGTGTGTTCAATATAAAATTATGAGTGGTTAGGGAGAGGAAGTGCAAACATCAGTAAATTAAAAAGAGTGAAAACACTTTAATAAACAACCTTTTTAGTGTATCATGGTTTATTTGATTGTATTTTTCTTCAGTTTTCGGATTACTTTGTCAGTTTAAGGCTTGTTTTTAGTTTAGTTGATCCCATCTGAGTGTTGTAATGGCTTTTTCAGCTGTTCTTTCCTACCTCACATCATTCAATCACACGTGCAGCACACTAGCCACTTTTAGGAAAATTTTCAGGCGTTTTTGTATGCATGAAAGCACTTATTGGCTCACACTGGAATGTAACCACCAAAGACAGCTCACTGAAGCCGCATCTGCAATCTCTCTTTCATGAGAAATCCCAACGGCGAGCCACTGGACGGCATGAAGAAATGATGCTGGATGGGCACTAAAATGGTCATACTCTGAAACATTCTGTCACAAGGACAGCAGAGAAAAAGACATGACAAAATGTGTGCATGGTGCATTTTTATTCTGTTTGCAGTCTGGATGCACACAGGTACAATTCACCTTCATTCATTGTGACTGTTGCATTTGTTTACTCCTTGTGTTGCAGCATGTTTGCATGCTCCTTACAACAGTAAAGCCCAAACTGCCAGTCTAAATTTGAGAGGAAGGAGGAGGCAGAGAGGAAAAGAGACGACGTGACACAGAAAACTTAACCTAAGAGGACAGATAGAGTGACCAGAATCTGATGTGCAGGCAGACAGTCAGGGAGCAACAGAAGCTTGTTGGTTATTTTTGAAGCGTTGTTCCTGCTGATAGCACGGACACACTCCATCATGGTCTCACACTCACACACTCAGCAGCATGAAAAGTCAGCAGTCCTGCATGTTCCAGGATCATCAACAAAGCTGAATCTCATTTTTTCCCTGCTCTGGTTTCCCTCCAGGAATCACCGCTAACCTCAACATGTGCATGAACATCAAATATTAAATGTGTGGCCAGGATCAGTGTGTATGTGATATCTTAGGAAAACATGTGGAGCCTTAAGTCAGACTGAACCAAACCACAACGAATGGGTGCAATTATACGACTTCAAATCCAACATTAAGGAACCATTAGACACAAGGTTAGTTAGAGAGCATCCCAGGGAATTAAAAAAATGTAACCCTTTAATCATAGTCATGCAAAAGAACTGCAGTGTAAAATGTTCACGTTCATAATAAATGTCCATTTCCAGCAGCAGCACTGTCTTTGTTTAAAGATGCTATAAAGCAGCGGTTTCAACTGGTCTAGCCTCAGGGACCATCAACATCTTTGCTGACAAATTGAAACCCAAATCTCCACAAATTTTCACTGATCTTGGATGGAACAAGATTTATGACAGGAACAAGAGACAGGACAAAAAACTGACATGTTTTACACTCCCCTTTCCCCATGATAACTTTTAGGGTGCTTTCACACTCGGGGCCCGGTCCCGGATCCAAGTGCACTTCAGCCCAAAGTCCGGTTCGTTTGGGTAGTGTGAATGCAAATGAACCGCGCCTGGGCACGGGGGCCGGCCCACTTGGTGAGGTGGTCTCAGTTTGGATGAGATATGAATGCAACCGTGCTCAGATACAGGACAGAGCGTCGAATTAGCTTTATGACGTCATCACAAAAACTAAACTTCTTTCAACAGCGCGGCAGTTTGTTCACATTCTTCCTCAATGAAGGGCGGAAATCATCAGAATCTAGTCAATAAGTGGTCTGTTGTGACTCACCTTATAGATGAACACAAGTTGGAGTCAGTGAGAGGAGGTTCAAAGGCAATAAAAGTCTCCTGTCACCTCAAAAACCGCTGTATCCGCGCAGCGCGAGCCCATTTAATCCTCTGAGCTGTAGTAGATGTGCAGATACGAAGAGCGAAGTTGCTGGCATTTTAAAAGAGATTTTAAATCATCCATGGCTGCAGGATGGACTTTTTGCCGGGTCAAAACAAAAACAATCTTTGCTCAGGTCATGACCCCAGTGGTTGCCATGATAGCTTCTTCTTCTTTCTCCTCCTTTACGGGTTGTAAACCAGCTAGGTGCATACCACCACCTGCTGTTTCAGATCGAGTAAATATGCAAGTGGGCCCAGGCATGGTTCGGTGTTGTTAGTGTGAAAGGATACCAGCGGGCGGAGGGGGGTCGTTCTGTGGCATGGTTAGAAACAACTGGGCCTAATGTGAAAGCGCCCTTAAATTTTAGCCAATTTTCCAGAGTTCTTGAGAAATTACTTCATGAACCTGGTAAAAGCCACTCTTTAATTGCAATAAGGGGATAAATGAGTTGAAATATTTAACGTTTAAATGTACCCATTATCACAATAAAACAGAGTAAAATCAACGGTATGGCTGCATGCTCTCCATAGACTTTTGCCACCATTTTTTTTCCAGACCCATATTTGCGTGTTTGGAAAAGGGCAGAGCCTTAAAAAAAAAAAAAACTCGAAGGGTGATAGGATGAATGTTCTGTCTGTCACATCTTTATGGGCCAATCAGAGCAACAAAAAACGTGACGTCATAGCCGCAACTGAGGAGTAAACTCCATACAGAACTGCACAACGCGAACCATGGCGACTGTAGACATGTCAGTACATGACTTCTGTCGTTTTTGAAAAGAAAACAACTAAATGATGTTCTTTGTTCTTCTTTTAACGAAGAAATGATGAGTGACCTGTAAAAGTGCCACTGAGTTGGCAACACTCCAGGCCGGAGGATAGAAAGATACAAACTTATTTAAGAAGAGGAGCATCAATAAATGAGTCTGCATCATAAACTGAATCTTAACAACTTAATTATCCAGGTATCTGTACTCATAAATGTTCCCATAAAGATTGGAAACTTTCATTCCTCTCCCAGCAGAAATAACAGAAATCCCCTATTTAACATTTAAATGGAAAGATAACAAATCAGAGCTTTCTGCTGATGTAATTTGGTCCTTTGTTTGTGTCTCTAGATTCTCCAGGACTGCAAGAACTCTTGTAACTGCAGTTTACAGAGAAAATCAAACAAACTGAGAACATTTCAAGTGGAAAATAAACTTTCTTTGACTCCGCGTTGAAGGCTTGATGCAGAAAAGTCATCAGTGTTTGTTTTGAGGTCTGAGTGACCTTTCTGTAGCAATGACAGCTTTTCAAACTTTTATGACAGTGTCTATATAATACTTCTTATCATTTGATGGATATGTTTTTTTTAATACGAAGAAAACTCAAGCTTTCTCTTCTACAGTCTGGAAAGCCCTTATTTAAAAAAAAGTTTCCTCTCACTTTAAATTCAACATTTTCAGAAAGTTACTTAAGCTTTCAAAAAATACTTGCACATTCCTCAAATGCATTTTTTATTGTTGAAGGTCAAATAAAAGCTACGGAAAGCCACAAAATCAACTAGATGATGTTTATCCAGCTTCTGTTTTTAAGGCCAAGAATGAATTATAAGTCTCAGCCCGTACATTCACATTTGGGACCTGGGTCTGGATCCATTCATGGGCACAAGTCTAGTGAAGAGTGGTCTCGATGATTCATGAGCATGGTCAACAAGTATGAGTACAGGGCACTCATCAGTGAAAAAAGTTAAGTGAGGCAAATCTAAACTTTTCCTGTCTTTTCAAAAGCTAGTGTACTTGCTCAGCATGGAAACATTTTATCCCTTGAACTGCTTGGTAGATGTGGCAGTAGGAAGAGGGTCATGGTCAGTGTCTTAAAAATAATAATATATCCATAGTAGCAGTGTGGACTTCATTGTCACCATGAAACATAAAAAAATGTCACCCAGTGAAATGACAAGACTGGTTGCCACTGTTGCCTCTTCATCTTTGCAGATTTGCAAACTTGCTACCTTCATACCTTCATTTTTACCTCTAGGAGACCCCCATAAACAGACTATGGCTAATATACCAGTGCTAATTTTTGGACCTAATGATATTTAGAAAAATTGCTTCAGTACAGACAGATGGACCCTTGACGTTCTTGCTTTCAACATACATTGTTGTGCATTCATACCTGTGTATGATAAAATATTCAATAGCATGATGCTTTTTGAAACTTTCAAAACCAGGATTTAAAACCAAACAATGTCTGTTGCTTTAACTAGTGAAGTTCATATGGTAAAGACGCATCTGAGAGGAATAAATCCCTCAGAAGTTGCAGACTATCTCCCACATTCTGTCTTAATTGCAGAAATATGCTGGCTTACTTCCTGTAAGTCAAATGCTGACAGTGTGCTGGAGATAATCATATAATTTTTCATGGGTTAAAACACGAAACTACCCAACTGAGCACTCAGACTTACATTTTATTGTTTTTAGTTGCTTTGATTTTTACTAGCTTCTTATAAAAGTTTAAAATTCTAGTTTCCAGACAACCCTGGAGTGTCTGTGTGTATTTGTGGTATAAAGGCTCTTCTGGGAAACAGCATGGCAGCGTTGTGACCCCGGCTGTTGATCCAAACTGAAAGTGCTGACTGCGGCTTGCTGCTGCGGCTCCGGTGGCTCCGTGTACGTCAGAGTGAAAAATCAAACTGAACAGAAAATGGACTCCATGTGTTTAAAAATTCAACTTCACCGTTGGATCGAAGAAACATCGAGCTGAGTCTCAAAAAAACATTTCATAATTGATGTTATCTGCTGGTTTGATTCCTGCGACCCAAACCACAGCTCAGCTCGTATTATAAATCAACTCTGGACTTTTTAACTCTCAGATTATACTGGAAGATGAAAACTGCCTGGCAGAACTCGAACTGGGTCAATTTTTCTAAACATTTATTTCTGTGTACTCACTCTCCAGGTTTCCAGCCAGCAGGTAGAGCCAGGTGAGCAGGACGACGGCCGTGAGAGACGCCACCAGCAGCTTCAGACGCCCACGACACAGCAGGTTCATGGTGGGATGGAGACGAGGGCTCTGAGGGTTGGGGAGGGGGTCAGGGGGGAAGGAAGGGGGGAGGGGGGGCTCAGGTAGGGCTCAGTCCCTCGTTGGGTCCCTGCAGCATCCTTTAATCTGAAGAGAGAAGAAGAAAGAGTTAAATTACAGAGACAGCTTCATTTTACTTAAAGAGAACTAAACCAAATTTAATCAGCGAGATGTCAAGAATGAGGCCAGCAGACTCAAAACTAGGGATGAAAATCAAAACCCAGTTTAATAAGGATGTGGTTCTGCATTTTTCAAAACCTTCAGATCAATAAACTTAGTCATGCTGCTGTCAGGTCTTGTGGGTCCTGTTAGATGCTGTTATATCCTGAGTCAAGCTACGTTATTTCAATCAAATCACTGCTGCACAAACGGTACATGCCAAATGGACTTTTCTAGTCTGACCACTCAAAATGCTTTAACACAGCAGGTCACACTTATCCATTCACACCCACCCATTCCTCATTCATACACTGATTATTGAGGCTACTATGGAAAGTAGCTTTGACCAAATCCAGTCTGCATTCACATGCAACTGGCACAGCAACAGGAGAAACTTGTTGGTAGAATTCTTGCCCAACGACACATCAACATATCACTACAGAAAATGAGGATCACCACAGATAGTAGTATCATTTAGTAGTCTGTTCAGCTGAGAGTAGGGATGCACACAGTTAGCTGGCTAAACTGTTAAACTCAGATATAAAATTAGCTGGTGTAAGATTTATGAACCGGTTAAACTAATCATCTACGATTTTAATAAACACAGGCCTAAAAATCCTGGTCAAATGGTCTTTAAAAACTGTAAAGAGGCCTCCCGCCAGTAGTAGCAGCTGTAGATTCCTGCCAGAGCTTTCCTCAACACTTCACTGGGGGAAAGCTCACATGAGAAGCTCAATGTTTAGTGTGTCATCTGAACAGCACGGTATGGCAATAGAAAATTAAATGAAGTTGTATGTAGGTTGTTTAGTGGTTATACTCGCATATAACAAATCAAAAGAAGTGATGCATTACAACATTAAGCAGAACATTTATTTGCAAGGAGAAACAAAGGCTTGCAGAGCGAGCTGCTAACTTTAGCCACACTCTACTCAAATCAGAAGCCAACCAAGCCTTTAATGGCGTTGTATTCTGAGCATTTCCTCCACTTAAGACTAGTGGACATGGTCTAAAGTGGAGGAAATCAGATGCCCCCTTATGTTGACACTACTATGGCTCACCACATCTGTCAGGACACAAGTGATGTACTTTGCTGGTACAACCTATTTCCCCTTTTTAGATGTTTTTTTTTTCCTTTTTTAAAATTCAAATCTATCTATAAAAAGTCTGACAGTTACATCAAAGAAATCCCCACATTCAAACATCACAGACCAAGCTTTTTTTTTTTTTTTTATAAAACCAAATTAAGGTCAGAGGTCTAATCTTGGATTGAATTATGTGAAGACCAGTCTTAGAAGTAGCTACATGAATGGTGGCTTGCTTTGGCTCCAGCTCTGTTAGCTAGGTAGTTAATGTAACTGTGTAAGCCAAAGTAGCTACATTAACTTGAACAAATGTAGCATAAGCTAACATAACCAATCTAGCTTTGTTAGGTTTAACTTTAGCTACGTTAGCTATTTTACATGAATTTAATATGGGTTTATTAGATTGGCTTCAGCTATGTAACTTGGCCTACATAGCTATTGTTGCTCTGTTAGCTTTAGCCTTAGTTACGTTTGATTTTTTCATGGAGGACAAGCTTTTTTCTTTCATGTAGATTGTTTTCTTGGGTTTACTAAATGTTTTGTGACCGAATTTTGCAGGTCAGACTGCTTTCAGCTTTTGGTATCCTAATCCTAACCTCAACCCTTATCCCAATCGGAATTTTTATTAATTTATTTTTAAAGTTTTAGCGTGTATTTCCATCCTGACAGATACAACATCTTACAGTTGTGGTCTGAGCTGTCAGAGCTGTGGTCTTTAGCCAGACTGTCTTTAAATTAAACATATAACTCATTACTGCACTCTTATAATGACTATATTTTGAGGCCCCTGGAGGGCGAGACCCCCGGTGAATCTACTTTTACCGTACTGTAAAACTGCTATTTTTTTAAAATGCAGTAAAGCGTTAGTTCTTGCAGGACATGGGAAGTCTTATGCCATGCTGCAATCAGCTGATGACCACCTGATTTCAATTATCTTTTCATCTCTCACAGTCAATCAGCTCATCCTCTAAACAAGGCAGTCTATTTGAATATGACATCCTTCTCTCTAATGCTGTTAACACCACTCTGTCTCCTCCTTTTCAGCCTAAAACATTTGTTATGGCCTCATATTCACTTTCATACTATTACAGAGTAAACTGCTGCTTAATTACATTTTATTGTATTGGCATGCATTCTGGGTTAGCAAAGCATTCCACTTTGCAAACCCAGGGAGCAACTTCTGAGCGGAGCATTCACTGCCAGGTAAAACTGGGCATCCATTTTACAAAAAAAAAAAAAAAAAGGTTAAATAAATGATGAAATTGTTCCTGACTGAAAAATCGTTTAGTAGTCTGTTCAGCTGACCTTCTGTACAGCGACTACAACAATGAAATAAACCACTGAAGGCATTTTTAAAATAAGAATAAAGGTGAATTTATTGTTCTATGATAAAAGTTGCATTGCAATCAGAAAAGACAGAAAAGCTCTTCAATAAGAAGCAATGAAACAAAGTACTCTCCCTGAGTGGCCTTGTGAGGTCTGTGAAATACTTAGTGAACTTTGGATGATGAGTTTTATTTGTAAAATCAGCTGGAGGACACGGCGGAGCACGGATAACTGTGATGAAAAACAGCAAGAAGAGAAAAAGACTCAACACGGACGGCCTTCAGAGATTAAATCAAACAGACAGAAAGGTCTGGAGGCAGGAGTGAGAAGCAGAGAGGTAAGACTCTGGTCTGCAGAAAGGAGACGGAGAAAAACTCAAAGTAGAACAAATAAAGGAGCTGCTGACTTTAAAGAAACACTTTAGAGAGGCTTCAGAATTACATAAATGTCAGTAATCAGCAGGATAGAAGTGAGCCTCTTCATTATGACCCACAGCTCTGAGGACAGACTTAGTGTCCATCAGGATGCGCTTTTCTCTCCTCAGCAGCTGAATCAGCTTCATGATGAAGCACAAAAACAAACACAGAGCTGTCTGACACTAAAGTTTTCCCTGCAGCACAGAAGTCACCTCTGACTGACCTTGAAAAACAACTGTGAAAAACACAACAGCATTCTCTAAAGCACCTCCAGAGGACTTGTTTTTAAGAATTTAAAGTCACTAAATGCTAACAGTGGTTAAAGTTTGCAGAAACTCAACTTAAACTTCCCCCAAAGCCATGCAGAAGTGCATCTGGACTCCAACTTCCTAAATAAAGTTGTTTTATTTTTTGAAGTTTCAAGCAGTTTTTAAACTAGACTGAGACCAGTAGATAGTTTGGCTTCTGGTTAAATTTTTAAACTGTAGCGCTGCTCATTTGATCACGATTTCATTGCTATCTGTATAAAGGTTTTCCTAATACTAAACACTGGTTGCTGCCACTTTTATCTTATTGCTTTGCTGTGGTGATGTTTGATACATGCAACTTCAGTCCAAAAGCTTCCGTGGATGAGGGCTAGGGGATCAGAGGACACCTACTTAGGTCAGCAGCAGCCATGAGCATAAACACAGGTATTGTGTAAAACAGTCAAAGCTACCACTGTGTTCAAAAAGACACACTCCACATGCATGGAGAAACTGAAGCGTTGTGCTTTCAATTAATGCACTTTTGATGCGTGTGAAATGTAAAGTTTTGCCTCAGAGATGACCCAAATCAGAGCACATTTCAAAAACAGATCTGGATATTATTGCACAGCTGTACTTCTTATTGCCCATGAGTTGTAAAACATGCTTAGAAGTTATGCTGAGTGAGGAAAATGAAAGAAAATGAAGGAAATCTTCCTGTTCAACATTCCTGATTCCTTGTCATCTCCCTCTTTCTTTGGTCCTCACCCATCTCAACAAAGCAGAATGTAGGATTGGGTAAAGGGGAAAAACAACAAAATGATAAAAACTGCAATTGATCAGGTATGTTTATCAAAAAGTAAACCATTTTTTCTGTATCCTAGCCAAACTTTACATATTAGTTAAGAAACCATGTTTAAAAGTAGCAACACCTTTCTGCCTTGGGCTACTGCACACTGCTGCATGTTGCTAGACACTGCTGCACGCTTCTGCATGATGCTGGAGGCTTCTAACCTTGCAAAGCAGATGGATACGCCTGTTTCCTTATACTTCACTGGCGTATCCATCTTGCAAAGCTCCCATCTGGGCCAGTTAGAAAGTAACAGGACCAATCAGCGGCGAGGGGCAGTACTCTCAGGTGTGGCAGAATCGTGACGTAAGCAAGCAGCAACAAGAGGCCGGTGGGTGCAATTATGGCAAAAGAGCTTAGCAATGATGCTGCTAAAGCGCCAGTTTTATCAGAACTTGACAACATTTCTTTTTTAAAAGAAGAACAAAGAACAGCAGTGAGTTGTTTTCTTTCCAAAAACGACAAAAGTTGTGTACTGACATGTCTACCGTTGCCATGGTTTGTGTTATTCCTCGGTACCTCGGGCGCGCAGCTCGATAGCTGCTACGTCACATGTTTTTTTTGCTGTGATTGGCTCATAGAGATGTGACAGACAGAACGTTCATCCAATCACAGTCAGAGTTTTTTTCCAACTCCTCTGCCTTTTCTCAAACATTTCCTATTAAAGCTTTCCCAGATGGATGTGTAAAATAAATCCATCTGGCGTGTCAGGTTACGAGGCTTCTGCATGCTGCTGGACACTAGTACATGCTACTGCATGCTGCTGGAGGCTGCTGCATGCTGCTGGAGGCTGCTGCATGCTGCTGGAGGCTACTGCATGCTGCTGGAGGCTGCTGCATGCTGCTGGAGGCTGCTGCATGCTGCTGGAGGCTTCTGCATGCTGCTGGATGCTGCTGCATGCTGCTGGAGGCTTCTGCATGCTGCTGGAGGCTTCTGCATGCTGCTGGAGGCTTCTGCATGCTGCTGGAGGATGCTGGATAGTCCTAAAAATGTTTGGTGTGTGCGTCAACTTGCATTAAAAGACCAGAAATTTCAGCCACTTTAAAAAATGCTTTTTTCCCTTAGTGTTTGACATTTACATTGACATCTGGAGTTAACTAATAAGTAAATACACAATATCAAATGCAGTTTATATTGAAAAGCTTTCTTTATTCAAAAGAACAAGAATGCTTTATGGGGGGCAGGCAGAGCTGAGCAGTCCATCACTGCCAGACTTGGAAGGCATCCAAAGCCACAAAGTGACGAGGCTTCAGGCTCCTCTTAACTCCATTCACTACTTGTTTTGTTAATTGAATCTTTTTTAATAAAAACTGAACTCCAGAAGGTTTATTTAGTAAACAGTAAACCAGAACATGTTTTTCATGGATCAATTTTTTAAACAATAACAAAAATGATATTTAAAAGTGGGGATGCCGTTTGGCCTCGGGCTACTGCACCACTAGTGCTTTGTGTTCAGATCCTGCCCAACGCCAAGCCAGAAAGCGTCAGCATTTTTAGAAAAACCCGGGGTTCCACTATAGAAATCAATGTTGTAAGGCTGATTTGTTGCTCATGCTCACTTGAGATGTGTGCAGTGAGGACACACTGTTAAATACACTCCAAAATTTTAGATAGTTTTTATTTATTCTGATAAATATTAGATAGTTTTTCTCAAATCATCATGTCTTAATTAGAGGCTAGCGGTAGTTCACCATGCAGCCTTTTGAGACTTTATCTGACTTGATTTATTCTGTGATTTAGCTACGTCTATCAATGCACCTGTTTGTTTTTTTAGGAGGAATTCCTTTGAGGAAGACACAGCCATCCTAATGAAGCAATGGAGAGTCATTTTGAAATTTGATTTGTGGGCTGTCTCGCCTGCAATTCTGTTCTTTCTTTATCGATCTGTGAACAAAGGAAGCAGGATTTTCACAGTACCAGAATTTCAAATGACAATTCCAATCTAGTTAAAAGGGGATACATAACTGTTTAATACAGCTGCAACAAAATCAAACTCTTGTGCACCCAATACAGGGTAATGTCTTACTTATAATAGCCAAAATGTAGGCCAACTCCTGAAAACCATGATTGCAGTGATACACCGACGTTGCCAATATTTTTGAGCTATTTAGACAGTGTGCATGGATTTTTCTTCCTATTGTGACAGCTTTCTCTCCTCCACACCTGTCTTATCAAATAAATGGAGTTCTTTAAAACTTTATGATGTTTTGGTACCACCTATCATCAAATAAGAGATTCATTAAAAGTAAATGTTTAAAACTTTTAATTGATTAATAATTAAAACGCATCTCTATTTTTACATTTTATCTGTTGTGGACATTCTTAGTCCTCAGAGGATGAACCTTGTCTTTTCCAGAACCTTTCTGCCCCCCTGTAATGTCTCCAAGAGGACATCTTTTTCTCTCATATTGACCGAATATCAAAATGTACCAAGAAGATTAAAGTGAAATTTACTGACAGCATCCCTAGAAAATCCCTTTTAGAATTTGATGATCGCCGTCTGAAGCCAAACGGAGCACAAACGTCACTCTTTGATCCTTTCTCAACGAGCCTGAAAGCTTAGCAGCTATTCTTGGATCAGCATCAGCCGCAAACATTGCGGCCCCTGGATAAGCCTTTCAATCCTGTTTGTATTTTTATTTAGTGAGATCTCAGCCTGTAAAGTCCTGATACAATGCCAGGACTGAAGATACTTTTTAGACACTTCACTTTTTGCTGCTCAGATGTTAAAAATGTCTCTGCCTGCAAAGTTTCTGCAACAAACATTATTTTTGAGACAGATGCACCAAAACATAAATGAATATAATGATTTTTTTTTTAAGAAGCAGAGAGCTTGGACAAGGTGGGAATCTGCAGAGCACTAAAGGTCAGCTCTCACAGGAGACTATGACCGAGTCTGATGTCTGATCCCCGCTGTGTATGATTACCTTATGAGTCCAGCAAATCTCCACATATAGCCTAGGAGCTATGCCCTGTGCACTGGAAGAGGATCCCTTAAACACATCTTAAAGGCCCTGACAGAAGCCACTACTGCTGGTGGCAGGTTCATTTTTTAGAACAGTTGCAGAATCAGTTTTTCTGCCATAACAGCAACAAACATCGGAGTCCAGAGGGGATTATCACCTTTGGTAAAGCTGGAGAGAAAAGCACTAACAGCCAAGGAGCCGACTGGCAACCAACAGTTTAACAGTTGTACCTAATAAAGTGATCAGTCAGTTTATAAAATGCTTGGAGTGAAATAACACCATAAATTTGTCATCTTCCTATCAGAAACAGTCGAAATATCAGCTCTTCCTAGCATTTGTTACACCCTTTCCCAAAGTTTCCTGAAAACTGCTGCATTGTGTTTATTTCTTCCTCTGCTGCCCTGCAGTCAGACAAAACAGAGATTGGATACATAACCTCTTTGGCAAAGGAAACAATATCAAGTCAAACTCTATTTCCAAGCTGTTTTTAGCTCACAGACATTTCTACAAGGTTAAAATAAAACTTGAAAACTTAAAGATCAATGTGAGAACTCAGTGCTAGAGACAAACTTTAGTATTTATTGGTTTAAACAGTGACTGTGTTAAAAGATTACTAACAGGGGGGTCCTAACAAACTTTTCTGAGTACTTCATCATTTTTTTATGCCAGAATATACGCATCAGATATGGAAATAATAACGCAAAAAATACTTATATAACCACAGGGTCACTGAGCTTAAAGTCATCAGTTTCCACTGTCACGGGTTCAACTTAAACTATCAATCTAATTTTCATTAATTTAAAGATTTAAACATCGTCTTTGTCTTAGAGGTGGGCAGTTATCTGGTATCAATACCCTGTTTCTGCTACGTAATGGCTTTTTGCAACACCACCACTCCCGATGTAAATACAAGTATTGTGTTGTCATGCACAAAGCTGATGCTACCGTTAGCGTAGCAGAGTAATATGTGACAGACAGCAGCTCAGTCTGAGTCCAGTCATCTGCACACCTCGGTTTAGCATTAGGAGCTGCAAGGACGCTAACCTAGCTTCAACTTCTCTTGAGCCCAGCACCGCAGCAATTCATTTTGTTTAACTCATGACTTGTTTGTTTTAAATCCGTGATGATTGAAAGAAGCTGGCTGTGGCAAAAAAATACGGTAAGGAGAAGTAGCTGTGAACTCTTTGGTGGCATACACTCAACAGTACCGCTGCTAAAGCTAAACTATGAATGATAAATAATGTGTAGTTGTCATTTTTCACAAGTGCTTAAATTGTGAATGCCGCATCAGGAAATGTGGTATAGTCAGTAGCAGCGTAACACACCTCAGCAGGAGAGAAATAAAACTCAAAACTACAGGTGCAGTTAAAAGTAGTGAACACAGAGAGGCTTCAAATATACAGTGCTTAACAAATTTATTAGACTACTTGTCATATTTGTCTCAGAGACCATCCAGCATCATGAAGTGCTTTAATGCAGACTTTCATTTTCAGTCAGCTCTCCTCATTTTACCATTTTGAACAGGAATGAGGGATTTCAAACTGAATTCATCTAAATTTGAGCCGGCTCACTGGGCTTATCTGAGAAGTCAGAAATGAATCAAGCATAACATTCAACCACTAAAACTCATTTTTCTTTTCAGGAATGCAAGTAAATAACTGTAATGTGACATATTAATCAAGAAATATTAATGTGCTTTACTATTTTTTCAGTTTTTTTGTAAATCAGTAAATTTGAAAATTCATGGATAACAATAATAATTATATCTTACCATTAAAAATATCATTTCGGTTAAAGAGCTTCTACATATTGGTGTATTAACCATTGCAGAAACATAAACAATGATTTTGGAAATTACCAATGCTGTTAATTTAGGGCAGCTGTGGCATAAACCTTACTTTGGTTGTCTAATAAATTTGTTAAGCACTGTATATATCTTGCTCAGAAATGAATTGAACATGCCATCACAGGTTTATTTTGGGGGGAGAAGAGGTTGCAGTTCCTAAAAATGCATTTAAATGCATTATCTCCTCCAATTTTGTAATATCATGATTGTTAGCGTTAGCTACAGCTAACATAGCTATATAGTCTACATTAGTGTGCAAGTCAATGTAGGTAAGTTAGCCGAAGCAAACTTAGCTGAGGAAACAGGAGCTATGTTTGCTTCAGCTCAAATTATTACAGATAACAGATCTATGCAGTTTACATAGCTTACATTACCTCCGTAGCTGCGTTAGTAGATATCATGAACAGTCTGATAGAGCGGGCTGTCGAAGAGCTCTGGTCTGCTGCAAGACTTTTTTTTATTGGACGTGCACAGCTGATCTGTTAAACAATAAGCTAATAACTGCATAGCTAACAACTATGCAGGAGATGCATGACAGACATCATGCATCTGCATAGTTATTAGCAAGCATATCTGCAGCCTTACACCCCTAGTATCTGCATGGATGCTGTCAGACTGTTGCTTTACTCCAGCTTCTTTCTGGGGCCCCCTAAATCTTTCTCTTCTTAGCTTAACCCCTCACCTTTTGTCTCTTAATCTCAGCCATTTTAACAGTACAGAACCAAGCTGACTGGCTTCTTTTTAGCTGAAGGCTGGTGTGTGAACTAGTGCCATAAAGCTGGCAGCACTTCTTGTTAAGAGAGTTGTGGCCAGCTGCCAGAGTAACATGTGGGGTGATCTGATGAAATGAGATGGATGCCATTCACCCTGAAAGTTATAATTTTGTTACATCAACATTGAAACTACTTCTTAAAGGTGACAAAGTTGCATGTTTTTGCTTTAAGACATTATTGAACTTTGCATTTTTAGGTTTATCCTTCATTGCTCTTTAGAAAGAAAATTTATGGGAGGAACACATTTTCAAAATATATAAGTTAAAGGACAATAAAAACACGGAGATTTTTAGTCTGAGTGTAACTCTTCAGAGAACTTTAATCCAAATGCTACCAGAGATGAAGCATTCAAAGAGCATGGAGATGATTAATGGGTTGATTAGTGAAGTTGGTGTCTATGTTGTATGTTAAGAGCATCCAAAGATGCTGAGCTGGGAGGAGAAGTGAGGAGAGAAAAGATGTAAGAGCAGGGAGAGCAGATGAGGTGAAAGGAGGTGAGAAAAGGAGAGGAGGAAGGACAGATAAGAGAAATAAAGAGGAGGAAACGAGAACATTAATGAAGAACAGAAAATAAAGGAGAATGTGGAAGACAGAAGGAGATAAGAAAATGAAAGATGCAGGAGCTTGGGGGACAGCGAGAAGAAAATAAAAGAAGATTTAGGCAATAGCGAGAAGATGAAACAGCACAAAAGAGCAGAGAAAGGACTCAGTAAATAAGGTCCAGGCTGAGTTGTGGGATGTGGAGGTGTATTGGCCTTTCAGCCTCAAACTCTCATAAACACAGCCAGCAGATAAAAGTGAGAGACAGGGCCACTAAAGAGGAGTTTAATAGGCAGCTTTTGTTGATTCTGCAAGAGCTGCACAAAACGCTTACACTTCTGGGCTCTAATTGTAGCCGTAAAAACAAAAGAGTCGGCCGCTGTTATATGGAGGAGGACTGCGGCTCTTTCAGCCTCCTCGGTCGTCTAATCAGAGCTGAGGACAGCACTGGAGGGACAGCCAGGGCAGCGTGGGTGGCACCGGGGTGCAGGAACAACAAATAACTCGGTCTAATGGCTGTAAATTAGAGGATAACACAAAGGGAGAGCAATCAGCCTCTTTCCAGACATTCCTTTGAAACACTTATCCAGTGACTCATTCACTTTCATTCAGCCACGAACGCGATCAAAGCAGAAGTTTCCAAAGTTAAAGCGAAGGGCGCTCTGTAATCCATGGAGGGGTGACAGTTTATCGACTGCAAACCACAGCTGAGCTTGAAGGGGAATTCTGATGTTTTTAAATAGACCTATTTCTTAGATATTTGGGGGGTTACACCACTAAAAAGGCATCCTTCATTTAGGTTGCAATGGCTGCAACATAATCAGCTCAATCAAGGTATGGCCACAAAAAATGTTTTCTCCCTAAAAGGCTCATATTATTCTGAGTTTCCATAAACATTACAGAAAGCATCTGCAGAGATGGAGTCTATCAGAAAGGAGGGAGAGCATTTTAAAAAGCAGAATACATGTTAAATGGCTCTCTGCAACTCCAGAACTGCATAGATGGAAACAGCTGTTTCACCTTCAAGTACACTGGAATTCTTCTCTTTTATCTCAGTAGGCCAGTTTTGTGCTATTTTTTCGACACTGGTGATTTAAACTGGTCTGCTTCTGTTTCTCACAGTAAAGCAATGACAGAAAAAATAACCAGTGGAGAAAGAATTCAAGTGGAGCAGCTGTGTGGTTTCTCTTGTGCGATGCACTAGACTTTCACTTTTGGTGCCAGCATTTAGGTTATTCTGATAACAGCAGCAGCGTTTTAGGTCTCTCTCAGCCACTCTGGTTCTAATGAGCTCCAGAAGTCCCTAAACATGACAAACTGTTCAGCCTACTGTTGGTTCATGAGCTCCACCACAAAGATCAATAGTGACGCAACGCTTTCAGTTAACAGAGCGTAACAATGTAGAGAGTGTAAATTATTCAGTAACAAATCAATATTATCACAGATATGTTTGATATAGATTCCCAAAAACATACGATATGAATTCATAGTAATTTAACCAAGAAAAAACATTATTTTAAAATATTTCAGTAGGGACATTAAGGTATACTCAACCCACGATACGATTCGAACCCTCTCTTCGGCCACTCTTCAGCTCTTCCTGGGGGATCCCGAGGCGTTCCCAGGCCAGCCGAGCAACATAGTCTCTCCAGCGTGTCCTGGGTCTTCCCCGGGGCCTCCTCCCAGTGGGACTTGCCCGGAACACCTCACCAGGGAGGCGTCCAGGAGGCATCCGGACCAGATGCCCAAGCCACCTCATCTGGCTCCTCTCAATGCAGAGGAGCAGCGGCTCTACTCCAAGTCCCTCCCGGATGGCCGAGCTTCTCACCCTATCTGTAAGGGAGAGCCCAGACACCCTGCGGAGGAAACTCATTTCAGCGTGCTGCATCCACGATCTCATTCTTGGCTTGGAATTTACATGTTTTTCTAAAGAAGAATAAGCCCATCTACATCCTCACACAGGAGCTGAGACCTCTCAACTGTCAAAATGTCAGTTAAATGATCTCTGTCACTTGGGACAGAACTGGCTGGTATGGAGAGACGGACTTTTACTAGAGGAAAAGCAGAGTTTTCTTTACACCTCTGGAGAGGCTCTACTTCACAGTGCATTGCTACATTGATGATTAGCTTGTGCGGGGGCAGTTCAGGTAGTTTCTGTTTGGACACGGGTACAGCTGTGGCTGCTGATTGCCTTGCCTGTCCCAGTAAACTAGTACAGTTTATGAACTGGGCTTGGATGGCCAAATCAAGCGTGTGGGCAAAGCACTTGATGCACTAGTTGGCTTACTTCTTGCAACATTTACCGTGCGTTAGCGATGACAGCAATTCTGTGATTTGCCCTGTCAACCTCCCATTCAGTTATAGCAGACTTCAGAACCTCAGCATCGTTTTTTCTCAGTATAAGTCGAAGAGAAGCTTAAACTCACTGCTTTTTAGATGAGCCGTGTTCATCAGAGGTCCAACCATTCGCTATTTTAACACACTTTGAGTGTTTGCCTTTAAAGAGGGTGTCACGTCCACTACGAAAAGACTTCATTCACTCCTGCCACGACTGTCTTGTTTACCTGCTGCTCTCAGGTCAGCTGGACAGAGTTTATGACAAATAAGCAGAGTTAAAGGAAGGCAGCACCCCCTACTGTTCAAACTGAGTATCAATACGCAAGCCGGGCTGTATGGGTTTAAATCCCCCTTTATTTGTATGGATTTTAAGCTGGTTTAGAATATATATCCTTGTATCCCTATATTTAAGCAGAACATACCACAAATCCCACAAAAATGTATTGCAGGCTGCATTTACACAACGGAAGTAGTAAAATAAACACGTGATGGTAAATTATGACAAGTGATCATTAGCACTGCTACACAAACAGCTTTGCTGTTTTTATGTCTAATATTTCCAACACATTTATATGCCATGGGGAAAAAAATGTTGATTTATTCTCTTATATTGGCCGAATAATTACAAATATGTATCCGGCATCAATTATACTGAGTCAAACTAAAACATCAATAATGATGTTAGAGACTGATTTACTCTTGCAAAATATGGGATGCACAATATTGGATTTCTGTCAAAATTCAAATGTGCAAATATTTAGAAACTCATTTTATCCCACACTAGTATGAGTATGGATGTTAACGTAGTTCAGACCTAAAACTTCAGGCCTTGAAAGCAGCTCAAAATGAGTGAACACAGTTCTGTTGGTCCAGCATAAAACTCCACCAACTTATTCATACTTAGAGCTGATATACTGGATGTAAGTAGCAGCAGAAATTTTCATACCTGCCTTTATGGATTGTTAACATTTGAGCAAATCTCTGCCAGCACTGATATCATGCTGATGGTATAATGCATGTCCAGCCCTAATGTATGCACCTCAATCAACCCCAAACTGACCTTGGCGTTCTGAGTATGCTTCATATGTGCCAAGCTTTGACCAAGAGCCTGAACAGCAGAATGTGTAGAAGACAGCCCAGGAGAAAAAAATAAAGTTATCAACATGCAAAGAGTGAAAAGCAGGGACAGGATACACTTGAGTCTAGTGGTTTCAACATTTTTTGCCCAAGGCACACCTAAGATCAAACCAAAATCTCAAGGTACACCCTATCCACTCAAAACACCTCTCTAAAACAAGTTACAGTTACTGGAGTAGTTGTATAGTTGCAGTTTTAACAAACTGATTCCCAAGGCACACCAAGACTTGCCCGTGTGCCTTATCACACCATTTGAGAAACACTGGAGGACAGAAATGATCGATGTTTTCACCATTCAGCACTCATCAGTTTGCTGCCTGCTCACTTGTTGATAATAGTTTGGACTGGAACAAGAGCTGTAATCCTTTTAAATGACCTAATGAAATTATAACTCCAGCTTTACCTAACTCTCTTTTCTCTCTTCAGTCAATACTTTCTGATGAGTCTGGTGGGGAAAGAAACTAGTAAAGATGAGGTGCAAAATTCTGCTATATCTGGTTATGTCAACCTGAAGATATCAGGACATTTTTAAAGTGTTGTGTGAGAGAGTAAAGGCACTTTAAGTGTTAGGAACAGGGTTGATTGCGACTTTAACTCAATGGAGGAAGTTAAACACAAAGGGAGGGATGGTTTCTACACAGACTGAATGCATGATAATCATGATAACATTTGCCAAGTGTTCAAACAAAGAAAATTAAGTGTACTGTGGAAAAAATCATTGCAACCAAGATGACAACTTCGTATTTAAGTCTTAGAAACTTTTTATTTACAGCTGAAGCCCATGCACTTGAGCTGAAGGTTAAATAGATCTGTTCATGTTTTTTTAATTCAAGGAATCAGAACTTGTAGAGTTTTCTTCTGCAGTTACTAGAAAGTTTTCACTTTTTTATTCTTGTTGCATTTAAATGAGGCAAAAATGATTTCTGAGTTTCACTGAGGGGAAAAAGTTGGGTTCTAAGGTGCTGGTTTAGCTCAGTGTGTAGAGGGAGATGCTACATGTATGAAGGCTACAGTCCTTGATGCACTGGTTGCAAGTTCAACTCCTACCCTCATGCTGTTTGCTGCATGTTGTCCCCATCTTCTCCATGAGGTAACACCAATCTTGCACTATATCTTAACTGATGAGATGAGCTTTAAAGGGCGGATTCTTCAGATATAGAGTCCCTTCGATAAACATGTAATTTCCTTGATGCCTGTGGTCACACCTGCAGGGAGTCTCCCCTCACATTGAATCTGCTCACTCAGGGCTGCAGGGGGAGCGTCCACTATGATAATGCAATTAAGAGCTGAAAGCAGCATGCAGGTCCAGCAGCCGCATACCCATTCAGACTGAAGGGCTCTTTAGCAACGAGCTAATCACACAGGAGATAGTTTTGATTAAGAGAATAATCAGCTGGCACTTCCTGCATTAGAGGAGGATGGAGATAAGAGCGGAGACGGGTAATCAACTCCACTTGCACTCTCTGTTGACCTCACTGACCCCCCCCCCCCCCCACACACACACACACACACACACACACACACACACAACCGGCATAGACATAGACTTGTCCAAATAAAGTTTGGTCATCTACAACTCTAGAATGCTTTTTTTGTGAGTCTATCATCCATTCACACCACGGTCCATCACACATTATTAAGTGATATTAAAGCTGTTTGTCCTGTTTTGCATAAAAAATGTCCCCAATAACAGAAATTCAGCTGTAAACAAACTGTTTACACATCCAAACATGTACAACACCTCCACATCACCAGCCGCGTCTGTACACAGTGATTTAATCATCCCTCCCAGCTTCTGATCATTTTTAATTAAACTGTTTTCATGCCCAGCAGGAGAGCTTCATATTAGATTTTTCCTGTTTAAAAAATGTTTGCTCAGCACACAGTGACTTAATGAACGACCTTGTTGGTAAATAATTTAACTATGCAGGATAAAGAACTGGTAATTATCACAGAAGTATGCCCACCAGCCAATAAGACAAAGTTTGAATACCTATTTTTCATCTATGAACCTGGCTGCATCTTTTACACCAGTGTGACCAATGCACAAGTAAACAATGCTACAACATGCACCATTATCACAGACTCAGCTGCCAATATCACCTACTTCATGCAGCCAGACATTATTAGTGCCCCCATTATTTTGTATTGAAACCAGCTGTTTCACTCCTACAAATCATGCAAGAATGCATGACCACGAGGCTGGTAGTGCCACTTATCATATTTTCTCCCTCATCAGACCGTAATCGTTCATGTGAAGAAATCAGTGGTTACCGTACTAGTGGATGCTGTGAAGACAGTAGATACTGTTAAATGAGCACATTTGGTTGAAAATACTCCTCAGCCAAAGAGAACAAGTGACCAGGAGTGCATTTTATGAGCGGTGGGTCTGTTCCTCAAACCTATCACCCCAAGCTAAGAGCTCAACTACTACACAGCTGCACAGAAACTGAACTTTTTGGACTTTTATGAACACAATAAATATCATCCAAGACAGTTTAAACTTTTTTTTCAAGCTCAGGCCTCCTAACAGTGTTGTAAAGGCCTTAAAAACCAACCCCTTACAAGTTAATTTTTAGAAAAAGAATTAATCCATTGCATGACTTATTAACTCAAGCTACAAGTAACTACTTACACTATTTTTGCATCACTCCTTATCACCTTGGTTCTTCTGTAACTGAACTGCCAATGAAAAACACCATGTAAGACCTTACATTTTCCCACATTACAGTGATGTAATGCAATGGCACTATTTCATACAGTAAAAGGCGTAAGGATACATGAGTTATGCCAACACAGCAAGTGAAGTTACAAGACAGGAAGTCTGCAGCTGAACACATCTGTCATGTGTTACGTTAGAGGTGCAAGATGCAGAAACTTTTAAATATCTTTATTCATTTAAAAAGTGACCATAACTACGTTATATTTTTGATTATGGTCTTACAGTATTTAAAAAAAATCCTAAAGTTTTCAAAGACAGAGAAATACTTTATTTTCATAATTGTAACAGGAAGCGTCGTGTCATGCCGACTGCAACAGGGGTGCAAGTTCAGTCATCTAAACTCATCTCTGTAACATGGAACGCCCTACACAGCTGCATCAAAACGGCACACCATA
The DNA here is from genome assembly GCF_018320785.1 of Cheilinus undulatus. Taxonomy (NCBI): domain Eukaryota; kingdom Metazoa; phylum Chordata; class Actinopteri; order Labriformes; family Labridae; genus Cheilinus; species Cheilinus undulatus. The sequence continues at coordinate 7,526,762 of NC_054865.1, forward strand.
AGGTGTATTTTAGTCAGGAACACTCTCGTCATACATTTTAACATTTTATTGCAAATTGGCGAAGGAGGCTCTGCTCAAAAAGACGCTCCCTGGGTTAGTCAAGCAGCACACTTTGACTTTCCAGGGAGTGCATAGCTAGAAACCCCCCATACAGACAGATACATTTATGACAATGCATACTGAATACAATAAACTTAGTCCAAAAACAATCATACATACTAGCATGAGTCTCAATATAAGGGTGCAACAAGCTCTATGTTAAAAGGAGGAGGCTGGGGTGGAGAAGGTAAGCTTTACCAGCAGCAGCAGCCTCGTGTTGCATCAGCATTAATGCAGGCAGGGATCAGTGAGAAGTACATCATATCTAAATACACTGCTGTGTTGAGAGGTAGAGCTTGAAGGCAATAATTGGGATCAGCTGGCGTCAGCTTATCATGGCTGGATGTATGACTAGCATGCCCTGTATGCATTAACGCTGAGCTTCATTTACTAAACAGAACTAATGTTTTGTTTTTATTTATAAATTTCTCATAAATTTTGGAGAAATTTACCAAAAGTGCACTTTCAAGAGTGCAGATGGCCTAGTGCTTGGGTCTAGCTCCTTTCCAGCATGTCTCTCCCTCACTCTCTCATACCTGTTTCTGACTCTAGGAACTGTCAGCCTCTCTAAAGAAAGGCATAAAAAGCCCCAAATTGCATTTTTTAAGCAACACCAGAGTGCATATACATCTTAGCTTTGCTTTCCGTTTCCATTTTGAGGTAAAAATTTTGTGTCAAGATGACCTCAGTCTGCTGAACATTTCTTGATATGTCTAGAGATGCACACAGTTAGATGATTAAACGGTAAAATATGTTGGCACCAGAATTAGAAGTCAGTTAAACTAATTATCAACAACTTCATCAGTTCAGTCCCACAATCCCAGTCTAACACTCTGTCTAAACTGCAACGCTGCCACCCACTACTGGTAACCACTGTAGCTGTTCTTGTTGAATCACTGCTACAGTGATTCAACAAGAACAGCTACAGTGGTTACCAGTAGTGGGTGTTCTTGTTGAATCACTGCTACAATGCTCTTTACTCTGGTACAAACAATGCTAACCAATAATATCATGCCGTAGAACCAGCTGGGTTATAAAAATTAGATCTTGTTTAAAGGCCAGTTGTGCTAGCACTGCTAGCGTTAGCCACATTCTGCAAACCAACTTAGTATCTTCACAGTGTGACACTGTTTTACTGTTGCAATGTGAAGTTGGTTTGCAGAATGTATTCATTTGGCGTCAGACTAGTGGGCTTAATGCAATTTGCATTTAAGTGGATGGGGAATTAAACCAACCTGATGCACAAGGTGGATTTGTTTCACACATCCATCTGGGAAACCAGTCATAGACAGCCTTTAGGAAAGGGCAGAGCCTTTGAAAAAAAAAACTCTGACGATGATTGGATGAATGTACTATCTGTCACATCTTTACGGGCCAATTAGAGCAACAAAACAAGTGACATGTTGAGCTGTGCACCTATGGAGAACCATAGAGAATGGCATAACGTGAACCTAGCGACTGTAGACATGTCAGTACATGACTTTGTAGTTTTTGAAAAGAAAAAACTCACTGCTGTTCTTTGTTCTTCTTTTAATGAAGAAATGTCGTCAAGTTCTGATAAAACTGACACTTCAGCAGCATCCATACTAATCTCTTTCACCATAATTGCACTGGCCTCTTGTTGCTGTTTGCTTACATCACGACTCTGCCACGCCGCAAAGTACTGCCCCTCTTCACTGATTGGTCCTGTCACTTTCTAACCGGGTCCAAACAGTTTACACGGGAGCTTTGCAAGATGGATTTGCCAGTGAGAAACAAGAAAACGGATGTATCCATTTGCTTTGCAAGGTTAGAATTATATGCTAATGTTATGAATTCCCTCCAGAATTTCCCCCCAAAACAGAATTGTCCATTTTTTTATTCTCTCCACTCATCATGAACCACAGTGTGACCTACTTCAGACACCAGTAAACTTTTTCATCGTCATGATGCTGAATTGGAAATCTTCAATCAGGAAGTGAGAGAGCAGTTAAAGAGCGATGACAGCTGAAACTGCATCTCTGTATCATGACCAAGCACTCCATCCACAAACTCCCCAGCCCTTTGGTCTCTCTCATCATTTCTGTTTCAGTATCAGACGTCATCTTCAGTTTTCTGTGACTTGAGCTAACATGAGCTAATGTGAGGAAAAATACCTCTTAATGCATTCGGAAAGCATTTTCTCTCCATCCTCTGCCCTGAAGCTTTTCTGTTTATTGGGTTTCAGCATCTTTACTACCCCATTTCTCCTCCTTCCTCAGCCTCAGCTTCATGACTCTGCTCTCATCACAGACCCCCCACTGCTCCTGTCCATCAGCTGTCCAGACTCTGCCCATTTCTCTGTCATTACAAGCACCAGATGATAAAAAACTTCTCTCTGTTCTAGCAGAAAAAAGCACAAACTGCAGAGAGCGATGTTTCCTCCGGCTGATAGCAGGTTAATCCAGCTGTGACACAGAACTGAATATTACATCACCAGGCAAATATAACTCATCTTCCTCATCAGCGAAGAAGGCATGTTTCTGTTTTTTACGATTTGCTGTTACAAGCAGCCTGCACGGTTCATCCTCCTGTTCTGATTTTAATTTGATTCCTTCAGGTCACAGAGCGTGCTGGTCCTAATCTGCCTTGCTGTCGCCGGGCTGGCTGCTCGGGGACGTTATTCATGTATTTCTTTGTGATTTATCAGAGTAAGCTGAGGTGGGATTAGTGGCTTTGTGACCAGGGAAGACCTTTCATTACATTTCCCTGCAGGCCCATAGCCGCAAGCAGAAACTCACAGTGATATAGTGTCCTCTCTGTGCCTCTGTCCCACACATGAACCACAACCACATTTCTCATTTTACTCTTTTCACCACACAGATTTAACCCTAACACTGCTGTGGAGGCTGTAATTAGACTTAATTCATTCAGCATTAAGGCAGAAAAATTTGGCATACCTGTTCAACTGCACCTTTAGCTAGTATCTAATCAGCCAATCACATGCCAGCATCCAATTCATTTAAACCAAGCACTACCAGTACTCTACAGTCATGTGCATAAATTTCAGCCATGCAGGGTTCCAAGGATTTATCATGTGGCCTGCTGTGCAACAACCTGGGGCTGGAGAGGGAGTTGAGGGCAGCCAAAGTCAAGGTCAACACATGTGTCATATATGTGATTCACTCAGCAGCCAAGGTCGAGCTTGACGGCATCTTTTTTCCAAGACTTTTCACCCCTTGTAATACACCTGTTGTCTGTGCCCGAGTCCATGGGACATCCACAGCATGACCAGGGGCTCATGGCAACCCTTCTACCCATCCAAGTAGTCACTACATCCACCCTGCATGCAACCCTAAAGCTGCTGACTTTATTATGTTTTTCAGCAGGTTATTTTCTCATGCCCCTGGTAAGATGTGAGGACATCTGGAGCACCACTGGGTTTGTGTCAATCCTCCTTTCCACCCACTGGTTCCCTCAGGCACCTGTCTTGCCTCATCTCACCTTACTTTACCGTCAGTTTTTGGCCCAAACATAACTAAAAGTTCTGCCAATATACTGAAAACAGCTGAATATCTCAGAACTCAGACTGCATACAGAGGTGGTCTGGGATGCCTTCATCCAGACTAGAGTGGTAGTGTAGATACTAGCATGCATTAAAGACCGACCCATCAACTGATATGATGTACTGCAGTAGGGATGTCCCAATCAGATTTTTTCACTTCCAATACAATACCGATATTTCAGCCTTGAGTATCGGCCAATACCGATATCAGCCAATACGATATCAGCACGAATCATACATACTTTTATTACTTGTTTTCTAGTATGGAATGTTAGAAAAGGCTTGATCAAGTGGTATTACTCAGAGAACAAGTCAGCAACAGTAGGTACGAGAAAAACTGACCCATTTATTATTAACCAATGGGTTACATAAATTTTGATCTTAAACATAAGCACATTCTACAATTAAATAAAATAAATCAAAAATAAATTAGACAAGCCTGTCTATACCGTGTTTCTTTCTGTGAGCATGAATGTGTTGGGACAGGGTGTGAAAAGCTGAAATGCTTATCTTCTTAAAAAAGAATCTCCACATCATGCTCGGACTGCAGAGAGTGGAGATGGAGGGGTAGGAAGGGTTTTGTTAGGAATTTAGTTAACTGACTGATTATTATTTGCTCTGCTCTTGTTATTAGAGTGAGATGTTCATTTTGAAATTGGAGCTGTGGACTCTTAACTTTGAGCAGTTGGACAATAGACAATATTGTGGGTTTTTTTTCAAATGCCCAATGAGGTTGGTCGTATTAAACTTCCCCGGTTCTTTGCCACCACGGGGAACTTGTGCATGACAAGTTTTGTACTCAGCTGCAACGTCTTTATCTGACTTTAACGAAAAAATACCGCGACACGGCCGACATCACTCCTTTTCCTTGCCACTGTGTTAGCGGTTAGCACCGGTTAGCACTCAAGCACGCTGTTGTTGTGATCATGTGGGCTCTGCATGCTCGATCCTGCGGCACTTACTGGGCTATATCATTTTAAAATAAGACTTACTAGAGAAAAAAGTTGTGTGAACAGGGGTGGTTTTGCACAGTAAAGGCAAAGGCTTGGTCATAAGATATCACTTTTCTAGACTGCAAAAAACAAAACAAAACAAATTATTTTCTTTCTACCAAGCTAAAGGCACAAACCCTTAAATCTGATCAAATTAAACCAGAAGAATCTGCATAGATAAGAGGCAGTGAGGATAAAAACAGCACACCTCCTTATTAAACATCAAACAGACAGGAGGAGAGCCTCCTCCTGGTGCAGCCATGTGTAAGGAAGCCCAGCAAAAACATCTCAAAGACAAAAAGGTAAATAAAAGTCAACAGTTTTGTGTAGCATGGGGGGGGGGGGAATAACGCTTCTATCAGTAATTTAATAGATGAGAGGAGAAGCAGAGGGATCGATAATCTTCACAACAAACAGCTCTGATCTGTGAAGGAGGAGGGAGAAAAGCTAGAATTAAGCTAATCCTGGAACTATTCCTTCTACTCCTACACCTTTCACAGTCTTCATTCCCACCTCTTTCTCTGCAGTCAGAGGTGGGAAGAAACTGCAGGAGCAAACATGTTGGTTTCCTCTACTTTCCCATCCTTTCACGAATTAGTGCTTTAGCTGGGCATTCATATTTTTTTTTTACTTTCACCACACACATTTTAAGATATCTGAACATGTATTTTTCTCCTCTGCATTTAAAAACTCTTGTTAAAGCTTTATCTGCATGTAGAGGGGGGTCGTAGATTATTTCATTTTTGCATTGAACAACAATCTATGGTGCTTTCAGATAAACTTCCTAAAGACATTCTAAAATCAGTTTGGTTCATCCCATTCATGATGGATTAAGCCTGCAGCACCACATGTAACAGACTGCTCTGCAACGTTCTGAAAGCCAATCAGTTCACACCACTGTGACTAGAGGAGGATACGTGTCTTCTAAAAGGAACCAGACATGATCAGACAAATTCAACTAGTTGGATAGATATGTGTATCCCTCATATGTATATTGAACAAAAAACTCACTAGATATTTGCATTTTGAGTCAATTTGAGCTGATAAATTCACCAGGAGGCTGCCATGTTTTGGTCCGCACTGGTAGAGTGACATCACTTGGCCGGAGCACTCGTCGCCATTCTTATGCAGTAACCGGCTGTTTCAGACTGTCAGCATGTTTTGCTGCTTTAATCTGCGGCACATGCTATGTTAGCACCGTCACAGCTTTTATACCAGGTGGGAGTTTGCTGCGTGCTTGCTTTGTCACCCTCGTGTCAAAGCTCTATAATTCCTCTTAAGTTTTACCTCAATAATCCTCCCTACAAGTGACTGGATTCAGTGTATAGTGGAACCGCCCCAGGAGCTTTTCAAAATAAAAGCATTATGTACAAATGAAGGGAGTTTCTCGAAAGAAATGCTACAACCGACTTTTACTTTGAAAAGCGCAAACTGCAAGTGTTTCGTACTGTGTATATCCATACCTGCAACGTTTTGATCCGTGTGGAAACAGAAAGCTTCATACATAGCGGAAGTCTGGGGAACAACTTCATTAATCAGATGCATTTTAGCTCGTGGCCTTCATCAGGGTTGTCAAGAAACAGATTTCAAACATATTCTGCTGGTGTGGATGTACATATTTGCTACGACAAGGTGAATATGGATCTGTATTGATTGTTTCCTTGTCTACTGTGACAATTAATGGCTCGTGGTGCAAGGTAAAAAAGGCAGGACCTTAAATCTTAAAAGGCATGAGGGTTTTTCTGCTCTGTGGTTGTTAAAACCAGGACCATTCAAACTATCTAAGATCACAACGAAACACATGAATTGTTCATACAAAAGTCTTTTGGTAATAACACTTGTGTTTTGACTATTTTGTTTAGCTTTAAATGAGGATAAAAATTCAAATTGATGCAATAAGTCACATTTATTCTTGTGGGTAGTGGGGGCCTCAGCTCTTCTTGGATAAGTGAAGGGAGGGCTCAGTGGAAAAAAGACTGGGAGGCACTGGGTTAAGGCATAGTAATGGCGAAGAGCACTCTGGCCATGTGACGTCACACTACCAGTGCAGACTAAAACATGTCGGCCTCCTGGTGAGTTCATAAGCTTAAATTGCATTTCCCTTAAAATCCAAATATCTATTGAGTTTTTCAGTTCAGTATAAATATAAGAGATATAAATATCTATCCAAAAAGGCAAATTTGTCTGATCATGCAGGGTTCCTTAAAATAAATAGCAACGACTCTCACAGTCACTCAGGCTAAAGTGATTTAATTATTCAGGAGTTACAATGCTTCTTCTCCACTGTAAACAGGTCTGTGATGGAAAACTAAACTCATGTCTGAACTGAAGAGCTCAGAAAAAAGATCCATGCCTTCAGCTCTCTGCACCTGCACCAGTGGTTTTGAGTTTACGTCTTTCCTGCTGAGGTGTGTCAAGTGGCTAGTGGCATCGCATTTCCTGACGTGGGTGTTTGCAATTAAAGCAAAATAACAGCTAGTGAATTTTATCAAAACTTGCATTGTTAATCATTGATCTAACTTTGCTTTACCAGCAAGTGTGCGGAGCTACAGTGTTTATAGCCGTTTCCCTGACCTTGTTCAAAACCACAGCCATCTTCTTTAAACCTCGTCGATTTTAAACGAGTTACTAGCTAAACATACATTTAAAGAGCTGTCAGTGACATTATCACTGCAGGGCTCAAGACAACTGAGCTGATTCAAAGCAGCTCAGCTTGTGTTTATGCTTTAGCCAGGCCAACAGAGACCACAGTCATCTCCAGCTACGATCTAAAATGATGTGCTTACATTGCCAATATTTGGTCTGAACTGGGCTTAAAACAACTTAGAGGTCATACTAAGTCAAAACAGAGAAACTCAGCTGAGAAGAAGAGCTGTCTAGTGAAGATGAGGTCTAAGAACGACAGAGGGAACTTGGAATTGCATGAATGAAAGTGCAGCAGTTCGAAAAACGCTGTAGAAATGTGAAAGGTTTACCTTGAGATCAGGCTTCAAACATCAACTCCAGCAAACAACTTCAACCAACCTTCAATCTTCTTGTTTTCCAAAGTCTAATTTCACACAAGAATCTGTTTTGCTAATGATTCTACGAATCTTCTGTCTATGACTCTGCTGCTTCTTCTTACAAAAACAGAAACAGAAAGAGTCCAAGCTTCCAGAAACACGTGCACCAATGACCCAGTAACCAGCAGCAGCAGCGACCTTCGCCCCGTCCTACCTGGAGACTTCCTTCCCTTCCCTCAGAGCGATCCAAACATGTGGTTACAAGTCCAAGTTCAGCAGCGTGGCCGAGCCAGACCACTGCTCTTCCTCCTCTTCATCCCGTCCTCCTCCTCCTAATCCTCCTCTTTTAAAGCTCCAACAATAAACTCCGGAGCTCTTTTCTCTCCCTGCAGACTTTTGTCCCACTTCTTCACCCTCTGTCGCCGCTTCTTGCCTTTCTTTCCTTTCCACTGCCACTCTCCTCCCACTACTCCTCCTCCTCCCTCTCTCTCTCCTCCTCCCCGTGCACAAACACGCCATAAATCGCCTCCACCGTGGAGGGAGCGGCTCCGATTTCAGCCCCCCTCTCCTCCTCTCCTGTCAGGGTTGTTACTGAAGCGAGTTTGGATCCGTGAGGGAGAAGAGAAGAAGAGGAGGAGGAGGGAGGTGGGAAGAGGAGAAATAACGGGGAGAAAGGAAAGGTGTCACCTTACATACAGTCAGGAATAATAGAGAGGGGTTTTTCAAAGCTGAGGAATGCAAAAGTCTTTCAGGACACAAAAAAGGAGCGTCTGGATTCGGTTTCTTTCAGTGTGAGAAGGAGGAGAAGCATTGTTCACTTTTAACCAATGAACCAGTTAACAATACCTAAACTAGACTTTAAACCACACTGCTGTTTTCCTTTATCAATGGACAGAATCACTTGTTTTCAGCTCATTCTCTCAGGTCATCTACTTGTTGATGTTTCTGACTTAGTAGAGGAGGTTATTTTTTGCAATTTTAATACATTTTAGAGCATATCTAGAGCTTTCAGCAGCAGCTGGGGGAAGGGTCAGAGTAATTTGCAACCAACAGATCTTTATTCTAAAATGAAAAATCCAAAAACAAGAAACAAGCTGTTTTCCAATAACCATTGAAAAATTAAAAAAAAGCAAAGCACAGAACAAAATGTGCATCTGACCGACCCCTTCAGGTACTTGACTATCAAATTACAGTTATAGTGTGTAGAACTTTAATCTATCATTATTTCAAAAGTGCGCAAACTTATGTTATATATGTTTTTTAATTAGTCTTATAGTTTCTCAGATATTACCTAAATTTTTTTGTAGAAAGAGAAATCAAACATTTTTGCAGTTATATCTGAATGTGTCTTTCCAATGGAGGCTGCCATTGGTTGCAAGCTCAATCTCCCTTCTTTTATTCCTACATCCTGTTTTGTAATTGAAGACCCTGTCCAGCAGAACGACACCTCATTAGACCTCATTTGCCTCGATAATTTGATGACTGGGTTTTTTTTCACAGAGGGCCACATACAGACATATTAGGAATGGGGGGGCTACTTTCATATTGTCATAAGGATTTTAAAGTTAGTAAGAATAATCCAATGTAAGTTAATACATGCATAGTGATTGAATATGACTAAATGGCTAGCTAATGGCTGACAGGGCAAATGGACAGTAATTTTCAGGATTTTGGGGAGCCAATCAAATTTCCTTATTTAGCCCTGGCTACCACCTGGCCCCGCCCCTGAAAAGTTATTGATGCTGCTATTTGCTGTGATAGTCCATTGGGATGTTTTTAAACAAGATATCTTCTTGTCAAAATGTTTGTTTACAGATTTAACATGGTAGCACTGCCTTGTGCTGAAACCAGGACACCTGTTAAGCACAAGCTTCATGTTTTAATGTGGGCCATATTTCACTTTATCTCTAGAATTTGATGCAGATGAATTAAAAATGTTATAAGGGGTATTTATTCAACAGAAAACCAGCCTTCTCTTTTCCCTCAAAATTTCTCAAAATGAGGAAGACATGCACTGAGAAAATCACTTCTGGGTTCGTTGGATACAGTTCCATAATGTACAAGCGCTCTAGTATCACATCCAACACACTTGCACATTCTGGGACCGTATCCAACAAACCTGGTAGAGTTTTTTTCGATGTATTTCAGAAATTTCTAAATGAAAACAAAACGTTGGGTTTCTGTTTAGTACGCCTTATGAGGTGCTGCTTTATTGAACAGAGACCTTAATTCAAAACAAGAAGTAAACTGCAGATATGGGTGGGGCTGGATGTGCTCGTCTGGACTTATCATATTGTTACTGTTTTGGTTGAGAGCCCCCTGGTGGCAGAATTTGACATACTGTGCAATTAAGAATAAGAACATGCTAATTGAAAAACATGCAAATTTTGTTTTCCATCTTCTGTTTTTGTTATTCCAAAAGAAATTGGTAAATGAAAAATGGTTTCTTTTTAACCACTGGGTGACTTCCAGACTGGAAGACACAGACACATTCCCACCTACAGCCAATTTTAGAGTCACCAATTAACCTAACAAGTTAGTCTTTGGTGGTGGGAGGAAACCGGAATACCCAGAAAGATCCAACGCATGCAGAGGGAGAACTTGCAAACCCCTCACAGAAAGGCCCTGGCTGGGAAGCTAACCAGGAATCTTTTTGCTGTGGGGCAACGGTGCTAACCCCTGTGCTGTGCAGCTCTTAACTGTTCTTGGATAGTGAAATAAAACTTTAATTATATTGTCAAACAGTTTTTTTTAATTGATTAATCATTCATTACCCAACAAATTCATGAAGGAGTTAGTCTTCATTTACATGTCAACACATAGCTAACTAGTAGTTAATTCCTCATTTAATCCCTACCAAACTAGCAAACTCACTCTTTCATTCGTTATTAACTCTGCCTGTTTGTGTAGGTAAACTAGCAGTTAGTTCCTCACATATTAACCTAATATCTAGGCCATTTTTTGTGTACCTAATTATAGTGTGTTGTAGAGTGTTGTGGTCATAAATCAACCAATCCAGACTGAAACTCTTACTCGTCGTTATTGTGCATGGTTAAACATGAAACCAGTTCTTTGTGTTGCGTTCCTCTAGCTCTGACTTTGCCCTATTTTACAGTTAAACAAACACCATGAGTTGGTGCCTTGTGCAGGTATTCACTCGTAGCTTTGTGTTTGCCAAACAGGATTTCATCCGCCGGCTAATCCTCTGTTTTTGTGCGCCTGAAGGCAGGAAGGCGAGCTCCATATTAACAGTTGCATCATGAGAGAGTGCAGTTCTCTGTAATTACAGAGCGTGCAGACAGAGAGTGAACCGAGGACCAGTCGTAGCACGCTGCATGCCTGAACTAACGAAGCTCTGCTGAAAGATGCTTCATTAAAGCTGGAGATCAGTGGAGTGGATCAGCAGGGAGCGCACCTCCACCGCTCTTATCTCTTCTCTGGAAACGAGTCGTAGTCTCAGAGATCACAGCCTCGGGGGGAAACACTACAGCACACATGAGCCATGCCAGGAATCACACTGTAATGTAAACTGTGTGCACTGATCTGAGATACCTCTACCGCCATCATCGCTTACTTCAGGAGGTTTTTTTCTACATCAATTTATATCTGGAATATCAAAGATGCTGATCATGAAGACACATCTCTCTTTGCCATTCCTCTCATTCCTCAGTTCTTTCCCTGGTAGACGATCCTCAGTCAGATCACAGAGGTTATTATTAGGGGTGCAGGTTATATCAGTACAGACAGCTATCTGCAAACTTAAATATGCATCTCTATTATTCTGATTATTAAACTGTAAAATCCACTAATAATAAACCTGTTTACTTCCTCATGAGACTACACATTCTGAAACAGTTGGTTGCATGGTGGTATGCGATCTGCCATTAAGCACTGAGAAGAAGAAGAAGACCAACAAAGACATGGTGTCACTGATAGGAGTGTTTTCAGTGTTTCAGAGGAGGAAAACATGATTGTGTTTGTCAAACACAATCTTTGCAAAGATCACAAAGGGAGGAAAAAGTCCTTGAGTTTTAACAAAACAGATCTTAAAAGTCACTTAAGAGTCGTCAGTCATCTTGAGGCTAATGACGGCTGAGAGCCAATTCAAACATGCAGAAAGTTTTTCCAGCCAAAAGGCGAAGCTATTAATGACAAAATCAGTCTCACAGTCTCCCAGCCTGCCACAACTTCTTAGTATCCCTGTCTGCTCTGTTTCCAAACACATTTATAGTCTGATCAACAACATTTGATGTTTTAGGGTGTAAAATTTCCAACCAATCAAATGAAAAATATGATTGTGATTAGCTGACTAGTCAAAAATCAAGTAAACAGATGCTGTTCACCAAGGTCACAAACTCAAAGTGTATAGTCCCTGTGCTGATCATTTAATTTATAGTAATTTTTATCTTATATCAACCTTGATGAAACTCTTTGAAATGATGAGTCTGTACTGTTTGAACATTTTCAGAAAATTATAACAATACCATGATAATTCTGACAACCTTGATTAGGTCATGATAATATGAAAATTTATATTATGTCTCTTCATCGAATCTTTGTACAACTTTATACACTTTTTAAAAAATCAAAATAGTGCTATAGTGCTCGTCCTATGGGATACTATCCATGCTCTAGCATTCAGCACTTCTTCATACTGGAGTAAAGAATGTTGTGGCAGCAGGGCAGTCGTCATTCAGAACAACTAAAGTGGCAACGAGTGGCAGGAGGCTACTTTACAGTTGAGATGGGAAGTTTCATCAGGATCGTGGGCCTACTTAAAGGTGCAGTGTGTAATATCTAGCCTAGTAGCATTTAGCTGAACATACTTGGTAAAATAAAGCAAAACATTTCTAAGACGGTCTATCTAAATAACTGTTTAGTCATCTAAATTCAAAAATAGCTATTTTGAAAAAAAAAACAAAAAAACAACTCAGAATAAACCTTTAATTCGTACATAGGCAGGGTCCCCTCCATAGATGCCGCCATCTTGGATTTTTACGTTACCATGGTTTCATAAAGGAAAAAAGGAAAAAAGGATAAATAAAGTTATTGTATTGTACTGTATTATATTCACATTACAGATACACATTAAATTCAACTGGTTGCCACAGTTTCCAGCAGAGAAATGCAATCTAGAACCCACTTCTAGATGTTGATATTCAGTTTTACACACTGCACCTTTAACCTCGCAAAGCAGATGGATTTGCCCGTTACCGTGTCTCCCACTGGCGAATCCATCTTGCAAAGCTCCCATCTGAATAGTTTGGGCCCGGTTAGAAAGTGACAGGACCAATCAGCAACTGTATAGCGGAAGACATTAGCGTGGATGCTGCTAAAGTGCCATTTTTTTTCAGAACTTGATGACATTTCTTCATTAAAAGAAGAACAAAGAACAGCAGTGAGTTGTTTTCTTTTCAAAAACTACAAAAGTCGTGTACTGACACGTCTATAGTCGCCATGGTTCACGTTATGCAGTTCTCTATGGAATTTAGTACTCGGTAGCGGCTATGTCACATTTTTGTTGATCTGATTGGCCCGTAGAGATGTGACGGACAGAACATTCACCCACTCACCCTCCGAGGTTTTTTTCAAAGGCTCTGCCCTCTCTCAAACACTGTCTATGAGTGATTTACCTGATGGATGCGTAAAACAAATCCATCTGGCCTGTCAGGTTAGGGCCTACTCTGATAAAAAAGAAAGGTTATTAATTAGTAAGGCTGTAACCACATTAATTGCGATTAACTTTGATCCACAATCAGTGCTCTAAAATTGTGCACTGTGATTAATTGCAGGCTTTAATGTTGCTTTCAAAATCTGGTTAAGCCAGGTCTCCCTGCAGCCCACCACTGCTCCTTCATGTCTTCTTTCACTTTAAAAAACTCATTCACAGCTCAGGGGACTAGTCAAAAGTCATCCGAACCATCTGCTATTAAACATTTACCTTTTTACTGTTCACATGTTTCCTTTTAGGCCCATGAAAAGTTCCTTTTTCTGCGGTAAAGTTCATGTTAGAATCAATCCGCCAAAAAAGTAGGCCTGTATGTGAAGAGGAAGCCTGTTTTCCTTCGTTTAACAGAGAGACAGTAGTAAGACAGTAGTAAAATCCAAAATTACACAAGCCAGTTTTGAATGCAAAATAGTGTAATTTAAAAATGCTATAAATGGGGTGCTATTAATCGTGATTAACTCCAGAAATCATGCTATTAATTGCATTTAAAAATTGTGATCTTTTGACAGCCCTATTAATTAGTTTAACCGACCCATAATTGTGGTATGGGCGACAAAAGGGATCTGGATTTAACCGTTAAACCTGTTCATGAGCATCCCTAATCATTATCATAGTGCACACGTCTAAATAAATCTAAGTTTGACTTAAATATTTGACTTTAGGCTGAGCATGTAGAGAAATATCGATCTGCTTTTAGCTCTTTTTGACAGAAAAAAAAGGTCAGGAGGGAAAAATGTAAGAAGGACTTACAGACGTATTCTTTGCATTTCCACTGAAGGCAGGGTCTAAATAAAGTCGGAGGTACTTTTACCCTTAAGTGCACTCACTTGGAGACAAAGATAAGATTTACCCTTTCACACAGTTCTCACTACAGCAGGGGGGAGCCATCAGACCCTCTTGGCTGTTTTAAAGAAGCTATTCATGTTGCACAAACGTGCACAACAGAAGAAGAGCTGCAGTCTATTTAACACAGCTCAGATGAGTACAAATATGCCTGTGATGTTGGAATTCTTCCAGATAATAAGACGAGTATTAAGAAGAAGTTGGCAGCCTTGTTCAAAAGCTTCAAAAAGACTAGTGTGATCACTGACAAAGTCAAATGAAGCTCTGACAGCAAACAAAGAAATCTCTGTTGTGTCTTCAACTTTTTACATCCAACGGAGAAAGAAAGCAGAGCAGTGTGAGCCGATATTCCTCCTCAGAGATAAAACCAGGTTTAAACAAACACGGGTCAGCAGGTCAACAACACTTTCTGCAATTTAGTCAGAGAAAAAACAACCCTGTTTTTACTGCCTGCTGTTCTCTGGCTGTGAGTCGTGTTGGAGTGAGAGGATCAGGTGACCGTCCTCCAGACGACTTAACAATTTAACATCAACACTTCCCTCCTTGTTATGGAGTCAGAGGTCAGGTTTACGGGCCCACAGAGGAGGTGTTACTGCAGGCTGGTGGCACATAAACAAGAAGAGGAGGACAGGAGACACAGGCTCCAGTTTCCTCTGTGAACATAGAAAGAGTCTGCTAGGGAGGAGGGGGGGAGGGGGGATTCAGTGGACAGCAGAGGGCAGGGGTGAGGAGTCAAGTTTCCCTCTGCACCTGCTGCACTTATTCCTCCTCTTTCTGATTTCTAGGGAAGTTTGAACTCTGCAGCCTCTCAGTTTGATCTGCTTTGTCCATATGACACTCGCGCCTGTGGAAGACGAACCGTCCAGCTCCTGTTTCAGTGAGGAGAAACTGAGCAGACAAATCCATTTATAAAGAGCTAAGGACAGTAAGAAGAGCTATTTTTGCTACTGATACCAGTACATGATGGCTACTGATATCACACTGACTGAAACTGATATGATCATATTCAGTGTTTGATACAGGAGCTAGTTTAGTTGTAGGTCTGTCAGCTCAGCTTTGTAGAGTACTGACACCTTGTACAGGTGGCAATGTGACCTAAAAAAAGGAGAATAAAAGTCATCCTGATTCAGTCATCAGCATGCCTTTACTGACTTTGTATGACAGACAAATCCAACACTATCAGTGTAGGATTGCTGGCATTCAATCCTCCTTGCAAGTTTAATTTCACATTTGTCCACATTTAATGTCCTCACTAAATAATCAGCTTCATGGTAGAATCACCTGACACAGCCTACATTCAACTTCAACCCCATTTTTTACGTCTACATAGTGCTAAACTGTGCAGTTTCTCTGAGGTGACATTGATAATTCAGTTTAGAGTTGTTTACATCAGATCAACAGTAGCTATGAAGCACATCTATGAGGGTGACCAGTAGCTTTACAGTTTAAAGCGGTAGAACAGTTTATATACAGCACTGAACCTGGACTGTGGACCTGATTTAATTGAAATTATGAATCATTAGTTCAACTCACTGGTAGATCTGGTGCCAACTACCAGGAGTGGAGAGTAGCTAATTAAATGTTCTAACATCACTGCACTGAGCAGTTAACATAAATATAGAAGAATGCTAATTCATTACATTTAAAGAGGCTTTTCTAACTAAAAATATATTAACATTTTAAGTAAAAAATGATGGTCTAAACTCAGGAAACTAGTCAGTAGTTGGCTTTGACTTTTCATGACAGTCAGTGGCACAAGCAGCAAAAAAAAGATCACACACTCCCCTCAGGCATCTCACGTCTCTACTACTCAGTACTTGCCGCACGTTTAAATAGACTACATTTTACCTGTACCTGAGTATATTTACAGTAGTGTTGTAGTACTCAAGAACGGTCTTGGTCATGAGACCAGTTTCAAGACCACATTTTGAATTTCTTGGTCTAGTCTTAGACCCGAGTGCATTTTTGCTAAGTCTTGTCTCAGACGGGCCGGACTCAGGATTTTGCACTGATCTGCTATTCTTCGATTTCATTAATGTGATAACAAGAACAAGCACTTGATAAAACAACAAACAGCTACACCTGCAAAAACTCAAGACATCAGTCCATCTTATTTCTGGTCAGAAATACCTGTGAACACTTAATTTAAGCCTCATTGACCTGACAAATCTAGATAAACATCTCATTACAAGACATTTAAAATAATTCCAGCCTTTTCAGTGGCTTTTGAATACAAACAAGGACTGACTTTTTTACAAGAAGTTTGTTGAACAAAGATTTGAGATTTGTGCATGTTGTGCTTTGAAAGAGTTGCAGACTCCTTGTTTTTATCAGTCAAATTTATTAAAAAGAAAATCAAAAGTAAAGAGAGAATGCTCTTTAACTGTTCAACTTTGTCATGGTTTTTTAAAACTGATTTTTATGGTCTTGGTCTTGAATTGGTCTTGACCCCCAAAAGTCTTGGTCTTGTCTCGGTCTCGGTCTTGACTCGGTCTCAACCCCCCAAAAGTCTTGGTCTTGTCTTGGTCTCGGTCTTGACTCAGTCTCGACCCCAAATAGTCTTGGTCTTGTCTCGGTCTCGGTGCACTCTGGTTTTGGGAAAGTCTTGGTCTCGGATAGTGTGGTCTTAAGTACAACACTAATTTATCATAGCATTTAGCATTAAATTTACTTCTACTTAATCAAATGTTAAGCAGAGTAACTTTACTTTTTCTTGAGTATAATAGTCGGGTACTCGTCCCACCTCTGCTGACTACCTGAAGTCTGACTGTAACCCTTAAGCTGTCTGGCTGCAATAATGCGAACAGTTTTGTTGCCAAGAAAATCAGGGAATTTCTCCTTTCATACAACAGTTTTTACTCATTTCTCTCTCTTACCTAGAATTTATACTTAAACACATCACAGGGACATTTGATTTACTTGCACTAGGCCTGGGCAATATGGCCTAGACATCATATTAATGTTTTTTGAGGGTCTTTTTGTTTGCCCGTTGTGGAAACAGTATGCCACTTCTTTAAGAAATTAAAAAAGAAAATGCATTTAAATGCATATTTGTGGGTTTAAAACCCCTTCCTCCCACTAAAACAAATCTGTGATGGGATAGTAGTCATGTCTGATTTGTTTGTGGTACCACGTTTTTCACTGACTAAGCTTAGCTTAGCAGCGATACTAGCAACTTTACCCAGCTACAGCATTTACAGCTGCTTCTCTGACTGTCGCCACAGCCTGCTTCTTTGCATCATCATGGGCTTAAAACAAACAAATCATCGGGTTTGAACATTTATAAAGTTATATGAGCTGTTGCAATACGAGTCAATGCAGCACTGGGTCTTGAGTCAAGCATGTCTTACCTCAAATTTCCACATACAGTGGCCGCACCACTATCCACTGGCAAATTGTACTGCGGTGCACATCGCTCTCTCTCAAGTCTGACAGTAGCGCGTCCCTGGAGCGCCACTCCACTCCACTTCCATCCAGATACGCTGCAGGTCTTTTTTCAACACTGGCTGCTGCCAAACTGCGTCAATTCCCATCGATTGGAAAACTCCAAACAGGAAGTCACAAGCGTAGAATATCCGGTTCTTTCAAAATACAACACAATGCATGGACTCTGGATCATAAATCATCAGTATATCATCATTATGTCTCATCCTGCAGCGAGAGCAAAGGGTTACCAAGAGGTTAGCGGGTCACAGAGCTACAACGGCACCATTGACATAGAAAAGTTACCTTTTGAGGACATGAAACCAAAGAATTGTACATAAAACCACAGATCCTTAAAGCAAACATTAACCTTTTAACTTCCTAATGTATTCACCAAATGGCGGAAGCAATATTACCATGGACTCATGCCGGAAAGGATGATAAATTAACCCCAAAAGGTAAAATAGTCCGCTCTTGACTACTACTACTATTCCTGCATGAACTCGCAGTTCTCCTGTGATCTCTGCCCATTGATCAGGGCTACGCGCCACAGCATGGACACACTTCCAGTGGGCAAGGTCGCTCGCTTTCGGTTGGAGCATACCTGCGGTGCTTCGGTGCCCGGTACAATCGCAGCCTATGTGGAAATTGTGGGTTAAAGCAACAGACAGACAGACAGAGCCACTGTGCAAAGCAAACATTCGTCTCATGTTACTGCTATTACTGATAATGAGCTTTAAGAGAGATCTCACTTTTAACATCATTACTGTGCCTATCATATACAAGCGGGTTTATGGCTGTGCTTTAGTGTCAGCATAGAACATGCTGATGAATACACTCAGACTCAGCTGCTGCCTGTAATACATCACTTTGTTACGCTATCTGCTGCATTCTTTATGCCTTGTGTGCACCAAAACACAACATATGCATTTAACCAGTAATGATGGTGCTGCAAAAAAAGATTTTACCAGTGACAGTACTGATATCAGTTTACTGCCCACCTTTAACTTACACCCAATAATCATTAACCATCATATTATGGTGTTATGTTGCATCATTTACTAGCTTTATCCTGCTGTTTTAACACAGATTTAGACTATTTTTAACTACCAAGAGTTACAATAAAGCTGCTCTGAGCTGAGGAGGCTCACTAACCTGCAGCAGCTGATGAGGTGTACAGAGCTTTTTCAAGCCAACAGAAGGTGCTGCACTTCAGATTCATTTGATTGAAGTGACTATTTCTGAAAATTTGGCAGTTAACTAAGCCAGTATAATTACAGTGCAGGGAACACACAGTGCTCTTCCAAGCTGCCAACTCTATTAACCATGAGTAATCAACGTTTGTGATCAGAGACTTAAGTACCAAAGGACTGATTACATATCTTTAATGACAATCAGCTGATTATGATCACAATCAATCAAGACATTCACACAACTCCATATCCTTTAGATCAGGGGTGTCAAACTCAATCACAGCAGGGGCCAGATTCTGGATTCAGGTCTAACCTGAGGGCCTAACAGGGTCACCTTTTCAACCATAAACTGTCAACCTTATTTTACCAGTTATAAAATATGGAAAAAAAAAAAAAACCTAAAACTTTTGCACCAGTGATAAATGATTTTGAGGTTAAAAAGTAGTAATGATAGATTAAAAGGCTCACAATCTGAGAAAAGTAAATTTATTTGTTCAAAAAAAATATGAAATTGAAAAATTATGTTTTTTAAAGGCAAATATATCAGAGAGAAAGTCAAAATTATGAGCTTAAAATGTCAAAATATGAAAAAAATAGTAATCATGAAATTAAAAGTCAAAATATGATTCAAAATCTTAAATTGTGAGTCTAAAAGGTCAAACTATCGGATTATGACATCTAAGTAAGGAGTTGAAAATATGAGATAAAATGCAAATTTATTATTTAAAAGGTCAAAACATGACTCAAATGTTTAAAGTATGAACCTTAAAGCTCAAAATATTATATAAGAAGCAAAAGTTATGATCTGAAATGCTCAAGGTGTGAAATAAAAAGTCAAAATCCCAAGTTTGAGTCTTTATTGTTAGATGCGAAATTGAAAACATGAAATTGTAACACAAATCAATTTATTTTCCAACATTCCTGACTTTTATCTAATTATTTTTACTACTTACTTTTCCAGATTTAATGACTTAACAAGGTTTTTTTTTTTTTACTCATCAAGGCTACGTTTACATTTTTATACTTGAGGAAATCTGCATACTGATGGGCCAGTTATAACAGAAATACCATATGATCTTGTGGGCCGGATTTAACTGTTCCACGGGCCGGATTTGGCCCCCAGGCCTCGAGTTTGACACCCCTGCTTTAGATCCTTAGACCATCCTTTAGAGAAGTGAAGAACTAAAGACATTTCCTCTCAAAGTCTAAATGTAATTTATCACAAAGGTAAACAGGCAGAAGTCTGCTAGGGCACAATTCTTACCGTTACATCCACATCTGATCACCGTCATAATTAATAACAGGATGCTAAAAACCCAAAAGAGCATGACTAAAACCCTTTTTTAAGGACAACAGCAGCAGAGCTCCTTTAGATTCATAAAGCAGAGGATCAGTGTTTGACAGAGAGGATCTCTCCCTCCCTCTCTCTCAGTGTAAACATGTGCTGCCCTCTGGCTCTGCGCTGCCCACCCACACACACTGTATAAATAATACGACAATAGACCCACAGTTTACAGATTCCCTCTCACACATACACAAGAGCTCTTGTGTCTGTTTCTCTGGGCTCGGGCTGCCTACACACCGAACATTCAGATACACAGAGTCGGATTCAGGACGCTCGAGTGTGGGTCAGAGGTTCTGCTGAGAATCTATTATAAGCCGTCAGCTGTTATATATTCACCTGATCCTTCTAAGGAAAAAACAGGTTTATAATGTTTCACAGAGCTAACATACCATGATGTTTCTGTGGGGGTTCAGAGGTTTGTTGATCGATGTGGATTACTCAATGCTTGCTGGACCAGAAGCTCAGACTCCTGACTTTCCTTCTTTCTGTTTCTTTTAGAAATAACTCTCTTGCCTCTGGAAAAAAGTTAACTCTAAAAAATAAAAGTATCACTGGGTGGACGCATGCCATTGCAAGGAGTACATATCCTGGGCAGGAGCTATGTTTACATGGATGGAAATAATCAGAATAAAAGCCTGATCAGAATAAAACTGTGTCATGCAAATGCATCAACCAGAAGATTTTGATCCTGCACGGGCAGTCTAGGATGAAGTGCCACTCCAAACATGAGGGGTGGTTTATGTTTTGATCTGTGTCTATGTGCACAAATGTTCCAAACATGTTGCCATCATGGTGTTCAAACATTTCTTACTGCACATGTCCGCCTATCTCTTCAACTGCACATGTCAGATGATCATCCTGCAGACGGCCACTTTCTAGGGATAATTTTTTCTGACATTTTATCTCATAATAAGTAGAAATTCTCTTATTTGATACTGGTATTGTTAGAAGTGATAGGCAACATAAAGCTGTGTTAAAACATCACTGGATTGTCTGATAGTCTTAAACGCACCATGCCAGCAGCATGTGCAAAGCCATGGCTGCGTCACCATCAAATGACATCAAAAGACTCAGGTAGTGGCTGCCACACTGAGACGACTTGCATGTTACCAGACTCTAGTGCTGCACAATTAATCTGATTGCAATCACAATCACATTGTCAGGCTGTGCAACTACATACACACAAAAGGCTGCAATTATTTTGTATTAAGCAGTACTTAAAGGGTTAGCAAACATGCCTGTAAAAGGCCTTTAAATTCTCAATGGTGACATCACATTTACACTTTGAAGAAGTACCCTTACTTTTAAAGAGGGAAAACTTTCTCTGGAAAATAATTTTCTTCTGAAAGCAGTTTTGTAAAAAACTTAAGGGTTTGTTTTTTATGCTAATTAATTGCATGTTTTGAATTACAAAATACACTCTTCAAAACTATAATTATTCTCTGCATTTTCCTTAAACACCAAGCAAGTAGAATCATGGTGCCATTTATGTATTTTATCATGATTGTAATTGCAAATTGCAATATAGTCCATCTGCACATTATTTACCAAATCGTGCTGCACTGCTGGCTTCAACAGCCAACCCACACCTGCAAACTTGAGTGAAACTAGTCCTTGATTTTGTTTTAAATCACAACCAAACTAAAACAGAACACACATAAAGCTTGAGCTCACCACTTACCATAACACCTTCTAGAGGGAACAAGGCTGGAGGTCCAGCGTGCAGGTGAGCTTGTCATGAAAACCACTCCTTTCTTTCAGCTGTCCATCTCTTCTCTCTAATACACCTTATGTTCTGGCTAGTAGCTTGTGTCTTTATCTATTTAGCCAGTTTTAGCCTGGAACAATACTGATACAGATATAGAAATGTAGTTCAGAGATAAAACACACTTTAAGGATTAAACATAAAGAAAGTAAAAATCTCCAGTCCTGCCTAAAACTTCATGAACAAATCTGTGCATACTGCTGGTATTTATAGACGCGTTTCAGTTGTAAACACTGGCAGAATTTTTTTTTTCTATATCTGCTAATACCGATACTATAATGATAACATCCACCATCCCTAGCACTGCTCCCATATATATTTTTTTGACTGCAGAAGTTTGTACCACTGAGCTTTACATTTATTTAGGGGAAAAACAGAAGGACTACTGATTACCATGAATAATACATGTGTGTTCTGGGAAAACTCCCACAGAAAGCGTTGGAGAAGGGTAGAACTTTTCAAAAAATACTTGGACATTGATTGGACGAAAGTTCTGTCCGTCACATTTATGATGGGCCAATCAGAGCAAAAAGACAAAATGAGGTAGTAGATGTGCACAGCTCCAACACTAACCTGAGCTGCAGGGGCAAGCACTGTCAGTCTATGAAAAGCAAAGCATGACAGTGGCTGAAATTCATACTGAAGTTTATGGGAAGCGTGCGAAAAAAATCTTCTTTGCTAAGGAAAGCTTTCAGGGTGGCTCTTTGCTCTTGTTTTAATATAGAAATTTGGTCTAGGTCTGATTAATCTGTCACTTTTCTACAGCTACATCCATACTAGGGCTGGGAAAATAATCGCAAATGAGATTAAACCGCAATATGGCCTGCTGCAATTTTCATATCACATACATTGCAATATTTCCTTGACCTGAAACTGGTCCACATACCAGTTTGATACTTTTTTTTTTTTTTTTTTTTTTGCAGCAGCAGCAGCAGAGATTTTATGCTCTACACATTATATGCTCTCTACACAAATGAATGTTTTGGAATAGTGTACAAAAATCCTACCTTTCTTGTTCATGCATATCATCTTCTTCATCAAAACAAGTATAACAAAAAAAAAGAAAAAAGAAAATCATCCCCTTCAGTATAACAATTGATGCCAAATTTTCTATATAAGTGAAAAATAGATATTTTTTCAAATTTTCATCCCTGGTTTAATTTATCCAACACTGTGCTGGTTATAAGATAGAATGGTTTATTGCTTGTGTTTGCTGAATTGCAATCGCAATATTGAGGGGGGGGGAATAACAGATTATTTTGGCAAATTATTTAGCCCTATTCCACAGCAATCACCCCACTGTACTTACAGCAAACTCACACCAAAGCAGGTCGGGATTCCTCATTGACAGCTCAATGCATGTCTTTATGCTCTTAATTTGATTAAATATTTTGTGCATGTGCATGCACTTCTTAATCAGATCACTTTATTTCATGTTCATGTAAACAGTGCATTGGAATCCCCAATCACAATGATTTTAATAGGACTGGGGAAATATTTGTTGCACATGTACTCATACAGGGCATTGGTTGGTCAAGAAGAAGGATGGGGGTTGTACTTGACCTTTGACCCTGACCTCAAAATGTGGTCAGTTTTTCCATTAGTCGGAGGGGATCTTTGTCCGAAATTTAAAGAAAATTCCTCAAAGCGTTCTTGAGGGATAGTGTCCCACTGACAGATCAACACCAGTACAGACAGGCCCAAATAAAGCCTTTGGTCCAGTGCAGGAGTATAAACCTGCCAAAGCTCCAATATTACAGCCTTGTCACAAAGTTAAAGCACTAGAATTAAAGTTTAGATAAACATCAAAATGGAAATAATCAAAAGCGAAATTGTTAAATTGACATGAAATCACATGCATTTCTGCACAAGATTTAATGAAAAATACTTAAACCATACTTAGTATGACCAAAGTTTATACAGTGTTGTTTCTGAGCTGCACACAAACTCACCTTAAGTTGACTGACGATGTTCTTTTGAGCTTGTAACATTGAGCTCATGGTGGATTTAAAGCACACTGTAACAGTTAGAAAACACATAAGAGAACAGATAAAAATAGATGTGTTTAATTTGGGTTGACCAAATCTCTGAAGCCTAATTCTAAACCCCATGTGTGACCATCCTCAGTGATTTTAGGGGTAAAGCAGCAGGAGTCAGCCTTTAAAACTTATAGACTAAAGCTCAGCGACCTGAGGCGACGGCTGCTCCATCATGTGGTGGAGCTGGAGCTGAGTCTCAGTGGAGGCAGAATGAGAGCCTCGAGGCGCTAAAACCACCAGCTGCTCTTTCTTTGACCCCGACTCTGATAACATGCTTCATCTGAGGCTGCAGGGTCGCTCCGTCTGCCTCCGTCTGCCCACACACTCCGTCCTCTCCTCCTCTCTCACGGACAATCATGTCTCTCGTTATAAAGGAGCCTGAAGTCTGAAAGTTTGTCATGGATTTATACGGCTAAATCAAAGCGAGTTCACTGCTTAAAGACATTACTCCTCTCTGCTTCATCGATGCTCTCGATGCCTGGATCTCACACAGTTCCATCACAGTGGAGATAGAATCATTTCTGAAATGAGAGGTGAAGTGTGGAGCAGACGGATATCCAAATCAGCATCACTACTTGAAAAGAAACCACATTAATGCTTTGGGATTTTAATATTTACACATTAGATTGTTTTATATGTGCATTACTCTCAGACTGTTGTGCCGCATCAGTGTGTCCCTGCTCTCACAATAATATAAATTAAAGGCAACACTTCTTAATGTCCCATTTCACTTTAAAACTCAGACAGCTCAGCGGACAAATCAGAAGGCATCTGCATCTTGTGTTATCACCCTTCTTACAGTTTTGCTGTGATTGTTTTTATTTACTTCAGGGGTGACTGTGGATCAGTAGATCTAGCTGGTCAGGGTTCAATCCCCAGGTGCTGCACTCACATGTAGATGTGTCCTTAAGTAGGGTGCTTAACCTAATACCTGCTGCAGTGCCGCATCAGTGGTATTGAATGTCTATGGATGCTAATGAGTGGGGTTAGTTAATACTGATGGCTACTCTACCTTAGCAGCCTTCTCCATCAGTGTGTAAATGTGGAGCGAATGTAGGTTTGACCTGCAGTGTAAAACGCACAAGTAATGAGATGACGATGATGAAGAGTGCTATACAAGGTCAGGCCCATTCACCTTTTTCCTTCCTGTTTTTCAGTTTGTTTTTTCTGTGGTTAAAATCATAGTTTTTACTTTAGAGCAGTCTTTCTTAATGAGGATGTCAGAGCACCCTCAGGTGCCTGCTGGGATCATCAGAGGTGCCTTTAAAATGCATCACAATTTTCTAAGAATTATCCCAATTTGTGTATCTTAAAGTGATACTTCAACATTTTGGCAAATTTGCCCATTTTCATAATTCCTATAGTCTTAGTAATAGGTTTGTTACCTTTAGTTGTCGGTACAAGTTATTTTTGGATCGCCACTGCCGAGTTCGGACCTGCTGTGCCAACTCAATGTAAGCAGACGGTATTCCGGCTTTCCCTCATCAAACTCATCAAATACACAATCCAACAACTCCAAAATGCTCTCGTGGACAAGTTGAGACCTGTACATTCACCACGCTATGAAATAATAACATATACTTATGACTTATGACATATTACTTGTGACACAGTGCAGCAGCCATGTTTGGAGTGTAGTTCCAGCTTTGCATTTAGCTTTAAAACATCTCCGTCTCATAATGTTCCATGATTATTTCATAGCGTGGTGAATGTACAGGTCACAACTTGTCCTCGAGAGCATTGTGATATTGCTTTAATTTTACAGTTACAAGCAGAAGGTAGTAAAATAGTACAGATAAAAAAAAATCCTGCTTGATCATTTAGGACCATGGTAAATGATTTATGTGCTCACACTCTATGGTTCGATAGTTGGACACGACCTTAGTGCTCACAACTAAGGGACAGGCTGTGACAAATGTCAGTGGAGGTTGAAGTCAGATCTTTTGTCTCATCTGCACAGCTCAAATAGCTACAAACAGTGACAGAACCACTGTTCCCCTTTTCTCTCACAGACATGTAAAAAGCATTGCCAGCAAACACAACTAGCAGCTGAATATAACAAACACACAAAGCTGGTGGTCCAGAGGTGTTTCCCGCTAGTTTATTTCTTATATCTGGGGATGACACATCAAACAGGCATTCCTTTCATATTCAACAAGATTTAAAATACTGTCCCAAAGTTCACAGAGGATAAAAGCAGAAAAGGTTAAGATTTTATGTGGTTATGCCCATACTGTGTGTACTCAGAGGAATCTGGTTGCAGACTTCTGACATCTGTAAATGCTTTCATCATTGACATATCTGGAAGCGTCTGCACAGTTCGCATCTGTTGGCGCATGCACCAGCAGAATCTGCTGCTGCCCAATGCTTTTAGCCAAAGCTTTTGGAAGAGGACTAACAGCAAGAGAGAAGCAGTTTTTAAAATAAAGAAAATGAGGAGGACATGCTAGTGAGATTTATTCAGCAGTGATGATGGTAGTTGTTTAATAAGCCAAACAAAAGCTGTCAAAAAATACATGCATTTAATAATTGGTAAACTTTAAAAGATATTTAAAAGTTATCTTGAAATCAGGCATTTTATTAGATCTCTTATAACCACTATTTCACCATTTAGACATCCAAATAATTTACAAATGTTGTAGTTTATAATTTTGAATTCTGAAATACACATTTACGGTTAAAAACTTAGTTCTCTCAATGTACCGATCAGGAGCTACAACCTTAAGGTGCATAGGTTTACTCACTAATCTAGACACTGAATAAGTTTTCAAGGCCAACATGGATTTTGAAATACAAAATAATAAAATTTTTAACATGCAATTGAAAATGCCATGCAGAGGAGTAACATTCTAAACTTAAACACCTGTGCATTTAGGAGTTTTGGAGTTAAACAGCTTAAATTAGATGTTACCCGATAGACTGCAGAAAAAAGGCAAGGGATCAAAAGAAAAATGTTGCAAGATAACATTATGTGAGAAAAAATGTTGCTTTTGTCAGTTTTTACCACACATGAAGCATCGAGTACACCTCACTGTTTTCACTGAACACATCTGTGACACCAAGGAAGAAACCATTCAGGACATTTCTAGCTCAGATCTGGAAGTTGCTCTTGGGAAATGTCCATAATACATGCAAAACACTCTTGCTCTTACACACACAGCTGCTGCCCTGTTAACCCCGTGTGCAGCCTCTTCCTGTCCCTGCCGTAATGAGCTGCCCTCGGTTGATCTCTGCGCTGTCACGGCTGTCAGCCATCAGCGTTAACAGAAGCAGACAGCCCGCTGACACACTCGGCTCCCAACGCACATACAGGTCACAGACATGCACACAGACCCACAAACATGCTGCACAGCGTTTAGATAACCTGACACAGCAGGTGAGGTCAGGTGATGTAACAGTGACACACCAGTAACACTGTCTGTGTCATACAAGAAAGCAGGGCTACTTTTTCCTAATTTGGTCCAGTAAACATGTAATTTTTCTGTTCAGGAATGCAAATAAATAACTATAATTTGACATATTAATCAAGAAATAATAATGTGCTTTACTATTTTTTCAGTGTTTTTGTAAATCAGTAAATTTGAAAATTCATGGATAACAATAATAATTATACTTTAGCATTAAAAATATCATTTGGGTTAAAGAGCTTCTACATATTGGTGTATTAATCATTGCAGAAACATAAAAAATGATTTTGGTAATTACCAATGCTGTTAATGTAGGGCAGCTGTGGCATAAACCTTACTTTGGGTGGTCAAACTATAGTCATTTACTTGTATTCCTGAACAGAAAAATTAGTTTTAGTCGCTGAATGTTATGCTTGATTAATTTCTGACTTCTCAGAGAAGCCCTGTGAGCCAGCTCAAATTTGAGTGAATTCAGTTTGAAATCCCTCATTCCTGTTCAAGATGGTAGAATGTGGAGAGCTCACTGGATGGTCTCTGAGACAAATATGACAGGTGGTCTAATAAATTTGTTAAGCACTGTATAAATGTCTATATATCAATACAGCAGGCTAAAGCAGGGCCAAAAATGGGTTGTCATTGCGCCACATTTTCCCAAAAACATTGCAGGCAAACTCCTGAATACTGCAAAAAACACATTTGCCAGAGCAATACTGAAACAGATAACAGCATGTCCTAACTGCATGCAAGCATCAGTGACAAAATCAGATTGATCTAGTGCTCTAGAAACCAATGAGTGTTGTGTTTGTCCACATGACACTAGCCCATCGCCCAATTCCTCTTCTTTGCTTTCAAGTAAAGCCCCACATCCATGCACCCGCCCCCTGCAGGCAAGAAGGAGAACACACATTTTGGGCTCCTCAAGATTCAAAATAAAGCACTAGATATCATCCCTTGAATCTGCAGGACAAAGAATCAAACATTTCATGCAGTGTGGACAGCCAGCATATGATGCTGCAGGATGCAATGCAATATCTAACATGATGTTAGAGCAGGGGTTTTCAAAGTGTGGAAGAGTGAGCCTCCCCTAAGAAGAAATTATTCATTTGGTGGACCCCACCAACAAAAAGGATTTAAATTGAAAAAAAAAAGAGAAAAAAAATGAACAACATTTCAAACATTTATGTCTAATCTTTAAACATTTTTAATATTAATATATTTTGGATATTTTGGATTGCAAATGTCCTTAAACAGCTGCCTTTCCCTCTTATTCAGTTATGATGTTAACCCCTTTTTCATATTTTTTGGCCATTTTACAACTTCTTTTTGCCTCTTTTTCCCCATTTTTCCCATTTTTATCCCATTTTTGCCCTTTTTCATCTTTTTGCCCATTTAAGCTATCTTTCATCATTAAATATCCCTTTTTTCCAATTTTTTTGCTCATTTTTGCTATGTCATTTTGTCACTTTCTCCCAATTTTTGCCACTTTTTGTCCATTTAAGCTGCCCATTGCCATTTAACACCACTTGTTTCCTTTTTTTCCCCATTTGTGCCCTTTTTCACAATGTTTTTTGTCACTTTTTTGCTATTTTTGCCACTTCTCGCCCATTTAGACTACTCTTTGCCATTACATACCACTTGTTTCCTCTTTTTTTGACCATCTTTGCCACTCTTGACTGCTTTTTGCCCATTTAAGTCACTTTCCACTCACTTTTTTTGTCACTTTTTTGACCATTTTGCCACCTTTAACCTATTTTTATTGCTACTTCCAGCTGTTTTTGCCATTTTTTACCCCTTAGATTGTGGCTCTTACAAAGTTATTTTTCAAAAATTTGGCTCTTTGGTTGAGTAACACTGCACTATAGCATAGTCCCTATAGTAACTATAAGTCTATCCATATTGCTCAATACACAGCAGAGGTTCGCAAAGCAAATCACCTTTTTTTCTGGTTTATGGTTCCGTGCCTCCCCTGAAGCTCTGTGGCGGCCCCCAGGGGAGACCCGCCTCAGACTTTGAAAACCACTGTGTTAGAGCAAAGCATAGGACTCTTCTTGATAAAATGAACCAAAATTTGGTGAAGACGTCAACAAAACAATGACAAAAACATCATCACAGCCATGTTTGGCCCACTGCTGCTGCCTTTATTTGTTCAAGGAGGGTAAGAATTTACCAGGTGTTCATGTTTCTTTTTTTCTAAGAGATAACTCTTTG